>NC_133169.1:25422710-26672710 GCF_040802235.1 Manis javanica
AGCAATAACATGAATAATTCCAAAGGGTATCATGCTGCATGAAATAAGCCAGGTAGAAACACAAATACTATATGATTTCACTTACATGTGGAATCTAAAATTCAAAAACAAACAAACAAAAATAAACAGACCCATAAATATGGAAAACAGACTGTTGGTTACCATAGGGTAGGGGGTGGGAGGATGCATGAATAGTTGAAAGGGATAAAGAAGTACAAACTGCAAATTGTAAAATAAGTTGGTCATTGGAATGGAAGTACACGTATAGAACATAACCAATCATATTTTAATACCTTGGTATTGTAACAGGAGCAATTACACTTACTCTGGCAAGCATCTAGTAACATATATAATTATCAAGCCTAATGTACATCTGAAATCAATGTAATAGTGGGCATCAGCTTTATTCCAACAAAAAATTAGACTATGAAAGTTATCTCTAAATCAAAAAAGAAGTGGTATGACTGATATTAAACCACTTTTTGCACATCTAGTCCTGATTTATACTGCTAGTTTTAATATATTTTGGTGTGTTTTATATTCAGAAAATTATCTTCTACCATGAAATACATTTTGTTTCTTAGTGCTTGGGTCTGTGGAAAAAGTGCATAACAGCTATTCTATCATCTGCACTCAGAAGTACTATTGTTAGAGTTCATTAGAGAAAGGTGAATCCTATATTCACAATCTTGAGAATGCCTTCCTCAAGATTATTATTCATATGTTAAGTGCAAATTAATATTATTTATATTTGTTCTCTAACAATTATTTCAGTCATGAAATAATGTTAGCAAATCCAACCTTGTTTATAATTTTTTGCACAAAAATATTCCTTATTTTATAAAATGTCACTATTTATTAAAATTGTCAAAGAGTTCAAGTAACCTTGTTTAATGCATCATAATGCTTTGTTTAAATTGGCCAGTTCTTTGTAAGATGTTGGCAAGCTACTTTGTCAACAACATGCCGGAGCAGACTTTCAGGGAATGAAGATAATAAGATTCTGGTTTAAAGTACTAATTAGCAAGCCATAGGGGCTCTTCAGTTCAATCATAATTGTTTAGCTGATAGAGCATGCTAATACAGAGTGTGCATATTTGTATTAAAATATTTTCTATTGCTGATTAAGATATAGCGATGATTTTCCTGACCCAGCAATTTCCAAGCTCAAATGAAAATTTAAAAGGAACTAAAGAAAGTATGCTGCAAAAATAAAGGATTATGAGGTTTTAAATAAAAGCTAAATTATCGCTTTATTGTTGCCAGTTTCTTCCACATTATTGCATTAATCATGAACTAATTTGCAATGATTAACATTTTTTTACATTTTAATATGGCCATGCAACCTTACAGGCAGAATTGTCTTATAATTCCACACTGATTATATGGATATTTTCAAAACTACAAGCACCTTTCAAATAAAATTATGTAAAATAATTGTTTTTTTTTAAATTTCTCACAGAAGGGTATTTATTTCAGTCATTTATTAAAATAAAACAAAAACTACATTTGTGCATCCCTGACCAATATGACCCACCTCATTGCTTACTGTTTTTGGATTAAAAATATAAAATTGTGAGAATTTGGTGAATAAACAGGCTCTAAAATGATGACTAGAACCTCCTAGAACTCTGCCTTCATTTCTGAGCTGCTCCCAAATATACTACATAATTTACACATAATTATGATCTTCACAGAGTTTTATTTTTTCAGGCATGGGAAAATGAAGCAAAACTATATTGATTCATTTATATGTCATGATATTTTAAAATTAATATGATGATTTAAAATTAGATATAGATGACTTAGAATAATAACTGAAATTAGATTAATTTATTTTTAGTAACTCAAAGTAAACTACAGGACAAATAGAAAAGAACACAATTCTTTGTGGGAAAATGTACATAATATAATATAATGAAATTAATCTCAGGATTTTAGAGCCGAAAGAGAATTTATAAATATTCTAGATTAGTTTTTGTTTTAAAAATGAGGAAATGTGGCCTACAGATACTGACTCGTTTACAGGAGAACAAATAACTATCTCTAAGGTTACATGAATTTCAGTTTCATGTTGTTTTTCCTTATTGCTCTCTCTCTCTCTCTCAAAGATGATTTAATCATTTATTTTATAGCACTAACCCAATGTGTCATCTCATCCACTCACTCATTCAGTGTCCATTTCCACTAGAATATAAATCCTGCTGTTCTTGATCACCATGTCTTGAGTTCTTGAAAGTGTACAGCAAAATGTAATGTGTTCAGCAAATGAATGTTAAATTGATTAATTAATTCATGAACATTAGTTGCCATTCACTCTTTAAATTATTATATTCTGACTTCTATCCTGATCATTCTAAAGACAGTACTCTGGCCAAGTTCACCTTGAACTTTATTTCAAAACGCAAATATCGCTTTTCAATTTTTTTCCTACATAAACTTTTCATTATATACTATTCTGAGAACTACAATTTCCATAAAATAAAATGCATAGGTTTTAATTATCTCTGAGCAACTTTTGTAATCGTTTGTGCAACTATCACTCCAGTCAAAATGTATATTTCCACCACCATAGTTTTCCTTATGCTTATTTTCAGTCAGGTATCCTCTCTTCACTGGTAACAACTGCTGTGATTTTTACCTCATAGGTTAGTTGTCCCTGTTCTCAAACTGTATTTAAATGGCATTATGGACTATGTACACCTTTTGCATTGGATTACTTTGATTAGATTATTACTTTTGATATGCAGCTGTTTTGCTTCAGTCATTTTTTCATTTTCCCTGAAGTGTGATGCACCATTGCGTGAAACTGTGAAAATCATTTCCTTTGTTGATAGACAAAGAGGCTCTTTTGAGTTTTGCACTATGAGGATTAAAGTTGCTATGCACATTCTGATATAATTCTTCGTGTGCATATTTATTTTCTTCTTTTTTTTGATGCAACTGTCTCAATGGGGAATTCTTCTGGTATAAAGTGGCTTTAAATTTAAATTTTAAAGATATTGAAAGCATTTTTTCCAAAATGTTCGTATCATTTTATTGCAAGTTATTCTACATTTTCTTCAACAGTCATTTTCATTTTAGGTTCTTAATGGGCATCTAGGGGCTTCTCATTGTTTTAATTTTCATTACTCTACTGAAAAATGGTGTACAATTTTCTTCTGCTACTGGCCATTCATATATCTTCATTTTTTAAGTGTCCATTGTTCAAATAGTTTGAGCATTTTTAATGGGAGAGTTATGTTATCTTTATTATTGGTTTGTAGGAGTATATGTATGAATATTTATATACATATGTGCTTTATATGTTTGTATATTTCACATGTTTAAGTATACATGTCTACTGTCTTGATTTCCTTTTCTTACATTTAGTTTTAATGTTGGCCTAAGATTTTAGATTCTGTCTCTGATCACAAGTTCTTCTGAATTACTCATCTGTCCAATCTCATGGCCATTATGATCACTTTATCTGTAAATATTGCTTAAAGAGAAATCATTTTTGTCACAAAATTCCACAATGATAATTGTGACTACATGAAGCCAAATACATTTGATATTTTAAATAGTACATGAAAGACTTGTCTTTGCAATTGCATTTGCTACAACTGTCATTCAGATCATTGCTTTCCTAAAGGATTTTATGATCTATAGGATGAGATTTGAAAAATAAAACAGCTGGAAAACACTGTGAAACACTTAAATCCAACATGAAAATGGAAAAAAAAAGAAAATATATGGATTTCTTGATATAGTGTCATTTCCTATGAAAATTTATTTTGTGCTTATACAAGTGAAATCAGCTATGTGAGTTTTCATACATGTTGAAATAGATTCTATATAGTTTACTACAAAGAGCCACAAGGTTAATTGGAAGATGTTATATCAATGATCAAATATAGTTATTCCTTTGTAGTTTGGTGCCTTTAGACTTAATGGGTTTAGCAGAACCTATTTTTTTCCTACCATAAGGACCTTCATTATACCGACTTTGCTGTAATTTTTAGGTGTAGAAATATCAGTAGAATTTTTTAAGATAAGGAAGAAAGATATAGTAATAACAACTAATAATCAAACACTTTCATACATTGAGAAGGTTTCATACTTTTCTCATTTTACTTGTGGTTGAAAAGGAAAAAAAGTTCAGATCTTGGTTTTGTGGCTTTCTAGCTATGTGACTTTGGGCAAGTTACTTAGTTCTCAGGCTTTTCATTGGTAAAGTAAGGCTAATAATAACCACAAAAGATTGCTTTGATAAATATGCAGAATGCCTGTAAAGCAAGGTGCTGTACACATAAGTGATACTCAATAATTTTTTAACTTTTTATTATGAACAGCATTGAAAAGAGAATGTTAATTATCCTTACTATAGATAAAAAGACTGGTGGTCAGTTAAATTAAGTCACTTAAACAATTTTACACAACTACTAAGTGATTAGTAGTTCTAAAAGCTACTAATTTTTAGTATAACTAAAAATTCTGAACTTTTACTCTCTCTATAGCTGATAGCAGTTTTCACTTACAAAAACAGATTTTTTTAACCTAGCCTGAAAGGTGAGAATATTTGTGTAGTAAAGGGAAACCATTTTAGGTTTAACTACTCAGACTTGATATGGTAAATTTTTGATGATTGATGAGTTAAATATGGTCTGAACTAAAACAGCTACAAAAATAAATATGCCATATTTCCCATTGATTGATTATGATATATGAATTGTGCATATACACACACATATATTAATGGGCCTCCAAATATGCTTTACAACTTAATTTCCTTATTAAATTTACAAATAAAATGTTTGTCCACATTAGTTTTTAAAGATTTAATTTTTGTAGAGTAGCTTTAGGTCCCTAGCAAAATTGACAGGGAAGTACAGTATTTCCATACACCTGTCTGTCCCCCACATGCATAACCTCCAGCATTATCAGCATCTACCCCCAGAGTGGTACATTTATTACAACTGATTGATCCACACTGAAATATAATAATCACCCAAAATTCATAGTTCACCTTAGAGTTTATGTACATTACTTTGTTCTTGTACATTCTAGGGGTTTGGAAAATGTATAATGGCATATATCTATCATTATAATATCATGCAGAGTATTTTCTCTATTCTAAAATCCTCTGTGCTCTGCCCCTACATCTTATCAAAATTGGAATGTAAAGTTTACTAAGTTTCTAATATATATTTTTAATGATACTGTAGATGGATAACTTCAGAAATTATGTTTTCTCATCTCTTTAATCTTTTACTTTTAAAGTAAAATTGATTCACTTTCAAAATACATTGTATGTCTTATTTCCAATATATTAAATAAAAATGATATATTTCTTCAAAGATTATTGCTGGTAATGTAGGGATCTTCTTTTGATTTTAATCTATATCAAAAGAAAGAAGTACATTATTCTTCTATTAGGAACCAAAAATTTTTAACAGAAAAGCTGAGTAATAATCCTTATCATTCTTCCTGTCCCAACAGTTTATTATAATGATTTTCTATTTGGTTCACTAGGTGGAGGCTCTATCAGGCCCCATTTATTACTTTTTAATTTGAATTTAAGTTTTAATCCTTCATGTTAAATCATTTTGAAAACATATTTTTCCCTCTTGAGATTAAAAAACACAACTCTTGACTCAGTTTGAAGCAAATAATCCTCTTAATGAGAAGATGAACTCAGCCACAGCATATCTTGACTTTCTTGTGTACAAGTGTGTTAATTAGAAATGAGTCAATTTTAGCAGGAAGACTTGATGCCCAAATTAATTACATTTCCTTAAAATAATATATGTGGGTAGCCAGCACACTGTATTCTTCCAGATATGCATTAAGAACAGTTTTGTATTATTAGTAGGGGTTTATAATAGTTCAGGTAATGATTTGACTTGCATTAGGTATCTTTTCAGATTTACTTTTAATTGAATCATGTTAAAAGTATAACATTCTTTCATAATTCGTGTGATATGTTTAAAACTTTCTGAATATGCAAAATTTTTGTTAAAACTACAAAGAAATTGGAGAATGGGATTAAAGATGGCGGTGTGAGAGGAGAGAAAGAGGATTCCTCCTAAAACTGGATACAGTTAGAAAATTTAATTGGCGCAACTAATACTGAGAGAGCAACAGGAAAGAGGACAGGTCAGACGGCTCACACCTGGAGAAAAAAACAGACCTCCATGAATGGGGCAAAGTACCAGAGCTGTGGCTCCTTGGGACCTGAGCCCCTCCCTCACCCCAGCTCACTGGCAGGAAGAAGAGAAACAGAGCAGGGAGGGAGTGGAAAGCTTGGGATTGCTGAATACCTAGCTCCGGAGATCTGCACTGGGAGCACAAACCTACATTTCACAGTGCTTTCATGAGACTCACGTGACTACCGGGTTGGAAAATTAGTAAGGCAGAGTTCCTGGGGAGACTGGGATTCCGGCTGCTTGTGGAAAGCAGTCATCCATATCTGGCTGCTCTGGGACAAAAACTTATACCTGTGTGCCCGGCCCACTGGCTCAGGCAGTGGAGACAGACACAGGAGCCAGGAGGTGGGAAACAGCTCTTTCCTACCCCAGTACCCCTCCCCTGCAAGCCCTGACATTGATTCAGGGGCTCAGCAGCTCCAGAATAGAGCTTCCGGACACTAGAGGGTGCCATATACAAACATGAAATGCCAAAGGAACCTTGTCCAGAGTAAAATTGTTAATACAACTCCCGAGAAAGATTTAAATGATATGGACTTCGTGACTCCTCCTGAAAGGGAATTTGAAATAAAAATCATCAACATCCTAATGGAGGTACGGAAAGACATCCAAGAACTCAGGAATGAATTCAGGTCAGAGATCCAATTGTTAAAGAACACAATGGAGGGTATTAAAAGCAGGTTGGATACGGTGGAGGAGACAATACATGAAATAGAAACTAGAGAAGAGGAATACAAAGAAGCTGAGGCACAGAGAGAAAAAAGGATCTCTAAAAATGAAAGAATATTGAGAGAACTGTGTGACCAATCCAAGCAGAACAATATTCGCATTATAGGGATACCAGAAGAAGAAGAGAGAGAGAAAGGGATAGAAAGTGTCTTTGAGGAGGTAGTTGCTGAAAACTTCCCCAATCTGGGGAAAGACATAGTCTGTCAGGCCATGGAGATCCACAGATTCCCCAACACAAGGGACCCAAGGAAGACAACACCAAGACACATAGTAATTAAAATGGGAAAGATCAAGAATAAGGACAGACTGTTAAAAGCAGCCAGAGGCAGAAATAAGATCACATACAAAGGAAAGCCCATCAGACTAACAAACAGACTTCTCAGCAGAAACCTTACAGGCCAGAAGGGAGTGGCATGATGTATTTAATGCCATGAAGCAGAAGGGCCTGCAACCAAGATTACTTTATCTGGTGAGATTATTGTTTAAATTGAAAGGAGGGATTAAACAATTTCCAGATAAACAAAAGATTAGAGAGTTTACCTCCCACAAACCATCTCTGCAGTCTATTTTGGAGGGACTGCTATAGATGGAAGTGTTCCTAGGGTTGGACAGCTGTCACCAGAGGTAGTAAAGTCATGGTAGGGAGGGTGGAGCAGCTGATTGCTAGGCAAATGCAAAATTAAATTGACTATCCCCAAAGCCAATCAAGGGATAGAGAAAAAATATAGAATCTGATACCTAATATATAAAGAATGAAGGAGGAAGAAAAAGGAGGAGAAATAGAAAAGAACCTTTAGATTGTGTTTGTAACAGCATACTAAGTGAGTTAAGTTAGACTCTTAGATAGTAAGGAAAGTAACCTGGAACTTTTGGTAACCACGAATCTAAAGCCTGCAATGGCAATAAGTACATACCTATCAATAATCACCCTAAATGTAAATGGGCTTAATGCACCAATCAAAAGACACAGAGTCACTGAATGGATAAAAAAACAAGACCCATCTATGTGCTGCTTACAAGAGACTCACCTCAAACCCAAAGACATGCACAGACTAAAAGTCAAGGAATGGAAAAAGATATTTCACGCAAACAATAGGGAGAAAAAAGCAGGAGTTGCAGTACTAGTATCAACAAAATAGACTTCAAAACAAAGAAAATAACAAGAGATAAAGAAGGACATTACATAATGACAAAGGGCTCAGTCCAACAAGAGGATATAACCATTATAAATATATATGCACCCAACACAGGAGCACCAGCATATGTGAAACAAATACTAACAGAACTAAAGGAGGAAATAGACTGCAATGCATTCATTTTAGGAGACTTCAACACACCATTCACTCCAAAGGACAGATCCACCAGACAGAAAATAAGTAAGGACACAGAGGCACTGAACAACACACTAGAACAGATGGACCTAATAGACAGCTATAGAACTCTACACCCAAAAGCAACAGGATACACATTCTTCTCAAGTGCACATGGAACATTCTCCAGAATAGACCACATACTAGGCCACAAAAAAAGCCTCAGTAAATTCCGAAAGATTGAAATCCTACCAATCAACTTTTCAGACCACAAAGGTATAAAACTAGAAATAAATTGTACCAAGAAAGCAAAAAGGCTCACAAATACATGGAGGCTTAACAACATGCTTCTAAATAGTCAATGGATCAATGACCAAATTAAAATGGAGATCCAGCAATATATGGAAATAAATGACAACAACAACACAAAGCCCCAACTTCTGTGGGACGCAGCGAAAGCAGTCTTAAGAGGAAAGTATATAGCAATCCAGACATATTTAAAGAAGGAAGAACAAACCCAAATGAATAGTCTAATGTCACAGTTATCAAAATTGGAAAAAGAAGAACAAATGAGGCCTGAAGTCAGCAGAAGGAGGGACATAATAAAGATCAGAGAAGAAATTAAAAAAATGGAGAAGAATAAAACAATAGAAAAAATGAATGAAACCAGGAGCTCGTTCTTCAAGAAAATAAACAAAATAGATAAGCCTCTAGCCAGACTTATTTAGAGAAAAAGAGGATCAACACACATCAACAGAATTAGAAATGAGAAAGGAAACATCATGGCAGACCCAACAGAAATACAAAGAATTATTACAGACTACTATGAAAACCTATATGCTAAGAAGCTGGAAAACCTAGAAGAACTGGACAACTTCCTAGGAAAATACAACCTTCCAAGACTGACCAAGGAAGAAACACAAAATCTAAACAAATTAATTACCAGCAATGAAATAGAAGCAGTAATAAAAAAACTACCCAAGAGAAAAACCCCGGGCCAGATGGATTTACCTCGGAATTTTATCAGACACACAGAGAAGATATAATACCCATTCTCCTTAAAGTTTTCCAAAAAGTAGAAGAGGAGGGAATACTCCCAAACTCATTCTATAAAGCCAACATCACTCTAATACCAAAACCAGGCAAAGACCCCACCAAAAAAGAATATTACAGACCAATATCTCTGATTAACATAGATGCAAAAATACTGAATAAAATATTAGCAAACCGAATTCAAAAATATATCAAAAGGATCATACACCACGACCAAGTGGGATTTATTCCAGGGATGCAAGGATGGTACAACATTCGAAAATCCATCAACATCATCCACCACATCAACAAAAAGAAAGACAAAAACCACATGATCATCTCCATATATGCTGAAAAAGCATTTGACAAAATTCAACATCCATTTATGATAAAAACTCTCAGCAAAATGGGAATAGAGGGCAAGTACCTCAACATAATAAAGGCCACATATGATAAACCCACAGCCAACATTATACTAAACAGTGAGAAGCTGAAAGCTTTTACTCTGAGATCAGGAACAAGACAGGGATGCCCACTCTCCCCACTGTTATTTAACATAGTACTGGAGGTCCTAGTCACGGGAATGGGACAAAACTAAGAAATACAAGGAATCCAGATAGGTAAAGAAGAAGTTAAACTGTCACTATTTGCAGATGACATGATATTGTACATAAAAAATCCTAAAGACTTCACTCCAAAACTGCTAGAACTGATATCGGAATATAGCAAAGTTGCAGGATACAAAATTAACACACAGAAATCTGTAGCTTTCCTATACAGTAACAATGAACCAATAGAAAGAGAAATCAGGAAAACAATTCCATTCACAATTGCATCAAAAAGAATAAAATACCTAGGAATAAATCTAACCAAATAAGTGAATGACCTATACTCTGAAAACTATAAGTCACTCTTAAGAGAAATTAAAGGGGCCACTAACAAATGGAAACTCATCCCATGCTCGTGGCTAGGAAGAATTAATATCGTCAAAATGGCCATCCTGCCCAAAGCAATATACAGATTTGATGCAATCCCTATCAAATTACCAACAACATTCTTCAATGAACTGGAACAAATAGTTCAAAAATTCATTTGGAAACACCAAAGACCCCGAACAGCCAAAGCAATCCTGTGAAAGGAGAATTAAGTGGCAGGGATCTCACTCCCCAACTTCAAGCTCTGCTACAAAGCCATAGTAATCAAGACAATTTGGTACTGGTACAAGAACAGAGCTACAGACCAGTGGAACAGATTAGGGACTCCAGACATTAACCCAAACATATATGGTCAATTAATATTCAATAAAGGAGCCATGGACATACAATGGGGAAATGACAGTCTCTTCAACAGATGGTGCTGGCAGAACTGGACAGCTACATGTAGGAGAATGAAACTGGATCACTGTCTAACCCCATACACAAAAGTAAATTTGAAATGGATCAATGACCTGAATGTAAGTCATGAAACCATAAAACTCTTAGAAAAAACACAGGCAAAAATCTCTTGGATGTGAACATTAGCGACTTCTTCATGCACGTATCTCCCCGAGCAAGGAAAAGAAAAGCAGAAATGAACAAGTGGGACTATATCAAGCTGAAAAGGACTCCATCAATAGAACAAAAAGGTACCCTACAGTATGGGAGAATATTTTCGTAAATGACAGATCCGATAAAGGCTTGACATCCAAAATATATAAAGAGCTCACACTCCTCAACAAACAAAAAGCAAATAATCCAATTAAAAAATGGGCAGAGGAGCTTAACAGACTGTTCTCCAAAGAAGAAATTCAGATGGCCAACAGACACATGAAAAGATGTTCCACATTGCTAGTTATCAGAGAAATGCAAATTAAAACCACAATGAAATATCACCTCACACCAGTAAGGATAGCCACCATCCAAAAGACAAACAACAACAAACGTTGACGAGGTTGTGGAGAAAGGGGAACCCTCCTACACTGCTGGTGGGAATGTAAATTAGATCCACCATTGTGGAAAGCAATATGGAGGTTCCTCAAAATGCTCAAAATAGACTAACCATTTGACCCTGGAATTCCACTTCTAGGAATTTACCCTAAGGATGCAGCACTCCAGTTTGAAAAAGACAGATGTACCCCTGTGTTTATTGCAGCACTATTTACAATAGCCAAGAAATGGAAGCAACCTAGGTGTCCATCAGCAGATGAATGGATAAAGATGTGGTACATATACACAATGGAATATTATTCAGCCATAAGAAGAAAAGAAATCCTACCATTTGCAACAACATGGATGGAGCTAGAGGGTATTATGCTCAGTGAAATAAGCCAAGCGGAGAAAAACAAATACCAAATGATTTCACTCATCTGTGGAGTATAAGAACAATAGAAAAACTGAAGGAACAAAACAGCAGTAGAGTCACAGAATCCAAGAATGGACTAACAGTTACCAAAGGGAAAGAGACTGGGGAGAATGGGAGGATAGGGAGGGATAAGGGTAGGGAAGAAGAAAGGGGGTATTATGATTAACATGTATAATGTGGGAGGTGGGGGAAAGGGGAGGGCAACACAGAGAAGACAAGTAGTGATTCTACAACATCTTACTATGCTGATGGACAGTAACTGTAATGGGGTTTGTAGGGGGGACTTGGGGTTGGGGGGAGCCTAGTAAACATAATGTTCTTCAAAAAAAAAACTACAAAGAAATTTAAGTCAAATGGATTAATAAATGACAGCATCTTATTTTTGCACTAATTAGAAAAATAATCTGGAAAATTTTTAAATGTCAAGGTATCAAGCTCTTAAGAGCTCTAGATTGGTGACTAAATTAGGTGTTATTACAATTATCTCTTCAATGTCCATACATTACATATTCTCTGAATTGCCTTTAAATTGCATTTGGGGAGATAAACAAGGCTTACTATTATTTATGGAACTTTTTATATTTAAATGTTATTGGAATATATCTAGTTCAGTGTCAATAATTTGATTTTGTCAATTTTTATAAGGTCTTTATGTGTTTACTTGCAGTTTAGGAAAAACATATGAGACAATTTATGTTTATTTCTTCTTCAAAATAGCCGTTTTTTTCTGTACATCCAATTACTCTTCTAATAAAAAAATCTCACACCTTTTGAAATGTGTTTATTTATACCAAAGTATTGAAATGCTTTTCTTCCACCAGACCTATCTCCTCTAATTTTAGGGGAGCTGGAGGAGGATTAAATCTCTTCAGCATTCCTTGTGGGATTTGCGAAAACATTAATGATGAAAAAATACAATGTAAAGGGCACATGGATATACAGAGCATAATTTCATATCTAAATGACTTAGAGAATCCAAGATTATCCAAAATAACATATTAACATGTACTATGATGCTAAAGACATTACATATACTAAAGATCAGTAGAAAATATAATATACACCTATTTCTTTGGTCAAGAATGTATTTTCCTGCATGGCACAACATTTTTAAAAAAACTAAAAACTCTTCTAAAGGCTATTTATCAAGAATAATTAAAAGGTAGCTAATAGTTGAAATTCAGGTTCTAAAGGCAGAGAGAAAAAGAAGTTTTTAGCTAATTATCTATAGTTTTAGATTTCTTCAGTTGAAGAAACACTTAAGTCTGTAGGATTCTGAAAAAAACTATATGTATATGTACATATATAAATAAATATATATGATCATATACATTATATAATATGTACATATGTATATGTGATCTGAAAAGAAACACACTTGCCCATTTTTAAATTGATTTTCTTTAATACATAATTTTCACTCTCTTCCATACAGCAGCTTATCCACCCAAAAATCAAAGAGATAGAGGAATAGGGATTTAAAAACAAAAGCAAACTCTGGAATAAGACTAAAAAGGCTATGTTCTAGTCCTAACCCTGGGAAACCTCAGTAGATCTCTTATGTAATTTCACTACCTGATTTATGATTTATTTATTTTTGAGAAGAAGGAGTTTGGGTTAGATTTCTCTGCCAGCTTTTTATGTCATGGAATAATAATCAGAAGTAAGTAGTTTTTTTAAAAAAAGTTCCAAAATTGCTTATTAGGTGTGCAGTGGATGTATGGCTTCTACTAGGTGTGAGTCTTGCCCATAAAAAATTATACTTTACCTTGTTAACTTCATACTTCGCTGCTTTGTTTCAACATATCATTTAAAACATGAATGATAACATAAAGAAGTTATAAATAGGAATACAAACTGGAAATTGTAACAAGAGAGAGTAATATCCTAAATTTCTACTCTTTTCACTAAGAACATCTTAAAATTACAGAAATTCCATTAAAGAACAGAATGAATTCCAGAGTAATTCTGGAAACAGAAAAGCATGCCATCAGTAGAAGAAAACTTTTGAAGAACTTTGGGAAACAGAAAGCAAGTGGAATCATCTTACAAGAGGGAAAAAAAAGTAGAGGAAAGCACAGACCAAAGATTTTAGCAAGAAACTACTACTGAGTTACAAGCAATTCCAAAAATAATTAAGTTCTGAGACAACATACACAAAAGAACCTTGTGGTTCAGGACCAATTGTCATAATAATTAATTCGGATTACATTAAGGACAGATGGGTACTGTACTCACCATATTATGAGCAGCAAGCAGCTGTTATATTTACTTTGAGGTTAAATTTGAAAACTGCTTTCAAAATGTGAACTTCTGGGGTCTGAAGGTAAATACTGGGGTTTGAGAAGGAAGCAGTAAAGAGTCCAAAGTGACTCCAGAATACAACAAAGAAGATACAGAAAAAGTTGGCCTCTGATTATGCTCTCGGTCATCCAGCTAAAGCAGTAATGTCACTTAGTGGAGCGGGCGTTTTCAGCACTGGGGCTACAGCATCAATGCAATGCTCCCAGATAACTTACAGTCTATGAGGGATGCAGTTACCATATTTAGAAGTCAGACTAATTCACATTCAGCCAAGACCACAGTGCTACCCTTCCTATAACAATCCCTAGAGGAAGAACTCTTATTCATCAATTATAAAGAGTCAATAAAGCTAAGAAAAGACAACAAAGAAACAACCAATATTTGAGAAAAAAATCCAACACCATAAAAATCAAGACATTAAAGTCAGCAAAAGAGGCTTAGGGAAAAAAAAGTATATGTACATCAGTCATTATCTGAAAATCCTAAATTTTGGGTAGCTTAGGAAAACAATGTCTATTATTGTGTAGTGCTATTTCTGGGACCTCTGATCTTGCTCATCTTCACCCCAGACCTTTAGCTGATGAAATACCTACAGATTCTGGAATATTTGTAGTCACAGTTTCAGAGGAAAAGAGAGAGAGTGAAATCATCCTTTTGATTATAAAGCTTCTACTTAGATATTACAGATGCCACTTAGCTCACATTTCATTGGCAAAGCAAGTCTTGTCTTCATATTTAACTTCAAAGGGAATATATAAGTGTGACCCTACTACACTTGGAAACGGGGTGAGAGAAGGAATACTTGTGGAAAGCCTTAAGGAATAAATAGTAAGTATAATAATATATCCTAAAGAGATTGATAAGTAAATCATCTTCATAAAACAAGAATACTGTGGAAAAGTTTTTGAGTTGTAGAAAAATAAAAATATAAATACTAGATTAATAATGATAAGAATGAAATAACCATAATTTAAGAGATACTTGATAGCCATAAAGGAAAAAGGTCTAAGTTGGGTTCATGAGGCTGTAAATTCAGCCACATTGTTTACAACCTCCTGCTGTCTTTCTGGTTCTCTCCTTTCATCTTTCAAACCTTTATTTGTCACTCATAGTTTTACTTCCTTCTCTAAAGTCTTGGAACCTGACAATCTCAAATACCTCACAAAGACTCAGCTGACAAATGTAGGCTTACCAGGACATTTTCTCAACAAAAGTTTTTCCCACTAAAAGGAAGTTTCATATTAATTAACTGTTAGGAGAATCAGCCTCCTTCAGTAGATGTGGAGGAGGGAAACTCACTTGCAAAGTTTTATCTATAATTCCATCAACATAGAGGCTAGACTCTCTAGATCATAGATTCTATAGACCAGGGTGAAATAATTTTAGTGTACATCGCTACCAGGGATTTCTTCAAGACCAAATGTTCATTAACCAAGTGTAATACACACCAAATGTTAATATTACTCCATTTGAAGTAAATATAATGGCTGTCAATAAGAATGCTTCTGCTGACAAATGATCAACCTCATGTTTTATTTATATCAACTTCTCCTTATTGAAGTAAAATTAATTTATTTTTTATGAAATCCCTTCAACATCTCTTTTTGCATTAATTCATATTGTGTAGACATTTTCTAATTCTACTATAACACAGATTAGAAAAAATATTACTTCTGTTGAGCTTTCATGATATCAGCAATGGCTTATTTCACTACAAAAAAGGCTTTCTAGGGAAATTGTCATTGAAGTTGCTCAGACATTTTCTGTTACTCTTCAGTCTTGTTTTAGAACATGGTGTGACTATAAAGTAGAAAACTACCTTTTCAACAAAAGTGTACCATGTTTTCAAAAAGATAAAAAATAACAATTTTGAAAAGTATTATGGTTGTTTCATTGATTTGCCTTTTGTATGTGGGACACACAGTTGTTGTCTTCACAGGCACTCATGTGCCTCTAAGGAATTACTATTGCTGGTGACTGAATAGTCTGAGAATGCAAAAAATCAGTCTTCAGGAACTGGACATCTGCACAGAAAAACTCTTGAAAGTCTGACCTTTGGTAAAACTATATATAATTTTTTTTTCTAAAGAAAAAAATTCACTAAGGGACATTTAATTTTGTTATTATCCAGAAAAAGATTTATAATTGTCCAGGAATCAGGATATAACAGATGGGAAACCTCTTCTGGAAAAGGAGGAATACTTAAATAACTCTTCATACCTGCAGTTTGTAGGAGAGAGAAAGAAATTGCGGATAGCAGGCGGCAGGAGGTGATCCCTGTCATTCTTTCTTTTGCCTTTCTGGTCTAGAGTCCTCCGTGGCTAGATCTATTAGATAGGTTGAAGGGAAAACTAAATGTAGACGTGTTTTAACACACTTGTTTTGAAAACTGGAAGGAGATGACCATGTGGAGTAATTCAGCACAAACAGTGTCAAAGTATAAAACACACTGCAGTGCAGATGCTTATTCAGATTAACCCCAGTCACTTCCATATGATATTGAAGAAACAGAAGTTCTTGTTAGTTCATTGCAAAGCAGAAAAGGAGACATTATACTGAATACCATTGAGAATCTGGCTAAAGT
Source organism: Manis javanica (assembly GCF_040802235.1). NCBI lineage: Eukaryota > Metazoa > Chordata > Mammalia > Pholidota > Manidae > Manis > Manis javanica. The sequence goes on from NC_133169.1 coordinate 25,439,198, forward strand.
TTAAAAGTCTGTTGCTAAAAACGGGCACACAACTATTGTAATCAACTATTTCAGGGCAGCCTGTCTAGACCAGAAAGTCATGGTCAGACCTCAGAATACATCCAGGCCAGGGAAAACCCAAGTAGTGCTGATTTAAGAAATGTAGGGAATGAAGCAGATTAACAAAAACATGGTGTTATATTCCCAGCTTCATTCTTGAGGAGCAGAAACCGGCAAGATTCCCAGGGCTGGGAGTCCACTGACCCCATCAGAGCACAGCAGGTGGCGCTTATCCTGGGAGGAGAACAGCGGCGCCTCCGCAGCGTCCGATGCAAGAGCCAACATCACACTGACGCAGGAGAGGGCAGGGTGAGAGCGGAATCTGGTCTTCATCCATTTTATCTTTTTATACCTTTAAATGAGAATATACTTTAAAACTGAGAAAAGTGGGGATATCATTATACAGTAAATGTAAAGGCAAACACCGTCTATCTATGTAGGACTATGAGAACATTTCCAATGTCACTGCAAAAATGATGATAAAAATATGTTTATTTAAAATAAATACATGACTTCACATTGACAGTTTTATTAAGGGGACCCTAAGTACAACCTGGTTGATGATCAAATTACTATATGTCTATTTCAAGTGAATTTAGCAATTATAAAATAGAACAAAATGCATAGAAACATTTTTGTTCACAAAAATGTTAATTGTAGTGAATATTTAACATATAACATTAGATAAACTCATTTAAAGACAATCAGTGACTATGGCTCCAAAAATATTTAAATTTATAGCAGAGCTGCTATTAAAAAGATAAAAATGAAAATCTTATAAGCATTTTTTAAACCCAAAATTTGGAGAGATAGTTTGATCTATAATTTTGCTATCAAACTGAGGCAAATGAAATGTGAAAAAATACAACTTCTAGAGCTTGATTGGTTGACTCTGCTTCAAGCTAGTTATGTGAACTTGGTCATTAACTTTTTGTTCTTCAAATCAATTCACTGGATTGTTTTTCAGAATAAAATTAGAAATTATTCTAAGCTATATGAAGCAATTAGAAGAGTGCCTGTTATGTTGAAAACAGTGTATGAGGCTTAACTTAGATTATTATCTTCAGCCAGTGGCCATCAGAAAGAGTCCATAACAAATATTAGACACTGGAAACTTCTGAAATATTAACTTCAAAATCAGATATAGTTAAGTATTCTCTTTGTCATTTCTGACCTTAGAAATATTTAATATTCTAATTCCATATGTAGAATCACCAGGGCAGTCCATCATTCTTCCAATTTAAATTTTATTTCTAGGTGATTTTAGCTCTGCTATTTGAGGCAGTTTATACAAAAATAGATTTAAAAATCACAAGCATTTTTAGTAAGCTATGATATGTGTTTTCCAGAATTATTCTTGAATATATTATTAAGAAATCTACAAGAAGTTTGTGAAATAAGCCCATGCATATAGTGCTAATTAAAAGCTAGTATGAAAGCATCCTCAGCTCAGGGACTTACAAAGTTCCACAGTAATAGCAGAATCTGGAAATGGACAGCTATGCAGGCTTATCTAGGCACGTGCAAGCTTAGATCTCTCTGATAATTAAAACCAACACATTTATATTTTTAGAATATCTTACATAGAACAGACTCTACTTGATTACAGGGTATAGAAATACTCTCCTTACATTTAACAGACCTGCTATTTTTGGTTAAAACATATTCTTTAACTTGGTATTAAAAAATTATTCTCTACTTTGAATGTTTCTACCTCTGCTTAGGAAGAACAAAGTATAAGAGAACACCACTCCCGTTTTACCAACCAGGTAAGTAAGATAACCTACAAAGTCACAGTTTCTTAAAATCCTTCAGAGAGACAAGGACACAAAGAAGCATAAATGCAAACAATCCAGTACGTGAGAAGAGCTCGTAGGAGAAAAGAGGCCCAAAGCTGCCTTTAACCATGTAGGGCAGAGGAAGGAGGAGAACACCACTGATAAGGAAAAACAGGGATTTTTTTGGAGATTAGTGAGCGCGATCTGAGGGTTTAGAATCCGCAGGGGCACCGGCCACCGAGTCTGCACTAACCACCGACTCTTTCTCAAAGGACGTCCGCGATGCGCAGATGGAATCCTGGGGACGGAGGAAGAGCTGAGAGGAGCGCTCCCTGCCCCAGGTGCTGTATCTCTCAAGGCGACTGGCCAGCTGCAACTGGCTAAGAGCAAAAGAGCTCACAGTGACCGGCCTGGAGGCTCAGGTACACTTTTAGCAGTTGAAGGCAGGGCAGCAGTGAGAGAAAACTTTCTGAGGGAAAGCTTTGTGTCACGGAATGCGCAGCAGAGCGCACTACAGCTAAGATAGGAGCAGGGGTGCTGAGGAAAATCCCTGAGTTAGAGGCTCAGGTGCTTCTGCTGAACTCTGAGGGCAGACACAAGAATGGGAAAAATCCTCTAGGTACTGAGGGTCTCCGCTGAGCACTGAATGTGACCTCTGGGGTCTGGGCAAGGGGTAAGAGTGCCGACAGGTGCCGCCGGAGCTGTAGGCGGGCGGGATCGCTTAGGGATGAGAGCCGCACGGTGACATCGAGAGAAGCCCCCAGCTGTCTCTCTCATAGGCACGCTTGTAGGGGCAGTGAGAAGATTGTTCTACATTTTGATGTCTTCGGTGTTTAATATCATACGTTATGTTTGAATTTTCAGGTACTGACACATAAACTCCATAATCCTGGGCATCTCACACCAATTACTTCAAATTTTAAGATCGATTCCTTCAATGCCAAGGTCTGTTTGTTTTCTGGTTTCAAAAATTCATCCTTCTGATTACCTGTTGAATTAAGTTCTATTTTCCAGTCTGAATAAAACCTCCAGTTCTTTGCTCATGCTGAACTATTATAATTTAGAAATAATTATGTTTATATGATCATGCAATCATCATAATAACTTATTAATCCATTTCTTGTTCTAGTTATTTTCTTAGCTTCTCTATGTTACCTTTTATATTTCATAAAAGATACCTTTTCCAGAGCAGTGGTCCACCAGCATTCTATATTTTATCATTCTGTAAATAAAATACAGAAGACCAGAGGTTCTCCTAAATGAGGCAAGCATCACTCCATTACAGGTGGTAGTGGTTGTGTCAGATCACAGAGTTGTATGTGCCTATCTTCTTTGGGGATAGTTTCATGTATTTCTTAAATTGTAATAATGAAATAATTTGGAATTTTTACTCATTATGGAATACATATTTGAAGATAGCATCTCGTAAGGATAAAATTACTGATTTTAAGTTCTGGTTTGATTGCACTTTCTGTTAGATTATGCAAGTATTATGCACTTACATGACTGTATAATGACCTTGCCTGTATTATTGTGATAAAGAGGTGTAAATGAATATAGTTTGTATTCTGTAAGCACTAATTCTATTAAGATGTATTGCTACTAGCCAAATAATTCTTCCTATTGATCCTGTACTTTATATCTTTTTTATATATACTTGCTTAGAATCTGAAGAATGTTAGGAACAATGGTGATTAAGTTTTTTAATATTTCCTTTTCAACAAAGTAGTGTATCTGGTGACAATTATCATGCCCCACTTAAATATCTTTTTCTCTTGAGGCTGATGAATTCCCATAGCCACCATCATTTTCTACATTACTCATTATTCTACGTTCTATGCTTGGATTAATAAAGAAAACTTATAAAGCAAAAAACATTTATTGAATACTCCTAGGTGAATTCTTCAAGCATGAATTTTTATTAACTTAATAGAAATTCATAGTATATAGGTCAAATTTTTAAAAAGACATTACTTTTTAGAACAGACAGGACCACAGAAAAATTGAGAGGAAGGCACAGAGATTTCCACATACTCTCTACTGCCATAGATGCCTAGCCTTCCCCATTATCAACATACCCATCAGAGTGGTACGTTTATTACAATTGACCAACACATGTTGACACATTATTATCACCCAAAGTCATTAGGTTATATTAGTGTTCAAGCTTGATATTGTGCATTTTGTGGGTTTGGACAAATGTATAATGGCATGTATCCACCATTATAGTATTATACAGAGTATTTTCACTGCCGTAAAAACCCTCTATGCTTCACCTATGCATCTCTCCCTTTCAACTCCTGGCAACTACTGATCTTTTCAATGCCTTCATAGTTTTGCCTTACTAGAATGTCATATATTTGAGCTCATACAGTATATAACTTTTTCTTCTTGGCTTCTCTCAGTTAATAATATGAATTTAGGTTTCTTCTGTGATTTTATATGACTTGACAGCTCATTTCTTTTTAGCCTATTCCATTGTCTGGATATATTACAGTTTATTCTTCTACCTATTGAAACACACTGTAATTACTTCCAAGTTTTGGCAATTGCAAATAAAGCTGCTATAAACATCTGTGTGCAGACTTTTGTGTGGTCATGAGTTTTCAACTCCTTTGGATAAAATCAAGTGTGATTGCTGGATCTTATGATAAAAATCTATGTAGTTTATAAGAAATTGCCAAAATGTCTTTTAAAGTGGCTGTGCCATTTTTCATTCCCTCTAGCGATGAGTGAGAGTTTCTTTTGCTCCATATTATTGCCAGCATTTGATATTTTTCATGCTTTGGATTTGGGCCATTTTAAGAAGTATATGAAAGAATCTTGCTTAATTTGCATTTCTCTGATGACATATTTTATAGGGCATCATTTCAAAGGCTTATTTGCTATCCATATTTCTTTGGTGAGGTGTCCTTTAAGATCTTTGGCCCATTTTTATATCAGGTTATTTGTTTTATTATTATAGAATTGTAAGTTCTTTGTATATTCTGGATAACAGTCGTTTATCAGATATGTCTTTTTCAAGTATTTTCTCCCAGTCTGTGACTTGTCTTTGTAAGTCTTTTGACATTGTTTTTCACAAAAGTTTTTAATTTTAATGAAATACGACTGGCCAGTTATTTCTTTCATGGATCATGCTTTTGGTGTTTTATCTAAAATAGCCATTGCTGTACTCAAGGTCATCTAGGTTTTCTCCTGTAGTATCTTCTAGGAATTTTATAGTTTGCATTTTACATTAGATCTATTATCCATTTTGAGTTAATTTTGACAAAGAATGTAGGTCTATGTCTAGGTTAAGTTTTTGCATGTGTATGTCCAGTTGTTTCTGCACCATTTAATAATAAGACTATTTTTTTCTCCATTATATTGGCTTTACAACTTTACTGAAGATCAGTTGACCTTACTAAGTAGGTCCATTTCTTGGCACTCTATCCTGTTCAAAAGGTCTGTTTTCTGTTGTTTTGCCAGTACGACCCTGCTTTGAAGACTATATCTTTATAGTAAGTCTTGAAATTGGGTAGTATCAGACCTCCTTTTATATTCTCCTCCTTTGTTCTTCTTTAATATTATTTTGGCTGTTCTGGGTCTTTTGCCTTTCCATCTAAACTTTAGAGTTAGTTTGTAAATATCCACAAAATAACCTTCTGGGGTTCCATTTGCGGTTGCTTTGAATCTATAGATCAAGTTGGGAACAACTGACATTCTGACATCATATGGTCTTCCTATGCATGAACATAGTATATTTTCTCCACTTATTTAGTTCTTTGATTTCTTTCATCAGAGTTTTGTAGTTTCCTCATATAGATATTGTATATATTTTGTTAGATTTATACAAGTGTTTCAATTTTTGGGTGCTAATGTAACTGGTATTGTGTTCTAAATTTCAAATTTCATTTGCTCTTTGCTGGTATATAGGAACATGATTGGCTTTTGTATATTCATCTTATGTCCTGCAGACTTGGTATAGTCATTTGTTATTTGCAGGAGTTTTTGGTTGATTCTTTCAGACTTTCTACATAAATAATAATGTCATCTATGAACTAAGAGTTTTATTTCTTCATTCTCAACCTTTATACTTTTATTTCATTTTCTTTTGTCTTGAAAGAATTAGCAAGGACTTCCAGTATGAATGTTGAAAAGAAGTAGTGAGAAGGGATATCCTTGCCTTATTCCTAATCATTGCGGGAAAGCTTCAAATTTCTTACCATTAAATGTTATGTTAGTTATAGGTTTCCTTCAGTCTTTCTTATGTTGAGAATGTTTTCTTCTATTGTTAGTTTACTGAGAGTTTTTACCATACATGGGTGTTGGATTTTGTCAAATGCTTTTTCTGCATCTATTGATATGATCATATGATTTTTTCTTTTTTAGCTTATTGACATAAATGATTACATCAACTGATTTTTGAATGTTAAACCAGTTTTGCATATTTGTGATAGATTCTTCCTGGGTGTGGTGCATAATTCCTTTTATAATTGTTAGATTCAATTGGCTAACGTTTTGTTAAGGATTTTTATATGTATAAACATGAGAGCTATTGATCTATAGATTTTTGTTCTTGCAATTCCGTGTTTTACTATTAGCGTGATATGGCCTCAGAATGAGATAGGAAATATTCTCTCTATTTTCTGAAAGAGATTGTAAGGAATTGGTATATTTTTTTCTGAAATCTTTGGTAGAATCACCGAAGAGTGCATGTGGGCCAGGTGCTTTCTGTATTGGAAGGCTCTTAATTATTGATTCAATTTCTTTAATAGATATAGGCCTATTCAGATTGTCTGATTCTTTTTGTGTTTTTTGGGAGATCATGTCTTTCAACAAATGTGTCCCTTTTATCTAGGCTATCAAATTTGTGGACACAGAGTTGTTTATAATATTCCTTGATTACCCTTTTGATTTCCCTTGAATCTGTAGTAATATCCCCTTATTTATTTATTTATTTATTTATTTTTTGTAGATAATTATATTTTATTGAAGGATAGTTGACACACAGTATTACATTAGTTTCAGGTGTACAACACAGTGATTCAACATTTATATACATGATAATTCTAGGTACCAGCTATCACCATACCAAGTTGTTACAATATTTTGACTATATTCCTATGCTCTCTTCATCATGTAATTTATTTTTGATATTAATAATTTGTGGTCTCTCTTTTTTTCAGTCTGGTAGGAGGCTTATCAACTGTATTAATCTTTGCAAAGAACCACGTTTTGTTTCATTGATTTTCTCTATTGAATTCCTGATTTTAATTTCACTGATTTCTGATCTAATTATTATTAGTTATTTTCTTCTGCTTACTTGTAATAAATTTGTCCTCTTTTCTCTAGTCACCTAAGATGGTTGATTTTAGATCTTTTTTTCTTTTCTACTATATGCATTCAATGCTATAAATTTCCCTCCTAACACTGTTTTCCCTGCATTCTAAAAATTTTGATAGGCTGTGTTTTGATTTTAATTTAGTTCAAGTTTTCTGACTGTTTCTGTCAGGAGAGCCTCAGACTCTTAATTTAGTTTGAATATTTTAAAATTTCTCTTTGAGATTTCTTCTTTAACCCATGTGTTATTTAGATGTTTTTCTCAGGTTTCAATATTTTGGGATTTTCCAGTTATCTTTCTGTTATTTATTTCTAGTTTAATTTCATTTTGGTCTGAGGGTAAAACTGATATGGTTTCTAATCCTTTTAATTTGTTGAACTTAAAATTATCTTATGACTCAGTATTCGGTCTACCTTGGTGAATGTTCCATGTGAACTAGAGAAGATATGCTCTCTTGTTGGATGGAATAGTTCATAAATGTTATCCTATCCAGCTGATTAACTTTGTTGTTGAGTTCAGCTATGTCATTATGATTTTCTGCCTGCTGGGCCTGTCCATGTCTAATGGAGGAGTATCTGTAACTATAATAGTGGACTCATCTACTTCTTGCAGTTTTGTCAGTTTTTGCCTTACACATTTTTATGTTATTTTTAGGCACACACACATTAATGATTGCCATGTCTTTTGGAGAATTGACCCCTTTATCATTATGTAATGCCCTTCTTTATCTTTGATAACTTTCCTTGATTTGAAGGCTGCTCTGACTGAAATTAATATAGCTCCTCCAACTTCCTTTTGATTAGTTTTATTAGTGTGGTATACAGTTTTCCATCCCTTTATTTTTAATCTTTATGTTTCTTCATACTTAAAGTGGGTTTCTTGTGGACAATATATGGTTAGGTCTTGTTTTTTCATCCACTTAGACAATCTCCTATTTTTAATTGGTGCATTTAGACCACTGACATTCAAACTGATTATTGATATAGGTAGATTAATATCTAACATAATCTGTTACTGCTTTGTATTTGTTACCTAAATTTTGCTCCTATTTTTGTCTTTCTTTTTCTTTTCTTATGTGGTTCTAATTGAGCATTTTATGATTCCATTTTCTCTTCATATTAGTTACAATTCTTTTTAAATCTTTTTTTAGTGTTTACCCTAGAGTTTGCAATATACATTTACAACTAATCCAATTCTATTTCAAATAATGCCATACTGGTTCATGGATAGTGTGCATACTTTATAATAACAAAATAATCCTAATTCTTCCCTCCTGTCCCTTTTTTCATTGTTGTCATTTATTTAATTTATATATAAGTATATATAATGTATACCTATATATAGAATGCATAAATTATATACATAGACATACATAATTGGATATGTTTTTGCTACTATTATTTTGAGCAAACTATTAGATCAATTAAGAATGAGAAAAAAAGTTTATTTTACCTTCACTTATTCCTTTTCTAATGTTTAAATGTTTTTCCCTTTTTTTTGGTAGATCATAGTTTCTGACCTATATTATTTTTCTTTTCTGTAAAGAAATTATTTTAACATTTTTTCCAATGCAAAGGTACTAGTGAAAAATGACTTCATTTCCTGTTTGAGAAAATGTATCTGATATTAATTTGGGGGAAATCTTCCCTCACTATTGTTTCACCTATTTCTCTGTTCCTTTCTCTTTCTATTCCTGGTGTTCCTTTTACGAATGTGTCATGCCTTTTATAGTTATTCCACAGTCTCTAGATATTCTGTTTCTCTCTCAGTCTTCGTTCTCTTTGCTTTTCGGTTTCTGAGGAGTCGCCAGTATAGCCTTTGGCTCAGGTATCCTTACCGCAGCTGTGCCCATAAGCTCCTGAGGGCCACTCTTCTTACTCTCACTATTACAGTGCTTTTTATCTCTATATTTTCTTTTTTTAAAAAGTATTTTTCTCTCTCCACTTACACTGCCCATCTGTTCTTGCATGTTTTCTACTTTATCCATTAGCGCTCTTAGCTTATTAATCATAGTTCTTTAAATTCTCAGTCTGGTAATGCTAACATCCCTGCAATCTCTTGTTTTGATGTTTGATCTGCCTTCAAACTGTGACTTCTGCCTTTTGGTATGCCTTGTGATATTTTTTTCTTGATAGAGTCAGACATGAAAAAGTGGGAAAAAGAAACTGCTGTAAATAGATTTTTGGTAATGTGGTGGTGAGGTTTGGGGGAAGAGGTAGTGCTCTATAGTCCTATGATTAGTGAGCCTATGCCTCTGGACTGCGAGCATCATATCTGTGTTTCTCATTCTCCCTCCTTGTGTGGGATGGGATATCTAGAGTAGGCTGGAGTTGGTTATGTCTTTTCTTGCATGTGGAAAGTTCAAACTGGATGAAATTAGGGTATTTTTCTTCCACTAAATCAGTAAGGTTCTGAAAAAACTCCAACAGGCTCTGGTTAAATAGTTGCACTTGCCAACCGACCTTCTGTAGCACATGAGCTCGGCTCCTGGCAGGTTCACACTGGATTCTGAGAGACTAAAAAATTATAATGCAGCAATACAGAGAGGGTTCATACCAAGCTTTATTCTCCCAGTGCCACTCAAGCATTGAAAACACAACTGCATCTGCAAATTGGCCAACAAGTGCCTAGTGGTCACCCTTTAATACAGCATAGACAATATTAACTTATTGACAGCACTTGTTGGGACAAAGTGGCAACTTCCAATGTGAAGAACTAAAATCCCTAGGACAATTTTAGCAATGTTATAGATGTCTAAAAGACTTAATGGATTAGTTTTTATTTTGTCTTTATAGGAGATTCAATATTTCAAAAAATAAATATTATAAGGTAGTTCAATCTTCTTACAAAAGATCACATTGTAATCTTCCTAATTTCTCCATTAGAAAGAAAACATGCCTTCATATCAAAGTTTCAACCTATATCAACAATATGATTTATTTAAAATATCTTAAATGATATTTAATTTCACTGGGCCATCAGGATTGTATTCATTAAATATTTTTCGTGGGTCTTCCTGAGCCAAGAACTGTTATCAGTGCTGATGATACTATAATTTGAAAACAGAATTGTCTGTCATCATGGAGCCTTCCTGGAATTAAAAATTTAAATATTGTATTTATTTGTAAAATTTTCATTTTGTCTTATTTATAATTTATTTTTCCCTATTTATAATTTCTAACTTTTCATTTATTTCAGATATGTATTTCTTTACCTTATAGAGCATACTTATAATAGCTGCTTTAATATCTTTATTGATAATGTCAACATTGGAGCCGTCCCAGAACCAGCATCTCTTGGCTGCCTTTTCCCTTAAGAATGGCTCACACAGTGCACCTGGGGGATATTGTGGGCTCAGTCCCAGACCATTGGAATAGGTCAAATATTACAAGAAATCAAATCAGATAAATGTTTTGATTTCTCAGTGGATATAAAATTTACATGTAATTACATTGTACTATAGTTTATTAAGTGTGCAGTAGCATTATATCTAAAAAATATTCACAGACTTTCATTAAAAATACTTTATCCTATAAAGTACTAGCCATCATAAACTTTCAGTCAATTGTAATCACTAATTACAGATTACTGTATCAATTATAATAATAATGGAAAAATGAGAAACTGTGAGAATCACCAAATCATGACACAGAGACACCAAGTGAGCAAACGCTGTTGGAAGAATGGTGCCCATGGACTCACTCCACTTGGGTCGCCGCGGACCTTCGTTTGTGAAAAACAAATAACCTGCAGAGCACAATAAATCAGGGTATGCCTGTTGTGGGGAAAATTGAAGTTCCTGTGGCCAGGATCCTCATCTGACCCTACACTACTTGATGGTGTAACTGGCCTACTGCTAGGTTACAGCTTCCACACCTGTAGGCAATGAGCTATTATGGACTGAGTCACTTTATAAAGAGCTCTGCCCAGTGCTGTGCACAGAGGCAGGGACAAGGAGGATAACAGATCTGCAGACTGTTGGATGCAGATGTAATTCTAGTGCTGGACCTATTAGTTGGAGAACAAGGTGGATAATAAACCTTTTCACCCCAAGAACGTTCCATTGTCATTCCTCGGTCTCACTCTCACCGCTTTGCATGGATTAGAGCTGTAATAACAATAGATTTAATCTATTTTTAAACATTTACTTTAACAAATATTTATGTTGTTTAAATCTAGCAGCTTGATAAGACAGATGTGTTTGTTCAGTTTTCAGAACAGATAGCGGCTCTCCTGAATCCATAGTGAAGTTGCCCAGGGATGAAACCTATTGGCAAGACACCAGCATTTTCCTGGTGTCTTGTATGTTTTTGTATGTTAAGGTTTTTATTTTTATTTTTTTCATCCTAGAATGTTATATTGTGTTAACTCTGTTTTTTTTTTTCATAACTCTTGAGAATTTTGATGGTTTACTTTGTAGCGATCAGCTTTGTTGTGCTCAGACTGTCAGATGTCTCTCACCTTTTGTTGCAGTTATTCAAATCTCAGTTCTCTTCCCATAGACTTTGTCATAACCGTTTGGGCTCGTCTCATTTAAACCTGCAAGGTTCAGGGCTTAGCCTGGGATTTTGGAGGTGGTTCAAATGTCATCTGAGTTCTTAAAGCGTTTGCTATACTGATTTGGGTTTGTGTAAGCCATGGTTAACTTAGTAGGATGGAGTTTTATGGGTTTTTACACAGACATGCTGGCTTCTCTTTTCAATCTTTCTATCCTCTAAGGTTTCCTCAATATAGTCTGGCCTAATTGGCTTTTTTCTATTGTTCCCTGGCCAGAAATATTCAGATTTTCAGTCAAGGTTCAGCTACATGTTAAAACTACACGTGCCATTGTGCAACTGGTATCTACTCTTGCTGCAAAGCTGTGAGAGAAGACATAAAAATAAAACGAGGAGACCCGCCTGTGACTGGGTTGCATCTCCAAGTTTTGACTTAACTACACCATCATCTGCTTTTGTTTACTTCCCAGAGTCCTCAGTAGTTTTTTGTTTTGTTGTCTTTTGTAATTAATTCAAATCAATGAAAGGGATGGGTGTTAGGGGCTTATGTCATCACAGGCAGAATATGTGCTCCCATAATGTGCACATTTTTAGTAAGTAAATTTCCCTTCTACCGGGCGATATTGAAACAGGTATTACTCACTTTTTGAAAAGCAATATGTTTGTAGAATTCTTTAAGTTATATCTGATGAGTCAATGGATGGTATAGGCTTCTGAACCAGTACTGGATTCAGTACTAAACTGAATATACATGGCAATTAATTGGTGCCAATTAGGTTAGCATGCCTTATGGCTGCCCAGCTGCTTGGCAAAAAGTAAATCTGGGAGATCAACTTTCATGTTTGCTCTTTGAAATTGCCCATATCTATTATTTTTAAATTTGAGCAGCTGCTATCTCTTCTGAAAACTGAACAAACACATCTGTCTTATCAAGCTGCTAGATTTAAACAACATAAATATTTGTTAAAGTAAATGTTTAAAAATAGATTAAACCTATTGTTATTACAGCTCTGTCAGGTACTCATTTGCAACTTACTCTTTAACTAAAAATAATTTCACTAAAATTATACATACTTTTATGTTCAGTAACTTATTACTAAGAGGGAGAAAATATATATAATTATCTATTAGTTGACTGTTTAACCTTTAAATGGTAACTGCTTAATTAATGACTATATCTCCCAATATATATATATATATGTATATATATTTGCTTGCTGATGGCAATAGGTCTGTCATCCTATGTAGGGAACCTGTTGTTAAACTTTTTGACCCAGCAAAACACTTTGAAACAGCAATAATGCTTAGGTTTGACTGAATTATTCATTTGCATTCCCAGGGTAAAGATAAGGAGAGAATCATGGCATCAATAAATACAGGATATGATTGTATATTTGTAATCCTCACAAGATTATCATGTAAGTCTGTAATAATTTTCTAATTAATTTTTCGTTTATTTATACATGATACCCTTTGTGTTGAGTGAGTGGATGTATAACTGACTTTAATGTTATAACAGACATCTTGGCCTTTCTATTTTTCTCAGTTTGAGAAACTTTTCTTCATTTTTGTTATAGTTTCTTGAAATTCAAAGCCCCAAATTTAATATATTGTGTATACAAGTTTTATGCTTGTTAGAATCAAAATGGCATTTGCCATTTTATGTCTCCTGAAACACAATGATGAAATCAAGGAATTCTTTTTTTTTTTTACAAAAATGACACTATTTTCATAAAAGAAACCTCAAAAATAGAAATATTAATAGTTACAAATAAAAGCAAGTTTAGTATTAATGAGTTTTCTAACATTTGACAGATCTTTTTCTTCCTAAAATATAGCTGCTGATTATTTCATAAAGAAAAGAAATAGTGTTAATAGCAAAGAATACTTATCTAGAAAAATAACTAGATTTCTAGACTTCTGTATTAGTTTGCTAGAGCTGCTAAATACAACTTTGGTACTAAAAACAACAGAAATTTATTGTCTTACAGTTCAGGCACCTAGAAGTCCAAGGTCAAGTTGTCAGCAGGGCTGGTTCCTTCTTAGGTCTGTGAAGGAGGCTGTTCTTTGCCTCTCTCCTACCTTCTGGTGGTTTGCTGGTAACCATTGCCACTTCTTGGCTTACTGGTGTATTTCTGACTATGAAAGTCATCTTCATATGGCATTCTCCCCGTGTCCCCGTGTCTCTGTATCCAAATTTCCTCTTTTTATAAGAACACCAGTCATACTGTATTAGACCTTCATGAATGACCTCATTAAACTATTTACCTCTATAAAGACTCTATTTTCAATAAAGTCATATTCTGAGGCACTGAGGGTAAGGACTCCAATACCTCTTTTCTAGGGAGATGGTTCAATCCACACAGAACTTGAATTTTAAAATAACACCCAAAATCAGGGAATATGTGAACTAAGGATTTATTCATTCACATGCTTTCACATATTTAAGTGACTTCCAAGACTGTAACAACCCACATCTGTTTGTTTCCCTCTACTTAATTCCTGTTTGTTTTAGGGACATTACATACACTGCTGAAAATTTAATAAAGTAAATTATTTAATTGTATGAGGGCTTATTTTAATAAATGTATAATAGCTCATTCATTCATTTTTTTTCATTCATAATGAATAGTTAATATTCTGGAAAAACAAACTTTCAATTAATTAAGAAGGCCCTCTGGTGGGTTAGGTACCTATGGACTTCACTTTCTCAGAAGAAATTGAGAGCAGAAAAAAAAATCAAGGCTTGAATTTTCTAATGGTTGCCCTTTTCCAAGAAAATATCTTCATTTATGAATGCTGTGGAAACCATCACCTCAGGGCCAGGAACACTGAATTTTCTAATTGTGATGTAAGTTAACAACTATCATTACTCTTATTTTTAGATATTCTCTTTGTTTCTCAGATTTACTTGTCAATTAAAAAAATGATCTATTGTCCTACTATGTCCTTTGATATTCCAATTAGGCAATTGTTAGAACTCCTCAGTGTCTACTAATTTTTCACATTTTTCATTTTGTATTCCCTGTGTAGCATTTTTGTAATATTTTCATAGCAACCTTTCAGTATATAGCAAGAAGACTGATCTTAAGATCTATTTTTACTCACATTTTAAAATGTTCTTATATATATATATATAATATATATATTATATATTATATTATATTATATTATATTATATATCTTATATTATATTATATTATATTATATTATATTATATTATATTATATTATATTATATTATATTATATTATATTATATTATATATCTTATATTATATTATATATCTTATATTATATTATATATCTTATATTATATATATAAGATATATATAATATCTTATATTATATATATATATATATAGTTTGTTGATTTTACTGAATATTAGTCATTAGGGCTCACATTCTTGTGTATTTAGTGATTTGTTATTGTTTTTTCATGTTCATTAAATTTTGTCTTTAATGCTTAAGTCCTGGTTTTAAAAATTCAGAGGATATTTGTGTTTGCTTCCTCCAGTTGTATAGGACACTACTGTCCTGTTACCATGTTTAGACTAAATGCCAGTGTGGTTTTTCTAAGACCGAAAGGTAATGAAAATTCACTTTCCGTGAAATCGTGATTAAGAATCTTCATAGCAAATGTTTATCTTTCTCCTCTATAATTAAGGCCAAAGCCAAACAGGCCATTTATCATTTCTCCTTTCTCCCTTGTTGGGACAGGAGTTTTTGTTGTCTGCTTGGGATTGCTTCATTTTTTCCTCCCCAAAGTGACTCACCAAGTGCGTTGCCTTTTGGGAATACTAAGCAAAGTTCTACAATCATATCCACTTTCCTGGCTGAGCTCCCGTTCTGTGGATCCAGAGGGCCCCCATGGTCCTCTACAGGCTTTCTTTTACATGTTAAAGCAGCACGGACGCTTCTCCTCTCTGTTGTGTCAACTCACTTAATTACCTCTGAGACTTACCAAAAGCTGATCTGCATCCAACTCCCTAAAGTTTATTCCCAGAGAAAAAAACTGCTCCGCAAAGCTCTGATTTCTTCTTTGGGGAACTGGAATGGACTACCCAGAAACAAATCTGATAGATTTTTATTTACTCTTTTCCTCAGGCAACAGGTAAATCCTAAAGAAAGAGGAATAATATTGGCAAATTGTAGTATAATGAACAAGAAATTATTTTTAGTTTATGCATATGTTTAAGGACCAGTGTTTAGTGAGTATTTAGTAGACTTAAGTCTTTTCATTTTAAAAACAGACATCTATTGAATAACAGCCACAGTGTGAGACATTGTGCTATGCCTGTGATCTTTTCCCTGTATAACAAATCAGTTTCCTTTTTGTGCACTTGTGGTTTCTCCATGATCGCTATGGTACATGTACCTCAAGAGTAGAAAGCCTTAAGAATTAACCTTAAATTGCTTCTCACCCAAAAGAACAGAATACTCAACTTTTCCCATTTTGTGTTCTTTCTTGAGCATAAAACCAACCCTGTTACTCCAGCCACAAATGATTGGGTCAGTGACTCATATGCTGTCAAGATAATTAAGAATAGTTCAACAAAAGAAAGACCAACCAACTCAGACCCCTGGAGGGAATGCTTTCCCCGTGTGCTAGTCCATGCTGACAGTGCATATATTCTCTTTGGGGAGTTACAAGGTCTAAGTGAAAATAGAGAAAGTCTGCCAGTTAAACCTGCTCTCTTTTTTTGCTAAGTTTATATTTCATCTCTCCAGGATACAAACAACAAACCTCAAAATGTCTCAAACCCAGGAAGTCCGTATAAGTGAGAAAGTGACTTTCTATACAACCTTTGTCTTATTTTATCCTGTATTCACCCATGGCTCATGGAGATATTATTAATTTCTTTTTTGAAGAGAGAAAGTATTACCTTTTATTACATCTCACAGTAACTTCCATTTTTTCTCATCCACATAAAGGTTATCTCATAGGAGCCAACTTTGGATTTAGTAATTATGCATGTTTACATTTAAAGTTGCATAATGTGTATAACTGTTTTTTATATAAAGTCAACTTAGATATATTTGGAATAGCTAACATCATCTGAAGTTAAGAAACCTCATAGAAAAATCAGATTCTGATATTCTTACCAGTGTGTGTGAGGTAGTTGGATGGATAGATAAGAGTAATTTAATGGGAGTCCACAGGTATATGATGTTGCAATGTAAAAATTATTGAATATTTAAATATAAGCCAGTCACTGTTCTAAATGCTTTTTATGTTCGGTAAATGTAATTCCCACAACAGTACCTGAAAGTGGTACTGGTTTTGTCTGAGAGAGGTGTGTCAGCTTGTCCCTTATCATAGTCGCAGTGACATTAGGATAAGTGTACTAATCCTCATTTGACTGACTTCAAAGTTTATATCTTAATAACTCTAGCATTTTTTTTAGTATATCCATGAGTTTTCTTCATCAGAAGCAACTGAAAAGCCCGCCTAAAATATGGATTCTTAAAATCCACATCAGATATTAAGAATTTTAATCTCCGAGTTCTAGTCAAGAGGTATACATACTTAATAAACAGTAAGAATCCTAGGTAATTATAATACTGAGATTCATAAGATAGAAGGTAGGTTCTACATGCAATGAGGCAGGAAATCAAAGCCAGGAAGGGTAGCTTTAAGTGGAAAATCAGGAATTGGAAAGTCTGAGAAATAAAAAAAACAGTTTTCATTTGAACATGGCTAGACAAGAAGTTTGAGCATTAAAAAAAACAAAAAATAAAAAAGCAAGGAAAGTCACATGGCTCGGCTCTACCCAGACCAATTAAATCTGGCTCTGCACATCAGTACTGCTAAAATACTCTCCAGATGATTTTTAATGAAAAGTAAGGTTGTTCACTAATACATAAATGCTAACTACCTCAGGGAGAGTTTTTCTTATTAAATTTGACTCAAACAATGTAAAGCAGCCTTTCTGACCTCTGTTAAGTGTAGCAGGACTTTGGAATGTTTTAGAGTGCCACCTAACCATTACTCTTCTTCGTGGTACTTTACAAGTCATATATAATTCATGCATATCTGATAGTCTTATTAGTTGTCTTCAGCAACATAATATCAGTAATAGTGATGACATAATAAACATTGTTCTGATTTTGAATTTATAAGAACAAATGATCTTCAATTTATTTTGCTTTACAAATATTTCCACCATCATTCCTTGTCATTGCTCAAATTACTGATAAGATAGTGTATTTTACAAACTGAAAATTCAAATTATAATCAAAGGTTGATCTAAGAAGTTTTCAGGCAGCTAAGTTAAACTACCTCTACAAAACTGCTCCAGGCTCTCAAATCAGTTTATATGCCTACATCTAAGAAGTGAACAATAGGGCTTATTGTACAAATACACAAAAAAAATGTAAGAAGTCATTCTGTTAGACATTAGTTTAGTAAAATGTTCTATTTCCGCTCCTAGAATTTATAAAGATGATTTATTCTTTATTTTGATAATCCTGTATCACTATCATTACGGAGGGAGGTAGAGGCAGGAAAAAGCAAGCAAAGTAATAAATCATGATTTAGAAGAAGTAATTTTGTTTGAAAACTCACTATTAAGTCTTATGAAACAAGAAACAAAGTGTGTAACCAGTAATTCGAACTAATTTGGCTCTGCCATAGTTGAAAGTCTAACTGACAGGTACTCAGGTTCATGGATTTCTTCTTAGAAAACAGCTAGAGCTCTTAAGGAAACAAAATGTCTTTTTAGATGAACTTAATGCAGTATGATTATGCATGGAAGATATGATAGGCTTTTTCTTACTATAATAACTTGGGATATCTGTACCTTATTTTTCTAAATGTACTTTATTACCTGAAACTGACTAAAATTTATATACTTGCAAAGTAGATAATGAAATTTAACATTGAGTCCTAGACTATTAAATAGCCAGAATCTAGAAAGCTCATACAGTTTTTTTATTGACTTTTATTGATTTTATTGATTAACTTTCAGAACATTGTTGGACATGTTTCATAAAATGCCTGTGTACAGAGACTTCCTATTGGAAAAATCAGTCTTTCTCCATAGACAGCACTGTCCCAGAGAGACTACTCATAACAGATGCTCTTCTGAATTTGGTCAGCAACTCTCATTTTTCTATAGATCAAGGACCAAAGATCCCAAAGTTATCTGATGACTTGCATTTTCCCTCCAGAGATATATGAAAATTCTTTATGATTAAACCTCAGTTGAAATTACTTTCACACAAATAGCTAATAGTTTACTTTGCAAGGGTAAAGGTGGTAAAAAGAAAAGAAAACCCTCATATTTTCAGAGTTGAAAATGACACCAAAATCCATTTGTAAAACTTCTAACCAGAAAAATTTAAGAAATACAGTTTGTTTGTTTTTTTAGAAAAGCTGGTTTAAAAAAAGCAAATAAAACAGTTCAGCAAATTCTAATTAGAATATATATCAATTAAATTAATACCCAAGTATTTTTCTCTGTTTTCTATAATGGTATTTGTGGTTTGAATTGCCTTAATTCTCACAATAAGTCAACTAGTGTTTGTACAATTTCAACCTACTGTACATTGCATGTATTCAACTGACTTTTGTGTTTGGATAAATTCCAGGAGAAATGACATTATTGGTTAATGCACATACAGCTGATTTAGAAATGCCTTTGTGGTGTCCAACCTATCATTAAATAAGGGTGTATATTTTATTAGAGTACACAAATATAATAGTTTCTTTTTTTCCCCAGCCTTACTGAGATATAATTGATATATAACATTGTGTAAGATTAAAGTGTGCAATGTGATGATTCATGCACGTGAATATGGTGAAATAATTACCATGATGAGGTTCGTCAACACATCCTTCATTTCATATAATTCCAATTTTTGTATGTGTGTTGAGAACCTTCAAGATCTACTCTCTTGGCTGCTTTCAAATTTACAATCCAGTATTATTCCTATAGTCACCAAACTATATATATTACATCCACAAAAATTAATCTTATAACTGGAAGTTTATTCTCTGATTACCTTCACCTATTTCTTCCAACTGCCTTCCAACCCCTGTCAACCGCCAATCTACTCTGTTTCTATGAGTTCATTTTTTCCCCCCACAGGATATGGAGAAAAGGGAATCCTTTTACACTGTTGGTGGGAATATAAATTAGTATAGCCACTATGGGAAGCAGTATGGAGATTCCTCAAAAAACTAAAAATAGAAATGCCATCTGATCCAGAAATAACTCTTCAGGTTATATATCTGAAGGAAATGAATTCATTATCCCTGAGAGGTTTCTCCACCCACCATACTCACTATAGAATTATTTATAATAGCCAAGACATGAAAACAAGATATTCATTGACAGATGAATTATATATATATATATATTATGAGAGTTAAGACATTTACATTTGTCCATATAGCAGATACATGTCATCATTTGTTGTCATATTGTTTCATTGCTAAGTGCTTAAGGCTTTGTAGAAACTTTTTCATAAGTGATACACTTAGTTCTTTACTTCTTGAGCCAACTATTTGTTCCCTACATGAGTAGTTGTAAAGGTAGTGTAATTTTTCAATAATATCTTATTTCTAGTTTTAAATATACCAAGATATTTTTACTATTAATATTTTCACAACAATATTGCTTTATTTGTTAGCCTTAAATCGTTTTTTTACTCCAAGCTTTTATGAAGAATTAAGCATAATACTATTACTACTACTCATTGTTTTTTCCCCTTCCTTCTGAAATTTTATTAGTTGTTATTTGTACATGGTTAGAACATAACATATGTATTCTTCCTTGACAACCCTAATTTCCATGCTTGATTTAGTTTTATTTCTGAAATTAAATATACTTAATACTCACTATCATTTCTTTCACAAATTTTTTTCCTCAATATCTTGAAGTTCATGGTCTTGTAATTTCCTAGGGAAGCATTTAAAAGAAACATATTCCCTGAATTCGTGCATATTGTAATGTTTGTGACTTTTGTTCTTGGAAGATAGTTTATTGAGTTATAGCTTATTTCCCTAGGGGCATTCTTTACATATGATCTACTGCTAAGTGAATAAATCTGATACCAGCATAATTTTTCTCTGTAAAATGGGTTTGTTTTTCCTGTTTGGATGCTCAAGAGCTCTTTATACTGAAGAACAAAACCTTTAACTATTATACCTCAGCATCCCATGGTATATGGTATTTTTCTTTTAGCGTATAGAGCTGAATCATCTTTTAAATAAACATATTGAATTATTGCTTAATATTCTTCCTTGGAAACTACAATTTTGCATATGTTGGCTTGCCTTCTGTGTTTTTCTGTATTTGCAATTTCCTCTCTAATATTTTTTAACTCTTTAGTTTAAATCTCCATTTTTTTCTTTTCTGCAATATTTTCTTCATTCTTTTGCTTTTCCTCCCTTTCCTTCCTCCTCCCTCACGTATTCTCCCCTCCCCTTTCCGTCTCACTCTTCCTTCTTTCTCTCCTTTTTCTTCTTTCCTTTCTTCTTTTACCATTGCTTATGTCCCTTGCTGTGATTTCCACACTGACAATTATCCTCTCCTCTCCTTTCAATTTATTGCTTCTGTGACTATTTTTATCCCATTCCATACCTTACTTTAGTCAGTTTATATTTTATTTACTTGTTTCTTACCATTTCTTCCATAAGTTCTCATGATTCTGCCTTGTTATCTTTATAGAGATAATTACTGTAAATTATGTTTAAGTTTATCATAAAATTTTCATTAACCATATTTATTTTCTTTCTGACAAGATCTTTTGGTGAGTGTTCTTCAAGTAAGTCTAAATTTTTATCTTCTGGATTTTTCTTATAATATCCTTCTGACCATACTGTGTCACTTTCACTTTCATCACTCACACTGAGTTGTGTAAGTGTCTCGGGGTCAGCCGTTGGCCCGGTTCCCTCTGCAGAGCACGGCCTTCCAGGCTCTCTGGCACTCACAGCCCCAACTGTCTCTTACCTGAAGCTTCAAACACCATCTGCATTTTTAAAATAGTCCTTTCCTATTTGCTTTTGCTATGGACTCGTTCCCTGGCCCCTCTCAAATTCTGAAGGCAACAAGTTTTATGAGTTATTTCTCTTTCTGTTCTATTGTTCAATTTCTTTTTTCAACTCTTACTCTTCTGCATGTTCTAAAAGGCTGATGGAGAATTCTGTTTGCATTTATGGCTACTAGGAGAATGTCTTTCTATTTATTGGCTTTGGTATTCAAGAATAAAACCCCCATGCTCATTTCACTTTATTGTTACTTTTGTTTCTTCTTTAAGTTTGGCTTTACTAATTCTGAGTGGGTATCTCCTAAGAGTTCTGTGAGGTGACTTTATGCAGATTTATTTCCTATGTCTCCCCTATGACAACTAATCCCTTATGTTTGCAGGAGAACTCATCCTCATCTTCAAACGCAGTTAGAATAAATAAGTTGCAAATATATTTTCCTATTTTGTAAGTAAATAAGAAATGAGTATTTCTAAGTTTTTAAAAATTGTTGTCCCTATCATATTTCTTATTTAATTTCTAGAGTTAAGTGTACAGTGAAGTAACAAAATTCAAGGGATTCCCTTAATGTAGTCTTGTTATTTTAAATGTCAGATTTAATAAGCTATATACAACTTGACTATTAGATTGACTTGCTTTTGTTATCTCTATGTACATACTAAATCTTCTGGTGACATTTTTGTTGCTAGCCTGATACAGTCATCTTTCCTAAAAATGTAACATCTACTAGCAGTCTTATTTTATTTATTTCTCTTTTTTTATAGTATCTTATGTATGACAAGGGAAAAATTCTCACTGAAATTTAATAAAAATTATACTTTATGCTCTGTGGCATCTTACTACACTGATGGACAGTGACTACAATGGGGCATGGAGGGAGGGACTCGTTAATAGGGGTGAATGTATTGACCACCTTGTTTTTCTTGTGAAACCTTCATAAGAGTGTACATCAATGATACTGTAATTTAAAAAATTATACTTTATGACAATTTAGAAAAATTATTTTAGAAAATTTAAAAATTAAAAAACGATTATTTTAGAAAAATAATTACTGAAAATGTCATGAATGTCATCACTAAAACAATGAAATATGTTTATTTAATCTGAATTTTTGTAGGTTGGGGTCATAGAAGAGGTGAAATTTTAGCTGAGCTAGTTTATACATATTTAATGATATTCATTATAAGGGAAAGCAAATATATTAGAGCTTTAAAAGCAACAAAGTTGAAAATCTTCATCATGTATATATATGCATATATATATATGATGACTCGGGAATAGTCATATGGAAAAAAGGGATGTTTTGATCTAGATTTCTGAGTTGAAGAAAATATTCAAGATCATTTTATTTTAGTTATGAACAACCTGTATTTTCCTTATATAAGAGCAAATCCATTAAAAATAAAATGATAATTGAGCAAATGTTATTTTAGTAATCTTCTTTCCATTATTGATAATAGAGATTGTAAATACTAAATCTTAGATATGAGAAGATAAAATGAAAATTAAAATGGAAATGAAAATGATAGAAACAGTATCAAAACTTTTGAAATGAGGCCAAATCAATATTAAAGGAATTTGGGAGCAACAGAGCATTCCCATTTTAAATTAACCTATCATATAAGTAAAATAAAGAATGATGATATAAAGGAATAAAAAAATAAAGGGGAAATATAATGAAGATAAAAGCAATAAAGAATCATGTTTGAGATGAAAAAAATTATGAAATCAATACACAGTAAAGTTAATAAAGAAACAAAGTCTGGTTCATTTAAAACACTAGAAAAACATGAAATATGATCAGTGTAAACAGGAAAATTATAAAGAAGCTACTAATAAGCCACAAAGGTATAAAAGTAGTTATGCAATTTTAGTTACAGAAAAGTTTTACAAAATTATAAATGGCTATCAAAACTAACCATGTCAAAATAAATGTGAACAGATGAGAGAGAGATGTCTTAGAAAAAACAAAATCACACAGTGGTTAACAGATAGGGAGATGAACACCTGAATAACCAGCAGTTATAGAAGAAATTTAAATTATATGTCAAATGTCTTCACATCTGCTCCTTGGACCCTGGCAAAGGATTAGCCCAAACCTCTTTTCACAGTTAAGGTAAAACATAAATTTTGAAAAGCATGCACTTTCAATCTTATTCAAAATGAGAAAACTATAATTCCTCTTACAATTGTGAAATAATTTTGATAGAAACACAGAGGTCATACTGGAAAAGAAAACTGTAGGACAATTTTACTTGTAATACTCATCCAAAAATCATGAAAATGTTTTAGTAGAATGATTGAACAGTTTAATAAAAATACTGTAGGACTAAACAGATACAAAGATAGCAAAACATTAGATCATATATGGACTAATTAATGAATTGAATTAGTAAAATCCATGACATATAGGAACAACATAAGTATCTTATAGATACCAAAAATTTCACCTATAAAATTCAACAAAAAAAGAAATTGAAGGGAATGCCCTTAGCTTTATCGAGTCTAGTACCTATCTAAAGCAGATACCATATGTGCTGGGAAATCATTAGCTTCATTTCCCTATGGCCTTACCATCAGGGCATGAATGTACCTGTTGTTCCACAGAAGTTAACAATGCAAGATTTTTTTATTTTCCCGGTCTAATAACTGTGTAATTGTCTTCTTGGAGTTTTAGTTTGTATTTTCTAATTGTAAATTAGATCAAGCATCTTTCTATGTTTGCCATTTTGATTTATCTTTTGTGAATTGCTAGTTCATGCTGTTATTTTTCAATTTTTTTCTTATGGATTTATTATGAACATACACAAATATATTACACACAATATACTACACACACACACACATATTTATCTGCTGCCCCTTATCTCTCTTGACTACAATACTCTTGTAGAATAGACTTTCAGATTTTTAAAATAGAATTAATTTATCTTTTCCATTATAGTTTATGTATTTTACATTTTGCATTAAAAAAACCCTTTACAATGTAGATAATAATAACATGGTGATTGAGAATATGGCTTTTAGCCAGTCACACTGGGTTTGAATCCTCATTCCTTCCTATACTAGTTGAGTAATCACAGGCCAATAATTTAAATACTGTGTAGTAAACAATTCTAAATGGCTACCAAGATTTCTGCATGTATAATATACATACACTATATAATCCCCTTCTCTTAAGGGTTTGTAGAACCTGCAGATATGATGGGATATCACACTTGTAACAAACTACTAATCAGTTGGGATTTAGTAAATCAAAAGATTACTTGGATGGGGCTGAGCTAATCAGACAAACCTTTAGAAGAGACTAGGTCCTTCCGGAAGTTGGAGGGATTGAAGTGTGCCAGGGTGTAAGCCTATGGAGGCTTCCTTGAATCAGACTGCAAGTGAGAGAGCCTGTGGAGAAGATCTTGTTACAAGGACCCGAAAGCATCCTGGTCACTGCAGGAAGGACACTAGGGGGACCTCAGTCATATGTCCCCAAGAAACTTAATTCTGCCAACAACCTGAGGGAACTTGGAAGGTGACCTTAGTTAAGCCTCCGGATGAGCACAGCTAGCCAACACTTTGATTTCAGCCTGAGTCCTGGAGCAGACAATCCAGTCGAACTGTGCTGGTCTTCTGACTCACAGAAACTTTGACATAATAAATTTGTGTTGTTTTCAGCTTATAGGTTTGTGATTATCCATCAATAGGATACCAATGAATCCTCTTCCTCAATTTCCTCAATTGTAAAGTGAGGTTAATAGCAGTGTCTAATTCACAGAGTTGATTGCTGAGAAGATTGCATGAGAAAATCAATATGAACTTGGAAAGTGCTTAGCAGTGCATAAGGCTTGATCAGGTAAACATTATGTAAATAGATTTTAATATGAAGAATACAGCTTTCCATATTTTATTCTAAAACCTTTAAAATGTTTTTACACTTAAGCTTATAATCTACTTGTTATTGATTTTTCTGGAGGATCTGAGGTAGGAATCCATTTTTCCTTTCTTCCTTTTTTCTTTCCTTATATGGAGAATCATTTGTGTCAGTACCATTAATAGAAAATTCCATACTTTCTTCGGTGATCTGAAATACCATCTCTTTCATAGGTCAAGTATTCATCCATGAGTGAATTTATTTCTCAATTCTCTCTTGTGTTCCAAAGATATTTTTCTCTTTTCTTGTACCAATAACTCAGTCATCAACACAAGTCTTAATATCTGTTAGAGCAAAACCTATTATTTTTCTCTTCATTGGTCTCTCCTCATCGTTTTTCTTTTGGAGGTATAAGACATACAAATTACAGGGCACTGTTAACTGTATGCATCAAGTATTTTTTACATATATATGCATCAGGATAACTATCACCCTGACCAAAATATAAAATATGCATGTCTCTCATGTATTATCCAGCTTTATAAAACCTCTTCCCACCATACCACTATTTGTACTTTTAAAATATGGATTTTTGAACTTTGTGTATATATATATATATATATATATATATATTTGTTTTTATATTTATATTCTCTAATTCAACATAAGTTTTGAGATCCAGCTATATATGTGTAGAGCAGGAATTTGATTTTTTAAAATGCTGAGTGGTATTCCATTGTGTAATTAAACTGCAGTTTGCTAATAAATTTGCCTGTTAATAAGTATTTAATTTATTTCCAGTTTTTTACTATTTTGAAGAATGCTGCTGTGAAATTCTTCTAGAATATATGAAAAATATATAGAATATATGAAAAATGACTTACTATCTTGTAGAATCACTGTGTTATAAAACAGATATATGTTTAATTAAAAACTCCTAAATAGTTGTTCAATATTGTTGTATGATTTTATACTCTTACTAGCATTGGATGAAAATTAGTTGTTTATGTTTTCAAAATATTTAATATGGCAAGTTATTTTATTTTTAACCATTCTATTTTATTTTAGTTTGCCATTTCATCTTTATAGTTTAAATTTGCTTTTCCCTTGATTGCACATTTTCATATGCTTATTTGCTTGTTGGCAATTTTAATATCTTCTTAATGAGATGTCTCTAGTTATTTTTTAATTGGGTTCTTTTTCTCTTTTTCTTAATGACTTGTACACATATATATTTAGTTTATTATAAGTATAATTTTTAGTGCTACATGTGATTTTATTGAAATAAAGGGTTTCATGCAAGGAAAAGGTTTCCAAGTCATTGACACATTCAATTACCGTATATTGCGTGCATCACAACCGATGACACAGACATTTGTGGAGCACTGATTGTTAAGGCACTTTGCTAGGTACTGAGAATAAAGCAATGCACAACATAAATGCAGCCTCATCTCATGGGGAGCATGGAATGATAGGCCATAAACAAACAGATCAATATTTAATTGTAATATGCACTGTTAAAATATAGGCTCCTCTTAGAATGATTAACAGCTGATGCTTTCTAATCAAAATAAGTCAAGGAAGGAATCTTGAAAAAAGGAGTATTGAAGTTGAGGCCTTAATTATGTCAAAGAGAAATATGGCACAACACTCAAGATTTATGTGTTATCTGATAGAAAAGGCAGGTACTAAAAAGGTATGATACTGTGTGATTAGAAATTATGATAACAGTAATTAATGAACTATGCAAGCACATAGAAATGATAACCACCCAGTTTGGTTAGAAGTATTATTAGAGGAATAACACAGCTTAAAATAATTTCAGATATTTTAAAGACAGTTTCTGAATACTGAATGTTTACTCCTATTTGATTTATTTGCTTTGCTGATTTATTTCCTCTGTATTTAGGAAATCTTATGGCACTTAAACTTTAGGTGTCTAGTATTATCTTTATGGTGTTCTAAACAGAAAATACGAGGCCCTGGACTCAGGCAGGCATCATGCTCAGTCTTCATGGAGTCTGTGATGGTGCAGCTGCAAATAGACAGCCAAGGATACCAAGCAGACCATGTTAAAATAATTTAAACTGATCTAATATAAGTGTTAATCAAATAGATTATTTACTTCAGAATTTTAACATAAATTTGCAGCATGTTTATTTCAATGGCACCAGTGATCATTGAACAGCATCCTTATATTATATTTAAGAGCCTTTATTTGAATTCTATTAACCCAGAAAGAAATTTTGTATGCATACAACATACAAGATAAATTAGGGCCTGAAATTATTCAACTGGGTAATGCACAACCATTACCTTTTTTTTTCACACAAGGATAAATAATCAAAAACAGTTTCAGATTTACTTTCTGATGTCTAACATGATTAATTGTATTTTTGTGGCTTGAAAAGGCAAATTATTTGCTGTTATGGAGATAAACGCTATTGGAGTTTGAGGCTGTGCTCTTTTGCTTCATCTAGAAATTCTTTGATTTGATAATGCCAGTTGAAAGTAGCTTTTAAAGAGGTTTTTCCTCCCTCATCAACTTTGTTTTATGTCCAGGAGAGAGCTGGTTTCTGAAAACATTATTTTCATTATGTAAGATTTCAAATCATAAATGTATCTTATCAGTAACTAGAATGGAGTTAAAGTGGAATTAATGTTATATGAAGAGAATTTTCTCATTCAAAATGAACCACTTCCTCAATTTAACTTTTTGAAAATACCAAATCATTTTATAATTCCTGGAATAGTAAGATACTTTTGTTCTAAGCCTATGAAATCATTTTTGGGGAAATATAAATCAAACACATTTTCTCAATTTTAAATGTATGCTCTTCAGTTTAAACCTGTATAACAAGATTGTAACATAATGATAACTTATTTGATTACTTCTACTTTATGTACACTTTACTTGAATTTTGAAAGATACCACTTGTCTACCATTTAAAGGAAGGGAACATAACATCCTATTGCTGTGCATAAATGATTTGTTTTTATTACTCAATGTCAAATAATTTCTTGTTATGCCAAAATCAGTGTGATGTTTTATGTAAGTTTTGCTTGAGTTGGCTACACACGATGAGCAAATATATGAAAACATTCTTTAGGAAAATTGATCTTTCTACACACCATGTCTGGGCCAAATTAACCAACACCCAATAGAGAAAACAGCTACAGGAAGTCACAAGTAGAATATTTTTAATTATAATTTCAGCAGCCAGAGGAACACCTTGAGGTGTTGTTAGACTGAAAGACATCATTGGGACATGAATGTTGTACGGTGAGGCAGGAATGCTGGAAGAACAACAAAATTGCTCAATATTCAGTTCAGATTGAAATCTGTATTGGAAAGGGTCAAGCATATTAAACTCAAAAGGGAGAAGCACCAGAAAAGAGGACATCTCCCTTTTTATTGAAGAGTAATATTTTTCTTATTATAATATATGGACACTGAGTAAAACACAGAAAAAGATCTATTACCCACTGCAGCCAGCAAAATGCTTCTGTAACCAGAGAAAGGCAAATAATACACAAGTCAGAGGGGCTCAAGAAATGGTATAATAGATCTCAAGGGAGAAAGGTGACTTAAATGAAGATGAAGGGCTATTCATTTTAAATTCAATATACAGGAGTATTATAAATTTTGGGGAAGGAGGTCAAAACTGGAAAGAATATATAGTATGGTTACAGGAAGGGACTGTGGTATTTAAATCCATTCTTATCCATATACAGTCCTGAGCTATTTTCTAGTAAATCCAGTGTATATATTGGCTATCATTTTCCCGTATAAAGTAAGAGTCATGAAGTCTGTGATACGAATACCACGAATCTGGGAGGATGTCTGCCTCATCTGCATTGTATGCCCATTCTAGATTCTGACACATGGTAGGCATTCAATAAATATTTGCTCAGTGAATGAACAGATGAGTTTTATTATATGTTTTCAGCAAATGAGATTTTTATACTTGTAACTGTGCAGTTTCAGTTCTATATTTGTTCTTTTGTTTCCAAATTCAATTAAATAACCCATTAATACTTCATTACCACTCCAGTTTTAGCATCTACTCTGTATATAGATTGCATTCCATAAATGAATTAATCTACCTCTATTCTTCTAATATACTTTAAACTGTTATTTTTTGCTATTGCTCACCAAAAATATACTCATTCTCTTCACTATGCTGTCGAAATTCTGTTTATCCTTAAAATAAAAATCTCATGTACTCTTCCAACCATCAGTAAGCACGTACTTCCAAATAATGATAATAATCATAATGCCATTAAGATTGGGATATGAAAGCTCTTTAACAGAGTACCTTCTTCTCACTTCCTATTAATTCTACTCTCTTCTTTAAGCAAAATAGTGATGTCCCCCAATGTCTTTCTTGTTTGTCAGTTTGTATTGGTTATGGGGATTTTCTTTCCATAGCATTTGTTACCATATGATAGTATACGTATTTTTTCTACTATCTCTCTTTTTTATCATTATTTTGCCTTTCACTATTTTTCCTGTAAATTATACCAGGGTAGAAATCTTTGTGTTTTCCCATTAATATAAATCAGTGAATCAAATGAAAAGAAAAGAGCCTGGTACATAGGAAACATAAAACAAATGTTTTCTGGAAGGAAAAAATGATTTGAGCTCTCCTGTTTAAAAACTCTTAATTCATAATCCGAATAAGATCCTCAGATGCAATTAGATGTTGGTGTATTATCACATCATGTTAGCAAGTGGGACCTAATTTTTATCCAAAGTCATTACTGATATAAGATGTAATTCCACCTTGCAATAATCTTTTTTTTAAAAGAAAGTCCAGAGCTGAAAATTACTACCTTATCATTTAAAACCACTTAAATCTAGGGGTGAAGTGAGGTCTGGATTTTGTACCATAATTATTCATCTCTTCAAATATATAGTGAGAGTCATTCATATTATTATTTTGTAAAGATGACCTCTCTTCATCAATTTTTATCAATTTAATGTACTCACTATACTTCAATTTCATAAACCTTTACATGAAATATAATGTAGGAATTATACATTTTCATACTTTAGTTTTAAGATTTAAGAAAATATTGGCAAATATTGTAGGACTCTAACTTAAGTGGGAATTACGGGTGTCATTGTTATGGAGTAACATTTGCTAGACCCTTTGGAACCTCATTAGCATATTTACAATTATAAGGTGATAATTGTCCTCTTGACTTTTCATTGAGGTGGAAGTGGACTGTGAGTAAATTTTCCCTTTTATGAAGAGAGATGAACAAGAAAGTCAGGAAGTATATAAACAAGAAGGCCTTGTAGGTTATTTATTTGGTACCATTTTATGAACAACTTTGTACACTCTCTCTCAATTAACCACAGATCATATATATTCACTGACAGAAAATTTAGTCACTTAAAAATCTATGGAACTTAAGGGATGCAAAAAGTATGTAGATTAAGATACCTCATACATGAAGTGTGGAGGAGAAAGAAGAAGAAAAAAATAAGTACTTTTAGAATGTGTTCAAAATCAAGCATCTATCAACTCAATATAGACTGTTATAAATTTAGAAACTATGACCATTATGATAACCACAAATCTAAAGCCTATGATAGATACACAAAAATTGAAAAAAGAAGAATCTAAGTATAATACTATAGAGAACTATCAATAACAAGAGAAGAGTATAAGAGAGGAGAAAAAGAAGAGAAAGGAACTATTAAAAAATAACCTAGAAGGAGAGGGGATTAAACGGCAGCATGAGAAATGAGGCAGAAACCTCCTCCCAAAACCACATATAACATGAAAACACAGCAAATACAACTAATCCTGAAAGAGTGACCAGAAAGAATATTGAAAAAGATGGTTTATATCTGGGGAAAGAGATCTCACGGAAAAGGGTGAAGTAGCAAAGCCATGATCTGGTGGGACCCAAGCATTCCCCCACCCCAGCTCAAAAGTGGGAGGAAGAGAAATGGAGTGGGGAGGGAGTAGAAACCAAGGACTGCTAAATACCCACCCCTGGAGATTTATTAAGGAACAAAAACCTACATACGTAGTACTCTTGAGATTAGAGGGGTTGAAGAGCAAAGACCGGTGCAACACTCAGAGAGACTGAGATTCCAGCCACTTGTGGAGAACAAGTACCCACAACTGACAGCTGAAGGGCAAAAGGAAAGTGGGCACTTTGAAAGACTTCCCAACAGTGAGAGGGCTGCTAACGGGGCAAGGTTTACAGAGAGCTTGCTGCTCAGGAGAAAAGACAGGTGAATAAAATTGTCCTGGCACACTCAGCCCAGCAGGTTGGGAAAGTTCAGGAGTTTCATGCACTCCATCCCCCTGGCTGGCAACATGGGCCAGACGTCCCCAGACATGATATACAGCCCGCCAATCCTTTATCCCAGCCAGTACTGGATTGAAAACCTCCAGGCCCAGCCATCATGCCAGGACAGGCAGAGGGTAGCCAAGCCTATGGAAGCTACAGGGACATAAAGCAGAGGCTGCCACCTGTGCAACTGCCACACTGGCCTGGCAGCGGATGCCAGCACTCTGCCCAGGAAGCAGGAAAGAGCTCTTTCCTCCAAGCAGGCACCAGTGCCACTCACCTGCAAACCCTGCCATTACTCCAGGTGTGGGCAGTTCCAAAAAGTAGAGCCCATGGGTGCTAGAGGGTGACACCTGCACAAAGTTAATATTCTATATTATTCAGTAGGAATATGAAAAGGCAAAAGAAACTTGTTCAATCCAAATTACCTCAAACAGCAGAAGAGGGCTCAGTGAAATTGAAATCACCAATCTTCTTGAGAAAGATTTCAAGATAAAAATCATAAACATGCTCACATAGCTACAAAAAATATTCAAGATCTCAGGAATGACCTCAAGAAAGAGAAATTGAAAAATATAGTAAGTGAAACATACTATGGAGGGATTTAAAAGCAAATTAGATGAGGTACAGGAGTCAGTAAATGGAACAGAAATTAGAGAACAGGAATACAAAGAAGCTGAGTCAGAGAGAGAAAAAAGGATCTCTAGGAATGAAAGAATAATAAGACAACTCTGTGACCAATCCAAATGGAGAAATATTAACATTATAGGGATACCAGAAGAAGAAGAGACAGAAAAAAGGATAGAGAGTCTCTTTGAGGAAATAACTGCTGAAAACTTCCCTAATTGAGGAAGGAAATAGTCTCTCAGGCCATGGAGATACAGAGATCTCCCAACAAAGGACCCATGGAAGACAGCACAAAGACATGTAATAATTAAAATGGCAAACATCAAGGACAAGGACAGAGTACTAAAAGCAGCCAGAGAGAGAAAAAAGATCACTTGCAAAGGAAAACTGGTCAATCTATCATCAGATTTCTGAGCAGGAACTTTACAGAACAGAAGGGAGTGGCATGATATATTCAATACAATGAAACAGAAGGACCTCAAACGAAGAATACACTATCCAGTAAGATTGTCATTTAATTTTGAAGCAGGGATTAAACAATTTCCAGATAAACAAAAGCTGAGAAAATTTACCTCCCACAAACCATATCTACAGTGTATTTTAAAGAGACTGTTTCAGATGGAAGTGTTCCTAAGGCTAAATAGCTGTAAACAAAGAAAATAAAAACACAGTAAAGAAAGTAGATCAACTACTTACTAAGCAAATGGAAAATTAAACCAGCAAACCACAAAATCAGTCAAGGGATACACAAAGAGTACAGAATAAAACATAAACATCTAACATATAAAGAGTGGAGGAAGAAGAAAAAGAATGGAGGAAAAAAAAGAACCTTTAGATTGTGCTTATAATAAAAATATAAGTGAGTTAAGTTAGACTGTTAGAGAATAAAGAAACTGCCCTTGAACCTTTGGTAATCACAAATCTAAAGCCTTCCAGACAATAAATAAATATCTATTCATATTCCCCCTAAATGCTAAATGCAAATGGACAGAATGCACCAATCAAAAGACATAGAGTTACAGAATGGAAAAAAAAGCAAGACCCATCTACATGCTGCCTGCAAGAGACTAACAGGAAAAAGATATTTCATGCCAGTAATAGGGAGAAAAAAGCAGTAGTTCAGTACATGTATGAGGCAAAACAGACTTCAAAACAAGAAAGTCACAAGAGACAATGAAGGACATTACATAATGATAAAGGGGTCAGTCCCACAAGATGATATAACCATTGTAAATATATGCACCCAAGACAGGAGCACCAACATATGTGAAACAAATACTAAAAGAATTGAAGGGGAAAATAGAATTCAATGGAATCATTTTATGAGACTTCAACACTCCACTCACTCCAAAGGACAGATAACCCAGAGAAAAAATACACAAGGAGACAGAGGCACTGAAAAATAAATTAGAACAGATGGACATAACAGACATCTATACAACGCTCCCCCCAAAAGCAGCAGGTATACATTCTTCTCAAGTGCACATGGAATATTTTCCAGAATAGATCATACTCTAGGCCACAAGAAAGCCTCAGTAAATTTAAAAAGATTGAAATTGTACCAACCAACTTCTCAGATCACAACAATATGAAATTAGAAATAAATTATGCAAGGAAAACAAAAAAGCCCACAAACACTTTGAAGTTTAACATCATGCCCCTAAATAATCAATGAAACAGTGAATAGGTAAAAACAGAGATCAAGCAGTTTATAGAGACAAATGAAAACAGCAGCTCAACATCTCAACTTCTCTGGGATGCACTGAGGGTAGTATCTTTTCCTTTGAGAAAAGTATATAACAATACAGGCTTATCTCAAGGAAGAAGAACAATCCCAAATAAACAGTCTAACCTCACAATTGATGAAACTATAAAATAAGTACAAATGAGGGCCAAAGACAGTAGAAGGGGTGACATTACTAAGATCAGAGAAGAAATAAATAAAATTGAGAAGCATGAAACAATGAAAGAATTAATGAAACTAGGAGCTGTTTTTTTGAGAAAATAAACAAAATAGATAAACCCCTAGCCAGACTTATCAAGGAAAAAAGAGAGTCTACACACATAAACAGAAACAGTAATGAGAAAGGAAAAATCACTACACTCACCACAGAAATACAAAGAACTATTAGAGAATACTATGAAAAATTATATGCTAACAAACTGAATAACCTAGAAGAAATGGACAACTATCTAGAAAAATACAACCTTCCAGGACTAACCAAGGAAGAAACAGAAAATCTGAACAGACCAAATACCAGCAATGAAATAGAATTGGTAATCAAAAAACTACCTGAGATCAAAACCTGCAGAGCAGATGGCTTCACTGCAGAATTTTATCAGACATTTCCTTAAAGTATTCCAAAAAGTAGAAGAGGAGGGATTACTTCCAAACTCATTCTATAAAGCCAACATCACTCTAATACCAAAACCAAGCAAAGGCACTACAAAAAAAGAAAATTGTAGTCCAATATCCCTGATGAAAATAGATGCAAAATGCTAAATAAAATTTTAGCAAACCGATTTCAAAAATACATAAAAAAAGCAGAGGCAGAGCCAAGATGGCGGCGTGAGTAGAGCAGCGGAAATCTCCTCCCAAAACCACATATATCTATGAAAATATAACAGACATCTCTTCCTAGAATAAAGACCAGAGGACACAGGACAACATCCAGACCACATCCACACCTACAAGAGCCCTACGCCTCGCCTCGCAAAGGGGCAGCCCGAGCCAGGCCACGCCCACAGCAACTACGGAGATAAACTCCATAGCAGACAGGAAGGAAGCAGAAGCCCTGTCTGGACGCAGTTACCCAGCACAAGCCACTAGAGGTCGCTGTTCTCCAGGGAGAGGAAGGACACAAACCAACAAGAAGGGAAGTTCTTCCAGCCATCACTAGTCCCAGCTCTGCAAACTATTCCTATCACCATGAAAAGGCAAAATTACAGGCAAACCAAGATCACAGAGACACCAGAGAAGGAGACAGACCTAACCAGTCTTCCTGACAAAGAATTCAAAATAAAAATCATAAAAATGCTAACAGAGATGCAGAGAAATATGCAATAGAAATGGAATGAAGTCCGGAGGGAGATCAAAGATGCCAGAAAGGAGATTACAGAAATGAAACAAACTCTGGAAGGATTTATAAGCAGAATGGACAAGATGCAAGAGGCAAATGATGGAATTGAAACCAGAGAACAGGAATGCATAGAAGCTGACATAGAGAGAGATAAAAGGATCTCCAGGAATGAGACAATATTAAGAGAACTGTGTGACCAATCCAAAAGGAACAATATCCATATTATAGGGGTACCAGAAGAAGAAGAGAGAGGAAAAGGGATGGAAAGTATCTTGGAAGAAATAATTGCTGAAAACTTCCCCAAACTGGGGGAGGAAATAATCAAACAGACCACAGAAATACACAGAATCCCCAACAGAAAGGATCCAAGGAGGACAACACCAAGACACATAATAATTAAAACAGCAAAGATCAAGGAAAAGGAAAGAGTTTTAAAGGCAGCTAGAGAGAAAAAGGTCACCTATAAAGGAAAACTCATCAGGCTAACATCAGACTTCTCGACAGAAACCCTACAGGCTAGAAGAAAATGACATGATATATATAATGCAATGAAACAGAAGTGCCTTGAATCAAGGATACTGTATCCAGCATGACTATCATTTAAATATGATGGTGGGATTAAACAATTCCCAGACAATCAAAAGCTGAGGGAACTTGCTTCCCACAAACTACCTCTACAGGGCATCTTACAGGGACTACTCTAGATGGGAACACTCTTAGAAAGAGCACAGAACAAAACACCCAACATATGAAGAATAGAGGAGGAGGAATAAGAAGGGAGAGAAGAAAAGAATCTCCAGACAGTGTATATAACAGCTCAATAAGCAAGCTAAGTTAGGTGGTAAGATACTAAAGAGACTAACCTTGAATTTTGGTAACCACGAATTTAAAGCCCGCATAGGCAATAAGTACCTATCTTTCAATAGTCACCCTAAATGTAAATGGACTGAATGCACCAATCAAAAGACACAGAGTAATAGAATGGATAAAAAAGCAAGACCCATCTATATGCTCCTTACAAGAAACTCACCTCAAACCCAAAAACATGTACAGACTAAAAGTCAAGGGATGGAAAAATATATTTCAGGCAAACAACAGCGAGAAGAAAGCAAGGGTTGCAGTACTAATATCAGACAAAATAGACTTCAAAACAAAGAAAGTAACAAGAGATAAAGAAGAACACTACATAATGATAAAGGGCTCAGTCCAACGAGAGGATTTAACCATTCTAAATATATATATGCACCCAACACAGGAGCACCAACATATGTGAAACAAATACTAACAGAACTAAAGGGGGAAATACACTGCAATGCATTTATTTTAGGAGACTTCAACACACCACTCACTGCACTTATTTGGTGCAGAAAATAAGTAAGGACATGGAAACAGTGAACAACACAGTAGAGCAGATGGACCTAATAGACATCTATAGAACTCTACATGCAAAAGCAACAGGATATACATTCTTCTCAAGTGCACATGGAACATTTTTCAGAATAGACCACATACTAGCCCACAAAAAGAGCCTCAGCAAAATCCAAAATATTGAAATTCTACCAACCAATTTTTAGGACCAAAAAGGTATAAAAGTAGAAATAAATTCTACAAAGAAAACAAAAAGGCTCACAAACACATGGAGGGTTAACAACATGCTCTAAATAATCAATGGATCAACAAACAAAATAAAGTAGAGATCAAGGAATATATAGAAACAAATGACAACAACAACACAAAGCCCCAACATCTGTGGGACGCAGCGAAAGTGGTCTGAAGAGGAAAGTATATAGCGATCCAGGCACACTTGAAGAAGCAAGAAAAATCCCAAATGAATAGTCTAACATCACAATTATCGAAATTGGTAAAAGAAGAACAAATGAGGCCTAAAGTCAGCAGGAGGGACATAATAAAGATCAGAGAAGAAATAAACAAAATTGAGAAGAATAAAACAATAGCAAAAATCAATGAAACCAAGAGCTGGTCCTTTGAGAAAATAAACAAAATAGATAAGCCTCTAGCCCCATTTATTAAGAGAAAAAGAGAATCAACACACATCAACAGAATCATGAATACAGACCCCACAGAAATACAAAGAATTATTAAAGACTACTATGAAAACCTATATGCCGACAAGCTGGAAAACCTAGAAGAAATGGACAACTTCCTAGAAAAATACAACCTTCCAAGACTGACCAAGGAAGAAATACAAAAGTTAAACAAACCAATTATGAGCAAAGAAATTGAACTGGTAATCAAAAAACTACCCAAGAACAAAACACCCAGGCAGGACGGATTTACCTTGGAGGGAGTACTCCCAAACTCATCCTATGAAGCCAACATCATCCTAATACCAAAACGAGGCAAAGACCCCCCAAAAAAGAAAATTACAGACCAATATCCCTGATGAATATAGATGCAAAAATACTCAATAAAATATTAGCAAACAGAATTCAACAGTATATCAAAAGGATCATACACCATGACCAAGTGGGATTCATCTCAGGGATTCAAGGATGGTATAACATTCGAAAATCCATCAACATCATCCACCACATCAACAAAACGAAAGACAAAAACCACATGATCATCTCCATAGATACTGAAAAAGCATTTGACAAAATTCAACATCCATTCATGATAAAAATTCTCAGCAAAATGGGAATAGAGGCCAAGTACCTCAACATAATAAAGGCCATATATCATAAACCCACAGCCAACATTATACTGAACAGCAAGAAGCTGAAAGCTTTTCCTCTGAGATCGGGAACTAGACAGGGATGCCCATTCTCCCCATTGCTATTGAACATAGCACTGGAGGGCCTAGCCATGGCAATCAGACAAAACAAAGGAATACAAGAAATCCAGATTGGTAAAGAAGAAGTTAAACTGTCACTATTTGCGGATGACATGATATTGTACATAAAAAGCCGTAAAGACTCCACCGCAAAACTACCAGAACTGATATCGGGATACAGCAAAGTTGCAGGATACAAAATTAACACACAGAAATCTGTAGCTTTCCTATACACTAACAATGAACCAATAGAAAGAGAAATCAGGAAAACAATTCCATTCACAATTATATCAAAAAGAATAAAATACCTAGGAATAAATCTAACCAAATAAGTGAATGACCTATACTCTGAAAACTACAAGTCACTCTTAAGAGAAATTAAAGGGGACACTAACAAATGGAAAGTCATCTCATGCTCATGGCTAGGAAGAATTAATATCATCAAAATGGCCATCCTGCCCAAAGCAATATACAGATTTGATGCAATCCCTATGAAACTACCAGCAACATTCTTCAATGAACTGGAACAAATAATTCAAAAATTTATATGGAAACACCAAAGACCCCGAATAGCCAAAGCAATCCTGAGAAAGAAGAATAAAGTAGGGGGGATCTCACTCCCCAACTTCAAGCTCTACTACAAAGCCATAGTAATCAAGACAATTTATTACTGGCACAAGAACAGAGCCACAGACCAGTGGAACAGACTAGAAACTCCAGACATTAACCCAAACATATATGGTCAATTAATATTTGATAAAGGAGCCATGGACGTACAATGGCAAAATGACAGTCTCTTCAACAGATGGTGCTGGCAAAACTGGACAGCTACATGTAGGAGAATGAAAGTAGGCCATTGTCTAACCCCAAATACAAAGGTAAATTCAAAATGGATCAAAGACCTGAATGTAAGTCATGAAACCATTAAACTCATGGAAAAAAACATAGGCAAAAACCTCTTAGACATAAACATGAGTGACCTCTTCTTGAACATATCTCCCTGGGCAAGGAAAACAACAACAAAAATGAACAAGTGGGACTATATTAAGCTGAAAAGCTTCTGTACAGCAAAAGACACCATCAATAGAACAAAAGGAATCGTACAGTATGGGAGAATATATTTGTAAATGACAGATTCGAGAAAGGCTTGACGTCCAAAATATATAAAGAGCTCACATGCCTCAACAAACAAAAATCAAATAATCCAATTAAAAATGGGCAGAGGAACTGAACAGACAGTTCTCCAAAAAGAAATACAGATGGCCAACAAACACATGAAAAGATGCTCCACATCACTAATTATCAGAGAAATGCAAATTAAAACTACAATGAGGTATCACCTCACACCAGTAAGGATGGCTGCCATCCAAAAGAAAAATGACAAATGTTGGCAAGGTTGTGGAGAAAGGTGAACCCTCCTACACTGCTGGTGGGAATGTAAATTAGTTCAACCAATGTGGAAAGCAGTATGAAGATTCATCAAAATGCTCAAAACAGACTTACCATTTGACCCAGGAATTCCACTCCTAGGAATTTACCCAGGAACGCAGCAATCAAGTTTGAGAAAGACAGATCCACCCCTATGTTTATTGCAGCACTATTTACAATAGCCAAGAATTGGAAGCAACCTAAATGTCCATCAGTAGATGAATGGATAAAGATGATGTGGTACATATACACAATGGAACACTACTCAGCCATAAGAAGAGGTCAAATCCTACCATTTGCAGCAACATGGATGGAGCTGGAGGGTATTATGCTCAGTGAAATAAGCCAAGTGGAGAAAGAGAAATACCAAATGATTTCACTCATCTGTGGAGTATAAGAACAAAGGAAAAACTGAAGGAACAAAACAGCAGCGGAATCACAGAACCCAAGAATGGACTAACAGGTACCAAAGGGATAGGGACTGGGGTGGATGGGTGGGTAGGGAGGGATAAGGCGGGTCAAGAAGATGGGGGTATTAAGATTAGCATGCATGGGGGTGGGAGAAAGGTGAGGGCTGTACAACACAGAGAAGACAAGTAGTGATTCTACAACATTTTGCTATGCTGATGGACAGTGACTGTAATGGGTTTTATAGTGGGGACTTGGTATAGGGGAGAGCCTACTAAACATAATATCCTTCATGTAAGTGTAGATTAAAGATAACAAAAAAAGAAAGAAAGAAAAGGGGTATTACTCCCTGATAGGATAAAACTAACTTTAAATCAATGATTAATGCATGCTTTAAATATCCTTAATTTTAATCATTTCAAGGGTGTCAGATGATTGGCTATGGAGGTACACTTTTCTGATAATATTCCTCTCTCTTAAACAAAACAAAAAAACAAAACAGTTCCTGTGTGGTGACCTCTAATGAGTTCTACACAATGGCATAAAGGGCATATCTAAGTGTGGGCAAAGGGTCTGTTTGTGTTTATACAGAGGATCAAAGCCTAATTTGGCTACCCAGAAAATGAACTTAGATACAATATGAAGAAGAACTTCCAACATCAGCACTCTCTGGAAGACTCATACCAGAAGAACATCATCAAAAAACCTCAACAGAGATCCAGGCGATGCTGCAGTTGTAGCTGCATTCATCCCACCGGTTCCTGGACTTGCCATTGGAATGAAGGAGAAATCTAAGCAGGCCTGTGCATACAGTAAAACAACAAATTTGACTGGATCTTTACTGTTGGAACTCAACCAAGAATTAGGAGAAGTGCAAAATCTTACAACTACAGACTATCTACTGTTAAAAGAACATATGGGATGTGAACAGTCCCCAGGAATGGGTTGTTTTAATTTGTCTGATTTCTCTCAGACTGTTCAAGTTCAGTTGGACAATATCCATTATATCATAGACAAATTTTCACAAATGCCTAGCATGCCTAACTGGTTTTCTTGGCTTCACTGGAGATGGCTGGTAATTATAGATCTGCTTTGGTTATGTAGCTGTATTCCTATAATGTTAATGTGTACACACAATTTAATTAGTAGTTTAAAACCTAGAGAAGCTTAAGTTACTCCACAAGAACATATGTCAAAGAAATAATCAATCCTCCCATGATTTCTTCCATCTGCTACCTCTATAGCTTTTCTTCTTCCTTCCTAATTACGACCCTTAAATAGAATTCGTACCTCATATCGAATTTACCGAGTATCATAATTCCTCCAAGTGGTAAAGATACCTCAAGACAAATGCTGGGCATAGAAGCCACAGGGCATAAATCTGCAAAGAAGTAAAAAGCTAACCTTTTCAAACAATATGGCTTCTCTCTCACTTACCAACTTTACATCTCCCTATATGGCCCTGGAAGATGACTGGTTATCCAGAGATGGGTAAGATTCCTCAAGGGAGGAACAACCTAAGACAGGCACACTCGCTGGGGGGCCATCAGGTGAGAAATTGGGGATCAACAGGGGTGAGGCTTAGAAACTCACCCCCCTGTTTTGAGAGAAATCTTCTGCATCCATGGGTGTTTTATTGCCCTTGTCTATCTTGGATTAACACATAGTCTACAGGCACACACCTGATCATCTACATTTGCTGTCTTACAACACCAAACTATGTTTTCTACCTTTATCTTGCATCTACCTACCACTTCAGTATTTTATTTAAAATAATAATAATAATAATAATAATAAAGAGAGAAATGTGGATCCACATATAAGTCAAGTATAAAAATCAAACAAATATTCATATTTGACCTGATTGTTTATAGTTCATAATGCATGATCAAAACCGAAAGTTTCTGTGATGACTGCCCTTGTACTGTTCACCATGTAAGAACTTATTTACCATGTAAGAATTTGTTCACCATGTACGAACTCGTTCGTTATGCTTCAGAAGATTGGAGACTGATGAGAATTAGGCTTGGGGTGGATTAATGATTGTGCATTGAAAATTGACTCCCCTATACAGAATTTTATTGTTGTTAACAACCATTTGACCAATAAATATGAGAGATGCCCTCTCAAAAAAAAAATACATCAAAAAGATCATACATGGTCAAATGGGATTTATTCCAGGGATGCAAGGAGGGTACAATATTCAAAAATCAATCAACATACATATCGTAAAAAGGACAAGTAAACACATGAAGATCTCAATAGATGCTGAAAAAGCATTCACCAAAATGAGACATCCATTAATGTTAAAAACTCTCAACAAAATGTGTAAAGAGGGCAAGTAGCTCAACGAAATAAAGGCCATATATGAAAAACCCATTGCCAACATTATTCTTAACAATGAAAAACTAAAATCTATTCCTCTAAGTTCAGGAACAAGACAGGGATGCTCACTTTCCCCACTGTTATTCAACACAGTACTTAAGGTCCTAACCATGGCCATCAGATAACACAAAGAAGTAAAAGCCATCTAGATTGGTAAGGAAGAAGTGAAAATGTCACTGCTTGCAGATGACATATTGTATATAAAAACACCCAAAAGAATTCACCCCCAAACCACTAGATCTAATATCTGTTCAGCAACATTGCAGGATACATAATTAATATACAAAAATCTGTTGCATACCTATATACTAACAATGGACTAGCAGAAAGAGAAACCAGGAAAACAATTCCATTTACAATTGCATCAAAAAGAATAAATACCTAGGAATAAACCTAACAAAGGAGGTGAAAAACCTATACCCTGAAAACTATAAGACACTCATGAGAGCAATTAAAGAAGGCACCAGTAAATGGAAATACATCCTGTGCTTAAGGATCAGAATTAATATTGTCAAAATTGCCATCCTGCCTAAAGCAATCTACAGATTCAATGTAATCCCTGTCAAAACACCCACAGAATTCTTCAACAAACTTGTTTTAGTTCTAAAATTCATATGGAACCACAAAAGACCCCGAATAGCCAAAGCAATACTGAGAAGGAAGAATAAAGTGGGGGGGGATTATGATCCCTGACTTCAAGCTCTACTAAAAAGCCACAGTAATCATGACAATTTAGTACTTGCCCAAGAACAGAGCTACAGATCAATGAAATAGACTAGAGAGCCCAGACATAAAACTCACCACATATGGCCAATTAATATATGATAAAGGAGCCATGGACATACTATGGGGAAATGACAGCCTCTTCAACAGTTGGTGTTGGAAAAACTGTACAGCTACATGTAAGAGAATGAAACTCAATCATTGTCTAACCCCATACACAAAAGTAAACTTGAAATGGATCAAAGACCTGAATGTAAATCATGAAACCATAAAACTCTTAGAAAAAAACATAGGCAAAAATCTCTTGGACATAAACATGAGTGACTTCTTCATGAACATACGTCCCCAGTCAAGGGAAACCAAAGCAAAAATGAAGTGGGTCTATATCAAGCTGAAAAGCTTCTGTACAGCAAAGGACACCATCAATAAAACAAAAAAGGTATCCTACAGTATGGGTGAATATATTTAAAAATGACAGATCCAATAATGGGTTGACATCCAAAATATATAAAGAACTCATGCACCTTAACAAACAAAAAGTAAATAATCCAATTAAAAAATGGCAGAGGAGCTGAGCAGACAGTTCTCCAAAGAAGAAATTCAGATAACCAATAGACACACGAAAAGATGTTCCACATTTCTAGTCATGAGAGAAATGCAAATTAAAAGCACAATGAGATATCACCTCACATCAGTAAGGATCGCCACCATCCAAAAGCCAAACAACAACAAGTGTTGGTGAGGTTGTGGAGAAAGGGGAACCCTCCTATACTGCTGGTGGGAATGTAAATTAGTTTAACCATTGTGTAAAGCTGTATGGAGGTTCCTCAGAAAGCTTAAAATAGAAATACCATTTGACCCAGGAATTCCACTCCTAGGAATTTACCCTAAGAATACAGCAGCCCAGTTTGAAAAAGACAGATGCACCCCTATGTTTATGGAAGCACTGTTTACAATAACCAACAAATGGAAGCAACCTAAGTGTCCATCAGTAGATGAATGGATAAAGAAGTGGTACATATATGCAATGGAATATTATTCAGCCATAAAAAGAAAACAAATCTTACCATTTGCAACAACATGGATGGAGCTAGAGGGTATTATG
The DNA here is from genome assembly GCF_040802235.1 of Manis javanica. Classification (NCBI taxonomy): domain Eukaryota; kingdom Metazoa; phylum Chordata; class Mammalia; order Pholidota; family Manidae; genus Manis; species Manis javanica. Next base: position 25,483,553 of record NC_133169.1, read on the forward strand.
CTCAGTGAAATAAGCCAGGGGAAGAAAGACAAGTACCAAATGATTTCACGTATCTGTGGAGTATAAGAACAAAGGAAAAACCGAAGGAACAAAACAGCAGCAGAATCACAGAACCCAAGAATGGACTAACAGTTACCAAAGGGAAAAGGACTGGGGAGGATGGGTGGGAAGGGAGGGATAATGGGTGGGAAAAGACAGGGGGCATTACGATTAGCATGTATAATGTAGGGTGTGGGGGCAAGGGGAGGGATGTGCTACACAGAGAAGACAAGTAGTGACTCTATAGCATCTTACTATGCTGATGGACAGTGACTGTAATGGGGTTTGTTGGGGGGACTTGGTGAAGGGGAGAGCCTAGTAAACATGTTCATCATGTAATTTTAGATTAATGATACTAAAAAAAAATATGTGCAGCATGTTTGTTGCCACATTACTTACAACAGCCAAGGTATAGGAGCCACCAGTGTCCATCACAGATGAATGGTTAAAGAAGATTGCTACATATACACAATGGAATATTATTCAGCCATAAAAAGAAATCTTTCCATTTGCAACAACATGGAGTGACTTAGAGGGTATTAAGTGGGGAAAGACAAATACCATATGATTTCACTTATATGTGGAATCTAAAAAATCTAAACAAAATAAAACAAATGAACAAAACAGAAATACACTCATAGAATCTGAGAAGTGGCTGGTCGTTCCCTTTCGGATAGGGTTGGTGTTGGTGGGTAAAATAGGTGAAGGGGATAAAGAGGCAGAAAATTCCAATCATAATATAAATTAGTCTCAGTTTGAAAATACACCATAGAGAATATAGTCAATAGTTCTGTAATAACATTGTGTGTGGACAGTTACTACCTTAATTAGAATGATCATTTAAAAATGCAGATAACTGTCAAATCACTGTTGTGTACTTGAAACCAGTATAGTGTTGTATATGAACTACACTTCAGTAAAAAAAAAAAAAGAATCTATGTATTTTATTGAAGTGCATTTCTAGGATGTTGTCATTTCATATAAACACTCAAATATCAGGATGCTCTGGAGCTTCTCATATACAATTACGTAAACTTCAAAACTCTTTGCTTAAGCTAGGACCATTCTATATGCCAGAACATTCTTCGAACCTGAACATTTTCAGCCTCATTTATGTGTTTACAAACACAGTTTAAAAACACAAGTTCTGGCACTGCTTAGCCTCTTTCTTGGAGAATTATGAAGGCTAATAAGTTAATATTATGCCTGTGTAAGCCTATGCCTGTGTAGGCCAGATCCTACAAAGTTAAGCAATTAAAAAATAATAATAATTACTGATCATTATTTTGGTTCAATTAAGAGGATATTTAGTAGTGCCACTTCAGAAATACTGGCCATTTGTAAATATTTTAGGGGAAATATAGAGCTAAAAGTACAGTCATCGTCTTTTTCATTTACCTTGGCAGTTAAGCCCAACATAGATAGAATATAAAGAGAAGCTCAATTTCTCTATATAATTAACCTAATATAAATATAACTCACAATTAAGATTAAAAAAAGCATTACATGCTAAGTTTATTAATTTTCAAAATTCGCTGTACATTTTTCAAATACTTAAGTAATTTGATATTTAAGTGTTAGATTCTAATTCTTTAAGTAAATTTAAAGGTAGCTAGAGTTATAGAAATAATTATTTTATGGCCATCTCACATTTATCTGAGGTTTTCTTGACATAAACATATTTTCTTATAAGTTATTCATATCTCTTGACTTTTCCAAAAATTTTAGCCTGGACCTGGAATTTATTTTCTTTTACATATTTTTATATTGAAGCAATTCTTGGCTTTTTTAAGAATACTAGTAACAAAAACACCAACAAGCAGTTAAACTCTTCTTTTTCTTGTTTCTGAAGTTTTTTTGTACGTTATTTTACTTCTTATCTTTTGTGATTTTTGTTGCAAAATTCAGATGTTGCTATTGTCAACAATAGGCTCTCTTCAGGGGTCTCTTGGTTTCCCATAAACTATTGTGATAATTTATTGGGGCACTTCCACAACACATACAAAAAGTGTTTTGTAATTTATATGTCTTAACATGTATTGACTTTGCTATGAAGTATCTTCAACTTCTGTGATTAGCTATTCCAGTGTATCTTGTAACTTTCAATAGCCATGCATAAAACATTTGATAATTATGCTGTTTGAAATCTAGCTTCAAAGATTGCAACTTAAATAATTAGGAAATTGGTGAAATATTTTTCTTGCATGTCATTTGAAAATTTTTCTCCAAACTACTAAAACACATTTTTGTAAAGTACTGTAATTGATGCTACCAACACATACCACATGTAACTTCTAATTCTATTAAAACAGATTTCAGCTAGTCACTATTATAAAATATTCTTATATGCATATTCTGTGCAGCACAATGTTTAGTTTGATAGAATAAGATAAGTGATATTAGTATACTGCCTATTGAATCTGATGTACAGTGTATCAGATGAAAACTTTGCCCACATGCCATGCTGAAGAAAAATGACAACCGGATTTGGAGAATCTTATATGTCACAAAAAGCTGATTTTGTTTCTAAGTCCCAATGTATGAAAATAATTGTTTTAATCAGTCTTAATTATCAATTTATAATTCTTAATCTCATGACATTGAACATGTTAATGAATGAAAATGAAGTAGCATGCTTTTGTTTTCCAAGAGAAGCCTAAGTATTATTTTACATTCTAAGTCACCAAAGGCAATGCTTTCTGCAACCCAGGAGCTCATGCAGCAAAGATTGAGTGGGAAAAGTTAAAGATCATACATCTTAAAAATTATAGGCACTTATTTAAGCATAATAGGGCTTGATATCAGTTTAGAAAAAAGCCAGTGATAATTTTTATATGGAGAGAATATTTAATATTATTGGATTTTTAATAACATCAATCTACAGGTGTATCCACACTTTCACTTCAGAAATGTCCTCGATAATATAAAACTGGATTAAAGTCAGAAAAAAGTGTCTCATAATATATTTTGGGGGGATTTCAGCTATAAGTATTATGATATATTTTTGAAGAGATATATTTTTTCTGGTATTTTTGGGGGTGTTTTTGGTATATTAGATTCTTCTATTTTTATTTTCTAACCTATGTCTATTTGACATAATTGAAAAGGAAAGGGTAACTCTATGTCATGTTGGCTTCTCAGTCCCACATTACATGTCATAAAATCCCATGTGGTAGCCAATGTTAGACATGTACTGCAGGTATCTTAGCATTCCTCAGACTGTGAATATAAATCAGGGTCACTTTTTTTTTCTCTTTAGGTCATTATGATATAAGCACCCACCCTTTTCTCAGGTTTCTTTCATCCCAGTAGTTTCAATGAGCCTAGAGTTACTTGCATAAATTCAAAAAATGTTGCTCCTGTTGACTTTTGTCACTTGTCTTCGGTTATCAAATAAAGAAAAATTAGGCTAGTGCGAAGAAGTGAGGCAAGGATCTGACAGCAGAACTAAACATCTGAGTGCAATCCATGGCCCATAAGCTAGAAAACAACAGAGGCCTCGGTCCTGTGACAACAGATATGAATTTCACCAACTGGAATAAGTTGGAAGCACATCTTTCCCGAGTCTGACATCTTCATAAAAGAGGATCCAGTTAAACTGGGGCAGTTCGAGACCCACAGGAACTGAGATGATAAATGTGTATTGTTTTAAGCTGTTGACTTTGTCTCAGCAATGAAAAACTAATGTGGGTACCAAGTGTTTCTTCTACACATCCATTCAAGGCTCCATTAGACTTTTCATTGTTCTTCACAATTATATAGTCATATTCAGAGGCACATTAGTCCATAGGACTGATTTTGTAATTTTCAAAGTCAAAGTGAAGAGAAAGGACCACAAAATCTTTTCTCCAAGAATATGAACAAATTAAATTCAAATGGACGTGCTAAATAGATATATGGAAAACAATGCCACCAATCTTTGCCTACTCTGTAGTTTAATTCCAAAGACCCACACAAACAACCTCGTAAACACTGGCTGGGTTTTGCACTATGGTTGCGTCATGAAAGGGCTGATTAAGAAGATCCCAGAAGGCAGATACTGATTATACACTTCAAGGTAGTGGTGGTTTTCAACTTTAAAACAGTCGTAAGGTTTTATGTTGTTGTTTGGTTTCTTTATATCAGTTTTGGAAAATTAGAAAATATATTTTTATATACTGCTTATGTTCCACTTCATTCCTCTCCATCTGTTACTATGATCCTATCTGAGAAGTTTGTAGTATATTCTCTAAATTTCTGATTCTCAGTTTTACATTTTTATATCACTTTTGTTTCTCTGTACTTCATTCTGATTATGTTCTTCTACTTAATTACCAAACAGTTTTATTCAGCTGTGTTTAGTCAACTGTTAAGCCCACCCATTGAGCCCTTAATTTCAGTTATTGAGTTTTAGTTCCACAATTTACATTTATATTTTGCTTCAGCTTGGTTTGGTTTCCATACCTTCACCAACATTACAATATTTTCTTTCAGAGTAAGCTTAGCTTTTTTTTTAAAGTTTATGTTTTAATCCTTCATTATTTGGAGTCCTTGTGGATCTATTTCTATTTTCTGTTATTTCTTTCATGTTTATATCATCTTGTTTTCATATGTACATGCTTATCTTTTTAATTAAATATAAAACTTTATGAATAAATGGAAGCATAGATGGTGTTATCTCCCTCCAGAGGAGAGCTATTTTTCTTTCTGGTAAGAGTTATTTTCATTCTTAATTTGATTATAGAGATTGAAATGCTTTAAAGCTGGATTTACTCCCTGTATGGGCATGTCTGATTTTGGGTAACCCTATTGCTATAGCATTGTCTGTGGGAGTCCAAACTCAAAGCCTCAGTAGGAGGATTACCAAGCCATCAACACATTTTTTGGCAGCCCATGAACCTCAATTTTGTTCCTCCTAATCCCTAGCCTCATGAGGCTATCAATCTCAAAATGTCTCCTCTAATTCTTACTTTCTCAGTTTTCTTTTTCTGAATTATCAGAGAACCCTGGGAGTTTATAAATTATAAACTCATTATAAATATCATATTTCTGAATTCCCTTATACTTTAAGATTGGATCTTTGAAATACATATTTAAATTATTTTTTACAAAAATTTTAGTTTGCAATCAAAGGATGATTATTTTAATTGCTTGGCCTGTCATTAACAAGAGCAAAAATGGTCTAGCAAGATTTTTACACATAATTATATGCATACATAATATATACATATTATCTATATATGATATTTTTCAATCTAGCTTACAAAATATACATAATGTATATATATCAACTATATACTATATTTTTCTATCTATGCTTACAAAATATCTTTGATCATGATTTTAATGAAAAGTCTGTTAGGTTACTGTTGAATATTTATATGAGTGCTAAGTTATGCCAAATATTTATAATAGGTCTTCATAGAATTATTTATTTGAAATCTAGATATTTGTTAGAGAGTCACATCAGAGTCTTGGAAGTTGGAAAGATAGTAAAAGAAAAATAATGCATTGAATTGGAAATTTTATAGTTAATAATAGCTATTATTTGTAAAACTTGTTTGTAACTTAGATCATATTTTGATTTAAACACTAGTTGGTTATTGAATTTTTCCTTAATTTATGTCCTATTTTAGAAATTTTGCTTTGATAATTAAATGTGGGGTATAACACACATTGGAAAGAAAAGCAAAAGGTAATTTTTAAATAGTTTAGTAATATACATAGAATATTTTGGATATTTTAATTCTCAAATAGAATATTTGATATACTTTTTCAGGAAGATATAATCAACAGCTCTTCATGATTAACATTCTTTAATACGAGTTTTAGATAAAATTATTATGTATCTTAGAGTAAACAGTCATGCTGAAAACAAGAGGGATCTGATAATTTATTGAGAATCAACATTAAAATCATATATCAAGTTTCCTATGTTGAACAATTTTTTAAAGAGTTTAATTTGTTTTCAGTAACAATACTGAATAGATGAAGTGGAAAGTTCTGTCTGGTTTTATAATTTTAAATAAAAATTTTATGACTGTAAGCTATCAAAATATATTTATTTTCATAGAATCTTAACCTGATATATTCTGAGGTCAAACCATGTTGTTGGGAATAGTCTTTTGCTCTTCTAGCATGCAAAATATACATACTCATAAGTACTTATATATATATATATAACATGTTTTTTTCCTGGAATCATTCAGTGAGATTATATGTATGTGCTAAAAACTTAATACTAGGGCCCTTTCTGAGATGTGCGAAAGAACTACTATTTTATAATAAATAATTCTATCTTAATGTATAAATTACTTTAATACTGTATCTTTTGGCTCAGAACACAATACTGTACATATTTTTGTATATTTTATTTTAAAAACACAAAAGTCATAAGGTTTCAGCATTGTTTTTGGAATTTAAATATAAATTGTTCTGTTTAATGCTGAACACCTTGAACAATGCAATAACATTAGAAATGGTGTTCCTTTATTATCTTAGTGTTGGTCCACCAGAATAATTGGGGATTTTTTTGTTTTCTTTTCAGCTAGATCTTGTCTACAGGCTCAAGAGATTAGAAAAAATATATGTATGTGGACATATATTATCACTGCTATTTACAAACTTATAAAATAGGTTTATTTGATAATAATATAATGTGTAAAAATGATTGCCCTGAAACAGAACCTTCTTAGTTTCTCAAAAATTCCATTAGATAAGCAACATTTTGTTTCTAGGGTATAATGTATTTTTTTTTAATGCCATAACTCTGGCTTTTGTGAATGACAGGAGTGATGGCATAAAATCAGAATTCAAAACAAATTCTCAGTCTTAATATTGAGGGTCATTTTGGGCTCAGGGAATATATAAAGCTTACATAGATCCATTCAGCAGAAATATTTTTGCTCATTGTGTGAGAGCACAGATTAGAAATAGATCATGATCATATCGTAGGTAATTTTGAATAAGCTCATGTTTTTCCTAAGCAGAGAGACTAATGTCAAAAAATATGTTTATTGAGACAGTTGTTATTGAGAAAATGTACACAGGATAAAATTTTGATCCTTAGGGATGATCATATTCCTTCTAATGTATGGTCCAGACTGACATTCTCTCCCTGTAAAAACATCTTCTAAGCTAAATGCTTTTAATCAGAAAATGAACTGAATGCAGTACGCGTACCAATGTTTTGGTGCAAATACATCATTCATGGAAAAGCAAATGACAGTAGAGCAAAGATGGAACATTTCAGTGCTTGTATACTTAGAAAATGAGGCTTATTCACATAACATTTTATGATCATTGTTATTGGCATTATATATGTCCTGAAAAATTTTAATTTATATAATATTATTTCCTCTACTTTGATGCTGTTTTATTAAAGAGCATTAATTAGGGCCCCCTAAATCTCTAAATTGTCTGGAAAAAAAATTGAGTTCGCAGGTTGTATACATATTCTCATTTTACCAGAATCCATGTTTCTTTTTTTTTTGTCATTTGGCAACTCTTACTTGAAATGTTTCTATGACAGTGATAACTATGAAATAAATATTTACATGAGTTAAAATAGTTACATTTAATTATCAGTGATTTCTTTTAAAACTAGAAAACCTAATGTGAACTCACTTGTCTTCACTCAGAGAAATATTTTTTTTAGTAGATTCGTGCTATCCTGTGAACTTTGGTCAGTAATGTTACAAACACTATCCCTTGTCCCAAAAGAAAAATGCAATTATAAAAAAAAATGATATTCATTCTGATGGTACCTTGTTACATATTCATGCTTATGCTAAGAAAATTAAACTTGAAAGCAGAAATTGATATAGATAGAAATGAGTTCAATCAACCATGAAACAAGAATTTTGAAATTCCCAAAGATGCCATGACATCAGGTTGCTTAAAATATTACTCATTGAAAAGTGGAAACTTTTTTAAAAGGGGGAGATGTGTTCTAATTTGTTTTATCTACAAAGCACAATTTTATAATAGTTTACACTCTAATATATTACAACCCATTTAACATTTATATTTGTGTAGAATTGCACAAATGTAAAACTAGGTGCATTTCTACTTGAGATAGGCATTTAAGCAAAAGGCAAAGAATTTTAAAATTTCTTTTTATTACACCAGAAAGAGCATTGAATTTTTATTTATTCATGAGTTCCTTCTTTCCTTTATGAAGGATGTTTTGAACTCCCATTCTCTGTGCTGGACTCTGTGACAAGAAAGATTCAAAGATCAGGATAAAAATAATAATATCTAACATTAAATATAGGACATTCTTGTAAAATAATTGGGCATATAAAGAAATAGAAAAAAATAGAAATCACTAAATACAATGCTGGGGATGTTATTCATATAGTATATTCTGAGAGGAAGGACACTTAACTCAGCTATGCCTGACAATAAAAGCCTACTAAAGAGATGAGGTATGAGAGGCTGCATAGTACTTATTTGACAAGAAGGCATACTTTAATAAAAGTTTTGGAGTTTAGAGAAACTATGTGCTGAGAAGAGCAAGCAGTTCGGTGGTGTTCCTTAAGTGCAATGAGATGATCTGTGGTCAGGGAGAGGCATCTTTTATGATAAATGAAGGACCATAGACTGTAGACTGTGGGAGGAGAGGGCTTATTTCTTATTTTCCAAGTAAAGTATCAGACAAAATCCAAATCCCCTATCATAATTTCAAAGAGCATAGAAATTGAAATTACTGAAATATTTTAAACCACTGAGTAACATAGGTAAGATGTCTATTCAGACAGATCACTCTGGAAGTTACTGTGAAGGATAACTTTGAGGGAAAAAAAGATGTAAGGCAGAAGGACTAGCATTTGCTGGAAAGTCCTAGAAATAGATCTCAGCCAAGAAAGTGTTAAAATGACCATCAGTACAACTGCAATTATTATTAGTGACTTTATGTAAGTTCTGACTATGATAGCCCCTGTGTTCATGGGTTCACATATTATCTCATTACGATGCCAAGGATAAACCAGTGAAGATGATATTTATATCCCCAGTGTTAGCCCAGATCCTTCACAAAGCTGAGACCTAGAGAGGATTAAATGTGCAAAGACTTTTCCCCCAGAGGATATACCTGTGTGAGAGAAAATGGGGAATGGTCCAAGGAAGGATGGGAAAGTCTTCAGACCATGGTGTAAATCTGACCTAGAATGAAGGGAAAAGAGAGTGAAGGTTGGTGGGAGTGAAAGCTGTGCAGATTCTCAAGTGTCTCTGTCAAGGCTGTCAGAGAATGTTTGAGTCAGTGTTCAAGTCAGCAGTCATAGGAGTCCTCTGTCCCAGGAACAGACCTTGCTTAATGTCCCTGCCCCACTCTGATGTTGGCTGGGAACAGCCCCCAGGAAGCAGTCTCAGAGGAAACATGGCGATGGATTTCACAGCACAGTAACTGAGGCCCTTGTTCAGTTATGATTGCCCTATTTGGACATTTGTAGACCCAATCTTATTGCCAGGAATAGATATAAAATGCATACGACTCGGTACAAAATTGAAAAGCTGTACTCTTTGTTTAAAAATATTATTAAGAATGTCAACATAACAACAGCAAAGCAATAAGCCAAATGTGGGGCCCTTCCGAGAATATATATATGTGATTGCATGGGTTGTAGGCCCATAAAGTCAGCTCTGCTCATAGCCACCACAATTCTATATCCTAGATGAGCAAAGTAAATGTTAAAATGTTATCTCAAACATTATTTTCAATAGCCAAGATATGGAAACAACCTTAAGTATACATCAATGGATGTATGGATAAAGAAGATGTGGTACATATATGATGGCATACAATTCAGCCATAACAAAAATTAAAACTCTTTCATTTATGACAACATAAATGGAACTCAAAAGCATTATGCTAAGTGAAATAAGACCGAGAAAGACAAATACTTTATGACCTTACTTATATGTGTAATTAAAGCAGAACAACAAAAAAATATTTCATAGATAAACAGAGTAAAGATTGGTGATTGCCTTCCATCAGGGCTATATCTTCACCAAAAATGTGCATGAGTTTCTGTTGCTCCAAATCTTTGATAGCATTTGGAGTTATGGGTGTTTCAGATCTTTGCCATTCTAATAAGTGTGTAATAATATCTCACTGTTGTTTTAATTCGCACTTCCTTAGTGAATCCTGATGGGGAACATCTTTTCATATACGTATTTGGCCATAGATATAACTTCTTAGGTGAGGCCTCTGTTAGGGTCTTTGGCCTATTTTATAATCAAGTTGTTTATCTAATTATGGATTGTAAAAGTTCTTTGTATATTTTGGATAATAGTCATTTATCAAATGTGTCTTCTGCAAATATTTTCTCCCGGCTCTGGCTTGTCTTTTCAATCTTTTGACATCTTTCACAGAGCAAAAATTTTTAATTGTAATGAAGTGCAGCTTATCAATTATTCTTTAATGGGTTGAAACGTGGCTGTTATATCTAAAAAGTCATTATATACTCAAGGTCATCTAAGTTTTCTCCTATGTTATCTTCATTCACAATTTTTGTTTTACATTTATATGTGTAATCTAGTTTTGCTCATCAAAAGGCATGAGCTCCTTATTTAGATTCATTTTTTGCACATGAATATCCAGTTGTTCTAGCACCCTTTGTTGAAGAGGCTACCTTTGCTCAATTGTATTGCATTTGCTTCTTTGTCAAAGATCAGTTGAATATACTTATGTGGGTCTATTTCTTGACTATTTATTCTGTTTCACTCATCTGTTTCTTCTTTCACCAATATCACACTACCTTGATGACTGTAGTTTTATACTAAGTCTTGAAGTCAGGCAGCGTCAGACCTCCAGCTTTGTTTTCCTCCTTCAATATTGTGTGACTCTTCCACGTCTTTTGCTTTCCATATAAACTTTAGAGTCAATTTGTCAATATCCATAAAATAACTTTCTGGGATTTTGCTTGGGATCACATTGAATCTATAGATCAAGTTGGGAAAACTGACATCTTGACTAATGTTTTTTCCTATCCATGAACCTGGAATATGGAATAGTTCTAAAAATGTAGGATGAATTAGAAAGCCCATGAGAATTGAAATTGGTTGAATTCATGAATTAGGACAGGTTGAGGGATTTTTTTGTTGTTGTAAAGAATGTGACATGAGATTCTTACTTAACATAAATAATTTAGGAAAAGAACCTGGTTTGAGGCATAGTTCCTGAGGACATGTTTGAACATGCTGATTTGGAAGTGCTGTGAGACATCTAATTGAGGATTTGAAGGACACACAGCTGTGTGCATGAGTCAGAGGCTTGGGTGAGAGGCCTGTGTAAAAATGAAAAATGTGTATATTCAGCACATTATTAGTTTTTGACTCATCTGAAATCAGTGATGCACAAATTCAAAATGTTTTATTTTTATCCAATTACTGCCTTTGAGGAAGAAAAGAAGTAGCCCCTCAACTGTCAGTGAGAACTGACCTTGTAAGAACTGCTGGGCCATAGAATTCTGCTGAACAAAACCACCTCATGGAACAGCAGTGTCAGGCAAGGTCATTCTGCAACAGTGATGAACCTGGACAAAAACCAGACCCTTCGGTAATCATGACTGAGAACAGACAAATGCAACACTGTCCATACCACAAAAATGACCAGCTATCCCTCTCTTTAGACTAACATGAATGCCTAGTTTCTAGTATCAATTTCAACTTTTGCCTTGCTCTATGTGCTCTGATTCCTAGTTTAAAAAAATATGGATATAGATACAGATACCTAGTCACAGAGCAGTTCATTCTGAATGACAATATCCAGCCTAAAGCAACACCATGGTGTTCCTGATGTGTGAAGCATTTGCTGGCTGTGCACTGAAGCCTCATGCTCCTAGGGGTATCAATGCTGACAAGTCCTGCTACTGTGTGGGGTTCAATGATATACTTCAATTATAGTCACTTTCACATTTATCAAAGTGAATTACTTGGTGGGCTAAAATGTAGGCATGTGTACTTTACTGGTACATCTCTTGTCCATTCCTGCATCATATCATTGTTTACTCTTTGTTCAGGTAGGCAGAAAAGTCAGATCAGCTGAGCTATTCCATGTAAAGTGGAATATATGTCAACCTTTCTTGCATGTTTTCATCCCTGATATCTGTGTACTTTTTGACACACCACATTTCTGAGAATGATGCTCCCTTCTTGGATGTTAATAGGAAATGGAAGGAAAATGTGTATTTTTGCCATATGGGGAAAGGAAGGAATAAATACCAGCACCATACCTTAACCATTCTGTCCAATAGAGTAGCCACCAGCCATGTATAGCTACTAAAATTAAAATAAATTAAAATGAAATAAAATAAAAAATTCAATTTTTCAGGCTCACTAGCTACATTTTAAAATATCAATAGCTGTTTGTAACTAGTGGTACTATATTTGATAGATAATATATAGAACATTTCCATCACCACAGAAAGTTCAATTGGACAGACTGCCCTAGAGAAGGAGACACAAACTGGTTAAATGGAGTAGGACAGCAAAGCAGATTCATTAGCGCATTCATTTTCTATTACTATGTAACAGATTACCACAATTCAGGGGTTTGTATCAACAGGCACTTACTATCTGCAGCTCCCGTGGTTCAGGAGGCCTGCCATGGCTTACCTGGAGCCGCTCCCCAAGGTCTTACAGGGTACAAACAAGATGTCCATCAAACTGTGTTCTCATCTAGAGTTTGGCATCCTCATTCAGGTGATCCACAGAATTCAGTGTCTTGTAATTATATGATGAAGGCTCCAAATTTATTTCCACCTGTCAGCCAAGGACTGTTCTCAGCATCTACAATCTACCTGCAGTTCATTGCTCTATGGACCCATAGGCAGTACACAATATAGCTGTTGCATTCTCCCAGGACAGTAGGAGTGCCTATCTGACTTTTCCTTCTGTGAGCAGCCAGAGAAAACATTTTACTTTTAAAGGGCTCACCTGATTAGGTCACACCTACCTCAAATAATCTCCTTTTTACTATATAACATAATATAATCATTTATGAAAATGTCTCATAGTTACAGTTTATAACCAAATTCAATGGGGTTACACAGAGTATATACACTAGAAAAGTGTCTCTGGGGCCAGTGAAGTATTTTGCATGCCCACAACTAGCCTCGTTATTTTTGAAGGGGTACTTTGGCCCAAAAGCATTGCAGCTTCTTTATAATGTGAAATAGTTGGCGCATACTTTATTTCAGGTTTATAACTTATTAGATTCATGATGTGATTTTTCTCTTCAACATTTCTTACAGATATGGAAGTGGTTGAGATCAAGCAGAGAGATTGCTTAACATTAAAACAGAGAGAAAGAAAAATTAATCCAGCTCAGCAAGTATTTAAGGGAGGCAGTGGAGCAAAGAAAGAAAGGGTAGTGAGAGAATCTGAAGAGGAATAGAGAGAATGTTTCTCTGTCATGTCAAAGAAGCCAAACAAATAAAAATTGTTAAGATACACACACACACACACACACAAAAACAAAACAAAACAAAACAAAACAAAAACAACAATTTTACAGCACAATTCAAATGCAGGAGAAAGTTTGGATTTTAAGGAGAAACATTTATCTATCAATGAGTTAGTGCCAAGGGAGTGATGGAAGGAAGATGTATTAGAAAAGAATTAGGGACAATATGTGCCGTGACCAGTTTGTTGCCCAGGGGAACGTCTATGTGTCCTAGCTGAACTTGCGAGCTGTTTCAAGGAACAGGACACCTGCAGTCAGAAGTTCCCCTCATGACTGAACCAGATGAAGCTGGTGAGATACAAGTAGGCATCTTACTTTACCCCTAAAAAAACTAACTTTATTATAACCTAATTTTCATACTAAATGATCTTCCTCCCCCAACCCTCCCACCAGAGCCATGATAGTAGACAATCTCCATGGCAATGACTGGAAGAAATCATAAGGGGACAAAAGGAAGGTGATGGTCTGATTTTGAGAAGTTGTGTTTCCTTTCCTAAAAAACAGGAATATCCCTCTCCTTATTTTGGGGACCAAACCACTTTATTAAGAATTTTCCTCTACCTGTAACTTCTTAGCTCTTACCAACGAGAAGTTGCTTTGTGAGCTTCTCCATTATTTGACTGTTGAATAAAGCCTATACTGCTTGGCACTCACTCTCTTTCACATGTTGGCTTTGCGACATGGAAAAGGAAAAGACCCCATCAACTTTTTAAGTAACAATATGAATGAGGATGTTATAGGAGACAAGGAAAACATGGACAACACATTTTACATTTGTTTTGTATTCTATTATTTTTATTCATTTTGTTATCATTAATCTATAATTACATGAAGAACATTATGTTTACTAGACTTCTCCCATCACCAAGTACCCCCCACACACCCCATTACAGTCACTGTCCATCAGTGTAGTAAGATGCTGTAGAATCATTACTTGTCTTCTCTGTGTTGCACAGCCCTCCCTGTGCCCCCCCCACATTATACATGCTAATCATAAGGCCACCTTTCTTTTTCCCCACCCTTATCCCTCCCTTCCCACCCATCCTCCTCAGTCCCTTTCCCTTTGGTAACTGTTAGACAATTCTTGGGTTCTGTGATTCTGCTGCTGTTTTGTTCCTTCAGTTTTTCTTTGTTGTTATACTCCACATATGAGTGAAATCATTTGGTATTTGTCTTTCCCTGCTTCGCTTATTTCACTGAGCATAATATCCTCCAGCTCCATCCATGTTGTTGCAAATGGTAGGATTTGTTTTCTTCTTATGGCTGAATAGTATTCCATTGTGCATATGTACCACATCTTCTTTGTCCATTCATCTACTGATGGACACTTAGGTTGCTTCCATTTCTTGGCTATTGAAAATAGTACTACGATAAACATAGGGGTGCATCTGTCTTTTTCAAACTGCGCCGCTGCATTCTTAGGGTAAATTCCTAAAAGTGGAATTCCTGGGTCAAATGGTATTTCTATTTTGAGCTACATAAGGAACCTCCATATTGCTTTCCACAATGGTTGAATTAATTTACATTCCCAGCAGCAGTGTAGGAGGGTTCCCCTTTCTCCACAACCTTGTCAACATTTGTTGTTTGTCTTCTGCATGGTGGTAATCCTTACTGGTGTGAGGTGATAGCTCATTGTGGTTTTAATTTGCATTTCTCTGATGACAAGTGATGTGGAGGATCTTTTCATGTGTCTGTTGGTCATCTGAATTTCTTCTTTGGAGAACTGTTCAGTTCCTCTGCCCATTTTTTAATTGGCTTGTTCACTTTTTGTTTGTTGAGGTACATGAGCTCTTTATGTATTTTGGATGTCAACCCTTTATCGGATCTGTCATTTATGAATTTATTCTCCCATACTGTAGGGTACCTCTTGTTCTATTCATGGTGTCCTTTGTGGTACAGAAGCTTCTCAGCTTGATATAGTCCCACTTGTTCATTTTTGCTTTTGTTTCCCTTGCCCACGGAGATATGTTCATGAAGAAGTCACTCATGTTTAAGTCCAAGAGATTTTTATCTATGTTTTCTTCTAAGAGTTTTATGGTTTCATGACTTACATTCAGGTCTTTGATCCATTTTGAATTTACTTTTGTGTATGGGGTTAGTGATCCAGTTTCATTCTCTTACATGTAGCTGTCCAGTTTTGCCAGCACCATCTGTTGAAGAGACTGTCATTTCTCCATTGTATGTCCATGGCTTCTTTATCATATATTATTTGACCATATATCTTTGGGTTAATGTCTGGAGTTTCTAGTCTGTTCCACTGGTCTGTGGCTCTGTTCTTGTGCCAGTAACAAATTGTCTTGATTACTATGGCTTTGTAGTAGAGCTTGAAGTTGGGGAGCAAGAACCCCCCAACTTTATTCTTCCTTCTCAGGATTGCTTTGGCTATTTGGGGTCTTTAGTGTTTCCATATTTTTGAACTATTTGTTCCAGTTCATTGAAGAATGTTGTTGGTAATTTGATAGGGATTGCATCAAATCTGTATATTGCTTTGGGCAGGATGGCCATTTTGACGATATTAATTCTTTCTAGCCATGAGCATGTGATGAGTTTCCATTTGTTAGTGGCCCCTTTAATTTCTCTTAAGAGTGACTTGTAGTTTTCAGAGTATAGGTCATTCACTTATTTGGTTAGATTTATTCCTAGGTATTTTATTCTTTTTGATGCAATTGTGAATGGAATTGTTTTCCTGATTTCTCTTTCTATTGGTTCATTGTTACTGTATAGGAAAGCTACAGATTTCTGTGTGTTAATTTTGTATCCTGCAACTTTGCTATATTCCGATATCAGTTCTAGCAGTTTTGAAGTGAAGTCTTTAGGGTTTTTTATGTACAATATCATATCATCTGCAAATAGTGACAGTTTAACTTCTTCTTTACCAATCTGGATTCCTTGTATTTCTTTGTTTTGTCTGATTGCCATGGCTAAGACCTCCAGTACTATGTTAAATAACAGTGGGGAGAGTGGGCATCCCTGTCTTGTTCCCGATCTCAGAGGAAAAGCTTTCAGCTTCTCGCTGTTCAGTATAATGTTGGCTGTGGTTATATCATATATGGCCTTTAACATGTTGAGGTACTTGCCCTCTATTCCCATTTTGCTGAGAATTTTTATCATGAATGGATGTTGAATTTTGTCAAATGTTTTTTCAGTATCTATGGAGATCATCATGTGGTTTCTGTCTTTCTTTTTGTTGATGTAGTGGATGATGTTGATGGATTTTCGAATGTTGTACCATCCTTGCATCCCTGGGATGAATCCCACTTGGTCATGGTGTATGATCCTTTTGATATACTGTTGAATTCTGTTTGCTAATATTTTATTGAGTATTTTTGCATCTATATTCATCAGGGATATTGGTCTATAATTTTCTTTTTTGGTGGGGTCTTTGCCTGGTTTTGGTATTAGGGTGATGTTGGCTTCATAGAATGAGTTTGGGAGTATTCCCTCCTCTTCTACTTTTTGGAAAACTTTAGGAGAATGGGTATTATGTCTTCCCTGTGTGTCTGACAAAGTTCCGAGGTAAATCCGTCCGGCCCAGGGGTTTTGTTCTTGGGTAGTTTTTTGATTACCAGTTCAATTTCTTTGCTGGTAAATGGTTTGTTTAGATTTTGTGTTTCTTCCTTGGTCAGTCTTGGAAGGTTGTATTTTTCTAGGAAGTTGTCCATTTCTTGTAGGTTTTCCAGCTTGTTAGTATATAGGTTTTCAGAGTAGTCTCTAATAATTCTTTGTATTTCTGTTGGGTCCGTCATGATGTTTCCTTTCTCGTTTCTGATTCTGTTGATGTGTGTTGATTCTCTTTTTCTCTTAATAAGTCTGGCTAGAGGCTTATCTATTTTGTTTATTTTCTCAAAGAACCAGCTCTTCGTTTCATTGATTTTTCTATTGTTGTATTCTTCTCAATTTTATTTATTTCTTCTATGATCTTTATTATGTCCCACCTTCTGCTGACTTTAGGCCTCATTTGTTCTTCTTTTTCCAATTTCGGTAATTATGACATTAGACTATTCATTTGGGATTCTTCTTCTTTCTTTAAATATGCCTGGATTGCTATATACTTTCCTCTTAAGACTGCTTTTGCTGTGCCCCACAGAAGTTGTGGCTTTGTGTTGTTGTGATTTGTTTCCATATATTACTGGATCTCTATTTTAATTTGGTTGTTGATCCATTGACTATTTAGGAGCATGTTGTTAAGCCTCCATGTGTTTGTGAGCCTTTTTGCTTTCTTGGTACAATTTATTTCTAGTTTTATACCTTTGTGGTCTGAAAAGTTGGTTGGTAGAATTTCAATCTTTTTAAATTTACTGAGGCTCTTTTTGTTGCCTATTATGTGGTCTTTTCTGGAGTATGTTCCATGTACACTTGAGAAAAATGTGTATCCTGTTGCTTTTGGATGTAGAGTTCTATAGATGTCTATTAGTTCCATCTGTTCTAGTGTGTTTTTCAGTGCCTTTGTGTCCTTACTTATTTTCTGTCTTGTGGATCTGTCCTTTGGAGTGAATGGTGTGTTGAAATCTCCTAAAATGAATGCATTGCATTCTATTTTCTCCTTTAGTTCTGTTAGTATTTGCTTCACATATGTTGGTGCTCCTGTGTTGGGTGCATATATATTTATAGTGGTTATATCCTCTTGTTGGACTGACCCCTTTATCATTATGTAATGTCCTTCTTTATCTCTTGTCACTTTGTTTTGAAGTCTATTTTGTGTGATACTAGTACTGCAACACCTGCTTTTTTCTCCCTGTTGTTTGCATGAAGTATCTTTTTCCATCCCTTGACTTTTAGTCTGTGCATGTCTTTGGGTTTGAGGTGAGTCTCTTGTAAGCAGCATATAGATGGGTCTTGTTTTTATATCCATTCATGGACTTTATGTCTTTTGATCAGTGCATTCAGTCCATTTACATTTAGGGTAATTATTGATAGGAATGTACTTATTGCCATTGTAGGCTTTAGATTCGTAGTTACCAAAGGTTCAAGGTTAATTTCCTTACTATCTAAGATTATAACTTAAACTCACTTAGTATGCTGTTACAAACACAATCCAAAGGTTCTTTTCTGTTTCTCCTCCTTTTTCTTCCTCCTGTGTTCTTTATATATTAGGTATCATATTCCATACTTTTTGTCCATCCCTTGATTGACTTTGGGGATTATTAATTTAAGTTTTCATTTGCTTAGTAATTATCTGTTCTACTTTCTATACTATGGTTTTATTACCTCTGATGACAGCTATTCAACCTTAGGAACACTTCCATCTATAGCAGTCCCTCCAAAATAGACTTGAGAAATGGTTTATGGGAGGTAAATTCTCTCAGCTTTTGCTTATCTGGAAATTGTTTAATCCCTCCTTCAAATTTAAATGATAATCTTGCCAGATAACATAATCTTGGTTCTGGGCCCTTCTGCTTCATGGCATTAAATACATCACGCCAGTCCCTTCTGGCCTGTAAGGTTTCTTCTGAAAAGTCTGATGTTAGCCTGATGGGCTTTCCTTTGTATGTGATCTTATTTCTATCTCTGGCTGCTTTTAACCATCTGTCCTTATCCTTGATCTCTTCCATTTTAATTACTATGTGTCTTGGTGTTGTCTTCCTTGGGTCCCTTGTTTTGAGAGTTCTGTGGATCTCCATGGCCTGAGAAAGTATCTCCTTCCCCAGATTGCAGAAGTTTTTAGCAACTACCTCCTCAAAGACACTTTCTATCCCTTTCTCTCTCTTCTTCTTCTTCTTCTGGTACGCCTATAATACGAATATTGTTCTGTTTGGATTGGCCACACAGTTCCCTCAATATTCTTTCATTCTTAGAGATCCTTTTTTCTCTTCGTACCTCAGTTTCTTTGTATTCCTCTTCTCTAGTTTCTATTTCATTTATCATCTCTTCCACCATATCCAACGTGCTTTTAATACCCTCCATCATGCTCTTCAATGATTGGATGTCTGACCTGAATTCATTCCTGAGTTCTTGGATGTCTTTCCGTACCTCCATTAGCATGTTGATGATTTTTATTTTGAACTCCCTTTCAGGAAGATGACGAGGTCCATATCATTTAAATCTCTTTCGGGAGTTGTATTAATAATTTTACTTTGGACCAGGTTCCTTTGGCATTTCATATTGTATATGGTGCCCTCTAGTGTCCAGAAGCTCTATTCTGGAGCTGCTGAGCCCCTGAAGCAATGTTGGGGGTCACAGGGGAGTGGTACTTTGGGTAGGAAAGAGCTGTTCCCCACCTACTGGCTGCTGTGCCTGTCTCCACTGCCTGAGCCAATGGACCAGTTACACATGTATAAGTTTTTGTCCCAAAACAGCCAAATATGGATCCCTGCTTTTCACAAGCAGCCAGAATCCCAGTCTCCCCAGGAACTCTGCCTGTATTAACTTTCCAACCCGGTAGTCACGCGAATCTCAAGAAAGCACCATGAAATGTAGGTTTGTGCTCCCAGAGCAGACCTCCGGAGCTAGGTATTTAGCAGTCCCAAGCCTTCCACTCCTTCCCTGCTCCTTTTGTTTATCTTCCTCCCGCAGGTGAGCTGGGGTGGGGGAGGGGCTCAGGTCCCGAGGAGCCACAGCTCTGGTATGTTACCCTGTTTGCTGAGGTCTGCTCTTTTCTCCAGGTGTATCCAGTCTGACGCTGTCCTCTTTCCTGTTGCTCTCTCAGGATTAGTTGTGCCAACTATATTTTCTAATTGTATCCAGTTTTAGGAGGAAACCTCTGTCTCTCCTCTCAAGCTGCCATCTTTAATCCCTTTTTTTTGGTTGTATTGTATTTTGATGCTGACTTATTTCTAGGAGGATAAAGACTTGAAGTTATTTGTACACACTAAGAAGGAGCTACTAAAGATTTTAAAATTTTGAGAATCTTTGAGAGAAAAATCCACAATTGATAATATAGCAATCTGAAAGAGAAAAGAGAATAAAGAAAAAATATAAAGAAAAATCATCTGGGATACTTGAGAAGAGGGCATAAAGATGTTTGTAGAAATGCAAATAGATATATTTGTAACATGAATAGGTGAGCTATTGAAAAACATAATGTATGAATTTAATTTTCTAAATGAAACAGTCATTTTTTGGAAGTAAGACTTATAGGTATTGAGTAAGAAACTTTCTTAACCCGATTAAGAGTTGGGAAGACGCATTGTAGTCATAAGATGGTCAAAACTACCAAAGGGAAAGCAGATAGGAGTGAGGCACACTGGAAGTTAGTGATCCAAGTGTTTTTATTCACCTCAGTTTGCACAAGTATGTGACTTTCCACAGCAATAGTTGGTTATATAATATATAAAAACAATGGAGCCCATTTGTAGCTCTACAGAAGGTTACCACTTTCCTAGTTGGTATGGTTTTAAAGAGAGTTAGATTCCTGAGAACAGGTAGGGTATCTGAAGTGGCAGTAAGGAAAGTGACCAGGGAAAATGGAGACAAGGCCAGCACTGGCCGGGTGAGAGAAGATAAAGTCAGAGAGGACTGTGTCAGAAAGAGGAAGGCTGTTCAAAACTTGGATGTGAAGAGACAACTTTGGATTTATCAAAGATAATAGCATTCTTTAATTTTGTTAGAGCAGTGTTTGTTAAGGAATTCCTTTTCATTAAGGAATTTTACATAAATAGTTTCATCCCTTTGTTTCTTGTATATGTGATCCTTAGCAAGTTTTCATTTCTTAATTTAATAGCAAGCAATATAGTTTCTTTCTGAATATACTTACAAAATTTGAATTATTACTAAAATGTTCATTGAAATTTTCCCAAAAGAACTGAGATAACTATTTCAATATGACCTTGAATGTACAGAAGCAGTGATATAAAGCATGCAAAGACAATACTATTTCTTTGCCAAGTGAATACAAGTAAAGTGTGAGGAAAAAGTGGCATTTTGTGATGCCACCAAGTGTGAATTTGAAAGGTGCAGGACCATATAGTTTTTTTTAACAATGGTCAATCTGGAACCAGTTTGTAAAAAGGAGGAGCCTGACAGCTTGAGAAAATTAGCAATCCTCTAAAATCACTAAATGGAATATTTTCTCTATACAGTTAATATATTTCAAACATTATAAACATGTATGCTACTTAGGATGCTTATTACTGTTTTAATGGAAGCTCGTAAAAATAGTGTATTTAGAAAATAAACATAGCAGTTTAAAAAAAACCGTTAAAACATGTTTAAAATAACAAATTATGATCCTAAGTTGACAGTATCACATTGAGAAAGCACATTAATTCATTGCCCTAAAAGATACTTTAGGGAAATTTCTAATGAAAAACAAAATGACTACATTTCATCTTGACTGTGGGAGCTTCATAAATGATAGTTGTTTTGTATTTCAATGAATTGGTGTCAAAGGCCAACAGCAATGAAGAAATTAAGTGAAAGAAAATAAGAATAAAATATTTGAGTCTCTGGAATATTGTAAGAGTCTATTTCTGATATGAAAAAGAGGACCACTCTTATTCAAAAGCACATTAACTTTAATTTCCCAAGTTTTTTTTTCTTGTCTAAATCAAGACAAACTTAACTTACTTTTGCATGATAAGGGCACATTTGTTTGCAGTTATAGTACTTTATAAACAAATAATAAATTTCTGTTAAAAGTAAAATCCAAATGACAGATTTACATTATACTCAATGGAATACACAGTGTTGTCTCAAAATATGCAGTAATATATGTATATAAATATTCTCTTTTCTTTAGTGATAACAGAAAATATTTCAAGAATGGAATCCACACAGCAAACAATTGAAACAAACCCAGTGCAAGACTCCACTTTATGGCACAATTGCTACAAGAGTTTTTGCTTAAAAGAAAAAATGAGTATATTTTATTTTCTTGAAATAGTATTTGTGATATTATGACTTGAAATAGGAAATATATTTGGTCTTTGTCCCTGCATGACACAGAGCTCCTAAATCACAGAATTTTCCAAGTTATGAGAGCAATAAAGGTAAGTTTTGTTAGGTTAATGTTGTGACTTCTTGACACCGCCTAAGGAGTGGGTCGTTTGCCAGGCAAACCATGTGATTAGACAGTTGGAATTTCAGCCCCATCCCCTGATGGAGAGATGGGCTGGAGTTTGAGTCAATCACCAATGGTTGATGGTTCAATCACTCCTAAGTAATGAAGCCTCCATAAAAAAACCAAAAGGACAGGATTCAGAGAGCTGCTAGGTCGGGGAACACCTGGAGGTGCTGGGGAAAGTGGCGCTCCGGAGAGGGCAGGGGAGCGCCGCTCCTCCTCCCTGTGCCCCGTGCATTTCTCCCATCTACCTGTTCCCGAGTTACATCTTACACAAGGTGATCTGGCTCATGAAATGCTTCTCTGAGTCCGTGAGCCACTTTAGCAAATTAATTAAACCTGAGGAGGAGGCCATGGGGACCTCTGATTTATAGGCAGTCAGTCAGAAGCACGAGTGATAACCTGGGCTCCTGACTGGCTCCTGGAGGTGGGGGTCTTAACCTGTGCAACCCGAGGCTGCCTCTGGGTAGAGAGGGTCAGAATTGAGTTGACAACTTGTTGGTGTAGGGGGTACTCCTCCCCACCCCCATATTGAAATTGGGTCCAAGAACCTAATTTAGCACTTTATTACAAAGTGACTAAATTAAAATAATAATAATGTGTGTCAGTTTAAAAAAAAAACTGTATAAAAGGGTTACAGTTAAGTTTAAAAAAATTTTTTGCAGCCTTATCTTAAATCTCTTGTTCAATTGAAAAGACATTCATTTTTATCCACTATTGGTACCACCGTAAAAGGATATGTTAAGCTTGTCCTTTTCTTTTTAATAATATTTAGATTCTTCTGAGTCACCTCTGTGAAAGATGAAATTTTTTTTCTCCCATCTTAATTTCCTTTCTTCTCAAACAATTATACAAATCCTTTTACTGGTTGTCATTAGGATTTTAAATACTATACCCAAATCTGCATGTTTTGATAAATCATTTTTCAAAAATATTTTAACTATTCATTCTAGATAAGAAAAATAAGTGCCTCTTAGTAGCTTCTTCCCACTTATATTCTCCATTCTCCTAATTCTCTCATCTCTATCCCTACTTTTAAATTTATGATATTTAATTTAAAAAATCTCTGTAACATAGCCTATACTTCTGTGATATGTAGAGGTTGATCCTAAAAATTTTAAACAAAATGATAGAGTCAATAATGTAAAATATTTCTAACAGTAGATACAGATAGAATACTTTAGCCCATAACGAAAATATATTCTAATGTCACTAAATGTATGTTTCTGTGGAGCAAAGAATTCTCATGTAGAATCAAGGGGTCTTTGAGCAGAGGCCACTTACATGCATCGATGCCATGAAAAAGAGTCAATCGTGTTAAACTTGACACCAGACTCTCTGACTTCAGTCTATGCAATACACCATTTAATACAACAGAAACAAAATAGACGCTGGACAAATATTTGCAAGCTAAAATTAAACAACTACAGAAAAAATGTCCCAATGATTTGAGAGACTTTAAGCCACAGTGGTTTGTAATTCAAGGTAGGGTTGTAAAAAACAAATGGCCCTTACACTGGCTTTCTCAAACAATCACTATAAATAGTCACACCCAAACCCAGTGAGCACTCAGTGTGTCCTTCCACTCAGAAGTGTTCTTCTGCTGTAGAACAACTGAAAGTGCTAGGTCTCAATGCATGTGTCCCCCAAAACTCACAGGTTAGAATTCTGACACCCAGTGTAATGGGTGTCAGCACATGGGGAGGTGATTACGTCATAAGGGTAAAGCCTTCGTTAATGAAATCAATGCTTTCATAAAAGAGATCCCCCAGGGCTCCCTAAGACCTTCCACCCTGTGAGGACGTAGGGAGAAGCAGGCCATCCACAACCTAGTGGAGGACTCCCTTTATCTGACATGACAGACTCTGCAACTAGACAGCTGGGTTTGAGTTCTGGCTGTATCACTTAACTTTCTTAATTACACCAGTTTCCTCATCTGTAAATGAGAATAATAACAAACCTAATTCATAGGATTGTTCTAATGATTAAATATGCTAATAGATATAATTTGCTTATTAGAATAGCATTAGTTTTATTTAAAAGTCTGTATTGACCATCGTCATTATTATACTTTCTATTATTATTATTGCATTAATGATGAGTTTTTTTATTATACTTGATCAGTCATTCGAATTTTCTGCATTTTTGTTTTCCTGGAATTTTTCAATGATTTTCCTGTTGATCAAAATAACACAACTATAGTCAAGCCTTTTTATCTAGATCAAATCAACATATACAGATAACTTTTATTTGGTTTCTCTTGAAGGGCACTGAATAATATTTGAGGTTTCATTAATGATCAATATCTACTACTAGACTCTAGGAACTTTTATGACGTATAAAAATGCTTTTGCCTTTGTTCATTTATTTACCCCTCTTTGTGTAAAACAATACAGATATCAGTCCTTGGTTGTATTTTTTTATTTCAAGGTCTCTACTTTTTAAAGAAAAGTATTATTAAAATCCAGTAGTTTAATGTGTTTGTTTTTTCTCACTCAACAATTTGTTGGCAACTAGCTTTTAAATCTGAATGTGATTTTTTTCTAAGTCAATTCTTCATTCTTCTCATGCCTAAAAAGTCAATGACTTTTTAAAGAGCTTGGCTTGTTTAGTATTATGAAGTTTTAGATCATAATATTTAAATATTGTCATTAACACTTTTGGAAAGTATAAAAATCATGTTAATATTAATAATGATGCAATATCACCAATTAGAAATAGTTACAATTAACATTTGGTGAAGTTCATTTCTATACTATTTTGTAATATTGTTAAACCACATTAAGACTGTACTGGATACATAATTTTGATCTACTTTTATAAGTTGGTATCCTTAATTAGAGTGACACATTTTGCAGTTCATTGGAAAAAGTTTTCAGTAATCATTTATAATGCTTACATTTCATTTCACTGAATGCACATTCCCATACTCAAAATTTTGTTATATATGTAGGCAGCTTTCTAAATTTTTTTATTAGTAACTATACATGTGCATTACACAAGGATCAACAGACTGCGTCTCAATGAGATCCATAGGGGGAATGTGATTAATTAAATAATGTTTATTTAGCTTCAATAGATAAATAGAATTATTCATTCAGAATGTTCCAGACAGAAAGGGGAGAATGTTAAGCAATTGCACTAGCTCAGGAGAGTTCCCTACTTTTATTTTTCTCCATGGAATGTATTGGCTTTCTTACCCAGATGTTAGCATTTTACACAAAGTGGACTTGTTGAAAATAAGGAGCATGGAAAGCTGTCAGAGTTCTTCACTCACACCATGTAAGTCTCACTTTCTTGGTATACTCATAGTTACAATCTCCAGTAACTAGTGTATTTAATTGGTTAAAGGTAATTTACATATAACCCATTCAGTTGATCAGGATATATATTTCTAAAATAACATGCTTTTGATAGCCTTCATCACCATTGTAAGATTTATAGTTGTCTTTTGCTCTTATTTTTAAAACTAGAATTTACTATTATTAAACATTTCATAAAATGCATAAATGAATAAGAAAAAGTATCAATCTATTTGTCATTCACTCAAAGAAATATGCATGATGACAATCCCATCTTCTTGAGAGATGAACACCAAGATTTATTGGTGGTTATTATTATTGTGTACTTTTATGCACACTTAGCATATAAATTTTAACCAAACAATGTATAGTATTGTTTTGCATGCTATAGTAAATATTAATGTCTTTAAAAAGCTACAATAGTTCTCAAACCTTTTTTCATTTTTTTTAGTATTTGACACATTTTGAAGTACAAGTTTGAAACATTCTATTTTAATTCTCCCTCAAATTGTATTTACTTCTATATATTTGCCTTTTGTATGTTCATAGAACTTCTACGATTTTTTTCCTATTGGTAGCACTTTATATTAAAAGCCAAAATAATGGAAAATAAGGTGGTTATTATTTATATTTGTATGGTAGATGAGAAAAGTGAACATTTCAGAAGCTCTATAATTTGCCAAGTCTTACAACTAGTGAATGATACAATTGAGACATGTATTTAGATTTATCTACTTAAAATCTCTGGCATTTAACTAGTGTTCTGCTGCTTCTTAGCATATTATAGTTATTTATGTATTGCTCTATAGCTTTCTGTGTCTTTTGAGTAGGACTAGCTTTTTAGACAACTTTACGTATCTTTGTTGCACATTGTCTGCTTTGAATAGGTACTTCATAAACGTTACTTCCCTTCAACTGTTAATCGTTTAAATGAATGTCCTTTACATGCATTTTGTTCAAAGGCTAGTGAGACTTAGTAATATTATTAATCAGAACAGGACAGTCAAGTCACTCAAAAGAGTCAAACTTTGCTTGCTAGTAGGCATTGTCTGGTTTGCATTGACAGATACCATACATCTTACCAGAGTTTAAGTACTTGGAATAGGAAGAAAAACTGTACAGCTATTTCAAGGCATTTTTACAAATTTCAGGTATAAAACACAAGAACCAGTCTTAAAATAGTAAGGAAATTTATCAACAAGGAAAAAAGGGACAAAAAAGAAACAGACCATAAACTGTTTCTGTGCTATTAAAACATCAGTTCAGAATGGAGAAACATCACATCTAGAATATGGGTTGGATTATTTGACCAAAAACCAAAAAAAAAAGAAACCAGAAATTTAAAGCTCATCTTTCAGAGAAGGGGATAATCAAAGAATGAGATAGTATGAAGAAAGCATTTACTCTTTACCCAGAAAGGTAACAGAATAGAAACTGAGATGAAAAGAAGGATAAATGAAATTACGTAAAGTAGACAGATAGCAAAAGGGATTTTTATATAAGTAATTCTAACCAAAATATAACACTAAAATATTTATTTTTTGTAGACATAGAATTTAATTTTATTTGTATAATCTTACTGAAAATATGGAAGAACATCATGAAAAATATGTTACTATAATGAAAATCTCTATTTAAATAATTATACTTATAAAGATACAGATTTAAACCCTGAATTTTGATAATAAAGTCTTGGCCCATACTTACTAAACAAACTCTGGCTTAGTAACCATTTTTTTCATTTGATCACGTGTCTAAATTTCGCAGTTCTTTAGACAGATAACCATAGTGTACCTATAAGTAGCTGGTAAGTTGAAGATACTTTACCAGAAAGTGATTAATTCACCTCTTAGAATCATCCTCAGTCTTGATTCAGTGGCAGAAACCATCACAAGGATGACTTTTGCCGATGCGGTTGTTTATGATATAGTTGTGGTATATCATAAATCTGCAGCAAGTATAAAGAAATAATCATATGATGTTTTATGTGCATTATTCAGGAAGAATCCTGCTTTTATTCTGAAAGAAGAAAATTACTGTTTCTGTTTCTTTTTCAAGCTGATGAACACTTCTGGTTTGCCTCTGCCAAGTTCAAGACGATTTTTGCTCAAATAAACTCTTAAAAATTTAATGTGCCCCAGTTTATCTTTTAACAGTTGTGTCCATTCACTGGAACAGATACAAAGTTAAGACTGTAGCCAGTACTGTCATGAAAGTAGTGGCATCTTTGTGACATAAAAGCAGCCATGGTTTTAACACCCCCTCTATCTTCTCTACTTAGACATTGGCTATCTATAATTAGGGAACAAATCATTCTTGACGTTATTAGATTTTTTTTCATACTGAGTAAATGGTGCTTTGAGGATGTAAAATCAAAAAAAAAAGATTAATCTAAAAGCAGGAACTTCTGACTTTGACATGGAACCCTGATACCGACCTTCACATTAACCTTAACTAAACTTAAAAATATATCCCTAGAGAAAACTTTAAATCCAAAACCTCTAATATAAGACTTTCCTTAAAGGTAGAGCTGTAAGGACTTCAAAGTCTGATATCTCATCTGTCAGATGGCCCTGAATAGTGAGTTGCAGAATATGTAGTCAAAATATGTCAGGGGAAATTGAAAGACCAATATTTTTAAGCTAATCCTACTGATAACAAAATTTTGTTACAATAAAAAACGTGAACTTAGTGCCATTGTTGGAACACACACACACACACACACACACACACACACACACACACACACACACACAAACACGATGTTTGGTGAATTAATTTAAAATTAATTATTGTTACTGAAGGTATCAAAACCACAAATATATGAATCAACCATGTTGGAGAAGTTTTAATATATAAATATTTATAGCAATATTATTCAGTCTTCTGGGAAATTAGGAAAATACAGATCCTTGAACCAAACTCATGTTGTGAAGAAATATCTTGACTGTGTAAAGGGAAAGGTATCATTATCTCTACTAAGTAAAACAAGGAAATCAAGTTAGTTGCATGAGGTTGACTGACTTAAGTGAAGCAAAGCCCCTTCTGCAGTTCAGGAACTGGAAATGACTTGCAAAACAACCAAAGTTCACTTAATTCTGGGTGTGTTCCTAGGGAAATGGTTTGTGCCGTCACGCGGAGTCCAGCGAGTTCATCAGTGTGGTTCACATTTCTTAAGTTTGGTCTGTATCAGTGGTTCTCAAATTTCAGTGTGCATCAGAATCACTTGAAAGGCAAATTAAAACAGAATTCTGGGTCCTAACACCAGAATTTCTGATTTAGTAGGTTCAGAATAAGACCCTAGATTTTTGCAGTTTCAACTTCCCAGTAGATGCTAATGCTGCTAGAGCAAGGACCATACTCAGGACCACTGGTCTAACTCATTCTTTTCAAATTCACCTGTAGATCTTGTTTAACATCCTAACTCCATGGCATGGTTTCTCCGCTATCTAGTCCCATTCATTAGATTTTGGTGGTTCTAGCAATTTGTGTTTTTTCTTCAAACACCCCATATAATTCTTAAGATAAAGTAAGATCGAAAGAACACATGTCTAAACACCTGGGGTGGGGAGGAGAAGAATGAAGGAGTGACTGGTTGTTTTTGCCACAGCTGTATATATCTGGAACCACCTTAGTACAGCTGGTAACACTTTGATAGTGTTGACCCTTGAAAAAAATTGGACCATCAATGAGTTTTTCCTTAGGCCTGTATTTCTGTCATGGTAGAGTTGTGAATTACTATTTAATGAGCTTAAATGAAAAATTACTTAGGAATTCAGTCCTTGGACACTCAGCAATCAAAACAACTGCTGTAACTCTTACTCATCTTGAAGACAGAAGGTTCCTGTTTTGGAAGAGGATGATTCAATCTGATATTTTTAATTAGAAATGTCTTTAATTAATGAACCAGAATTTGTATCAAGGGGAAACACATATTTTTGGGGACAATTTTAATTCCAAGAGAATCTTTAGAGAAGCATTAGCAGTAATTGCTGCAATTGTTTTCAGAATTCACATGTATTTCTTTGACATCAATAGAACATCTTTGTAAAACATTGTAAGTGCAGTGCAGCTGCAGAGTCTCTGTATTAAATATTGACATTCTTATATATTTTTCTACCTCCAATTTGTATTGAAATATATATATGGTGAATAAGGATAATTTTGGAAGTAATTCAAAGTTTAAAATGTAAAATGGCACTTACATATTCTGTAACTTGAGGGTTATATTGTATTTTTCCTTGATATGTGAGAACTGAATGCCAGTTGAGGGAGAAATTACTGCCCTCAAACCCTCACAAAAATGCAATAAGATAGAGGATGTAAAATTTGTTTTTAGAAAATGTATAGATGATAACTTAAAAAGAATAATGGGAAGTGTTATTAAATATTTCCTCTATCAAAAATATGAAAATATTACACATTATTTCTACTTCCTCTTAGAGAAAGTACTGAACTTAATGTTTTTAACAGCTAATATGTAACTCATATTTCTGGTCATTCCCATTCTGCATAACTCACAGTTTCTGAGGCAATATCAAAGTGCACAAATGATAAACCTAATCAGATATGACTAATACAATGTCACACAAGGTAAGCTAAGTGTGTTTTCTGCATAAATTCAGTATTTCCATAGCTGCTACAAGAATAAATACTTCTATGAGAAAATGTTAGTTTCTGAAGGAATTTCTTCATAATTCTCAGGAATATCATTAGAGTCAGTGAACAATTTCATACAACAGTGAATAATTTGAAGCAAAATTGCAGAATTGCAAACTAGAGGAGAAAAAATATGAACAGCCCAGCAATTTAACATATAACCTAGAGCACTTTAAATACAAAGCAGACATAGACACGTGCGCATTTTAAATGGTAGAGGCTTATTTATTGATATTTTTAAACTGAGAAAACTTGGCTAAATGGTGTACATACCAAATTAACCAATCTGAGCAAGAGAATTCTAATTCTTCAAGAACAAAATAATGCAAAAAAAATAAAGAAGTTAAATGTTCAGATGAACAGTTACTGGGCAACTTAAAGCTAGCCCATGATTTACTGAATCTTTTAAAATTCATATTTATTGAAACATACATTTTTAATCACCTGTACAAGCACTGTAAAATGAATACTATTCATACCTTTCTTTAAGAATGTATAATTTTGATCATTTTGTAGAAATATTGACAATTTTTTTGTACATGGTGTACAAGGCTAGTTCTTGTATAGTCTTGGATTAAGTGAGAAAAATGACTTCACAGAAGAATTAAATTGACAGCTAATAATGGAGTTATTATCACAGAAACTGGACAAACTATATGAGGTGACTTCTCTTTAGGCAGCATAGGACTACAATCCCTAAGAGAAGCAAAACTCAACCAAGGAGGCCCAAGATTAAATCACTTTCTGCTATGAAAACTGGAGACACAGAGGTGGAATCCAGGTGGAGGTAGACCTGCTGAGCTGAGGCAGAGAACAAAATATAGGATAGTGAAGACTAGCTTATTTTTTTTTTTTACGTATTAGCAACAAAGAATTAAGAAATTCTGTAGAACTTCGATTAACACCCTGCATAATAAATTTTGTTTGGGAAACATATAATGGAAAATTGTGGTATGTATTCATTTTCCTAGATAAATTATAATTCAGCCTGAGGTTGTATTGTTAAGCAATGGGCTTCTCTGTTGTTCCCTAACAACCAGCTGCTTGCTCTGCGTACATAGAAATCGGTACTCACTTTGAATCCCCCCCTGCCTTCCACTGTTCTGCCTAGTAATTCTTTTTCCAGCACAAATTAACCATGCTTGAGGTTACCTATGTATTTTTTATCTTGAAATATGTATTACTTATTATTAGGATCCATTCTATCCCATTTGTTGATAATTCTACTTCTACGTCTTGCCCTTGAACCGAACTGAGAGTGAAGACCTAACATAGGTGCTTTTTTTCTTTTCTGTTACTTTCATGCTTTATCTTTATATCTCACTGTTCACTCTTGTTATAGTTTAACATTCCCATTTTTGAAATATATTTTACTTATGTAATAGGTCAACAATATTTTTATGTTAAGTGGTGGGTAAGGAGAATGTTAATTATCAACCTTGGAAACCATTCAAACCAAGAATATAGTCTTCATTATGAGCATGAGGTGTAGATAGAATCAAGAAGTGTTTATTGCTAATACAGAACCTCTCAGAGGTATAAACATGCTACAGATTTCCAACTCTTCACACTCAGTCTTCCTCTGCCATTACTTACCCTTCTTACAACTACTTCCTCCCATCTATTGTCCTAGATTCTCATCTCTGTATTACAATTTCATTTAGGCCTTGAATCTTAAGTGTTCAGGATTAAAAGTGATGAAACTATAGGTATATTTACAAAAGAATTCAGAAAGCTGATGAATTTCAGAATGTAGTTGTTACAGCTGCTCTTGAAATAGAGGTGCCAAAAACCAGTAGAGCAACTGTTGTTTAGTCTAAACCACTTTCATGAGAAGCAGAGGGTATCTGTAACTCCTGGGAATTGTAAATAGTCTGGCACAAATTAGGACCAATATTCAATTAAGACTTCTATATACTTCCTGTTTTGAAGCAGGTTTATAACCATTGCCATTCAAAATACTGCATTCTATAAGACAAATTCCTTTTTGGAGTTTTCCTCTAAATTTTTTTCTAATTTCTTTTTTAAATCTATGCTCTTTCTGCTCCTAAGTTCTGTAGTGAAACACATAGGGCTATAAATATTCCGTGGGAAGAGTAACATTACTTTGGCCAGCTTTGTGTTTTGGTCAATGTTATTGTCTGTTGTGGATTAGAGATGTAGGATATATGTGAAAACATGTGCCCTTGACCAGGAGAACATAATCTGTTTTATTAAATCTGTTTTATTAAATGCATAGCCAGAGACAGAGCTTGCAGAGACAGTCAGGGCACAACCAGTCTCCATAACTGGACTCTGAAGGGTTGTTGAATATGACTTAGGTCATCCAAGTAGGTAGTCCATGAAAAAGAAAATACACACAGAAGTATCAGCAAATAGTGGATCAGAAACCTGAGCACTGCCATGAAACACTTCTAATGGGGTGGCCTCAGAAGGCAGTAACAAATAAGAATAAAAGAAAAACAAACAAAAGAAAGCAGTGTGATTCCTGCCATGTTCTTGGGCTCATGTGGCCGCTTTGTAACCTCCTGGCCCAGAAGAGGAGGGTTCCTCTTGGAGCTTTCACTGTGTTCACCAAAAGTGAGTTTAATGAGTCCAGTTCAGTCCAGGACTCAGACCCACACCATCAGGTCACAACAAGGAGAAAAAAGTGAGGAAAGAAACTGAAATTCAATCACTAAAGTGTTACAACGTTTAGACTGTGATTTCCTCTGCAATCCACCTGTTGTTGTTAATTTTTCATCATCCTCTGGTAGCCATTCTTTGTGTTATATCCTGAATGTTTAGTTGTAATGAGAAGGGGAGATGATAGGGGTCTCACTCCATCTTGCCTAGCAAGGTTTCAACTCCTAGATTAATGCACCAAATACAACAGGATTAGTATAGCCAGCAATACCAGCTAGATACAAAAACATTTGGATGGCATTTGGAAAACTAAGTGGAGAAAAATAAGACTGAGTTTCTAATAAGTTCCTTATGCTAGGGTGAACTTCAGATGAAAGAAGATAAAAATAAGATTTGTAAAACTGCAAATAATATGAGCAATGTGGGGATATCATTGTGTCATAGAGTGAGGAAATATTTCTATATAACTGAAAAGCATAAGGCATAAACTAATAACCAAGAGCATATGACTTTGAATATATCAAAATTGAAGATTCCTATTCAATAAAACAAAGCACATCATGGAAAGAATTATCAGAAGATAACATTTTAAATAAAATATTCTTGTTTTCTAAAACTGAGAAAGGATAGAAGGGATTCCTGAAAATCAACTGGGAAAAGACTAGAATCCCAACAGTCACACAAAAAATACAAACAGGCAATAGAAATCTCAGAAAGCTAAAAATCACATGAAGAGTTACTCAATTCATTTATAAGCAGAGAAATACAAAATAAAATAACAATACATATTACTTTATGCTTATTAGATTGGTAAACATTAGAAATGTAGAGAATTGACATATCTATCTAAGAACATTCATGCACTACTGTTGAGAATGTAGTTTGGAGCAGCCATCCTAAAAATTATTTAGGGAAGTTAAGAACGTGCATGATTTATTCCTTTCTTCAGTATGTATTTCAAATAAATTCTAACATTGGTACAAAAAAGGACATATTAAAGGATATTCAATGTGGCATAATTTGTGAAATTAGAAAGTTGAAATCACTACTATTAAAAGAGTGTATCAATTATATATAGATCTATGAAAAATAAAGTGATCTTAGAAGAAGCAAATTCAATGTGCTCATACAACATGAATGAAGCATAGGAATATAATTAAGTTAAAATAAGATACATACATTTAAAAATATACATAAATTAAAATGTAAAATGTTCCAAAAAGAACACATATAAATAAAAAGTAAAATATTAAATCATAACAATTACTATCTTTGAGAAATGGAGGAAATTGTAAAAGTGAATGGAAAGAACACAGATGAATACATAATACAGAAATATATTACTAAAATAAGAAATTAAACATTATTTTTTATAATTTTCCTGGAATTCTGGCATATAATTAACTCTTAATACCTGAGATTCTAAAAACACACACAAGAAAACTCAAAAGACTCTTGTCATATGGATACAAAATATTTTGGGTGAGAGTATTAACAGTGAGTGATTAATTTCTGAGGGAACTCCTGCTAAACTTTCCTAGAGAACTTTTTATCTCTGTATTGAAAAATGAACAGAAGTTGACCATTACTATAAAAGGAAGCATTCCAGAAATAAATACTGGCATTAAATCCTGGCTTTCTTCCTAATTTGTAGCCTCTTCAGATTTCAACATAAATGTTGTACTAACACCTGAGTTGTTTTTATAAAACACAATTCTAACCATCTGATTTCTCCAGTGCTTTAAACCTTCAGCAGTTCTCTGATTTCCATAACATAAAGCATAGATTGAAATGTTTACTTTTGTGTCTTACCAAAACCTTCAATTACTATTTGACAACTTTACTCATGTCTCAGAATGGTAAGATGAAATGTTGACTTGGGATAAGTATTGGATTTCCTCTCAGCGTGTCTCCTGTTAGAGTGAGAACATCAATGCAGAAGGAACAGGATCCTGAAAATTGGAATGAGGACAAATGTTGCAGACCTTGATGAAACTGGGACACTGAACCCTTCCTTACATTTTACTGAGTCTTTTTTGCCAGTAGAAGCAGCTCTTCCACAACTGTCTGAGAAGGTTAACCCTGCTTTGCCTGGAAAACCTGTAATGGCATCCCCTGTTGCCTAGCATGACAGCTGATTCTCCTCAGGATCTACCCCCACCATTCCCTTTTGCTTTTAGACCAATAAATACACTCAAGTCCAGAAGGATCTGAAAGGAGAAGTACAAAGTGTGACCCATGAGATGTGCTACACTCCAAACAACTGTGTGAGGTTTTCCAGTTTATAAAGCCAGAAATCTGGGTAAAACATGTGGGAATGAACATTAAGGGTATGGGACAATAATGGAAGAAACAAAATTTTATCAGGAAAAATTTATTGATAAGGGCTCACTAAGTAGGGATTGTTGAGTCAATATTATAGCTCATGAGACAATGGAATATTACTCAGCTATAAGAAAAAAACAGATCCTACTATTTGCAACAACATGGATGGAGCTAGAGGGAATTATGCTCAGTGAAATAAGCCAGGCAGAGAAAGCAAATACCAAATGATTTCGCTCATATGTGGAGTATAAGAACAAAGAAAAAACTGAAGGAACAAAACAGCAGCAGAATCACAGAACCCAAGAAGGGACGAACAGTTACCAAAGGGAAAGGGACTGGGGAGGGTGGGTGGGAAGGGAGGGATAAGGGTGGGGAAAAAGAAAGGGCATTACGATTAGCATGTATAATGTGTTGGGGGGCACGGGGAGGGCTGCACAGCACAGAGAAGACAAGTAGAGGGTCTATAGCATCTTACTACCCTGATAGACAGTGACTGTGAAGGGGTATGTGAGGGGGACTTGGTGAAGGGGGGAGCCTAGTAAACATAATGTTCTTCATGTAATTGTAGATTAATGATACCAAAATAAAAAAAAAAGAAAGGGCTCTGACAATCTGGATAGTTGGCTAAAATAGACCAAAAGGTGACCTATACTAAATGAAATTAAAATTCAAAACTGACTTGGTATACTGTAGTGGAAGGCATCCAAAAGCTTAGAGAATTTGGAATTTTAAGAGTAGATTTATCATTTAAGACCTGTTCACTCACTCCTTTTACCATAACTGTAAGAAATAAATTTATGAGGAGAGCCCCCAGCATTTTTGAAGAGTTTCAGAGTTGCTCTTCTCTGAAGGTCATAAATTATAGTGGACTGTTTTCCACTCTATTTCCACTGTATCTCTTTACTCGGTGCTGCCGTGTCAGGCACTGCTGCAGTGGGGATCACTGGCTCTCGGGAGGTAGGGACCAAGAGGAGACCAAATTGCCAAAGGCTAAGTTCACGTGGTTACAGTGACAGACCACAGAGTCGGAGCAGTGGTCAGAATAGTGTAACTCACCGCCCTGTGGCACTGATCATGGTTTCCCAAGAAGTAGATAAATGGGTAGTCTGCTAAATTCTTGTTTGACTTTATAAAGTTCTGGATTAAGTGAATAAAGGTCTAACTTGAATCATGAAAACATAGAGTTACAGTCTCTCAGTCACTTCTTAGACTTGAGTCAGTTTACAGACCAGACTCTGAATGAAGATGAAGCAGGTTCCCACGAGGAAACACTCCACTTCTCTGCCAAAATCGTACACTGTGATTTTTTCTTTCAGCTTCCTCAACATGCCCTATGGCCTTTTACCACAGTAAACATGCCAACTGGGGAGAAGGAAAATATGAGTCTTTTCAGGGGTTATTAGATACTGGCTCTGAAGTGACACTAATTCCAGAAGACTCAAATACCTCTGTGGGCCGTGAGTCAGAGACGGGCTTATGAATGTTCTGTGGCCAGTGGCATTCAGCCCAGGTCCATCTCAGTGGGAACAGTGGGTCTCCAGACCCACCCTGCAGGCACTTTCCCATTCTGGGATGTGTAGTTGGAATAGACATGTTTGAAAAATAGAAGAATCCTCACATTGATTCCCTGACTTGTGAAATGAGGGAATATTTTGATGAAGCCAACTGAAAGCTATAATGTAAGAAAAATAAACCAAAGCAACAACACATTCCTGGAGGTAGAGCAGAGATTAGTGCCACCGTACACACCTTGAAGGGTGCAGAAGTGGTGATTTACACCCCATCCTCATTCAGCTCACCTGTTTGGCCTGTACAGAAAACATGGATATTGTAGAAGGACAGTATATTAGTGGATTGTGGTTAATTTAACTAGGAGTTTGCTCTAATTACAGCTGCTGCTTCAGATGTAGTTTTATTGTTTGAGCTAATTGACACATCCCATGATACCTGATACACAGCTATTTATCTGGCAAGTGCTTTTTCTCTCAATATCTCTTAAAAAGGGCCACCAGAAACCATGTGCTCTCAGCTGGCAAGGTCAGCAATATTCCTTCATAGTCCTACCTCAGGAGTATATCAACTCTCTTGTTCTCTACCATAATTTAGTAAACAGAGAACTTGATTGTATTTCTCTTCCACAGGACATCATGCTTGTCCATTGCATTGGTAACATTGTACTAATTGAACCTACTGAGGAAGAACAATTACTATAGATGTGTTGGCAAGACACGTGCATAAGAGAGTGGAAAATATTTCTGACAAAAATTCAGAGATCTTCTACCTTTAGAAAATTATCTAGGGATCCTGCGTTGTGGGACATGTGGAGATACGCCTTCTAGACTGGAGGATAATTGTGGCATCTGGACCCTCTTTCCATTTTCTGTGCCTTCCTGTGGGTTGTTTGAACATTTTGGGGAGTCCATCTGGTTTTATTTATTCAATATTATTGAGTGTGTCTATTTATATACTTGTTATCATGGTTACTTTGTATATATACTAAATATACAAAATTATACTGTATGTGCTCCATATAAATATATAATATAATACATACACTTAATAACTTGTAACAATCTATCAGTAACAACACTTACCAGTTCAAAGGAAATGTGAAAACTTTCCTTCCATTTAAGATACCTTTACCACCTGTAAATATCAGTGTCGTCAGAATCAGATGGTGTTAAATATCTTTGTTTCAATCATGTATAAAACACATGAGGAAAAGATAGTTTATTATATGTACTCATCTCTCTGTTCTTCCCATTGTCCCTTTTCTCATGACGACCCAAGTAAACTTCCTCCTCATATCTTTTCTGTTTGAAGAAGTGAATTTATCCAGCCTTTAGGAGCAGGTGTACAAATGACAACTCTCTTAGTTTTCCTTCAGTCGAGAATGTTTCTATTCCCCTTGCATTACTGAAGTATAGTCCCACTGGCTGTAGAATTTACTAGTGACAGCTTTTTGCTTTTTTTATTTTCAGGACTTGAAAAATACTATGTCACTTTCTTGGTTTCCATTATTATTGAGGAGAGAAATTTTCTGTGATTTCAATTGGTATTTTTCTAAAGGTAAAGTATTTTCTTCTTTGTCTTCATATTTTGAAAGTATAAGTGTTATGTGTCTTGATGTCAATTTATTGGGTTGCTCATGTTTGCAGTTTGTTTATCTTCATAGGACTATAGGGTTATATCTTTTGCCAACTTTGGGAATTTTTCTGCTGTTGCTTTTTCAAATATTATTTTTACCCACTCTCTTTTCTCCTCCTTTTGGGACTTCGATGTACAAACAGGCTCTTCCACTGTCATTCCACTGGACACTAAGGCTCACTCAGTTTATTCTTTTTTTTCTTTTATAGTCTATTTTCTCTGTTTTTCAGATTGGGTGAAATCTTTTTCTCTGACCTCATTTCACTATTATTTATCCTCTAGTAAAAATCCCATTAGAATTTTATTTTTGTTTTGTATTTTTTATATCTATAATTTCTTTCTTTTTTATAACTTTTATTTCTTTGCTGAGTATTTCTACTTTTTTCACTGGATTCCAGAGGATGTACAATTGAATGTTGAAGCAGTTTTATGAGGACTGCTTTAAAATTGTGACCAGATAATTCCAACATCTCATTCAACTTGATGTTGGTGTTAGTTGATTTACTTTTCTAATTCAAGTTGTGCTATTATTGCTTACTGGAATGAGGAGTAATTATTTATGGTATCCTGGACCTTTTCATCTACTATGTTAGGAGATTATGGGTCCTATGAATATTTTATTTTAGGTTGAAATTACAGTAGCATGTGGCTACTGGCCTACTTTGGGGTGATGTGTTTTCACTGATAGCTTAATTTCTATAGACCACTTGGTTTATCTGATGCCACTGTTCCCACTGGGTCCTGCTCGCACTGCCTGCCAGAGCAGAAAACATGTCTCCTGACCAGGTTGCTTGGATTCTTCAGGTCAGCGAGGGGTATGGAGGGATACCCCTATTCGTGCCCTCTGCCTACCCTTTGTCCATGAGTGGGTAAAGAGACTGTTGGACCTCTGAGGACTGAACTATGAAAGAGGCTGCCTGAATTATGTTGTGCGTTGTGGTTCGGTTCCTTGTCAGGTATATCTGGGCAGACCAGGAAATTCTTAAGCATGTAAGACAAAAAAGCTTCTAGGACAAGAATGCTTGCTACTCCTCCATCTCGTTTTCTCCCCGGAGCCTGCCCCAGTAT
Organism: Manis javanica; assembly: GCF_040802235.1. Lineage (NCBI taxonomy): Eukaryota > Metazoa > Chordata > Mammalia > Pholidota > Manidae > Manis > Manis javanica. The sequence goes on from NC_133169.1 coordinate 25,523,163, forward strand.
CTCTGAGTGGGAAGGAGCGTCCTTCCCCGGAAGGGCACGCTTCCTGGCTGACGGCTTGCTGTGGCTCCGTCCCTCCTGCAGGTGCTGCCGGGGCTGTCTAGAATCTCTTGGCTGCAAAGCGCAGACTCAGGCCTGGCAGCCAAGAGGAAGGCTTCCCTGGCCGCTGATGTTTGGGCTCCCAGTGGGTTCTCCCGTCCCAGTGGTGTTGGTTCATCTGAGGTTTCTGAACATATGAAATAATTAAATACACTTAAAAAAAAAGCCTTGGATGACACTACTGCTGTCCATTTTCCACAGATATGGTTAAGCATGACATAAACTACGTTAGGGTAATATTTTTAATGTTATTAGTGCCTTTGCTTATTCCAGTGGTATGCTCATTTTGACTGTTGCATAGCTGAGCTAGGTACTGGAGGGACTCACTTATTTTCCAGTGTGCTTTTAACAATACAGTCTACCTTTGTACATGTGTATATCTCAATGGAGTTGTGTTATAAAAGTGGACAGTTATTTGCTAATATAAGAGAATTATATTTCATGACTGTATTTTTGGCCCTTTTCCATTTTTAGAGTCATTTTTATTAATGTTCAAGTTTAAACCAGTTTCTAAAATGTACTTATATATACTCAAGAACTTCTGTCATCTGGTGTTCATTAAAAATAGCATAGAGATCCCCTTATGTATACTAATCAGCACAGGCAACAAGTTCATCATTATATACTCTAGATATTGTCTATTAGAAGGACCTGGACTCCTGAAGGAACATTTATATTTAAAGGAAGTAGCATGAAAAATTCTTTTCTTTTTCTTCTCTATGCTAAAAAACATATACAGAATGTATAATGAGTTGTAAATTAATATTTCAATACTGTTAACACAAAGCATTTTGAAGAATTCTACTTCCAGCCAAGATAGGAATAGGGAAACAGACCAGATTTATCCTTCTAACTGAAATAATTATAATAAAATGTATGACTAATGTCTTTCAAACTACTGAACATTAGACAATATAGAAGAATGATCCTAAGCCCAGGAAACAAACAAGAGGAGGTGAACAATTCCCCAGCTTACCACCTTGAAAGCTTTTCTAGGCTGTGGTGCAGGGAGCAAGTCCCCAGGCAGAGCCTTGCTGACACGCGCTGAAGTGATGTTGCTGGGAATTTAGGGAAGCCATGGAAGGTAATGTCCACAGGTCAGAGAAGTGGAAAGGAGGCGAATTCACAGAAACTCCAGATTTTGCAGAGGGTCCTAGAGAGTATTGAATAGAATGCTGAGGAGCTCACACATGTGAAGACACTGCTTGAGAATGGGAAAAGGGCCGAATGAAAGGATCAAATGAAATAGAAGCAGCACTCACCCAAGACCAAACACCAGGCCAGTTTTCATGGCAAATTATGGAGCAGTGGCATAGTAGACAAAAAGACTACACCTTAGTTGCAGTAGATACTAGACTAAATGCGGCCTTAGGCCTGCCTGGGAAATCTTAGGCACAACACATGATAACTATTGAACAACAACTCATTGTTCAATGGGTATAATTTCAGTTGTGCTAGATGAATAAGTTCTGGAGATCTGCTCTACAACATAGTGCTTAGAGTTAACAATACACTATGCGCACTTCAGAATTTGTTGAGAGGATACATCTCATGCTAAGTGTTCTTACTAAGCCCTCCAAAAAAAAAGATAAACAATGGTAACAACAACAAAACAAAGATATACAAGGAAACTCTGGTAAAGTTATTTTACTATCTGTAAAGTGACATGGTATCACTTAAAGACAGATGGGAAGTAGCTAATGATGTATGCTATAAACTCTGAGACAACCACTAAAAAAAATATTGTTAATTATTGTTATATCTAATAAGCCAATAAAAGATACAAAATGGAATAGTAGTATTTGATTAATCCAAACAAGGGAAAACAGAGAGAATGAGAGTAACAGAACAAAGACTCAATGAGATAAATGAAAACAAATAAGAAGGTGAAAGATTTATACACAAACATACATAACCATATTAATAATAAATGTTATCAACATCCCAATTAAAAGACAAAAATGATCACATTGTATAAAAAGCCAAGAAAATAGCATGCTGCCTTTAAGTTGCCCATTCAAAATATAAAGACACACATAGTTTAAAATTAAAAAGATGGAAACAGATATACCTTGCTAAAACCAATCAAAAGAAATTGAGGTGGTTATTTTAATATCAGATAAAGTAGATTTCAGAACAAGGAATACACTATAAAAATGTTTCTTTCATAATGGCAAATGGACAGTTCATAGTCATAACAATTCCAATCCTAATATCATTATACATTTAATAACAGAGCTTCAAAATACAGGGAGCAGACAATGAGAGACAAATCAGGGAGAAACAGACAAATCTCCAAATATGGATAAATATTTTCATACTACTCTCTCTGTATTTGATAGAACAATAGACTGAAAAAATTTTACTATGAATATAGAAAACTTAACAGCATCTTAATGAGTTGAAATTTATACATGTTACACCAACAAGAGAAGAATGCACATTCTTTTTTATTCAAGTATTTATTTAACAGGATATGCTTCCCATATTCTTGGCAAAGAAACATGTATAGTAAATTTTTTAAAAGTTATATCATAAAAAACATATTATCTGAATATAGTGGAATCAAATTTGAAATTAATCTTGAATAATCCCAAATCTTTGAATATTAAATAACAATTTAAAATAACCCAGGCATTGGGGAAGAAATCAAAAAATAAGATTTTTTACTGTATAAAAATGAAAACACCACATATTAAAATTTGTGGCATCCTACTGAAACAATATTTAGAAGATGATTTATAGTAAAAAGAAAGAAAAAGAAACTTCTCAAAAATAACCACAGCTTTCATATAAAAAAGAAAGAAAATGAAGAGTAAATGAAACCCAAAGAGAATAAAAATAGTAATAAGAATGAGGATGGAAATAAGTAAACAAGAAACAGAAAAATAATAGAAAACAAAATCACACTTGAAGTTGGTTATTTTAGTAGATCAATATCATTGACAAATCTCTAGCCAGACTGATTAGGAGAAAAAGAAGAGGACACACATGGCACATGACAAGAAAGAGAATGTTACATTGCTGCAGATTCTACTGAGATCAAGATACTAATAAGGGCAATATCATGACAATTTCATGACAAGCCCAACAACCCAGAAAAATGGAAAAACCTAAAAGCCATTCCTAACAAAAACTCTTAGGAAATAGAAATACAAGGAATTTCCTCAACTTAAAAAGGCCTTTGTGAAAAAAATCACTGCTAATATCATATATAATATAGAGACAAAATACTCACCCTGAAGATTAGGAAAAAAGGAAGGGTACCTACTCTCATCACTTCTATCCAACACTGAAATGGAATGTATAGCCAAGGCAATTAGAAAAAAATAAAAACACTGTGATTTACAAAGTAAGAATTAAAATAATCTGTATTTACAGAATACATCAGTGTCAAAGTAGAAAGTTCAGTGCAATCTAGAGAAAAAGCTCTTCTAGAACTGACAGTTGAAAGAGTAATGTTTCTAGATACAAGAACAATATGCAGAAAAAATCAATCCTATTTCTATATATTAACAGTAAGCACCCTCAGAATAAAATTTAAAAGATATCATTTACAATAGAGAAAAATATGGTAAGCTGAATTTTAAATTTCTTTTAGAAACTCAGAGATACTATTGTAGGAAAAAACAACTTTGAAAACAAAAAAATGGAGGAGTTCATAGTTTCTAATTTTAAGACATTGTTATAAAACTTTTTGTTCCATGTCATTCTGATATGGCATAAGGATAGATAGATTAATAGAATAATGAAAGAGAAAAGACAGTTTTGTGATATGTACATGGACATATAGAGAGAAACAGAGAGAAGGAGAAAGTACCGAGAGAAATGATACATAGGGAGAATAATCTTTTAAACGCAGGTGGTGGGACATTTGTATATCAAAGGCAAAGAAAAAAGTATCTTAAGTGCATGTCTTAACCAGTAAAATAAAAAAATTACTCAAAATGTATCATCAACATGAAAATAAATAATTTTAAACTTCTAAAACAAAAATTAGAGAAAATCTTTGTGTCCTCTGTGCATGCCAGTGTACTATTCATAAATACATACATATATATATTGAACTTAATAAAAATTAAGAATGTCTGTCTTTTGAAAGATACTGTTAAGGGAATGAAAAGATAATATCTGAAAGAGAATAAAAGAGACTATCTGAAAAATCATATCTGACAAAAGACTTCTCTATCCAAAATCTATTGAGAATTTACAAAACTCAATACTAAAAGAGCAAACCTCAATAAAAATGAGCAAAAGAGATTTCAACAGAAACTTCATCAAAGAAAATATACAGATGACAAAAATGTCCATGAAAGATTTTCAAAATCATTAGTCATTAGGGGAATGTAAATTAAAACTGCAATATAATAGCACTATATACACATTAGAATGGTAAAAAGAAATAAAAAAAACTTATCATATCAGATGTTTACAATGATATGGAATAACTGAAGCTCTCATATCATATGGTATAAATGTAAAATGGTACATTTTCCCACTTGGGAAAAATGTTTTGATGTTTAAAAATTTTTTTAATGTTAAATATAGGCAGACCTACCATCATCCCTGTATTTCTAGGTATTTATCTAAGACAAATAAAACATATGTCTAAATACAAAGACTTGTGCGTGAACATTCATAGAATCCTTATGTAATAACTAAAACCTGAAAACACTCCAAATATCCAGAAAAGATGAATGGATCAACAAGTCATTATACAGCAATATAATGGAATTCTACTTAGCAATAACAAATTATTGATTGCTGATATATAACACAACATGGAGGACTCTCAAAATAATTATTGTGAGTGAAAGAATCCAGACAAAATCATACTCCGTAATCACATTCATATAAAACTCTAGAAAAGTGATGCAAAAAAACAGTGAGAAAAAAACAGATTAGTGGTTGTCTGAGGACAGGGAATGGGTGAGAAAGGGCTCGGAGAGTAATTAAACCGGCAGAAAGAAACTTTCAGGAGTAATGGATACGTTCAGTAAGGGATAGTAGTTCCATGAATACATATGCCAAAAGCCACAAAACCGAACACTTTAAATAAGTGCAGTTTGTTTTTGCTGGTTATGAAAGCATTATAGTTTATTCTCAAAGAAGTATGGAGCTGTATTTCCCTGCAAATATGGACACGCTCAAGAAATTGGTACAATAATCTGCATCACATACTAAAGATTACCAAGCTTCACAAATTCATAATCACAAGATTTTGTGTAGAGGTATTTAGGTAGATAATGTAACTGATGTGATATATTTATTAAGCCCTATGAGCAGTGTGAACAACAATTATACTCCTCCAGCTAATGGAACATTCATGTTTGATGTTTAAATAATTTCATTATCAAGATGAATAATAGGTTGACTGCAACAACTTTCTTAATTACTGATTTTGACAAGAAGCCAACACTAATTAGAATTTCATTTTTATAAAATGAATACACTGTTTATAATCAGTCAAACATCCCTCAATTAAATCAGAGCTCTAATATTGCCCAAGTTGTTATTTTAATTACTGCATAATATATGTAGAAAAATAACTATTTATGTTAATTTTAAAAATGACTTTATAAACAGACTAGTTTATTTGTGCATTTTTGGTAGTCTACTGCAATTTCTGCTACATGTGGCAGAGACATGAAAAGTATGTTTAGCACTTCAGTTATATTTAGAACATATATGTTTTTAAAGATTAACCTTTTCTAATTATTTCAGAAATAAAACTGTTTACTCTTCCATGGGAATGGGGACATTATAATAACCACAACAAAATGCCAAAAGCTTTGATTGAGATTCCCCACTTGTCCTGTAGGGCACAGGTTGGCAGTGTTTCCAAGTTGCACCCCTCACCCAGCCCACTGATACCACAGGGCTCCTGTTTCACTTGGAGTTGTTCAGTCTCATCTATTTTTGGAGGAACTGCCTGAAGAAAGTCATTCCAATCTGTCCTGTTTGTCCATGCCAACAGTTAGGTGACATTACACTCCATGAAATAACTGAGAATGGAGGCAGTCCCCTAAAATGGTAAATGACCCTTTCTTTCCAGGAGTACTTGTATTTAGGAAACTAGGCACTAATTTTCATTTTCCTGAAAGAAATAGTGACTTGCACCTTAGGTCTTGTTATAAACATCCTTCAAGTGTTTAGAGTCATGGAGGGTGTCCAGGTCAGGCTCACTGGCTGAACTCGTCGTCCAGGGTGGAATCTGGGCAGGCTTTCATACATCCTGCTGTGCCTGAGTTAACAACGGGGAATGTCATCTGGCTTCCTAAGATAGACACCAATAGTGGATAGGGTTTGTTCAGCTGGGGATGTTGGGTATGAGGCTGAAGTCAATAGTACCAGTTGTCATTGTTCTGCTGTTAAGGTCTTGCTGAAAGTAGCTTTAGTTAAATGCTCCATAAGACATTTCAAACTGATCTGGCTCTAGCCCTGACAGTCAAATCAGAACTGGAGTGGATGACAGATGGTATACCCATGAAGAGATACCTCACCATTAGTGAAATGGTATAGAACTGAGGACTGAGTATTGTTGGAAGATAATTCTCCATGAATTTTTTTCACTTCTACATGGCTTATACTAAATTGTGCTGTTTGTACTATCTAATCAAGGATGTTTGTAGAGAGGATGCCTCTCCAGGGCAGAAGGCACATGGGTTTCCTGACCAATATCTTTATTAGATAATGTATCCATCCATGGCAACAGTTAGGTAGGTTTGATACATCCAATTAAAAGATTGGAGCTCTCTAAGCCTGGGGTTCCTCACCTGAAATGCAAAACCACTGCAGGCACAAGAGACTGATGGTAACATGATGCTCATGGTACTTACTGTGCGCTGAGTAATGAAGATCTTTGTCTCCAAACCAGAAGTCTAATGTCCTGTGCCAGTATCTGTGAAATTTATAAGGATAAGTACTCATTTTGTAAGCAAGATAAAAATCTCAGACATTTCACAGTTCCTGCATTCTATAACCGAAGCATTAACTCCTGAGAATCAGATTGTGATTTCTTATACAAAAAGACAAAAGTAATTGGGCAGTAGTCATAGCTTTTTAATGTTTATTTGCAAATTACTGCATTAGTTCAAGGAAGATTGTTCCTTAGGGATCCAGAGATTTTACACTGGAAAATAGAAAGTCCTTCAAATGCTTTGGTATTCCCTTTCTTCAGTATAAAATTCTGGTAAAACACCATAAAGCCCCCTGCCGGGAGGACTAAAGCAATCATCACAGTGTGTTTGCCATGACTTTGTGTGGTCCTTTTGTCTGGAGACCTGGCCACCTATTCAATCAGTACAAGGTGTGAAAATTGGTTCCTGTCTGAATTGGCATGAAGTTTGTGACTTTAAACCAGCATAACTACCAATTCCAGGCACTTTTCTTTTGCACAGATTAAGCATTTCTTTTGTTAGTTACTTATATATCTTATCTCATGGGAATCCACATCCTCTTAGCCATCCCCAGACGTATCTAAGGGTTCATTCACTGGTCTGCCACTCAGATATTGCTTTGTTTATGATAATTGTACACTATTTGCTTCTGATTGTTAAGCACTATCATTACGGCTTCCTTTCTGTCATGTTCCTTGCCATTCGCATGGTCAAGTCTGTAATAGTGTTTCCTGCCCTCAGGTCCGACCTACACAGAACAAGCACACTTTGCTCCTCAGTGATGCCAGTTCTGCCTCACTTGTCTTCAAGGCACTCCTACAAATCCTAGTCAATTGGTGGCTTCTTCGTGTTATATATTATATCCACTGTAACATACCAGATTCTGTCTTTTGAACATTTTTTCAACTTGCCAATACAATCCTGGTATTTCTGTTTTACTTAGTGTGTCCATCACTTTCTCTAAGCATCCCAGGATTTCCTGCCAAATCAGAACTGGAGTGGATGACAGATGGTATACCCATGAAGAGATACCTCACCATTAGTGAAATGGTATAGAACTGAGGACTGAGTATTGTTGGAAGATAATTCTCCATGAATGACAGGGCTGTCTTCTGGCATCCATGCCACGTTGTTTATTATCTTATCATGGGAGATTGCTCTCATCTGGTGACATCTACCAAATAAATTTATGTTCTGCTCCTTTTATCCTAGCTCCTTCCAGATCCATTCTTTCCCACCCTTTCTGTGGCTGAACCCTCCCAGTAGTTTCAACTGAGAAGCTGTATTTATTCAGGGACCCACCAGCCTGGCACAATAACTCTAATTCTTGTCTTCTGTATATGTCAGGATTTCAAAAGAGCAATGTTAGTTTCCAGAAAATGTCTGCATAGCTTCTGAGTCTCCTACCCTGTACTGCTTGAGAATCCAGCAAAAAGTTTAGTAGAAAGTCTGGTATGATTTTGAGTTCAGTTCCCTGTCTTCCTTTTCACTGGAACCCTGAACCCTCAGGTCTCTTAATTTATATTCTCTTCAACTATGGAAAACAACCAGCCCTGTATTAAGTGCTAGCTTGAGTAGCAACCTCTGCCCAGCCCACACCTAGAATCTCAGACTTCTCTGAAATCAGCAGATGTCCGGCCTGATATTCTTTGATTTTAGCCTCCTTTCTGAGAAGTTCCTCATGTCTGTCATTTTTTTTTTCTACTAAAGTCCTGTTGCCTCAACAGTTTGTCAGTAGCTTCCAACTCTGTTTTTGTGACATTTTGTTTTGTATTTTATCTTAATTTTCTAGTTGTGCTTGGTGGAAGAATTGATCTTCTATAAGAGGCTTACTCTTCCCTGTGATATACTCTTAAGTATAAACACCAAGAGAGCAAATGTAGATGTAAATCAACAAATATAAATTAATTCTGTAGACGCCAGCGTGAAGACTTGCATACACATACAACACTCTGAACATACATACAAGAAATTATTAAAACAAGTACTGCTCATTTTTCATCTATAGATATTATTTTTTTTATTTTAACTTTATTGGAGGTTATATTCCTTGTTGTTCCCAAAATTTCAAACAATTATCCTCAGCAGAAGTAAATGTAAATAGCAAAGGAATATGTTTTATTATGAGATTTGTGTAGGCACTATGGGAATTAGATGACATAATGTATTGGAGTTGTAAAAGTATTCTCTTATGAGGCAATGATAAAAAATACATTTAGTGATGGCAAAACATTTTGCTTTAATCTATCAAAAAGTTTTGAAATATTACATAGCATTTTAGGATAGTGACTTCACTGCAAGTTGTACTTTACTTCTTTATTTAATTTTCATAAATAAAGGTTTTATTACTAACCAGAGTGAACATGCCCTTTGAAAGACCATTCCAGTTATCTTTGGTTTTCCTGGCGGGAAAATAACCCTGTGCCCCAGGTATTTTTAGCAAATAAATTTTTGGCTATGAACACTTGAATTACTTACAAGATTGATTTTTAAATAATACATGAGATTGAACCCTATGATAACATTTTCAGAAGATAATTATTTGGTAAAGGAATAGATCTGAAAGTTTGTAAGAATTGGGTGAGTCCTTGTGTGCTCAATCACTGTATGTGCCTGTCTAAATGGTTTCTTAAAACTTGGTTAATGTACATTGGTTTGTGGTTAACTCAAATTGACAGTTGTTTACTGTCTGTATATATTATATATACATGTGAGTATGTATATGCACTGTACATACATAATGAGTATGTGCATTGTGGCTGTTTCAATTTTACTGATAAAAAGATCAACATCAATCAATATATCTTCAGAATATTTAGTTTGTATAAAAGTTCTTGGCAGAAAAATTATGTTCATTACTTAAAAGCTACCTCTGTTTATTTGAGAGAAACTTAAACTATCTTCTGCATTAAAATGTCTTTAGAAGTTTAAGCTACCTCTGTTGATTTGAAATTTAAACTGTCTTCATTAAAATGTCTTTAGAAGTTTTCAATATTTGAATAAAGAATATATAATTAAGTAATATGATTCAACTTGTTTTAAACTACTGGGTTTATAAATATTGTTATCAGAGCAATGTTTTCATTTAATGAAAATATGCTTTGACCAAATCAGATTTGGGACATTAAATAGTTAGTTCAGTTAATAAAAATTTATGCTGTGGATTAAAAACAGAAGTAGCCTTTGCTTATTAGGAGGTCTTTGTTTTCTTCTTTTTTTCTTTTTTTAAGTGAGAAAGTAGCTTTAATGGGTTTCCAAAGTGCATAATAGAGAAGCAAATTAGGTCATATTAAGTAAATGAGGACTCTGATACATTTCATTATTAAAAGATACAGGCATTTCCTTATCCAGAGATTTTTAGGGGAAAGGTGGGTGGCAATGGATATTTTTGAAAGATGTTTTTATGTTATTATCAGTACCATTAAGGGCTGGACAGTGTAATAGGTAAGAATCTAACATCAGTAATGGGATCATGTTGGCTCATATTCCAGCTCTACCTAGCTGCATGATTTTGAAAAGTTACTGCATCTCAGTTTCCTAATCTTTATGATTGACAAAATAATAGAATGAAACCATACAGTTAATGTTGGGATTAAATTTTTATATATGAGGTGCTTTGAACAGTACTATATAAGTTTCAGTTATTATCATTGAGATAGAAATCATTTCTATAGTAATATATTCATATTCACATTATACTTGGAAGAAATAAAAACTTTGTTTTTGTTCTTATGACTAAAATATATTTTGAAAAAGGTACTGAAAATGAACACTTGTAATAGCCCACAGTGTCACAGTGTTTGCCTTTTGAGATGTTAAGAATAAATCTTACTGTCAAGACTTTTTTTCTTTTCCTAGTTAATATTTTCTATGAGGTACTTCTCTATTATGAGAATTGTTGTTTCTACCATAGCTATTTTGCCATTTTTTACAATGAGAAATTCAAGCAGACTCCTGTAAACTTTAGTTCTGTCTTGATCAGTCTTCAAGCAGTTCATTAACTTTTTTGGATATTCCAGGCTAATCTCCACCCCTGGGATCATCAATTTCTCCAAGAAGCTCTTTTCCTATAAATGGAGAATATTATTTAAAACCCAAGATCTGGATACAGTATTTTCCTTTCTGCTGGTTTGTCATTGTTTCTGGGCACTTTCAGCAGACACTTTCATGGCACTTTCATGGGCACTTTCATGCATTTATACATATTTTATAATCTCTGTCTATCTATTTATCCATGCATCCATCCATCTACCTACCTATATGTACATTATATTAAAAACCATAGATACATATTAAAATCCTCCAATTCCAATCTAATTAGCACATCTGTTTTTTTAATATTTTTAATTTCTCTAGTCCAATATTAAGAAACCTGTCTCTCATTAACTGGATTTTTTACATTATTAATCCTAGAATATCAATGAAGTGCATGATCCAGATTCACTAATCCATATCATTATGGAAAATGAACCTACTATCATGAGTTCAACATGAGTTTACAACTCTTTGATGTTTATCCTGAAGCACAAGCACTTTCCAAGTGTCTGTTGGTGTGACATTTGCTGATAATTTGTTGGACAAAGCAAGGCAAATTCGGTGGGAAATGGGAAGGAAACCTCCCAAAGGCATGGATACAGAGGAGTGTGATGAATTGTGGGGAGGTATTGCTGCAGCGATCCGTCACAGTGTGCCACCGGGCCCAGCGGTTCACAGCCCGTCACATGCAGTGTATACTCGCTCCCTCCTAAGATCTCTCAAGTCTTACCTATTCACGGCATCAGACTCAAAATCCACAATTTTGTCAGCACATAAAGTCTGGGTGTAGATAAGGCTCTTCTGATATGTGAGAGTCCTCTGCAGTGCAAAAAGGACAAGTTATCCAGCCAAAACCTGCCCTCAAAATGGCCACATTCTGTAACAGGCAAAATTCTAAGGTGCCTCCAAGATTCCCTCCTCCTGGTATACATGCCCTGAATAATTTTCTCCCTTTGAGTGTGGATGGGATCAGTGAATATAATGCGCTTTTATGCTTAAGTTACTAATCATTTCACTTACAGTTAATCAAAAGGGTGATTACTCTTCAGTGGACCTGACCTAAACAGATGAGCCTTTTAAAAGATGACGAAGCTTCACAGTGACATGTCCCTGTTCCTGTTAGTCTAGAGAAAAACAAACTACCAGTCTGTAGAGAGAACCTAGTGGCTGGGAATGATAAGTGTTCTCTAGGAGATGAGGTCCTTCATCCTGCAATGATAGGAAAGTGAATTCTACCAACAGTGATCTTGGAGGAGATACCTGAGCCTCAGAAGAGATCATGGTCTGGGCTAACACCTGAAACATAGCCAGGTGAGGACTCAGCAAACTGATACCCAAACTTTTAACTCACACAGATGGGGATCATAAATCTGTATTGTTTTAAGGCAATGAGTTTATGATAATTTATAATGCAGCAATATAAAACTCTTGTACTCTCTTATTTAAAACAGAAGAGACAGAGTAATTAATAACTAGTCCAGAGAACTTCTGTTTTCCAGGCATGTGTGTCTGGACTCCCTATGCTAGCAGAGTATGGTCTCTGATTAGGCCCTGGTTTTGCTCCCTCAGAGTAGCTCCTTAGCCTGGCTTTCTCTTTAGTTCTTGGCTCCACCCAACATACTGTCTTTTTTCATAAGAAATGGTCCATATTTGCAACAAAGCAACCTTCCTGCAGCATGCATTCCAAAAGTTGGGCAAAAGACCCTCATTTAATTTCTAATTCCCTCAGTCCCTCTTCTCAGTCCAAGCTGACAGTTAATAGCATACATATTTAAATAAGTGTGAATTTTTTATGATGTTTTGGAGGGTTTGCTCTATGCCACAAAAGTCACATTCATTTCATGATAGACTTGTCTCTGCTTCAGGGGTGTTGGTCTGCTGTGTAACAATATTAATAGATTTTTTAAATCCATTTTTGTCAAGCTGATAAGATTCTATTAGGCATAGCTTTAAATCATTCTGAGATCCTAAAAAGCTTTACAACCACATCCTTGCTTTGATCTTTATCTTGAAGACACTGCTTTAAGAATCTTTGCTAGACCTAGAGATAGAAGATGTAAAAGCTGTATTTTCCAAACCAGCAAGCCATGACTACCTTTTTTTCCTCTAAATTGACCTTGCAAAATGAATGGTTCCCCTTTGTCTCTTCTTGTTCTCATACCTTACCATACCCAGCTAAAAGAAGCCAGAGACTACTTCACAAAGTCTGCTATGGCATGTCTTTAGCTGATCTACTTGCTCATTAGGGACAGTTGGGGTCTTTCAAAGTAATTTCATGTTGGACCGTTATTCTGCCTCTACACACACAGGTCATCAACGTCCCATCTTTCAACAGCAGTTTGCTTACCACTTTAACAGATACAATGACAGCTTATCTGCAACTTCTCCAGCCTTGACATTAGGCCTCCTCCCTACTTTTCCTTCTCTAGTATCAGTCTCTTCATTTTTCTTCCAGCTCCACCTGCTGATGGTTCTCAAGGCAAAGCCACATTTTAGGTTTTATTATGGCAGTTCTCCATTTCAAGGCGCTATTTCTATTTTGGATATCCATGTATAATTGCATGCACACACACATGCACCAAAAATTAGTGGCTTAGAACACCAACAACATTTTGTCTCATGATTTTGTGGATTAGAAATTTGATCTGGCCTGGATGTTTCTGCTGTTGTTCTGTAGCAGTGGTGCTTCCATTGAGGCAACATGGCCTAAGACGGCCTCACTGCACGTAAGGTGGTTGATGATGGCTGCCATCTGGGCTTCATGTCTACAGCTTGTTAGCCTAGTCCTCTTCACATATCAGAAGTATTATAAGAGAGTAAGCCCCAGTGCAAAGGAGTTTTTGTGCCTCTGCTTGTACTACATTTGTTTTAATCTTACTGGTCAAAGCAAGTCATATGGCCAAACCCAGAATCAATGTGGTGACTACAGAGGGCATAAATACAGTAGCGACAGGAAGGTCATCAGATCTTATCACTCTGACCACATTCAGAATCTGTTAACAGGAATATGCTATAATGCTGAGACCATTAGTTGGGAATTTTGTAACCTTCAATGCTGCTATTATTTTTAAAGTTTTGGTACCATGCCTGGTTTTGCTATGCGTGTTTTTCAGTGTATATTGGACCATGTGGTTATACTCATGGAGATCATCTCTGTTGCAAAATTATTTTTACTAAATCCTACTGTGCCCCACATGAATTTTTTCCTGCTTTCCCATTTCCTATTTTATTGAGCTCTGGCAGTTGTCTTACTTGATTCCACTTGAGTTTCTAGAGGTTCCATTATCTACCCATCTACCCTGATGCCTTTCCTGTTCCCTTCGGGTAGAAGGAGCTTTCTCCTCTACAGAAGACACGCTGTGTTCTCTGAGTCACACTGATGGCTATGAATGATCTCTTCCTTCAAGTAAGTCGTATTCTAATTACAAAGGAACATCTCTGAACAATTAATCTTATATTAATACTAATTTAACTTAAGGGGATGTGCTTTTGAAGAAGTAAGCTTGAAAGAATCCTTCTTTATGCAATTATTTCCTTATTTAAAAAATTATGTGACATAGTTATAAAAATGATTTGTAACTTAAATCTGTCCTATCAGTTCATGACCTCAATGTATTTTCAGCTGACATAGAATAAAGAAGCCACTTTTGCCTTTGATGGTGTAGACACTAGAGAGTGATTCCTGAAATGCCACTGGCCAACCTTGTCAATACTGAGTGAAGATACGAGTTTGAAGAAGTAGAGAAAGAAGAGAAGATTAAATAAAAAAAGAAAGTCCTGATGACTTTTGAGTCATTTATTCTGGTCAATTCTAAGTGTCACTACATTTTTTTTTCCTGGATATACTTACTACTAATCACCCTCCTTTAATAAATATTTAGGAATATTTTCCCTTTACTTGCAAGTAACATTATTCCTGATTGAGATAAAACCCTAATAAGGGCATTGATTCCTGGCTATAAATAATTATTCTAGAGAGGTTATTACAAGGAAAGGTCAATTATGAGTATATATAACCCAAAATTAATGACATTGTTTCTTTATGGTATGTAAAAGGTTTGTGTTTACATATAGCTGGTTCAATCTCAGTTCTTATCCTTCCATTGGAAGCCACCACTCCATCGTCTGAAGATCATCTATCTTTGATTCATTCTTTCTAGTACTAGTCATTCACGCTGAATATATGTGTTTATTTCTTACTTTGATCTAGACACGGTGCTCTGTGCTAGGTAACAATCATTGACAAGGTATATATCCTTCCCTTGCCTCAAAGAGTTTCTTGCCTACTTTAGGAAAAGAGACAAATAAGCAGTCAATTAAAATGCAATACAATGAAAGTCGATAGGGAACTTTTTGTCACAATGGAAATTTCCATCTTAATTGTATAGTGCAGGTGTATACATTTGACAAAACTTACAGAAATTTATAAATAAAATTGAACATTTTATTGTGTATAAATTACATTTCAACCAAAAATTCATTTTGATGGGCTACAAATAGGAGTAAGTGATAAAGAAGCATATATTTGCTTGTTTGTACAGTTTTGAACCAATCTTATGTTATTTTCACTTTATAACCATCCTATTCTAATCTATTTTTCCTGCAACTGTATTTTTCTTCCTCTGTTTTCCTCCTTAGCTTTCTTCATATGACTTTTACCAAATCCTAGTTGCAGACCTAAATTTTATCCAGTATCCTTTACTGGGTCATGAGCCTGCTGAGTGTGACATGAAAGTCTTTTCAGTCAATTAAATAATGTACCTGACTACAGGGAAAGAGCTATAAAGGAAAAACTAAAAAAAAAAAAAAATTGTAAAATAAGGAAATAATTTTGGAAAATATTGCAGGATAAGACTGGTAAACATGAGCAGTTAATTGAGACTATGAGGAAATAAGTCAGAAAAACTATAAAACTTACACACACACACACACACACATCTCACTTTTAAATGTTCAGACTTCAGTTTAGGCTTTCTGCATTTCTGGTTTTAATCTGTTTAATAGATAACTATTTCTTTTAATTTTTCTTGTTCTTTATTTTAACAAAAGAAACATAACACAGAGTAAAATAAAATAACTCCAAAGTTAGAAGCAGAGCAATTTGGCCGCCATCTGGAACAGCGACCCAGGTGAGGACCTGCACAGTTACCCTCTGCTGTCCTCCATGCTCTTGATGTGGAGCTAGAATTTATCACCAGGAAGTAATTTATATGCAGAAAAGTTATATCAACACAGCTCTAGGGGACCATCTTCCTTTATTTTTTTCACTGTGCATGTTTCTTTTATAGGAATTTTAATAAAAATAAGTTCACAATATTTACATATTCATTTTCCAAGTTATATTTTAGATGCAGAGTTCAACTTTAGAGTTCTTAGCAAGAATATTAAAGTGCCAGAACTTAGATTTTAATTTTAGTTATTAGAGTATCATTAATATTTTTAGCATTGTCTAAATAAAGTACTTTATAATATTTCTGTGGCAAGTTTTGGACATGTATTCATTTCTCAGAATATTACTGCTTTATAAAAAGCATATGTGGGGTTTGTTAGACTTCTTTAAATAAGTTTAATGTACATGTACTTTTTTTAAGGAAATGCTGTATTGATTATAATTAGCACACATAATATTTGTAGGTCATGGGGAAGGCAGTATATCATGGAGAAGACAAGTAATAACCCTAGAGCATCTTACTATGTTGATGGACAGTGATTACAATGGGGCTGGGGAGGACTTGATAATATGGGTGAATGTTAAAACCACAATGTTGCTCATGTGAGACCTTCTTAAGATTGTATATCAATGATACCTTAATTTTTAAAAAAAGAAAGGCTTAAATTTAAAAAAAAGAAACATCTTATAGATTTAGGTTTGTAAGGATAGACTTTGAAAAGTGTTTTTCTTTCTCATAAACAATGGTCCTGAAATTGAAACTGTTCCAAAAGAACTCTGGTGCTTTGAATATTCTTTTTTTTAATATATTTTAAATTTGAACAGAGCAATTTTATTTATAAACTGTTATCAAATATTTACCACACAGCTTTCATTCCCTTGTTTTTAATTTTCAATTAAGAAAATATTTGACTCAATGGAGAAACAGTTTCAGAGTTGTTTGAATTGAACACAAAAATTTATGTATAAAGTAACTGATTATTAAATTGTTCGTTATACATTTTAGTAATGTTATAGTTTATCAAAGTAGTTTACTTAAAATATTTATTCTTAAGAAAGTGCAAAGTAACATTATCAAAATACAATAGACATTCTCAGGTTGTTATTATGCAGAAAGAAAAAAAATGGATTTTCTAGAGAATAAATACTTGAGTTTACTTCAGGTCTATATTCTGTCCTGTGGGGGCTTTTGGAGAAAAATACAAAGCGAAAATTTAAAGGAAACTGTGAAACAGAACACTTTTATGTGGCTGTACAGACCAATCACTTTTGAAAAGTGGTTGGCTGAAGGACTACTTTAACATTTTAAAATCAATAGTATTTCACAGTTAAGGGGTCTTAAGGTGATTTTATTTTACTTTAAGTAGATAAATAATGTTTTTGAAATGCTTTTTGCTATTTTGTGAGAATATTTTATTTGCAAACATACTGAGTACATGCAATTCTAAGTTGTATACATCCTTCTATGATGGATAATATAACATTACTTTGGTTGGTGTCACTCAATTTAGTTATTTTCTGGTGTTCTTAGTATCTATCTCTGTGTGACAAGGCACCCCAAAATAAAATTACCTATACATCTTATTATTTTTGTGGGGTTTTTTGAGTTCAGAGATTCAGAAAAGGAAGAGAAAGAACAAATTTTCTTATCTCCACAAAGCCCGGGACCTCAGCTGGAAAACTTGAATGTCTCAGGGTGGTTTTTGCCTCAGTGGAACTGAGACACCTGGAGTATGAGTATCCAATTCGAAGATGGCTTTCTTCACTCACAGGTCTGGTTCCTGCTGGGATGGTTGAGAGAAGAATCAGCTAGGATTGCTGAGTGTCCAGAAAACAATATGAAAGCTGACTGGTATATATAATACAGCTTCACCATGCAGCTTCCAGTGTTTGCTGGAATACTGTAGTTAGGGATACTTCCTTCTGAAGCCCTAATATGCCATGCTATGGAGACCACACATAGACATTCCAGTGAACAGTCAGCAGTCTCTACTGTTCTGCCTTTCAAGTTAAGCATCCAGTGTACCACATCTGATATTTCTTTAAAATAAAATTACATCTTCTGTAATTAATACTTATATCTGTACAAATTGGCTGAGTGTATATTATTAGTGCATTTATTCATTAATTTAGAAGATACACTAAAACTCAAGCCCTATCCATTATTAATTATTGTCAGCTATGTTAAGTCCATTATTTTATTGCCTATAATTTTTAAATTTTTATTGTAAACTATTCCTTTGTGAAGGCAGATTATTTGCTAATTTGTGACCATAATGATTGTTTCATATTTTATATTTTCTCCAAGGAATAATTAAGTCTATGTTTTCTGATATCTATATATCTGTCATATGTGAGTCTGCCTATCATTTACCTAGTTTATTATTTTTTTGGCTTAGGTATATGTAGATACACACACACATAGGAAGAATGAGTTCATTTAAAGTTCTTAATTGTAATTTTTAAAATTTAAATAAAGAAACATTCAGTTTAAATGCAACTAAATGGTTGATCCATCAAGATGACTTGAGCATGCACCATTCTTTAAAAAAACTGTAATTACAGTAAATAGACATAAAAGGAAATTACCCTATTAATTAAAAGATAAAATAAAAAGATGCCTCAGACTATAAAATATTTCAATAAATTACTAGAAGACAAGGAACATTATAATGAATGAAACAGCTAAGAAATTGAAAGCCTAGAATATGCTCATGAAGGGGCAGCAGTAAGGAAAGAAAACTATCTACATGGTAGATCTGCCTCCAGACTGGGAATTTGAACGTAATAACAGAAGAGGGAAAGTGACCTCAAAACAGGTCAGTTGACTAAAGATATGTTTAAATTGACTAAAGACAATGAAAGCTAAGCCAGAATGGCTGTTTTTCCATCATGCTTCAATTTTTGTCTGTAGTACTTCTCCCACATTTTTGCCTTTTTCCCCATAAACCAGTATCTATTACTTCTCATCTTACATTGCACTATTTACCAGCTTAGTACACTTTTTTTCTCTTTCTTGGTGTGTGTGTGTGTGTGTGTGTGTCTGTGTGTGTGTGTGTGCACATAGATCTCTGTTCAGATTCTCTCTTTCTAGCCACCATACTAATACTCAATGCTGAGAATATTGACTGCAAATTGATCATAAACCTCAAATGCAGGAAACTGTCACAACCAAATTTAGGTCCCCTGGAGGTGGATAGTACATGGGCAGAACCCCCTGATGTGGTGACACAAAGTCCTGGCCTTCTTTCAAATCAGGACAAGTCTGAAGTGCCATCCCAGCTTGTTTTTCCCATAGGATTGGAGAGTGCCTCATCTGCAACCACAGACCAGGTCAGATTCTCCCTCTGTCCAATCTTGTCTTCCTTGTCTCTTTCCAAGTACATCACCTAAGAACACTCCACAATAAAACCTTTAAGAGCAACTTACTATTATTCTAAGATTTTTACTAATGAAAGTTATTTTCAGAATGTTTGTATTTTCTGCATTTCTATAGTTTTGCCATCTATCTATCTTCTCTGGTGAGTTATCTGCCCAAATCACTGGTCTATTTTTCATCCAGTAGTTTTGATTCTTAATGAGTTTTGAGAGCACTTAATGCATTCTAAGTACGAGTCTTTTATTAGATGTGATTCTCAACTATTTCCTCTTAGTCTGTGTTTTGCCTTTTCATATTCTTAATGGTGCTTTTGGAAAAGCAGAATTTAAAAATTTTGAAGAGGTCAAATTTATCATTTCTTTCCTTTAAGAAACTACAACTTAGTGAGTTTTGGTATAGTAATAAAGAAGAATATCAATATCTGAAATAACTATTAAAATTCCCTACCAAAATACTGTTAGATAAGAATTTCTTCATATACTTCAAATAAATCAAAATTTCAACATGTTAAGTGCAGAAGTAATTCAAGAATTCAGCTGTTTTCTACCAAGATAGGTATTAAAGAGACTTGCAAAAAATGCAATCCAGTATCAATCTTTTCACTTTTTTTGAAAATGAAAATAAGTTGTTTTTCATAAATATGTTTTTTATATTTAAAAAGTGGCAGGCTTGGTCTTAAGTAAATTAATACATACATATTTTTACATTTTCTCAGTTCAAGTTTCCGACATGGCAAATATTAGTAGGCATATCCCACATAAGCAAAATCTTTTTATGAGGATGCAGTAATTTTTAAATGTGTAAAGAATACTGAGATCAAAACATTTGAGAAATATAGAACAAAAATGTATGGATAGAGTGACCATAATTACCTCCCTTCTACACAGGAGGAAATTAATTCTCAGATATGTCGTTAATTTACCTACTGCCATTCAGCTAGGATATGGCAGAACTTGGACTTTGACCCAGGCTTTGGTTTAGAAAATTATTTTGAAGAGTAGAGGAAAATATGAGAAATAAAGGAAAAGGAAAAATAGATTAAAAAAAATGAATGGTATATTGAAATGTGATCCTGAGGAAAAAGAAGGGGTTATGGATTTATGGTTATTAGACCCTATTTTTGAAGTCTAATATTCTTTAAGCAAATGTATATACCTTCTAATACTATATATATTCAGCTGAAATTTATGGAAGTTTATTGTTATGTTTTGATTTTGATTTTTTTAGGGTTCTTTTTATTTATTGTATGTTATTTTGAGGCCTTGCTTTCAAAACTTCATCGAGAAAAGTTAGGCTAAGATAAAATAATTATTTGAAGCTAGTGATGACTTTAGGAAATTGTAGTCTCTTTTTTTATTAAAGTATCATTGATACAGAATCGTATGTTGGTTTCAAACATACAGCGTAGTGGTTCAATAGTTACCTATATTATTAAATCCTCACGTTCTCTAGTGTGGTCACTGTCTATCAGTGTAGTAAGTTGTTACACAGTCATTAACTGTATTCTCCCATGCTGTACTACCATCCCTGTGAGCAACCTATATTATGATTGAGAATTATTGTGTCCCTTTATTTCCTTCAACCTCCTCTCCATGCTCCCCAACTCCCCCTCATAACCACTAGTCCCTCTTGGTGTCTGTGAGTCCACTGCTTATTCATTCCTCTGTTTTTATACTCCACAAGTAAATTAAATCATTTGCTATCTATCTTTCTCCTGGCTGATTTCACTGAACTAGAGGGTATTATGATCAGTGAAATTGTAATCTTTTTTTAAAAATTGTTTCTGAGGAGAAGTCAAGATGGTGGCTTGAGTAGAGCAGCAGAAATCTCCTCCCAAAACCATATATATTTTTGAAAATACAACAAATACAACTATTCCTAAAAGAAAGACCAGAAGATACAGTAAAAAAGCCAGGCTACATCTACACCTGAGAACCCAGTGCCTCACAAAGGAGGTAAGATACAAGCCCCAGCCCAATGGGACCCAAGCACCACACACCCCAGCTCCCAGTGGGAAGAGAGGAGTCAGAGCAGGAGGGAGAGGGAGCCCAGGACTGCTAAACACCCAGCCCTAGCCATCCACACCGGAGTGCAGACACACAGTATGTGGGGTGCTGGATACTAGGGACACAGGACAGTAAGACCTTTGTGCAGGTCCCTGCAGCTGGCGTCCCTGGGACAAAGAAAAGTGGGTGCTTTAGGGGGTCTTAAAGGGACAGGTACCCCACAGCTGGATGGGGGCAT
Source organism: Manis javanica (assembly GCF_040802235.1). Classification (NCBI taxonomy): domain Eukaryota; kingdom Metazoa; phylum Chordata; class Mammalia; order Pholidota; family Manidae; genus Manis; species Manis javanica. The sequence goes on from NC_133169.1 coordinate 25,544,986, forward strand.
TTTCCACCTCCAGTGCAGTCCCACCATAGCAGAGCAGCAGTCTGAGACTGCCCACACCCACAGCAGCTGCCCAGGTCAGACCCAGAGACCCCATTGGTGCCCAGCTGCCCAGCACAAGCTACTAGGGGTCGCCATTCTTGCAGGAGAAGAAGGTGAGAAGCAAGTGGAAAGGGCGTTTGTTCTCCCAACTAACACACATGCCAACTACCCATAACTATCTCTATCACCATGAAAAGGCAGAAGAATTTGATCCAGACCAGAATCACACAGACATCTCCTGACAGGGAACCTGGGGAGATAGATTTAACCAATCTTCCTGAAAAAGAATTCAAAATAAAGGTCATAACCATGCTGATGGAGCTGCAGAGAAAAATGCAAGAGCAAGCAGATAAAGTTGGGAGGGAGAATACAGAAATAAAACAATCTCTGGAAGGACTTAAAAGCAGAATGGGCGAGGTGCAAGAGGATATTAATGGAATAGAAATCAGAAAACAAGAATGCAGAAAAGCTGATGCAGAGAGAGATAAAAGGATCTGCAGGAATAAAAGAATATTAAGATAACTGTGTGACCAGTCCAAAGAGAACAATATCCATATTATAGGGGTACCAGAAGAAGAAGAGAGAGAAAAAGGGATAGAAAGTGTATTTGAAGAAATAATTGCTGAAAACTTCCCCAAACTAGGAGAGGAAATAGTCACTCAGATCATGGAAGCACACAGAACTCCCAACAGAAGAGACCCAAGGAGGACAACACCAAGACACATAATAATTAAAATAGCAAAGATCAAGGACAAGGACAAGGACAGAGTATTAAAGGCAGCTAGAGAGAGAAAAAAGGTCACCTACAAAGGAAAAGCCATTAGGCTATCATCAGACTTCTCAACAGAAATCTTACAGGCCAGAATAGAATAGCATGATATATTTAATGCAATGAAACAGAAGGGCCTTAAACCAAGTATTCTTATTTAAATAAGCATGATTATCATTTAAATATGAAGGAGGGATTAAAAAATTCCCAGACAAGCATAAGTTGAGGGAATTTGCCTCCCACATACCACCTCTACAGGGTATTCTAGAGGGACTGTTCTAGATGGAAGCACTCCTAAGGCTAAATAGATGACATCAGAGAAAATAAAATCACAGCAAAGAAAGCAGGCCAACTAACTAAAGGCAAAAAATAAAATCAACTACCCACAAAAGCAGTCAAATGAAAAGCAAAAGAGCACAAAATAAAACACCTAACATATAAAGAATGGAGGAGGAGGAATAAGAATGTAAAGAAATAAAGAATCATCAGACTATGTTTATAATAGCTCAATAAGTGATTTAAGTTAGACAGTAAGATAGTAAAGAACCTAACCTTCAACTTCTGGTAACCACAAATCTAAAGCCTGCAATGGCAATAGGGATATATCTTCAAATAATCACTCAAAATGTAAACAGACTGAATGCACCAATCAAAAGACACAGAGTAATAGAATGGATAAAAGAGCAAGACCCATCTATATGCTGCTTACAAGAGATTCACCTCAAACCCAATGACATGCACAGACTAAAAGTCAAGGGATGGAAAAACATATTTCATGCAAACAACAAAGAGGAAAAAAGCAGGTGTTGCAGTACTAGTATCAGACAAAACAGACTTTAAAACAAAGAAAGTAACAAGAGATTAAGAAGGACATTACATAATGATAAAGGGGTCAAACCAACAAGAGGATATAACCATTATAAATATATATGCACCCAATAGAGGAGCACCAACATATGTGAAACAAATACTAACAGAATTAAAGGAGGAAATATAGTGAAATGCATTCATTTTAGGAGACTTCAGCACACCACTCACTCCAAAGGATAGATCCACCAGACAGAGAATAAGTAAGGACACAGAGGCACTGAACAACACACTAGAATAGATGGACCTAATAGATCTATAGAACTCTACACCCAAAAGCCAAAGGATACACATTCTTCTCAAATGCACATGGAACATTCTCCAGAATAGACCTCATACTAGACCACAAAAAGGGCCTCAGTAAATTCAAGAAGATTGAAATTCTACCAACCAACATCTCAGACCACAAAGGTATAAAACTAGAAATAAATTCTACAAAGAAAGCAAAAAGGCTCACAAACACATGGAGGTTAACAACATGCTCCTAAATAATCAATGGATAAATGACCAAATTAAAATAGAGATCAAGCAATATATGGAAACAAATGACAACAACACAAGGCCCAAACTTTGGTGGGACGCAGCAAAAGCAGTCTTAAGAGGAAAGTATATAGCAATCCAGGCATGTTTAAAAAAGGAAGAACAATCCCAAATGAATAGTCTAAATCACAATTATCAAACTGTAAAAAGAAGAACAAATGAGGCCTAAAGTCAGCAGAAGGAGGGCCATAATAAAGATTAGAGAAGAAATAAATAAAATTGAGAAGAATAAAACAACAGAAAAAAATCAATGAAACCAAGAGCTGGTTCTTTGAGAAAATAAACAAAATAGATAAGCCTCTAGCCAGACTAATTAAGAGAAAAAGAGAATCAACACACATCAACAGAATCAGAAACAAGAAAGGAAACATCACAATGGACCTCACAGAAATACAAAGAATTATTAGAGAATACTATGAAAACCTATATGCTAAGAAGTTGGAAAACCTAGAAAAAATGGACAACTTCCTAGAAAAATATAATCTTCCAAGATTGACCAACAAAGAAACAGAAAATTTAAGCAGACCAATTACCAGCAACAAAACTGAAGCAGTAATTAAAAACTCCCAAAAGCAAAACCCCAGGGCCAGATGGCTTTACTGCGGAATTTTATCAGACATACAGAGAAGACATAATACCCATTCTCCTTAAAGTTTTCCAAAAAATAGAAGAAGAGGGAATAGTTCCAAACTCATTCTAGGAAGCCAGCATCACCCTAATACCAAAATCAGGCAAAGACCCCACCAAAAAAAAAACTACAGACTAATATTCCTGATGAACATAGATGCAAAAATACTCCACAAAATTTTAGCAAACCAATTCAAAATACATCAAGAGGATCATATACCATGACCAAGTGGGATTCATCTCAGGGATGCAAGGATGGTATAAGATTTGAAAATCCATCAACATAATCCATCACATAAAAAAAAGAACAAAGACCACACAGTCTCTCCATAGATGCTGAAAAAGCATTCAACAAAATTCAACATCCGTTCATGATAAAAACTCTCAACAAAATTGGTAAAGAGGGCAAGTACGTCAACATAATATGCACCATACATGATAAAACCACAGCCAACATCATACTGAACAGCAAGAAGCTGAAAGCTTTTCCTCTGAGATCAGGAACAAGACAGGGATGCTCACTCTCCCCACTGTTATTCAACATAGTACTGGAGGTTCTCCACAGCAATTAGACAAAACAAAGAAATACAAGGAATCCAGGCTGGTAAAGAAGAAGTCAAACTGTCGCTCTTTGCAGATGACATGATATTGTACATAAAAAACCCTAAAGACTCCACTCCAAAACTGCTGTAACTAATATCTGAATTCAGCAAAGATGCAGGATACAAAATTAACACACAGAAATCTGTGGCTTTCCTTTACACTAACAATGAACTCACAGAAAGAGAAATCAGGAGACCAATTCCATTCACAATTGCATCCAAAAGAATAAAATACCTAGGAATAAACCTAACCAAGGAAGTGAAAAACCTATATTCTGAAAACTACAAGATACTCTTAAGAGAAATTAAAGAGGACACTAACAAATGGAAACTCATACCATGCTCCTGGCTAGGAAGAATTAATATTGTCAAAATGGCCATCCTGCCCAAAGCAATCTACAAATCAATGCAATCCCTATCAAATTACCAACAGCATTCTTCAATGAGCTGGAAAAAATAGTTCTAAAATTCATATGGAACTACCTAAGACCCTGAACAGCCCCAGCAATCCTGAGAAGGAAGAATAAAATGGGAGGGATCTCACTCCCCAACTTCAAGCTCTACTACAAAGCCACAGTAATGAAGACAATTTGGTACTGGCACAAGAACAGACCCACAGAACAGAGGAACAGAATAGACACTCCAGACATTAACCCAAACATAAATGGTCAATTAATATATGATAAATGAGCCATGGACATACAATGGGGAAATGACAGTCTCTTCAACAGTCGCTGTTGGCAAAACGGGACAGCTATGTATAAGAGAATAAAACTGGATCATTGTCTAACCCCATACACAAATGTAAATTGAAAATGGATCAAAGACCTCAATGTAAGTCATGAAACCATAAAACTCTTAGAAAAAATAATAGGCAAAAATCTCTTGGACATGAACATGAGTGACTTCTTCATGAACATATCTCCCTGGCAAGGGAAACAAAAGCAAAAATTAACAAGAGGAACTATATCATGCTGAAAAGCTTCTGTACAGCAAAGGACACCACCAATAGAACAAAAAGGTATCCTACAGTATGGGAGAATATATTCCTAAATGACAGATATGCAACTCAATAAGTAAAAAGCAAATAATCCAATTAAAAAATGGGCAGAGGAGCTGAACAGACAGTTCTCCAAACAAGAAATTCATATGTCCAACAGACACATGAAAAGATGCTCCACATCGCTAGGTATCAGAGAAATGCACATTTAAAGCACAGTGAGATATCACCTCACACAGGTATATGTGTGACCTCACACGTCACCATAAAAAAGACAAACAACAACAACTGTTGGCGAGGTTGTGGAGAAAGGGGAACCCTTCTACACTGCTGGTGGGAATGTAAATTAGTTCAACCATTGTGGAAAGCAGTATGGAGGTTCCTCAAAAAGCTCAAAATAGAAATACCATTTGACCCAGGAAATCCACTTCTAGGAATTTACCCTAAGAATGCAGCAGCCCAGTTTGAAAAAGACAGATGCACCCCTATGTTTATCGCAGCACTATTTCCAATAGCCAAGAAATGGAAGCAACCTAAGTGTCCATCAGTAGATGAATGGATAAAGAAGATGTGGTACATATACACAATGGAATATTATTTAGCCATAAGAAGAAAACAAATCCTACCATTTGCAACAATGTGGATGGAGCTAGAGGGTATTATGCTCAGTGAAATAAGCCAGGTGGTGAAAGACAAGTACCAAATGATTTCACTCATCTGTGGAATATAAGAACAAAGAAAAAACTAAACGAACAAAACAGCAGCAGACTCACAGATCCCAAGAATGAACTAACAGTTACCAAAGGGAAAGGGACTGGGGAGGATGGGTGGGAAGGGAGGGATAAGGGGGGATAAAAGAAAAGGGGCTTTACTATTAGCATGTATGATGTGGGGGGGAGGCAAGGGGAGGGCTGTGCAACACAGAGAAGACAAGTAGTGACTACAGCATCTTACTATGCTGATGGACAGTGACTGTAATAGGTATTGCTGGGGGGAGTTGGTGAACGGGTGAGCCTAGTAAACATAATGTTCCTCATGTAATTGTAGATTAATGATACCAAATTTTTTTTTTCTGTTTTCTCTCCTTTTAAATCAATTTCTCTTTCATTTTACCATTTTTCCCCCACCTGAAACACAGTGCTCTAATTTATTTTTTGAGGGCTCACTAAAGAAAATGAGACATTTCAAATTCTTTTTTTCTAACTCCATCTTTCAGCACTATTTTTTTCCTGATAACTTTAAAATTTTTTCCTTTGTCTTGACATTCTTCTATTTCATTTTGGTGATTCATAACTTGCCAATAATAATTTGTTAAATAAAAGCAATGATATAATGATTTATGATTTATGCCTCCCACAGAGACATGTATTTTAACATATATTTTAGGTTGTGTGCATTTCTAAAATGGATATGGTTTTTGGATGAATTATAATTATCATAAATCAGGTCATTTTCTTATGGAGGATTATTTCAATCATTATATTTATCTTCATAAAAATTTTTGTTAGAGGCCATCTTAATTTAAAATTTATATTGAGTTCCTATTGAATGCAATGAATTGATCAATCACTGGAGAATCAGTAATAAAAAGGCAGATAAGGCCTCTGCTTTCAAAGGGCTCCCATTCAGATAAACATAGACAAAAATAATTAAACAAATTAATTAAAATTTAGTTAAACAAATAGGGTCATGGCTGATAGTAATAAGGATTATTATGAAAGTAAAACAGTAAAGGAATGTGGGTCGAATAACTGTCAGCTGTTCTCTTACAGGCAGAACAAGGAAGGTCTGTAAAGAATTTGAACTAAAAAGTAAACAATGGGAAGGAGCTATCTGAAGGGGAGGAAAACTTCCTGGTCAGAGTGGACCACAGCGCAAAGGTCTATATGCAGAACTAAATTACATGCTCTTCGGCAGAAGTAAGCTAAGTTTGCAAGATCACAGTGATGAAAGTAAGGGATACAGTCAGTAAGCTAGAGCCTTGCAGACCAAAATAAGAAATTTGGATTGAGTTCTAAGTACAATAGGAAAACATGGGAGACTTTAAAGAAAAGAGTGAAATGATTTAATTTAAAGTTATAAAGATTACTCAGACTACTTTGTGGAGAACAGACTGAGAAGGGAAAGGCAGAAGCAGGAAGATCATTTCGGAGGATCTGACCTTGCTCCAGAGGACGTCCAGTATTGGCTTGCACTAGGGGAAATGAAGAGAGCACAGCGGTGGGAACTGGGGGCGCCTTGGCGGGGGACGTTTGTGGGGAAACGGGTCAGGCGGTCGTTCAGTGTTTTGTCCCTACTTATCCAGGGGAGTGGTAGTGCCATTCAGTGAGATGGGAAAAGTGGAATTGGAGGCATAGAAAGTGGTGTTTGTTCTTGAAACCATTAAGGCCAGCAAATACACTCAGATATCCCACAGAATGCACATAAAGTGGAAAAGAACTAGTAGAGTTTCATGTATGTTCAGGTGAGCCTCTGCTTATTTTCATGGTATACTTATAGAACTTACAATTTGTGATGATTACTTTTACATCTTAGACACACTCTTTTCTGTTAACTTTCAGTAACAAATGTCCAATAATTAGCATATCAGATCTCTTTTTTTACTATTATAACAATACTTTTCAATATAAGTCCTTTAAATAAATCAATTTATTTCTTACAAAAGATGAGATAATTGAGTCTACCATTGAGGATCCCATTATACATGTCCTGCAATATTGAGCTTCAAGATACATTTCATTCTTCGGTTATCATTTTAAATGCACTTATCACTTGAAAACATACCCTATTTTCTTTTTATTTTTGATGTAGTTACCATGGTAACCATGGCTGTATCTTGATATTTTGCCTCAAAAATGGAACCATGTCATTTAGAGAGAAATGATGAGGAACTTAGTTTCCCATTCTCCCCATATATTTTCTCTATGTAATTATGATGACATAATGTAATGATAATTTAAAAATTTGGAATATATAATGCCTACCTGCTCTGGGGCTTGTGGCATGTCTTAGTTTTTTTTGCTTAAAGTTGCTATGATGTAAATACTAAATAGCTACCTGATTTTATCATTTAAGCAATAGTCGTTATACATTTCTAGTTCTATGATGTGCAAATTGACTGCCTGTGTGAGTTAGAGACCTTAAATTATTCTCCATAAAGAGACGTTATATAAATTATTGTCAAAGCTTATAGCAAAGGTGGAACTCCTGCTAAAATACTCAGGGTTTTTAAAATTTAAGCTGGCAGTGTGCTGCTTCTGCAAGTCTAAACTTTGAAATGGGTTTCTGAATGCTCATTTTATCTGAATCAACTGTTCATTTAAGGTTAATTTAGGTAAAATTTGAATCCTCTTTTCTGAGAAAACCTGGTGTAGGAGAGATCTTCTACTTGAATGTCCAATATATATATTTTCCCCTTCAAATAATGAAACTTGATTTTATTTAGGGGGGCATATCTCAGCTTTTCTAGCAAATAAGGGTTGCTAATGAGCTATGGAAGGTTGTTACTCTGGAGGGTTTCTAGGAAAGATTTACCAAGGTTCTAATTCAACTGTGAGAAGCACCTCTTTGCTGTTTTGCCTTTCTTCTTACTTATTTTCTATAGGTGGTGGCCTTTTGCTTCAGAGGCTATATGGGGCCATGAAGAACTTTTTGCACTGGATCTTTGAGCTAAGGATGGCCAGGATAAAAGACTAAAAACAAACAAAACAAACCCAAATGAAAAAGACAGCTTCTTATGCTATTCTGGATTCTCCATTAACAGCTCTGTGTTACTTACCTCTGAATTTAATGTTATGTAGAATAAAATAATCCTTTATACATTGATTAAGTCAGTACGTTTTCTGTTTTATACTGTCAAACATATTACCTAACTCATGCATCTTATGTAAAGAAGCCAGTTGTTCAATTTGCACGTTTTGATGTTCAGCCTTTACTACTAATATATTCTCTCTGAGGTTTTACTTTGTATTTATTATGTATGAACTACTTTGAGTCTTTCATTTGACTGTCACAATAACTTTATGGAGTTTATTATTATTTTCATTATTTGGATGAAAGAACTAAGTGTTAGAGTGGGTAAGGACTTTTTCCAAGGTCATATGGCTTTATAAATTCCGTTGGCATTTGGATCTACCCAGCCTCACCAGTTCTCTGTGGCCATTCTCTTAACTAATGGCTTCATATGCCTTCTAAACCGCTTTAGATCTGTGCCTGAACTAGGGTCACAAAATGGAGTTTAAGAAAGAATATTTTGATACTAAAAGAAACTAGCTTAACCTGGTTGATAGGGTCACAATCATATGCAGTTTTGCACAACAGCTTTTATTCAATTATCTAGTTTAACAAATTTCTGGTTTAACAAGTTTCAATGACAGGAGTTGGTGTTAGGTAAGTAGAACAAAGTTGTTCTCCTAAAAGCCTTACTATTAATAGTCTGTGGATCAAACTAGGAGAGTGAAATTTAATCTCAAGATCAGAATAAAGGAAAATAAAGATAATATGTTTATAAAGAGTCAAAATTTCAGAATATCATCTATGAGAAATAATATGAGTCTTAGAATTGCAAGAATATCAATTATTTATTGAGTAAACCCTGTCTGCTGGTGTACATGCTAAGGTTAGTACAGAAATTATCATTTTTAATTCAAACTATAACACTATGCCTAGGATGCAATATTTTCCCAATTTTATAGAGAGGTGAATAAACCAAAGGAATATTAGGTAATTGAATACATTCAAACACAGAATCCATGAGATTATGAACAAACTATATCTTGTTTTGTGTTATATTGATTCTCCTAAATCAGTGCCTGTCACATAGTAGATACTCAATAATTGGTTGTGCATAACACTCAGTTGGTAGTGAATAAAATCACACATCTGGGAAGGGATCAAGTTTTAACATCCTGCCTTGTTTATTTCCATGGTGCAACTTTAAACCACTATTCAGTAGAGTTTAATTTGGAGATAAGTTGATAATTCTATTGTGAAAATAGAATTCAGAAAAGACAGACATTTTAAAAATGAATAGATACTGGTAAAATAGATTATCATTATGCATAGATATTGCTTCTTGAGGAAGAACCTTGATAATTAGGAGAAAACCAATAATTTTAATTCCAAGTTAATATAAACCACATTATTTGTATATGCAGTTATTTTTGGTATAGTTCTAAACTCACTGAAAGAGTGCAAGTATAAAGATCAACTTTTAAACTTGTGTTTTTCCCTTGACTCTATTTAATTTCTTTGTCAGAAGCAAATTCTACCATAGAATCCACACCGCAGGATGCTCATGGCTATATAATAATTAAGCACAAATCTTTTGCTCAAATACTAGGCTTATAATTTACTATACATTTACTGATTTTCATCTAAATATAAAAATAATAGTGATAATGATAGTACCTCAGCACTGCACTTATTCTGTGCCTTTTCCAATTCTCCAAAATGACTCTGATGTCCTATTGTGATAATGTGTATGGAAGCCCTTGATCAAACTCATGCTCTAAATACCATTTTAAATACATGTTTGTGTGTTTGTGTGTGTGAATTGATAATTTATCTGTGATGTGTAATAGATGTTGATTGAATTAACCAGATAATCAAATAATTGTCTCTTTAAGTACTTTTCCATTTACTCATATATTTAACAACTGTTGAACATCTATATCTGACATGTAAAAGCATTTCAATAGTTAGAAAAGTTAAATCTTTAATCTGATTGTCTTGTTAAAATGGACTCTGATAAAATCAGTTCTGCTTGATCTTTTTTTTCCTATTGTTGCCCTCCTAAGGAGCTTTGCTAAACATTATTTTCCTAATCAACCTCCATGCAATTTATATCACATATATACTGTATATTTGTTTATGTGCTTTATGTATGTCTGTGCTTTATAAATAACAAGAATACCTATTATTCTTTTCCCCCACCCAGATCAGTTTCAGCACATTTAGGGGTGATCTGTCTCACGAGAAAGCATGAGAAAAATGATGATTTGTTTAGTACCACTAGTAAGACCTGTATGACAACAAAAGTAAATGTATTGAGGCAGACTTGGTGAGATCCTTAAGCGTCAATCCTTCTACATATCGCAGCCGCCACCAGTATCTTGACGGTACCCTTGTGAGAATCCCATGTCAGAACAACCCAGCTCAGATTCCCAGAGAATTACTCCCAGAATTCTGAACTTCAGAGGTTATGAGATTAAAAATGTGTTGTTTTAAGCAGCTTAGTTTGTGGCAATTTGTCATACAGCAATTGATTACTAAAATACCATGTTTAATGATTTTTGCACATATTTGCATTTCTGTTGATTTATTTATTTTCATTGTAGCAATAGATTCTTTTGGGTTATGTTATTACATTTAAATACCACCAGTCAATTATCCCTTCAAATAACCTTTTTGTTTCAAGGATCTGCAAATATCTTATTTTTTAAATCTGTGGTAATGATAACATTTAATATTTATATCTTATTTAGAGTTTATAAACACTTTAACACTATATCACCATGTTTAAACATTAAAAATACTTAACTGTGTATTAATAAAATTTTTCTACTTTATGAAGGGGAAAAAAAGATTCAGAGCTTTTAAATATTATGTTCCTAGAGTCACACAGCAGGTGACTCAGTAACAAAACTTTGATCAAGAATAGTGTTCTTTTCAAAGCATTTTTTTGCCTTAATGTTTTCTAATATATGACATGTGAAGATGGAAGAAATAGGTATAGGCTGACTGTATTGTCACTAATGAAAAGTCTCTGAGTCAAGTTATATTGGAATGTTAAGATATGTATTTGTGGTATTATCATTTTAAACAAATTACCAAATAACTGTATATATTAAGTAAAGCATTCTAAACTATAAATAATTAACTTATTTTAAGTACATCATTTATTTTTGACTAAGGGTTTCATTCTAAGAAGAACTGAGAATGGATCACAATGTCAGGCCATCTTTGTTTTGTTGACTTAGGGACAAATATTAGTTTGAACATAATATGGTAAAGCATCCCACTTACATCTTCTTTTGTTTGCTCCTTTGGTTTGTAAATGCTTTATTTTCCCTGTATATCATTTTTTGTATTTTAGTGAAGTGTTTAGAAACTGGTGCAAGGAACCAGCAATCAATAGAAACTGATTCCTATTGGGGTTGTGGAATATGCTTGGGAGTACTTGCTTTTGATAGTTAAAAATATAATTATATAGATTCTTTGAAGCATTGTGATTATTTTGAGCAATGCTACTTCTTGGAAAATAACAATAATTACTTAATTTTGGATTGTTCATTGCACTGAATTAATTTTAATCACATTAAAAAGGCACTGCTCAGGAGCCCAATTTGAAAAAGACATGCACCCCTATGTTCATAGCAGCACTATTTACAATAACCAAGAACTGGAAGCAACCTAAGTGTCCATCAGTAGATGAATGGATAAAGAAGATGTGGTACATATACACACTGGAATATTATTCAGCCATAAGAAGAAAACAAATCCTACTATTTGCAACAACATGGATGGAGCTAGAGGGTATTATGCTCAGTGAAATAAGCCAGGAGGAGAAAGACAAGTACCAAATGATTTCACTCATCTGTGGAGTATAAGAACAAAGGAAAAACGGAAGGAACAAAACAGCAGCAGACTTACAGAACCCAAGAATGGACTAATAGTTACCAAAGGGAAAGGGACTGGGGAGGATGGGTGGGAAAGGAGGGATAAGGGGGAACAAGGGGCATTATGATTAGCACACATAATGTAGCGGTGGGGCACAGGGAAGGCAGGATAGCACAGAGAAGACAAGTAGTGACTCTATAGCATCTTACTATGCTGATGGACAGTGACTGTAATGGGGTATGAGGTGGTGACTTGATAATGGGGGGAATCTTGTAAGCACAATGTTGCTCATGTAATTGTATATTAATGACACCAAAATTTAAATAAGTAGGTAAACGAGAAAAAAAAAGAAAGGCACTGCTATGATGGCCTCCTTTGGAGACAGAAACTGAATCATTAACTTCAAAAAAAATGAATCTAAGTTTTGTAAAAGAATCTTGCATATATTATGATATCCTGGACAAGTTATTTCAATTCACCCTGCCTTAATACCCTCACTTTTCTATGTCTTTCTTAATCCACTTGATATTCTCTATGTACTAACAGTCACAATTTCTCATTCACATAGTACAATGTCATTTCTTTGCATAGTTTGCTATTCATTGTTTTCTGTTGCTATTAATAATGCTAACAGTGAGTACTTAGAGCAGTTCTAGGCACATGTAAGTGTTCAATAATGTTAGATATTACCATAAAAGTAACTCATGCTAGTGGTAGAATCCATATTGTGATTTCTTCTAAGATTTCTGTTAGTGACTTGTAATTTCTATTTCCAAAGGCTGTCCTGGGAACTTTCCTTTTCTTTTAGTCCAGACAGGCTCAAAATGAAGGTTCATTAAATCTTCATAATGAATTTATTTTAAAATATAACTCTTATTTAAACTGGACTCTTTCCCAAGAATTTTGACTCTGGCATGACCAGAAGCAGCCCACTCTCAGCTGCTCAACCTGTTATCCCTTCGGCCTGTGCCAGCGACGGTGCTGGCCGCTGTGCTCGTTTCTCCTCCAAGGCCGTCCTGGAGCAGGGACAGGGGTGTTGCTGAGTGAGGCTCAGATGCAGCTGCTCTGCGATGTTCCTGCCATTGGATTTGAATGCTGAGAAGAGAGCAACCACCCTGCTGCCTAAGACATGATCTTTTATACTATTTTAATAAAAGAATGATATTGTTTTACGTTGTCCTTTCATTGCAGTAGGGTCTTTAATGTTACTTATATATATGCATGCAAATGAGCTCAAGGGAAAGAAAACAAAACATCAACAGTAAACTTGACTTAATGTATTTCCTTAGTAGTCTTAGAATGGAGGATGCTTTTTCCAATTCTGTTTTCCATCTGTGCCATGAAGAAGAAAAAAAACATCCTTGGAGATCCCACTTTGTTTAAATGGTGTATTATATAAACATGCTCCTACTTGCTGAAATATTTTAGATTTGCTATGTCTTTCTGACTTTGAAATCACTCATACTTTTGGGGATTTGGAAAATGCTCTATTTATTGGAGAATACAGGGGTTTTCAATTAAAAAAATGGATATTTTTTGTTTCAAATCATGATCCACCTTGTTTTAATAACTGCTGTCATCTGCATTGAATCAGCTAATATTTCTAAGTACCTATCTTACGTTTGCTATTCTGTACAGTTTACTTAATATGTCTACCTATTATATCATATCACACATGACACTTAAAAATAGAAATTATTAGTTTTATTTTATAATAAATATTGTTCTATATTGCCTATTAGAAAATCATAGAATCATTACATAAATTTGGGTTTTATTACTCTGAATCTAGTGTTACTGATACTATATGATACATGGTAAATTAAATTTGGGTCAACAAGCCTTCATTCTCCTTTCACTAATACATCTGCCACAGCCACGTGGTGCATGGAACACACTTCCCCAGTACTACCAGCCGTGTGACCTGCTCTAACCTATAGGAAGCGAGTAGGTGTAACGGCTGAGGGGCCTGAGCGCGCCTGGGTGTCCGTGCTGTCTCTTGCCCTTTGGGCACTGCCGTGAGAAGTCGCCCCAGCCAGCCCCTTAGTGAGAGGAGTTAGGGAGACAGATGGAGCAGACCCGAACCCAAACTCAAACACCGATCCAGTGTGAACCCTGTCTGACACAAAATCTTTCCACTATCTGACCCATAGATACGCAGGGAGCTTTCTGAAGCTTTGTTAAATGGTATTTTATGGCAGTAGTTGACTAACACATTGTTTTATAAGGATGAATCAACTATGCAAAAAGCAGATGATGGAGATCTGAGGAAATTAAATATATGGTGTTCATTTGTGTTATTTAAAATACTGAAAATAAATACTCTTCTATCCAAGCAAGAGAATGACCCCGGATAATCAAGCAGTGAATGCTTAGCGTCCACTCTCACATCAACTCTACCATTCCAAAGAGACAGTTTTTCCCAGAATGCAACTTAGATATTCAAGAACACATGAGATGTTCTGCTGTGTGTTGGCCTCAGCCTATTGATAGAGATGCTGTCGGCGAGGAATGCCTGAGGTACTAATTAGGGCACACCGCTTGTGGTGACCAACAGACACTTCTCCACCAAAGCCAGTGTTGTAGCTGAAGTGGCTCTTGTGGTTCTTATTATGATTGTAAGATGCACCTCAGCAACAACCATCAGGTAATTAAAAAATTAGGATTATTACTCAGATTTTTGAGGCTACATGGGAAGGAAATTTCTTAAAAATGATTACTCCATCTGTACTTCAGGATCTTGGAGTCATTAGTGTGACTAGCACTGGAGGAAGAGGATGCTTTAAATGAGATATAAGATTGTGGTTTTAAAGTGGATGAACTTTTAATAACGGAAAAATTCCAAGGAGTTATAGAACCTTCCTAATATGTGATAAAATATATAATATGTAACTGGGGGAGAAAGACGAGTTAACTTGGTACCATTGGAAGAAATAAGTGGAGAAAAATGAAGGGAATTTATGTTATGTAATTAGTTGAGGTTTTTAATATGCTTGCCTCATGTTTCTTTAACTGCAACAATTCTCAAACTTTTACTTTTTAATTGCATAATATACCTATGGAAAATGGCATACTTTCATCTATAATACTTACTAATGATAACTGTGATTATTTTTTTAGCCTATTTGTGAAGCAACCCTGAAGGTTAAACCACTTATCTCAGAATATCTAAGTTAAGAATATATATAATCTGAAAAATTTCTCATCTCATCTGATTCTGATAAGCTTAATTCATTGGGAATCACATTTTATGCTGCAGGAGGAATGTAATAATGAGATTGAGAGAAAAAATTGTTATTGAAAACAAATTCAGAGTAGTACACAATGTTGCTATTCTAGGGAGAGAGTATTTTTAAAAGATGGTGATGAAAGCAAATACCACAGAGAAATCATGAAAGCTGATCTTTGGATTTATCACTAGGAAGCCTTTGAGGACAGTCAGAGTTAATGAATTTTGAGGCCTTATTATCATAGTAATATGGATTAATGGAAGTTAAGTGTCCCAGAAATGTATTTGACCAAGAAAATGTATTCAAGATATCTGTGAAGGTAATATGAAAAAGAAACTTGCCTTTGTAAATAATGGCAAAATTGGAAAAAAGATTTAATAAATGGGAGGAAATCTGTGCATATAAAAGGATAAAGATCTGTGATTCAGGGGATGAAAACTAAAGATACAGCACTAGGAGAGAATCTCTGAAGAAACAAACAGGTGAGAAAGTGGGAAAAGGGGGCAATTAGTAATTAGTTTCTAAGTAAACCTCCTCTCTACCCCCAATAACTAGTGTAAGAAAACAGAATAAAAAATCAACTTTACCCATGGGTTGAAATAAAATTGTAATGAATACCTTGTTTTAAAAATGTAGTAAAACACTTACTTTTGGTAAAAGCCCACTAATTCCTTATTTTATGCCTTTTTTGTGGGGGTTTCTTTGACATTTAAATGAAAGTCATTCTTTTTACCTCAGAGTCAGTGCAAATAGTTCAGTTGCTTTGGCCTATTCAAAGCAGTTTCTTAAGAATTGCAGACTCCTGAAAAGCAGAGAGAACAAACAAATTCATCAGCCAAATTTCTCTTTCTGGTATTATATTAAGACTTTTCTGATTTTTGAAAAATTAAACTAAAATAAATAGAATTCCCATGAGCTATACATCAGGTTTACTTTTTACATATTTGTGACAACAATCTCCCAGTGCACCACAGACAACTGTGTGTTCAAGCTGTAGCAATATTCCCTCATGATATTTGTGGAAAGGGTGCAATTTGTCCTCTTAGATTGCAGAGTTTTGAGAAGCTATCACAATTCACAAAGGACATTCAGATTTGTGTTGTAAGGTTAAGTGACATTTAATTTGCATTTGTACTTCAAGGCTTTTTTATATGCTGTGAGCATTCTGAACTGCTTCTAGGATCTTTTAAAAATAGAAACCTTTTTTCAAGCGTCTCACCAACTCCACCCGTTTACCATTGCAGTAGGAGGTAAAGTATACATTTTAGCTCAATATTTCCCTTTGGGGGCAAGTGGCAGTAGATTGTTTTTCCTTCATTTTGTCCATCAAAACATATATTCATTTATTCTCCTATAACTTTCTTCCACTTATTCAAACATACAATCACAGGGAATGTGTCTCAATCACTGTTAAACATTGGGACTACTACAGGGAATATAACTGACAACAGCTCCTCCTTTCATGGAATTTACAATCTAGCTGATAACTTTAATAATGAGATGTTAATTGAGATTATGTACAGAATGTATTATGAAGCATAAGATAAAGCACTTAGTATAAATCAAGGTACTTGTTTAAAAAACTATATTAACTTAAGTAGCAAAGGAATCTTTTTGGAAGACATCTAGTAGTAAAGACTGGATGGGAAAGCTGGAGGGCCAGGTTCACGCAGGAGCCGAAGTAGAGGAGGAACAGACAGAGCATCCTTCTGTTGTCACAGGGTCTATTCTCCCCGGTTGTGCACTGTCTTGACTCTGAAGGTGACTTCTAAACTATTTAAAGTATTCTATAACACTGAATCACTCCATTAGGCTTCAAAGTCGTACAGCAGGTACACTTTAAATTTTCTATTTACCAAATACAGTGTTCACTTTTTACTACTGGCTCTTCAAAGCTCTTTATATATTTTAATTCACTTAAAACTCATCAAGAGGCTGGATAATATTGCTATGTCCATTTTATCCTTATTTTACATTTGAAGAAGCTGACACATAAAGTATAAGGAATTTTCCCAAGGTCACATATCCAGAAAGTGGCACAGCCTCTCACTATGCTATGTTGCCCTGTCTGACTGATATCTGAGGTCTAGTGGACATGCATAGGGAAAGGGAAATTTTGACCACCTTGCTTTCCTTAGTGGGAGCTAATACCCTGCTGCCTGCATATCTTTGGTTTCCACTCAAGTTGGTAGTTCAGATACTGATTCATGGGAATGAAAAATCTTCAGTAGCCAGTTTGGAAGATCTCCTTCCACCTTCTTTATCTCGTTCTGACTCAGTTCTCGGTGTGTTTTTTACATTTCACTTTTTTCCATGAAGAGCATTCTCTAGAAGATAGATGCTCCTTTTATAGGTAACTTGTGCCCTCAACATAAAAGGCATTATAACATATCTTACCTAGTATTTATCTTGTTACCTAGTCCCTTGGTTTTCACATTTAAAAATGCAAAAGAAATTATTTTACTGACTGACAGAAATCATATTTTTTCCTTATTGACTTTGTTACTTAGAAAATGTAGATTAATGTTTTTTTTATCAGTATAGTAACTGCTGGTGCAGTTACAAAATTGGAGACATTACTTTCAAATCAATAGAAAACAAAAACAGCACACATCATACATAGAATGAAGAGTTAAAAAAGAACTAAGTGCATAAAACTAGATAATAGAAACAAATCACAGAAGTTATGAAAAAAATACCATTTTAAAGTCATCACTTAGGAGAAAAGTAATGTCCTACTGAATTGAAATTTATTTCTGATTGGAAACATCAAGAATAATATCTGGCTTATGTTAAGCACTCAATAAATATTTGCTGATGGAGAGACAAACTGATTTCCACTTATAAACAATTCAGATATTAGGAGACAATAAAGAAACATAGAAGGATGATATAATACTGATTAGGAAATTCCCAAAGAAATACTTATGATTAAAACAGAAAATGAAAACTAGTATAATAGCATTAACTTTAGACAAAGTAGAAAGAAAGGTACAGATAAATGTTAAACAGTAAAATGCATAAATTAAAAAAATTGGAAATACTTAAGTGGCATATTACATATCATCAAATAGAAAGCAAAAATTGTTAGATAGGATTTCTAGTTGTTTCCTTAAAACTCTCAAGCTGAGAGGATTGGACTAAAGATGGTGGCATAAGAGGTGAGACAGAGACCTCCACCTAAAACCACATATAATCTAAAAATATAATTTAATATAACTAATCCTGAAAGAGCATCAGGAAAGAAGGCTGCACCAGACTGCTTACACCTGGAGAAAAGAACAGATCTCAGGGAAGAGGGTAACATATTAAAGCTGTGACCCAGCACGGCCCAAGCACTTCCTCCACCCAGCTCACTGGTGAGAGGAAGAGAATCAGAGCTGTGAGGGAATGGAGGCCTGAGACTGCTGAACACCTAGCCCTAGAGATCTGCTCTGGAAGCATGAACTTATATCGCATGGTGCTTTGGTGATTTAGTGTAGTTGGAAAGCTAAGACAGGCAGAATACATGGAAAGATGGAGATTCCAGCTGCTTGTGGAAAACAGGAATTCATTTCCAGCTGGTCTGGGTTGGCAGTCTGAGAGACTTCCTAAAAGCAAGAGGGCTGCTAAAGGGGCAAGGATTACACAGAGTTTACTGCTCAGGAGAAAGGCCAGGTAGACAAAATTGTCTGGGTGCACTCTGCCCAGCAGGTTGGGATCTTAAATGATCTTGGGAATGAAAAATCTTTCCCCTGGCTGGCTACACAGCTCCAAGGTCCCCCACCATGATACACAGCCTGCTGTGTCTTCCTCCCAGCTAGCCTGCACCTGGCTCAGGCTCTGAAACTGACAACTCCTGCCCTGGCATCACACCAGCCAGAGGGAAGCCATGCCTGTGGCAGCTACAAATGCAAAGCATAGAGGCTTACACCTGTGTGTCCAGTCTACTGGTTCTGGCAGTGGACAAAGGCATAGCAGCCAGGAAGCAGGAAACAGTTCTTTTCTCCCCTGAAGCACCAACACCAGTCCCCTGTGACCACAGACATTCCTCCAGAGACTGAGAAGCTCCAGAATACAGAGCTTCTGGGCACCAGGGTGCACCACAGACAAATTATGAAACATCAAAGGAACCTAGTTCAAAGCAGTGAGTACACCTGAGAAAGATTCAAATGAAATCAACCTCATAAACCTGCATGAAAGAAATTTCAAAATAAAAATCATTAACATGCTCATGGAGGTATAGAAAAATATTCAAGAACTCAGGAATGAATTTAGCACAGAGATCCAATCATTGAAGAACAAAATGGAGGGTGTTAAAAACAGATTACATACAGTAGAGGAGATGATAAATGAAATAGAAATTAGGGAAGAAGAATATAAAGAAGCTAAGGCACAGAGAGATAAAAGGATCTCTAAGAATGAAAGAATACTGAAAGAACTGTGTGACCAATCCAAACAGAACAATATTCATATTATAGGGGTACCAGAAGAAGAAGAGAAATAAAAAGAGATAGAAAGTGTCTTTGAGGAAGTAATTACTGAAAACGTCCCCAATCTGGGGAAGGAGATAGTTTCTCAGGCCTCAGAGGTGCACAGAACTCCCAACACAAGGGATCAAAGAAGGACAACACCAAGACATATAATAATTGAAATGGAAAACATCAAGGACAAGGACACACTATTAAAAGCATTCAGAGAGAGAAATAAGATCACATACAAAGGAAAACCCATCAGGCTATCATCAGACTTCTCAGCAGAAACCTTACAAGCCAGAAGGGAGTTGCATGATGTATTTAATGTAAGGAAGCAGAAGGGCCTCAAACCAAGAATACTTTATCTGGCAAGATTATCATTTAAATTGGAAGGAGGGATTAAACAATTTCCAGATAAGCAAAATCTGAGAGAATTTAGCTCCCACAAACCATCTCTACAGTGTATTTTGGAGGGACTGGTATAGATGGAAATGTTCCAAAGGTTAAATAGCTGTCACCAGAGGTAATAAAAGGGATAGACAAAGCATTCAGAATGTGATACCTAATATATAAAGAATGGAGGAGGAAGAAAAGGAGGTAAAAAAAAAAAAAGAACCTTTAGATTGTGTTTGTGATAGCATACTAAGTGAGTTAATTTAGACTTTTAGATAGTAAGGAAGTTACCCTTGAACCTTTGGTAACCATGAATCTAAAGCCTGCAATGGCAATAAGTACACACCTATCCATAATCACCCTAAATGTAAATGGCCTGAATGCACTAATCAAAAGACATGCAGTCACTGAATGGATAAAAAAACAAGACCCAACTATATGCTATGTACAAGAGACTCACTTCAAACCCAAAGACATACACAGACTAAAAGTGAAGGTATGGAAAAAGATATTTCATGAAACTAGTAGGGAGAAAAAAGCAGGTGTTGCAGTACTTGTATCAGACAAAATAGACTTCAAAACAAAGAATGTCACAAGAGACAAAGAAGAACATTACCTAATGGTAAAAGGGTAATCAAACAGGAGGATATAACCATTATAAATATCTATGCACCCAACACAGGAACACCTACATACGTGAAACAGATATTAACAAAATTAAAAGGGGAAATAGAATTTAATGCATTCATTCTTGGAGACTTCAACACTCCACTCACTCTGAAGGACAGATCAACCAGACAGAAAATAAATAAGGAGACAGAGGCATTGAAAAACACATTAGAACAGATGGACCTAACAGACATCTACAGAACTCTCCACCCAAATGGAGCAGGATATACATTCTTTTCAAGTTCAGATGGAACATTTTTCAGAATAGACCATATTTTAGGCCATAAAAAGAGCCTCAGTAAATTCAAAAAGATAGAAATTATACCGACCAACTTCTCAGATCACAAGGGTAAAAAACTCAAAACAAATTTGTAATAAATTACAAATAAACCTAAAGGCTCATAAACACATGGAGGCTTAATCAACATGCTCCTAAATAATCAATGGATCAATGACCAAATTAAAACAGAGATCAAGCAATATATGGAGACAAATGACAATGACAGCGTAAAGCCCCAACTTCTGTGGGACCCAGCAAAGGCACTTCTAAGAGGAAAGTACATAGCAAACCAGGCCTATTTGAAGAAGGAAGAACAATCCCAAATGAATAATCAAAATTCACAATTATTGAAACTAGAAAAAGAACAAATGAGGCCCAAACTCAGCAGAAGGAGGGACATCATAAAGATCAGAGAAGAAATAAACAAAATTGAGAATAAAACAATAGAGAAAATTAATGAAACTAAGAAGAGCTGGTTCTTTGAGAAAAAAAAAACAAAATAGATAAACCTGAAGCCAAACTTACTAAGAAAAAAAGAGAATCAACACCCATCAACAGAATTAGATATGAGAAAGGAAAATCACAATGGATACCACAGAAATAAAAAGAATTATTAGAGACTACTATGAAACTCTATATGCTAAAAAACTGGATAACCTAGAATAAATAGACAACTTTCTAGAAAAATACAACCTACAAAGATAGACCCAGAAAGAAACAGAATATCTAAACAAACCAATTAGAGGCAAAGAAATTGAATCAGTAATAAAAAACTACCCAAGAATAAAACCATGGAATGAGGTGGATTTACCACTGAATTTTAGCAGACATAGAGAAAAGACATAATACTCCTTCTCCTTAGATTTCCAAAAAATAGAAGAAAAGGGAATACTTCCAAGCTCATTCTATGAAGCCAGCATCACTCTAATACCAAAACCAGCAAAGATAGCACAAAAAAAGAAAACTGCCAACCAATATCCCTGATGAACATAGATGGAAAATTACTCAACAAAATATTAGCAAACCGAATTCAAAAATATTTCAAGAGGATTATACACCATGGTCAAGTGGGATTCATCCCAGAGATGCAAAGATGGCACAACATTCGAAAATCCATCAACGTCATCCACCACATCAACAAAAAGGACAATAACCACATGATCATTTCCATAGATGCCGAAAAAGCATTTGACAAAATTCAACATCCATTCATGATAAAAACTCTCAACAAAATGGGTATAGAGGGCAACTACCTCAACATAATAAAGGCCATATATGACAAACACACAGCCAACATCATACTTAACAGTGAGAAGCTGAAAGTATCTTCTGAGATCAGGAACAAGACAAGGATGCCAACTTTCCCCGCTTTTATTCAAAATAATATTGGATGTCCGAGCCATGGCAATCAGACAACACAAAGAAATAAAAGGCATCTAGATTGGTAAGAAAGAAGTCAAACTGTCACTGTTTGCAAATGACAAGATGTTGTACATAAAAAACCCTAAAGAATCTACTCCAAAACGACTAAAACTAATATCTGATTTAGCAAAGTTGCAGGATACAAAATTAACATGCAGAAATCTGTTGCATTCCTATACACTAATGAGGAACTAGCAGAAAGAGAAATCATGAAAACAGTTCTATTTACAATTGCATCAAAAAGAATAAAATACCTATGAATAAACCTAACCAAGGAAGTGAAAGCCCTATAACTTGAAAGTTACAAGATACTTCTAAGAGAAATTAAAGACAATACTAATAAATGGAAATTCATCCCATGCTCTTCTGTAGGAAGAATTAATAATCTCAAAATCGCCATCCTGCCCAAAGCAATCTACAGATTCAAAGCAATCCCTATCAATATACCAACAATTTTCTTCAAAGAACTGGAACAAATAGTTCTAAAATTCATATGAAACCATAAAAGACCCTGAATAGACAAAGCAATCTGGAGAAGGAAGAATAAAGTGGTGGGGATCTTTCTCTCCAACTTCAAGCTCTAGTACAAAGCACAGTAATAAAGACAATTTAGTACTGGTACAAGAACAGACCCAAAGACTAGTGGAACAGAATAGAGTGTCCAGATATTAACCTAAACATATATAGTCAATTAAAATACAATAAACGAGCCATAGATATATAATGGGGAAATGACAGCCTCTTCAATAGCTGATGTTGGCAAAACTGGATAGCTATACATAAGAGAATGAAACAGGATCATTATCTAACCCCATACACAAAAGTAAACTCAAAATGGATCAAAGACCTGAATGTGAGTCATGAAAGCATAAAACTCTTAGAAGATAATATAGGCAAAATTCTCTTGAATATAAATATGAGCAACTTCTTCATGAACATATCTCCATGGGCAAGGGAAACAAAAGCAAAAATGAACAAGTAGGACCATATCAAATTAAAAATATTTTGTACAGCAAAGGACACATCAGTAGAACAAAAAGGCATCCTACAGTATGGGAGAATATATTCATAAATGACATAACCAATAAGGGGTTGATATCCAAAATATACAAAGAGATCTTGCACCTCAACAAACAAAAAGCAAATAACCCAATAAAAATATGGGCAGAGGAGCTGAACAGACACTTGTCCAAAGAAGAAATTCAGGTGGCCAATAGGTGCATGAAAAGATGCTCCACATAACTAATCATCAGAGAAATGCAAATTGAAACCACAATGAGATATCACATCACACCAGTTAGGATGGCCACCATTCAAAAGACAAACAACAACAAATGTTGGCAGTGATTTGGAGAAAGCGGAACCCTACTACACTGCTAGTGGGAATGTAAAATAGTTCATCAATTGTGGAAAGCAATATGGAGGTTCCTCAAAAAACTCAAAATAGAAATACCATTTGACCCAGGAATTCCACTCCTAGGAATTTACTCTCAGATTCAAAAAGACATATGCACCCCTATGTTTATCACAGCACTATTTACAGTAGCTAAAAAATGGAAGCAACCTAAGTGTCCATCAGTAGATGAGTGGATAAAGAAGATGTGGTACATATACACAATGAAATATTATTCAGCCATAAGAAGAAAACAAATCCTACCATTTACAACAGCATGGATGTTGCTGGAGGGTATTATGCTCAGTGAAATAAACCAGGTGTAGAAAGGCAAGTGTCAAATGATTTCACTCATCTATGGAGTATAAGAACAAAGAAAAAACTAAAGGAAAAAAACAGCAGCAGAGTCACAGAACCCAAGAATGGACTAACTGTCACCAATGGGAAAGGGACTGGGGAGGATGGGTGGGTAAGGAGGGATAAGGGGAAAAAGGGGCATTATGATTAGCACATGTAATGTAGGAGTGGGGCACAGAGGAGGCAGTGCAGCACAGAGAAGACAATTAGTGACTCTATAGTATCTTACTATGCTGATGGACAGTGACGGTAATTGTGTATGTGGTGGGGACTTGTTAATGGGGGGAATCTAGTAACCGCAATGTTGTTCATGTAAGTGTATATTAATGATACCAAAATAAAAAAGGAAATAAAAATAAAAGGAAAAAGAATACTCTCAAGCAAATTAAAACATGATAGTCTGTCAGAGTATATCTACTGAAAAACACCCATCATTACTCTCATTATTTTTATCTTGTTCATTATTATGATTTTATAATCTTTTAATATTACACAGATATGTAAGGTAAGAATATTAAGAAGAATATCAAAGTAGTCACTAATTCTTAAGGCTAAATACTAAGAAATGTCACAAAAACACCTCAGAATAATTATCTGTGGAAGAGTCAGTTGATTGCCTACCCTACCAGTCTCCCTTTCTCTTACCAATAGTAACCCTATTACAGTGTGATATATCTTGATAAAAGACATTTCTCAGCAATCATTACAAATAGCTTTGGTTATGTGACTATGATTTGACACATGGGACATAAACTGTACCTTCTGGATTCTTTATAGCTGACTCTATAACAGAGGCAGGGGGTGGGGATGCCCAGACAGCAGGAATGATCATCCAATGCCTGGAATACTGATATTCAGCCTCATACTGGCTCCAAGAATAGAGATATGATACATAGAGCTTCAGCAACTTATCTTGGGTCATGAAGATATAGCCATAAGACTGAAAGAGAAGGATAGTTTAGTTCTTGATGAAACCATTTAGCTATTATGGCAAACCTGAACTCCAGTCTTCAGATTGTTTTGTAAGTGGAAGAAAGCCATTTTTATTATGTTTGATTCACTGTTATTTCTTAGATCTCTTAATAGCAGGTGACTATGATTCCTAAATAAAACAGTATCATATATTACACACATATCAGTGAAGTAGGAAAAATCACATAAAATTCATTATTTAAAAAAAATGTATTAGCAATATCTTAGAATATGTAATGAATAAAAGAGCCCATTCACAAAAGCAATATAATCCCTAAAACTGATCAAAAAGCATTCAGCAAGAATTGGTTAGGGCTTACATGGATATTTAAAATTTACTCAGAATTTAACAAATGGAGAAGACTTTTATACTAGTGAAAGGGACAACAGAATATTGTAAATTAGTGTAGAGATAAAATGTATTCACAAATGGATTTCTTTTAAAACTGGAGAATTATTAAGTTTATCTACTGGTACATGAACAAGCATAAAATTGAAATATATGATTAGAATTTCAACTGATGTAACATTATAGTTCAACAGTACCTTAATGATAAGTAACTGACTCTTTTATTTTAAATATATTTAATATTTTTATCATGTCAGTGCTTCAATTAATTCAATGAGCAAACTTTTGAAGTAGCAAATATAGGTTGAAGAAGGTATAAGAAGAATCTTTCAAGAATGTCACTATAACAGATTAAGAACCATATAAGTCGTTTAAAACATTTTAATGCATTGTGTTAAGTAAAAAATTGTGACACATAATTAAAATGACATGTTATAGTGTTTTACGATTGATTTTCAAAACATTTTAAGTAAAAGCTTGGGTAGACAGCATAATTTTTATAAATTTCCATAATTTGTCATCTATCACCATTCACATTTATAATATTGCTGGTCTACTATATTTTCTCACTGAATATGTTTGAAATGGTCGTGACAAAGCAATGTCCCTTTATACCTGGGAATATTTTAGTGTATAAGTATCATATTTCTTGAGTTTAGAGCATAAATTTCTTCTTTTTCCTTCCTCAAAAGCATTTTTGAATTTTTATGTAGAGAATCCTTGGGCTACTTAGAAAGCTGACAATAAGGCCTTGAATTAAGTAATGAAACATGCAACCCTGTGCATCCACTTCTTTTGGCCATTGTGTTAGGAGTGACATAAACTGTCCCAATCAGAATTAATCTCGAAAATTTACTTCACCATGGATGCTTTCTTCAGCTTGATTATAAAGGGAACTGCTCTGAGGAGGAAGGAGAAGAAACCCCTCCCCACCATACACACAAAAAAATAATGAATGGAGCCTGAGATCAGATGGTGTCATCCTCACCTTATCATAGTGTGCCTATAAATAACACTATTGTTTGATTTTTGAGCATTATTCAATTCCTATATATTTTATTTTTGTTTTAAGGATACTTAATTTGGATTTATTTAACTTGTAACTCAAAAATTATAATTGAATTTATACACTTTGAAAATGATACAAAGTGTATAAAGTGAAAAAAATAGCTTTCAATGTGTTAAAGACCTCAGGATCTGTCTCTTCTGGTAGAGCCAATAAACAGGAAGATTTAGAGAGTTCGGAGAAGACACTAGATGCTCCACGGCTGCTGAGTATTCCAACAGAGGGGAAATGCCTGCAGGGAAGGTGAAATAGTCTATGGGGTAGCAGATAGGGAGGGTTAGGGAAAATTTTGAGCACAAAAGAATGTTCACCTAATGATCAAGTTTATGGGTTGCTCTTTGCTGACTATTTATTGGTTTGATAAATCACAAACGTATAATATATCTAACAGATACAGCCTGGAACATAAGTGGGTCCAAGCCAGGTGATTGTTAAACAAAGGCTGTGTTTCTACTACCTTTTATTATCAAAGGATCTCTGAAGACAGAAAAGCCTACTTTGATGTGGATGGAGTAGGTGAAGAAGCTTTGAGGTTTTCTTGCCAACATTTGTCTTCTCAGTTTATTGAACAATAAACATCACTCTAGATTAGTTGTTTAGCCAATTAAAGAAGCTGCACTAATCTATTTGGAGAAAAAAAATCTGCCATTAGACAAGCCTCACGGCTGCCATAGTTCTTTATTTCAGTCTCACAATGTCCTATAGCAGAATAAGAAAGAGGGATCAACCGAGGATGAGAATAGCATTAAACACCCACTTCTCCTGACCTTGGGAGAAGGTTATCTTGCTGCCCCCAAATTCTACTGAGATCAAGAAGTCCCAGAGAACTGTGGTCCCCATACCATTCTTAGCCCCCTCCACATATGCCCATAACTATGAAAGATTGTTGAAGGCAACAGAACCGGATGACCATGAATAGTCATATGCTCAAAGGTTTCACAGCATGGATTTTGGACCCTGCTGACAATTAGCTTTTGTGATCTTCTGAGTCCCTTAAACAGCTTTATCTTCTGTAAAATGAGAATAATAAAAGCCAGTAATTGTTATTAGATTGTTTTAAGAATTGGTTAATGCATACAAAGAGCCCAGCAAAGTTCCATAAAGAAAAGATTCCAATTAAAGATAGTTATCATTTCCATTCTTTATTTAGGAATTATTCCCCAAAGATCAGGGAATAGTTTTATAAACAACTTGATGCATTTGTTCTCATTGGTAAGAAACATCACAGGAAAACCTTGCCCAAATGAGCCATATTTTATTTCCACTTAGTTGATATAAATGTTTACCTTACAAAATATCAAAATACATAATGGATCTTCACCAAACAAAACTGCGGTATTATTATCATTAAACTGTCAGAACAGTGAATCAGCATAAATTGCACTGTAATAGATTCCAGAATACCTAATAGACTCCACAATACCTAAATACACAGAACAGGAGGTGGAGCCAAGATGGCGGTGTGAGTAGGGCAGCAGAAATCTCCTCCCAAAACCACATATATTTATGAAAATAAAGCAAAGACAACTCTTCCTAGAATAGAGACCAGAGGACACAGGACAACATCCAGACCACATCCACAACTGCGAGAACCCAGCGCCTCATGAAGGTGGTAAGATACAAGCCCCGGCCTGGCAGGACCAAAGCACCCCTCACCCCAGCTCCTGGTGGGAGGAGAGGAGTCAGAGTAGGGAGGGAGAGGGAGCCCAGGACTGCTAAACACACAGCCCCAGCCATCTGCACCAGAGCGCAGACACAGTGCATGCGTGGGGTCCTGGATGCTAGGGAAACAGGGCAGCAAGAACTGTGAGTGGGTCCCTGAGGCTGGCACCCAGGGACAAAGAAAAGCGAGCGGCTTTTTTAATTTTTATTTTTAATTATTTATTTAATTAAAAAAAATTTTTTTTTTGCGAGTGCTTTTTGGAAGTGTTAAAGGGACACAGACCCCAAAACCAGATGGAAGCATCCCGGGACACTTGTCCAGCAGGCAGGGAATATGGGGATCTCTGGGAAATCTAACCCCCTGGGAAGCAGGGAGCACAGAGGCCCCTCACAGATATAAATAGCCTCCCAGCTGCTTCACCCTCCAAACCCAGATACACCATTGTGGAGTGGCAGCCCAAGGGAAGCCATGCACACAGCAACAGTGGAGATGAAATCCATAGCAGCAGGGCAGGAATCAGAAGCCCTGTCTGTGCATAGCTGCCCAGCACAAGCCACTAGAGGTCCCTGTTCTCCAGGAGAGGAAGGCCACAAACCAAAAAGAAGGAAAGTTGTTCCAGCCGTCACTCGTGCCAGCTCTGCAAACTATCTCTATCACCATGAAAAGGCAAAATTATGGGCAAAGATCATAGAGTCAACAACTGAGAAGGAGCCAGACCTAACCAGTCTTCCTGAAAAGAATTCAAAATAAAAATCATCATAAACATGCTGACGGAGATGCAGAGAAATATACAAGAGCTAAGGGATGAAGTCTGGAGGGAGATTACAGATGCCAGGAAGGAGATTACAGAAGTGAAATAAACTCTGGGAGGATTTATGAGCAGAATGGATAAGATGCAAGAGGCCATTGATGGAATAGAAACCAGAGAACAGGAACACATAGAAGTTGACATAGAGAGAGATAAAAGGATCTCCAGGAATGAAACAATATTAAGAGAACTGTGTGACCAATCCAAAAGGAACAATATCCATATTATAGGGGTACCAGAAGAAGAAGAGAGAGAAAAAGGGATAGAAAGTGTCTTTTGAAGAAATAATTGCTGAAAACTTCCCCAAACTGGGGGAGGAAATAATCGGGCAGACCACGGAAATACACAGAACCCCCAGCAGAAAGGATCCAAGGAGGACAACACCAAGACACATAATAATTGAAATGGCAAAGATCAAGGACAAGGAAAGAGTTTTAAAGGCAGCTAGAGAGAAAAATTTCACCTATGAAGGAAAACCCATCAGGCTATCATCAGACTTCTCAACAGAAATCTTACAGGACAGAAGAGAATGGCATGATATATTTAATGCAATGAAACAGAAGGGCCTTGAACCAAGGATACTGTATCCAGCATGACTATCATTTAAATATGATGGCGGGATTAAACAATTCCCAGACAAGCAAAAGTTGAGGGAATTTGCCTCCTACAAACCACCTCTACAGGGCATCTTACAGGGACTGCTCTAGATGGGAGCACTCCTAAAAGAGCACAGAACAAAACACCCAACATACGAAAAATGGAGGAGGAGGAATAAGAAGGGAGAGAAGAAAAGAATCTCCAGACAGTGTATATAACAGCTCAATAAGTGAGCTGAGTTAGGCAGTAAGATACTAAAGAGGCTAACCTTGAACCTTTGGCAACCGCGAATTTAAAGCCTGCAATGGCAATAAGTACATATCTTTCAATAGTCACCCTAAATGTAAATGGGCTTAATGCACCAATCAAAAGACACAGAGTAATAAAATGGATAAAAAAGCAAGGTCCATCTATATGCCGCTTACAAGAAACACATCTCAAACCCAAAGACATGCACAGACTAAAAGTCAAGGGATGGAGAAACATATTTCAGGCAAACAACAGAGAGAAGAAAGCAGGGGTTGCAGTACTAATATCAGACAAAATAGACTTCAAAACAAAGAAAGTAACAAGAGATAAAGAAGGACACTACATAATGATAAAGGGCTCAGTCCAACAAGAGGATATAACCATTCTAAATATATATGCACCCAACACAAGAGCACCAGCATATGTGAAACAAATACTAACAGAACTAAAGGGGGAAATAGACTACAATGTATTCATTTTAGGAGACTTCAACACACCACTCACCCCAAAGGATAGATCCACTGGGCAGAAAATAAGTAAGGACATGGAGGCACTGAACAACACAGTAGAACAAATGGACCTAATAGACATCTACAGAACTCTACATCCAAAAGCAACAGTATATACATTTTTCTGAAGTGCACATGGAACATTCTCCAGAATAGACCGCATACTAGCCCACAAAAAGAGGCTCAGTAAATTCCAAAATATTGAAATTCTACCAACCAACTTTTCAGACAACAAAGATATAAAACACGAAATAAGTTTTACAAAGGAAACAGAAAGTTTCACAAACATATGGAGGCTTAACAACATGCTCCTACATAATCAATGGATCAATAAACAAATTAAAATAGAGATCAAGGAATATATGGAAGCAAATGACAACAACACAAAGCCCCAACTTCTGTGGGGCTGGCATATAGGGGGGAGAGCCTAGTAAACATAATGTTCTTCATGTATTTGTAGATTAATGATAACAAAAAAAAGAAAGAAAGAATAGGAGGATTACTCCCTGATAGGAAAAAAACAAATCACCGATTAATGTATGCTTTAAATATACTTAATTTTGATCATTTAAAGGGTGTCAGATGATCTGCTATGGAAGTACAATTTTTCTGATAATATTCCTTTCTGTTAAAAAAAAAAAGCAGTTCCTGTGTGGTGATCTCCAATAAATTCTTCACAATGGTATAAAGGGCATATCAAAGTGTAGGCAAAGGGTTTGTTTGTGTTTATACAGAGGATCAAAGCCTAATTTGGTTACCCAGAAAATGAATTAAGATACGATATGAAGAAGAACTTTCAACATCAACATTCTCTGGAAGAGTCATTCCAGAAGATGATCTTCAAAAAACTTCAACAAAGATCTTGGTGTTGTTGCAGTTGGAGCTGCATTCATCCCACCGGTTCCTGGACTTGCCGTTGGAATGAAGAAGGAGATATCTAAGCTGGCCTGTGCATACAGTAAAACAATAAATTTGACTGGATCTATGCTGTTGGAACTCAACCAAGAATTAGGAGAAGTGCAAGTTGCAGTGCTCCAAAATCTTACAACTACAGTCCATCTACTGTTAAAAGAACATATGGAATGTGAACAGTTCCCAGGAATGTGTTGTTTTAATTTTTCTGATTTTTCTCAAAATATTCAAATTCAGTTAGACAATATCCATCATATCAGTGATAAGTCTTCACAAATGCCTAGGGTGCCTAACTGGTTTTCTTGGTTTCACTGGAGATGGCTGGCAATTATAGATCTGCTTTGGTTATGTAATTGTATTCCTATTATGTTGCTGTGTGTGTGCAATTTAATTAGTAGTTTAAAACCTATACATGCTTAAGTTACTCTACAAGATGTGTCAAAGAAATAATCAATCTTCCCATGTTTTCTTCCGTCTTCTACTTCCATAGCTTTTCTTCTTTCTTCATAATTACATTCCCTAAGTAGAATTCGTGCCTCATATCGAAATTACCAAGTATCATAATTGTTCCAAGTGGTAAAGATACCTCAAGACAAATGCTGGCATAGAAGCCACAGGGCATAAATCTGCAAAAAAGTAAAAAGCTCATCTTTTCAAACAATATTGCTTCTTTCTCACTTACCAACTTTACATTTCCCTGTATGGCCAGGGAAGATGACTGGTTAGCCAGAGACCAGTAAGATTCCTCAAAGGAGGAACAACCTAAGACAGGCACAGTCTCAGGGGGGCCATCAGGTGAGAAATTGGGGATCAACAGAGGTGAGGCTTAGAACCTCACCCCCCCTGTTTTGAGAGAAATCTTCTGCATCCGTGGATGTTTTATTGCCCTTGTCTAGCTTGGATTAATACTTAGTCTATAGGCACACACCTGATCATCTACATTTGCCCTCTTACAGCACTAAACTATGTTTTCTACCTTTGTCTTGCATCTACCTACCACTTCAGCATTTTATTAAAAATAATAGTAATCATAATAATCATAATAATAATAATAATGGAGAAATGTGGGATTCACATAAAAATCAGGTATAAAAATCAAACGAATAATCATAATTGACCTGATTGTTTATAGTTCTTGATGCGTAATCAAAACTGAAAGTTTCTGTGATGATTGCCCTTGCATGTTCACCATGTAAGAACTTATTCACTATGTAAGAACTTGTTTACCATGTAAAAACTTGTTCGTTATGTTTCAGAAGATTGAAGACTGTTGAGAATTAAGCTTGGGGTTGATTAATGATTGTGCATTGAGTCCCCTATACAGAATTTTATTGTTGTTAACAACCATATGATCAATAAATATGAGAGATGCCCTCTAAAAAAAAGAAATTGTTCAAGGTCAACAGAAAAGCCTCAGCGTGTATCTTTATGGGATAGTAAAATGTTGTTGACACTAAACATTACAAAGACAGAATTCATGTGTATCAGTGGTTTATTTTTTTTTATTGTGAGAACATTTCAAAGTTTATCTAGTTTACTATTGATGAACTTTAGGTTTTTCTAGTTTGAGGCTCTTATGAACAAAGCTGCATTCTTATTCATGGTTTTTTGTT
Source organism: Manis javanica (assembly GCF_040802235.1). NCBI lineage: Eukaryota > Metazoa > Chordata > Mammalia > Pholidota > Manidae > Manis > Manis javanica. The sequence goes on from NC_133169.1 coordinate 25,577,986, forward strand.
TTTTTTTTTGAGGATGTACATATCCATTTTTTCTGGAGTATATGTCCAGTAGTGGAATTGCCAGCTCACAGATTAGATGTATGTGTAACTTTAGCAGGTCCTATTGACCAGTTTTCCAAGGTGATTGTATCAATTTATACTCCCATCAGTTCTGCACATCCTTGTCACACTGAAGATTGTCAGTCTTTTTAATTTTAGGTATTCTGGTGGTAGATAGTGATATTAGTGTGGTTTTAATGTGCATTTCTTTGGTAACTAATTATGTTGAATGTTTCCTCATATGTTTATTGACCATATTTGCATGTGTGAAGTGTCCAAGCCTTTTTCCCATTTAAAAAATAATGCTTCTTCAGATATAATGCACATAAAACTATGTTAAAGCATACATTCCAGTGCATTTAGTATACTCGCAAGTATGTGAATTATCTAATTCCAAAGCATTTCCATTACTCCCCAGAAGAACTCCATACCCATTAAGCAGTTACTCCTAATTCCCCTCTTCTCCCACCCAATTAGCAAGCACTAATCTATTTTGTCTTTATGGATTTGTCTATTCTGGATATTTCCTAAAAATAGAATCACAATTTTGTGGCAAAAAAAAGAAAAAAATACATAGAACAGATTAAAAAATGTGTTTCTAGTAATATACTCATAAAATTTAACAAATGGTATTAGAATATAGTCTATCTGAAGAAAGCAAAAGAGGAAATATGTTATATTCTGACATCAAATAAAACATCTTTTAAAAATTATGAAAACAGAGATTTTATCATGCTTACATTATACAAATTGGTAAAAGAACTACACAAATGTCTTGTAAAATAAATACATAGGGCAAGAACAAAGAGCCCAACCTTAATAATAAACTATAAAAATATTTTTGCATATAAAATTGATAGAAGCATTAAAATGCTGTTATTTCTCAATTCTGTAAAGATAATAGTTACAATTTTGCATTTAGTATGTGTAGGAATGTAAGTAAGCAGATTCTCTTCAGAATAAAATTTGGTAAATTTTAGACAATTTATATTTTGATTTGTAAGATCATGATAAACTACTTAAAGGAAGAGGAAAAATACATATTTATATTCCTTAATGCATTATTTATAATTTTAAAATATTTTAAACTATAGAACTGTTAACAAAACGGTTAACTGACTTACATATATACCAAATGGAACGTTTATTAGCTATTAACAACATTTTGAAGAATATTATCAACAAGGGAAACGTACCTGTATGATAAAAAATAAAATGGCAATATTCAAAACTTTAAGTCTGATTCAAGTACATAGATATGTGTGTTTGTGTGTGCACTTGTGTGTGGCTTTGCAATGTCATCCCTGCATCTACTATATTTCAGGTCATTAGTCTAGACCAATCGTGGTAATACCATCACTTTTCCTACTGACTGATTCAGGGACAGTGATGGTGTTCGAATCTGACTGATGACACTCCAGGGAAAATCTGGGGAACTTTTGGAGACAGTTTCCTTACTAACCAGGGAAACGCACACAAGTGATAATCTCTCTGACCTTCAGATGCCATTGAACTTGAAATCCAGCAGCTGTCTTTGTGAAGGCAGCATCTACCACAGTCTTACTATTCCTTATGAAGCCAACGATGTCAACTGAAGAATGTGAGTGAGTCATTTTGGAGGCTGCCTATCTTTGGACTTAATGTTATTTCTTCATGTTCATTATTTAAAACTAACTGTTAGTTGTAGTTCAATATGTCTCAATTACTTTCTATGTCCTCACCTGTCTATTACCCACTGCAGAAAAAAAAATGTTTTCAAAACCTGTAGTATATCTTGCAGATTCAGTTATTTGTGTGTGGAGAAGGGTTGTTCTTATGACACTAGTTGTAACTTTCAATTTGATAGATTTGACTTTTCCTTCAATATTGTTTACTCAAATTCTTTAAAAAAACTTTGTTTACTCTCTTTTAATATATTCTATATGTTCCCATTTATTTACTTTTTCTTGCTTTAATTAATTGTATTCAAGCATCTAACACTCTTTCTGAGTTTTCAGTCAGGGTATGTCCTTTTAAAATTAAAGCTGTAGTTCAGATTTCTTCTGAAAGAAGATATTGAGTGTTATATGGTCTTCAATAACATTAGTGATTACTCTTAATTACAAATCACAGAGACGACCTAGAAGTGTCTTGAGAATAAAAAGTGAATTCATAGATGAAGGGGCAAAATTCAGCTAAATGTAGGGAATGTTATAGAACCAGGGCACTATTGCCATATTTGCTCCTTTTTATGCCTCTACTTTGGTTTTCACTTTCATTACAGACAAGCTTCCTCTCCACTCCACTCCAGGTTACATAACCTGAAATATCAACCATAGCACTGTGTGTACTTTTTCCTGGATACAGTAAACCACATTCCGCCTTTGCATCTCTATTTCAATTCCAAATTGTCAAGGAGTGAGCACTGCCTTAGTTAAAGCCATTGATTAAGACCTGGACTAATCAAATATAAGAAAGGGTATTCTGATGGGTGAGCTTGGATCAAATGTAGAGAGAAAGAGCAATATTTGTTTGCACAAATTGCTTTGTACAAAATGAGTTTAGGGGCTTGCATCATAGAGATGATCAAAACAAGACATAGTTCATAGAAAATCATTTCTATATGTGTGTAGCAGAGGAAAGCTGGATGTGTAATCAAATAAGTATGCAGTAGTTTGTACATGAGAATAGAAAGAACATTGTCCTGGTCCAGTCCTCAAGTTGCCATTATCAGGTGTGCATTTTTGGGATGTCACTGACTGTCTCTGAAACTAATTTCCCCTTCATAAAATATATGTTAGACACAATTCTCACTTGAGCTTTTTGAATAAGGTATTCTCAGATTTTATTATCCTATAGTAATGTCTTTTTCTACAAGTATATACATTCACTGTAAAATTCTTTGCAATTCCCATCTATTGATCTGAATTACAACTTAACATTGTTTTTGGGCTATCTTTATTTGTCATCATTTTTTTCATGATAAATTAAGGTCATCCTCACTAAATAAACTATAAATACCCTAACCAATAAACTCAACATTATAACCAACAAATTTGGTACATATGTGTGTGTGTGTTTGTGTGTGTGTGTGTGTATGTGTATGTAAATAACTTCATTTGAATTAATGGTAACATTATTTGTACTGACACCTTACTACAAAATAAGAATATAATGAAGGAAAAAAATAAGCTTTTTAATGCATCTTCAAGAACAATATAGAAAATGAATTTCTCAAGTAAGATGGAGTATAAGAACAACATATCAAGATCAAGGAGTCAGTTATAAGGCTATATAATTAATGGTTAAAGCCAAAAGCCCTCACACAATTACAAATAACTCCTTTCATAGTATCCATGAAGATTGTTCACTTATGTTTGAGGTCATGGAAGCAAAAGAAATGGGGAAACAAATGCTTCACTTTCAAATAAAACAGAAATTCTCATATATACGAGATAACTTGTAAACCTAAATTCAACAGTATATAGCACTACTAAGATGGGAACTTTAATACAAGATAAATTCTGGGTTATTTTTGCTAAGTTTGAATTGGCCTCTGTGAATGGTCTGTTGAAAGTAACTACAAATGAGAATATTGCCCAAGCTGAGAGAAAACAAATTCAGTATAACCTGAAGTGGAATCAGCTTAAATGTGTTGTTGCACTTGATGGTGGTAAAAATTTGTATAGAGTAGAAAACGGCTTCATTGGACATACTGGCAAATCTTACAAACTTGGAAGCTTTTAAATTATAGATGCACATTTTATCATTCATAAGAAGGTACACTGTAGAACTATTTGATTATATCATGTTATCAAATCAGAAGTGTCAATAGTGAATTTCTTTCACTATTGGTGAACTTAGCCATCTTCAGTTCCATAAATTCCTATCAGAAATAATAGCCGGATATCCCGATTTGCCCTATCACACAACAATTCAATGATTAACATGATAAAGTTTTATATGTGTGTGTTTTGCCCTTGTGGCCAATATTTAATTTTTTTCTGAGTGAGAAGAACCACACTCAACTATTTTATTGCATGCAATGTCTTTGGAAATTAGCTTTTGCTATAGGTTTAACATTATTTCATAATGAATTCAACCTAAAAATACAAGGAAAAGAATGTCCTATCGAACATTTATTTATATTCTGGAAAAGTCATTTTGTTGACAGCTAACACTGAATCACAAGTCATGTTGAGCTGCTTCAGGCACTTCCCATGGTGTCAAAAGTTAAGAGAAGGAAGGTCTCCTTTCCCATACAAACTGGTAGCAAAATCCATTTTCGCAACTCAACTATATTCCTGCAATGTATTTTGGGGCACAAGTGCAAAGAGAATTTCTGTATTTCAAAATTAATTTAACTGTGCATTTGAAAGGCTTTTTTCTAACCTGCAATTGAAAGTGATAAATCTGCAATAAGCTGACATGATAAAAGGCAAATATCAGAAAATAATACAAAAGTTCTATAAATGTCTTTTTAAGTGATGAATATACTCAATACAAATCATATGCTCATAGACAGGTATTAGTATTTGGCAGGATATATTTACATGAAAAGACACTTTTAAAGGTGAAATATATAACATTTCAATACAAATCAACAGTAGTAGATAGTCATTTGCAAATGATCTTGATAATAAGGACCACTGACTTTGAATACAAGCAAAATGCTATCTCTTTCTGCATAAAGAATTCCATTCTCATTAGCAGATCTGCATGTCATAAAAAATTCTCAATTATTAGTAGTATATTTTGAATTTTAGACCTAAAAGTTATGTTTTGACTTTCTTACTATATAAATAGGTACATAATATCATTGATTTTGTCTCTTGACCCATAAAGCTTAAAATATTACCTTTAATGAGGTGTTTTTAGTGAAAAAGTTTCCCAACCCCTAATTAAAACCAAAAAGAATATACATCAATTTAGGGAAAGTAAAGTTAAAAGGGATCACTAGTGATATTTTTTCTTTTATAGTTTTAATTTTAAAGACTAATTTTTAAGACTAGAAAAGCCATATATGCATATGCTTGAGAAAAATCTTGATAATTATTTTGAGGTGTCTGGGTCAAGAAAAACTCTAAATTACTTAAAAGCCACTAACATTATTGTAAAACTTTTCAATCTTTATCCAAGAAACAAAAGAAACTAATGAAAAAATAATCACATCATTGGAATATATTAAGACTGAACTCTTCAAATTTTGTTAGTGAGAAAGTAGTTTCTTAAAAGGTGAGAAATAAGATAAAGCAGTCAAGTTTCCCTTGCAATTTTTTCTTACCTATCTGTGTGAACGAAGCTTCTTATTGATGCTGAATTCTAGATGAAGAATTCCAGAGAACATCATTTAATAGCTTTTTTCAAATACTGTAGGTGCCCATTTTATATAAACCGGTTGATATTATTTTAGTTGAATGTCTCTTTAAAATTTAGACATTCTTCATTTAATTAAATAAATTTGACATTTAATACATTGCCATTAACTTGTTTTATTTTTTATATAATAATTACAGTATATAAATTCACCTCAAAATTCAGTGCAGTTAACCCAAATTTGCTATAAAAAATGATTTTGTTGTTCAGTATAACATGGAAAAGATAGGAAGCCATACATATTTGGCCAGGTTTTAGCAAGGTACCTGACACTGTGGTTTTGTAAAACTAACTGTTGAATATACTCCAGTATATTCAACATAGTAGACTTCCATGCAGCTGTAAAAAAACATTATGGAGATTTCTATATTTCTATGTATTGGTAAGTAGTTTGCTAGATATATTTCAAGTGTGAAAAAATGTGTGAAAGATATTTGTCAGAAGCCACAGTGCAGAGGAGATTTATAAACACAACAGAGGCATAAGTATGTATAGATACATGTTTATATAGATATTTATGTGCATAAGTTTAATTTTCTCAAATTTTTAATAAGAAATAATGCTAATATAAAGCTTAGATTAATTAAAACTTTTCTCTCTAGGAAGAAAGAAATGTAATGGGAAAAAATTGAAATATATCAAATAATACAATTCCAATTTTGAAACCATATAACTATTTTAAATGAAAATGGCAAAATACTACCCCAAGGAAGAGTAAAAACAATCCCTTAAAATATCTAACAAGCAGAGGAAACTCAATATATGTCAAATCAGTAGCATAATGATCCAGAGATTAAATGAACTTCAAATGACTTTAAACAGACTATTTTGTGAGTTTTTACACAGGACAAAAGAAACTCAATGAAATTCCATCATGCCTTTAGCGACCTTAATATTGGTAGTAATAGAACTCATACACCTCAACAACCAAAAAGCAAATAACCCTATTAAAAAATGGGCAGAGAATATGAACAGACAATTCTCCAAAGAAGAAATTCAGATGGCCAACAAGCACATGAAAAGATGCTCCACATCACTAATTATCAGGGAAATGCAAATTAAATCCACAATGAGATATCACCTTATGCCAGTTAGGATGGCCAATATAGCAAAGAATAGGAACAATAAATGCTGATGAGGATGCAGAGAAAGGGAAACCCTCCTACATCCCTGGTGGGAATGTAAACTAGTTCAACCATTGTGGAAAGCAGTATGGAGGTACCTCAAAAAACTCAAAATAGAAATACCATTTGACCCAGGAATTCCATTCCTGGGAATTTATGCTAAGAATGCAGTTTCCCAGTCTCAAAAAGACATATGCACCCCTATGTTTTTCGCAGCACTATTTACAAAAGCCAAAAATTGGAAGCAACCGAAGTGTCCATCAGTAGATGAATGGATAAAGAAGATGTGGTACATATACACAATGGGATATTATTCAGCCATAAGAAGAAAACAAATCCTACCATTTGCAACAACATGGATGGAGCTAGAGGGTGTTATGCTCAGTGAAATAAGCCAGGCAGAGAAAGACAAATACCAAATGATTTCACTGAGCTGTGGAGTATAAGAACAAAGCAAAAACTGAAAGAAGAGAAGAGCAGCAGAATCACAGAACCCAAGAAAGGAATAACAGTTGCAAAACGGAAAGGTACTGGGGGATGGGTGGGAAGGGAGGGAGAAGGGGTAAAAGAGGCATTATGATTAGCACACATAATGTAGCGAGAGCGCATGGGGGAGTCAGTACAGCATAGAGAAGACAAGTAGTGATTCTATAGCATCTTTAAAAAATTTTTTTATCAAGTTATTATTGATATAGACTCTTATGAAAGTTTCACATGCAAAAACTATGTGGTTACTACATTTACCCATACTATCAAGTCCCCACCCATACCCCAGTGCAGTCGCTGTCCATCAATGTGGTAAGATGCCAAAGATTCACTCTTTGCCTTCTCTGTGCTACACTGTTTTCCCCATGACCCCCCCACACCATATATACTAAACATAATACCCCTCAATTCCCATCTCCCTCCCTCCCAACTCGCTCTCCCACAATCCTCCCCTTTGGTGACCACTAGTCCTTTCTGGGAGTCTGGAAGTCTGCTGCTATTTTGTTCCTTCAGTTTTGCTTCCTTGTTATACTCCACAAATGAGGGAAATCATTTGGCACTTGTCTTTCTCCGCCTGGCTTATTTCACTGAGAATAATGTCCTCCAGCTCCATCCATCCATGTTGTTGCAAATGGTAGGATTTGTTTTGTTCTTATGGCTGAATAGTATTCCATTGTGTATATGTACCATATCTTCTTTATTTATTCATCTACTGATGGACACTTAGGTTGCTTCCATATCTTGGCTATTGTAAATAGTGCTGCGATAAACATAGGGGTGTATGTATCTTTTTGAATCTGAGAACTTGCATTCTTTGGGTAAATTCCAAGGAGTGGGATTCCTGGGTCCAATGGTATTTCTATTTTTAGTTTTGTGAGGCACCTCCATATTGCTTTCCACAATGGTTGAACTAGCTTACATTCCCACCAGCAGTGTAGGAGGGTTCCCATTTCTCTGCATCCTCATCAGCATTTGTTGTTTTTAGTCTTTTCAATGCTGGCCGTTCTTAATGGTTTGAGGTGATATCTCATTGAGGTTTTAATTTTTATTTCCCTGATGATTAGTGATGGGGAGCATCTTTTAATGTGTCTGTTGGCCATCTAAATTTCCTCTTTGGAGAACTGTCTCTTCATATCCTCCACATATTTTTAAATCAGGTTATTTGATTATTGGGTGTTGAGGCATGTGAGTTCATTATATATTTTGTATGTTAACTCCTTGTAGGATATGTCATTTACAAATATATTCTCTCATACTGTAGGATGCCTTTTTGTTGTGTTGATTGTGTTCTGTTCCATACAGAAACTTTTTAGTTTGATGTAGTCTCATGTGTTCATTTTTGCTTTTGTTTCCCTTGCTTGAGGAGATGTGTTCCAGAAGAAGTTACTCATGCTCAATTTCAGGAGATTTTTGCTTATGTTGTCTACTAAGAGTTTTATGGTTTCTTGACTTACATTCAGGTGTTGGATCGATTTCTAATTTACTTTTGTGTATGGGGTTAAACAATAATCCAGTTTCATTCTATTGCATGTAGCGGTCCAGTTTCACCAACACCAGTTGTTGAACAGGCTGTCATTTCCCCATTGTATATCTATGGCTCCTTTATCGAATATTAATTGACCATATATGGTTGGATTTATATTAGGACTCTTTAGTCTGTTCCATTGGTCTATGGTTCTGTTCTTGTGCCAGTACCAAATTTTCTTGATTACTGTGACTTTGTAGTAGAGCTTGAAGTTGGGGAGCATAATCCGCCCAGCTTTATTTTTCCTTCTAAGGATTGCTTTGGCTATTTGGGGTCGTTTGTGGATCCATATGAATTTTAGAATGATTTTCTCTAGTTCATTGAAGGATGCTTGTGGTATTTGATAGGAATCGCATTGAATCTGTAGATTGTTTTAGATAGGATGGTCATTGTAACAATATTAATTATTCCTATCTATGAGTAGGGGATGTGTTTCCATTTATTGGTATTTTCTTTAATTTCTCTCAGGACAGTCTTGTAGTTTTCAGAGTATAGGTCTTTCACTTCCTTGGTTAAGTTTATTCCTAGGTATCTCATTCTTTTTGATGCAACTCTGAATGTAATTGTTTTCCTGATTTCTCTTTCTGCTAGTTCATCTTTAGTGTATAGGAATGCAACAGATTTCTGTATATTAATTTTGTATCCTGCAACTTTGTTGAATTCAGATATTGGATTTATAGTTTCGGAGTGGATTCTTTAGGGTTTTTATGTACAATATCATGTTATGTGCAAACAGGGACAGTTTAACTTCTTCCTTGCCAATCTGGATGCATTTTATTTCTTTGTGTTGTCTGATTGCCATGGCCAGGACCTCCAGTACTATGTTGAATAGAAGTGGGGAGAGCGGTCATCCTTGTTTTGTTTCTGATCTTAAAGGAAAAGCTTGCAGCTTTTCACTGTTAAGTATGATATTGGCTGTGGGATTGTCATATATGGCCTTATTATATAGAAGTACTTCCTCTCTATCGCCATTTTGTTGAGAGTTTTTATCATGAATGGATGTTGAATTTTGTTAAATGCTTTTTCAGCATCTATGGGGATGATCATGTAGTTTTTGTCCTTTTAGTTGATGTAGTGGATGATGTTGATGGATTTTTGAATGTTGTACCCTCCTTGCATACCTGGAATGAATCCCACTTGATCATGATCTTTTTGATGTATTTTTGAATTTGGTTTGCTAATGTTTTGTTGAATATTTTTACATCTATGTTCATCAGGGATATTAGTCTGTAATTTTTTTTTGTGTGTGTGGTGTCTTTGCCTGGTTTTTGTATTAGAGTGATGCTGGCCTCATAAAATAAGTTTGGAAGTATTCCCTCTTCCTCTACTCTCTGGAAACTTTAAAGAGGATACATATTAGGTCTTCACTAAATGTTTAATAAAATTCAGTGGTGAAGCCATCTGGTTCAGGATTTTGTTTTTAGGTCGGTTTTTGATTACCACTTCAATTTTGTTGCTGGTAATTGGTCTGTTCATATTTTCTGTTTCTCTTTGGGTCAGCCTTGGAAGGTTGTATTTTTCTAGAAAGTTGTCCATTTCTTCTAGGTTATCCAGTTCGTTAGCATATAATTTTTCATAGTATTGTCTAATAATTCTTTCTATTTCTGTGGTGTCCATAGTGATTTTTCCTTTCTCATTTATGATTCTGTTTATGTGTGTATACTTTCTTCGTTTCTTTGTAAGTCTGGCTAGGGGTTTATCTATTTTGTTTATTTTCTCAAGGAACCAGCTCTTGCTTTCATTGATTCTTTCTATTGTTTTGTTCCTCACAATTTTATTTATTTCTGCTCTAATCTTTATTATGTCCCTCCTTCTACTGACTTTGGGCCTCATTTGTTCTTTTTTTCTAGTTTCATTTATTGTAAGTTTAGAGTGTTCATATGGGATTATTTTTCTTTCCTCAGGTACGCCTGTAGTACAATATACTTTCCTCTTAGCACACCCCTCATTGCCTCCCACAGATTTTGCAGTGTTGAATTTTTGTTGTCATTTGTCTCCATATATTGCTTGATCTCTGTTTTAATTTGGTCATTGATCCTTTCATTATTTAGGAGCATGTTGTGAAGCCTCCATGTGTTTGTGGGATTTTTCATTTTCTTTGTGTAATTTATTTCGAGTTTCATAACTTTGTGGTCTGAGAAACTGGTTGGTACAATTTCAATCTTTTTGAATTTACCAAGGTTCTTTTTGTGGCCTAGTATATGATCTTTTCTTGAAAATGTTCCATATGCACTTGAGAAGAATGTATATTCTGCTGTTTTTGGGTGTAGGGTTCTGTAGATGTCTGTTAGGTTCATCTGTTCTATTGTGTTGTTCAGTGCCTCTGTCTCCTTACTTATTTTCTGTCTGGTTGGTCTGTCCTTCAGACTGAGTAGAGTGTTGAAGTCTCCTAGAATGAATGCATTGCATTCTGTTTTCCCTTTTAATTCAGTTAGTATTTGTTTCTCATATGTAGGTGCTCCTGTGTTGGGTGCATAGATATTTATAACGGTTATATCTTCTTGTTGGATTGATCCCTTTACCATTAGGTAATGTTCTTCTTTGTCTCTTGTGACTTTCTTTGTTTTGAAGTCTATTTTCTCTGACACAAGTACTGCAACTCCTGCTCTTTTCTCCCTATTAGTTGCATGAAATATCTTTTTCTTTCCCTTCACTTTTAGTTTGTGTATGTCTTTGTGTTTAAAGTAAGTCTCTTGTAGGCAGCATATATATGGGTCTTATTTCTTTATCCATTCATTGATTCTATGTCTTTTGATTGGTGCATTCAGTCCATTTACATTTAGGGGGATTATCGATAGGCATGTACTTATTGCCATTGCAGACTTTAGATTCATGTTTCCCAAAAGTTCAAGGTTAAATTCCTTACTATATAAGAGTCTAACTTAACTCACTTAATGTGCTATGACACACACAATCTAAAGGTTTCTTTTTTCTCCTCCTTTTTCTTCCTCCTCCATTCTTTATATATTAAGTATATTCTGTACTCTGTCTATCCCTTGATTGACTTTGGGATAGTTGATTTAATTGTCCATTTATTTAGTAATTATCTGTTCTATTTTCTTTCCTGTGGTTTTATTGCCTCTGGTGACAGCTATCAAACCTTAGGAACACCTCCATCTATAGCAGTCCCTCCAAAATAGACTGTAGAGATGGTTTGTGGGAGGTAAATTCTCTCAGCTTTTGCTTATCTGGAAATTGTTTAATCCCTCCTTCAAATTTAAATGATAATCTTGCCAGATAAAGTATTCTTGGTTTGAGGCCTTTCTTGCTTCCTTGCATTCAGTACATCATGCCACTCCCTTCTGGCGTGTAACGTTTGTGCTGAGAAGTCTAATGTTAGCCTAATGGGCTTTCTTTCATATGTGATCATATTTCTCTCTCTGGCTGCTTTTAATAGTGTGTCCTTGTCCTTGATCTTTGCCATTTTAATTGCTATATGTCTTGGTGTTGTCTTCCTTGGGTCCCTAGTGTTGGGAGATCTGTGCCCCTCTATGACCTGAGAGACTATCTCCTTCCCCAGATTGGGGAAGTTTTCAGCAATTTCCTCCTCAAAGATACTTTCTATCCCTTTTTCTCTCTCTTTCTTCTGGTATCCCTATAATGTGATTATTGTTCTTTTTGGATTGGTCACACAGTTCTCTCAATATTCTTTCATTCTTAGATATCCTTTTTTCTCTCTGTGCCTCAGCTTCTTTGTATTCCTCTTCTCTAATTTCTATTTCATTTATCTTCTCCTCCACCATGTCTAATCTGCTTTTAATACCCTTCATGGTGCTCTTCAACTATTGGATCTCTGATCAGAATTCATCCCTGAGTTTTTTAGTATTTTTCTGTACTTCCATGAGCATGTTAATGATTTTTATTTTGAAATCCCTTTCAGGATGATTCATGAGGTTGATTTCATTTGAATCTTTTTAGGGTGTTCTATTCATAGTTTTACTTTGAACCAGGTTTCTTTGGCTTTTTATATTTGTATATGGTGCCCTCCATTGTGCCATATACAACATTGTGACCAGAAGTTCTACTCTCTGGAGCTTCTCAGCCCCTGGAGCAATGTTGGGGGTCACAGGGGAGCGGTATTGGTGCCTGAAGGGAGGAAAGAGCTGTTTCCTGCTTCCCAGAGCTATGCCTGCCTCCACACCCAGAACCATTGGGCCAAGTACACCAGTATAAGCCTCTATGTTTTGCATTTGTATTTGCTGTAGACAGGGCTTTCCTCTGGCTGGCCTAATGTCAGGGTAGGGTTTGCCATTTTGTCAGCCAGGTGGTGCTTAGCAGAGTGCCCCCAGACAATTTTGTCTACCTGTGCTTTCTCCTGAGCATTAAGCTCTGTGAAATCCTAACCTGTTTAGCAGCCCTCTTTCTATTAGGAAGTCTTTCAGACTGCCCACCTTTATTTTGTTCCAGAGCAGCTGGGTATGGATCCCTGCTTTCCACTAGCTGCTGGAATCTCAGTCTTCACAGGTATTCTGCCTGTCTTAGTTTTCCACCCCCTAATCACAAGAGTACCATGCAAACACCATAAAATGTACGTTTGTGCTCCCAGAGCAGATCTCCAGAGTTTGGTATTCAGCAGTCACAGGCCTCCACTCTCTCCCTGCTCCATTTCTCTTACTCTTGCTTGTGAGCTGGGGTGGGGGAAGGGCTTGGGTCCTGCCAGGCTATGGCTTTGGTATGTTAACCTGTTCCATGAGGTTTATTCTTTTCCCAATGTGTATGAAGTTTGGCTCAGTCCTCTTTCCTGTTGCTCTCTCAGGATTAGTTGTATTAATTATATTTTCATATTATATGTGGTTTTAGGGAGAAGCCTCTGTCTCATCTCTCATGCTGCCATCTTTAATCCTCTTCCCAATTCTATAGCAGCTTACTATACTGATAGACAGTGACTGTAATGGGGTATGTGGTGGGGACTTGATAATGGGAGAATCTGGTAACCACAATGTTACTCATGTAGTTGTATATTAATGACATCAAAAAAAATCGGTAGTACCAGCTACATCATATTTAGAAATGATTATAAGTGTATTGTGGGCATTTGTTACATTGATTGTAGACAAAGCAAACACAATCGATGCTCATTCTTCATAAAACCTTACTTTGTGAATTAATCTACTTTAAAGATATTTGTAACCTCAAGTCATTTCAGTTCTTCTGTGGTCTTTTACAGATATGTGCTGAATGACCAAAAATTTGGGCAGTGAGCACATGCTCCCAGCTGTGGTGGAAACAAGATGATGCTCTGCCTTCTTATTTCAGCTGTTGTGCTATAAACAAGAGTCTTTTTTGTAGCCTATTAATGACATATGATTCATATTTTTGTACTTTTTTTGGTGATTTTTCTGTTTAAAATGGTACACAAGTGCTGTACTGAAATTCTATATAGGCTCCTAAGGGCAGGAAGGCTGTGATGTGCCTTACAGAGGAAATATGGTAAGCTCTGTTCAGGTTTGAGTCATGTTGCTATTGTTTGGAAGTTTAGTGTTAATGAATGAACAGTATATATTAAATAAGGTGTCTTTGAACAGAAAATACATAAAACAAGGTTCTTTTATTTGTTATCATTAATGTACAATTACATGAAGCATATTATGTTTACTAGGCTCTCCCCTACCCCAAGTCCACCCCACAAACCCCATTACAGTCACTGTCCATCAGCATAGTAAGATGTTGTAGAATCACTGCTTGCCTTCTCTGTGTTGCAAAGCCCTCCCCTTTCCCCCACCCACCATATTATACATGCTAATCATAATACTCCATTTCTTCTTCCCTTCCCTTATCCCTCCCTACCCTCCCATTCTCCCCAGTCTCTTTCCCTTTGGTAACTGTTGATCCATTCTTGGGTTCTGTGATTCTGCTGCTGTTTTGTTCCTTCAGTTTTTATTTTGTTCTTATACTCCACAAATGAGTGAAATCATTTGATATTTGTCTTTCTACGCTTGGCTTATTTCACTGAGCATAATACCCTCTAACTCCATCCATGTTGTTGCAAATGGTAGGATTTGTTTTCTTCTTATGGCTGAATAATATTCCATTGTGTATATGTACCACATCTTCTCTATCTATTCATCTACTGATGTCTGCTCTTTTCTCCAGGTGTTGCACATCTTCTCCAGTCTGATGCCATCCTCTTTCCTGTTGCTCTCTCAGGATTAGTTGTGCCAATTAAATTTTCTAATTGTATCCAGTTTTAGGAGGAAGCCTCTTTCTCTCCTCTCATGCTGCCATCTTTAATCCTCTCCAACAAGGTTATGTTTTGATTGGTTGATGAAAACATTGTGATCAGAGGCTCACAAGGATTTAACCCTGTATTTCCCACTAGGAGCAATCATTCAGTATTCATTAATGCAATACTTGAAGAGACTTTATGGAACATGACAACCATGATTACCAAATATTGACTGTAAATATTAATGCAGTGTCATTAAGAAAAATATTTTTACCTTAACCTACTCTATAGTGAGAGAAATAGTCATCATCAACATTCACCATCTAGATGCAGTGAACTTTTAGAATTTTGTCACCACATGAATGATTTACAGAATTAAAGTGACAGTGAAAAAAATTTCTTAGAAATATCTACAAGAATGGAAACAAAACAAACCCAATTTTTTGTTAAATCTTTCTTTCTTTTGCAGATACATATACCCACAATTGGCAAGCTCCTGCAATGCAACTGACTGTTCATAAGCTATTGGTGGATTTTCACCTTCTAAATACTCATCTCAGTTTATTAAATCCCAACTAAATGCATCTCTGATTTATCTATAATTATTCATTATTTTTTGATTGTCAATTCATAACACTTTTCAATATTTCAACAACCATAATGTTTTTCACAAGAGGATATCTTCTTTGTTCCAAAATATATAAAAAAAATAATTTGGTATCATAAACATCAGTTAGAAGGATTAACTCAATATTTTCATTTCTATATCATATATACGATTCTAATATTTCTATACAAATCTCCTTTCACATTTTGTTTTTCAGTTATAAACTAGATCAAGTTTGACATACAAACATAATGAAATATGTTTTCATGCACATTTTTATAGCGAAGTGGAATATTCCAGTTTCTTATTGCAAAATATTCTATAATGAAATTTTTCCTATTGAACAATTAATTGATAGAGTCCCGTATTCATTTCTGTCTTTAGGAATATATTACACACTCTTTGTTTCTTGATGATTTTGAGGAAATGCACCTAGTATATCACCATTTGAAGACTCACAGTTCATAGTTTTGCATAAAATATGCACTTAACCATCATCAGTAGTCTAAAGTGATATTGTGTGTCTCTTTGCATTTTTCTTCTGATTCATCTAATTATGAAACATATTTCTCTTAAATGTATTCATGAAAACTAAACAAACAAAAAAACTGTAAAAAAGTGGTATTTCCTAATTTATTTTATGCTTTCCTGAGAAATGAAGTGTTACCTTCTCATTAGAATTTATTCCTAAGCCCAAAATGAAAACTCATGTCATTTTCATGGTCCTTTGAGGACATGTGCACACCACTGAAAAATGTTTAAAAAATGAAAGAATGATGCAAAAGTGATAGTTCAATAATTTTTCATTTTCTACTTATTTTATTAATGTTTAGTATGGCTGGGTGTATAACTTAATAATGCTGAAATAATTTCTAGGATTTAAAATAGCAAACTTTTTCGAGTTACAGAAAAATAAGATACCAAGATTCTTTACATATCTTAGAATTACAAAATGTTTTAATGGACCCATCTGGTAATTGTAAGATAGAATAAGTTTATTTATTTAAGATAAAAGTGATTTACTTTTGTTCTTTGAATGGCTGCTAGAAAGTGCAAGTTGTAAAATATCTATATTTACCATTAGAAACACTTAGATAGAATGAAAAAGAAATAGTCTCCAGTGGATCTTGATGATATGTTGAAAACTAAGCCAAAGGAACTAAAAGCATAAACTTTTTAAAAAGGTACATAAAAAACTATAATTTTACATTTCATAATTACATTAAAATGAATTTCTGTTTATTATTCTTGTTTTCTTTTTTAAAAAACTAAAACCTGCCTACTTTAGCCCAGAGGAAATGCATACGAAAAATGAAGGCAACAAAAATTCAAAATATAAATTAGCACACCTAGAACCTGGTACCTGCTCTTTAAATTCTATTTCCCACTAAAATGTCCAGGAATTTTAGGAAAAGTGTCTGATTCTAGGCCTCATGTACATGTACAAAGTGAATCATGAATAAATTATGTAAAAAAGGCCCAGGAGCCAAAATGAAGGGGATTAAACTGAACTAAGAGAGTACAATTTGTGAATAATAAAAACAAAGAATGTCAGTATTTCCTTGAAAAATGTCAAAGATATAAATATTTATGAGTTCATTATGATAACTTAAAAAAGTCTTCACTATGCACTATTTGGAAATTGAGAGATAAAAGAAAGTCAAGTAATCAAGTAATTATCTTGTACAGAACTGCATTTTAGGGTAATTGTCTTAGCATAACTTTTCTTAAAAAAAGAAAAGATAAGAAGAAAGAGAGGAAGAAAGAAAGTTAAGTTCAAAGCAAGGGAAGCAGCAACTAAGGTCCAGGTTTGGTAGAGGAAATGTAAAAAAGGTGTCAAGATAAGCTGTGGCTATACATAAATTATTTCTGATAGACTGACCAAATATTTGATAGGGAAAAGTGGAGAAATTCTTCTTTATACAATAATTCTACCTAATAATTGCAGAATGGTGTTTTTTTAAATTACAAATTTAGCATAAATCTATTTAATATCGTTACAAAACCTAGGTGATTGGTCAATTTCAAATTTGTAATAAAGGTATAAGATCAAAACTACTTGGGCAAACTGATTAGTTGTAGCATCACCAGTTGTCAGACATCTTGACGTTATGTGTCTCCTAATGGGAAAATAATAGGAATAACATAATACCACCTATAAGATATTCTTGTCCAAAACCTTAATTTTAATATACTCAAACCTCTGTGTTTTAAAAATTTATTTAACCTTTACGATTTTTAAAACACTTTATTGAGGCATGATGGACATGTAAAAAGCTGTACATATTTAAGGCATACAACTCAGTTTATGGATGAGAATACACCTGTGAAACCATTACTACTATCAAAGCCATAGACATATCCATCGCCTTCCAAATTTCCACTCACCCACTTTTTTATGATTATTGTTGCCATTATTATTATTGTCCTGTGGTAAGAGCATTTAACATAATATCCAGTCTCTCAGCAAATTTTAAGTATACAAAGCAGTATTAGCTACAGGCATTATGCTGTATAGCAGATTCCAGAACGTATTTATCTTGTGTAACTTAAGCCTTATAACTTTCACCCACACCTATCTTTTTCACCTCTCTACAGCCCCCATCAACGACCATTCTACTCTCTGCTTCTGTACATTTGCTTTTTTTTGTATTGCATATATGAGGATCACACAGGGCGACGTCCTCCAGATCCATCCATGTTGTCACAAATGGCAGACTTTTCCACTTTTTTTGACTGAATTATATTCCATTTTATGTATATATGCACTGTCTTTATACTTTATCAATTGAGGGATATTTATGTTGTTTCTATATCTTGGTTATTACAAATAATCTACAGTGAATATGGGAGTGCAGGTATCTTGAGATCCTGATTTCATTCCCTTTGAATAAATATTCACTTGAATAAATAGTGAATTTATTTTCCCTTTGAATTTCCCTTTGAATATCCCTTTGAATAAATAGTGAATTTGAATTCAATTCACTATTGAATAATCAGAATTTCTTAATCATATGATAGCTCTCTTTTTAATTTTTTGAGGAAACTCTTTACTGTTTTTCACAATGGCTGTATGAATTTACAGAACCACCAATAGAGTACCAGTGTTCCCTTTTCTCAACATCCTTGCCAACATTTACCTTTTTTTTATAATGATAAAAATCTTAACAGATGTGAGGTGACATCTCGTTATGATTTCGATTTTCATCTCTC
Organism: Manis javanica; assembly: GCF_040802235.1. Classification (NCBI taxonomy): domain Eukaryota; kingdom Metazoa; phylum Chordata; class Mammalia; order Pholidota; family Manidae; genus Manis; species Manis javanica. The sequence goes on from NC_133169.1 coordinate 25,596,501, forward strand.
TGATGATGTTGAGCACATTTTCATATATTTTTGGCCATTTGTATCTTGCCTACTTTGAAACTGAGTTGTTTTTTTGCTATTGAGTTGTGGGACCTCGTATATTTTGAGTATTAACCTCTTATCAGATATATTTGCAAATATTTTCTCTCATTCCATTGGTTGCCTTTACATTTTGTCGATTTTATTCATTGCTGTGCAGATGTTTTTAAGTTTGGGGGAATATCAGTTGTTTATTTTGGTTCTTGTTCCTGTAGTTTTAATGTCATATCCAAAAAGTCCTTGCCAACACCAATGTCAAGGAACTGTTTCCCTATGTTTTATTCTAGGAGTTCTATAGTTTTAGTATTAAATTTTCAATCCATTTTGAGTTGATTTTTGCATATGGTGTGAAATATGAACCCAGTATCATTCTTTCACATGTGGATATAAAGTTTTCCCAGTATCATTTACTGAAGAGAATATCTTATATTTAGTATTCTTGTTAACCTTTTCAAAGATTAGTTGACCATATATATGTGGATTTATTTAAAGCTCTCTATTCTGTTCCATTGGTCTGTGTTTATTTTCATGCCAGGACTATACTTAATATTTTGATCACTATAGGATTGTAATAATTTGAAATTAAGAAGAGGGATATCTTCAGCTTTGTTCTTTGCCAAGATTGCTTTGGCTATTAGGGATATTTTTGGTACCATATGAATTTTAGGAACTCTTTTCTTATTTCTGTAAAAAATGCCATTAGAAATTTGATAGATACTGCATCGAATCTGAAGATCCCTTTGGGAAGTGTGAATATTTTAATAATATTAATTCTCATAGTCCATGAACATGGGGTGTCTTCCCATTTATTTGTATCTTATTCAATTCTTTTCATCTGTGTTTTATAGTTCACAGTGTACAGATCTTTCACCCCCTTGGTTAAATGTATTAGATATTGTATTGGTCTGATGCTATTTTGGATTGCTTTGTTAATTTCTTTTTCAGGTATTTCATTGCTGGCATATAGAAATGCAACTAGTTTTTGTATGTTGGTTTTATATCCTGCAACTTTACTGGAATCATTTATTAGTTCTAACCATTTTTTTGCTGTTGAAAGCATCCAGCTCTGCTTTCTTGCTTTCTAAAGTGTGTAGCAGGCTTCTAACTACTCCTAGTGCTCCCTGAGATAAAGCTGTAAAATTTTATAGGATTTAATGGAACTCTTAAGAACAGCTTTGAATTAATTACATAACACAGAGTAACTAAAACATGCTACTAGATATGAATATTTATAGCCTTCTTGTCCAGACCCATGCTCATGAGCTCGGAGAATACATCACATTCTTATTTCTGATCTCCCTCCATATTACAAGTCCCTGCTATCTTTCCTCAGAAGCATGCTTAGATATTTCAAAATTTAGGTTGCCATAGTTCCCAAAGATGCTGAAAATTACCTCTGTATACTTATATAATATACATTGCATGACCAAAAATCTGCCCATGGAGCCTGAAACAGCTGAGGATGAAGAGGTAACGGAGCATGGGCGACAGTAGACACGTTATCTCACATATTCTTAGTAAGTGGTGTCTTCTATGGGAATACATTGACATAATGATTTTTAAGACTATAAAAATAAAAATGAAAATAAAAATTTTACTCTTAGCACCTGAGAAGGGTAAACTCAGTGGTGAAGAGTGGAAGTCCCAGGCCAGAGCCTTTTATTTTGGTGGTGGTAGGGATTTATATATAAGAATTTATAAATAAAAAAAATGTTCTATTTTGTACTCCTCCCCACTTCCAACCATGAACATACCACAACCTTAAGCATTTTTCCAATTGTTTTTGGAATAAATTTCAGTATTGCTTGACCTTCTGTATAGTAGGCTAAGATAAAATTACTGATATGGATATGTTCTGTATTTCATCTGTAATGTGTGTGTGTGCGTGTATTTATTATTTATTTGTGTATCTCTCAATGGAAACATAGTTTACAGAAAGAGAGTGCACACTGAAACAATACAGGAAATATCACCACAGAAATCTACACCAACTAAATTATCACAAACTGTATTACCATTGATAACACAAAATTCAGTAACAACCAGAAATATTTAACTCTGTATCAAAAGTAAGCTATAATGTACATTAGTGAACTTAACACTTAGATCTTCTCACATATTTCAGATTACTGAATATTCCTTCAGATTACTGTACTTAATGTTATTTGAGAGTATTGAGCCACTATTTGATTTATTTTATTTAATATATTTAATTTAATTCAATTTTTTTTCAGTATGTTCTGTTGGTTGTTCATATTGGGTAATGTCAATTGATCACTTTTCCAGTTCACTGATTCTTTCCTTTCTCATTTCTAATCTAATATTCTTCCCATTCAGGGAAACTTTTATTTTGGTTATTGTATATTTCAGTTCTATAGTTTTCCTTTGGCTCTTTATTTATTTTCTATTTTTTTGCTGATATTTTTCATGTTTCATTTATTTGAAGAATATTTGCAATTTCTGTTGGAGGCATTTTTATGATTAAAGCTCAAAGTCCTTGTCAGTTGTTCATATTGGGTAATGTCAATTGATCACTTTTCCAGTTCACTGATTCTTTCCTTTCTCATTTCTAATCTAATATTCTTCCCATTCAGGGAAACTTTTATTTTGGTTATTGTATATTTCAGTTCTATAGTTTTCCTTTGGCTCTTTATTTATTTTCTATTTTTTTGCTGATATTTTTCATGTTTCATTTATTTGAAGAATATTTGCAATTTCTGTTGGAGGCATTTTTATGATTAAAGCTCAAAGTCCTTGTCAGATCATTCTAACATCTGAATCATCTCGGTGTTACCGTCTGTTGATTGTGTTTTCTCACTCAGATTGTTCTTCTTGGGGTACCAAAGTTTTCAACTGCATTATATTATGAAACTTTGAATCATATTTAATCTTCCCTCTTATCAGGTAGGTATTTGTTTAGATATATTGTGCAGGTTCAGTTGAGGGTAGAAGTTCATCTCCCTTCTTAGATCTGCTGACACCTCTGAGAGACAGTTATTTTCGTTAGTTTTGGCTGGAGCAAGTAAAGTATAACCAAAATTATTTTGTTCTGTTAAGCCAACTTTTTCCTGACCGTTTGTCTGAAGGAGCTGACTCTCCTTGGGATTTTTTTTGTTTGTATGTAAGGATGGTTCCAGTTTGCTGGCTCCCCAGTGCCCTGTACAGAAAGCATGGGAAGCTATAAGAAAACCCAGGGAGCTCATTTCAGCATCATTCTACCCTTCTTTCCTCAAGGAAATATTTACCCCAGTTATTGGGGTTCCTTCTCGGTAGTGCCTTCTTCTGTGGCTTTTCTCCTCAAATCTTAGCCACATTTCCAGTCCTAACCTATGGCATCTTTCTCCTTGGCACAGTAATACACGTTTCTCCTCTTTGATTCTATTTTCCTTTGACAGGATTCGTACCACACCCTCCAGGAGAATACCATCCTGAATGTGTCACTGACCGGTGTGCCCTGAAGCTCTGTCTGCATTGATTGTTCCTTTCATTACTGTTTTATATAATTTATCCAGCTCCAATACTCATTTTGAGATTTCTTATCTATAAAATGGGGCTGAATTATTACCAATATTGTAAGATTATAGGGAGGATTGAATGAATTAGTACACAGGAAGCGTTTGAATAATATCTGGAGCATAGTAAATGCCCAATAAATTGTAGTTACTGTTATCTTTGTGTTATTCTAGTAGGCAGCCTCTAATATGCCTCTCATGAGCCCAGTCTCCTGGTGTTCAATCTAACTATTGACTCATAGTGAACAAAATACTGAACAGAGAGTGGATTCTTTATAAATTAGGTAACAAAACACTTAGGAGATGTCCATATGATGGATAGATGTCTATCTTGGCACAAGCTTTGGTACAAGCAAAGCCCATTTGTGAGCAGCTCAAGGGAGAAGTGACATGTGATGAGGAACTCATGTCTCTACCCAACAGCCATAGCAAGTGTGATGACGGGCTGTGAATGAGCTTGGAAGCAAATCCTCTCTCAGTTCAACCAAGACCAGATGGCAACCCTGACTGACACCTTGATTACGTCAGAGGGACCCTGAACAAGAACCATGCAGCTAAATCCCTCCCAAATTCCTTACACACAAAACCTGTGTGATAATAATGTGCAATTTTTAGCCACTAAATTTGTAGGTGATTTGTTATGAGTCATATAGGTAACTAATATGTCTTTCTAGTTACTGTTGATATGTTATTATTGTTTTCCCTGTTTGTCTTTACTGTGGTGACAGATGTGTCCAAGTAAAATAATTATGTGTTTGTAAAGTAGGAAAGTAAACTGTACAGTAGACTTATTTTTTGCTTATTGTCAGTGTCCAAGTGTTATTTCACACTCGAGTGATTCTAGAATACCATCCTGTTTTGTCCCTAGCTAAACTGAATGATGCTGTAGCAAAGGGTCTGAACAATTTACTTTTATTTTGTTATTTTATTGTATTACTTTACTTCAGTTAGACAAAAAAAGAGTAAGGAAAACAAGATGAAGAGGAGAAAGATAAAGAAGGCTAAGAGGAAGAAGAGGAAGAATAAAGAAGAACAAAGAGGAAGAAAACTGAGAATTGAGTTTGCTATAGACCTTTACAGGGAGCATTTAGGGCATGTGCTAGCTCTTTCTTAAAAAATACAAATCTGTACTTCATCAGTTCTACGCAGACCTTCATTAAATAAACTGCTTAACCTAGAGTTCTATACAAATATTACAAATAATATCCAAAATAAACAGTGTTCTGCAGTATGCATCTGGAGAAAGAATCCTTATATATATGTGGGAAGAGGTTATCAAGAAAACACGATTGCTGACTGACCCAAAAGCAAGACCCAGGCAATTGGAGGCTGTCATTCCCTCCACTGTCCTTGGAATGTAGTTCTACCCACCATTCCCACAGTAGGAGCCATTTTCAAGGACATGGTCTTGAGAGAAGAAAGGGAATGTTGAGACCATCTGGATGGTATATGTGGTGGAACTCAGTTAAGGCCTCTGTATAGGCTTAAGAATCTGGCAGATGCCAAAATCTACTTGTCTTTCAGCCACCCAAGACAATCCTCAAATGTAAGTTCTTTTGCTTATTAAAGAACTGTCACCTACATATCTGGGGGGGGCCTCTCTCTTCTGTCTCTCCTCAGTGTCTGTGTATGAGAGCAAGTTACAGATTTCACCTAGAAAGCTCTTGAGTTTGTGGACAAAAATTGGTGAGCCATCCAGGAGACTGAAGAAATGGGTCTTGGGAAAGAGGCATTTGCATGGGAAATCCTGAGTTGGCCATCAACTTTTATGTGGGGAGAGGGGCCTGTGTACTAAATACTTGTAGACTACTATGAATATGGAGACACCCCAAAACATTGGCTGCTTGAAGGCATTAGTTTGAAAAACTACACAGCACATTGCAGCAAAGAATGGAAACGAATGGCTGCCACAGTGAACTGGCCTCTGCTGTAGGAAGTTTGATTGACCATCAGTGCCCAACTAGAGGCTGAGCCTCATGTTAAAGAGTTGGAAGGAGAGAGAGCTGAGTTTAGAGAAGGATGTGTGTTGTCCAATGTTCTGCAAGCTTCAGAGCTGACAAACAAGAGGGAGAGCAGGATAATAAGCTGGAGACCCTAATCATCAGGGAAATGCAAATTAAAACTACAATAAGACACCACCTCACATGTCAGAATGGCTACTATCAATAAAACAATAAATAAGAAGTTTTGGCAAGGGTGTGGAGAAAAGGGACCCTAGTACACCATGGGATTGCAAATTGGTGCAGTCACTATGGAAAGCTATATGAAGATTTCTCAAAAAACTAATAATAGAATACCATATGACCCAGCAATTCTAGTTCTGATAATACACCTGAAGAAAATGAAGACAATCATTTGAAAAGATATATGCACCCCTATGTTTATTGTAGTGTATTTACAATAGCCAAGATATGGAAGCAACTGAAGTGTTCATCAATAGATGGATGGATAAAGAAGAAGTGGTGCATGCATGCAATAGAATATTATTCAGCTATTAAAAAGAGAAAAATCTAGTCTTTGTTACCACATGGATGGACCTAGAGGGTATCACGCTGAATGAAATGTCAGTTGGAGGAAGATTAATATCATATGATTTCACTTATATGTAGAATCTGAAGAACAAAACAAGTGAACATGTAAAACAGAAATGGACTCATAAACACAAAGAACAGATGTTAGTTATCATAGGAGGAGGGGATGGGTGAATTATGTGAGGAGGATAGATACAAACTTTAAATTATAAAATGATTTACTCACAGGAATGGAATTATAGCTTAGGAAATATCATTCATAAAATTGTCATATGTTTGTATGGTGACAGATGGCTACTACACTTATGGTGAGCATTTAGTAATGTATATAGTTGGTGAATCATTAAGTTCTTCATCTGAAACTAATATAATACTGTATATAAATGATATTTCAATAAAAAGCAATCTGGAGACCTTAGTGTGCTGTTTTGCAAAGGTATAAACATGCGAACTGCCAAAGATTATACTCAGAGCACCTGTAACAAAGTCTGACTGGGACATGAAGAGATGGAATCCCTGGGAGAGTCAGGAAGATGGACAGAAAGACGTGGGGTGGTTGCCGGGGAAACAGACGAAATGCCGGCTGCTATCTAACTCCTATACAAAAAAAAGAAAAGCACAGTAACCACAACCCCAGCCAGCAGGGCAGCCCCCAATTCAGGAAACATTCGTGATGAGAGAATACACTCCACTGGACTTAATGATAGAGCTGCCAAGTTCTAGCAAAGGCCAGGGAGAGTGTCCGTGCATGTCAGTATGGCTATGGGATATGGGGTGAAGGCATCCCTCTGACCGGACAGAGAGAAAGAGCAACTTCACTACACACCCTGCCCTCCGGTAGAACCTGCATGGCATTTGGAGGATTCAGGTTACTGACTCCCTTATAGATAGAATCATTCTATCCTGAAGGGAGGCTTGGTCCTATGAGGAGGGCTTCCCTGGGTGTCTAGGACCCTGAAATTCTACAGAGAAGGTACAAAAATTTCTTAGAGAGCTGGGGATGAGATATGCAATCTCTGTCCATGCCACTGAAGGCTCTGACTGGCTCACATTTACTGCAGGAATGAAAGCCAAGATATTATAGTCTGCTGCCACTACCTGGGGATGGGATGCTGACATCCATGTTGAGCCCAGCTGTGGAACAAAGACATTTGTTGGGCCACCTATTGCTGATCTGGGGAGAAATTAACAAAACCTGGGAATTGGTACAATCTGTGGGAAAGATCTGAGACAATATTTCATGGGAAGGTAGCCTGAGATCTGTCCCTATTCTGCTTCCCCACATCAACAAAGGAGGTCCATTGCATTGATCATATAATATTAACATGTGAAGACTTGCCTCTGCTACACGACACTGCTAACTCTGCTAGAACATCTGTGAAAGAAAGGATTATGTGCAAATTCACATAAAACTCAAGGCCTAAGCAGCACTATAACATTTTTGGGAGTCATTTGGTTGGGTAAGACATGCATTGACCCAGAAGGTGTGATTGATAAGGTACAAGCCTTTCCAACCCCTGGGAACATGAAAAAATTGCAAGCCTTTGTATGGACTTGGGGGGTTTGGAGGACTTTTATTCCCCACTCAGCACAGTGCTTTAGATCACCTGGTAAGTAGAGGGCATATACGGGACTGGGGGTTAAAACAGCAAAACCACGTATTAGTAAAGCAGATTAAAGTTCTGGGCTTCTCCCAAGCAGGCCTACCATATAAGTTAGATATGCCTGTGACTCTAGAGGGTATGGGTTGGGTACTGCAGAAGGAGAGAGTACCCCTAGGATTTTGGTCCCAGCTCTGGAAGGGGACAGAAGCCCAACATACTCCCATTAAGCAATAGCTCCTAGTAGTGTACACAGAACTCCCCAAGGTAGATCCTCTCACAAAGGAACAGCATGTTGTGGCAAGAACATCCCATCTGACCATCTACCCACCTCTGCAGTGTCTCAGATGCCCACTTTAACTAGGCGGCTTGCCTTTTTTCCACAAAGGAGCATCCTTTCCACCAGCCCACTGTCTTTTGAAATATAGGTCCTATTAGATTATGTATATCTTTCAAATGCCTCTGCCCCCATTTCTATGGCCATAGAGAGAGGATGATAGAAATTCGTGCAGATGCCTGGTATACAAATGGATCTGTAGGCACAACCCCTGACATGCACTGCAGTCACTATTTAGCCCAGCACTGACACCATTGGATGGAAACAGAAATAAAATGAACTACAGCAGCTAGTGAGATGAATTTAGAACAGTTTGACTGGTGAACACTGGGGCAGGCAGGAAGCTGCTGTCCTCATTTGGATATCTTCCCTGGCCCACAGGACTTTGCAGTAGATACAGATGATTGGATGCATATGAACAGCAGCCACTATAGTACCTGGGTGGAATGATTTGTTACCACAGATGCTGGATTTCTCTTGCATATGCCTATATTGCTTTGCTCTGGCACTTCTCTCCAGTGCAGACCAATAACCAACAAACGAACTACCTCCATGCTAACAAAACTCCTTTCTGAGTGCTCAGGGCACATGGAGGAAGAGGGAGGCATAGAGATTGTAAGAGCTGGTAATGAGGAGTGGAGTGCCGGAGGAGGTCATTGAGAGGACTTGACTGCTGGTTGACTGCAGGCTGCATCTGGGCATGTGGAGGCTCCTTACGCCTTCCCCTGTCTTTGGAATGTAGTTCTTTGCACTTTTCCCCCAGTGAAAGCCATTTCCGAGAGCACAGCCTTGAGAGGGCAATATGTTGTTGTGACCATCTGGATAGTATATGTGACTGAAACCAGTTAAGGCCTCTACATAAACTTTTAACATTCTGACAGGCAGATGCGAAAATCTACTCTTCTCATGGCAGTGCAAGACAAGCCTCTCACGTAAGTTCTGTTGCTTGTTGAATCTGCCACCTATGAATCTGGAATCGCCTGCTGTTTTCTTCAGTCTCGCCTTGATTTTCATGCATGTACAGTGTCTAGTTTCAGATTTCACCTGGAATCTGAAAAAAAAAAAATTCAAACCAGTGATGTAATCCTACAAGCTGGGTCCTTGCAAACATGTGGCTGTGAATTTTGAGGTTTATGCAAAGTTCTAAAACATTTGGGAACTGGTGTCCAAAGAGATCAAACTGATGATTTTAAAGGAATTACTAAGCTTAGAAATTTAAAGAGAGTACTTTAAGGAAACACCTGTTGGCTAAGATAATCATCTCATTCTGGTGCTGCTAGATTTGCTATAAAATTAAAATAGAGTTGTGTATTGGCTGGTGATCTTTGGTATTTGCAAATTTGTAAATGGGTGTGTGATTATTGTGTGTATGTGTGTGTTTCTCTCCTGTGTTCTATATGTATATCGCACTAGTGTTCATGGCTTTATATAAAATAATTTAACTGTCTCTACAAGTTCTGTATGTATTAATACTAACAGCAACACTTTTAATCCCTCATATTTTCTCACTAATAACTGAATATGTGCAAAAGCTTTAAATCATAGATAATATCATTTACTATACTAACTTGATCTCATTTAAAAAAGAGGAAATTCATATTTCTTTGCACTCTTATTTTTCTTTTACAAAATCTTTTAAAAAACAGCTATTACTAAATATAATATTCCTAACTGTAATTTGAGAATTAGGCCAAAGATTAGAAATACATCCTTATGATTTAAAGACAAGTTAGAAGCAATTAACTTAAGGCCAGTGAAGAAATTATTCCCTCAAAAATAATTACCTTCTAACAAAGTGAGTGTTGATATAAACTGTTTAATATTTGTGACCATTAAGTTACTGTTTTATTGTGTACCACAATATAAAGAGGCAATTATTTTTGAAATATCATTCTAAGAAATTAACCCTCACTAAGTAATTGAATTGGTGATGTGACAAGCTGCAATAGTCTATCAAATAGTCTCTAAATTACATTGACCACTTTCCTCTAAGAATGAGGGACTTTTTCACCAATCAGTAATGTACTATTGCCAAGCAACTGCATCTGGGAGGGCTCTGCCTGCACACTAGGGGAAACCTCAGCCTGGATGGGACAGGATTCTTGAGTCTGATTGAGAAAGAATTCACAAACAGGTCAGATGAGAGTAGGTGAGGAAAGAATACATTAAAGCAGGAGTAGTGAATGGCAGCAGCTATGCAGACATTAGAGAGCATGGAAGAACAGAGAGGGGAAGGGAAGCTCACTGAACTTCTGCTTGGCTCAGGGCAGATTCCCTTGCCAACTCCTGAAGCCAGGGTCCTCTGGCATCCAGTGTCCACTTGAATCTACATGCCATGGGAAATAAGTCCCTACTACCCCAGGATTTGGGGAGGCACAGGGCACTCGATGGAGTGAGTTTACATTCTGGGAATGTCCCCAAAGCAAAGAAAGGAGATTCAGGCTGGCTACTAAAGAGCATGAGCCTATAGCTCTAGTCCCATCCAGATCAACCAGGTGACAGGAACTTGCAAGCCAAAATCATGGATCTCAGGAGCCCTTCCCTACTCATCTAAAGTACAACAGAGAGAGTAAAGACTTGTGTTTAAGTCTAAAAAACTGAATGAAATAACAAAGACACTTACCACTGGGAAAAGGGTCTCATTAATCTCCCAAGTGGCTTGGAAGAGAATGGAGACAAAACACAGTAAGTTAAACAGCAGGAAGCTTTTTTAGGGCAGAGTACACACTTGAAGAAAGGGGAGTGTGGGCAGCCTCAGAGGGGAGGTGTGCTTAAAGTCTTAAGATGCATGTCTTTTAAGGATTTCAAGAATGGGGCAAATGGCAAAGGGAGCTAGGCTTGACCTGTGGCCTCATGATGTCAGTCACCAGCGGGAGATATTATGTCACCACACATAGTCAGTCCTCTACATAATTCTGTAAGATAAACAACACAAGGAATTTATTGATTCTCTTCTTCCCCAAGATAGTGGTTACCCTCAAGGAATGGAAGCATATCATTTAGGACTGTTTGCCTTGCCTTAAGATCAGGTCAGTTATTGACTGATCACCATAAAGTATGTGAGGAATCTTACCACCTAACTCCCTGGTTTTCAAAATGGAATCTTAGCCTTAAGATGGGGTCCCTCTTGTTCTTACTAAACTGTTTAGAACTTGGCATTTTTCATGGTAGGCAGGAAGAGTTAGTCATCATGATTGTCTCATGGCCTTGCTCTGTCTCAGCACTACTCTTTCTACTTTTTAAATTTTATTTTGGTGTCATTAATCTACAGTTACAGAAAGAACATTATGTTTACTAGGTTCCCCCCTTCACCAAGTCCCCCCCACATACCCGTTCACAGTCACTGTCCATCTGTGTAGTAAGATGCTGTAAAACAAATACTTGTCTTCTCTGTGTGGCGCAGCCCTCCCCGTGCCCCACACACACTATACATGCTAATCATAATGCCCTCTTTCTTTTTCCCTGCCCTTATCCTTCCCTTCCAACCCACCCTCCCCAGTCCCTTTCCCTTTGGTAACTGTTAATCCATTCTTGGGTTCTGTGATTCTGCTGCTGTTTTGTTCCTTCAGTTTTCCTTTGTTCTTATACTCCACATATGAGTGAAATCATTTGGTACTTGTCCTTCTCCGCTTGGCTTATTTCACTGAGCATAAAACTCTCTAGCTCCATCCATGTTGTTGTGAATGGTAGGATCTGTTTTTTTCTTATGGCTGTGTAATATTCCATTGTGTATATGTACCACATCTTCTTTATCCATTCATCTACTGATGGACATTTAGGTTGCTTCCACATCTTGGCTATTGTAAACAGTACAGCAATAAACATAGGGGTGCATCTGTCTTTTTCAAACTGGAGTGCTGCATTCTTAGGGTAAATTCCAAGAAGTGGAATTCCTGGGTCAAATGGTATTTCTATTTTGAGCATTCTGAGGAAACTCCATACTGCTCTCCACAATGGCTGAACTAGTTTACATTCCCACCAGCAGTGTAGGAGGGTTCCCCTTTCTCCACAACCTCACCAACATTTGTTGTTGTTTGTCTTTGCGATGATGGGGATCCTTACTGGTGTGAGGTGATATCTCATTGCGGTTTTAATTTGCATTTCTCTGATGATTAGCGATGTGGAGCATCTTTTCATGAGCCTGTGGGCCATCTGGATTTCTTCTTTAGAGAACTGTCTTTTCAGCTCCTCTGCCCATTTTTTAATTGGATTATTTGCTTTCTATTTGTTGAGGCATGTGAGCTCTTTATATATTTTGGATGTCAATCCTTTATCGGATCTGTCATTTATGAATATGTTCTCCCATACTGTAGGATACCTTTTTGTTCTATTGATGGTGTCCTTTGCTATAAAGAAGCTTTTTAGCTTGATATAGTCCCAATTGTACATTTTTGCCTTTGTTTTCCTTGCCCAGGGAGATATGTTCATGAAGAAGTCACTCATGTTTATGTCCATGAGATTGTTGCCTATGTTTTTTTCTAAGAGTTTTATGGTTTCATGACTTACATTCAGGTCTTTGATCCATTTCAAATTGACTTTTGTGTATGGGGTTAGACAGTGATCCAGTTTCATTCTCTTACATGTAGCTGTCCAGTTTGCCAGAACCATCTGTTGAAGAGACTGTCATTTCCCCATTGTATTTCCCTGGCTCCTTTATCAAATATTAATTGGCCATATATGTTTGGGTTAATGTCTGGAGTCTCTATTCTGTTCCACTGGTCTGTGGCTCTGTTCTTGTGCCAGTACCATATTGCCTTGATTACTGTGGCTTTGTAGTAGAGCTTGAAGTTGGGGAGTGAGAACCCCCCCACTTTATTCTTCCTTTTCAGGATTACATTGACTATTCGGGATCTTTGACGGTTCCATATGAATTTTTTAACTATTTATTCCAGTTCGTTGAAGAATGCTGTTGGTAATTTGATAGGGATTGCATCGAATCTGTATATTGCTTTGGGCAGGATGGCCATTTTGATGATATTAATTCTTCCTAGCCAGGAGCATGGGATGAGTTTCCATTTGTTAGTGACCTCTTTAATTTCTCTTAAGAGTGTCTTGTAGTTTTCAGGGTATAGGTCTTTCACTTCCTTGGTTAGGTTTATTCCTAGGTATTTTATTCTTTTTGATGCTATTGTCAATGGAATTGTTTTCCTGATTTCTCTTTCTATTAGTTCATTGTTAGTGTATAGGAAAGCCACAGATTTCTGTGTGTAAATTTTGTATCCTGCAACTTTGCTTGAAGTCCGATATCAGTTCTAGTAGTTTTGCAGTGGGGTCTTTAGAGTTTTTATGTACAATATCATGTCACTGCAAACAGTGATAGCTTAACTTCTTCTTTACCAATTTGGATTGGTTGTATTTCTTTGTTTTGTCTAATTGCTGTGACTAGGACCTCCAGTACTATGTTGAATAACAGTGGGAGAGTGGGCATCCCTGTCTTGTTCCTGATCTCAGTGGAAAAGCCTTCAGCTTCTCACTGTTCAGTATGATGTTAGCTGTGGGCTTATCATATATGGCCTTTATTATGTTGAGGTAGTTTCCCTGTATACCCATTTTGCTGAGAGTTTTTATCATGAATGGATGTTGAATTTTGTTGAATGCTTTTTCAGCATCTATGGAGATTATCATGTGGTTTTTGTCATTCTTTTTGTTGATGTGGTGGATGATGTTGATGGATTTTCGAATGTTGTGGCATCCTTACATCCCTGGGATGAATCCCACTTGGTCATGGTGTATGATCCTCTTGATGTATTTTTGAATTCGGTTTGCTAATATTTTGTTTAGTATTTTTGCATCTACGTTCATCAGGGATATTGGTCTGTAGTTTTCTTTTTTGGTGGGTTCTTTGCCTGGTTTTGGTATTAGGGTGATGTTGTTGTCATAGAGTGGGTTTGGGAGTATTCCCTCCTCTTCTGTTTCTTGGAAAACTTTAAGGAGAATGGGTATTATGTCTTCTCTGTATGTCTCATAAATTCCAAGGTAAATCCATCTGGTCTGGGGGTTTTGATCTTGGGTAATTTTTTGATTACCACTTCAATTTCGTTGCTGGTAATTGGTCTGTTTATATTTTCTGTTTCCTTCTGTGTCATTCTTGAAAGGTTGTATTTTTCTAAGAAGTTGTCCATTTCTCCTAGTTTTTCCAGCTTGTGGGCACATAGGTTTTCATAGTATTCTCTAATAATTCTTTGTATTTCTGTGGGGTCCGTTGTGATTTTTCCTTTCTCATTTCTAATTCTGTTGAAGTGTATTGACTCTCTTTTTCTCTTAGTAAGTCTGGCTAGAGGCTTATCTATTTTATTTATTTTCTCAAAGAATCAGCTCTTCGTTTCATTGATTTTTTCTATTGTTTAATTCTTTTCAATTTTATTTATTTCTTCTCTGATCTTTATTATGTCCCTCTGTCTGCTGACCTTAGGCCTCATTTTTTTCTTCTTTTCCAATTTTGATAATTGTGACATTAGACCATTCATTTGGGATTGTTCTTCCTTCTTTAAACATGCCTGGATTGCTATATACTTTCCTCTTAAGACTGCTTTTGCTGCATCCCACAGAAGTTGGGGCTTTGTGTTATTGTTGTCATTTGTTTCCATATATTGCTGTATCTCCATTCTAATTTGGTCATTGATCCGTTGATTATTTAGGAGCATGTTGTTAAGCCTCCATGTGTTTATGAGCCTTTTTGCTTTCTTTGGACAATTTTTTTCTAGTTTTATACCTTTGTGGTCTGAAAAGTTGACTGGTAGGATTTCAATGTTTTGTAATTTACTGAGGTTCATTTTGTGGCCTAGTATGTGGTCTATTCTGGAGAATGTTCCATGCGCACTTGAGAAGAATGTGTATCCTGTTGCTTTTGGATGTAGAGTTCTATAGATATCTATTAGGTCCATCTGTTCTAGCGTGTTGTTCAGTGCCTCTGTGTCCTTACTTGTTTTCTGTCTGGTGGATATATCCTTTGGGGTGAGTGGTGTGTTAAAGTCTCCCAAAATGAATGCATTGCATTCTATTTCCTCCTTTAATTCTGTTAGTATTTGTTTCATATATATTGGTACTCCTGTATTGGGTGCATATATGTTTATAATGGTTATATACTCTTGTTGGACTGAGCCCTTTATCATTATGTAATATCCTTCTTTATCTCTTGTTACTTTCTTTATTTTGAAGTCTATTTTGTCTGATACTAATATTGCAACACCTGCTTTTTTTCTCCCTGATGTCACATGAAATATCTTTCTCCAACCCTTGACTTTTAATCTGTGAATGTCTTTGGGTTTGAGGTGAGTCTCTTGTAAGCAGCATATAGATGGGTCTTGCTTTTTTATCCATTCTATTACTCTGTGTCTTTTGATTGGTGCATTCAGTCCATTTAGATTTAGGGTGATTATTGAAAGATATGTACTTATTGCCATTGCAGGCTTTAGATTTGTGGTTACCAAAGGTTCAAGTTTAGCTTGTTTACTACCTTACTGTCTGACCTCACTTGCTTATTGAGCTGTTATAAACACAGTCTGATGATTACTTCTTTCCCTTCTTTTTCCTCCTCGTCCATTCTTCATATGTTGGGTGTTTTGTTCTGTGCTCTTTTTAGGAGTGCTCCCATTTAGAGCAGTCCCTCTATGATACCATGTAGAGGTGGTTTGTGGGAGGCAAATTCCCTCAACTTTTGCTTGTTTGGGAATTGTTTAATCCCTCCTTCATATTTAAATGATAATCGTGCTGGATACAGTATCCTTGGTTCAAGGCCCTTTTGTTTCTTTGCATTAAATATATCATGTCATTCTCTTTTGGCCTGTAATGTTTCTTTTGAGAAGTCTGATCATAGCCTGATGGGTTTTCCTTTGTAGGTGACCTTTTTACTCTCTCTGGCTGCCTTTAATACTCTGTCCCTGTCCTTGATCTTTGCCATTTTAATTATTATGTGTCTTGGTGTTGACCTCTTTGGATCCCATCTCTCTGGAGTTCTGTGTGCCTCCATAGTCTGAGCAACTATTTCCAACCCCAGTTTGGGGAAGTTCTCAGCAATTACTTTTTCAAAGACACTTTCTATCCCTTTTTCTCTCTCTTCTTCCTCTGGTACCCCTATAATGCGGATATTGTTCCTTTTGGATTGGTCACACAGTTCTCTTAATATTGTTTCATTCCTGGAGATCCTTTCATCTTTCTTTGCATCAGCTTCTATGCGTTCCTTTTCTCTGGTTTCTGTTCCATCAATGGCCTCTTGCATCTTATCCATTCTGCTATAAATCCTTCCAGAGCTTGTTTCACTTCTGTAACCTCCCTCTGGACATCTGTGATCTTCCTCCAGACATCTGTAATCTCCCTCCAGATTTCATTCCTTAGCTCTTGCATATTTCCCTGCAGCTCTGTCAGCATGTTTATGATTTTTATTTTGAATTCTTTTTCAGGGAGACTGTTTAGGTCTGCCTCTGCAGATCCTTTCTCAGGTGTAACTATCTTGGACTGAACCAGATTTTTTTGCCTTTTCATGGTGATAGCAGTGGCTTTAGGCAGGTTGCGGGTGTGTCAGCTGGAAGAAGAAAGTCCTTTCCTGCTTGCTGGATGCCTTACCCTTCTCCGCTGCCTGTGATGACAACCTGCACTCCTGGTGCAGCCACCAGGTTAATCGCCTAAGCTGCTGTGGGCAGGATATCTGTCAGAGCAGCGCGGAGCCCTGCGGGGAGTGGCAGGCAAGCCAGGTGCACTCCTCCATGTCTGCAGCAACCCCGCCGGGCAGCTGTGTAGCAGCAGTGGCCTTTGGGTCTTGCCCAGGTGGCTGTGTGTTGGGCTGGGATTCCAGTCAGCTTCTGGGAGCATGCCTGCTCCCTCTGGCTCCACTGCCGGTGCGCGCAGGGCTCTTCCATGCATGCATCTACTGGGCTCTGGCTTCACTGCCGCCAGTGTATGTGAGCCACGCCCAGGCTGTTCAGTCGCGCCGCTGTGGGCTAGCACAAGCCTCTCCTATGATGCATAGATCTGCTCTCAGTTCCTTCCAGCACTTCTGCTCCCCGTTCACGCTCCCACTCTCCTGCTACTGGGCCCCTGTGTTGGGGTCCGTGCCAGTTGGAGGAATGACTGACAGGCTGCCTAGTTCTGTGAGGGGCTTCAGAGCTGCACTGCCTCCATTTAGTGCGCCTAAGTTTCCCCGGTATTCCCAGCTGCCGGGACAACTTCGTCCAGCTATGGGGTCCCTGTCTCTTTAAGACTTGCAGAAATAACTCGCTTTTCTTTTGTCTCAGGGGTGCCAGTTGCGGGGACCTGCCCACAGGTTTTGATTTTCCATTTCTCTAATATCCAGCACCCCGTGCACCTTGTGTCTGTGTTCCGGGTGTGGATTTCTAGAGCTGGTTGTTTAGCAGTCCTGGGCTTTCACTCCCTCCCCGTTCCTACTCCTTTCTTCCTACCGGATTCTGGGGTTGGGGGGCGTTCAGGTCCCACCTGGCCATGGCTTGTATCTTACCCCCTTCATGTGATGCTGAGTTCTCACAGATGTAGATGTATCCTGGATGTTGTACTGCATCCACTGGTGTCTCTTTTAGGAATAGTTGTATTTGGGGAGGAGATTTCCTCTGAACTACTCATGCTGCCATCTTCCCGTGATCCTCCTACTCTTTCTACTTTTAGTTAAATTGTTGTATCTTCTCCTGATTTATAGGACCCTCTGTAGTAAGATATAAGCAGAATATTTAAAGTTGATACAGCTTAAAAAAAACTATCAGTAGAGGTAATTAATAAAAATTAAATTTTAAAGAGTGAGAAAAATAAAAAGTAATCTATACCTAACTACATCTGATTATTTCAGTACTAAGAAATTATGGTGACAGTAACAGCACCAGTTGGAATGAGGATTTAATAATGTATTTGTTGAATCACTGTTTGTATACTTGAATACAATATAATATCTATATCAACTATACTTCATTTAAAAATGCATTTAGAAAAACAAACAAAAGAAACACACAGTTTGAACATATTAAAACAAGAATAAATAAAAGCATTGTATGCAGTATGCACTCCTATCCCTTACATCTGAGTGTGCTCTAAATGTGACTACAGAAGTTTTAATAGCCTGTCTGTCCCTTCACTTTATGTTTGTGAGGTTCTTTCATGAACACAACCTTTGATTCTTGCAAAATAGTTCATCAATTCAAATGCAAGCTTCTGAAATCAGGAGTTTCCTTACTTTTCTCTGTACTTTCAGTCAGCATGCAAAATAATTCCTGCTATGAAACTGTAGCTGTAGATGTGGTTTCCCTAATCCAGTGAGACTTAAATAAGATCTGCTTTCAAATACTTGATTTTTTTGGTATGTTTGTGTTTTATATAAAACTTTCAGTACTTAAGTGGGTTGACTTTAGATAAGTTTGATTTAACGTAACTGTTTTTCTAATGAGATAATTAATTTGCACATAATGGATTATAAACTCTCTTCCAGATTTTTCAGTGATTCTCATTCTAATTCTGATGACATTCAGCTGTCCTGACACTGGAGCTAGAGTTGCCCAGACATTCTCACACAGAGTAAGACTCAAGTCCATTTTATCATCTCATCTGGTTTAAGGAAGCCAAGAGGTAAAACTCAAACTCATTCAGACATAATTCTTTCATCTAAGACCTGCTACTTAGCTGTTCATTTTTATTTTTTAATTAAATTTTAGTTTATTTTGTATTTTAGTTTAGTTTCAGAGCCTTTTTTAAAAATTGGCTTAATTGAACATTTTTTATTTCTCCTACCACTTTTAAAAGTCTATGGCGGTAAATAATGGTGAAAGTGATCACCTTAAATGTAGGAAGGCTTGCTGATAACAGAATCTCAGAGGTAGGAATTAGAAAGGGCCGTTTGTCCAGAATTATAATGTATTAACCAGGGTGACTTACTGAAACTGTTAATAATAGTTTTTTAGAAGTAAAAAGTCTGGCTTTGGGAAAGCAAATGAGGTGGTCAAGAAGGTTTTGGATCATAGGTAAGGCCATAAATAAACTGTGCACAAGACCATAGAGGAATTGGCTAGTACAAAAAAGTGCATATACATTTCATATGTATTATTATACCTTATTGCACATATAATCTATGTACACATATGTGTATTTAAGTTATATATATGTATGAATGTGTATTAACATGTATACATATATGTGCATACCTTATCATCATCAAATAGATGTTTTTCTTTATGTCTATGGAACATTATGCAAACTGGCCTTATAACTAGCCACCAAGTGAACCTTAATAAAATTTAAGCAGATTTTTATAAAGAATGTTTACAGAACAAAATCAAATAAAAATACAACTAAAGAATTAAAAAGACCAACATCTTGGTTACTTGGACATTAAGACGCAAATTTCACAGATACTCCTGTGTGGAAGAGGTAATAAAAAGAAATTTCAAACAATCTAGAAAGCAATTCAAAGAGTACTTCTCACCAAAATCTCTGGGACTCAATGAAATTCTACTGTTTGGGAAAAGGCAGCCTTAAATGTTTTTAATACTAAAGAATAAAGAATAAAATTGGAGAAACTGGGCACCCATCTGAAGAAACAAGAAGATAAAAAAATACAAATATATAAAGGATAAGGATACTTGGGAGGTGGTACAAAAATAAAATCTAAAAAAGGAGGTAGTGGAGTAAAATTTAATTAGTGAGTCAGAATAATGACTTCTTAATAAACGGAGACAGTTACAGACAAGTGTAAAATAATCATCTGAAGTTATTTGAGAAATATCTGGATCCTATTATTAATACTATGATTATTATTATTTTTTTTTTGAGAGGGCATCTCTTATTTTTATTGATCAAATGGTTGTTAACAACAATAAAGTTCAGTATAGGGGGGTCAATGCTCAATGCACAATCATTAATCCATCTCAAGCCTAACTCTCATCAGTCTCCAATCTTCTGAAGCATAACGAACAAGTTTTTACATGGTGAACGAATTCTTACATAGTGAATAAATTCTTACATGGTGAACAGTACAAGGGCATTCATCACAGAAACTTTCGGTTTTGATCATGCATTATGAACTATAAACAATCAGGTCAAATATGAATATTAATTTGATTTATATACTTGATTTATATGTTGATCCCACATTTCTCCCTTTATTATTATTATTATTTTTATTTTTAATAAAATGCTGAAGTGGTAGGTAGATGCAAGATAAAGGTAGAAAACATAGTTTAGTGTTGTAGGAGAGAAATTGTAGATGATCAGGTGTGTGCCTGTAGACTATGTGTTAATCCAAGCTAGACAAGGGCAACAAACTATCCACAGATGCAGAAGATTTCTCTCAAAGCAGGGGGGGTGAGGTTCTGAGCCTCACCTCTGTTGATCCCCAATTTCTCACCTGATGGCCCCCCTGCGACTGTGCCTGTCTTAGGTTGTTCCTCCTTTGAGGAATCTTACTGGTCTCTGGCTAACCAGTCATCTTCCGGGGCCATACAGGGAAATGTAAAGTTGGTAAGTGAGAGAGAAGCCATATTGTTTGAAAAGGTTAGCTTTTTACTTCTTTGCAGATTTATGCCCTGTGGCTTCTATGCCCAGCACTTGTCTCGAGGTATCTTTACCACCTGGAGGAATTATGATACTCGGTAACTTCGATATGAGGCACGAATTCTATTTAAGGGTTGTAATTAGTAAGAAAGAAGAAAAGCTATAGAGGTAGCATATGGAAGAAAACACGGGAGGATTGATTATTTCTTTGACATATCTTCTTGTAGAGTACCTTAAGTATGTATAGGTTTTAAACTACTAACTAATTTGTACACACATATTAACATAATAGGAATATGGTGACATAAACAAAGCAAATCTGTAATTACCAGCTAGCTCCAGTGAAGCCAAGAAAACCATTTAGGCACCCTAAGCATTTGTGAAAATTTGCCTATGATATGATGGATATTGTCCAAATATACTTGAACAGTCTGAGAGAAATCAGACAAATTAAAGCAGCCCATTTCTGGGATCTGTTCACCTCCCATATGTCCTTTTAACCGTAGATAGTCTATAGTTATAAGATTTTGGAGTGCTACACCTTGCACCCCTCCCAACTCCTGGTTGAGTTCCAACAGTACAGATCCGGTCAAATTTGTTGTCTCACTGTATGCACATGCCATCCTAGACATCTCCCTCCTCATTCCAATGGCAAGTCCAGGAAACGGTGGGGTGGACGCAGCCATGACCGCAGCATCGCCCAGATCCCTGTTGAGGCTTTTTGATGATCATCCCCTGGCACGAGTCCTCCAGAGAGTGCTGATGCCAGAAGCTCCTCCTCATATCGTATCTTAGTTCATTTTCTGGGTATCCAAGCTAGGCCTTGATCTTCTGCATGGAAACAAACAGACCCTTTGCCCACACTTTGACATGCCCTCTATACCACTGTGCAGAACTCATTGGAGGTCAGCACACAGGGACTGCTTTTATTATTATTATTATTATTAAGAGAAAGGAATATTATCAGAAAAGAGTACCTCCATAGCTGATCATCTGACACCCTTTAAAAGATCAACATTAAGGATATTTAAAGCATGCATTGATCTTTGATTTACCAATACTTTTATCCTATCAAGGAGTAATCCCCCTTTTCTTTCTTTCTTTCTTTCTTTTTTTTTTTTAATCTTTAATCTACACTTACATGAAGAGTACTATGTTTACTATGCTCTCCCCTATATCAGGTCCCCCCAAACAACCACATTACGGTTACTGTCCATTAGCTTAGCAACATGTTGTAGAATCCCTACCTGTCCTCTCTGTGTTGTGAAGCCCACCCTCCCCTTTCTCCCTGCCCCCCATGCATGCTAATCTTAATACCCCCCTTCTTCTTCCACCCCCTTATCCCTCCCTGCCTACCCATTCTCCCCAGTTCCTTTCCCTTTGGTACCTGTTAGTCCATTTTTGGGTTCTGTAATTCCGCTGCTGTTTTGTTCCCTCAGTTTTTCCTTTGTTCTTATACTCCTCAGATGAGTGAAATCATTTGGTATTTCTCTTTCTCCGCTTGGCTTATTTCACTGAGCATAATACTCTCCAGCTCCATCCATGTTTCTGCAAATGGTTGGATTTTTCCACTTCTTATGGCTCAGTAGTATTCCATTGTGTATATGTACCACATCTTCTTTATTCATTCATCTACCGATGGACATTTAGGTTGCTTCCAATTCTTGGCTATTGTAAATAGTGCTGCGATAAACATAGGGATGCATCTGTCTTTCTCAAACTTGATTGCTGCGTTCTTAGGGTAAATTCCTAGGAGTGGAATTCCTGGGTCAAATGGTAGATCTGTTTTGAGCATTTTGATGAACCTCCAAACTGCTTTCCACAATGGCTGAACTAATTTACATTCCCACCAGCAGTGTAGGAGGGTTCCCCTTTCTCCACAGCCTCGCCAACATTTGTTGTTGTTTGTCTTTTGGATGGCAGCTATCCTTACTGGTGTGAGGTGATACCTCATTGTAGTTTTAATTTGCATTTCTCTGATAATTAGAGATGTGGAGCATCTTTTCATGTGTCTCTTGGCCATCTGTATTTTTTTTTTAGAGAACTGTCTGTTCAGTTCCTCTGCCCATTTTTTAATTGGGTTATTTGTTTTTTGTTTGTTGAGGCGTGTGAGCTCTTTATATATTCTGGACGTCAAGCCTTTATCGGATCTGCCATTTTCAAATATATTCTCCCATACTGTAGGGTTCTTTTTTGTTCTATTGATGGTATCTTTCGCTGTACAGAAGCTTTTCAGCTTAATGTAGTCCCTCTTGCTCATTTTTGCTGTTGTTTTCCTTGCCCGGGGAGATATGTTCAAGAAGTGGTCACTCATGTTTATGTCTAAGAGGTTTTTGCCTATGTTTTTTTCCAAGAGTTTAATGGTTTCATGACTTACATTCAGGTCTTTGATCCATTTTGAGTTTACCTTTGTATATGGGGTTAGACAATGGTCCAGTTTCATTCTCCTACATGTAGCTGTCCAGTTTTGCCAACACCATCTGTTGAAGAGACTGTCATTTTGCCATTGTATGTCCTTGGCTCCTTTAAATAATATTAATTGACCATATTTGTTTGGGTTAATGTCTGTAGTCTCTAATCTTTTGCACTGGTCTGTGGCTCTGTTCTTGTGCCAGTACCAAATTGTCTTGATTACTATGGCTTTGTAGTAGAGCTTGAGGTTGGGGAGTGAGATCCCCCCTACTTTATTCTTCTTTTTCAGGATTGCTTTGGCTATTCGGGGTCTTTGGTGTTTCCATATGAATTTTTGAATTATTTGTTCCAATTCATTGAAGAATGTTGCTGGTAATTTGTGAGGGATTGCATCAAATCTGTATATTGCTTTGGGCAGGATGGCCATTTTGACGATATTAATTCTTCCTAGCCATGAGCATGGGATGAGTTTCCATTTGTTAGTATCCCCTTTAATTTCTCTTAAGAGTGTCTTGTAGTTTTCAGGGTATAGGTCTTTCACTTCCTTGGTTAGATTTTTACCTAAGTATTTTATTCTTTTTGATGCAATTGTGAATTGAATTGTTTTCCTGATTTCCCTTTCTATTAGTTCATTGTTGGTGTATAGGAAAGCTACAGATTTCTGTGTGTTAATTTTGTATCCTGCAACTTTGCTGTATTCCAATATCAGTTCTAGTAGTTTTGGAGTGGAGTTTTTAGGGTTTTTTATGTACAATATCATGTCGTCTGCAAATAGTGACAATTTAACTTCTTCTTTACCAATCTGGATTCCTTGTATTTTTCTGTTTTGTCTAATTGCTGTGCCTAGGACCTCCAGTTCTATGTTGAATAACAGTGGTGAGAGTGGGCATTCCTGTCTTGTACCCGATCTCAGTGGAAAAGCCTTCAGCTTCTCACTGTTCAGTGTGATGTTGGCTGTGGGTTTATCATATATGGCCTTTATTATGTTGTGGTACTTGCCCTCTATACCCATGTTGTTGAGAATTTTTAGCATGAATGGATGTTGAATTTTGTTGAATGCTTTTTCGGCATCTATGGAAATGATCCTCTGTTTTGTGTCCTTCTTTTTATTAATGTGGTGGATGATGTTGATGGATTTTTGAATGTTGTATCATCCTTGCATCCCTGGGATGAATCCTACTTGGTCGTGGTGTATGATCCTTATGATATATTTTTGAATTCAGTTTGCTAATATTTTATTGAGTATTTTTGTGTCTACATTCATCAGGGATATTGGTCTGTAATTTTCTTTTTTTGGTGGGGTCTTTGCCTGGTTTTAGTATTAGGGTGATGTTGGCTTCATAGAATGGATTTGGAAGTATTCCCTCCTCTTCTATTTTTGGAAAACTTTAAGGAGAATGGGTATTATATCTTCTTTGTATGTCTGATAAAATTCTGTGGAAAATCCGTCTGGCCCGGGGGTTTTGTTCTTGGTTATTTTTTTGATTATCGCTTCAATTTCTGTGCTGGTAATTGGTTTGTTTAGATTTTGTGTTTCTTCCTTGGTTAGTCTTGGGAGGTTGTATTTTTCTAGGAAGTTGTCCATTTCTTCTAGGTTTTCCAGCTTCTTAGCATATAGGTTTTCATAGTAGTCTCTAATAATTCTTTGTATTTCTGTGGGGTCCGTATTGATGTTAATTTTCTCGTTTCTCATTCTGTTGATGTGTGTTGATTCTCTTTTTCTCTTAATAAATTGGCCTAGAGGCTTATCTATTTTGTTTATTTTCTCAAAGAACCAGCTCTTGGTTTCATTGATTTTTTCTATTGTTTTATTCTTCTCAATTTTACTTATTTATTCTCTGATCTTTAATATGGCCCTCCTTCTAACTTTAGGTCTCATTTATTCTTCTTTTTCCAATTTTGATAATTATGACATTAGACTATGCATTTGGGTTTGTTCTTCCTTCTTTAAATATGCCTGGATTGCCATATACTTTCCTCTTAAGACTGATTTTGCTGCGTCCCAAAGAAGTTGGGGATTTGTGTTGTTGTTGTCATTTTTTTCCACATATTGTTTGATCTCTATTTTAATTTGGTTATTGATTCATTCACTATTTAGAAGCATGTTGTTAAGCCTCCATGTGTATATGGGCCTTTTTGCTTTCTTTGTACAATTTATTTCTAGTTTTATACCTTTGTGGTCTGAAAAGTTGGTTGGTAGAATTTCAGTCTTTTAGAATTTACTTAGGCTCTTTTTATGGCCTAGTATGTGGTCTCTTCTGGAGATTGTTCCATGTGCACTTGAGAAGAATGTGTATCCTGTTGCTTTTGTGTGTAGAATTCTATAGATGTCTATTAGGTCTGTCTGTTCTAGAGTGTTGTTCATTGCCTGTCTATCCTTACTTATTTTCTATCTGGTGGATCTGTCCTTTGGCATGAATGGTGTGTTGAAGTCACCAAAAATGAATGCATTGCATTCTATTTCCTCCTGTAGTTCTGTTAGTATTTTTTTCACATATGCTGGTGCTCCTGTGTTGGGTGCATATATATTTATAATGGTTATATCCTCTTATTGGACAGACCCCATTTTCATTATTTAATGTTCTTCTTTATCTCTTGTTACTTACTTTGTTTTGAAGTTTATTTTGTCTAATACTAGTTCTTCAGCACCTGCTTTTTTCTCCGTGTTGTTTGCATAAAATATCTTTTTGCATCCCTTGACTTTTAGTCTGTGCATATCTTTGGGTTTGAGGTGAGTCTCTTGTAAGCAGCATATTGATGGGTCTTGTGTTTTATCCATTCTGTTACTCTATGTCTTTTTACTGTTGCATTCAACCCATTTACATTTAGGGTGATTATCGATAGGTATGTACTTATGGCCATTGCATGCTTTAGATTCATGATTACCAAAAGTTCAAGGTTAATTTCCTTACTATCTAAGAGTCTAACAACTCACTTAGTATGCTATTACAAACACAATCTAAAGGTTATTTTCTATTTCTCCTCTTTTTTCTTCCTCCTCCATTCTTTTTATATTAGGTATCATATTCTCTACTTTTTGTCTATCCCTTGATTGACTTTGGAGATAGTTAATTTAATTTTGCATTTGCTTAGTAATTAGCTGTTCTACTTTCTTTACTGTAGTTTTATTACCTTTGTTGACAGCTGTTCTTCCTTAGGAACACTTCCATCTATAGCAGTCCCTCCAAAATAGACTGTAGAGATGGTTTGTGGGAGGTAAACTCTCTCAGCTTCTGCTTATCTAGAAATTATTTCATCCCTCCTTCAAATTTAAATGATAATCTTGCCAGATAAAGTAATTTTTGTTCTAGGCCCTTCTACTTCCTGGCATTAAATACATTTTGCCACTGCCTTCTGGCCTGTAAGGTTTCTTCTGAGAAGTCTGATGGTAGCCTGATGGGCTTTCCTTTGTATGTGATCTTATTTCTCTCTCTGGCTAATTTTAATAGTGTGTCCTTGTCCTTGATCTTTGCCATTTTAATTACTATATGTCTTGGTGTTGTCTTTCTTAGGTCCCTTGTATTGGGAGATCTGTGCATCTCTATGGCCTGAGAGACTATCTCCTTCCCCAGATTGGGGAAGTTTTCAGCAACTACCTCCTCAAAGACACTTTCTATCCCTTTCTCTTTCTCTTCTTCTTCTGGTGTCCCTATAATGAGAATATTGTTACATTTGGATTGTTCACACAGTTCTCTCAATATTCTTTCATTCTTAGAGATCGTCTTTTCTCTCTGTGCCTCAACTTCTTTGTATTCCTCTTCTCTAGTTTCTATTTCATTTATTGTCTCCTCCACTGTATCCAACCTGTTTTAATACCCTTCATCATGCTCTTCAATGATTGGATCTCCAACCTGAATTCATTCCTGAGTTCTTGGATGTCTTCCTATACCTCTGTTAGCATGTTACTGATTTTTATTTTGAACTCCCTTTCAGGAAGAGTCACGAGGTCCATATCATTTAAATCTTTCTCATTAGTTGTATTAATAATTTTACTCTGGACCAGGTTCCTTTGGCATTTCATATTTGTATATGGTACCTTCTAGTGTCCAGAATCTCTATTCTGGAGCTGCTCAGCCCCTGAAGCAGTGTCAGGGATTGGAGGGGAGCGGTATTGGTGCCTGGGGGGAGGAAAGAGCTATACCCCACTTCTCATCTGCTGTGCCTGTCTCCACTGCCTGAGCCAGTAGGCTGAGCACCCAGATATAACCTTTTGTCCCAGAACAGCCAGATATGGATCCCTGCTTTTCACAAGCAGCCAGATTCCCAGTCTCTCCAGGAACTCTGCCAGTCCCAGCTTTCCAACCCTGTAAGCAGAAGAGAATGATGAAAGCACCATGAAATGTAGGTTTGTGCTTCCAGAGCAGATCTCTGGAGCTAGATATTCAGCACTCCCAAGCCTTCCACTCCCTCCCTGCTCTGTTTCTCTTCCTCCTGATGGTGAGCTGGGGTGGGGGAAGGGCTCGGGTCTCACAGAGCCACAACTCTGGTACTTTACCCCATTCGGTGAGGTCTGCTCTTTTCTCCAGGTGTGTGCAGTCTGGCCCCATCCTCTTTCCTGTTGCTCTCTCAGGATTAGTTGCACTAACTATATTTTCTAGTTGTGTCCAGCTTTAGGAGGAAGCCTCTGTCTCTCCTCTCATGCCATCATCTTTAATCCTTACCACATCTTTTCTATTATTTTTTAAGATGGCATTCAGATGATAAAATTCCACACCTATTCTGTATATTTTAAATTAAAACTGTGATAGAATGCATCTATTATATTTTATGGTAGCATATCCAATAATGATTTTAAATATTGCTTTCAATACCTAAATATCACTTTGATATACCAGAAACTATCCTTTGCCTCACAAATGTTAATATTATCCATGCATTATATTCTATTCTGATGCTCTTGACTTATTTATACATTTCTAGTAGGGAAAAAAGTCTGACTTCATTATGTACTAAGTGTTAGGAAATGCAAATTTCATTTTTATGACATTAAATGAATTTTATGACATTAAATCTTATTAAGTGTTTAACCACAGGGAGCAAAATAGTTTATTTAATGAAAATTACTGTTTTAAGGCTAAAGTTAAAGAATCAAACAATTCTTTTTTTTATCTCAACATCTAGTAGTAGCAAATATATCTACATTTTTATTATGTTTTGATATATAATATTTTTAATATCTTATATTTGCATGTTATGTACTACCATATGGTCTAAATATTAAGTAACTCATAAATGTTTGTAATTCATGGAGACTTGCAGGGAAAATGGAAGTTTCTACAGCCAGGATCCTCACCTGACCTAAATCTACCTGGTGATGTAATTGGTTTATTCAATAGTCTAATGGTTAAACACCGGGTTGGAAATAGGCTAGTACTGCCCAGTGCTCAGTAGAGATCCACAAACAGAACAAAGGCTGGAGGCAAAGGAAGAGCCTGGAATGGAGGCAGAGCCTGGAGGAGAGACAGGCAGAGACAGACTTGTCAGATACAAAGGAAACTCTAGCACTTGACCCACCAGCATGACAATAAAACTTGGTATAAAGCTTTTTTACCACCTCCACCACCCCAAACATTTCATTGTCATGTGTCAGTCTCACTTAATTCCAAATGAACTTGCTTGGAGCTGGGAGCCTCCTCTGGCCCGGAGCTGCAACACTAAAGTCCAAATTCTAATTCATTCATTGGCTTGTAGGGTCTTTCTTTGAGAGAAAATCATATGTGTTGGGCAAATAATGTATGTTTACTGAAATGTTAAAATTAATATTTTTTCATGCAAATAGTATAGCACTGAAGTTAGAAAGTCTTTATCTGAGAGCTCAACTGGAGAGTATGAAACACTTCTAACATATGTCACTCTCCTTACTATTCCCTCTCTTTTAGAGCATTTCTTACTTTCTGATATTGTGACATGTCACCTCATAAATTTCAAGTTGCTAGCATTATGGTAAGTACCAAAACATAGCAATAAAATTTGTTTTGTTTCTGACAATACAACACAAAACTCATTCCTTTTATGTATTGTTCTTTAACTTCCAACACTGCCATTTTTAATTAGGATAGACTTCTCAATAACATTTTAGTTATATAAAAATTTGTATTTTGGGAATTTGTCACAAAGAAAACATCTGTGTCAGCCATGCAAGTCAATAAATGGAACATTATGAATACCTCAGAGTCTTTCTTTGGTCCCTTTCCAACTACTCACCTCTTCCTATTCCTATGCCACAAAGCACAATATCAAGCTTTAATTTTTTTGTATAAGAATCCTTTTCTCAGGTGGAGCCAAGAAGGTGGTGTGAGTAGAGCAGCGGAAATCTCCCAAAACCACATATATTTATGAAAATATAACAAAGACAACTCCTCCTAGAATAGAGACCGGAGGACATAGGACAACATCCAGATCACATCCACACCTGTGAGAACCCAGTGCTTCACAAAGAGGGTAAGATACAAGCCACAGCCTGGCAGGACCTGAGCACCCCTCACCCCAACTCCTGGAGGGAGTAGAGGAGTCAGAGCCTTGAGGAGAAGGGAGCCCAGGACTGCTGAACACCCAGCCCCAGCCATCCAGACCAGAGTGCAGACACAGTGCATGCGTGGGGCCCTGGATACTAGGCAAACAGGGCAGAAAGACTGGTGAGCGGGTCCCTGAGGCCGGCACCTGAGGACAAAGAAAAGCGAGCGGCTTTCTTTTTTTAAAAAATTATTTATGTAATTATTTTTTTGTTTGTTTTTGTTTTGTTTTGTTTTGGCGAGTGCTTTTTGGAAGTCTTAAAAGGACAGGGTGGGACACTTAGTCCAGAGGCAGGGAATCTGGGGATCTCTGGGCACTCTAATCCCTTGGGCAGCAGGAAGCATGGAGGCCCCTCATGGAGATAAATAGCCTCCCGGCCACTCCCCCTCCAACACAGCTCCACCAATTTGGAGCAGCAGCCTGAGAAAAGCCACACCCACAGCAACAGCAGAGATAAACTCCATAGCAGCTGGGCAGGAATCAGAGGCCCTGTCTGCACGCAGCTGCCCAGCACAAGCTGATAGCAGTCGCTGTTCTCCCAGGAGAGGAAGGCCACAAACCAACAAGAAGTGAATTTCTTCAAGCCATCACTCATTTCAGCTCTGCAAACAATTTCTATCACCATGAAAAGGCAAAATTACAGGCAAACCAAGAGCACAGAGATAACACCAAAGAAGGAGACAGAACTAACCAGTCTTCCTGAGAAAGAATATAAAATAAAAATCATAAACATGCTGACGGAGATGCAGAGAAATATGCAAGAGCTAAGGGATGAAGTCTGGAGGGAGATCACAGACGCCAGGAAGGAGATTACAAAAGTGAAACAAACTCTGGAAGGATTTATGAGCAGAATGGATAAGATGCAAGAGGCCATTGATGGAATAGAAACCAGAGAACAGGAACGCATAGAAGCTAACATAGAGAGAGATAAAAGGATCTCCAGGAATGAAACAATATTAAGAGAACTGTGTGACCAATCCAAAAGGAACAATATCCATATTATAGGGGTAGCAGAAGAAGAGAGAGAAAAATGGATAGAAAGTGTCTTTGAGGAAATAATTGCTGAAAACTTCCCCAAACTGGGGGAGGAAATAATCAAGCAGAACATGGAAATACACAGAACCCCCAGCAGAAAGGATCCAAGGAGGACAACACCAAGACAAATAATAATTAAAATAGCAAAGATCAAGGACAAGGAAAGAGTTTTAAAGGCAGCTAGAGAGAAAAATTTCACCTAAAAAGGAAAACCCATCAGGCTATCATCAGACTTCTCAACAGAAACCTTATAGGCCAGAAGAGAATGGCATGATATATTGAATGCAATGAAACAGAAGGGCCTTGAACCAAGGATACTGCATCCAGCATGATTATCATTTAAATATGATGGAGGGATTAAACAATTCTCAGACAAGCAAAAGTTGAGGGAATTTGCATCCCACAAATAACCTCTATAGGGTATCTTAGAGGGACTGCTCTAGATGGGAGCACTCCTAAAAAGAGCACAGAACAAAACACACAACATATGAAAAATGGAGGAGGAGGAATAAGAAGGGAAAGAAGAAAAGAATCTCCAGACAGTGTATATAACAGCTCAATAAGCGAGCTGAGTTAGGCAGTAAGATACTAACGAGGCTAACCTTGAACCTTTGGTAACCACGAATTTAAAGCCTGCAATGGCAATAAGTACATATCTTTCAATAGTCACCCTAAATGTAAATGGACTGAATGCACCAATCAAAAGACACAGAGTAATAGAATGGATAAAAAAGCAAGGCCCATCTATATGCTGCTTACAAGAAACATACCTCAAACCCAAAGACATGCACAGACTAAAAGTCAAGGGATGGAGAAACATATTTCAGGCAAACAACAGAGAGAAGAAAGCAGTGGTTGCAGTACTAATATCAGACAAAATAGACAAAAAACAAAGAAAGTAACAAGAGATAAAGAAGGACACTACATAATGATAAAGGGCTCAGTCCAACGAGGATATAACCATTCTAAATATATATGCACCCAACACAAGAGCACCAGCATATGTGAAACAAATACTAACAGAACTAAAGGGGGAAACAGACTGCAATGCATTCAATTTAGGAGACTTCACACACCACTCACCCCAAAGGATAGATCCACCGGGCAGAAAATAAGGACATGGAGGCACTGAACAACACAGTAGAACAAATAGACCTAATAGACATCTATAGAACTCTACATCCAAAAGCAACAGGATATACATTTTTCTGAAGTGCACATGGAACATTCTCCAGAGTAGACCACATACTAGCCCACAAAAAGAGGCTCAGTAAATTCCAAAATATTGAAATTCTACCAACCAACTTTTCAGACCACAAAGGTATAAAACACGAAATAAGTTTTACAAAGGAAACAGAAAGGTGCACAAACATATGGAGGCTTAACACAGGCTCCTACATAATCAATGGATCAATAAACAAATTAAAATAGAGATCAAGGAATACATGGAAGCAAATGACAACAACAACACAAAGCCCCAACTTCTGTGGGGTGCAGCGAAAGCAGTCTTATAGGAAAGTATATAGTGATCCACGCACACTTGAAGAAGGAAGAACAATCCCAAATGAATAGTCTAACATCACAATTATTGAAACTGGAAAAAGAAGAATAAATGAGGCCTAAAGTCAGCAGAAGAGGGGACATAATGAAGATCAGAGAAGAAATAAACAAAATTGAGAAGAATAAAACAATAGCAAAATTCAATGAAACCAAGAGATGGATATTTGAGAAAATAAACAAAATAGATAAGCCTCTAGCCAAATTAATAAGAGAAAAAGAGAATCAACACAAATCAACAGAATCGCAATGAGAACGGAAACATAACGACAGACTCCACAGAAATACAAAGAATTATTAAAGACTACTATGAAAACCTATATGTTAACAAGCTGGAAAACCTAGAAGAAATGAACAACATCCTAGAAAAATACAACATTCCAAGACTGACCAAGGAAGAAACACAAAAGTTAAACAAACCAATTATGAGCAAAGAAATTGAAACGGTAATCAAAAAACTACCCAAGAACAAAACCCCCGGGCTGGAGGGATTTCCCTCGGAATTTTATCAGACACACAGAGAAGACATAATACCCATTCTCCTTAAAGTTTTCCAAAAAATAGAAGAGTAGGGAGTACTCCCAAACTCATTCTATGAAGCCCACATCACCCTAATACCAAAACCAGGCAAAGACCCCACCAAAAAAGAAAACTACAGATCAATATCCCTGATGAACATAGATGCAAAAATACTCAATAAAATATTAGCAAACCGAATTCAAAACTATATCAAAAGGATCATACAACACGACCAAGTAGGATTCATCCCAGGGATGCAAGGATGCTACAACATTCGAAAATCCATCAACATCATCCACCACATCAACAAAAAGAATGACAAAAACCACATAATCATCTCCATAGATGCTGAAAAAGCATTCAACAAAATTCAACATCCGTTCATGATAAAAACTCTCAGCAAAATGGGTATACAGGGAAACTACCTCAACATAATGAAGGCCATATATGATAAGCACACAGCTAACATCATACTGAACAGTGAGAAGCTGAAGGCTTTTCCACTGAGATCAGGAACAAGACAGGGATGCCCACTCTCCCACTGTTATTCAACATAGTACTGGAGGTCCTAGCCACAGCAATTAGACAAAACAAAGAAATACAACCAATCCAAATTGGTAAAGAAGAAGTTAAGCTATCACTGTTTGCAGATGACATGATATTGTACATAAAAACACCTGTAGACTCCACATGAAAACTACCAGAACTGATATCGGAATACAGCAAAGTTGCAGGATACAAAATTAACACACAGAAATCTGTGGCTTTTCTATACACTAACAATGAACCAATAGAAAGAGAAATCAGGAAAGCAATTCCATTCACAATTGCATCAAAAAGAATAAAATACCTAAGAATAAACCTAACCAAAGAAGTGAAAGACTTACACTCTGAAAACTACAAGTCACTCTTAAGAGAAATTAAAGGGGACACTAACAAATGGAAACTCATCCCATGCTCATGATTGGGAAGAATTAATATAGTCAAAATGGCCATCCTGCCCAAAGCAATATACAAATTTAATGCAATCCTTATCAAATTACCAGCAACATTCTTCAATTAACTGGAACAAATAATTCAAAAGTTCATATGGAAACACCAATGGCCCCGAATAGCCAAAGCAATCCTGGGAAAGAAGAATAAAGTAGGGGGGAATCTCACTCCCCAACTTCAAGCTCTACTACAAAGCCATAGTAATCAAGACAATTTGGTACTGGCACAAGAACAGAGCCACAGACCAGTGGAACAGATTAGAGATTCCAGACATTAACCCAACCATATATGGTCAATTAATATTTGATTAAGGAGCCATGGACATACAATGGTGAAATGACAGTCTCTTCAACAGATGGTGCTGGCAAACTAGACAGCTACATTTAGGAGAATGAAACTGGACCATTGTCTAACCCCATACAGAAAAGTAATTTCGAAATGGATCGAAGACCTGAATGTAAGTCATGAAACCATAAAACTCTTAGAAAAAAACATAGGCAAAAACCTCTTAGACATAAACATGAGAGACCTCTTCTTGAACATATCTCCCTGGGCAAGAAAGCAACAGCAAAAATGAACAAATGGGACTGTGTTAAGCTGAAAAGCTTCTGTACAGCAAAAGACACCATCAATAGAACAAAAAGGTACCCTACAGTATGGGAGAATATATTTGTAAATGAGAGATCCGATAAAGGCTTGACATCCAAAATACATAAATAACTCACCCACCTCAACAAACAAAAAACAAATAATCCAGTTAAAAATTGGGCAGAGTAACTGAACCGACAGTTATCCAAAAAAGAAATACAGATGGCCAACAGACACATGAAAAGATGCTCCACATCTCTAATTATCAGATAAATGAAAATTAAAACTATAATGAGTTATCACCTCACACCAGTAAGGATGGATGCCATCCAAAAGACAAACAACAACAAATGTTGGCAAGGTTGTGGAGATAGGGGAACCCTTATACACTGCTGGTGGGAATGTAAATTAGTTCAACCTTTGTGGAAAGCAGTATGGAGGTTCCTCAAAATGCTCAAAATAGACTTCCCATTTGACGCAGGAATTCCACTCCTAGGAATTTACCCTAAGAATGCAGCACACAATTTTTAAAAAAGATAGATGCACCCCTATATTTATCGCAGCACTGTTTACAATAGCCAAGAATTGGAAGCAACCTAAGTGTCCATCAGTAGATGAATGGACGAAGAAGATGTGGTACATATACACAATGGAATATTACTCAGCCATAAGAAGAAAACAAATCCTACCATTTGCAACAAGATGGATGGAGCTAGAGGGTATTATGCTCAGTGAAATAAGCCAAGCAGAGAAAAAGAAATACCAAATGATTTCACTCATCTGTGGAGTATAAGAACAAAGGAAAAACTGAAGGGACAAAACAGCAGCAGAATTACAGAACCCAAGAATGGACTAACAGGTACCAAAGGGAAAGGGACTGGGGAGGATGGGTGGGTAGGGAGGGATAAGGGGTGGAAAAAGAAAGGGGGTATTATGATTAGCTTGCATAGGGGGGGTGGGAGAAAGGGGAGGGCTTTACAACACAGAGAAGACAAGTAGTGATTCTACAACATTTTGCTATGCTGATGGACAGTGACTGTAAAGGGGTTTGTGGGGGGGTACCTGGTATAGGGGAGGGCCTAGTAAACATAATATTCTTCATGTAATTGTAGATTAATGATAATAAAAGAAAGAAAAGCGGGATTACTCCCTGATAGGATAAAACTAACTGCAAATCACCGATTAATGCATGCTTTAAATATCCTTAATTTTGATCATTTAAAGTGTGTCAGATGATCAGCTATGGATGTACATTTTCTGATAATATTCCTTTCTCTTAAAAAAAAAAAGCAGTTCCTGTGTGGTGATCTCCAATAAGTTCTTCACAATGATATAAAGGGCATATCAAAGTGTGGGCAAAGGGTTTGTTTAAGTTTATACAGAGGATCAAAGCCTAATTTGGCTACCCAGAAAATGAATTAAGATACGATATGAAGAAGAACTTCCAACATCAACATTCTCTGGAAGAGTCATTCCAGAAGTTGATGATCAAAAAACTTCAACAAAGATCCTGATGTTGTTGCAGTTGTAGCTGCATTCATCCCACTGGTTCCTGGAATTGCCATGGAATGAAGAAGGAGATATCTAAGCTGGCCTGTGCATACAGTAAAACAACAAATTTGACTGGATCTCTGCTGTTGGAACTCATCCAAGAATTAGGAGAAGTGCAAGTTGCAGTGCTCCAAAATCTTATGACTACAGTCTATCTACTGTTAAAAGAACATATGGGATGTGAACAGTTCCCAGGAATGTGTTGTTTTAATTTGTCTGATTTTTCTCAAAATATTCAAATTCAGTTAGACAATATCCATCATATCATTGATAAGTCTTCACAAATGCCTAGGGTGCCTAACTGGTTTTCTTGGTTTCACTGGAGATGGCTGGCAATTATAGGTCTGCTTTGGTTATGTAACTGTATTCCTATTATGTTGCTGTGTGTGCACAATTTAATTAGTAGTTTAAAATCTATACATGCTTAAGTTACTCTACAAGAAGATATGTCAAAGAAATAATCAATCTTCCCATGTTTTCTTCCGTCTCCTACTTCCATAGCTTTTCTTCTTCCTTCATAATTACATTCCCTAAGTAGAATTCGTGCCTCATATAGAAATTACCAAGTATCATAATTCTTCCAAGTGGTAAAGATACCTCAAGACAAATGCTGGCATAGAAGCCACAGGGCATGAATCTGCAAAAAAGTAAAAAGCTCATCTTTTCAAACAATATTGCTTCTTTCTCACTTACCAACTTTACATTTCCCTGTATGGCCAGGGAAGATGACTGGTTAGCCAGAGACCAGTAAGATTCCTCAAAGGAGGAACAACCTAAGACAGGCACAGTCGCAGGGGGGCCATCAGGTGAGAAATTGGGGATCAACAGAGGTGAGGCTTAGAACCTCACCCTCCCAGTTTTGAGAGAAATCTTCTGCATCCGTGGATGTTTTATTGCCCTTGTCTAGCTTGGATTAATACTTAGTCTATAGGCACACACCTGATCATCTACATTTGCCCTCTTAGAGCACTAAACTATGTTTTCTACCTTTATCTTGCATCTACCTACCACTTCAGCATTTTATTAAAAAAATAATAATAATAAGGGAGAAATGTGGCATTCACATATAAATCAAGTATAAAAATCAAACAAATATGCATATTTGACCTGATTGTTTATAGTTAATGATGCGTGATCAAAACCGAAAATTTCTGTGATGATTGCCATTACAGTGTTCACCATGTAAGAACTTATTCGCTATGTAAGAATTTGTTCACCATGTGAGAACTTGTTCATTATGCTTCAGAAGATTGGAGAGTGTTGAGAATTAGGGTTGGGGTTGATTAATGATTGTGCATTGAGTCCCCTATACAGAATTTTATTGTTGTTAACAACTATTAGATCAATAAATATGAGAGATGCCCTCTCAAAAAAAAAAAAGAATCCTTTTCTCACTTTTCTTCATAGATTTTTCCATTTAAGTATAAATCCTTAAGCACTATGAATTAATTTTGAATTATTTTGTATTTATATCAATGAAATCATAGGGTAAATATAATTTTAAGTCCAATTTTATTAAACTTTTTTTGTGTGCTCATCTATGTTGTTGCCTGTATGTGTAGAACCTTATTTTCCTAGTGCTTGATTTCATGAATATAGAATAATTTATTTGTTCAACTTTTGATAACAGTAACGCATATCCATATTTTGTTTACTATAAAAATAGCTTGTGTATGCATTGCTCTGAAGTAAATAGTTTAATTTTGATAGGCCAGCAGCTATCACATTTTCCATATCAGAACTCCGTTACAATCTTAAAAACAATTGAACCAAAGATCTCCGCTAATGTGAATTATTTCCATTATATTCGTTATTATACTTTATATTGAGAGTTATTATATTGGAAATCAAAATGAGAATGTTGAATTTTTAATGTTTATTTAATTCTTTTCAAAACAGTATTATAAAACCTGTGATAGGTAATTACAAATATATATTTTATAAGAATATGTATATTTTCTGAAGAGAGAAATGCTGAGCACATGGCACTGTTTTACATTTTTGAAAATCCCATTAATGTCCTGCTCTTATGTCTGATGAAGTCAGGTGGATTCTCAAACATGTTTTTGCATTCAATCTTTTGAAATACCATACATTATGTAGCCTCTGGTATATGAAAAAAGAACATCATCTTAATATTATGAAAATATTCTTCATCTCACAGACCTTATAAAAATGTCTCAGGAACTACCTGCTGATCTCAGAACCATACTTTGAGAATTGTTGTAGTAAAAATGCCCTAAAGATTTGTTGAGTAATTGTCCTCTAATCATTGATATGTGAGACTACCCATTTTGCATCTTTCCAACAGACATTTTCATAGGTCTTGTAAATTTTAGTCTGTTGTAGATAGAGTGATTATTTCTGTGTCTTTATAATATTCATTTTCCTAATTGTCAGTGAAGGTCAGAAGCTTTCTCATATATTCATTCTAAATAGGACATGTTGTTTAGATAGCATTAATCTAAGTCTCAGTCCTTTTATCTCGAGCTGCTTTTGCCATATGGTTTTGTCAGAGCTGTTGCTTTTATGATTTTTTTCTTAAATTTTGGCGTTGTATTTTCAAATATTGCTTCTGATACAGTGATACAATCATCTCCACCTAAGATTTCAATTACACAATGCATATTGCATTTATTGTATTTTCTGCATGTACCACAAAACTCTCTCTGCACCTCATTCTCCATGTTTTCTTATACATTATCTTCTAGCTCCTAACTTACATTTAGCCTTCCTTCTTCTTTTTTTTTTTTTAGATAATTATTTTTTATTGAAGGGTAGTTGACACACAGTATTACATTAGTTTCAGGTGTACAACACAGTGATTGAACATTTATATACATGATAATTCCAGGTACCAGTTATCTTCATACCAAGTTACAATATTTTGACTATATTAATTATGCTATACATTACACCCCGATTATTTATTTATTTTTGTGAGGGCATCTCTCATATTTATTGATCAAATAGTTGTTAACAACAATAAAATTCTGCATATGGGGGTCAATGCTCAATGCACAATCCTTAATCCACCCCAAGCCCAATTTTCGTCAGTCTCCAATCTTCTGAAGAATAATGAACAAGTTCTTACATGGAGTACAAATTCTTACATAGTGAATAAGTTACATGGTGAATATTACAAGGGCAGTCATTACAGAAGCTTTCAGTTTTGCTCATGCATTATGAACTATAAACAGTCAGTTCAAATATGAATATTCATTTGATTTTTATACTTGATTTATATGTGGATACCACATTTCTCTCTTTATTATTATTATTTTTAATAAAATGCTGAAGTGGTAGGTAGATGCAAGATAAAGGTAGAAAACATAGTTTAGTGTTGTAAGAGAGCAAATGTAGATGATCAGGTGTGTGCCCGTAGACTATGTGTTAATCCGAGCAAGACAAGGGCAATAAAATATCCACGTATGCAGAAGATTTCTCTGAGAACAGGGAGGGGGGAGGTTCTAAGCCTCACCTCTGTTGATCCCCAATTTCTCACTTGATGCCCCCCCTGCGACTGTGCCTGTCTTAGGTTGTTCCTCCCTTGAGGAATCTTACCCGTTTCTGGATAACCAGTCATCTTCTGGGGCCATACAGGGAAATGTTAAGTTGGTAAGTGAGAGAGAAGCCTTATTGTTTGAAAAGGTTAGCTTTTTACTTCTTTGCATATTTATGCCCTGTGGCTTCTATGCCCAGCATTTGTCTTGAGGTGTCTTTAGCACTTGGAAGAATTATGATACTCGATAAATTCATATTCTATTTAAGGGTTGTAATTAGGAAGGAAGAAGAAGAGCTATAGAAGTAGCAGGAGGAAGAAAACCTGGGAAGATTGATTATTTCTTTGACATATCTTCTTGTAGAGTAACTTCAGCATGTATAGGTCTTAAACTACTAATTAAATTGCACACACACATTAACATAATAGGAGTACAGTTACATAACCAAAGCATACCTGTAATTACCAGCCATCTCCAGTGGAACCAAGAAAACCAGTTAAGCACCTTAGGCATTTGTGAAAACTTATCTATGATATCGTGGATATTGTCCAACTGAACTTGAACAGTCTGAGAGAAATCAGACAAATTAACACAACCCATTCCTGGGGACTGTTCACATCCCATATGTTCTTTTAATGGTAAATAGTCTATAGCTGTAAGATTTTGGAGCGCTACAATTTGCACTTCTCCTAATTCTTGGTTGAGTTCCAAGAGTATAGATCCAGTCAAATTTGTTGTTTTACTGTATGCACAGGCCATCTTAGATATCTCCTTCTTCATTCCCATGGCAAGTCCAGGAACTGGTGGGATGAGTGCATCAACACCTGTAGCAGTGCATGGATCTTTGTTGGGGATTTTTGATGATCATCTTCTGGTATGAGTCTTCCCGAGAGTGCTGATGTTGGAAGTTCTTTTTCATATCATATCTTAGTTCATTTTCAGGATAGCCAAGTTAGGCTTTGATCCTCTGTATAAACACAAACAGACCCTTTGCCTACACTTTTATATGCCCTTTATATCATTGTGTAGAAGTCATTGGAGGTCACCACACAGGAACTGCTTTTTTTTTTTATCATCAATCTACACTTACATGACGAATATTTTGTTTACTAGGCTCTCCCCTATACCAGGTTCCCTTTCTTTCTCCCACACCCCCATGCATGCTAGTCTTAATACCCCCCTTTTTCTCCCCCCCCCCTTATCCCTCCCTACCCACCAATCCTCCCCAGTCCCTTTCCCTTTGGTACCTGTAAGTCCATTCTTGAGTTCTGTGATTGTGCTGCTATTTTGTTCCTTCAGTTTTTCCTTTGTTCTTATACTCCACAGATGAGTGAAATCATTTGTTATTTCTCTTTCTCTGCTTGGCTTGTTTCACTGAGCATAATACCCTCCAGCTCCATCCATGTTGCTGCAAATGGTAGGATTTGCCCCTTTCTTAAGGCTGAGTAGTATTCCATTGTGTATATGTACCACATCTTCTTTATCCATTCATCTATCAATGGACATTTAGGCTGCTTCCAATTCCTGGCTATTGTAAATAGTGCTGCGATAAACATAGGGTGCATTGGTCTTTCTCATACTTGATTGCTGCATTCTTAGGGTAAATTCCTAGGAGTGCATTTCCTGGGTCAAATGGTATGTCTGTTTTGAGCATTTTGATGTACCTCCATACTGCTTTCCACAATGGTTGAACTAATTTACA
Source organism: Manis javanica (assembly GCF_040802235.1). Lineage (NCBI taxonomy): Eukaryota > Metazoa > Chordata > Mammalia > Pholidota > Manidae > Manis > Manis javanica. The sequence continues at coordinate 25,637,377 of NC_133169.1, forward strand.
TTCCCACCAGCAGTGTAGGAGGGTTCCCCTTTCTCCACAGCCTCGCCAACATTTGTTGTTGTTTGTCTTTTGGATGGCAGCCTTCCTTACTGGTGTGAGGTGATACCTCATTAAAGTTTTAATTTGCATTTCTCTGATAATTAGAGATGTGGAGCATCTTTTCATGTGTCTGTTGGCCATCTGTATTTCTTTTTTGGAGAACTGTCGGTTCAGTTCCTCTGTCCATTTTTTAATTGGGTTATTTGTTTTTTGTTTGTTGAGGTATGTGAGCTCTTTATATATTCTGGACGTCAAGCCTTTATCGGATGTGTCATTTTCAAATATATTTTCCCATACTGTAGGGTTCCTTTTTGTTCTATTGATGGTGTCTTTTGCTGTACAGAATCTTTTCAGCTTAGTATAGTCCCACTTGTTCATTTTTGCTGTTGTTTTCCTTGCCCAGGGAGATATGTTCAAGAAGAGGTCACTCATGTTTATGTTTATGTCTGAGAGGTTTTTGCCTCTCAGAGTTTAATTGTTTCATGACTTACATTCAGGTCTTTGATCCATTTTGAGTTTACTTTTGTATATGGGTTAGACAATGGTCCAGTTTCATTCTCCTACACGTAGCTGTCCAGTTTTGCCATCACCATCTGTTGAAGACACTGTCATTTCACCATTGTATGCCCATGGCTCCTTTATCATATATTAATTGACCATATATGTCTGGGTTAATGTCTGGATTCTCTAGTCTGTTCCATTGGTCTGTGGCTCTGTTCTTGTGCCAGTACCAAATTGTTTTGATTACTATGGCTTTATAATAGAGCTTGAAGTTGGGGAGTGAGATCCCCCCTACTTTATTCTTCTTTCTCAGGATTGCTTTGGCTATTTGGGGTCTTCCGTGGTTCCATATGAATTTTTGAATTGTTTGTTCCAATTCATTGAAGAATGTTGCTGGTAGTTTCATAGGGATTTCATCAAATCTGTATATTGCTTTGGGCAGGATGGCCATTTTGACGATACTAATTCTTCCTAGCCACGAGCATGGGATGCGTTTCCATCTGTTAGTGTCCCCTTTAATTTCTCTTAAGAGTGACTTGTAGTTTTCAGAGTATAAGTCTTTCACTTCTTTGGTTAGGTTTATTCCTAGGTATTTTATTTTTTTTGATGCAGTTGTGAATGGAATTGCTTTCCTGATTTCTCTTTCTATTGGTTCATTGTTAGTGTATAGAAAAGCCACAGATTTCTGTGTGTTAATTTTGTATCCTGCAACTTTGCTGTATTCCGATATCAGTTCTGGCAGTTTTCATGTGGAGTCTACAGGTGTTTTTATATACAATATCATGTCATCTGCAAACAGTGATAGCTTAACTTCTTCTTTATCAATTTGGATTGGTTGTATTTCTTTGTTTTGTCTAATTGCTGTGGCGAGGACTCCAGTACTATGTTGAATAACAGTGGGAGAGTGGGCAACCCTGTCTTGTTCCTGATCTCAGTGGAAAAGCCTTCAGCTTTCGCTGTTCAGTATGATGTTAGCTGTGTGCTTATCATATATGGCCTTCATTATGTTGAGGTAGTTTCCCTGTATACCCATTTTGCTGAGAGTTTTTATCATGAACGGATGTTGAATTTTGTTGTATGCTTTTTCAGCAACTATGGAGATGATCATGTGGTTTTTATCCTTCTTTTTGTTGATATGGTGGATGATGTTGATGGATTTTCAAATATTGTAGCATCCTTGCATTCCTGGGATGAATCCTACTTGGTCGTGGTGTATGATCCTTTTGATTTATTTTTGAATTTGGTTTGCTAATATTTTGTTGAGTATTTTTGCATCTATGTTCATCAGGGATATTGATCTGTAGTTTTCTTTTTTGGTGGGGTCTTTGCCTGGTTTTGGTATTAGGGTGATGTTAGCTTCATAGAATGAGTTTGGGAGTATCCCCTCCTCTTCTATTTTTTGGAAAGCTTTAAGGAGAATGGGTATTATGTTTTCCCTGTATGTCTGGTAAAATTTCGAGGTATTTTACCATCTGGTCTGGGGGTTTGTTCTTTGGTAGCTTTTTTATTACCGCTTCAATTTCGTTGCTGGTAATTGGTCTGTTTTGATTTTCTGGGTCAGTCTTGGAAGGTTGTATTTTTCTAGGAAGTTGTCCATTTCTCCTAGGTTTCCCAGCTTGTAAGCATATAGGTTTTCATAGTATTCTCTAATAATTCTTTGTATTTCTGTGGGGTGCGTCGTGATTTTTCCTTTCTCATTTCTGATACTGTTGATTTGTGCTGACTCTCTTTTCCTCTTAATAAGTCTGGCTAGAGGCTTATCTATTTTGTTTATTTTCTTGAGAACCAGCTCTTGGTTTCATTGATTTTTGCTATTGTTTTATTCTTCTCAATTTTATTTATTTCTTCTCTGATCTTTATTATGTCCCTCCTTCTGCTGACCTTAGGCCTCATTTGTTCTTCTTTTCCCAATTTCAGTAATTGTGACATTAGACCATTCATTTGGGATTGTTCTTCGTTTTTTCAATATGCCTGGATAGCTATATACTTTCCTCTTAAGACTGCTTTTGCTGTGTCCCACAGTAGTTGGGGCTTTGTGTTGTTGTCATTTGTTTCCATCTATTGCTGGATCTCCATTTTGATTTGGTCATTGATCCATTGATTATTTAGGAGCGTGTTGTTAAGCCTCCATGTGTTTGTGAGCCTTTTTGCTTTCTTTGTACAGTTTATTTCTAGTTTTATGCCTTTGTGGTCTGAAAAGTTGGTTGGTAGGATTTCAGTCTTTTGGAATTTACTGAGGCTCTTTTTGTGGCCTAGTATGTGGTCTATTCTGGAGAATGTTCCATGTGTACTTTAGAAGAATGTGTATCCTATTGCTTTTGGATGTAGAGTTCTGTAGATGTCTATTAGGTCCATCTGTTCTAGTGTGTTGTTCAGTGCCTCTGTGTCCTTATGTATTTTCTGTCTGGTGGATCTGTCCTTTGGAGTGAGTGGTGTGTTGAAGTCTCCTAGAATGAATGCATTGCATTCTAATTCCTCCTTTAGTTCTGTTAATATTTGTTTCACGTATGTTGGTGCTCCTCTATTGGGTGTATATATATTTATAATGGTTATATCCTCTTGTTGGGCTGAGCCCTTTATCATTATGTAATGTCCTTCTTTGTTTTTTGTTACTTTCTTTGTTTTGAAGTCTGTCTTGTCTGATACCAGAATTGCAACACCTGCTTTCTTCTCTCTGTTGTTTGCATGAAATATCTTTTTCCATCCCTTGACTTTAAGTCTGTGCATGTCTTTGGGTTTGAGGTGAGTCTCTTGTAAGCAGCATATGGCTGGATCTTGCTTTTTTATCCATTCTATTACTCTGTGTCTTTTGATTGGTGCACTCAGTCCATTTACATTTAGGGTGATTATTGAAAGGTATGAACTTATTGCCATTGCAGGCTTTAAGTTTGTGGTTACCAAAGGTTCAGGGAAAGCTTCTTTACTGTCTTACTGTGTAACTTAACTCGCTTGTTGAGCTATTATAAACGCGGTCTGATGATTCTTTATTTCTCTCCCTTCTTTTTCCTCCTCATCCATTCTTCATATGTTGGGTGTTTTGTTCTGTGGTCTTTTTAGGAGTGTTCCCATCTAGAGCAGTCCCTGTAGGATGCCCTGAAGAGGTGGTTTGTGGGAGGCAAATTCTCTCAAGTTTTGCTTATCTGGAAATTGTTTAATCCCTCCCTCATATTTAAATGATATTCATGCTGGATACAGTAGTCTTGGTTTGAGGCCCTTCTGTTTCATTGCATTAAGTATATCATGCCCTTCTCTTCTGGCCTGTAGGGTTTCTGTTGAGAAGTCTGATGATAGCCTGATAGGTTTTCCTTTGTAGGTAACCTTTTTTTTTCTCTCTGGCTGCCTTTAATACTTTGTCCTTGTCTTTGATCTTTGCCATCTTATTTATTATGTGTTTTGGTGTTGCCCTCCTTGTGTCCCTTGTCATGGAAGTTCTGTGTACCTCTGTGGTCTGGGAAGCCATTTCTTCCCCTAGTTTGGGTACATTTTCAGCAATTATTTCTTCAAAGGCACTTTCTATCCCTTTTTCTCTATCTTCTTCTTCTGGTATCCCTATAATGCATATATTGTTCCTTTTCAATTGGTCACTCAGCTCTCTTAAAATTCTTTCATTCCTGGAGATCCTTTTATCTCTCTCTGCATCAGCTTCTCTGCGTTCCTGTTCTCTGTTTTCTAGTCCATTAATGGTCTCTTGCATCTCGTCCATTCTGTTTTGAAGTCCTTCCAGAGCTTGTTTTATTTCTGTATTCTCCTTCCTTAGTTCTTGCATATTTCTCTGCAAATCCATGAGCATGGTTATGACTTTTGTTTTGAATTCTTTCTCAGAAAGACTGGCTAAATTTATCTCCCCAGGTTCCTTCTCAGGGGAAGATGTAGCAGATGCCACAGCTGTCTGGGTTAGTCTTGTCTGGATCATATTTTTTTGCCTTTTCATGTTGACAGGTGCTATTGACTGTCAGCTGGGAGGGCTAAACTTTTCACTTGCTACTGGCCTTTCTTTACTGGGACAACTGCAACCCCTAGTGGCTTGTGTTGTGTAATTGCGTGTAGGCTGGGTCTTTGTGTCTTGCCCTGCCGAAGTGTAGGAATTTTCCTTTCTACCTTTCTGTGGGCATGTTTTGCCTTAGTCTGTTTCTCTGCTTTCGCAGTCCCCAGAGAGGTAATGGATGGGGGGGCTGTTTGGCTGTTTACTCCATGAGGGGTCTCAGAGTTGTTGCCCAGGGGGTTAGTGCTCCTGGTTTTCCCTGTAATTTCCAGCCACTGGGCTGTGACCTGTTGTTTCCGTCTAGCTTTTAAATCCCTGTCCCTTTTAGACTTTTAAAAAGCCCTCGCCTTTCTTTGTCACAGGGGCATCAGCTTCAGCACCCGCTCAGAGGTCTTGCTGCCCTATTTCCCTAGTTTCCAGCCCTCCACGCATGCACTGTGTCTGCGCTCTGATGCGGGTGGCTGGGGCTGGGTGTTTAGCCATCCTGGGCTCCCTCTCCCACCCTCCAGGAGCTGGGGTGAGGTGCGCTCGGGTCCCCGCCGGGCTACCCCTTTCACCAGGCACTGGGTTCTCGCTGGTGTAGATGTAGTCTGGCTGTTGTCCTGTGTCTTCTGGTTTCTCTTTTAGGATTAGTTGTGTTTGTTGTTATTTTCAAAACTATATATGTTTTTGGGAGGAGATTCCGACTGTCCTACTCACGCCGCCATGTTGGCTCAGCCCCTAGCCTTTCTTCTTCTTAAACCAATATGAGTTTGACACTGAAAGTTTTCCTCTAAACATGGCTTTAACATTATCTTAAATGTTTTAATAGGTATTTTAATTATCATTCAATAATTTCTTGCTCTTATTATAGTCATTAATTTCATTTATTATATTTTTCCTTTTTTCTTTCTATAGCTCTGATTTGTTTTGTGTGTTCTACCTTGTATATTCTACTTTATGCATATTATTTTGTCTATATTAGATAAATTTACTATCTAGAATACTTGCGAGTTTATTTATATTATCTATTTTTCTCTATAGCATTTTTGTTCTTATCCACACATTTCTGATTATTATTGTTTGAGAGATATTATATTTGAAAAATTATCTGTAGAAATTGTTTCAAGTCCAGGACTATGTTATTTTCCTTTTAAATAGATTGATGTTTGTTTCTGCCAGGTGCATAGGATCACTGGCAATGAGGTAATAACTCAATCCCTGACATTGGCCTGTGCACTTTCAGTTTACCTATATTATAATTTTCACCTCTTTTTATAGTTTTTTCTTAATTTTGTGTTATTTACCTTATACATGCGATCTTGGACATATTATTTTAGTAGTAGTGTAGTAGTCATAGGCTCATGATCTTCATGACCCCAAACAATGTGAAGGCAAGTGGTATCTGCCCCGCTGCTGTGGAAAGGCACTGGGTACTCACCAGTGCCTCTGTTTGAAAATGCAGAGTCTGTCACAGGGATACTCAGCTTGCCTACCGTACTACCTCACCATCGGAATTGACTAACACTGCAGGGGACCAAGCACCAGGATATTTTCTTAAGTCTTTTTCCTTCTCTAGATATGGTCAGGAGATTCTTTTATTAGTCTTCTGATATTTTCATCAAATTGATCTATTGTCTTGCCAATGGGTTTCAGCCTCAGACAAGTTCACTATGGATTCCATGTGACCAAAGAAATGACAGTAAAACGTTCTTGGGGTGAAAAGGTTTTTACCCAACTTCATTTCCACAGTGGCAGGTCAGTTACTAGAATCTTGTCCATTCAGAGCGAGGCTGCATGCAGCAAGCTGGTCTCCAACTCTGGGCCCCTCTGCCTGCACAACAGTCCCAGTCGCTGTCCTTGGCACTGCCACCACTCCAGCCCCTGCTCTGCTCTCCTGCAGCCATGCCACCATATCACCCAGAGCACCTGACAGGGCTTTTTATGTAGAGTCAATAACAACATGTTGCCCACATGTGTGTAGTGAGCTAGCAGACCAGGGCCAGGACCCAAGAACCTTCACTTTATCTATATCTATATATATATATATATATCTATATAAAATTATATATTTATATATAGTTCCAGTTTTCTTCTGTTTCTTTAGTAAAAATGTTTGAGCAAATTACCCAGTCTGCCATTGCTGGAAGTGGAAGTCAGGTGAAAATATTTCTAAGCTTCATTCTTATGTGAGCACTATGATTGGAATGTTTGTGTTCCTCAAAATTCATAGGTTGAAATCCTAATCCCCAAGGAAATGGCATCAGGAGGTGAGGCCGAAGAGAATCAGTGCTTTCGTGAAAGAGGCCTTGTTGCTTTCCCCAAGGGAGATTACAGAGAAAAGACTGCAGTCTTGGAGCCAGAAAGCAGGCGAGGCCACTCCCCAGATGCTAAACCTGTCAGCGCCTTGATTCTGGACTTCCCAGCCTCCAGAATCGTGAGGAACACATGGTTATTGCATAAGCCCCCCACAATATGGCACTTTTTTTACAGCATCCTGAATGCATTGAAGTTGAGTCATTGCAGTAATCAATCACTCTTGACTTAAAACACTTTTGTTCCTCGACTTCATAATTTTACTCTTTCGTATATCCTCCTCCATCAGCATCTTGCCATCAGTCTTTTATTAGTTCTTCATCTCCCTGACTTGCTCTCACTGGAGCACCCCAGGACACTCACTGTCTTTTGTCTTCTTTATCTGTATCCACATCTGTGGTGGTGTCATCCCATCTCTTGGCTTGAAAACTATTGATATCCTGAAGTTTTACCCATTTATATTTTCAACTCACACTTCTTCCCTGAACTTCAGATACTTATAACTTGCACGAGATATATGCATGGATTCTTACTAGGCATTAAAACCTAACTTGTTCAAAAACAAACTTTTGATTTACTTCCCCTCTCCCAAGGAAAACAATTTCTGCTTCAATTTTTTTTCTATTTCATAAATGGAAACTACATCCTTTCAATTGTTCAGTCATTTTGACTTTTGTTTTTCTTCCTTTTATATCTTACATCCATTTCTTCAGGGGGCACCATCTCTGAGTCCTTGGGACGCACCCAGGTGATGAGGACTTTCTGACAGTCTCCCCTAATGCTGACCTGGTCGAGGTCCTCAGCCCTTCTCTCCTGAACTGCAAGTGCAGTGTGGCAGATAAGGTTCTGCCGTTCCCCAGCTACTTACCTGAGGACTATTTTGCAAGAAATGAACTTGTATCTACTTCAAGCCATTTTATTTCTGAAGTATTTTTGTTCCAATACTGATGCTTAGCATATAGCCTAAACAACACAAAATATAAATAACTGCTGTTAGGAATTTTAGCAAATGAGATTCCACAACGATGAAAGCCACAAGTTAGAACCATGCTTCCCGAACCTCAGTGTACATGGAGTAACCCAGTGGTCTTCAAAATGCTGATTCTGGCTTGTGACCTGAGATTCTACATTTCTAAAAGCTCTGGTTTGTGACCTGAGATGCTACATTTCTAAAAGCTCCCAGGTGGTACTGACATTCATCATTCTGACACCACATTTTGAGTGTCAGCTTGCTAGATGAACACAATGTGAATCTGCTGACCATTGTGGAGAGCTTTGACAGCTACTTACCTGGTTTCATTTTTCTCTTATAAATAAAATGAGCTGTAAGAAGAGGTTTTTCATAGATTAACCTATTCAAAAATATATTTTCTTCACTTTTTCTAAGTCCTATTCCTTCTATATTCATTAGCAAACTGTTATAAACCAGAGCCTTTTAGGGATTTTTTGAGTGGAGTTCTGCCGCTGAAGTAGGCCTTACATCCACTAATCTGAATGAAGGCAGCTCCAGGTACCAAAAGGGAGAGAGGACAGACCTTACTCCTGAGGGACTGTAAGTGCAGTTCGCTATTGGAATTAAAGCCCTATGACGATAAGCCTAGGAAAGTTCCTACTGGCCCCACAAAATCTCAGCATTAGCTTTGCGGGACTGCGTAAGTGTGAATATAGAGCATGTAGAAATTCCACCAAGAGAAAACAGTTAGTTCAAATGAGGTTTTTCTATGAAGTCCAAACACCTGGAAGTGGTTAAACTAGAGTTTGTCTCTAACAAGAGAATGAGAAAATTAAGACTGTCATTGAGGAAGCAGCAGGAAATTGTTTAATTTGCTGTGAATCTCCTTCCTTTCTCCTCTTATATTTGGGAATTAAAGCATTGTGCTAGAAGATCACACTGTCTTTCCTCCTCCACATTTTTAAAAAGAGTTTAAGGGAGAATGAAGCAGTCACAGCACTTACTATTTTGGAGCGTGAGCCGGAGTTCATATTGCTAAGAAATACGGAACTCAGTTGAGGATCTTTCACAATTTTCTCTCTGACTCCATCCTTTTCTTTCTAGAACTTGCGCAGTGTAAAATATATTAATCAAAATTTAAAATGTATAGATCCTGTTGCATGAATTGATGCATAACAAATCACTTCAATATTTCGTGGCTTAGATAATGAATGCTTTACTTACTCATGACTCTTGGGGTCTGCAGTTTGCGCTGGGCACCCCCGGGTGGCTCCCTGCTGGTCTCCCCTGGAGTTACTGATATGGCTGCCCTCACATGGCAGCTCCCCTGAGAACAGGTGATCCAAGAGGCTTCATTCTCATGCCTGGTCGTTCCTGATGGCTGTCTGCTGGGTCAAATACCTTTTGCAGTTTAGGTTGGGCTTTATAGCAGTATTCCGAGATGATGAGGCACAATGTACAATTCATTTTCAAGCTCTTGATTACATTATCTTTGCTGGTGTCTCATTGGCCAAAATAAACCACACGACCAAGCACAGCCTCAGTGTGGGGAGAGGGACTGCACAAGACCATGGGTGCAGGGAGAAGGGAATTCACTGGGGGCTTCTATTTAAAAATCTACCATACCTCCTTTCATAAATCAACGAGCCAAATACAATTTTACTCCAGGACTCACAGAAGAATTCACACAATATACCTTAACTATAAAATTAAAGTGATCTCATTGCATTTGGTTCCTCCATAATCTTATAGTGGAGAGTCCTCAGGAAAACAAGTCAGTGAAAATATTATTAGATTCACAATTAAGACTTCCTTACTAATTCAGTGGTGTGCTCCTTTTCAAAATTGTATGGATAATTTATGCACAATTTAAATTTCTGTTATATTCCAGTTCTCAGTACCAGGTTTCTTAACAGTTTGGGTAAATTCCATTAGGTATTTGAAAATCTGAATATGGCTGTTCTGCTTTGAGCCCTGACTTTCTCTTTGAAGATGTGAAACATCTTCAGATCTACTTTCAAAATTCTTGAAAAATAATGTTGATTTTAACTATAATGTAATCTTGTCAGTGGGACCTACTCTAGCTCCCTATTTAAAATTGCTTTCCATAATCTGACACTCATTACAATTTAAAACACTCCTCACAATTTAAAAATGTGTTTATTGTCTGTATCCATCCTCTACAACATGTACCCTATGAAAACAGAAACATTTTCTGTTTAATTACCTGCTTTTTTATAAGAATCAGAATAATAACTGTCATAATATAGTTGTTCAATAAATATTTGTGTTTGAATGAAGGGATGGGTGATTGAATAAATAAAGTTACCTTCAAAGGAGAGCTCAAGGATGTTAGAATAGTACACTGCAAAGGCAGCACCGTAGAACAATGGTCTATCAAAACTTTCATATACTAACAAAGGATATATATATACGTAAAGTTGTATGATGTGATCTAATCAGTTGACATGGAGCTATTTTAATTGAATTGTGAAGAAAGGCCTCTCTGGGGAGACACATTTAACCTTAGACCTAAAGTAAAAGAAGAGTCACATATACAAACTTTGCTCCAGGCAGAAGTTCTAATAAGAACAAAAAGGCCCAAGAAGGAAATTGGATTAGTGTGACTGAGAAACATGTGAGTGTGATAGTGTAAAATGGCACAGCGGATACTAAAGTTTCTTAATTCTGCAGATTTTTATGAATAACCATTATGTCAGAAATTGTGTATAGAACAGGAATCAAACTAAGTTGAGTTCATGCCTTCATACAATCTAGGGGTTATTATAGTGGGAAAGAGAAGCAGAAGCCAGGCCATTTGAAGTCTTGTGGACACTAGGAAGACTGGACCATAGTGGCATGATTAAAACTTTTTAAGAAGGAGGATGATTTTATTTTCCTTTTAAAAAAACAGTCTGACCAATGCATAAAAACTGGAGCATAAAATGGCCAAGTTAAGGCAGTTACGTAGTAGGTCTGATTTGGGCAGTGCTGTGGGAGTGGAAATGGGGAGCAGCGGACACACTCTGGTTGTGATGCAGAGGCAGCATCTGCAGACTGGCTGGGGAGTCTGTGCGGGTCCCAAGGAAGTAGTCAGGCATGTATAAACTACCACGAACAGCAATGTATGATTTAGTTTACTTGCGCTCTACTAAATATCAGGCAGCTTCCATTCTGAGGATACTGCAATTACGCATATCATATCTTCAGTTTTGCTGGTAGGCCCCAGCAGTCTAACAGTGGAGTAGGTTAAAAGAGTACATTTATTTTGAATTTTAGTGGCTGTTATTGCGTTGAGAAGAATTTGAACTTATTTTTGAAATCACACCAATATTTTATGAGAGAGGACTCTATTGTGGACATTATAAAACATCTTCTTTAATCTAATAGCTGAAAAATGTTTTTCCCGTTGTTCTTTTGGTCTTTATTCCTTTTGTTGTGAAATAGGCTAAAGCTCCTTTTATATATTTACTGTACATTTGGATATATGCTTTCTGTGTATGCCATGCCTATTTTCTATTTTGTTGTGTTATTCCTTTTCTCATAAATCATGCTGTTTTTTATTTTGTATCTTGGATTTTTTTCCGTTTATTTTTTGGCATGTGGACATTTGAACTTCCTCTACTTATCAAGGATATCTTTAATGATTTTGTAGTGTCCTACAAAATACTGCCTACCTTATATTATAAATATAAAATTAAATAAAGCAAGCAATAAAAATAGAGATCAGACTTTTTATCCTACTACTTACACAGTTTTTCTATTTATGCTAAAATGATGATATATTTGGGATTTATTTTGTTTTAAGGATTGATAATTGATAAACCTCTCTTCCTTCCTACCTTCTTTCCTTCCTTCTATTCTTTTCAATGACCATGTTAATTCAGCAAAGCTTCATTTGTCTCTGAAAATAAATGCCACCTTAATGTGCTATAAATTTACATGCATATTTTGGTCTATATCTAGACTATCTAACCTATTAGTCTTTTTATATTTCAATACTAAACAGCTTATTTTACTGGTTTTATTAATACATTTTCATAAAAACAGACCCCACTCTTTACTGTAATTATTTTCTTTTCTAGTTTATTTGCATGTTTAATGTTGTTTTCATAATTAAATTCAGAATCAACTTATGAGAGTCAAAAAAAGAAAACAAAATAAAATATAGATTTTTTAAAAAATTACAGGCATATTAAATATTTTAGGAATTTCAATCCAATTCACCTCTTTACATTATTGAACTTTCTAAGATGAGGTATAGTTTTCATACTTTTCATGCTTGATGTAAACTTTTTAACAATTTTCTCATAGAGGCTCTATCTACATATTTATTAAGTATATTTCTAAGTTTTGTTTTCATTGTAACATGTATGTAAATAACTTACTGGTTTTTGTAGTTTAATTTTTAACTAACCAAATTTGCATGATTTCTATCTGAATATAATAAGAAAGAACAAATTGATTATATAATGTACACATGCATCCTACAAAAAAATTTTATTTAAATATGTATACACATGTGTATGTATAATTAATTCTATTGCCATTAAAGGTTTTACAGTAATTAGTGCTGAATTTTATTATTTTTGAATAAAACTTTTAAAGAGAATAGATAGATTTTATTATATATGCTTAGAATATAAATACACGCATATATAATACGTGAATACATGTGTATACAGCCATATACTGTTCCTCTTAAAAGTGTTTTAAATAATCACAGATGAACTTTATTGAAGGCTATTGCTGTTTCTCTGGCAATCATCTCAGGGTTTGCATTTTTTGGCTTGTTAATATGTTTAATCATGTTTATGAATATAAAATTCCTTTGTTGTTTGTTTGTATATTGATCTTGTTTACTATAACTGGAATCTATTTTATGTGATTTAATTCATATTTTTGCATTTATAGTCTAAATGGATTGCCCTGTACCTATCATTACTTTGTATTCCTTTATTGAATTAGGAAATCAATAACATGCTGGCTTATGTTTATGATGGCTTTCTTATTTTCATTAAATTCTGAAATTGCAGACATCTTTCCAATTGTAGTCTGTCTTTTGATTGATAATATTTTTCTATGATGTCCCATCTCTAATCAGTCTTTCTTGGGGGATGAGTAAATTCTTAGATGAGTTAGTCATTAAAACACTAAACGTGAATTATTTAGCTACATTATCTTTTTTCATTTCTTTTAGTGTTGGTCTTTAGTAGTTGATATTTTCCTAAGAATCATATACATTATGCAAGTTTCTAAATATGTTTTAATAACAGAGATACACATTTGTCTTCATCTCTGTAGTCATCATTTATTCAAATTCCTTTCTAATTTTATAAAGTTTCTCTTTAATTTCTTGAGTTAATTAGTTTTTCATGAATCTATTTCATTCTTTCCTTTCCTTATAACCTAATTTTTGATATGTTTTTCGGATTTCACTTATTTTTTTTATTTTTTTATTTTGGTATCATTTATATACAATTACATGAGAAACACTGTGGTTACTAGATTCCCCCCATTATCAAGTTCCCACCACATACCTACCCCATTACAGTCACTGTCCATCAGCATAGTAAGATGCTATAGAATCACTACTTGTCTTCTCTGTTGTACTGCCTTCCCTGTGCCAACCCCTTACATTATGTGTGCTAATCGTAATACCCCTTTTTCCCTTTATCCCTCCCTTCTCACCCTTCCTCCACAGTCCCTTTCTCTTTGGTAACTGTTAGTCCATTCTGTTTTTCAAAAGAATTTTTGTGTAAACTTTATAATTCCCTTTCCTATGAATTATTTTTTAAATTTTATTATTGAATCACAAAAATTTTTAGTTGAAAACTTTACCCTTTCTTGTTTTGATATATTTATGATTCAATGTTCTATTTGTCTTTTTTAAAAAACCTTATTTCTTGGTTATTATAAATAACAATTTGACTATAATTTTATTTTAGATATCTTACAATTACTATTTGACTCCCTTTTCAGCATGAGAGTTGCTGAAAGATCTTTGTGTGCAGTGATGCCACAGAAATACCACAGTAGAGTATTCCAAAACTTGGTCTGTCTGCTGAAACATCCATTAAACTGACAAACTGACAGAATCAACTTTTTCAGAAATTTGGAATCTATTTAAAAATGTAGATAACCAGAGGCAAGCCTAATAAAGAATGAGGCTACTAAATTTTGGTGCATTGGCCCATCTACCATTCACCATTCCCCAGATTTCTATCAGTCATTACCCATGTTTGTGGGACAGTTTGCTGGTGCTGGGGGGAGGGGAGGCTTTAGGGGGAAGAGCAATATGGATCTTGTTCTAAAAAATTGTTTTTATGCAACTTGATCGGTCTGGAGGTCCCTGAGAAACTAATGTAGGAATTTATCTTGGTTTCATCACCTTTTAGGCTACAACAAGCTTTGTAGCAGCCACTATAGAAAGCATTTACAAACATGTAGGACCCATAGCTTCCTGGAGCAAGGGAGAGCAGTCATAACAGGCAGTAGGCAGACCCAAAAGCATGAGAAGGAAGAGGCTGGGGAGGAAATTCCTGGAGAAATAAGTGCTTAGAAGGGCTATCATGTATACCATGGAAACTGGAGTGCCATACACATGCATGCCCATGATGAATGCATACTCAGGAAAGATCTGAGAGGATTGTAGACTTACACTAATAGCTAATCTTTATGCTCCATGCAAACAGAAGGCAGAGGCTACAGCAATGTTGTAAACAAAATGTTGTAAACACTGAAGGGATGACCAGCACAGAGCCAGTCTGTAAAGCCTAGAACAGTATTTTTTTTTTTCTTTTTGGTCACAGGCATCTAAGGAAATCTCTATCAAGTCGTTGGCAGAACAATGAAATAATGGAATAGAAACTTCAGTGACCATACATGACAATAAACTCAGTATTTTAAGGTATAATTTGAAAAAGTCACTAATTACATGGACAATTGTAGTTCTCAACAACCAATAAGAGCAAACCCTGGGGAGGGGAAGAATTTGATTTGCAATATTATAATAAAAATCAAAATATACAGTTTTCAACAAAGGAAATAAAGGTATAAAAGAAAAATAGGAAAGTAAGGTTCATTCATGGGACAAAAGAAATGGACAGCACACTCCATGAACAAATGAAGATATTGGATTTGGTGTACAAAGATTTAAATCAACTGTCTTAAATATGCTCAAAGAATTAAAGGAAAATGGACTTAAAAAATAAAGGAAACAATGAGAATGATGTATCAACAAGCAGAAAATATCAATAAAGAGAAATTTATAAAAGGAGCCAGGTAGAAGTTCTGGAAATGAAAAATACTGTAACTGAAATTAAAAATTCACTAGAGGGATTCAACAACAGATCTGAGTAGGTAGAAAAAAGAGTCAGGAAACTTGAAGATTGGTTAATTAAAATTACCCAGGTTAAGGAACAAAAAGATACTGAAGCAAAAATGAATAAAAACTAAGGGACACTGGGGACACCATAAAGTTATCAACATGTGCATATGCTATGATAGTCCTAGAAAGAGAAGTGAGAAAAAGGGAAGTAAAGAATATTTGAATAATGGGCAAATTTTCCTCAAATTTCTGGAAACTCATGGATCTACACATCCAGAAGCTCAAGAAATTCCAATTATGATAAACTAAAACATCGACACCAACATACATTATAATCAAACTTTTAAAAGTCAAAGACAAAGGGAGAATCTTGAAAGCAGTGAAAGAGAAACGATATCACTTATAAGGGAGGCTCAATAAGATTAATAGCTGAGAGCAAAATGTTAGAGTAGGCATATCATGTTCTCATTCCCTGACAGAAACATTAAGTGGTTACCAAGGGAGAGGGTTTGGGAGGGGCAGGGGAAGGGTGAGAAGAATAAAGGGGCACAGTAATTTGCAACCACAATAAAAGTTGGTCATTGGAGTGGTAGCATAGCATGGAGAATATAGTCAATGATTCTAAAACATCTTCCTATGTTGACAGATAGTAATGGCAATAAAGAGCGTGAGGATTTAATAATATGGGTAACTGTTGAAACACTGTGTTGTACATTTGAAACCAATGTAAGATTTATATCAACAATACTTTAATAAAAAAAAAACAGTAGAAGCTACCAGAAGCAAGTTTTTCAGAATTCTGAAAAATAATAAAAATTTAGATCAATTAAACAAATGTTGAATCAAAATTATAAGAAAATTTTGCATCATGTTTCTTTGTCACGATCTTGAAGTGTCAGTAGCTGAGGCTCCCACCTTGGGACACTGCTCATTGTTTCAGGAAGGAACAGACTGTGTTGGCAATTTACTGTATATGCGTGCTCTGCTGTCCAAGGACTACCTGAAGGGCACACTATACACTCGTCTCTGTTTTGTCTAACTCAGGATTCATGGAGGAAGAGCAGTGGGCAATGATCAATAACACAGAAAACTAACCTAATATAGGGGCAAAAGAATATAGTATAAATATACAATAGACCACTTAAGGCATTGGAGCAAAAATTTGCAAGATGTTTGGAAAATTTGAACATTCAAAAGCATCCAAGAATACAGGGGACTTCAGAAAGCAACAATATGCCTGGGAAAAGTTGTATGCACAGAAAAGACTTGAGAACACCTGAAGTTTTTTTCTTTTTATTATTGAAATATAGTTGTGTACAGTATTATTTTGGTTTCAAGTATACAACACAGTGATTCAACAGTTACCCATATTATTAAACCTTCACTCCAACTAGTGCAGTTACTGTCTGTCAAAATAGAAAGATATTATAGAACCATTGACTACATTCTCCATGCCACACTTCCATCCCTGTGACCAGCTTTTTTATGATTGAGATTTTGTGCCTCTTTATCCTCCTCACATACCCTGCCCGGCCACCCCAGACACTCCCTCATGATGATCACCAGTCACTTCTCAGTGACTATGAGTCTACTGCCGTTTTGTTGTAGGTTCCACATACAAGTAAAGACACATGGTCTTTGTCTTTCTCCGCCTGGCTTATTTCACTTAGCATAATACCCTCTGGGTCCATCCATGTTGTCACAAACAACAGGATTTCTTTCTTTTTTTTTGGTGAAATAATATCCCATTGTGTATATGTACCACATGTTATTTACCCATTCATCTATTGGTGGACACTTTGGTTGCTTCCATATCTTGGCTATTGTAAACAATGTGGCAATAAACATAGGAGGACACAAATCTTATCATGTTAGAGATTTTGTTTTCTCTGGGTAAATTCCTAGAAGTGGAGTTACTGGGTTGAATAGTATTTCTACTTTTAGGTTTTTGAATAAACTCCATACTGTTTTGCACAGCAGTAATACCAATTCACATTCCCACCAATAGTGTAGGAAGATTCCATTTTCTCCACATCCTTGCCAACACTTGTTATTTTTGCCTTTTGGACACTGGCCACTCTGAATGGTGTGAACTCCTATCTCACTGTGCTTTTTATTTGCATTTTCCTGATGATTAGCAGTATGGAGCATCTTTTCATGTGCCTGTTGGCCATTTGTATTTCTTCTTTGGAGAAATATCTGTTCAGATCCTCTGCCCATATTCAAGTCACGTTATTTGTTTTTTTGGTGTTCTTTATATATTTTGGATGTTAATCCCTTATCAGATAAATCATTTATGAATATATTCTCCCATACTGTAGGTTGCCTTTTTATTCTGCTGATGGTATCCTTTGCTGTATAGAAGTTTTTAGTTTGATGTAGTCCCACTTGTTCATTTTTTATTTTGTTTCCCTTGTCCAGAAAAATTTGTTCATACTTATGTTCAAGAGAATTTTGCCTATGTGTTCTTCTAAGAGTTTTAGGGTTTTATATCTTATATTTAGGATTTTAATTCACTTCAGGTTCACTCTTGCATGGAGGTAGCAATCCAGTTTAATATTTTTGCATGAGGCTGTTCCAACACTATTGAAGAGACTGTCTTTTCTTCATTGTATATTCGTGGTTCCTTTATTGTATATTGACCATATATGCATGGGTTTTTTCTGAGCTCTCTATTCTGTTCAGTTAATCTGTGGAGTCTACTTTTGTGCCAATACCATGCTGTTTTTATTACTGTGCCTTTGTAGTATAGCTTGAAGTCAGGGAGTGTAATACCCCCACGTTTGCTTTTCTTTCTTAAGATTGCTTTGGCTATTTGGGGTATTTTGTGGTACCATATGAATTTTGAGATTATTTGCTCTATTTCATTAAAAAATGCCATTGGTATTTTGATTGGGATTACATTGAATCTGTAAATTTTGGGGGGATAACATAGCCATTTTGAGAATAATAATTCTTCTTATACTACTGTTTAATCTTTCTCATCAGTGTCATAATTTTCAGGGTACAGGTCTTTTACTTCCTTGGTTAGGTTTAATCTTAGGTATTTTATTCTTTTTCATGCACTTGTAAATAGATTTTTTTTCCTGATTTCTCTTTCTGCTAACTCATTGTTAGTATTTAAGAATGTAACAGATTTCTGTACACTGATTTTGTATCCTATAACTTTGTTGAATCCATTTATTATTTCTGATAGCTTTTTGGTGGAGTCTTTAGGGTTTTCAATATAGAGCATCATGTCATCTGCAAGTAGTGACAGTTTTACTTCTTCTTTGCCAATTTGGATGCTTTTTATCTCTTTTTCTTGTCTGATTGCTGTGGCTGAGACTTCTAGTACTATGTTGAATTAGAATGGTGAGAGTGGGTATCCTTGTCTTGTTCCTGACCTTGGAGTAAAAACTTTCAGCTTTCACCATTGAATATTATGTTAGCTTGGGTTTGTCTTATATGGACTTTATTACATTGAGATACTCATAGACACAGAGAAAGGACTAATGGTTACCAAGGTGTAGGGTTTGATGAGGGTTATGGGAAGGGTGAAGGGTATTATGGGGCACTATAATTCACAACAACTATATGGGTTGGTCACAGAAATGATAGAATAGCACAGGTATTGATAGTGACCACACTGGAGGGGTTGAGGCCTTGATAATATGGATAACTGTTGAACCACTGTTTTGTGTATTTGAAGGCAACATAAGATTGTATAGCAAAGATACTTTGATAAAAAAAGATTATAAAAAATATCATCTAAGCAGTTGGAAATTACATTTATGAATGATTGAACAGAGAGCTTATATTTTTGTTATTAGCTTAGTAATAGTTATTAATTTTTAAATGACATGTATACATTACCTTTATAAATAAAAAGCAATTTTAAAGATACATGTTTTAAGAGAAGTCTAATAGGATTATCTATTTAAACCTATACCTTAATCTATAATTTATAATTATTTTCAGAAAAGATTTTTGTGTCAAAATATTTTCCATGTTTGTTTCATCATACCAATTTGATCTTATTTTGAGCCTTTAAAAAGGCTAATGCAAAGCTGGATAACTACTGTCAGAATGAATGAATGTTGGTGTTTATTTTTATGAATTTGAGCTTTCTGAGAAAACAATGTTTGGCTAATATTTGTCTTTGAAAAATAAAGTGCATTTTAATCTGTTACAATTGTTTTCCTGCCCTCCAGTAGGATTAGAAGTGAGATTCACATCTAGATGGTTTTCAGATGTATTTTTATGCAGGAACATATAAAGTTCATATTATCTATTTATAGATACTTAATAACATAGTATTTTGGCATTGCAAAACATAAGAAAGAATACAGAAATAGTTATTTCTGGAAGGTAGACTCCTATAGTTTGACTTTAATAATTACTTATTGAAAAAAATGCATACATGTACTGCAATAATGCCTGAAAGTTACAAAATATATTTTGCTACCAATATATATGTATGCTTTATTGTGCATTTTCAATAATGGGTATGCTTCAAATTATCATGGTAATATTTTTTTTAAAGTAAAAAACAGTACATAAATTATTTGTAAAATAACTGGTACTAGGAGATAAAGAGTTATGTTTTATTAGCAACACAGAGCCCACATTTGCTTATGGGGAGAGCATTAAGGCAGAATTGGCTTAAAGAAATGCTGTTGCTGTTAAAATAAATGACTTGGAAATGAGTTTGAGGTAGCTTCATACAGGCTTTCAAGCCAGTTTGCTAAATATAGACACTTAATTCTGCTGGCTCTGCTGAAGTGCAATCTAGACACTGCTTTCATATCACTTAATAAATACTGCCTAGAACAGCCAAAATGGGTTAGCCAATTTTCAGTTATACATGACTAGATCTTATACATATCTATATGTAGATATAGATATGACGTTACTGTATTTGTTCATTCTATTCAACTGTATTTTTAAATTGATGAGCCTGCACCAGTCACTGAATTAGACAATAAGAAAGATGAATAAGGCATTTTTCATGACTTCACCGACCTTAAGAAATTCACAAACTTTGAAGTACAGAAAGACAGATGATCAAAAATCATTGTGTAGTTTTAGTAAAATAAATTCACAACATACCATGTATCAGAAATAAATAATATAATACTAAATAACAGACTCAGTGACTTATTAGGGCTGAATAATTTTTTTTGGAAACAATAAAGCTAGTCCTGATTATTAAAGGAAGAATTGTCCTTTCTGGAAACACAGGAAAGATGGAATTATTCCAGGCATGTGAGCTCCAGGAGACAGCACAAGCACAACCTTGGAGCTGAGAGAGCTGTATCTGTAAGTATGTGGAACCAGAGTAGAATTTCATAGTTTACTATTGTCTGATCATTGCACTCAATGTGAGAAGTAGCAGAAAACAAAACTGAAGAGGAAGCAGGGAACAATTCACCATGGTTCTTGAGTGCAGGGCTAACTTTAATATTAACCTTTGGGCATCCACTGGGAGATAAATTTCTGGCAGCAAAAGGTAAATTAATGTTGAGTACCATAATACAAGCACAGAAAACATAAATGAGAGCTACAATATCTATAGTGATAAAGATGGAGAGGACAGGAACAATCCGAGAGAGCTCAGAGGGACTATGTAGTTGATAAAAGATTGGATATAAAAGAGAATCAGAGTCAAAGACAACTTCAATGTACCTGATTGGATGATATTTCCAACTAATGAAGCAAATAAAATAATAATAAAACATGGTTAAAATACAGAAATGGAGTTCAGTTTTGAACATATTATATTCAAGGTTTCTGGAAGAATTATCCATCCTGGAGTTGGAACTAAGGAGGACAGCAGATACATAGAGAAATATCAGTATAAGTGAAAAAGTGGATACTAGATAAATTTAAGAGTGAATAATCTCTTACGTTGACTTATTCTGGGGAAATAGCAACCTTTAAAAGATAAGAAGAGTTATTATCCTATTGAGAAGGGATAAATAATCAGAAAAGTATAAGTGGAATGAGAAGATGAAATGCTGCAAACACCAAGGAAAATTTTTAAGTAGAATGGAGTGATCAAAATGTGCAAGTGTAACAGACATTTCCAGTAGTCCAGAAGTTGGAAATTATTTAATTTATTTAAAAATTTGAAGCTCAGTATTAGCATATATGAGAGGTGCTTATAGAGGTGTGATAGCAGAGGGCCGGCTTCAGATTATCCCTAGGAACTTTCACATTCCCTTTCCTAAAATTCAGCGTCCACTCTATATAATACCTTACTAATTTGTTCTCTATAGCATGACTTTCTCTTTGCTTTATAAGAAACAGTAGTTTATAGTAAGTTCACAACTATGAAAGTCTGAGTTTTTACCATACTGAAGGTTAATAAACTGGCTTGTCATCATTACATGCAAATTTGAATATATGCCACTCTCGGCTAGAGGTAAAGGATTATATCATGCCCCACTACATGCTGGGTTATATAGCAATAGCAGTGGTCAAGAGTGACAATTCCTGAGCCCAGGTTGGGTCTCCACATGCAGTAAGATTAATTACAGGAGAAGAACGCTAAGCTTTGGGACTCAGATATTTTATAATGAATAGTAAACCTGCCTAGCCTTTTCTCTGGGGGAAGATATTATCTTTATAATATTGGATAGTAATAAACCTATTCTGTGCTCTGAAGGGAGACACCACTTCAGCATTTCAAGGCTGTCTGCTCTAAATTTATGCTTAAAACAATAATCTAGAGCAAAGACAGCAAGGGTGTGCTCACAAATATACTGAAATGCAACCGACCATACAGAATTTTTGTTCAGCAGCATCCACTTCTCCTATCTGCACTGTGTTGTTGTGGTGAATTTTCCCATAAATCTGCCATTCCATTGGCCACTCTAATTAATCTGGCCAATAGAATTAGAAACAAATTAATTTACTTTTCCTTATACAGTATTTAATTAAAGTTCCTATCAATAGGTCTCCAAGTGGCAACAACAAGTCGACCTGAAGTATTGACCTCAAATGCTCCTCCCAGGGGCCTGAACACAATGTCAGATTTTGAGCAAATCTTTTAAACCTTCAGGATATAACTTAGAAAATCAGGTGGGTTTCTTCATAATGTTTAATATTGACTTCTACACTGGCTTGAGGTACTCATCTAATTATTGCTAGATGTATTAGAGATTTGCATATAGTACATTTTCCCACAGGAAGGAAGCCTAAGATATTTCTATCATCTAGAACTATCCTTGACAGTCAGTTAAATTTTTTGCATGGCTGAGATCATGTTTGATCATTTTGACTAATGTTAAGGAAAATCCAAGGTTCCACACTGCATTTTTTGTCATGTCTCCTTACTCCCCTTGAATATGAGATAGCTCCTCAGTCTGTGTTTGTTTATTATGCCTTGAAACTTTTTACGAATATTGCTAAGTCATAGTTTTAGAATGATACTCAATATGGACTTGATGATATTTTTCATAACTGTATTAAAGTTATGCATTATTGGGAACAAAACCAAGTCTTTCTCAGTGCATGTCAGAGAGCACATGATGCTGTTTTATTTTTTGGAAATGCTGACTTTGATAACTTGGTTAAGATGGTAAGGGTCAGATTTCTCCACTGTAAAGTTAGTACTTCCCTTTATATTTTATACATATTTACTTCAGGAGGGATACTTTGAGAATGTGCATATAGTGCATTTTTCCTTTAATTTTTCTTCACTA
The DNA here is from genome assembly GCF_040802235.1 of Manis javanica. Classification (NCBI taxonomy): domain Eukaryota; kingdom Metazoa; phylum Chordata; class Mammalia; order Pholidota; family Manidae; genus Manis; species Manis javanica. Next base: position 25,660,164 of record NC_133169.1, read on the forward strand.
TTTTAATGAGTTTTTGGGCCTAGCTTGTGGGGAATATTGCTGTGGAGTTTTATTATACTTACTTCTTTCTACATTTATTAACTGGAATTACTTTCTAAGAAATATTTCCCTACACCATGCTGCACTACTATGCTATGGCTGATCAATATTTGGAGAACCTTCAGAATAAACTCTAATAGGTATGAATAATATGTTACTGTTATCAAGGAGCAGCATAATGCATATACAAAGAGGCATTGGGAGACAAGAGCTACAGTTAAATTGATCTTCTGGGTCACCTTCATATATATTCCTACCACTCTTCTCATTTCAACCCACAGCCAGACTTGTAGTAAAATCAAGTGCATCAGTAAGAAATAGGTGGCATAAAGCATTACTTCTTAATCTATTTAACTATGTAGAAGGAAGGAAGCCTATGACTCTGAGTTCCTCCTACTAAATGATTTCCCACTTTTTTCAAGCTGACTTACCACCAAATATTGACCCATCTCTATCAGTAACTTCTTACTGCAGGATCTACACCCAGTCATCCACTTCTACCCTTGTCCAGTTGACAAATATGCATTGATTACTTACATTAAAACTGACTGAAAAGTCCCAACTTGTTCTTGTTAACCTTTGAGTCCATATGAGACTTAATTATGTTATCTATCAGGACTTTAATGAAAAATAACCAGTGTACAACATTCTGATTCATTGACACCATCTATATAGATACACCTTTGGTTCATCAAGGTTTCTTGTTATTATGATATGCAAACTGGAGGACATAGTGTGAAAGATCTGCAGATCCATCGGAGCAGGACTAATACTGCTGCAGAGGTAATGGGGAGGACAGAAAAGTTATTTATGGAAATGTAAGTCCACTCTTAAAAATAATCCAGAGCCTATCAGGACTTTCCACCAGAGAGCCTGGGAAACTCCAGGCATGTGAAGTGTAGCCTCAGTGTTCCTTTGTGCCTTTTACCAGTGGTGTTCCCCCAAATATTTTCCAAAATTTTCCCATCTCCTCCACTCACTAGGACAACATTCACCTTATTTCTTTTAAAGTGTTTAAGTTTTGATTCAATTTTCAGTGGTTCTGGTGTCTTGATTCTGTAATGATCTTGAACTCAGAGGTTCGTAGGTGTCCTATCCAAGTTAAACAACTGAAAGATCAATTCAATAACATAAAGATTTTTTAAAAGTTGATCTATCTTTTCTCTTATATAAAACATCTTTTCCTGGCACTTTATAGAGTATGAGAAACATCATAATATTAGATAATGATAACATTTTATATGCCTGCTAATTGAGAATAACACTAAATTTCACAGAACACTTTGGCCTACATTTTCAAGTTATCACAATTCCATTTTCTCCTAAAACTAATGAGGAGTACAAATGAGGTCTTGTTTTTGTAATGTAATTATGATAATCGGGAGGTGAAATAATGGTAGTTACTTCTTCTATTATGAAAACATTTCAATATAAGGTAAGTAGAGCAGCATGTGTATATAAAATGATTTGATATGCTTTCTAGCTTTAATGGGTATAAAACCTGTTTCAATAAAATTACATTTAGTATATGTTCTATGATCCTTTTTCACATGTGCCTATGGAAAGTGTAACTCAATTTTCTCTGTACTGATTTATAAGAAATAGAAATAGCACTTTAATATTAACCTACCATTGATTTAGCATCATTTCCATCAATGGTGATTTGATTTCAGCAGGTACCTTGTTATCCATATATTTAGAAAACTACATAAATACCTTCATCTGAAGAGAAGGATATTCTGAGTAATCAGGATACTACTTCTTTAAATTCAAATGATACCAAAAAATACTTTATATCATAAAAACCTGACTTACAGTCACTCTTAAATTTTCATTTTATTATATCCAAGTCTATACCTTATTTTAAGGAATGTATGAAGAGCTATAAATAAATAATAAGCTATACAAATTTAAGATTTATTATAATGATAATATATACCCTTGGCCTGAGCAAACTTAAAAACCTAACTTTCAATGAATAGCACTGAATATCTATATGCCATCATTTTTATTTACCAACAGAATGACTGCAGGTTTTGCAAGACTGATATTCATAAAAAAGTCCGGCGCAATGGCCAAACTTTACCTTGGCACATATATGTAGGTATTTTAATTAGATTTTAGAGGGAAAGGGATGAAAAACCCAACACTGGCAATATTTGAATTCTTACAGGAATTAGGAAGGTGAACCCTAACGGTGCTTCTCACTTTCTTTTTTTTCCCCCTATTGAAGTGTAGTTGATAAGCAATATTATACTGGTTTCAGATGTACAACATAGTGACTAAACAATCACATACATCATGAAATGCTCGCCACTGCATGTGTGGTTGCTAGCACCATACTAAGTCATCATAATATTATCGACTGTATGCCCCATGCCGTACTGTTCACTCCCCTGACTTGCTCATTTCACGGTTGGGGTGGGGTCTACAGTTCTTTACCCCCTTCACGCACCTGGCCTGTCTCCCAACCGTTCTCATCCACAGCACCGCCAGTTTGTTCTCCTTGCTTATGAGTCCATTTCTGTTTTGTTTGTTCATTTGTTTAATTTAGATTAATTAATTTAGATTTCACATATAAATGAAATTATGTGGTATTTGTCTTTATCTGACCTATTTTACTTAGCATAATAACTTATAGGTCTATTCATGTTTTCAAAAGATTATTTTTTATGGATAATATTCCATGAATATGTGCTCCACATTTTCTTTATCAATTCATTTATTGATAGACTCTTAGGTTGCTTTTTTATCTTGGCTATTGTCAATTATGTTACAATAAACACAGGGTTGCATATATCTTTTCCAATTATTGATTTTGTTTTTGTTGGGTAAATATCCAGAAGTAGAATTATTGGGTTATACGGTATTTTTATTTTTAATTTTTTGAGGAAGCTCCATGTTTTCCATAGTGACGCACCAGTTTACATTCTCACCAACAGTGTATGAGGGTTCCCTTTTCTACATATCCTTACCAACGCTTGTTATTTCTTATCTTTTTGATACTAGCTATTCTGACTGGTGTGAACTACTTTTCACAAGGCATGTTAAACAGGGTATGTTCTGTGATTCTCTCTTTGTATTGACCATGTTAATAGTAAAAATTGTAGTAGGGAAACTTACTCTATTTCTTGAAACTTTAAGAAATTGCTATTTCATATTTCTTTTTGAGGCAAAGAAGTTTTTTAAATGCAAAATAATTGTAATTCCTCTCTGTAATACACGACTCTGTTGGATCTATACTCACACTTAGATTCCAAGGTCTTGTTTTTATCTTGGTTTCTTATTAATATGAGATTGATTTAAGTTCTTAAAGTTTTTAAAATCAAAATGATTTAGTTAATTTTTAATAGAATATTATCTCCTTTGTACAGAATATTCATATTTTATATTCATAAAATACTCATTAAAATATTTCATCCTAGCCTTTATCTTTGACTTGTATATTTTATGACACTTGGAATCATAAGATAGGTAAAACATTTTACATTTCTTTTTTGCTTTTTCAATTAGAATTATTTAAGAGACTTCTATTTTTCTAAAACAACCTCATAATATTGTAGTTTTATTAATGAGCATAATTTACCATTGTTTATTCATCCTTTATTCATTAACTAAATATACATTGAGTGAACAAACATGAAAGACCATTATGAAAGACAAAATTCCTGATTTTATGTGCACAACAATCATTTGTGAAATCTAGTACGTTCATAAAAATGTATTTTTTTCTGTCAAATGCTAAATAAGAACATCTTGATAGAATAATAAGCTTATAATGGCTTGGCCTAATCAGTGTCTTAACTGAGGATTGCCTGAGAAAAATCAATTGGTTTTATTATAATATCCAATATACAATAAATGATTTCATAATTTCAATAGCAAAATACTATTTCTACAGTTCAGCTTTGAATACAGACATTAAATTGTTAATGTAACACCGACCCAATTGCTCATGGATAACAAGTTAAAAAACTTCTTTGCCTCAAAATAAAAGTTTGACACCAAAAGTAAAAGCAAGAAAAATGGGTCAGATTTTCTAGTCATAATGCAATGAAAGTAAAAATTAGAGAAAAAGACTACAGTATACAATTTTACAAAGATTTCTCATTTATTAATTGAGGTGAAATTCACATAATTTAAAAATATCATTTTAAAGTTAGAATCAGTGACATTTAGCATACTCACAATATTGTGCAACCACCACCTCTATCTAATATCAAAGTATTTCATCACCTCAAAATAAATCCTATACTCATTAAACAGTCACTTCTACTCCTTATACCTATAGGACATGGCAAATATCAGTCTGCATTATCTCCCTAAGGATTTATCTATTTGGGATATTTCTTATATATGGAATCACAAATTATGTGACTTTTTATGACTGCCTTCTCTCAGAAAGTTTTTAGGCACAACTACAATGTAGCATGTATCACTACTTTATTACCTTTTATGGGTGAATAATAGTCCATTGTATGTATATACCTCAATTTGTTTATGCCTTCATGTGTTCATGGGCATTGGGTTTTTTCCAACTTTTTGCTACCTTGAATAGTGCTGCTGAAAACATTCACATACAAGTATTTTAGTGTCTGTTTTCAATTACTTTAGGTATATATTATGGAGAAGAATTAGTGGGTAATATTGAAATTCCATGTGTCATTTCTTGAAGAACTACCAAACTGCTTTCCAGATAGGTTAACCTATTTTACATCCCTTTACCAATGTGTGAGCATTCGAATTTCCTCACATTTTTGCTCAAACTTGTTATTTTCTGGTGTGTAGAAAATGGTATTTCATTGTAGTTGTGATTTTCATTTACCAGTCTTTTGCAAATTTTTAAAATAGGCTTGTTTTATCTTTTTGTTCTTGAGTTTGAAGTGTTCTTTATAAATTCTAGATATCAGACCATTATCACATATATCATTTTCAGGTATTTTCTCCCATTTTTCAGGTTGTCTTTTCATTTTCTTGATAATGTCCTCTGATACACAAAGGTTTTAAATTGTGATGTCAATTTTTTTTTTGTCACTTATGTCTTTTATGTAATATGTGAGCCCATGGTCAAATCCAATGTCATGAAGACTCCTTATATTTTCTTTTAATCTGTTAGAATTTATATTTCAGTTGTTGATTACTCTGCCAACCTTGTAGATTGGTTATGTGCCAGGGCTCTTTTCCAAAACCTAACTAAGATTGCACTAAGCCTAGAGATGAGCCCACAATGAAACTTCAGGTTTTCTCCAATATCTTAGATGAACATAGATGCAAAAATCCTCAATAAATATTAGTAAATCAAGTTCAAAAATACATCAAAAGGATTATCTATCACCGAAAAGTGGGATTTATTCCAGGGATGCAAGGATGATACAATATTTGTAAATCAACCAATGTGATATATCACTTTAATAAAAAAAAGATAAAAACCATATGATCATCTCAGTAGGTGCTGAAAAGCACTGATTTTGACAAAATTCAATATCCATTCATGATAAAAACTCAACAAAATGGTTACAGAAGGAACACAGGTAATTTGGTATTTGTATTCCTCAAAGTGGCTTATTTCACTGAGCATAATACCTGCTAGAACCACCTATGTTGCTGCAGATGGGAGGATTTATTTTCTTTTAATGGCCTGATAATATTCCATTGTGTATATGTACTATATTTTCTTTATCCATCATTTACTGATGGACACTGAGGTTGCTTCCATACCTTGGCTATTGCAAATAGTGCAGCAGTAAACATAGGAGTGCATATGTCTTTTTGAATCAGGGATTTTGTTTTCTTTGGGTAAATTCCTAGCAGTGGAATTAGGTCAAATGGTATTTCTATTTTTAGTTTTTTGAGGAAACTCTATAAGGCTTTCCCCAATAGTTGCACCAATTTACATTCCCACCAACATTGTAGGAGGGTTCCCTTTTCCTCACATCCTTGCCAGCACTTATTTCTTACCTTTTTTGTAGCTCTGGGGGGAAGGGTGTTCCCGGCCTGAGGCAACTCCCCCTCTTTGAAACTGGTGAAACCAAAATAAGTCAAGGGAAAGAGTAGTTGAGAGAAAGACTTTTATGTCTTCCAGTCACTAGCCAGGTTCAACACGGTCCATCTCCTCCACCTGCAGCTCATACACCCCTTCTCCTGCCTGCCCCTTCTGGCAAGAATTCCATTGGTGATTCCTTGGTGACTGGCAGACACTATGCACCAGGAATGGAGGGTAGGAGAGAATGACCATTTCTCTCCACCCCTTCCCTGGAGACTACAAGGCTCTGTAGTGGTAAACAACCATTGATATGAAAATAGACTAAGGATGGGTAGGAGATTCTGGAAATTCTGCCATATACTCCACACTTTTGGATAGTGGCCATCCTAACTGGTATGAGATGATATCTCATTAAAGTTTTGACTTATATTGTCCTGATGATTAGCAGTGTGGAGCATCTTTTCATGTACCTGTTGTTCACCTGTATTTCTTTGGAGAAGTGTCTGTTCAGGACTTCCACTCATTTTTTAAATGGATTATTTGTTTTTGGGTGTTGAGGCATATGAGCTCTTTATATATCTTTGATGTTAACCCCTTGTAAGATGAATCATTTATGAATATATTCTCCCATACTGTAGGATGCCTTTTCTTCAGCTGATGGTGTCCTTTGCTGTACATAAGATTTTAGTTTGATGTAGTCCCACTTGTTCAGTTTTGATTTGGTTTCCCTTGCCTGAGATGTGTCCAGGAAAATGTTGCTCATGTTTATGTTCAAGAGATATTTGCAGGTTTTCTTCTAAGAGTTTTATGGTTTTATAACTTACAGTTCAGGTCTTTGATCCATTTTGAGTTTGCTTTTGTGTATGGAGTTAAAAAAAATAATCCAGTTTCATTCTCATACATGTAGTTTTCCAGTTTTCCCAACACCAGTTGTTGAAGAGGCTGTCTTTTCCCCACTGTATATTCATGGCTCCTTTATCATATATTAATTGACCATATATGTGTGGGTTTATATCTGGGCTCTCTATTCTGTTCCATTGATCTATCAGTCTATTCTGTTGCCAGTATCAAATTGTTTTGATTACTGTGACTTTGTAGAAGAGCTTGAATTCAGGGAGCATAATTTTCCCAACTTTGTTCTTCTTTCTCAGAATTGCTTTGGTTATTTGGTGTCTTTTGTGGTTCCATATGAATTTCAGAACTATCTGTTCTAGTTCATTGAAGAATGTTCTCGGTATTTTGATAGGAATTGCATTGACTCTGTAAATTGCTTTGGACAGTAAGGCTATTTTGACAATATTAATGCTTCCTTTCCATAAATATGGGATAGATTTTCATTTATTGGTATCTTCTTTAATTTCTGTCATCAGTGTTTTACAGTTTTCAGAGTAAAGGTTTTTAACCTCCTTGGTTAGGTTTATTCTTAGGCATTTTATTCTTTTTGATGCAATTCTAAATGGAATTGTTTTCCTGATTTCTCTTTCTCCTAGTTCATTGTTATTACACAGGACTGTGGTGGATTTCTGTGTATTTTGTATCCTGTAACTTTGCTGAATTTAGTTATTAGTTCTAATTGATTTCTGGTGGTCTTTAGGATCTTCTATGCACAGAATCATGTCATGTGCAAATAGTGAGTTTAGCTTTTTCCTTACCAACCTGGATGCCTTTGTTCTCTTTGTGTTGTCTGATTGACATGACTAGGGCCTCCAGTATTATGTTGAATAGAAGTGGTGAAAGTGGGCATCCTTGTCTTCTTCCCAATCTTAGAGGAAAAGTTTTCAGTATGTCACTATTAAGTATGATGTTTGCTGTGTGTTTCATTTATAGCTTTTATTATATTGAGGTACATATCCTCTATACCCATTTTGTTAAGAGTTTTTATCACGAGTGGATTTAGAATTTTGTCAAATATTTTCAGCATTTATTGAGATGATCATGTGACTTTTGTCTTTTTTGTTGATGTGATGTATGATATTGATTGATTTACAAATGTTGTACCATCTTTGCATCCCTGGAATAAATACCACTTGGTCATTATGGATAATTTTTTTAACATATTTTTAAATTTGGTTTGCTAATATTTTGTTGAGGATCTTTGCATCTATTTTCATCAGAGATCTAGTCTATGATTTTGAATTTTTGTAGTGTTTTTGTTTTTTTGTTTTAGAGTGATACTGGCCTCATAGAATTAAATTGGAAAGATTCCCTCCTCAAATTTTTGGAATACTTTAAGAAGGATGGGTATTAATTCTTCTTTAAATGTTTGATAAAATTCACCTGTGAAGCCATCTTGGTTTGGAGTTTTGCTTTTAGGTAGTTTTTTGATTACCAATTTGATTTCATTGCTGGCAATTGGTCTGTTCAGATTTTCTGTTTCTTCCTGGGTCAGTCTTGGAAGATTGTATTTGTCTGCAAAGTTTTACATTTCTTCTAGGTTGTCCAATTGGTAAATAATTTTTCATAATATTCTCTAATAATTTTATTTCTGTGGTGGCCATTGTTTTTATTTCTTTTTTGTTTATGTCTGTACACTCTCTTTTTTTCTTGATGTCTGACTATGGATTTATTTATTTTGCTAATTTTCTCAAAGAATTAGCTCCTGGTTTTATTCATTTTTTTCTATTGTTTTCTTCTTTTTAATTTCTGTTCAGATCTTTATGTCCCTCCTTCTACTATCTTTGGGCTTCATTTGTTCTTTGTCTAGTTTCTTTAATTGTGAGTTTAGACTGTTTATTTGGGATTGTTCTTGTTTCTTGACGTAAGCTTTTATTGCTATGTACTTTCCTCTAAGAGTGACTTTGACCACATACCACAGGTTTTGGGCTGTAGAATTTTTGTTTTCATTTGTCTCTATGTATTCCCTGATATCTGTTTTAATTTAGTCATTGATCCACTGAATATTTAAAGCATATTGTTTACCTTCTATTTGTTTGTAGGAATTTTTGTTTTCTTTGTATAATTTATTTCTAGTATCCTACCATTGTAGTCTGAGAAGTTGCTTGGTATAGGTTCAATCTTTTTGAATTTATTGAGACTCTTATTATTGCATAGTATATGATCTATTCTGGAAAACATTCTATGTATACTTGAGAAGAATGTGTATCCTTTTGCTTTTGGGTGAAATGCTCTGTAGATATCTGTTAAGTCTATCTGATCTAATATATTGTTCAGTCCCTCTGTTTCCTTACTTATATTCTGTCTGGTTGATCTGTCTGTTGTTGTGTATGCTGTGTTAAAGTCTCCTAAAATAAATGTGTTGCAGTCTATTTCTCACTTTAATTATGTTAGTATTTGTTTTATCTATTTAGGTGCTCATATATTGGGTAGATAGGTATTTATAATGGCTATATCTTCTTGTTGGACTATCCCTTTATCATTATGTAATATCCTTGTCTCTTGTTACATTCTTTGTTTTGAAATAAATTTTGTCTTATGTAAGTACTGCTACTTCTGCTTTTCTCTCCCTATTATTTGCATGAACTCTCTTTTTCCATCCCTTTGCTTTTACTCTTTGTATTTCCTTAGGTTTGTGCCAGGAGCCATGCTACTCAAGCTGTGTAGCGAGGCTCAAGCTGGAAGAACACCCTCACAAAGCAGGGGCTTTTGCAGCCAACTCTCCCTATTACCCACCTTGATTTTGCTTTTTCTATTATACTATTGGCTTTGCTTTTACCTGCATTTTTTGCTAAGGGTTAACTAACCTTTGCTGAGCAGTGTGGAAAGGATGAGAACATAAGTTTCCCAGGAGCTTTTCAGGACAGCGCTCCTGAAGAATGGAACATGCAGGGGCCAAAAGGCAATCTTGGCACAGAATATTGAAATCTACTGTTAGTCAAACATTGACCACCCCATTTCCATTGAGATTACCCCCCTTTTTTTATTATTACAATGCTAGTGAAACTAGTGATGGAAAGTTTTCTAGAAATAGAGTTATGAGAGAATGTTGAATGGAATAACCCTGTCTGACACTTAATTAATCATCTCATGTTTTCTTCCCTCTGCTACTTCTATAGTTTGTTTTTCTTCTTTCCTAATTACAACCATTTACTAAACTTTGTGGGATTACCAAATACCATAATTTTCCAGGAAGTAAAGATACCTCAAAACAAGTGCTGGGCATGGAAGTCACGGAGCATAAATCTGCAAAGAAGTGAAAAACTAACCTTTTCAAAGAATATTACTTCTCTCTCACTTACCAGTTTTACATCTCCCTGTATGGCCCCGTAAGATGGCTGGTTAGCCAGAGACAGGTAAGATTCTTCAAGGGAGGAACAACCTAAGACAGGCACAGTTGCAGGGGGGCCATCAGGTGGGAAAATAGGGACCAACAGAGGTGAGACTTAGAGCCTCATCCCTCCAGTTTGAGAGAAATTGTCTACACCCATGGATGTTTTGTTGCCTTTGTTCAGCTTGGATTAATACCTAGTCTATAGGCACAGACCTGATCATCTACACTTGCCTTCTTACAGGACTAAATCATGCTTTCTATCTGTATCTTGCATCTACCTACTACTTCAGCATTTTATTAGAAACATCAAGGAGAAAATGTGAGATTCATATATAAAGTATAGAAATCAAATGAATAATCATACATCATATTTGACTTGACTGTTTATAGTTTAAGGTTTGTAGTTAAAACAGAAACAGTTTCTATATTATGAAAGCCCTTGCATTGTTCACCATGTAAGAACTTGTTTAGTCCCTGCAGTAGTGGAGTCATGGAGACCTGTGTAGCATATGTCAGGGAGATTTTGGTATCCACACAGATGAAAGAGAAATGTAGATAAGAAGGGGAAATGTAGTTTGCTGCCTACTGTGCCCTGTAAAGGGGTATATAATGAAGATAGGAGTTTATGATTTTAGATTGATTATAAATTTATTAAAACCTCTAAGAATATTTTTGTGGGAAAGAATCCTAGTTAACTCTGGCACTAGGTGACCTGTACTTCACCCTGAGATGATAGACTCCATAGTCGCTGCTACATACTGCACGCTCCTACGGTCACATGCACTACTTAGAAACTGCATTGCATAGAAACGTAAAACACAATAGAGTCCATGTTGATAGGAAAAGTTTCAGTCAAAGAACAGAAAACAATCACCTGTCTAACGCTTGACCAATCATGAATAGATCAGAAAGAAGAAGAAAAGAAAAAAGCTTGTCTATACTTATTAATCAACTTCCTATACTGATTAATCATCAGAATAATAAAAAGTAATCATATCCTTGTGCAAAATGGTATAAATAAAGCTGTTATCAGTACTTTGTCGAGAGATCACCTTCATCTGACTCAGTGTCATCCTTTTGGGCTTCATCTCCCCCCACCCCCCCCACTGGAGCTAGACTCTGGCAGGTCTGAATGAGTCTCTTGTAGCAGCATATAGAAGTGTCTGTTTTTAATCCTTTCTGCTACTCTGTCTTTTGGTTGGTACATTCAATCCATTTACACTTAAGGTGATAATTTATGTGTAATTATCACCATTTTATTAAATTTTTCTGGTTGTTTTCATATCTCCTCTTTGTTCCTTTTTTCCTCTGTTATAATCTTCTCTTGTTATTTGATGGAGTTCTTTTGTGTTGTGTTTGTATTTTCTTTCTTTTTTTGTGTATCTATTGTAGGCTTTAGTTTTGTGATTAACAATGGTTCAATGATCGCTTCCTTACTGTAACAGTCTACCTTAAATGATTGATTATTCTATTTCAAACCTAATCTAGAGGTACTTTTTTTCCCTTCTTCTTCCTCCTACACACTTTATGTATTAGGTTAGATAGTCCGCATATTTTTATGTATCCCTTGATTGATTTTTAAGTAGTTGACTTAATTTCTTACTTGCATGGTAATTAATTGGTCTATAACTATGGGTTTAGTTTCACTGGTGAAAGATATTTAGCACTAGGAACATTTCCATCTACAGCAGTCCCTTTAACATATCCTGTAGGGCTGGATTAATAGTGGTGATTTCCTATAACTTTTGTTTATCTGAAAATTGTTTAATCCCTGCCTCAAATTCAAATAATAATCTTTTTGGAATTCTTGTTTGAATGCCCTTCTTTTTCATTACATTAAATATACCATGTGCCTCCATTTTGGCCTGCAAAGTTTCTCCTGAGATATCTGCTAATAAACTGATGGGATTTCCTTTATGATTAATCTTTTTGCTGTATCTGGATGCTTTCTATACTCTCTCCTTGCCCTTCATCTTTGCCACTTTAATTAAGATATGTCTTGTTGTTGTCTTCCTAGGGTTCCTTTTGTTAGGGGCTCTCTGTACTTCCATGGCCTGAGTGCCTATTTCCTACCCCAGCTTGAGGAAGATTTCAACTATTATTTCCTCAAAGAGACTTTCCCTTTGTTTCCCTCTTCTCCTCTGGTACCCTTATTATGTCAGTATTCTTTCATTTGGATTGGTCACACAGTCTCTTATTTTTTCATTCCTAGAGATCTTTTTTCTGTTTTTTGGCCTTATTGTTTTCTTGTTCTCTAATTTCCATATCATTTATAACTTCTTCAACCTGTGAAAGTCTGCTCTTAAATCCCCATTTAATGTTTCATTCCAGACACGGTATTCTTCAGCTCTGAGTGGCTCTTTTGTAGGTCTTCTATATTTTTGTTGAGGTCCTTCCTGAGATCTTGAATATTTTTCTGTAGATCTGTGAGCATGTTTATGACTTTTACTTTGAAGAGTTTATCAAGATGATTGGTGATTTCAGTTTCATTCAGCCCTCTTTCTGGTGTTTTATCTTGTAGCTTTGTTTGCAACATATTCTTCTGCCTCCTCATTTTTCCAGGCTTTCTGTTTTTCTTCCTGTGGAGTAATAGCTTTATGAAGGAGGTGCCCTCTAGTGCCAGAAGCTCAAAACACTTTACTTGCCAGTGCAAGAACTCCAACTGTTGGCAAACAGTGGACAGAGTTCCTTTCTATTTGGCTAGTAGTGGTCTGATTCCAGGTGTGCTGTTTGTTTCAGCTATGCCTTGTGATCAGTGCAGAAGTCACTGCTGGCTTTGTTGTGGGAAGAGCCACCCTCTGACTTGCCTGCAGCAGTGGTGGGGTCTGCACAGTTAATGGAGTGGGCAGACTGGTGTGTGTGTCTTCCCAGGCCCATTGAACAGGATCCAGTGCTCCTGGTTAGTAAGGAGCTCTCCGGGCTGGCTTCTTCAGGAAGTTCCCTGAATGGGCTGAAATGGGGCCAAAAAAGCTGGGAGGGTCTCCTTCTGCCTACCTGAAAGTAAACTCTAGGCACCACTACAGGGCCACATGGGCTGTGCACAGTTCACATGCACAGGGGTCTTTGGCTCTGCATTGCTCCTGGGACATGGAGCATCTCTTGTTCCCAAGATCTCCCCATCTGTGGGGTTGAAGGTTGTCTAGGGTGATGTTGTCCACCTGCCCTTTCTCCTGAGCAGAGAGCATCATCTACCCCTCAACCCTCTGCTCCTTCCACTGTTGGGAAGTCCTTCAAACTCCCCACTTTGCTTTTGTCTCAGGGGGGCCAGTACAGCATGCCTGTTCTCCATAAGTGGCTGGAATATAAGCCTCCCTGAATGTTCTGCCTGTCTTTTTTCATACAATACCACTAATTACCAGAGCCCCACACATGTGGGCTTGTGCTCCCAAAGCAGATCTCCACAACCAGATGTTCAGTGATCCCGAGCTATTACCCCTTCCCACTCTGTTCCTCTTCCTCTTGTCTCTGGTTAGGGGTGGAAAGAGGGCTTGGGTCTCACCAGATCATGGTTTTGCCAATTTACCCTTTTCTGTGAGATCTTCTCTTCTTCCCCAGAAGTAGGTAGTCAGTTCTGAAGACTTCAGGTCGTTTTCATGTTTACTAGGACTTGCTGTATTTCATGTTTTTTGTGTTTTGGGGAGAAGGTTTCCACCTTGCCTTTTTATTCTGCCATCTTTTCCCCATATGATATCATTTTAACACATTTTATTCTTTTTTATTCCTTCCAGATTTTCCTTCTAAATTGCATAAGCATTTTCAGATATTTCAGTTTTAAAAAATCATACGCTGATTTCTCATTTTAAAGATGAGAATTGCTTTCTGTTTTATCTATTCCTACACTGGACTTCCCTCTCCAGCCTCCATTATAGTATTACCAACATTTTCATCAAATAAAATTCTGTTTTTATAGGTGGAAAAAGATGGTGGCATGAGAAAAGAGGTAGAAATTTACTCCCCAAACCACATACAACACAAAAGTACAGCAGATACAACCAACCCTGAAAGAGTGACTGGGAAGAAAACTGTGACAGCCTGTAACTGGGGAAAATAAAAGACTGCACAGAAAAGGGTAAAGTAGCAAAGCCACAATCTGGTGGGACAAAGCCCTACCCCCACCACAGCTCTCACTGCTAAGAGGAAGAGATACAGACCAGGGAGGAAGTAGAAGCTCAGGATGGCTAAACATCCAACCCTGGAGATCTTCCCTGGGAGCATGAACCTACATTACATGATACTCTAGAGATTAGTGGGGTTGCAAGCAAGGACAGGAAGAATACTTGGAGAGACTGAGATTCCAGCCACTTGTGGAGAACAGGTACCCACAACCAGCTGATCCAGGACAAAAGAAAGGCAGGCACTTTGAAAGACTTCCCCACAACAAGAGGGCTGCTAAAGGGGTGAGGATTACAGAGAGCTTACTGCTCAGGAGTAAGGGCAGGTGGACAAAATCATTCCAGCACACTCAGCCCAGCAGGTTGGGAACTTTCAGGAGCTTCAGGTGATCCATTCCCATGGTTGATAATCTAACACCAAGGCCCCACACTGTGATACACAACCTGACACTCCTTCCTCCTGGCTGGTACAGGTTCACTAACCTGCTGACCCTGCTATCACACCAGACTAGCTGGAGGGCAGCCTTGCCTATGGCAGCTACAAGGGCATAACACAGAGGATACTACCTGTGTGCATAGCCCACTGGCCCTGGCATTGGAGGCAGCTGGGAAGCAGGAAAGAGCTCTTTGCTCCTGGCAGGCACCAACATCACTTGCCTGCAATCTCACCATTGCTCCAGGTGCTGGGTAGCTCCAGAGAGGAGAGCTTCTGGATACTAAAGGGTGCCACCTCCACAAAGTTATTATGCATGATAATCATTAGAAATAAGAAAGAGCAAAAGAATCTGGTGCAAACTCAAATCCCTCAAACACCAGAAAGAGGGCTAAGTGAAACTGAAATCACCAAACTTCTTGAAGATTTCAAGAGAAATCATAAATATGTTCATGGAGATACAGAAAAATATTCAAGATACCATAGAGGACTTCAAGGAGACAGAAACTGAAAAATACAGTATCTGAAAGGAAACATACAATGGGGGGATTTTAAAGCAAATTAGATGAGGTAGAGGAGACTGTAAATGAAATAGAAATTACAGAACAGGAATAGAAAGAAACTGAGAGACAGAGAGAAAAAAGGATCTCTAGGAATGAAAGACTAGCAAGAGAACTGTGTGACCAATCCAAATGGAACTACATTAGCATTATAAGGGTACCAGAAGGAGAAGAGAGAGAAAAGAGGATAGAAAGTATCTTTGAGGAAATAAGTGCTGAAAAATTCCCCAATCTGGGGAATTTCCAGATACACAAAAGTTGAGGATATTTACCTCCCACAACCCATCTCTACAGTGTATGTTGAAGGGACTACTATAGATGGAAGTGTGCCTAAGGTTAAATAGCTGTCACCAGAGGAAATAAAACTATAGTAAAGGAAGTAGACCAATCCATTGCTAAGCACATGCAAAATTAAATCAAGTACTCACAGCATCAGTCAAGAGACAGAAAGTGTGTGGAATATGACATGTATCATATAAAGAATGGAGAAGGAGGAAGAAAAGTAAAGGAGGAAAAAAACGTTAGATTGTGTTTGAAAGAGCACAATAAGCAACTGAATCTAGACTGTTACATAGTAAAGAAGCTGCCCTTGAACCTTTGGTAACAATGGATCTAAAATCTGCAATAGCAGTAAGTACATATCTATTAATAATCACCCTAAATGTAAATGTACTGAATGCACCAATCAAAAGACATAGAGTTACAGAAGGGATAAAAAGACAGGACCCATCTATATGCTGCCTATAAGAGACACACTTCAAACCCAAAAGCATACACAAACTAAAAGTGAAGGGATGGAAAAATATTTCATACAAATAAAGGGGAGAAAAAGCAGGACTAGCAGTACTTATATCAAACAAAATAGACTTCAAAACAAAGAAAATAACAAGAGACAAACTAGGACATTACATAATGATAGAGGGGTCAGTCCAACAGGAGGATATAACCATTATAAACATCTATGCATCCAACATAAGAGAACTTGCATTTGTGAAACAAATACTAATGGAATTAAAGGGGGAAATACAATGCAATGCATTCATTTTAGGAGACTTCAACACACCACTCACTCCAAAGAATAGATCAACCAGACAGAAAATAAGAAAGTAGACAGAGGCACTGAACAAGGCATTAGAACAGATCAACTGAGCAGACATCTGCAGAACACTCCACCCAAAAGCAGCAGCATTCACATTCTTCTCAGTGCACAAGGAACGTTTACCAGAATAGATCACATACTAGGCCACAAAAAGAGCCTCAGTAAATTCAGAATGATTCAAATTCTGCCAACTAGATTCTCAGACCACAAAGTTATGAAACTAGACATAAATTATACAAAGAAAATTCAAAAAGCTCACAAACACATGGAGGCTTAACACCCTGCTCCTAAATAATCAATGGATCAATGATCAAGTAAAAACAGAGATCAAGTAATATATGGAGACAAATGAAAACAAAAACTCAACTCCATAGATTCTGTGGGATGTAACAGGCTGTTCTAAGAGGGAAGTATATTGCAATGCAGGCTTACCTCAAGAAAACACAATTCTAAATGAACAGTCTAAGCTCACAAGTAATGAAACTAGAAAAAGAAGAAAAAATGAAGCCCAAGGTCCATAGAAGGAGGGAACATAACAAAGATTAGGGAATAAATAAATAAAATAGAGAAGAATAATATAGAAAGAATCAGTGAAAGCAGGAGCTGCTTCTTTGAAAATATAAACAAAATAGATAAACCCCAGCCTGACTTATCAAGAAAAAATTCTACATACATTATCAGAATAAGAATTGAGAAAGCAAAATCACTATGGACACCACAAAAATATAAAGAATTATTAGAGAATACTATGAAAAAATATATGTCAACAAACTGGATAACCTAGAACAAATGGACAAATTTCTATAAAAATAAAACCTTCCAAAACTAACCCAGGAAAAAACAGAAAATCTGAACAGACCAATTACCAGCAATGAAATTGAATCGGTAATCAATAACCTACCTAAGAACAAACCCTTGGACTAAATGGCTTCACCACTGAATTTTATCAAACATTTAGTGAAGACCAGATACTCATCCTCCTTAAAATTTTCAAAAAGTAGAAGAGTAGGGGATAAGTCAAAACTCATTCTATGAGGCCAGCATCACTGTAATACCAAAGCCAGACAAAGACACCACAGAAAAAGAAAATTACAGACCGATATACCTGATGAACATAGATGAAAAAATACTTAACAAAATATTAGCAAACCAAATTAAAAAAAACTTCATAAAGATTATCCATCATCATCAAGTAGGATTTATTCCAGGGATGAAGGATTGTACAATATTTGAAAACCCATCAATATCATACACCACATCAACCGAAAGAACAAAAATCACATGATCATCTCCATAGATGCTGAAAAGCATTCAACAAAATTCAACATCCGCTAATGATAAAAACTCTCAACAAAATGGATATAGAGGTTATGTACCTCAATATAATAAAAGCTATAAAGGAAACCCACAGCCAACATGGTACTGAACAGTGATATACTGAAAGGTTTTCCTCTAAGATTGTAAACAAGGCAAGGGTGCCCACTCTCACCACTTTTATTCAACATAGTACTGGTGGTCCTAGCTATGGCAATCAGACAACACAAAGAGAACAAAGGCATTCAGGTTGGTAAGGTAGAAGTTAAACTGTCACTGATTTCAGCTGACATGATAAAAATACCCTAAAGACTCCAACCCAAAACTATGAGAACTAATAACTGAATTCAACAAAAGTTGCAGGATACAAAATTAATACACAGAAATCTGTTGTATTTCTACATCCTAATAATGAACTAGCAGAAACAGAAATCAGGAAAATAATTCCATTTACAATTGCATCAAAAAGAATAAAATACCCAGAAACAAATCCACCAAGGCAGTCAAAGACCTATACCCTGACTACTACAAGACATTCATGAGAGAAATTAAGAAGACATCAATAAATGGAAATACATCCCATGCTCATGGACAGGAAGAATTTATATTGTAATAATGGCCATCCTGCCAAAAGCAATCTACAGATTCAATACAATCCTTTTAAAAATAGCAACAACATTCTTCAAAGAACTAGAACAAATAGTTCTAAAATTCATGTGGAGCCACAAAATACTCCAAATAGCTGATGCAATCCTGAGAAGGAAGAATATAACTGGAGGTATTACACTCCCCAACTTCAAGCTCTACTACAAAGCCACAGCAATAAAGACAACTGGGTACTGGCACAAGGACAGACCCATAGATGAGTGGATTAGAACAGAGAGCCCAGATATAAATCCAAGCATATATGGTCAATTAATATGTGATAAAGGAGCCATGGATATACAATGGGGAAATGACAGCCTCTTCAACAGCTGGTGTTGGCAAAACAGGACAACTACATGTAAGAGAATGAAACTGCATTATTGTCTAACCCCATACCCAGCAGGAAACTCTAAATGGGTCAAAGATCTGAATGTAAGTCACGAGACCATAAAACTCTTTGAAGAAAACATAGGCAAAACTCTCTTGAATATAAACATGAGCAACTTTGTCCTGAACAGATCCTCTCAGGCAATAGAAACAAAAGCAAAAATGAACACATGCGACTGCATCAAACTAAAAAGCTCATGTTCAGCAAAGGACACCATCAAGTAGAACAAAAAGGCATCCTACAATATGGGAGAATATATTCATTAATGACATATCTGACAAGGGGTTAACATACAAAATATATAAAGAATCCACATGCCTCAACACCCAAATAGCAAATAACCCAATTAAAAAAATGGGTGGAGGATCTGAACTGACAATTCTCCAAAGAGGAAATTCAGATGGGCAACAGGCACATGAAAAAGTGCTCTACATTGCTAATTATCAAAGAAATGCAAATTAAAACTGCAATTAGATAGCACCTCACACCTGTGAAGATGGTTAACATCCAAAAGACAAGCAACAACAAATGCTGGTGAGGATGCAGAGAAAGGGGAACCCTCCTACATTGTTGGTGGGAATGTAAACTAGTTCAACCATTGTGGAAAGCAATATGGAAATTCTTCAAAAAACTAAAAATAGAAATACAATTTGACCCAGAAATTCTATTCCTGGGGATCTACCCAAAGGAAATAGGATCCCAGATTCAAAAAGACATATGCACCCCTATGTTTATTACAGCAGTATTTATAACAGTGAAGATATGGAATCAACCTATGTGTCTATCAGTAGATGAATGGATATAGAAGAGGTGGTATATATATACAATGGAATATTATTCAACCATATGAAAAAAAAATCCTACCATTTGCAATATGAGTGGAACTAGAGGGTATTATGCTCAGTGAAATAAGCCAGGTGGAGAAAGACAAGTACCAAATGATTTCACTCGAGGAACAAAACAATAGCAGATTCACAGAGTTCAAGAAGAGACTAGCAGTTACCAAAGGGAAGGGATCAGGGAGGGTGGGAGGAAGGAGGAAGAGTGTTAAAGGACATTATGATCAACACGCATAATGTAGCGGAGTCACAGGGAAGGCAGCAGAAGTAGTGATTATACAGCATGTTACTATGCTGATGGACAGTGACTGCAATGGGGTGGTGGTGGGGGGACTTGATAATATGAGTGAATGTAGTAACCACTATGTTGCTCATGTGAAACCTTCATAAGATTGTGTATCAGTGATATATTTATTAAAAAATTATTTTTTTATATTCTGATGATATAATGTTACTATAGCTAAAATACATAGACTTCTATGATCAAATTTCATTTCTTATATGACATTTATGTTTTTAAATTTAAGTTAACTGCTTCATTTTTTTTTCATTTGACCACGGAATTCAAATTTTCCATCCTACTCTTGTTTATCTGTTTGTCCTTTAAGACCACTATACTTCTTTGCTTCAGGAGAATTCCTTTGCTAAAGCTGGTAATTTCTTTTAAAAGGAAAAGAACTTTAACAAACCATAAACTTTACAGAAAAGTTATATGAACACATAAGTGAACATCTGATGAATGCTTACATATTAACCAATCTTATGCAATAAGTACCCACATCAAGGAAAACATTTCCTGAATGTACCCCTTTATGTTATACACTAGTCACTGTACCCCAGCATAACTTCTATCCTAACTTTTAACATATAGATTTGATGTATCTCTTCTGAATGTTTCATAAATGAAGAGTTGAAAGAAGTATACAGTATTTTTTGTCCAATCCTTTTCTGTCAAAATTATTTTTATTAGAATATTTATATTGGGTGGAATTATAGCATGTACTCACTACTGTATAGTAGTCCACCACATGGATATATCCCTCTATCCCTCTATATCAGTCCATTCCACTGCTGGATATTTGGGTAGCTTTCATGATTTGTTTTGTTTTGCTTTATAGTAAATAATCCTGCTTCAATATTTAGTGTTAGGACTCAATTATCTTTTACCTCATGGTGTTGCTATTGAGAATTTGTTGTCATTCTGACTCCTATGTTCTGCAAATTCACAACGATGTAGTTGAATGTGTGTATGGTGTATGTATGTGTCTGTGTTTCACTGTGTACAGTACATAGGAAGTTATTTCAGTCCCAACTTTGATACCTTCAATGCTCAAACACAATCACGTGCAATTCATTTGGTAGTTTACACCCTATTTCATTTTTCTTCTTTTAATTTCTTTTATTTGGACTCTGGACCTCTTGGAAGCATTCTTGAAATTTCTTATTCTTTTCACTGATATTTCATTACTTTTTAATTTTGCCCTATATCTAACATTTCCTTAACTTTTTTCCATTCCTTTTATGAATTTTTCATTTTTGTTTTCATATTTTTATTCCAAAGGGCATTTTAAAATTCTAATTATCTGATTTTCTTTTTTCAGTAGACTTGTCTGTATGTTTCAATAATGAAATATGTTCTTTTCCTTTCTTTGAGAAAAACAGCATATATATTTTGAAAATTTCACATTTTTTCCTTTGTTTTATTTTTTGGTCAAATTCAGTTTTGGGGGCATTGATTTGTTATGATATACACTTTTCACAAGTATTTGTTATTCTTTGATAATAAGGATTTAATATGTTGGATGGCAGTTTATCCACTGCTGGAGATTGAACACATCACTGAAGAACGGTAAAGACCTGTAGCTACTTTTTCTCTTTTTGAAGGCCCTTTTCTCTGAAGAAATTCTGCTTTTCTATCTTGTAGTTGTTTGGTTTGGAGCATCCTTGGGAAAGGCAAGTTAGACGTTTAGTATGCGCACTTACACTTAAATTTCCTATTTTCAGCATTGTTTCCACCATTACAACATCTGTTCTCCTGCTTCCAAAAATTTTTGAAATATATTTATTTCCTTCTATTGTCTTTCATATCATTCTTTTGACCTCTTAAGCCTATTTTGAAACATCCTCTTGTTGCAATATTAGTGAGGTGTCAGGAGGAAATGGAACTAGTTACAACGAGGAGAATTCAACCCACTGTGTTTAACTAGAAGATCTCACATCACTTCTGATTTCATTAACATCCCGGGAAGTTAAGAAGAGAGAATGTATGAAAGTCTAATTATGTCATCGTGTTTAACTTTTTCACTGATTTTTTATTCATTTATTTAAACTACTCTGTGTTTAATATAATTATAGAAATGGAAAATACATTACTAATTGCCCAAGTTTTAGAAGGAGTTGAACAGGAGGGAATTGGGTAACATGAGGTATCCTTGTGTGATAGAAATTCACTATGTCTCAAGTATATTAATGCCAATATTCTGATTTTAATATTGAACTGCATATTCTAAAGTGTTACCATTAGGGTAAACTGGGCAGAGAGTATACAGGATCTCTCTGTATTATTTCTTACAGATAAATGTTTAGGATTATCTTAAAATAAAAAGTTTAATTTAAAAAAATGAGTAGCTATGTAAGAATTTGTTCACCATGTAAGAACTTGTTCGTTATGCTACAGAAGATTGGAGACTGACAAGAATTAGGCTTGAGATGGATTAATGATTGTGCATTGAGCATTGACTCCCCTATACAGAATTTTATTGTTGTTAACAACCATTTGATCAATAAATATGAGAGATGCCCTCTCAAAAAAAAAAATGAGTAGCTGTACCTCGTGTCACAGTTGTGTGATACATAGCTCCTGTAAAAGTTACACTTCTTGTTCCCACCTAGGCTACAAGTTAGTATCTTTACACCACATACATGAACAATGTTTTTAATGTAAGAGGCAACCTCAGCTATTTTAAGTGATGCCAGTCTGCATTATTTAAGTTATTTCCTGAAGTACCGATTATTCATTAAATCATTTATTCATTTATTCATTTATTCATCATTCACGAATGCTCTGGTAAACAAAATTGCATAAATTTTGAGTGGTTTACCTTAATTCTGTTTTCCCCTTAATCACTATTTTTATCAGTGCATCATTTTGCAGAGCAGAGTTTGTCTAGAATGCCTATGTTGGGATATATGGAAATATTTGTAGATATATTTTCAGATCTTTCAAAGATAAAATCGAATAAATTTTAATAGAAATTAAGATGCAGAAGAATTAATGACTTCATAATTCTGCCTTGACTGTCTGGATCTAGGATGGGTCTAATTATTCAGACAGGCACTACTGGATCATGAAGAATTTTCAGGATGAAGAAAAAAAACAGACAGTATTTTATATATTTCATTTTGTTCCAAATCCAAGAAAGAGTTTTGAGATAAAGATATTTTGGGGGGATTACTGACAAAACATGATAATGATGCTGTGAGAATACATAAGATTAACCTGTTAGGAACAATAGAATAAGAATAGAAGCAAGTTGTCAGGTAAAGAGCTATGATTAGATTCAGTATTCATCTGTGTGGTAAATAAATATAGAACCCAGGAAGATAAATTATTATAAAAATCCTATTTTTAAGTGTCTTAAAGAAATGGTTAACTTTGTCAAGTATTTCTCAGATTTCAGTAATAATGAGGAATCGAAAGTGTCTTGTGGATTTAGAAAAGAAGCCATCAACAATTTGAACAGATTCATTCAAGTTGTGGCATCAAGATGAAGATTCGAATGTGTTGTGTGATGAGTGGGAGATGAAGAAACAACCACGAGCTATCCTATTTGAGTGATCCTATTTGAGTATTAGAGCTATTTTTACTGGATATATCTGGTAATAAAATACAGTTTTGCCATCAACCAGTCATGTGATTTAGACAATGTAATATTAAGAAATTAAAGAAAATGAATCAAACAACATTATCCAGTGTACATCCTCCCATAAATAGAAAACAACTGGAACTAGAAATGTTTCTTGACAGAGAAAATTTTCAAATACTTTGAGAAGTTAAGTAGAAATGTTGAAACCTCAAGAGAATAGAAATTGACAGAAGCCACAATAAACTAAAAGATGAGCAACAATTTTCAAGACTTGGGTCATATAAGGGTTAAAGAAACATTAAAAACATATTTGTGGTTCTTTGGTCATTGGACAAAGGACATTTTAAAAGTAATGTTATCTTTATTCTAATTGAAATTGTGTCCATACTTTTTTTGGTCGCAGTGAAAATGCTTTCCTTTTCTTTCTTTCTCTGATATTCAGAAGAGTCATAACATTCAATTATGTTTTATTTGGGTTTATGGATGTCAGTTTGTGTCTGTGTCTTTGTGACTGCATTTTACATCTTTCACTTTTGAGTTAATATGTTGCATACAAAATTATATGTGGGAATTTGCAGAACTTGGGACTCCACAAGTTATGATTTGCTCCAATTATGTGTTCATTACAAAGAGAAGAAAGTCTCCATAGTCATCTGGTTTTAATTTAAAGAGTGTGTGCATCAATTCCTTATGTTGATAATAATAATAGAATAGTTTGGAGTAACAAATAATAAGAAGCATGTAAAATATAAGACAACTTACAATTAATACAAAAAAACATTTTATTTTTAAGTAGTCATCTAACCTAGTATAAGAAAAGGAAAATATTTTGAAGCAGTTCATCTGGGCATTGAACATCTTTGAGCAACCAGAATATCCTCTTTATAGTAACCAAAAATCTCTGAAACTGAAATATCTACACGTTTTCCCTAGGTATTCCAACTGGAAATACTTCATACAAGCCTATGATAGTTTAATGCATATTTTGTATTATTGCATTTTTCAGAAAGTTGAAGGCAATCACCATACTTTCCTTTTTATAGGCTAAATAGTTCCAGTTCCTTCAAATATATGATATGCATTACATTTCCTCATCATTATTGTTTCTAATCCTTTGGACCCCCAAATTTTATGTTCCCTATATTTTTCCAACTGCAACCACCCAAGGGGTTGTGGCCCAGGCTTCCAGTTACAACCGAGCAGCTCACAGTGCCTTTTTATCATTAAGCACACTCTTGCCAAGCTTCTCTGTTTTTAGCTCCTTCAGCATTCCAGGATGTTTTCCAATTTTATAGCCTTTGTGATATTCTGTACTACAGATTTGGAAAGTTCTTTGTCTCATTGTCATGAGGCTAGCCTCTTCTCATTATTGAAAACTTTAAACACTACCTATTTAGAGAATCATTCACTCATATTAAAAGCCTGCCAGCTTATCACTCTTCATCTTACAATCTTTTGTCTCTTTCTTAATACTTTTGATAAGCTCTTTTCTTGCTTTTCTTTTGTCTGCTTCATCACAGAAATGCATTGCTTCCATGTATGCAGAGACCATAACTGCATTCAGTAGCACAGAGTAGATGCGTAATTAATATTTGTTGAATGAATGAATAGAATAATATGAATGAGTAATTAAGTATGTTAATGTTTTAACTCAATATGGTACAAATAATATACTTTTTTGGTGCCTTTGAATCACTTAATTAACAAATATACACATAAATGTGTATATATATAAATCTAGAATTTAATTTCCTACCTGGATAACCTACTGATTCCATAGACTACATATACTTTCATTAGAAAATAGACAAAGTTACTAAAAATAGGTTTTTGTTGTTTTATTCTTTGCCGTTATTCATAGAACTAAGGTGGATTATACTCACTATGGGGCTATGACAAAATTAAAAGTAATGATTTTCATATTTTCCTTATAAACTTTATTGACTCCAGTTAGCCTATAAAAATTAATTCTTTGATATTTATATATTATCTCAAGATTTTTGGGAGTCCATGTTTGAGTTCAGATTTTGAGCTTGTGATAGAGATATCAATTATCTTAGGCCCTTGTGCCAGATCTAACTTTTAGCTCCTGATAGATGGCAAATGTATAGAGTTCTGTAAATATATTTAAATAAAGGAGTTTGTAAGTTTTCTCTTTATGTACTTCTTATGTTGGAAGAAATGCATGATCCAATACTTTGAGGTAGTGTCTGGTTTGTGATGAAATATGCAAATATCAAAATGAAAATAAAACTCCAGCCTGATATCATATGTGTGATGTATGTGGGAGTGGTGAGTGGTGGGGTATGTGTATATGCTGATCAAGGAAAAACTGCTAGAGTTAAAATAGAGTCACCAGATTTGTACAATGTGAAAAAATACAGTCAGAATCTAGCAGACTGAGATCAAGGTTAGCATAAAACCAAATAAATTAAAATAACACTGAAGAAATGCAAAAAATAACCTTGCTGTCTGTTAGTTTGCTTGCAACTCTATCCCTATCCCTGGCAAGATTCTTTGAAAATTTTACCACTTCTTTTCCATTTTTACCACAAAAGAGTCAAATTCAGAGTTCAGATTCTTATACTTACAATATTCTACTGTTATTATGTTATATACTGTTCTATTAATTTCATATTTACCTGCCATGCTACTAGTCATTGTACATAACTGAAATTATTTTCTTCATTGTTAAAAGATCAACATCTCTGCTCTCTTCATATCTCTAAGTTATACAGTCCCTACTTTATAAGAATAACCTCTATTTTATACTTGATGCATTTTGATTTAGTAATAATAGTGGATATTTTTTAAAGCCTTGATATAGAATAATAACATAAATATATTTTTTACTACTAAAAACACCAAGTAAGGACTTTTTATTTTATCATCCCCAGGAATAAAAACGTGTGACTTTTTGAGTTATGATGGGTTGCAACTACTTATAAGGGAATGCATATGATTTCAGGGAATGACAAATCATACACAAAATATGATAGCATTTAAGAACTATTTCCTAAATAAAAATGTCCTATCTTCTTTTGCCAAATTATATTTGGAATTCTTCTCATAGTGACATGAACTCTAATGTTTTCTGGGAGCTCTTTTGCAGAACTATGGAATCAGAGGGTGAAGATAATTAAATTATAGATATACAGAAATGTCACACTAAATGAGATAACTCAGAGTACCTCAGACACTTAATCCAAATAAGGTACTGTTGCAGTTCATTTCCTTTTTGCTTTATTCTCCTACTTTAAGAGGGAAAAAAATGATTTTAGTGCAAGGAGTCAGTACTATGAGGTTTCAGTCCAGATTTTTTTTACTTCCTATCAGAGTAAACAAGGGCAAACCCATAAGGGATCTATAATATTGTAATCAAAATACTACAAGACCAATGTGAATGAGATAAATTAAGATGAACATGAATTTATTTTGAAAAAATTGTGCATATAGGTATTATACTTACTGATACCTGAAGGTCACAGTTAGGTCATACCCAGCAATCAGCTACCATAATCATTGAACTAATAGGAATTAAGGAGTTCTCAATTCTCTCTTCAATTAGTTTGGTACAAACTTTGGCAATTCAGTTAACAGCTTTCTTAGTTTTTCATTTATACATGAAGAGAATTGCTTGCTGGCCTTTTAGAAATGCTATAAGGGTCAATTACTGAGTTTTACTATAATATAAGGAAGTAATATGAATTTTACAAGATATATATACTTATATATATGTAATATAAGGAAGTAATATGAATTTTACAAGTCACCATATATAGTTTATCTCAATACTGGAATGGGTTATATTAAGTTTTAAATGGGACTTTTGACCCATCTTTTCATGGTAAAATATTAGTGATATCTGATTCATCTCCTTTATCAATTTCATTAATGCTCAGAAAAATGTGTAGGTTTGTTCCTATATTTCCATTCCTCTCTCAGTAGTTATTTTCCTTCTCCTTAAAGAACTTTCTGATAGTATAGTAGAACAGGCTCTGATGGTTAAAATCAAAACAAAACTTAGTTTACTTTTTTTTCTGAAAACATGTTTGTTCATTCTCAGTATTTAATGGGATATTTTGCTTGATTTAGAATTTTAGAAAATAGTATTTTCTTTATTTAACTTTTACATTTCAGAATTTTATGAATGTTTTTCAATTGCTTTCTGACATTTATCATTTCTGTTGAAAAGCAAGTCATCAGACTTCCTTCTACTCTTTTGAAGATAATATACTTTTTTCCTCTGGATGCTTTTATCATTTTATATTTTCTTTGGCTTTTATAATTTGAATAAAATGTGCCATGGCAGAATTGTTTTTATTGTTGTTTTTGTTTGTTATTTTTATGCCGCTTGAGATTCTCTAAGCTTCCAGAGTACCTAATACACTATTGAAGTCATCTTGAATTCATAGTGTCAGGTATTTTATTTTTCAGTCTTAGAATAAGAATTTCATCTTTTTTTCTAGATTCTAAATGCTATTAAAATATTTTCTATATTTTTATGTATTTTTGTCATTTTTTTTTGTTTCCTTGAGCTTACTAATCACTGTTTTTAAGTCTGTGTGATTCACATCATTCATTTATTAGGTTTGTTTTGGCTATATAGTTTAAAATGGAGAAAATAGAGTTATGGAATCATAAGGCAGGAACCCAGTCCTGATGATAAAATTTTATACTATGAATAGTTTGAAGCATTATCATTCTCTCTGGACTTCAGTTACAACAGCAAAAATATGTATGACATATTTCCTATATACAGATTCATTTTGGTTGTGGTATTCCATCCACAGTAAGTAACAGATGCAGAGCAGGATCAAGGTTAAAGCAGCCCAACTGCTCTAGTGAAAATTGCTAGAGTTCTGTGGCATTTTCTAGACCAGGAGATGGAGGTTAGGGGCAGGATAAATAAGGTATTTTCTTCTGTCCTCAAATGTTAAGGAAATCAACCAGAGGGCACAATAGTAATACAGGGTCCTAGCAATTAGGTGGGAGAAAAACTTGAGGGATATGTTTGGCTGAAAATTAGGTAATGGAATTCTACCTCTAAAATAAGATTACATCATTTTATTAAGCTAACTTTTTGGTCAAGATACGTTGGATTACCTAGCAGGACATAGAGCTGGGACATGTTTTATGTTTGCTTGCTGTTGAATGCGTCTGTAGTAAATGGCTGGATGTATGTCTTAGTAACTTTTGGTGCCTATTCTTTTCACAAGAAAACAGTTTAAATGTTGTGCTCATCACATTGCTTTAGCTCAGTTAAAAACAATGATGGTTATTCCAAAATTATTTAATAGGGTGGGACTAAATAAGGCCAAGTACTTAATACAGTGTGGATGTATATAAAATGCTCAAAGAAATGCTATCTCTGTTAAGTAGAATTAGAAGATGGACTGCTCATTACATTATCATGTCAGGGAATCTAAGTTGGGTGATACAAATGAAGAAGGAATTAGGATAAGTGAACCTTTGTAAAATATAACATTGGAATAACCTTGATTAATGACCTAACCTAATTCACTTCACAACTTCCTGATGTTAACAGAAATAAGAAATCCTTTGCGTTAAAGTGTTCCTTCACCTTGGGTATGTCCAAAAGCAGGAAAAAAATAATGGAGAATATTGTTCTCAGGTGGGGTAGGACTTTCAGACATTCCAACAATTTCCTCCCCGAGTTGACGGTAGGCTTGTCTCTGAAGCCTAATGAGGGAGCATGAATAACTGACTTTGGAGGAGAATTGACCTCTGTGAAGGAGAAACACTTTAGTCTCCTCTCATTTTCCTCTCTAGGTAAACGGAATAGCTAATCTAAGAGGTTTGATTCCAGGAGAGACTTTCATAGGCAGTATTATTAGTGGGGGAGTCACTGTAATTTGAAAGGCCACGTATTTGGTATAATTCTGGTTTCTTCATCCTGATAATTCTGAGTAAGAAGTAAATAACTGAGCCCTGCTGTGCTTTCTGAAGCAGATATCTGGTTTCTTTGCTCTTTTCTCTCTTGAATATTATCACTTACTTGGTTATCGATTTCAGTCCACCTGAGAGTTTGGAAAGATTAGAGTAAAATCCCAAACTTGCATTTGAGTTTATAAAGTAGAAAGATCTTTATCTCCGTACACTCCTATAGAGTTTATGGAGTCCTTAGCTTTGCTAAAATAATCACTCTGCAGAAGTGTTAACACTGATAACATTTCACAAATTATGAAGTGTTTAATATACATTAGAATATTTGATTCTAATAGAATCCTTTAGGTTTGTATGTACAATATTAGTGACTTCTAAACATAATATTTAAATGAAATGTTATCTATGTTGAAGTAAATACTTGAATATATGTATTAACAGAAATGGGGATTAAAATATCAGTTTTTTTCTTTATATTTCAAATTTAGAAAAGATGGTAAAAGATTGTTTTATTCTTTACACAAGTTCACGTGATTTCAGATTTTGGCTTCTTCAATAAGATGTTTAAACATCGTTTATCAGACAGCTATTTGCCCCGTGGAGGTTTTCTAGCAGTGAGCAATTCTAGTTTCACCAGGGAAATAAATTATTTTTCAACAGTGATTTCTTGCACGTGAAAACCAACAGAACAACCTTTGTGAGACTTGAAAACACAGATGCAGAAAGAACTCAAGAGTCAAGTATGGAATCCATAGATAGGATGTCTTACTCTGGCCACCACCTGTCACAGCAAGACACTAGTGGTTTGGTAGGAAGCGCAACCAGATGGCCCTCGGCTTTCAACCCTTCCATACATTTGTCCTACGCGATTTCTCTGTGTGTGTGTGTGTGTGTGTGTGTGTGTGTGTGTGTGTTACATGCCTCTAAGAGAATTAGAGATAGGTAGACAGAGATTGAGCAAGAGAGAATATGTATATATATATATATATATATATATATATATATATATATATATTCATATATTCAATTCTGTAGCTATTATTCTAAATCTGAAAGTCCTGTATGCTCAGTAAATGCTTCAAATAGTGTGTTATAGGGGATTTGCATGGCTTTGTAAAACTCCACATTGTATCGATACCCTCCACTTTAGGTAAAATAGCTTTAGATGTGATTGTCCATTAGCTCAACATCTGTTAATTTGTTGAGGTTTAATTACTTATATGAATCTGGATTGCAAGCAGTTATGTTAAAGGTATTTACAATTTAAAAAATCACTTTGAATAGACTTTTTTTTCCTTTAAAAAATAATGGGGTAGATATTATTACTCTTCTTGCTTTATAACCAACAAACCTGAGGCACATATATTGATTAATAAAGTCATATGTACTCATTTCAGCACATCTCATGTTACTCCCTTGTTTTGAAATTTAACTATTTGAAAATTAATTTTAAAATATTAGATGCTGTGAATATTTTCAGTGAGTGAATCATTAGAATATTTTTCTTACTAATATATTGTTGTCAAATAGCTTATATAACCCTCACCTAGCTTAAGAATTAAATGTTTATGAGCCATACGGTTACTGTGCCCAGATCTGCCAACTTTCATGTTATTTATATTATTTATTAGCAATAAAATCATTATTTTCCATCTTAAGAATACAAATAATTATCAAGAAATTGGATTTTTTCAAGTATAAAAAGTGGGACAATGAAGAAAATTTTCAGAGACAGTTAATTATTCCATTTTTCTATTAAAAATACTTCTATTTTTCAACTTCATTCAAAAAACATGCTTTTACTTTTCAAATGGAACCTATACAGAAAAATAAACCAACCATTTATCAATACTATAGATACATGGAACAGTTTTAATAGTCTTTTCCTAAATTATAAAACGTCTTTCAAAATGTGTTAATTTGTAACATTTTAAATACTATAATTCTGTAGATTTTATTATATATGTCAATTTACCTTACATCCACCTTGTGAATTTACACTATGATTTTAATAACTTGCTTCATTTAAATTAAAAATATATATATATATCTGTATATATGTACTTTCCCCACAAACTAGAAAAGGGTGTTTGTTCTGATTTTTTTTATAAACCCAACTTTCATCTTTTGAAAACAGTGCTTTGAAATGTCACCATTAGCACTTCCTTTTATAAGTGTTAAAATTAGTAGGAGGTGCTAATGGACACTATATTTTTCCTGAACACAGTGTATCTATTAGAAAAGAGATGCTGCATTGGCTTTAAAAAAGCTTAGTGGTTTCTTATTAACTGAATTTTACATGAATGTCCAAAAAGGTAACTGCAATAAACTTTCATGCTGTGCTAAACTAATATAGAATATGTTAAACAAAATTTAATGTAAATTATTGGCATATTTTTATTGCATAAGGATAAAAATTATTTTTGTCCAGATCTATTATGAAACAACCTATCTCTGACACAGTTAAATGTCTGTGGGCCCTAGCCTCATCATACATTTATGATAAACCAGAGAAATATCTATGTACCTATTAATTTTCATGGAGAGTAACATAAAGTTATACCATGAATAATAATAGCTTTAAATTGTTTTGTGATGAACTATACCATATGTTTCTATCTGGACGTCTCAGAATCCCAATCATCCAAAACTTGAACAGCTGCTGCCATTTTACAGATAATTGCAGTAAGATGCATTTTGTCCTTCCCTGTGTTGATTTCTCCTTCTGTTTCTGTAAGTCCAATTGGATGCTTATCACATTCCTCCTTCTAAATGTGTCTTCTTTCCTCCCAAGTTCACTTTGCAAGCTAAATACTTTTGTACAAGAAAAATTCTTCGTGCATCTTTCCAAGATATATGAAAATTGATGATAATGATTTGTCCATATGCTTATTCTGTATTCTCAACAAATATTTGGATTCAGTCTAGCCTTTAAAAATGCAGCATGCCTTCCCTTTGAATAATAGATTGTGATTTTTCTCCAGAGTTGCTATATGATGCAAAGCATTAAGAGCTTCTAAGCCGAGGAGGGGAGAATGTTGTCTTTTTCTGGTTGCTGATGCTTTTAAAAATTTAAAGAACATTTCTAAATCTGAAATGTTTTTGTTTAAATATTAATTTTAGGGAAAAAGAAACAGTTTGATTATAAAAGAGTAATGGCAACATTGCATAATTGGTAATTATCATGAAGACTTTTTCTTTAAATATCCCTTACCTATGAGTTACATTAGTTTTATAATTATATTTCATATAAATGTATATAATTCCCTAATAATTTTACTGAGAAAAGTTTAAATACCAGGTTTTCCTCTTTAAATTTCTTCTTAACTTCTAAATTTTGAAGTTCTAGAAATTAAGTGTTAGTGGGAAAATGTAATAGGGCAAAACATAAATTAGTTTTGTAAACCGATAGGATCAATATGTATGTTATATATAAATGGTTCAATATATTTTGTTATATATAATAAAATTATATACATATGTATTTAACAGTCCCAGAAGAGAGTGTTTATTTTTCTTTAAGGAAAGTCAGCCTGGAGTCCCAGCTCATCTGTGGGGTCACAGAGGTTCTTAGGCCATCTTGGGTTAGGGAACCATCATGGACAAAACCATGACATTGGCAGGGATGAGGGATTTCTTCCTTCTCTTGAAACACTTCCATTAACATTAGAAAATAGGGTGTTGTCTTCAAAAACCTTTAATCAAGTATGCTTCTCAAGCACTGTTAGGAAAGGTTACATCCACAAAATTACTTCCATTCAAGCACAGTGATCAATGTGATCAATTGTGTTGTTATGTCCATCCTCCCAAAGAATTTAACTCTCTGAAATGGATGAGAGCATGGAAGACAAGAATGTGATTTGTTTGAGAAAACAGACTTGAAACTGTTTAAATCATACGGTCTGATTAACAAGGCCTCTCATTGTGGTTTATTATCTTTCATCAAACAGTGGCAGGGCAAATTTTTTTCTTTTGACACTTTTACTATGTTA
The DNA here is from genome assembly GCF_040802235.1 of Manis javanica. NCBI lineage: Eukaryota > Metazoa > Chordata > Mammalia > Pholidota > Manidae > Manis > Manis javanica. The sequence continues at coordinate 25,693,569 of NC_133169.1, forward strand.
ACGTTTTTCTGAAGTTACAAATAATGGCTTACAGTCACATGTACTAGAGGAGATTATTTTAATAAGTGCTGAAAGTTGGAGTTAATTGTAACCTTCCTTGTTCATATCTATTGGTTGGTTTTGCTCCACCGAAGTAATATTTGATCTCTAAAGGATGGTATTTAGGGTAGAAGAGAGAATAAGCATTGTTCTGATACAAAGATGGAATATTACTGCTAATCAAAACACACAGGTTCAGGAATTGGTTGAATATTTGCGTGTATGAGGGTATCAAAAATGTGGACTACTAGGAAAATTTCATGCAGTTCGTTGGATTTAGAATACTAGTAAATCTTGCTAAAACTAGTGATGAGTTGCCTTTGATTATTTCTTTCTCATTCAAATATTTAAGACAAAGGCATTTCCACTTGGGCTATGGATAGTTCATTTTACTGTAATGAAATTGCATATAACTTTTCCCCTGTTATTGTTGTATCAGTAACATTTTATACAAATTTCTAATAAATAATCAAGCAATTATATGAAAATTCTGGCTTTACTTTTTATAAGATATTTCTAATATATATGTGCATGTGTAATAATTTGGTTAGTGTAGTAATCTCTATATCTAATTAAAATAGATCATGAACTAAATATATGTAATTATATTGATATCACTTTATCCTTATTTTTGTGGATTTCAAATGCACAAAATTAGATTACCTTAATCATAACCCATGGTTTATGATCTACTATTATAGTTTATGTGGCCTTCTCATAGTTTACTACACTTAGTCATACCCTATTAATAAAATAGAATTATATACGTACATAATGTATATATTATATTATGTATATCATGATTTTATTATACATCCTGATCAACACAGCCTTAATATTCCTCTCAGCTTGACTAAACTTTAGAAGATTCTTCCCAACTATAGGACCTGACTTCCCTGTTCTTAGAGCACTTAATTTTAACTTGAGATTTTAAATTATCTCTCTGCACTAGCTGAGTTGTATATCTTCTTAAAGCTTTTGCAGTTTTGCAGATAAAAAAACATCTTTCTCAAGAACCTAGTATTAATCCACTTGAAATGTAATCATCAAGAAATATAGGGGGGATTATGAATAAAGATGGCTGTGTGAGAGGAGAGAGACTTCCTCCTGAAACTGGATACAATTAGAAAATTTAATTGGCACAACTAATCCTGAGAGAGCAATAGGAAAGAGGACGGCGTCAGACTGCATACACATGGAGAAAAGAGCAGACCTCAGCGAACTGGGTAACATACCAGAGCTGTGGCTCCGTGGGACCCGAGCCCCTCTCCCACCCCAGCTCACTGGCAGGAGGAGGAGAAATGGAGCAGGGAGGGAGTGGAAGGCTTGGGACTGCTGAACATCTAGCTCCGGAGATCTGCTCTGGAAGCACAAACCTACATTTCATGGTGCTTTCATGAGACTCACATGACTACTGGATTGGAAAGAATACAGGCAGAGTTCCTGGGGAGACTGGGATTCTGGCTGCTTGTGGAAAGCAGGGATCCATATCTGCCTGCTCTGGGACAAAAACTTATACCTGTGTGACAGGCCCACTGGCTCAGGAAGTGGAGACAGGCACAGAAGCCAGGAGGCGGGGAACAGTTCTTTCCTACCCCAAGGCACCAATACCGCTCCCCTGTGACCCCTGACATTGCTTCAGGGGCTCAGCAGCTCCAGAATAGAGCTTCTCAACACTAGAGGGCACCATATACAAACATGAAACACCAAAGGAACCTTGTCCAGAGTAAAATTACTAATACAACTCGTGACTCTTCCTGAAAAGGAGTTCAAAATAAAAATCATCAACATTCTAATGGACTTACAGAAAGACATCCAAGAACTCAGGAATGAATTCAGGTCAGAGATCCAATCATTAAAGAACACAATGGAAGGTATTAAAAGCAGCTTGGATGCAGTGGAGGAGACAATAAATGAAATAGAAACTAGAGAAGAGGAATACAAAGAAGCTGAGGCACAGAGAGAAAAAAGGATCTCTAAAAATGAAAGAATACTGAGAGAACTGTGTGAACAATCCAAGTGGAACAATATTTGCATCATAGGGATACCAGAACAAGAAGAAGAGAGAGAGAAAGGGATAGAAAGTGTCTTTGAGGAGGTAGTTGCTGAAAACTTCCCCAATCCGGGGAAAGACATAGTCTGTCAGGCCATGGAGATCCACAGATTCCCCAAGACAAGGGATCCAAGGAAGACAACACCAAGACACATAGTAATTAAAATGGGAAAGATCAAGGATAAGGACAGTCTGTTAAAAGCAGCCAGAGGCAGAAATAAGATCACATACAAAGGAAAGCCCATCAGGATAACATCAGACTTCCCAGCAGAAACCTTACAGGACAGAAGAGAGTGGCATGATGTATTTAATGCCATGAAGCAGAAGGGCCTGGAACCAAGACTATTTTATCTGGCAAGATTATCACTTAAGTTTGAAGGAGGGACTAAACAATTTGAACATAAGCAAAAGCTGAGAGAGTTTACTTCCCACAAACCATCTCTGCAGTCTATTTTGGAGGGACTGCTATAGATGGAAGTGTTCCTAGGGTTGGATAGCTGTCACCAGAGGTAGTAAAACCACAGTAGGGAGGGTGGAGCAGCTGATTGTGAGGCAAATTCAAAATTAAATTGACTATCCCCAAAGTCAATCAAGGGATAGACAAAAAGTACAGAATTTGAAACCTAATATATAAAGAATGAAAGAGGAAGAGAAAAGAGGAGAAATAGAAAAGAACATTTAGATTGTGTTTGTAACAGCATAGTAAGTGAGTTAAGTTAGACTATTAGATAGTAAGGAAAGTAACCTGGAACCATCGGTAACCACAAATCTAAAGCCTGAAATGGCAATAAGTACATACCTATCGATAATCACCCTAAATTTAAATGGACTGAATGCATCAATCAAAAGATATAGAGTCACTGAATGAATAAAAAACAAGACCCATCTATATGTTGCCTCCAAGAGACTCACCTCACACCCAAAGACATGCACAGACTAAAAGTCAAGGGATGGAAAAAGATATTTTATGCAAACAAAAGGGAGAAAAAAGCAGTTGTCGCAGTACTAGTATCAGACAAAATAGAGTTCAAAACAAAGACAGTAACAAGAGATAAAGAATCACATTACATAATGATAAAGGGCTTAGTCCAACAAGAGGATATAACCATTATAAATATATATGCACCCAACACAGGAGCACCAGCATATGTGAAACAAATACTAACAGAACTAAAGGAAGAAATAGAATGTAATGCATTCATTTCAGGAGAATTCAACACACCATTCACTGCAAAGGACATATCCACCATACAGGAAATAAGTGAGGACACAGAGGCACTGAACAACACACTAGAACAGATGGACCTAATAGACATATATATAACTCTACACCCAAAAGCAGCAGGATACACATTCCTCTCAAGTGCACATGGAACATTCTCCAGAATAGACCACATACGAGGCCACAAAAAGAGCCTCTGTAAATTAAAAAAGATTGAAATCCTACCAACCAACTTTTCAGACCACAAAGGTATAAAACTAGAAATAAATAGTACAAAGAAAGCAAAAAGGCTCACAAACACATGGAGGCATAACAACATGCTTCTAAATAGTCAATGGATCAACGACCAAATTAAAATGGAGATACAGCAATATATGGAAATAAAAGACAACAACAACACAAAGCCCCAACTTCTGGGGGACGCAGCAAAAGCAGTCTTAAGAGGAAAGTATATAGCAGTCCAGGCCTATTTAAAGAAGGAAGAACAAACCCAAATAAATAGACTAACATAACAATTATCAAAATTGGAAAAAGAAGAACAAATGAGGCCTAAAGTCAGCAGAAGGAGGGATATAATAAAGATCAGAGAAGAAATAAACAAAATTGAGAAGAATAAAACAATAGAAAAAATCAACGAAAACAAGAGCTGGTTCTTTGAGAAAATAAACAAAATACATAAGCCTCAAGCCAAATTTATTAAGAGGAAAAGAGAATCAACACACATCAACAGAATCAGAAACTAAGAAGGAAACGTCACAGTGGACTCAACAGGAATACAAAAAAGTATTACAGACTACTATGAAAGCCTATATGGTATGAAGTTGGAAAACCTAGGAGAAATGGACAACTTCCTAGAAAAATAAAACCTTCCGAGATTGACAAAGGAAGAAACACAAAATCTAAACAAACCAATTACCAGCAAAGAAATTGAAGAGATAATAAAAAAACTACCCAAGAAAAAAACCCTTGTGCCAGATGAATTTACCTCAGAATTTTATCAGACATACAGAGAAGACATAATACCCATTCTCCTTAAAGTTTTCCAAGAAACAGAAGAGGAGGGAATACTCCCAAACCCACTCTATGACAACAACATCACCCTAATACCAAAGCCAGGCAAAGACTCCACCAAAAAAGAAAACTACAGACCAATATCCCTGATGAACGTAAATGCAAAAATACTCAATAAAATATTAGCAAACCGAATTCAAATATATATCAAAAGGATCATGCACCATGACCAAGTGGGATTCATCCCAGGGATGCAAGGATGGTACAACATTCAAAAATCCATCAACATCATCCACCACATAAACAAAAATAAAGACAAAAACCACATGATCATCTCCATAGATGCTGAAAAAGCATTCAACAAAATTCAACATCCATTCATGAGAAAAACTATCAGCAAAATGGGTAAAGAGGGCAAGTACCTCAACATAATAAAGGCCATATATGATAAACCCACAGCCAACATCATACTGAACAGCCAGAAGCTGAAAGCTTTTCCTCTGAGATGGGTAACAAGACAGGCATGCCCACTCTCCCTACTGTTATTTAACATAATAGCAGAGGTCCTAACCACAGCAATTAGACAAAACAAAGAAATACAAGAAATCCAGATTGGTAAAGAAGAAGTTAAACTGTCACTATTTGCAGATGACATGATATTGCACATAAAAAACCCTAAAGACTCCACTCCAAAACTACTAGAACTGATATCGGAATACAGCAAAGTTGCAAGATAAAAAATTAACACAGAGAAATCTGTGGCTTTCCTATACACTAACAATGAACCAATAGAAAGAGAAATCAGGAAAACAACTCCATTCACAATTGCATCAAAAAGAATAAAATACCTAGGAATAAGCCTAACCAAAGAAGTGAAAGATCTATAAACTGAAAACTATAAAACACTCTTAAGAGAAATTAAAGAGAACACTAACAAATGGAAACTCATCCCATGCTCTTGGCTAGGAAGAATTAATATAGTCAAAATGGCCATCCTGCCCAAAGAAATATACAGATTTGATGCAACCCCTATCAAATTACGAACAACATTCTTCAATGAACTGGAACGAATAGTTCCAAAATTCATATAGCAACACCAAAGACACCGAAAAGCCAAAGCAATCCTAAGAAGGAAGAATAAAGTGGGGGGGATCTCACTCCCGAACTTCAAGCTCTACTACAAAGCCACAGTAATCAAGACAATTTGGTACTGGCACAAGAACAGTGGAGCGGATTAGAGACTCCGGACATTAACCCAAACATATATGGTCAATTAATATTCCATAAAGAGCAATGGACATACAATGGGGAAATGACAGTCTCTTCAACAATGGTGCTGTTAAAACTGGGCAGCTACATGTAAGAGAATGAAACTGGATCACTGTCTAACCCCATACACAAAAGTAAATTCAAAATGGATCAAAAGCTGAATGTAAGTCATGAAACCATAAAACTCTTATAAAAAAACATAGGCAAAAATCTCTTGGACAGAAACATTAGCCACTTCTGCATGAACATATCTCCCCGGGCAAGGAAAAGAAATAAAAAATGAACAAGTGGGACTATATCAAGCTGAAAAGCTTCTGTAGAGCAAAGACACCATCAATAGAACAAAAAGGTACCCTACAGTATGGAAGAATATACTCATAAATGACAGATCTGATAAAGGCTTGATATCCAAAATATATAAAGAGCTCACCCACTTCAACAAACAAAAAACAAATAATACAATTAAAAAATGGGAAGAGGAGCTGAACAGACAGTTCTCCAAAGAAGAAATACAGGTGGCCAAGAGACACATGAAAAAATGCTCCACATTGCTAGTTATCAGAGAAATGCAAATTAAAACCACAATGAGATATCACCTCACACCCGTAAGGATGGCTACCATCCAAAAGACAAACAACAACAAATGTTGGTGAGGTTGTGGAGAAAGGGGAACCCTCCTACACTGTGGGTGGGAATGTAAATTAGTTCAACCATTGTGGAAAGCAGTATGGAGTTTCCTCAAAATGCTCAAAATAGAAATACCATTTGACCCAGGAATTCCACTTCTAGGAATTTACCCTAAGAATGCAGCAGCCCAGTTTGAAAAACACAGATGCACCCCTATGTTTATTGCAGCAGTATTTACAATAGCTAAGAAATGGAAGCAACCTAAGTGTCCATCAGTAGATGAATGGCTAAAGAAGATGTGGTACATATACACCATGGAATACTATTCAGCCATAATAAGAGAACAAATCCTACCATTTGCAACAACATGGATGGAGCTAGAGGGTATTATGCTCAGTGAAATAAGCCATGCAGGGAAAGACAAATACCAAATGATTTCATGTATCTGTGGAGTATAAGAACAAAGGAAAAACTGAAGGAACAAAACAGCAGCAGACTCACGGAACCCAAGAAGGGACTAAGTTACCAAAGGGAAAAAGACTGGGGAGAATTGGAGGGTAGGGGGGATAAGGGAGGGGAATAAGAAAGGGGGTATTATGATTAGCATGTATTATGTGGGGGATGGGGGAAAGGGGAGGGCTGTGCAACACAGAGAAGACAAGTAGTGATTCTGCAACTTCTTACTATGCTGATGGACAGTGACTCTAATAGGGTTTGTGGGGGTGACTTGGGTTAGGGGAGAGCCTAGTAAACATAATATTCTTTAAAAAAAAAAGAAATATAGGGGCCCTATCTTCTCTGCTCTGTGGGAGGGTGGGCATCTAACTTTGGTATGGGCCAATTAGCAAGCAGATGGTATAGTCACATTGACTAAATGCTTCCCTAATGCCCCCCAGTATTTTCCACTAGCTTTCTCCAGTTCTTAAAATATCTCCTGCTTTTATTTCAACAGAGTTGGGTTCAGTTTCTCGTTCTGGTTGGAATGATCTTGACTTCTATTGTAATAGTCCTTAGTAAAGTCTTTCTCTTTAACTGTTCTTTTAGAGTCTCAAGAACTAAAATATTACCTGTAAACTATGCTTTGTGTATTGCATTTCCCTGCCTCCCACATAGAGGCAACCACAATTTGCTGAATCATGGCTTTACGATTTTACCGCTTTGTGTGAGGTCTTCTCTTTTCCCCAAATGTAGGTAGTCTGTTGCAGCCTTCTTTCTGTTCACTCTTTCAGGATAAGTTGTATTTACTGTATTTTCATGTTGTATGTGGTTTTGGGAGGAGGTTTTTACCTCACTTCTCATGCCACCATCTTTTCTCCTGCCACCCTATTCATAGTAGATTTTTTTTTGGTGGTGTTGTTATTAATCTACAATTACATAAAGAACATTATGGTTACTAGACTCTCTCCTTCACCAAGTCCTCCCCACAAACCCGATTACAGTCAGTGTCCATCAGCGTAGTAAGATGCTGTAGAATCACTACTTTTCCTCTCTGTGTTGTACAGCCCTCCCTGTAAACCCCCACACACTGTACATGCTAATCATAAGGCCCCCTCTTTTTTCCCCACCCCTACTCCTCCCTTCCCTCCCATCCTCCCCAGTCTCTTTCCCTTTGGTAACTGTCAGTCCCTTCTTGGAGTCTGTGAGTCTGCTGCTGTTTTCTTCCTTCAGTTTTTCTTTGTTCTTATACTCCACAGATGAGTGAAATCATTTGGTACTTGTCTTTCTCTGCCTGGCTTATTTCACTGAGCATAATACCCTCTAGCTCCATCCATGTTGTTGCAAATGGTAGGATTTGTTTTTTTCTTATGGCTGAATAATATTCCATTGTGTATATATACCAGATCTTCTTTATCCATTCATCTACTGATGGACACTTAGGTTGCTTCCATTTCTTAGCTATTGTAAATACTGCTGCTATAAACATAGGGGTGCATCTGTCTTTTTCAAACTGGGCTGCTGCATTCTTAGGGTAAATTCCTAGAAGTGGATTTCCTGGGTCAAATGGTATTTCTATTTTGAGCATTTTGTGGAACCTCCATACTGCTTTCCACAATGGTTGAACTAATTTACATTCCCACCAGCAGTGTAGAAGGGTTCCCCTTTCTCCACAACCTCGCCAACACTTGTTGTTGTTTGTCTTTTTTATGGTGACGATCCATACCTGTGTGAGGTGATATCTCACTGTGGTTTAAATGTGCATTTCTCTGATGATTAGCGATGTGGAGCATCTTTTCATGTGCCTGTTGGCCATCTGGATTTCTTCTTTAGAGAACTGTCTGTTCAGCTTCTCTGCCCATTTTTTAATTGGATTATTTGCTTTTTGTTTGTTCAGGTGTGTGAGCTCTTTATACATTTTGGATGTCAATCCTTTATCATATCTGTCATTTATGAATATATTCTCCCAAACTGTAGGGTACCTTCTTGTTCCTTTGATGGAGTCCTTTGCTGTACAGAAGCATTTCAGGTTGATATAGTCCCACTTTTTCATTTTTGCTTTTGTTTCCCTTGCCTGGGGAAATATGTTCATGAAGAAATTGCTCATGTTTATGTCCAGGAGATTTCTGCCTATGCTTTTTCTAAGAGTTTTAAGGTTTCATGACTTACGTTCAAGTCTTTGATCCATTTCGAATTTACTTTTGTGTATGCGGTTAGACAGTGATACAGTTTCTTTCTCTTACATGTAGCTGTCCAGTTTTGCCAGCACCATCTGTTGAAGATAGTGTCATTTCCCCATTGTATGCCCATGGCTCCTTTATCATATATTAATTGACCATATATGTTTGGGTTAATGTCTGGAGTCTCTATTCTGTTCCACTCATCTGTGGCTCTGTTCTTGTGCCAGTACCAAATTGTATTGATTACTGTGGCTTTGTAGTAGAGCTTGATGTTGGGGAGTGAAATCCCCCCACTTATTCTTCCTTCTCAGGATTGTTTTGGCTATTCGGGCTCTTTGGTGTATCCATATGAATTTTTGAACTATTTGTCTCAGTTCGTTGAATAATGCTGTTGGTAATTTGATAAGGATTGCATCAAATCTGTATATTGCTTTTGGCAGGATGGCCGTTTTGACAATATTAATTCTTCCTATCCAACCCTGAAAACTGTAAGACACTCTTAAGAGAAATTAACGAGGACACTAACACACAGTAGTTCTTTATTATCTTTTAAATTCCCAGTGATCTATAGGGGGATTCCCTCTTTCATTTTTGATATTAGTAATTTGTTTCTTCTCTTCTTCTTTTTTTAGCCTATCTAGAAGCTTACTGATTTTATTGATCTTTTCAAAGAATCAACTTTGGTTTTGTGATATTTTGGTATTGATTTATTTTGTAAGTATTATTTCCTGTCTTCTGCTTACACTGGATTTAATTTTGTATTTTTCTAGTTTCCTAAAATGAAAACTAAGATTTTTTTATTTTAGATCATTTTTTCTGCTATAATCTGCATGCAATGCTATAAATTTCTGCCTGAGCAATGTTTTTGTTGCATCCCACGTATTTGATGAATTGTGTTTTCATTTAGTTAAAAAAATTTTTAATTTTTCTTGAGATTTTTTCCTTTAATCCATTTTTTACTTAGAAGTATGTTTCTAATGCCCACATATTTTGGAATTTTCCATTTATCTTTTTTCTTACTGAGTTCTAGCTTAATTCCTTTGAAGTCTGAAGCTGACATTGAATTGTTTCTATCATTTTAAATTTGTTGAGATGTTTTATGGCCTAGGCTGTCATCTATCTTGGTAAAAAAAAAAAAAAAAGTCTCCAACTACCACTGTGGATTCATTTATCAGGTTTTGCCTCACATAGTTTGATGCTGTTATTATTTTGTTATTATACAAATTGATATTTATCATGTCTTCTTCTTACAGAACTGACCCTTCATTATTAAAAAATGTCCTTCTTTATTCCTGACGACTTCCTTTACTTGGAAGCTTGCTGGGCCTGAAATTAATTCAGCTATTCCTGCTTTATTTTCATTAGTGTTAGCATGGTATGATTTTCTCCACTCATTTGTTTTTAGTCTATATGTGTCTGTATATTTAAAGTGGGTTTCTTAGAGATGACAGCAGAGAACTGGGTTATGTTTTAGATCCAGTCTGACAGTCTCAGTCTTGTAATCAGTGCTTTCAGAACACTGAAATTCAAAATATTCCCTGATGTAGTTGGATTAATAGCTAACATATTGCTTACTATTTCTTATTTGTTATCTTTGTTCTTATTTTTGTCTTGCACTCTTTTTCTGCCTTTTGTGATTTTAGTTGAGCATTTCATGTAATTCTATTTTCTCTCCTCCCTTAGTATATCAGCTATACATTTTTTAACTTTCTTTGTGGTTACCTTATATTTTGCAATATACATTACAACTAATCCAAGTTCATTTTCAGATAATTCTATACTTTGTGAATACTGTGAATACCTTATAAGAACAAGGTAGTTCTTACTCCCATCCCTTGTATCATTGTTGTCATGCACTGCAATTATATATAAACATACATAAATGTGTTTCTGTACATTATAAACATATACATATATGTATATAAAGACATATAAGATTTATACATAAGCCTAATTAATTCATTACATTCTTGTATCATAATTTTGAACAAACTGCTTGATCAAACTGTCGATTATAGTAAGATTGACCAAACTGTTATCTGATCAACCAAGAATAAGTAAAATAAAAGCTTTTCTTTAACTCTACTTATTCCTTGTTTTATGTTCCTCCTTTATTTAGATCCAAGTTTATGGAGTATATTATTGTCCTTCTCACTAATGAACTTCTTTTAACATTTCTTACAAGGTAACAGATTGTCTCTAGTGTTGTTTGACTGAGACTTCACTTTTGAACGATAATTTCACAGGGTACAGAATTCTAGTTGTTTATTTTCTTTTAAGCTTTAAATATTTCACTCCATTCTGTTTCTGCCTGCATGGTTTCTAAGAATTTGGATGTAATTCTTATTTTTGCTCCTTTATAGTTAAGGTGTTTTTTTTTTTTTTCCTTCTCGCTTTTTCAGGACTTTTTTTTTCTTCTTTTGTTTGAAGTGATATACATAGGTGTAGTTTTTGGCATTTTTCCTGCTTGGTATTTTCTGAGCTTCCTGGATGTGTGGTTTGGTGTCTGACATTAATTTTAGGAAACTTTCAGTCACTATTATTTCACATATTTATTTTACTTTCTCTCATTCTTGCCCTGCTAGTGTTCCCATTATGTACCCATTAAGTAACTACAATTAGCTTTTGCGGTTATCCCATAGTATCTGGATATTCTGTTATACTTTTTCTCAGTCTTTGTTCTCTTTGCTTTTTGGTTTTTGAGAATTTTGTTAATAGATCCTCTAGCAAAGAGATTCTTTCCTCAGCTGTGTATGGTCTACTCATAAGCCTATCAGAGATAGTCATTACTACTATAGTGGTTTTTGTATATAGCATTTCTTTCTGGTTCTTCAGATTTCCATCGTTCTACTTGCCTATCTGTTCTTGCATGCGTCCTACTTTACCCATCAGAGTCCTTGGTGTATTTATCATAGTTGTTTTAAATTTCTGGTCTAATAATGCCAACAGCCATGCTACATATGTTTCTGATACCTGCTATCCTTTCAGATTGTGTGTTCTGTCTTTTGGTATGATGTTTAATTTCTTCTTAACAACCATACATGATTCACCAGGTAAAAGGACTGTGTAAATAGATTTTTAGTATCTGGTGTTCAGGTGTTGGGGGAGGGGAAGAATTCTGCCATTCTATGATTAGGTCTCAGTCTTTTAGTGAGCTTATGCCTTTGGACTATGATTTTCATAAGTATTTCTCAGTTAATTCTCCCATTGTACATGAGACAGGATGGCTAGAGTGGTCTGAGTTTATTGTTACTCTTCCTTAGGTCATTTAGGCTCTAATATCCTAGCATATTAGTCTTGCCTTAACTTGTTTCCCTTGAAGGCAGGCCTTGCTAAGAACAGAGCGCACTTGTATGTTCCAAGATGGACCCTTTTCCCTCCCCCCAACTGGAAACACAAGATTTTTCTCTAATATTTACTATAGGAACCTTGCCAAGCTTCTGGAGGTAAACCTCACAATATTGTGGGGACCCCTCCCATGACTAGGTTCCTATGTTGTTTTTAAGTCTCAGACTTTTCCTGAGCCTCCAGCAACTTGTGAAATACAGTTAAGGTTTTTCTACCTCAGTACATGTTCCTGGGGGTAGTTTCTGGTTGTGAGTCTGCTCCAGTAAACCGTTACCCCCTTATATTTATCTGTCTGTCTCTCCAATATTGAGGGTAGCAGCTTACCTGTGTCCTCCCCTCTCTTATAGATCCAAAAAGAGTTGTTTTTTCAGTTAGTCCAGCTCTATCTTGTTGTTAGTGTGGAATGGCAACCTCCATATTCTTTGCGTTTGGATCTATAAGGAACTGAAAGATTTTTTTGCTTTTTAAAAGGGCTTCACATGGAAAGGATTCCATTCTAGGAAGAAGAGTAGAAGAATAAGAAGAAGCAGAAAAATAGTGTGTGTGGGTGATTGAGAATGGGGACTAGGGGAACAACATTAGAATTTGAATCCCAGCTTTGCCACATACTAGACTCTCTGTGACTAATTCCTCTTGACTATAACATTAGATAACAGGAATTTTTAGGTCACTCAAAATTTAAGATTAATAAAACATGCAGTTTTTTAAAAAATACCTTATACTTATACAACATGCTCCATAACAGTTGTATATTGTATTTGTATAAAACTATTGTAATTATATTTATGTATAATTTATAATAGCTGTTTGTATTAGTTTGGTAACTATTGAATAGTCTATGTCCCTATCTTTAAACATATCCTCCCAGAGTCTCAGAAAGTTCTGCATAATTCATTTCTAGAATGTTCTTACACTGAGTCTCAGCCACATTTAGTTACAAACTCTTAATTGAAATTTCTCCATTTATTATAGGAATATATAATTTCAGGAATAGAGCAACATCTGTGCCCTTATCCAACTTTCAACCCTAGACAGAAGGGCATTTTGTAATATATTCTATAGAAAATTATATATTCAGAACAGGAAAAACTCTATATGATAAAATTATCTACCTCTTCAAGAAAACCATTCAGTTTTGTAGATAATATTAATTATTTGCTTTATAACAAACACAAACACATACAAACATACTCTTCTGTGTTTAAATTAGCATCAACTTATTTTTTTGACCAGTAAGCCAGATGTCCTCTTTCATCATTTATTATAAGTAATTTCTTAAAAATTCAATATGTAGGGGCGGGAGCCAAGATGGCGGCGTGAGTAGAGCAGTGGAAATCTCCTCCCAAAAACACATAGAGCTATGAAAATATAACAAAGAAAAATCTTCCTAAAATAGAGACCACAGGACACAGGACAACATCCAGACCACATCCACACCTGCAAGAACCCAGCGCCTTGTGAAGGGGGTAAGATACAAGCCCCAACCCGGCGGGACCCGAGCGCCCCTCCCCCCGGCTCCCGGCGGGTGGAGAGAAACCGGAGCAGTTTTTTTTTTTGGCGAGCGCTTTTTGGAAGCCTTAGAGGGACGGGCCCCCGTTGCTGGGGAGGCAGGGTGGCGGGACCGGTGAGGAGGTGCCTGGGAACAGCGCCGGAGGACAAAGAATATCCCGCGTTTCTCCCTGCGAGACCTGGGGGCGGGTGCCTGAGACCGGTGCCTGAGGACGGAGGAGGTCGCGCGTTTTTCCCCTTTTTTTTTTTCTCTTTTTGGCAAGCGCTTTTTGGAAGCCTTGAAGGGACGGGGACCCCAGTGCTAGGGAGGCACGGTGGCGGGACTGGTGAGCGGGTGGCTGGGACCGGCGCCTGAGGACAAAGAATATCCCCCGTTTTTCCCTGCGGGACCGGTGGGCGGGTGCCTGAGACCGGCACTTGAGGACAGAGGAAATCGCGCGTTTTTCCCCTTTTTTTTTTCTCTTTTCTGCGAGTGCTTTTTGGAAGCCTAAAAGGGACAGGGACCCCGGTGCTAGGGAGGCAGGGCGGCGGGACTGGTGAGCGGGTGCCTGGGACCGGCACCTGAGGACAAAGAATATCCCACATTTTTCCCTGTGGGACCGGTGGGTGGGTGCCTGAGACCAGCACCTGAGGACGGAAGAAATCGCGCGTTTTTCCCCTTTTTTTTCTCTCTTTTTGCCAAGTGCTTTTTGGAAGCCTTGAAGGGACAGGGACCCCGGTGCTAGGGAGGCAGGGCGGCAGGACTGGTGAGCGGGTGCGTGGGACCAGTGCCTGAGGACAAAGAATATTGAGCGTTCCTTCCCTGCGGGACCGGTGGGTGGGTGCTTTTTGGAAGCCTTGAAAGGACAGGGACCCTGGTGCTAGGGAGACAGGGCAGCAGGACCAGTGCGCGGGTGCCTGGGACCGGCACCTGAGGAAAAAAAAAAAAAAATCGCGTGTTTTTTCTTTTTTTTTTCCTTTCTGTTCCCTCTCTCATTGTTGCTGTTGTTGTTTTGGTTTGGAGAGTGCTTTTTGGAAATCTTAAAGGGGCAGGACAGGTCACTTAGACCAGAAGCAGGGAATCTGGGGATCTCTGGGCACTCTAACCCCCTGGGCAGCAGGGAGCACAGAGGCCCCTTACGGAGATAAATAGTCTCCTGGCTGCTCCCCCTCTAACGGGGCTCCACCATTTTGGAGGAACAGCCCCAGCCAGGCCAAGCCCACAGCAACAGTGGAGATAAACCCCAAAGCAACTGGGCAGGAAGCAGAAGCCCTGTCTGCGCACAGCTGCCCAGCACAAGCCACTAGAGGTCGCTATTCTCCCAGGAAAAGGCTACAAACCAACAAGAAGGGAAGCTCTTCCAGCGGTCACTTGTACCAGCTCTGCAGACTATCTCTATCACCATGAAAAGGCAAAACTACAGGCAGACAAAGATCACAGAGACAACACCTGAGAAGGAGACAGACCTAACTAGTCCTCCTGAAAAAGAATTCAAAATAAAAATCATGAACATGCTGACAGAGATGCAGAAAAAAATGCAAGAGCAATGGGATGAGATGCAGAGAAAAATGCAAGAGCAGTGGGATGAGATGCAGAGAAAAATGCAAGAGCAGTGGGATGAAGTCCGGAAGGAGATCACAGATGTCAGGAAAGAGATCACAGAAGTGAAACAATCCCTGGAAGGATTTATAAGCAGAATGGATAAGATGCAAGAGGCCATTGAAGGAATAGAAGCCAGAGAACAGGAACGTATAGAAGCTGACATAGAGAGAGATAAAAGGATCTCCAGGAATGAAACAACACTAAGAGAAATATGTGACCAATACAAAAGGAAAAACATTCGTATTATAGGGATACCAGAAGAGGAAGAAAGAGGAAAAGGGATAGAAAGGGTCTTTGAAGAAATAATTGCTGAAAACTTCCCCAAACTGGGGGAGGAAATAATCGAACAGACCATGGAATTATACAGAACCCCCAACAGAAAGGATCCAAGGAGGACAACACCAAGACACATAATAATTAAAATGGCAAGGATCAAGGACAAGGAAAGAGTTTTAAAGGCAGCTAGAGAGAAAAAGGTCACCTATAAAGGAAAACCAATCAGGCTAACATCAGACTTCTCAACAGAAACCCTACAGGCCAGAAGAGAATGGCATGATATACTTAATGCAATGAAACAGAAGGGCCTTGAACCAAGGATACTGTATCCAGCACGACTATCATTTAAATATGATGGTGGGATCAAACAATTCCCAGACAAGCAAAAGCTGAGGGAATTTGCTTCCCACAAACCACCTCTACAGGGCATCCTACAGGGACTGCTCTAGATGGGAGCACCCCTAAAAAGAGCACAGAACAAAACACACAACATATGAAGAAGGGAGGAGGAGGAATAAGAAGGGAGAGAAGAAAAGACTCTCCAGACAGTGTATATAACAGCTCAATAAGCGAGCTAAGTTAGGCAGTAAGATACTAAAGAAGCTAACCTTGAACCTTTGGTAACCACGAATCTAAAGCCTGCAATGGCAATAAGTACATATCTTTCAATAGTCACCCTAAATGTAAATGGACTTAATGCACCAATCAAAAGACATAGAGTAATAGAATGGATAAAAAAGCAAGACCCATCTATATGCTGCTTACAAGAAACTCACCTTAAACCCAAAGATAAGCATAGACTAAAAGTCAAGGGATGGAAAAACATATTTCAGGCAAACAACAGTGAGAAGAAAGCAGGGGTTGCAGTACTAATATCAGACAAAATAGACTTCAAAACAAAGAAAGTAACAAGAGATAAAGAAGGCCACTACATAATGATAAAGGGCTTAGTCCAACAAGAGGATATAACCATTCTAAATATATATGCACCCAATACAGGAGCACCAGCATATGTGAAGCAAATACTAACAGAACTAAAGAGGGAAATAGACTGCAATGCATTCATTGTAGGAGACTTCAACACACCACTCACCCCAAAGGATAGATCCACCGGGCAGAAAATAAGTAAAGACACACAGGCACTGAACAACACACTAGAACAGATGGACCTAATAGACATCTATAGAACTTTACATCCAAAAGCAACAGGATATACATTCTTCTCAAGTGCACATGGAACATTCTCCAGAATAGACCACATACTAGCTCACAAAAAGAGCCTCAGTAAATTCCACAATATTGAAATTCTACCAACCAATTTTTCAGACCACAAAGGTATGAAAGTAGAAATAAATTCTACAAAGAAAACAAAAAGGCTCACAAACACATGGAGGCTTAACAACATGCTACTAAATAATCAATGGATCAATGAACAAATCAAAATAGAGATCAAGGAATATATAGAAACAAATGACAACAACAACACTAAGCCCCAACTTCTGTGGGATGCAGCGAAAGCAGTCTTAAGAGGAAAGTATATAGCAATCCAGGCACACTTGAAGAAGGAAGAACAATCCCAAATGAATAGTCTAACATCACAATTATTAAAACTGGAAAAAGAAGAACAAATGAGGCCTAAAGTCAGCAGAAGGAGGGACATAATAAAGATCAGAGAAGAAATAAACAAAATTGAGAAGAATAAAACAATAGCAAAAATCAACGAAACCAAGAGCTGGTTCTTTGAGAAAATAAACAAAATAGATAAGCCTCTAGCCCAACTTATTAAGAGAAAAAGAGAGTCAACACAAATCAACATAATCAGAAATGAGAATGGAAAAATCACGACAGACTCCACAGAAATACAAAGAATTATTAAAGACTACTATGAAAACCTATATGCCAACAAGCTGGAAAACCTAGAAGAAATGGACAACTTCCTAGAAAAATACAACCTCCCAAGACTGACCAAGGAAGAAACACAAAAGTTAAACAAACCAATTACAAGCAAAGAAATTGAAACAGTAATCAAAAAACTACCCAAGAACAAAACCCCGGGGCCGGACGGATTTACCTCGGAATTTTATCAGACACACAGAGAAGACATAATACCCATTCTCCTTAAAGTGTTCCACAAAATAGAAGAAGAGGGAATACTCCCAAACTCATTCTATGAAGCCAACATCACCCTAATACCAAAACCAGGCAAAGACCCCACCAAAAAAGAAAATTACAGACCAATATCCCTGATGAACGTAGATGCAAAAATACTCAATAAAATATTAGCAAACAGAATTCAACAGTATATCAAAAGGATCATACACCATGACCAAGTGGGGTTCATCCCAGGGATGCAAGGATGGTACAACATTCGAAAATCCATCAACATCATCCACCACATCAACAAAAAGAAAGACAAAAACCACATGATCATCTCCATAGATGCTGAAAAAGCATTTGACAAAATTCAACATCCATTCATGATAAAAACTCTCAGCAAAATGGGAATAGAGGGCAAGTACCTCAACATAATAAAGGCCATATATGATAAACCCACAGCCAGCATTATACTGAACAGCGAGAAGCTGAAAGCATTTCCACTGAGATCGGGAACCAGACAGGGATGCCCACTCTCCCCACTGTTATTTAACATAGTACTGGAGGTCCTAGCCACGGCAATCAGACAAAACAAAGAAATACAAGGAATCCAGATTGGTAAAGAAGAAGTTAAACTGTCACTATTTGCAGATGATATGATACTGTACATAAAAAACCCTAAAGACTCCACTCCAAAACTACTAGAACTGATATCGGAATACAGCAAAGTTGCAGGATACAAAATCAACACACAGAAATCTGTAGCTTTCCTATACACTAACAACGAATCAATAGAAAGAGAAATCAGGAAAACAATTCCATTCACCATTGCATCAAAAAGAATAAAATACCTAGGAATAAACCTAACCAAGGAAGTGAAAGACTTATACTCTGAAAACTACAAGTCACTCTTAAGAGAAATTAAAGGGGACACTAATAAATGGAAACTCATCCCATGCTCATGGCTAGGAAGAATTAATATCGTCAAAATGGCCATCCTGCCGAAAGCAATATACAAATTTGATGCAATCCCTCTCAAATTACCAGCAACATTCTTCAATGAATTGGAACAAATAATTCAAAAATTCATATGGAAACACCAAAGACCCCGAATAGCCAAAGCAATCCTGAAAAAGAAGAATAAAGTAGGGGGGATCTCACTCCCCAACTTCAAGCTCTACTACAAAGCCATAGTAATCAAGACAATTTGGTACTGGCACAAGAACAGAGCCACAGACCAGTGGAACAGATTAGAGACCCCAGAAATTAACCCAAACATATATGGTCAATTAATATTTGATAAAGGAGCCATGGACATACAATGGCAAAATGACAGTCTCTTCAACAGATGGTGCTGGCAAAACTGGACAGCTACATGTAGGAGAATGAAACTGGACCATTGTCTAACCCCATATACAAAGGTAAACTCAAAATGGATCAAAGACCTGAATGTAAGTCACGAAACCATTAAACTCTTGGAAAAAAACATAGGCAAAAACCTCTTAGACATAAACATGAGTGATCTCTTCTTGAACATATCTCCCCGGGCAAGGAAAACAACAGCAAAAATGAGCAAGTGGGACTACATTAAGCTGAAAAGCTTCTGTACAGCGAAAGACACCATCAATAGAACAAAAAGGAACCCTACAGTATGGGAGAATATATTTGAAAATGACAGATCTGATAAAGGCTTGACGTCCAGAATATATAAAGAGCTCACACGCCTCAACAAACAAAAAACAAATAACCCAATTAAAAAATGGGCAGAGGAACTGAACAGACAGTTCTCCAAAAAAGAAATACAGATGGCCAAGAGACACATGAAAAGATGCTCCACATCGCTAATTATCAGAGAAATGCAAATTAAAACTACAATGAGGTATCACCTCACACCAGTAAGGATAGCTGCCATCCAAAAGACAAACAACAACAAATGTTGGCGAGGCTGTGGAGAAAGGGGAACCCTCCTACACTGCTGGTGGGAATGTAAATTAGTTCAACCATTGTGGAAAGCAGTATGGAGGTGCATCAAAATGCTCAAAACAGACCTACCATTTGACCCAGGAATTCCACTCCTAGGAATTTACCCTAAGAACGCAGCAATCAAGTTTGAGAAAGACAGATGCACTCCTATGTTTATCGCAGCACTATTTACAATAGCCAAGAATTGGAAGCAACCTAAATGTCCATCTGTAGATGAATGGATAAAGAAGATGTGGTACATATACACAAGGGAATACTACTCAGCCATAAGAAGTGGAAAAATCCAACCATTTGCAGCAACATGGATGGAGCTGGAGAGTATTATGCTCAGTGAAATAAGCCAAGCGGAGAAAGAGAAATACCAAATGATTTCACTCATCTGAGGAGTATAGGAACAAAGGAAAAACTGAAGGAACAAAACAGCAGCAGAATTACAGAACCCAAAAATGGACTAACAGGTACCAAAGGGAAAGGAACTGGGGAGGATGGGTGGGCAGGGAGGGATAAGGGGGGGCAAGAAGAAGGGGGGTATTAAGATTAGCATGCATGGGGGGGAGGGAGAAAGGGGAGGGTGGGCTGCCCAACATAGAGAGGACAAGTAGTGACTCTACAACATTTTGCTAAGCTGATGGACAGTAACCGTAATGTGGTTGTTAGGGGGGACCTGATATAGGGGAGAGCATAGTAAACATAGTATTCTTCAGGTAAGTGTAGATTAAAAATTTAAAAAAAAAAAAAAGAAAGAAAGAAAGAAAAGGGGGATTACTCCTTAACAGGATAAAACTATTGGTAAATCAAAGATCAACGCATGCTTTAAATATCCTTAATGTTGATCACTTAAAGGGTGTCAGATGATCAGCTATGGAGGTACTCTTTTCTGATAATATTCCTTTCTCTTAATTAAAAAAAAAAAAAAAAAGCAGTTACTGTGTGCTGACCTCCAATGAGTTCTGCACAGTGGTATAGAGGGCATGTCAAAGTGTGGGCAAAGGGTCTGTTTGTTTCTACGCAGAAGATCAAGGCCTAGCTTGGATACCCAGAAAATGAACTAAGATACGATATGAGGAGGAGCTTCCGGCATCAGCACTCTCTGGAGGACTCGTGCCGGGGGATGATCATCAAAAAGCCTCCACAGGGATCCGGACGATGCTGCGGTTGTGGCTGCATCCAGCCCACCATCTCCTGGACTTGCCATGAGAAGGAGGAGGGAGATGTCTAGGCTGGCATGTGCATACAGTGAGACAACGAATTTGACTGGATCTGTACTGTTGGAACTCAACCAGGAGTTGGGAGGGGTGCAAGTTGTAGCACCCCAAAATCTCATGACTATAGACTATCTATGGTTAAAAGAACATATGGGATGTGAACAGATCCCAGAAATGGGCTGCTTTAATTTGTCTGATGGTTCAAGTACAGTTGGAAAATATCCATCATATCATAGATAAATTTTCACAAATGCCTAGGGTGCCTAAATGGTTTTCTTGGCTTCACTGGAGATGGCTGGTGATTATAGATTTGCTTTCTTTATGTCACCGTATTCCTATTATGTCAATATGTGTGTGCAAATTAGTTAGTAGTTTAAAACCTATACATACTTAAGGTACTATACAAGAAGATATGTCAAAGAAATAATCAATCCTCCCAAGTTTCCTTCATATGCTACATCTATAGCTTTTCTTCTTCCTTCCTAATTACAAACTTTAAATAGAATTCGTGCCTCATATCGAATTTACCGAGTATCATAATTCCTCCAGGTGGTAAAGATACCTCGAGACAAGTGCTGGGCATAGAAGCCACAGGGCATAAATCTGCAAAGAAGTGAAAAGCTAACCTTTGCAAACAATATGGCTTCTCTCTCACTTACCAACTTTACATTTCCCTGTATGGCCCCGGAAGATGACTGGTTAGCCAGAGACGGGTAAGATTCCTCAAGGGAGGAACAACCTAAGACAGGCACAATCGCAGGGGGGCCATCAGGTGAGAATTTGGGGATCAACAGAGGTGAGGCTCAGAACCTCACCCCCCCTGCTTTGAGAGAAATCTTCTGCATCCGTGGATGTCTTGCTGCCCTTGTCTAGCCTGGATTAATACTTAGTCCATAGGCACACACCTGATCATCTGATCATCTACATTTGCCTTCTTACAGCACTAAACTATGTTTTCTACCTTTATCTTGCATCTACCTACCACTTCAGCATTTTATTAAAAATAAAAATAATAATAATAATAGGAGAAATGTGGGATCAACATATAAATCAAGTACAAAAATCAAATGAATATTCATATTTGACCTGATGGTTTATAGGTCATATTGCATGATCAAAACCGAAAGTTTCTGTGATGACTGCCCTTGTACTGTTCACCATGTAAGAATTTATTCACTCTGTAAGAATTCGTTCACCATGTAAGAACTTGTTCGTTATGCTTCAGAAGATTGGAGACTGACGAGAATTAGGCTTGAGATGGATTAATGATTGTACATTGAGCATTGACCCCCCTATACTGAATTTTATTGTTGTTAACAACCATTTGATCAATAAATATGAGAGATGCCCTCTCAAAAAAAAAAAAAAACAAAAAAAAAAAAAAACAAAAAAAAAAAAAAACAAAAAAAAAAAAAAAAAAATCAATATGTAAAGTTTTCTCCACCATCCTTATACCATTTAATATTGTATGTTTTATATAATATTTTGAGCTTTCCTTATTTTAAAATTTTTTATTGTGGAATCTAAGATGTCCACATTCTTGCCAGACTTGTGTGTTTGCTTATATTTTCTTAGTCTTCTCTTTCTATGGGAAAACAAAGAAATTATTGTTTGCAGAGATAAATGTTAGTTGTCATATTTGTAAGGAATTCTTCTTAATTGACTAATAGAAAAAAGGAGAGAAGATATTGAATCCCAAACATATAACTTAATTCTTGGCAAATAGATATGTGTTTTAAAAAGACACAAAACTTAAACGTTCAGAAGAAATGAGACTAAAATTATTCTTTAAAAATCTACTCAAAAGGGACTGCTAACATGAATATAATGAACATATAAGGGTACCATATTTTGAATTACGTGATATGGTAACTGAACCCCCAAGTTATTCAATAGTGCAACTTCACAGTAGTGAGGAAATATTTAGCAAACAGGAAGGATAAATGGCTAGGTCTAGGAGGTCATGTGAATAAGGTACTGCAAAGATTGATTTTTTCAGGTTACAGTTGTTTTTCCCTTGCACCCTGGGATTATAAAATGAAGCTGCAGAGGTAACAGAAAGAACAAGGCCTTTGACTGCCACTCTTCTTGATCTTCCTGATTCAAGGATAGGAAATATCCGTTTAAGATATAAACTTGGACATAGCTACAATAATGATTTCTTGTTTTATTGGGTGAGTCCACAGATGCCCATAGCAAAAGAAAAGAGATGAGACAAGATAATTCCAAAAAGTGGAAATTTACATATGAAAATTTACAAGGGAAATTCACACAAAAAATAGGTAAAAAAGTGGAAGACCTAGGTAAAAACACAGAAACCCAACACAGAGATACCATGTAGAGTGATAACAGCTGCTTGGGAGTTCAGTTACCATATCACGTAATTTACAATATCATTCTTAAGGTACCCTTATATGTCCATTTTATTCATGTTAATATTCCCCTTTGAGCAGTTGTTTTAAAGAATAATTTTAGTCTCTCATTTTCTTCTGAATGTTTAGGTTTTGTGTCTTTTTAAAAAATTTTTTTTTCCTTTGTTGGATTTTGTGTCTTTTTAAAGCACATATCTATTTGCCAAGAATGAAGTTATATCTTTGGAATCTCCTCTCCTTTTTCCTGTTAGTCAATTAAGAAGAGTTCCTTACAAATATGACAACTAAAATTGATCTGTGCAAACACTAAAATCATTTTTTAAATGTTATAAAATAAATATATCACATGTTATACATAGTATTATTCTTAGAACAGTCAATAGCAATGTAACTGTTTAATGCTCTGGCCATTACCATGAGCACCCATCCCTGCAGGTTGCGGTGAGCTTATCTGTTGACTTCTTTCAACCTTTTTTTCATCTCTGATGTTTTTGTCAAATTGTCATATTCATGTCTCCTGCCATCACCATTCCTGATTTTAAGAGTTAAGTTTATACAATCAGTATTTCCTCTTACTCACAAAGTAAAAGCTATTTCAACTGAGGATTATTTTAAATGGTCAGAGTTCTTTTTATGAAATAATAAAGTTGTTGGGAGAAAATCTGACGGCCAGAAATCTGATCTCTGAGTAAGAAAATGTTACTCTTCATTATTTTTCATAGTTTATTATTTTCAGTTGTTAACACCTTGTCACATTAGGTGATATTAAAAATGAACAAGTGAAATTACTTTCTCTGTCTTTCAAAGTTTACAAAAAAATGTTATACAAGTTTCTTCAGTTTGGAAAAAGAAGTAAAAACTAGTTAAAGGATGTGAGCATTTTTCTTATATTTCAAATCAGTAATGAAAGGACACAGAAAGCTGATTATGATCTGCTTTAGCACAAAGGCTATAGTGAGAGCTTGTCAAATCAATCTATTTAAAATCACTTAGCAATGTAAGGGACATCTGATCATTCTAAAGCTGAATCTTATGTAATGTCTTTAAATAAGTGCATCTTTCATCAGTACCTTGCTAACATGTCAGTATTTTATCATAAGCATATTCATATTCAAATATCACTATATGATCACTGAATATACTTCACAGTTCCTTCCCAAGCACTTACTGTCTTTTTACTTTATTAAAATTAATCAAAATATAGATACATGTATGTCCTCATGTATGTTTGCGTATATTTGGGTGTATATACATACACATAAATAGTATTCCCAGTGAAATAGTGAAAGTAATTCTTTCCATTCAAGATCTACAGTTGCTTTTCATAGATAACCATTCATCTTTGTCCCATACACATACTTCCAGAATTACTCAATGTTTACGTAGAAGTGAGAGTATACTTTATCACTCTTCTGAACCACTTTTTTAAATATCTTGAAAATTGTTTCATTTATGAATAGGTAGATCTAATGAATTATTTATTTTAGTCACATAATATGTTTTATTGTTATATCATCATTTCATATTGTTGATGAGTATTAGGTTGCATCTTTCAGCACAATCCATATTGCAAAAACACAAATCATACATCTTTGTACCTACACATATGTGAATAATATTTTGAAGTGGATTTCTGGGTCAAAGATACACAAAAATGTATCTATGAATTATGCTTCAATGATCAAATTTTATACTAATTTATAATAACCACATATATGAATTTCTTTTTGTTTTCTAATTCAAACACTGAGCATTATAAAAGGTTTTAATCAACTTCTCATTTGACTGAAAGTCATTTCACCATTTCATGTGCATTGCTATGTCATATATGCCTTCCACTTTCTAATGATTTATTAATCTTTTATCAATTTTAAGGAATCTTAATTGTAGAATAGATAAAACTTAGGATATTAAGCAGATGGATTTTCAATGTATCTTTGCTTATTCCTTCAGAAATGGAAGACAAAGGTCCCATCTAGAATGATGAACTTATGATTAATTTGATTTTGAAGTAGATGCAATGACCCTGACAAGAAAAAAAAACTACTGTAAACAATGTTGAGAAATAAAAAGAGAAGCTCCAAATCATTTACTCAACATTTAATGTTTTAACAGCCTAAAACATATGTATTGTAGAATCACAAAAAGAGAATGAAAAAGATTGCCCTTTCTACAAAGAAAGCAATGTTCATTTCTTTATTGTTCATTTAATAACTTTGCTCCTGAAATCTAGCTTGTTTGCTATTAATTTGGGAATTCTTTCTGGCCTGCCTCCCCCTCCCTTACCTCATTCTTTCTTTCCCTTTTATCTGCCTGCTCATTTGTTTTACCTTCCTCTTATTATTTCTCTCCTTGGCTCTCCAATCTCTGTTCTTAACAATAATATCAGCATATATATTTTGTTTCTCTTCATGAAGAACAGCTTGGTTAGTGTGAGCTGCAGAGTGCTCATTTCTCCTGAATTTGCTCAGGATCTGCTGAGGCAGGCATCCTCTCTTCCCATCCTCCAGCTTTGGTGTAGGCTTTACACTACATATCAACACGGCTCCTGACAACTTTAAACATGAGGGTTTGTTTCTCACTCTCTCTGTTCTTATCCTACTCCT
The DNA here is from genome assembly GCF_040802235.1 of Manis javanica. Taxonomy (NCBI): domain Eukaryota; kingdom Metazoa; phylum Chordata; class Mammalia; order Pholidota; family Manidae; genus Manis; species Manis javanica. The sequence goes on from NC_133169.1 coordinate 25,719,380, forward strand.
TGCTTTTGGTTTTAGGGAGGAAAAATGCTAAGAAAATATGCTGTTATCATCTTTTCTATAAATATTTTCTAGCATGTATTACTAATTGTCAAAACAGCATCAGAAATATTCTTTTTCTAACAATTTTGTCCTTAGTGGGTAAGATCTTATGTAGATGCTATCTTTTTATAGAGTAACACTTTGAAATAAAAATTTTAATAGTAAATAAAAGTTTGTCCATAGAGGTCAAGGAAAGGAAAACATGTCTTGTTAATCAGTTATGTTGTATCTGTCATATTTTAAAGACAGCTTTAATATGAACTACTTATTAGGCTTTTGATTCATTTTGTAAGAGTGGCAATAGAATTAGGAGATTCCTGTAACTTGAATTGAGTCACTGACATTAATGAAATATAAACGCATATCACATGTTCATTCTAAAACAGCATATATAAAATACCTGCACTTGTGAAATTCAATCAATAGTCCTTTTGTGAAGACTAGAGATACAATTATAAACCATCCTAGTTTATTTGTAACTTAAATATGTCTCTGTCTGCAAATCTGAACTGTCATTTTATAAACAGTGTCAAATAGGCCTTTACCTGCTCAAATACATTAAAGTTTCCCTGCTTATCAAGAATATCAAAGTTACTGCTATAATTTGTATTTATTTCATGCATATATATTAACCCTAAAGTTAACTTGTTAGTTCAATACCAAATATATAGCATCAGAGTACCACTATTTGATAAATAAACATTAAAATTTTCTACAGATTATTGTAGCCATCTAGCACTTATATATCTATTTTTTTCAACCAGATATTTTTCTAGATCTTATAGTGTATGAGATAAGGTGCATGCTATTGTTTTAATTTTAAATATGAAACAGCTGGCTCTGAAAGTTTCATACAGAGGATTTTAATCCTTTTCTACCCAATCATCAGGTCAACTATTTTATTGTACTTCAATGTTTCCCTGTTATTATTTTAAAGGTATATAATATTATTCTTATACACATATTCTAAAATACCTTATAAGATAAATCCTAAATAAAAGCTGAAAAGCCAATGAACATCATCAGAGTGGGAGAAAAGATGATGAAGCCTACCGGAAGCCGAGGCAGAAACCTCCTCCCACATACACATGAAGGAAGCAACTACAGAATACACAATCCTGCAAGTGACCTGAATACTGCAGAACAGACTGCTTAGACCTGGTGAAAAAGAGAAGACCCCATAGAGAAGGATAAAGTGGCAAAGCCATGACTAAAGAGGATGCAAGCCCTTTCTGCACCCCAGCCCACAAATGGTGGAGAGAGGAATGGGATGGGAAGAGGATAAAATGCTCAGGAATTAGCACATCTGGCCTGGAAGATCTGCTGTGGGAACACAAGTCCCTATTTCGTTGGCTTTGGTGATTAACTGTGCTGGACACCAGGGAGAGTTGGAGCACTCTGGGGGGCTGAGACTCCTGTTGCTTGTAGAGGACAGGCATTCTTCATCAGTCCTACTGAGGCCCAACACAGAGGCAGCAGTTTGAAAGATCTACCAGGTAGGGGAGGGGTCAGAGGGTGTTCTCTGGGCTGTAGAAAGTGCAGGGGTATGATGCTTCCCTGTGCACCCACTCACCTCCCCTACCTGCCTGACCCAGCAGTGGTCAGACTTTGCTTCCTGGCAGGTGGAAAGAGGTTTTCCCAGCTTACCAGGCCCTCTTGCAGCCCTACTGGTGAGGCATCTGAAGTAGCCAGCTCCAAACACTCCATTTCCCTCACTGACGGCTCAGCATTGCAGTGGTGCTTCCCTGTGCACCTGCCCAGCAGCAACTGACATTGATATGCAGAAGTCAAAGAGTGTTCTCACCCACAATGACCCAGCACAAGCACAGCATGTCACACAAAGGGCCCACAGAGGAAAGCCAACAACCTCTGTTGACATACATCACCACTACCCATAGGTAAACAGCAAGGTGGCCCCACTCACAGCTCACCAACAGCAACTGTGGCTCCACTGCAAAGGACAACCAGACCCTGGTGAGCAGTCTTGAGAGTCTAAGCACCACAGGATACCTTCATAAAACCACTCCTTTCTAGACGAGGAGGCATAGTGGGTCTGTGTTATACACAGGAAGAAACACAGGCACCCAGACAAAATAAGAAAATGAGGGGACAGAAGAATATGTTCCAAATAAAAGAAACATAAAACACCAGAAAAAGGGCCAAATAAAACCGAGATCACCAATCTTCTTGCTGAAGATTCCAAAGTAAGAGTTATAAATCTGTTCACTAACCTGCAAAAAAGAATTGATGACCTCAGAGAGAATTTCAAGAAAGAGGTAGGAAATATGAAAAAGAGCCACTCAGAGTTGAAGAATACAGTAATTGAAATGAAAAATACAATGGAGAGAATGAATAGTAGACTACTGGAAGTAGAGGAGATAATCAATGCAATGAAAATTAGAGAATAGGAAAACAACCGTTGGGAAGAGAGAAAAAATAATTTATAAAAATAAGATGATAAGAGAGCTATGTGATAACTACAAATGAAACAGTATTTGCATAATACGGGAACCAGAAGGAGAAGAGAGAGACAAGGACTAGAAAAGCCCCTTTTAAGAAATAATAGCCAAAAACTGCCCCAATCTGAGGAAGGAAATAGACATATCCTGGGAGCATAGAAAGCCCCTAAATATAGGAACTCAAGGATGACAGCACCAAATGTTGCAGTTGGGGACCGTGAGAATGAGAACCTGAGTCAGAATGACGTTTAATGCAGAGGGCTTAGACTTCCTTGAGACGAAGCACCAAGTCAACACTCCCCTGCGCTTTTGTGAAGTTACAGCAAACAAAAAGACAGGCATGGATTTATGATTATAGGATGAGTTTTTTCATCAAGCTAAACAATTGTAAACTAGTCACCTCTCAAAGTTTCTCATGTCTCGTTAAGTCATCTGACCACGTGAGTCTAAACAATTGCAAGCTAATTACCTCTAAAAGTTTCTCTTATGTCTCCTTAAGTCATCTGGCCAAGTGAGTCCCACACTGTGTTCCTTATCCGGGTTTGCCTCAGAAAGGATCAGGAGAACTGCTTGCAGTCCTCGTCACACCGCTCATGACTCGCACCAGATTCCAAGACACAACACCTATTGTTCTTCTCTCTTTGATTAGTTTCAGCTATAGATTAAGCATAAGCAGGAACTAAATTACAGCAAGGTTAACTGCTGAGGTATCTACAACCGAAATATGTAGTAATTACAATGGTAAAGATTAAATATAAAGAATGAATCTTAAAAGCAACAAGAGAGAGACAGACTGTTACCTATAAGGGAAACTCCTAAGGATATCAGCAGATTTCTGAGCAGAAACTTTATAGGTCAGAAGGGAGTGGCATGAAATATCTAATGTATGAAAAGGGAAGGATCTACAACCACAAATCCTCTACCTAACCAGATTATCATTAAGACTATAAAAGAAGACTAGCAGTTTACCAGATAAATGAAAGTTAAAAAGAATTCACCACCATTAAATCAGCCTTATGGGATATGTTAAAGGGACTTCTGTAGATGGAAATGTTCCTAAACCTAAATATTTTGCATCAGTGAAAATAAGCCTACATTGAAGGTACTAGGCCAATTACTTATTAAGCAAGTATGAAGTTAAAAAAACAAAATTAGTGAAATCAGCTAAACACAAAATCAAAGGACACACAAAAGATGTACATTATGACATCTATATATAAAGTGTGGAGGAGGAAGAAGAATGAAAAATAAGTACTTTTTACCTGTGTTCAAAATAGAGCAACCATCAATTTAATATAGACTATTGTATACTTAGGGAACTATGAACCTTATCATAACTACAAGCCTAAAGCCTATAATAGATACAAAAAATTAAAATACAGGAACCCAACCACAACACTAAAGAAAACCATCAAATAACAAGATAAGAGCATAAGGGAGGAAGAAAGGATCAGAGAGGAACTACAAAAATTACCAGAAAACAATAAAAAAAAGGACAATAAGCACCTATCAATAACTACCTTAAGTGTAAATAGACTGAATGCACCAATCAAAAGACACAGGGTGGCAGAATGGCTAAAGAAACAAGACCCATCTATGTGCTGCCTACAAAAGACTTATTTCAGACCTAAAGACATATAGGCTGAAAGAGAAAAGATGGAGAAAGATATTTCATGCAAATCAGAGGGAGAAAAAGCAGGAGTAGCAGTACTTATATCAGACAAAATAGATTTCAAAACAAAGAAGGTAACAAGAGACAAAGAAAGACATTGCATGATGATAGAGGAATCAGTACAACAAGGAGATATAACCACTGTAAATATCTATGCACCCAACCTAGGAGTACCTAAATATGTAAAACAAATACTAACAGAACTAAAGGGGGAAACAGCAATACAATCATATTAGGGGGTTTTAACACCTCACATCAATGGACAGATCATCTAGACATAAAATAAATAATGAAATATAAACACTGAACAGATGGACTTATTAAATATATACAGAACATTCTACCCAAAAGCAGCAAGATACACATTTTTCTCAAGTGTACATTAAGTGTTGTCCAGAATAGATCACATACTAGGGCACAAAAATAGCCTCAATAAATTCAAAAAGATTGAAATTGTACCAAGCATCTTTTCAGGTCACAATGGTATAAAACTAAATCAATGACTTTGAAGAAAACAAAACACACAAAAACACACAAACACACTGAGGTGCAACCACGTGCTTCTGAATAACTGATGGATCAAGGGAAAAAATCAAAGAGGAAATTAATAAGTACATGCATACAAATGAAATAAAAACAATTCAAAATATGCAGGATGCTGCAAAAGGCATGAAGAAGGAAATACATAGCAATACAGGCCTACCTTGAGAAACAAGAAAAGTCCCAAATAAAGTCTAAATTCACAACTAAAGAAATTAAAAAAAGAACCCAAAGTCAGCAGAAGGAGAGTCATAATAAACATTAGAGCAGAAATATATAAAATAGAGAAGAATGAAACAATAGAAAAACTCAATCAAAAGCTGTTTTTTGAGAAGATAAAAGACAATTCCCTACCAAGACTTATGAAGAAAAAAAGAGAAAGAACACAAATAAACAAAATCAGAAACAAAGAAGGACTTATCATAACAGATACCACAGAAATAAAAGACAGTAGAGAATTTTATGAAAAATTATATGCCAATAAATGAGACAACCTAGAAGAAATAGACAAATTCCTAGAAAAGTACAGCTTTGCAAGACTGACCCAGGAAGAAACAGAAAATCTGAAGAGATCAATTACCAGTAATGGAATTGAATTGGCAATCAGAAAACTCCCAACAAAGGAAATTCCAGGTACAGCTGTTTTCACAGCTGAATTCTACCAAACCTTTAAAGAAGAGCTAATACCCATCCATCTTAAAGTATACCAAAAAATAGAAAAGGAGGCAATATTTCCAAATTCATTCCATGAGGCCAGCATCTATATAATACCAACTCCAAAGACAGTACAAAAAAAGAAAAATATAGACCAGTATCTTCACTTATGAATATATATGCAAAAAATCCTCAACAGAGTATTAACAAACTGAATCAAAAATACATCAAAAGGATCATCCATCTCTACTATGTTACCTATTTTTTCCCTTTGAAGCTATGTGCATATACATGGCTATATGTAGATGTATGTATACATATATGTAAGGAACTACAATAAACAGTCTTATTCAAGAATATTTGAAAATACTTTACTTAATTCTTCATGATAAGGTTTTATAAAATAAAATGCTTAGCAAAAAATATGGCTATTTTTAATCTTTTGATATATAAAACTTTTTATTGGAAGAGTTTACAGCTATACACCATTCCTAAAGCTATGAATGAAAAGTTGCTTTTGCCACATTTCACTCCAACTATTATTTTTAAAAAAGCATGTTTTACTAATAGCATGGTTGAAAATGTTTTCTCATATTTACTGGATATTAGTATTTTTTTATTATTTGCCTATCAATTCAGCTCATTTGTCTTTTGAGTTTTTACTTCCACTGCCTTTATATATGTACTTTAATACTAGCAGTGTTCCATCTCTATTGAAACAAGAGAAAGGAAAGAGAATGCATAGATATGGATGAACATATCTCCATCTTTCTAGCATATCACTAAAGTCTTCATTTTCTCATGATCATAAATGCAGCAAATAGTGAAAGTCACCACTAAATGATTATAACCATCTGTAATCACGTTAACACAGATTATTTAGACTTCTAACTCAGGTGCTCTGTGATGGCAATTTAATTGAAATAAAATAACACTGTCAATTAAAATTACAGTGAAAAGTGGGTCATGACTAAAATGTAGTTTCTTTAAAAGCAAAGAAAATAAAGCATAATTAAGAGAATCCTAATTGGACAATGTGAAAACAGATAATTTGTTCTTTTGTTCATCTATAATTGAACCTATAACATTTGAGTAAAGATAAAAATAAAATAGATGCACAAAGTTATATTCTGATGAGAATAATTAGTGAAATTATACTTTCCTATTGATTTTTCTTCTTCAAGATCAATGTAAGGCTTCTAGTTTAATATAGGATCTGGTTCAGGGTTAAACATGCTGTGTAAAATAGACTTATCAGGTTTCTCTTGACAGGTGAACAATAAAGAAAGAAAAAATCCTAAGATTGTTAAATTCAAAGATAAAAGTCTGTTTTATACTGGCAGTAAGATAAAATGGGTCCTGTCTTCAGTAAGAGTGCCAGTCATCACCAGAAAATAAGTTAGCAGCACAAGTCATACTTGGGAATACTGTTTGTATGATGACAATTCTGTACAGAAAGCTCTAGTTAAAGTACATCCTGAAAGCAATGTTTCCTCTTGCACTTTATCAGTGCAAAGAGTTAGAGAATTAGAAAGTGATGTTAGTGACATTGTCTATTTCAGAACGTTGGAGACTAGCAGTATTAGAATTCTGTAAATTGGACATGGTTTCAGAGTGGTTGTAAGGAGATACACATAAGCAGGACCTCCAAATATTAGAATTTGACGAGCATTGATAAACATCAGAGCAGAAATATATAAAATAGAGAGAATGAAACAATAGAAAAAACTCAATCAAAAGCTGTTTTTTGAGAAGATAGAAGACAATTCCCTACCGAGACTTATGAAGAAAAAAAGAGAAACAACACAAATAAACAAAATGCATTCAAAGTAATTCACAGGGAGGAAAAATGGACAGAGGCTTGAATGTGGGCAAAGGGAAGAAGGAAAGGTTTGAATTATTTGATTCACCTCATATAAACTAAAATGCATAAATACACGCCATTTGACTTGACTTCTTGTCTTCACATCCTCACACGAAAATGTTTATAATAACTTACATGTATTAAGGGAACATGTGGGAATAGTAAACCTGCATTTTTTTAAAATAATTTTCTTTGTTAAAAAAATTTCACTCACATCATCTTGAAATAAGAAAAGGAAAATAATATATCCATCACCTTTTCTAATATAAGAAGTTAAGATAATTCATGTTTCAGACCAAACAATAGGAAGTGCTTCATTTTCTTTCCCTGGAGAGGATTTCCAAACTTGCTTCTAATCTTAAATAACTAAAAAGTTGCATATGGCTTGCTATTGTCCTTGGGCTGCCCTTCCTTTCCTCTTAACTTCCTCTCCAACGTTCTCTTAAACTTCCTCACCTTCTAAGAAGATGCTTTGCTCATAAGCCACTGGGTGATCAAGGCCTTTCATTTCAGTGTGAAGATAATGAGTATAACAGGAAAAATGAGAGTGAAGAGGCTAAAGGAATTTACTATACAGAAAAGGGATGAAATTTGTTTATAGAAAAAAAAAGTTAACTCTGGAAAGCAGACATTGTGTGTTTTGTTTTTGTTTTCATCTTTTAATTATTTGGGGGGGAGAAGGAAATAAATTTAGGGGAAAATTTTTTTCTCTAAATACTGAATTTCTTTTTTTTTTGTATTATTAATATACAATTACATGAGCAACATTGTAGTTACTAGATTCCCCCCATTATCAAGTCCCCACCACATAATACATTACAATCACTGTCCATTAGCATAGTTAGGATACTATAGAGTCACTAATTGTCTTCTCTGTTCTATACTGCCTTCCCTGTGCACCCCACCCCCTACATTATGGGTGCTAATCATAACGCCCCTTATTCCCCTTCTCCCTCCCTTCCCACCCACCCTCCCCAGTCCCTTCCCCTTTGGTAACTGTTAGTCCATTCTTGGGTTCTGTGAGTCTGCTGCTGTTTTGTTCCTTCGATATTGCTTTGTTTTTATACTCCACAGGTAAGTGAAATCATTTGGTACTTGTCTTTCCCGCCTACCTTATTTTACTGAGCAGGCTTATTTCACTTTACCACCATCCACATTGTTGCAAATGGTAGGATTTGCTTTCTTCTAATGGCTAAATAATACTCCATTGTGTATATGTACCACATCTTCTTTATCTATTCATCTACTGATGAACACTTAGGTTGCTTCTATTTCTTGGCTATTATAAGTAGTGCTGTGATAAACATAGGGATGCATATGTTTTTTTGAAGCTGGCAAACTATGTTATTAGGGTAAATTCCTAGGAGTGGAATTCCTAGGTCAAATGGTATTTCTATTTTTAGTATTTTGAGGAACCTCCATACTGTTTTCATAATACTTGAACTAGTTTACATTCCTCGCAGCAGTGTAGGAGGGTTCCACTTTCTCCACATCCATGCCAGCATTTGTTGTTCCTATGCTTTTCTATGTTGGCTATCCTAACTGGCATGAGGTGATATCTCATTGTGGTTTTAATTTGCATTTCCCTGATAATTAGTGATGTGGAGCATCTTCTCAAGTGCCTGTTGGCCATCTGAATTTCTTCTTTGGAGAATTGTCTGTGCATATCCTCTGCCCATTTTTTAATATGGTTATTTGCTTTTTGTTGTTAAGGCATGTGAGTTCTTTATATATTTTAGATGTTAATACCTTGTCAGATATGTGATTTACAAATATATTCTCCTATACTGTAGGATGTCTTTTTGTTCTGCTTATAGTGTCCTTTGCTGTACAGAAGCTTTTTAGCATGATGTAGTCCCATTTGTTCATTTTTTATTCTGTTACCTTTGTCTGAGGAGATGAGTTCAGGAAAAAGTTGCTCATATTTATATTCAAGAGAGTTTTGCCTATGTTTTCTTGTAAGAGTTTTATGGTTTCATGACTTACATTCTGGTCTTTGATCCATTCTGAGTTTACTTTTGTGTACAGGGTTAGATAATACAGTTTCATTCTTTTGCACATAGCTGTCCAGTTTTGCCAACACCAGCTGTTGAAGAGGCTGTCATTTCTACATTGTATATCCATGGCTCCTTTATCATATATTAATTGACCATATGTGGTTGGGTTTATATCTGGGCTCTCTAGTCTGTTCTTGTGCCAGTACCAAATTGTCTTGATTACTGTGGCTTTGTAGTAGATCTTGAAGTTGGGTAGTGTAATCCACCCTGCTTTATTCTTCCTTCTCAGGATTGCTTAGTCTATTCTGAGTCTTTTGTGGTTCCATATGAATTTTAGAACTATTTGCTCTAGTTTGTTGAAGAATTCTGTTGGTGTTTTGATAGGGATTGCATTGAATCTATAGATTGCTTTAGGCAGGATGGCCATTTTGACAATATTAATTCTTCCTACACATGTGAACAGGATGTGTTTCCATTTATTGATATCTTCCTTAATTTCTCTCATGAGTGTTCTGTAGTTTTCAGAGTATAGGTTTTTCACTTCCTTGGTTAGGCTTATTCCTAGGTATTTTATTGTTTTTGATGCAATTATGAATGGAATTGATTTCCTGATTTCTCTTTCTGTTAGTTCATCTTTAGTGTATAGGAATGCAACAGATTTCTTTGTATTAATTTTGTATCCCACAACTTTGCTGAACTCAATATTAGATCTAGTAGTTTTGGAATGAATTCTTTAGGGGTTTTTATGTACAATATCATGTCATATGCAAACAGGGTCAGTTTAACTTCTTCATTGCCAGTCTAAATGCCTTTCATTTCTTTGTGTTGTCTGACTTCCATGGCTACGACCTCCAGAGCTATATTGAGTAAAATTCGGGAGAGTGGGCATTTTTGTCTTGTTTCCAAACTTAAAAGAGAAGCTTCCAGCTTCTCGCTGTTAAGTATTATGTTAGCTGTGGGTTTGTCATATATGGTCTTTATTATGTTGAGGTACTTGCCCACTATACCCATTTTGTTGAAATTTTTTATCATGGATTGATATTGAATTTTGTCTAATGCTTTTTCAGCACCTATGTAGATGATCATATTGTTTTGTCCTTCTTTTTGTTGATGTGGTGGCTGATGTTGATGGATTTTTTAAAGTTGTACCATCCTCACGTCCCTGGAATAAATCCTACGTGATCATGATGAATGATCTTTTTGTGTATTTTTGAATTCTCTTTGCTAATATTTTGCTGAGTATTTTTGCATCTATATTCATCAGGGATATTGGTCTGTAATTTTCTTTTTTTGAGGTGTCTTTGTCTGGTTTTGGTATTAGAGTGACATTGGCCTCATAGATTGAGTTTGGGAGCATTCTCTGCTCTTCTACTTTTTAGAAAACTTTAAAGTGGATGGGTATTAGGACTTCACTAAATGTTTGATAAGATTCAGTGGTGAAGCCATCTGCTTCAGAGGTTTTGTTCTTAGGTATTTTTCTGATTACCAGTTCAATTTCCTTGCTGGTAATTGGTCAATTCATACTTTCTGTTTCTTCCTGGGTCAGCCTTGAAGGTTGTATTTTTCTAGAAAGTTGTCCATTTCTTCTAGGTTATCCAGTTTGTTACCATATAATTTTTCATAGTATTCTCTCATAATCCTTTGTTTTTCTATGGTGTCTGTGGTGATTTTTCCTTTCTCATTTCTGATTCTGTTTATGTGTGTAGACTTTTTTTTTCTTCATAAGTCTGGCTAAGGGTTTATCTATTTTGCTTATTTTCTGAAAGAACCAACTACTGTTTTCATTTATTCTTTCTATTGTTTTATACTCCTCGACTTTATTTATTTATGCTCTAATATTTATTATGTCCTTCCTTCTACTGACTTTGGGCCTCATTTGTTCTTCTTTTTCTAGTTTCGTTTATTGTAAGTTTAGACTGCTCATTTGGGATTGTTCTTCTTTCCTGAGGTACACCTGTATTATAATATACTTCTCTCAGCACAGCCATCGCAGTATCCCACAGACTTTGCAGTGTTGAATTATTGTTGTCACTTGTCTCCATATATTACTTGATCTCGGTTTTTATTTGTTCATTGAGCCATTGATTATTTAGGAGCATGTTGTTAAACCTCCGTGTGTTTGTGGGCCTTTTTGTTTTCTTTGTACAATTTATTTCTAGTTTCATACCTTTGTGATCTGAGAAGCTGGTTGGTACAATTTCAACCTTTTTGAGTTTACTAAGGCTCTTTTTGTGGCCTAGTATATGATCTATTCTTGAAAATGTTCCACATGCACTTGAGAAAAATGTGCATCCTGTAGCTTTTGGATGGAGTGTTCTGTAGATCTCTGTTAGGTCCATCTGTTCAGTACCTCTATCTCTTCACTTATTTTCTGTCTGCTTTATCTGTCCTTTGGAGTGAGTGGTGTGTTGAAGTCTCCTAAAATGAATGCATTGCACTCTATTTCTCCCTTTAATTCTGTTAGTATTTGTTTCACATATGTAGGTGATCCTGTGTTGAGTGCATAGATATTTATAATAGTTATGTCCTCTTGTTGGACTGACCCCATTATCATTATTAATATCTTTCTTTGTCTCTTGTTATTTCCTTAGTTTTGAAGTCAATTTTGTCTGATACAAGTACTGTAACTCCTGCTTTTTTCTCCCTATTAGTTGCATGAAATATCTTTTTCTATCCCTTTACTTTCAGTTTGTGTATGTCTTTGGGTTTGAAGTGAGTCTCTTGTAGGCAGCATATACATGGGTGTTCTTTTTTTATCCGTTCAGTGACTCTATGTCTTTTGATTGTTGCTCAGACCATTTTCATTTAGGGTGATTATCGATAGGTAGGTCCTTATTGCCATTGCAAGCTTTAGATTTGTGATTACCAAAGGTTCAACGGTAATTCCCTTTCCATCTAACAGTCTAATTTAACTCACTTAGTATGCTATTAGAAACACAACCTGAGGGTTCTTTTCTTTTATTCCTCCTTTTTCTTTCTCCTCCATTCTTTATATATTAGGTATCATATTCTGTACTCTTTGTCTATCCCTTGATTGACTTTGGGGTAGTTGTTTTGCTTTTGCATTTGCTTAGTAATTAATTGTTCTGCTTTGCTGTGGTTTTATTTCCCATGGTGACAGCTGTTTAGCCTTATGAATACTTCCATCTTTAGCAGTCCCTCCAATATGCACTCCACCTTTAAAGAGATTGATTCAAGATGGTGGCACAAGAGGTGAGACCAAGAACTCCTCCCAAAACCACATATAGTATGAAAATATAGTTAATACAACTAATCCTGAAACACCAACAGGAAAGAAGGCTGCACCAGACTCTGTACACCTGGAGAACAGAGCAGACCTAACAAAACAGGGTAACGTACCAAAGCCTTGATCTGGTGGGACCCAAACCCTTCCCCCACCCCAGCTCAGTGGCGGGAGGAAGAGAAATGGAGCAGGGAGGGGGTGGAAGCCTAGAGGTGGTTTGTGGGTGGTAAATTCTCTCAGCTTTTGCTTATCTGAAAATTGCTTAATCCTCCTTCAAATTTAAATGATAACCTTCCTGTGTAGCACATTCTTGGTTTAAGGCCCTTCTTTTTCACTGCATTAAATACATCATGCCACTACCCTTTGGCCTTTAATGTTTCTATTGAGAAATCTGATGATAGCCTGATTGGTTTTCCTTTGTATGTGATCTTTTTCTCTCTCTAGCTGCTTTTCAAAGTCTGTATTTATCCTTGATCTCTGCCATTTTAATTATTATATGTCTTGATGTTGTCTTCCTTGGGTCCCTTGTGTTGTGAGATCTGCTCACCTCCATGGCTTGAGAGACTATCTCCTTTCCCAGACTGGGGACGTTTTCAGCTATTACCTCCTCAGTGACACTTTCTATTCACTGTTCTCTCTCTTCTTCCTCTGGTAGCCCTATAATGTGAATATTGTTTCATTCAGATTGGTCACACAGTTATCTCAATATTCTTTCATCCTTTTTTCTCTCTGTGTCACAGCTTCTGTTTTCCTCTTCTCTAATTTATATTTAACTTATCATCTCCTGCACTGTATCTAATCTTCCATTAAAACCTTCCATTGTATGTTTCATTTCTGATACTGTGTTCTGTAATGATTGGATCCCTGACTGAATTCATTCCTGAGTTCTTGAATATATTTCTCTACCTCCATGAGCACAAAAATTTTTTTGAAATGATTTTTATTTTGAAATCTCTTTCAGGAAGATTTGTGAGGCTGATTTCATTTGACTCTTTCTCTGGTGTATTTATAATTTTGGTCTGGACCAGGTTCCTTTGACATTTCATATTTGTATGTGGCACCCTCTAGTGCCCAGAAGCTCTATTCTCTGGAGCTGGTTCAGCCCCTGAAGTGAGGTTGGGGGTCACAGGGGAGCTGTGCTGGTGGTTGGGGGTAGGAAAGAGCTGTTTCCTGCTTCCTGGCTGCAGTGCCTGTCTCCAGTGTCAGAGCCAGTGGGCAGAGCACACAGGGGTAAGCCTCTGTACTATGTGTCTGTAGCTGCTGTAGGCGGGGCCTCACTCTGGTTGGGCTGATGCCAGTGCAGTGACTGCCATTTTGCGAGTTGGTGCCAGCAGGCCATGAGGAAGGCACATCAGGCTGTGTGTCACAGTGGAAGACCCCAGAGTTGAGTAGACAGCCAGGGGGATGGAGCTCCTGAACCTCTGCAAAGTTCCCAACTTGTTGAGCAGAGCATGCCCAGACAACCTTGTCCACCTATTCCTTCTCCTCCACAGAAAGCTCAGTGCAATCCCAGCTCCTTCAGCAGCCCTCTCACTGCTAGAACCCTCTCATACCGCCAGCCTTTCCTTTGTCCCAGAGTGGCTGGATGTTGATCTTGTCCTCTTCAAATGGCCAGAATCTCATTCTCTCAAGTATTACACCTGTCTTAGCTTTCCAACCCCACTAATCTCCAGAACACCATGCAATATAGGTTTGTGCTCCAAAGATCTCCAGGGCTGGGTTTTCAGCAGTTCTAGGCTTCCACCCCCTCTGCACTCTGTTTCTCTTCCTCCCACCACTGAGCTGGGGTGGGGGAAGGGTTTGGGTCCCACCGGATCAAGGCTTTGGTATGTTACCCTGTTTTGTTAGGTCTGCTCTGTTCTCCAGATGTATGTAGTCTGGTGCAGCCTTCTTTCCTTTTGGTGTCTTAGGATTAGTTGTATTAATTATGTTTTCATACTATATGTGGTTTTGGGAGGAGTTCTCAGTCTCACCTCTTGTGCCACCATCTTCAATCAATCTCTAAATGTTGAACTTTTTTAATGTGTGAACATACATTGAAATAAATTGTAAGTTAAATTATATGCAAAGAATAAAAGTTGAAACAAATTTTTCTGATTTCTTACTATACTTACTATTTTTTTCTAAATTTGGATCCTGATGTAATATTTTATATTTTAAAAAATAAAAACACATTAGTATTAATCTTCTGAATTTTATATATATAATCTATCTAGCTATCTATCATCTATCTATTTATCTATCTAACTACACACACAGACACACACACACACACACACACACACACACACACACACACACACACAGCCCTGAAGCTAACAAAGAATTATAAAGAATTATTTTCTGGTAATGTTATGAACTAATTTCTGGCAATGTCATGATAGTCTATCACATAAATGATTTGATATATTAAATAAGCCATTTCAGAAGGAGTTTATGCATTATACTTTTTCTTGATTCTTGCTCTGCAGTTTTATTACTTGGAGGAATTTGACATTGAAAAGTACTGTATTTCTGAAAAGTTCACTATTTCTGGAGAAAACATTTCTTCCAACTTTATGGTTCATAATGTTCATCACTCATTAACAATTTATATGCGATTTAGAAAATACAGCTAATAAAACCCTACCATCCAAAAATAATCTACTTGTCCTTGCAGTTTATCAGATTTAGTTCTATGCTCTTTGGTTTGTTACTGTTAGGTGCATATATATTAATTACTGTTATATCTTCTTGCAGTTGATCCCTTTATTATTATGTAATGCTCCTCATTATCACTGATAAATTTTCTTGTTCTGAAATCTACTGTGCCTGAAATTGATATATTTTTTATTAGTATTAGCAAATGGTCTGCCCATGACTGGAAGACTTAAAAAACATAAATTTATATTCTATAAGTTTCAGAGGCTGGAAATCCATGATAAAGTTACCTGCAAGTACTGGGGGTGGGAGGTGGGGATGTGGACAGAGAGGGAAAGAAAGAAGTAGTGTTCAAGCATCTCTTCAGGAGATCGAGATAAGATCAGTATTTTTCACAATAATCCTCTGTAATTTTATATTGTTAAAGGACTACAGGTTGAGATTCACTCTTCTAAAGATTATGCATGTATTAATGTAGTAGACTTCTAATTAACTAGAATTTTGATGACAATCAGATTTTGTATTTGCCATTATGATACTCGTGTGTAGATGAAAAATCTGAACACCACTATGGCTGAACTTCCCCAAATCTATGCAGCTAATAAAGGGGATGAATAGGCATTTCAATTCCAGAGGCAGTGCTTGTAAGTAGTATATTAAACTACTTATGCAGTGCTTGTAAATAGTATATTGGACTACTTGTACACAAATAATTGTTAAATGAATCTAGATATTTTGACAGAAAAGTAAACACTTCTGAAATAATATCTCTGAAATTTAACACAAGGACAGCTTTTTTATTCATATTTCCTTTAAAAAATAAAAAATTCAAAAAAAAATATAATATTAAGCAAATATTTTGAAAAAGTTAAGCATATACTGAGCAGATATTTAAATTGCTAAATATTAGCAACTATTTAGTGTTGAAAGATCACATATTGTTTTAGAAATTTAAGAGTGGATGGAAATTAGTAAAAGTAAAAATTAGCATGCAATTAGATTATTACACATTCCCAATTATTATTTTTAATTCTGAACCTGGTAAAAATCTACATCTTAAAATTGAAGGATACAAATGAATACTAGGATATAAAATTGTTAGAAAAATTTATTTTATATTAAATATTAACTAATATTTTTCATGAATTTAAATTTTATGTACTTGCAAATTTCTGATAAAATGGAATGACCTCATTTGAACTTAGAGAAAGACAAATCTAAATAAGAATTGATCACATTTTCTTCCCTGAAAACTGGTAATAACTGAAAAATTGAAAACTGTCTTTGAAAGATTTCAATCTCATGAAATTGGCTTTCAAACTCTTTTAAAGGAAATGTGATTTGCTACAAATTATTTGGAATTAATTATTTCTGTATATTCTTGTTTTTTAAATACAAATATTTCAGGTGAATAATTTCCTTTCTAAAATATTGACGTATGTTTAAGTATTTCCAAGAAATACCCTTATGTATCTGATACAGAAAATTGTTACTATTTTCAGAAAGGTGATTTATCAGAATTAAGTCATCAGAATTTTCCCTATCCTGGAAGAAAACATTTCACCTTCTCTCTTAAATACTAGTATTAAATTTATGTCACTGTAAGTATCCAGTGTTTCTAGTAGCATGGTACAGTGATAAGTGGAATATCTATTCTTTCCTTCTTTGCAATATAATCATCACAATGTCCTAAATTCAATAACAAGGAAGCAATTAAGAGCAATTGTGACATTAGCTGTTTAATGATCAAGTTCTATTTTTCATATTTTTGTCACATTTCTGCGTGTAAAATATGTACTTATCATACCTTACCCGAAGGCTATAAAGATCAGTAAGTTCATGGATATGAATGCACATTTTAAACTGTGGACCTTTACACATATTTTAGGTACACATTTATAAATCTCTACTTTGAAAAAAACCTAAGAACAAGTAAGTGGCCAAGAGAATAAACCATTTCTTTAGCATCTGTTAATTATGTAACATTTGCAGAGTCCCTTCTTACAAGGGCTTAAGAATATGCTCATATAGAATGTTGGGTCTTCCTCTGGGTTTTCAACTGGAGAGTTTTTTACATGCTGCCTACAACACTCAGCATTTCCACAGTGTTAACAGTCAATACTCATTTTGTTAGGTTCTTCTGGGAGAGTTAAAAACAAGAATTTTCCTGAATTAAGTATTTTTGAAAGACTATTATGACATCTGCTGATGCTGAAAGGTAGAATATCATTTTTGCAGAGTTGATTTTTATGCAATACATATATATGTAATATATGTCTTTAATAAAGTGATAAAACTAGCCTTAATAATTATATTATCACTTTATTAAAGGGATAGTTTTTTAAAACATATGATTTAAATATAGATTATTTTAAAATCTTAGTTACAATAAAGATATAACTTTAAGTCAATGAATATGAAGTATGGAGAGAGAGGAAACTATTCTAATGTACAGTTCAAGTTAGAACAATGTTGTTTCACTAGCATGTAATCCCGATGTTTTATACTGAAAAAACCGTTTGAAAGATTTTCTTATGCCTGAATAATCTGTACTGTTCCTTCCTATATATATGTTTGCTAACTTACATACAGGACAGTGAATCTTTATTATATATGAACTTCCAATTAAAATAGCCTCTTAGTTTCCTTTGGGTGGACAGCCAAGTCTTAGACAATTTTGTGCACAATCTGGTCAACCATCTTTTGGCATAACACATAATTATCAGTATTGCAGAATATGCTTTGATTTATCTTTGTGTTTTATAAAAATTTGACTTTCAACCACCTGTCTCAGAGTCTTATATTTTATTATCCTAGACCACCTGCCTTGCTTCCCCAGATAATTCAGTTGTGATCTCCAACTGTTGTGTACTAAAATCTCAAGTTTTAATATACTTTTCTGGTGATATTCAGGCACATTGAAATTGAAGAAACACTATTCAGTTTGTATTTATGGATATATAGTAAGAAGTAAAAAATACCTCCATATAGGCTATTATCAATCTTTATTTAATCTCTTTTTTCCCTCTAGCAGAACCAAGGAATAAGTAAATCTTTGAACTCACTGCAAGCACCTTTTTAGATTGTGATGCCTTGGGCTAATCTCTGGCTTGCACCAGGGTAACTGAGCTCATGCTTTCCCACGGAAATCATTACCTGACTTCCTGCTGCTGTCCATAGTAACTGCCCTGCTGCTAGCTCTAACTGCCCTGCCCGAAGATTTTTATCCATGTCTCGTTCTGTGAATATTCAGAACCTGCAACTATTGCAGGTTTATTGGTTTTTTTCTTCTCCTAAACAAATAGCCTCAGGTTTTACACTGTGAAACTGACAATCATAAAGTTGAAAGGTAATAAATGTAACAAAATGTTTTCTCTGTATATATGTGCCTCCTATATCATTAGTTATACTATATAGTATCCCATATTTTCCAAAGATATTTAACATGTTTATATTAAATGTATATTCATTATATATATATATATATATATATACTTACAGATACAGTGACCTTTCCATCACTGTTGGTAGCAGAGAGGGAAAAAAACTTAAAAGTTATCATGTTTCTGTATATTGCCTGTTCCTAACAACAACTCTTGTTAAGCTGATATCTTCCATGGGAAACCAACAAACTCAATCTCAATTATTTCTCTAAAATTATTTCTGAAATACATAGTTGCAATAAAATGATTTCAGATAGAATAATAATACATTTTACATTCTTTACCTTGCATCATGTCTATGAGCTTCTCCTAGAACTCCTTTTGGACTTTAGATTTTTTCCTTTGTAGCATGAAAACTAAAAAAAAAAAAAAAAAAAAAACATATTAAAAAGAAACAGCATAGTTTTAAGGTAAAATCATACAGTTTTTCACATAATATTTTTGGTGTTCTAAAATGCAGTTGCCTCTTTTGTGTCCCATATTATCATTTAATGTTATAATGTTAGGGCAATATTTTTAGATTCAAAGGATTCTCATTTTATAATTTAAAGATTGCTATTTAAGATTATTGTATTAAGGCACTACTATCAAAAAGAAAAATATATTAGAACAAATTTAAATATTTATGTAATTAATAGCAGTGTGTCTAAAATTCACTTCTTTGTGTTTAAAAAAGTTTGAGTCAAATGTTCTATAGATGAGTATAAATGTAAATTCTGGTGCATATATTTCATTGTTGTAAAATCAGAAATGGGATCCTGTTCATATGCATCATATACATAAGGGGTGCAAGAAAATTATGTGCCCATCATCTATCTGTCCATCATCAATTTTCATGTCTGATATCTGTATCTTACCAAGCATCAAATTTCATGTTTACCTTCAGAGAAACAGCATTGTTCTCATCGGGTTTGAAAACACCAGTATATAGTTAAGCCACTATGAAGAGACCATTAATTACATCAATAATTCCCACCACTACTGGAATCTGTTATAATTACCTTTTGCTGCTTCCACATGGCATGTACGAGTATGCACACACTGTTAAGCACTTTTTGTTGTTTACAGGTAGTTCACTCTCAGCAGGTCATAACATTAGTTAAGAAATGAGCACCAGCTCCTTGATACTGTGCCTTTCTGTCCTCCTTTCAGTGAGTTATACCACCATCCTCTTACAAAAATTCGAAGTCAGACTTAACTTCTCTTTGTCTTTCACTCCATACCTCTAATTATTAAATCATTAATTATAATCCTAAAGACAAGTGAATCTCTGCCACCACTTCCTCATGACAAAGATGCAAAATGAGTCTTCCCAGTTATTTCAATTTAAGACGATGCTCAATTCTTTTGAAAATTGGTGAAATAATTACCCTAATTTTCTAAAAAGAGATTCTAAGTATGTTTGTTGCACTTACTTTTGAGAGTCCTCTAGCCTATCACCATCCTTCAAGACAGGTAAGAAACAGAAGCAATTAATTGGAAAAGTGAGATTTTCTTGGGAAGAGTTTTCATAGTGTGATTTTGAATGAACATCCCCAGCGCTCTGATCCTCGTCTTCAGTCTTGAACCAAAAAGGTGGAAGCAGTCTTCAACAGACCCTTCTCAAAAGGTTTATAGGGAAGTCAAGTAACCCCATCTGAAAGAGTCTGTGTGCAGTTTACTTTTTAAATCAATTTTTGATAGAGGAATGATGAAAGAATCACTCTAAGCTGTGCACATTAGGTAATGGGCAGCAGATAGAAGGGACCTGACTAGAAATATCTCTGATTGTACAAAACAGCTCTCCAGGGAAATGCCCGGCATCAGAGCATCTGTCCCACAGACGCTGGTTGCAAGTAGAACTGAGTGATGCCTCACCATTCACCCCTCATTTATCCAAGGCCTGGATGAAGAACTGTACTGTCCCTATTTCCTCATTACTGGGTAATTTACTGGACAAGACAAAGAAGTATTTATTTGGGTGAGATTGATATTTTTGATGCTAGAATGAACTTTTTCGTGTTGAAAATGATATTGTTCTTTAGCACCCAAATGTGACTGAGAAGACAGAGGCTCTAACCAAGATAATTTTTAGGGTGGGGAGAAGATGTGAGAAGAACAAACTTGAATAAATGGCGAGAAAAAATGAAGCAGTTCCTTCTAACTTACTAATCTTATCTCATTCCATTTACATAAATTTCAACATTACTTTTACCACAATGGTCTGTTTTAATAGCATACTCAGTTCTAATTTCCCACCTGTAAGAAAAAATGACCTGACTGCAGACTACGTCATCATTTTTATGTATAAATGTGTGTACGTGTTAGCCCCTGCAGATAGTTTTCATCTGTTTCCTTTAGCTAGTAGGTAAATGAAATGCTTTTTGACCTGGTTTTCTTCTCTCTATAGCCTGATTTTTTTCACTCTACCCATAACCCAATTCAGATGAAACCTCCAGCTATAATCAGTGTTTATTATTGAGGTATAATCGACATAAAATTGTATAAATTTAAGGTCTATAAACGTTGACTTGGTACATTCACATGTTGCAGTGCAATTATCACTGTAGCATTAGCTAACACCTCTATAATGTCACATAATTATTTTGTGTGTGTGGTGAGAACCATAAAGCCTGCTCTTTTCATTTTTGATATAATTGGTCTTCTATACAATTTATTCTTCGTGTGTAATAACGTTTTCTAAAACTCTCGGTTATTTATCTGTCTGACCTTTGACTCACGCTTCATGTTTCAGCATGAATGACTGTGGACATTTCCCTACGGATTTAAGACTGGTTTAGATGTTCATGAAATATGCTTCAAATGACATACTTTCATAACCAAAGCTCCTATAATATTATCTTTTCTAGTAATGTTAATATTTAGCATCAACCAGTAAACCACTGGTACCAAGGGTCCTTGTGTC
This sequence comes from Manis javanica, assembly GCF_040802235.1. NCBI lineage: Eukaryota > Metazoa > Chordata > Mammalia > Pholidota > Manidae > Manis > Manis javanica. The sequence continues at coordinate 25,740,837 of NC_133169.1, forward strand.
CCCATACCCATCACAGTGAGACTGTAACGATATTCAGCATGTTTCTGAACGAGTCATTGAATGGGAGATGGGAAAATCTGCATGACAGCCTAACCACATACATACTTCTGGTGTTGTTCTGCCAATAAGTATATCGGCTGTGAGGCTATTTTATTTTTTAAAAATATTTTTTGCTGCATTGAGACTCAAATGAAAATGAAGTTCCATTGGCAGAATCATTATTATGCATTTTTATCCATGCTCTTCCTAAAGGCAGATGTATTTTCTTTACTGGAGGGGCAAAGTTATTCTGTTATTAGAGACAATAAGAAAATAGAAAAACAAAATTAGAAAGCTGAAAACAACAAACTTTTTCAAAGAAACCTAACCTAATCAAATACTTTGGATATTTATGGAAATTTTGCATATTTTTTTCCTTTTGCACTGCTTCCTAGACTTATGCCTAATGTACAAGCTGTTTGTTTCCCTGCTAGTGCACCTGGTTTTAGTCTTCACTGCCATTGAGGGCAGCCTTCTACTGGTTTACAATGGTCCCTTTCCAAATTGAAGATCAAAGATTTAGTAATCTTGATGCAGTACTCTTTTAATGTAATGATGATGCTTATTACTCTGGCTTTTTAGTTAATATCTAAACAGACATCGAAGATAGCACTAAACTGACTCATATATAAAACAAAATTAGATTATTCAATTCACTTTATTTCATAACACATGACCATTAAGTTTCTTAATGGATTTGGAAAACTCAATAATTCCTTGATCAGATTAAATTTTATTAGATTTGGATGTCATTCATACTAACTTTTAAAGATCTGTAGACAGTAGAATCAGATTAGAGTCCCAGGCTCAATGGCTTAAATACATTAACATTTCTTTTGGCTCTTCATAAGCACAAAAAGTCACTTTTTACTGAAGTATAACTGACATAGAATATTATATTAGTTTCATGTGTAAAACAGTGATTCAACATTTATATACATTTTAAACTGATTTCCACAATAAGTCTAGTCACCATATTAAGTTAATACAATATTATTGACTGTATTCCCTATGCTGGACATTACATTGCCATGACTTACTTATTTAATAATGGGAAGTTTATACATCTTGCTCATCTCCAGTGGGTTTTCCCCCACCTCTACTCTCCAGCAATTATTCTGTTGTCTGTATCTATGAGTCTGGGTTTTATTTTGTTCTGTTTGTTTTGTCTTTTAGATTCTACTTATAACTGGAAATCATGCAGTATTGGTCTATGTATGGCTTATTTCACTTAGCATAATATCCTCAAGGTCCATCATGTTGTCACAAATGCCAAGATTTCATTCATTTTTATGGTTTAGTACTTCATTGTGTGTGTGTGCATTTGTACATATCTGTATATATAGATATACATATGTATAAGATGTAGTGCATAAATATATCTTGGCTATTGTAAAAGATGCTGCAATGAGCATAGGGGTACATACATATTTTTGAACTAATGTTTTAATTTTCTTTGGATAGATACCCAGGTGTGAAATGGCTGGATTATATTGCAGTTCTTTTTTTAACCTTTTGAGGAATCTCTACATTGTTTTTCATGGTAATTACAATTTACATTCCCACCAACAGTACATGAGGGTGTCCTTTCTTCACATCCTTGACAGCACTTTTTATTTCTTTTCTTTTTAATAATAGACATTTTTACAGGTGTGAGGTGATATCTCATTGTAATTTGGATTTGCATTCCCTGTTGATTAGTGATGTTGAGAATATTTTCATGCTTCTGTTGCCTATCTGTGCCTCTTCTTTAGAAAAATGTCTATTCCCCTACTCTTCCCAGGTTTAAATTGTGCTGTTTGTTTTTTTGTTATTGAATTGTATGAGTTATTTATATATCTTGGATATCAGCCTCTTTTTGGAAATTATTTGCAAATATCTTCTCCCATTCAGTTACATACCTGAATTCATTTTGCTGATTTTCATTTTGTTGATTATTCCTTCACTTGGCAGAAGCTTTTTAGTTTGATGAAGTCCAGTTTGTGTATCTGTGCTTTTGTGACCTTGTCTTTGGAGTCAGATGCAAAAAACACCACTCAGACTGATATCAAGTTTACTGCCCATGGTTTCTTAGGTGTTTTATTGTCTGGTTATACAGTCAAGTCTTTTTATCCATTTTGAGTAAATTTTTGTATATGGTGCAAGATGCTGGTCTAGTTTCATTCTTTTGCATGTAGCTGTCCAGTTTTTGCAGTACCATTTTTTGAAGAGATTGTCCTTTTTCCATTGTATAATCTTGCCTCCTTTGTCATAAATTAATTGACCATAGAAATTTATTTCCAGGCTTTCTATTGTGTTCTATTGATCCATGTCCCTGCATTTATACCAATACCATACTGTTTTGATTATTAAAGCATTGTAGTATAGTTGGGAATTAGGTAGCATGATACTTCCAATTTTGTTCTTTTCCAAGCCTGCTTTGGCTAATCATTCTTTTTGTGGTTCCATATAAATTTTAGAATTATTTGTTCTTGTTCTAAACTTGTCACTGGATTTTGAAAGGGGTTGCTTTGAATCTGTAGATTACTTAGGGTAGTATGAATCTTTTAACAATCTTAATTCTTCTAACCCATGAGAATGGAATATTTTTTCATTTATTTGGGTCTTTTTCACCTTTCATTATCTTATATTTTTCAGCATGCATGCCTTTCATCTCCTTGGGTAAATGTATGCCTAGCTATTTTATTCTTCTTGATGTGTGCTAAATAGGATTGTTTTCTTGATTTCTCTTTCTGATAGTGCTATTAGTATATAGAAATACAACAGATTTTTATATTAATTTCATATTCTCCAACTTTAGTGAATTTATTTATTAGTTCTAAAAAATTTTTAGTGTAGATTTTACATTTTCTACATACAGTATCATATAATTTACAAATAGTGACAGTTTTACTTTTTTATTTCCAACCTGGATGCCTTTTATTTGTCTTTATTGACTGATAGCTGTGGCTTGGACTTCCAATACTATGCTGAATAAAAGTGGCAAGGGTGAGGATCCTTGTCTTCTTCTTGGTCTTCTAAAACCTTTCAGCTTTTCAGTGTTGATTTTGATATTACCCATGGGTTTGTCGTATATGACTTCATAAATTCCCTCTATACACATTTTGTCAAGTTTTTTTATATTATGGATACTGACAGTTTTCAAATTTTTCTTCATATTTTGAGATGATCAGATAACTTTTATCATTTATTTTGTCAATATGCTATATCACTTTGATTTGTGGATGTTGAACCTTCCTTGCATCTTTGAAATAAATTCCACTTAATCATGTTGTATGACCCTTTTAATGTATTGTTGAATTTGGTTTGCTAATATTTCTCATTTGGATCACATTCCTGTCTCTTAATTTTGCCTAATCTTCTGATATATATATTATATAAAAAAGAAAGTGATAGCACTTAAAATGTATAAGTTCTCATTTTTTGAATAGCTGTTACAATACATGTATGGTAATTAAGTGTTGCGTTACTGCTCTCATAATTGAAAATATTTGATTAACTAAATTGCCAAGAAGTAAAAGCTATGCATTACAATACTTTTTGTAAAAACTGATTGCAGAGACAATGATATTTTAAATAAAATTTTTAATATTTGTACTGCTAAATATAAAAATATAAAGTTTTCTTGAAAATTATTTAAGAGTTCAATAATTCATAAATACAAAACAATAATGCCAATGTTTTCATTATATCTTAAGCATAGAAAACAAGTGGGACATCCCAGATTTCTATAACTATTGAATATAATGTTTCATCTTAACGGTGTGAACAAATTTTGGATACCTACAAATGTAAAAAACATATCAAGTTATTCTTAAAATATCAATTGGGAAAGATGTAGAAGGTAAGTTCTTGTTGCGAGTATGCAATATGCACAAACGTGTGCATTTCAGAGAGTTAATATTCCTTGAACTGTTCTTTTGATGGTCACATAGCTTTATTTTCAACTTGAACTATGATTCTTGGGGTTTTTGCTGGTAATCTTCCATGTTTATATCTATATACATAGATATTGTTATATATATATATAAAACAAAAAAATACTGTAGTATATATTGTACAATAAACATATGATGCACTTAGTCTCCAGTATTTCATGGACATATTGCATTTAGATTTGTTTTTTTCTTCCATAAATTGAAAATATTAGCTTTTTATTACATCCCATGTCTCATTCAATAGTTACAAGTAATCTCTGTGCATTAAATGGACAGTTTTACGTGACCATTGATCATACTTACTTATCAAGTAGTTTTTCCCACTTGACTGAGAGCAACATCCTTAACTCTGCATTATAATTTGATAATAAATTATATCCAATTGAGATATTAAGATTAAAAAATAATACTTAATAATTATGCTGGGAGAGTGGGTATAAACTTGCACTGTGCCAGGAAAACCAATATGCATGATTATCCTATTTATAATATATCAAATTTTATTTTCTTTGTGAAAATCACATCCAAGGATGTGATTTTTTGTATCTGTTGCTATTTATATGCATATAAATTCTCACTAATCAGCATACAAACTATTTGAAACCTGAGATTATACTTTGAGATTATTTTAATTTTCTTCAAAGTACAACATAAATATATTTTTAAATGTCTATAATTGAAGTAATTCTTACATGAATTGCTTCATGGTTATTCTGATCATAATCTAAGTGGCCTAAATACACAGATGGTGATAATAATAGAAAGAATTAAAAAATAGTATTTTGAGTTTATTCCAGAAACATTTAAGTACTCCAACAACCATGAGGGTTTATCCTGTCAGTTTATTAAAATGTTATTATAATATCCTGTACTGCATGCATTTTTAAACTTCACAATGAATTATCTATGGTGTTATTACCATTATTGTTGTCTAAAAGATTAGGTAAGATTAGGGGGCTCATAAACTTGTAGATAAAAAGTGAGTTGGCATTTTCACCTGTAAGTAATTCTAAAACAGGGATTAAGAAATGTTTTCTGTAGAAGGCCAAATAGTAAATGTGTAATTCAAGAGGGGAAATATGTTCCCACCTTGGGGTAAATTGTCTTTGAAGCCAAAATCAGTTAAAGTGAGAAATAAAGTGGAAGAAACCCATTTATTGATTATAAGCAGTCATCCACTTCTGCTCATCAGTGTCTCTCATGACCCAGCTGCAAAAAAGATACTCCATCCAACCTTTCCAGGGCAGGTATGCCCTCGATCCCCCTACCCTTGTAATCACCTACTGATATGGAGATACACTACTTCTCTCCACCCCTTGGAAACACCTATTGATACAGAGATGAACTAAAACAAGACAAGAGATTCTTGAAATGCACAAATGTTTTAGAATTTTTAGACTACCTATGGTCTCTGTTAAATATTCTCTGTATTTTTTTCCAAACCTTTAAAAAGGAATTTGATTAAGCCCATGGACCACTGTTTGCTGACCCCAGTTTTAAAGCACAGGGTATATTCACTATGCTATACATAGTAAAATAAATGCTTGATGATGTAAAAATACAAATAAATAACATGCTTACACTCTGACTTTTGTAAATCTTCTACTCCTGGCAAAGGTGACTGAATTTTTTCCAAATATATGAATATTAATTTAACCTCATTAGATTTATTCAGAATGTCTAGTTACTAAATGTACAAAGAACCATTGGACCAACAAGCAATCTACCCTATTTTGTTAATGTATTCCTTTGGGTCAATTTACATCACTTATGTTCTGAGGAACAGGAACAACATGGATTTTTGTCCGCATAACTTCCATTTATATCCCTGTGTGGCCATTCATTATCAGTACATTCTCGGGCAAGTAAATTTATTTTAGTGTGCCTCAGATTCCTCATCTGTGAATGGTGATTAAATGATACCACCCAAATCTTAGTGTTGTTTTAATTTATAACAGCTAAGTACATAGGAAGTCCTCAATAAATGTAAGTTATTATTATTATTATTATTATTTTAATCTAGCTTGAGTCTATTATGTAGAAATATAACTGTTAGAATGTTTTCAGTTAATTTAAATTAATGTACTGAGCTGTAGCAGTATGAGACACATGCTAACAAACAAAGAGGATTTGATTTTTTTTTAAATAAGGCAATGTCTCTGCTTTTGTAAAGGTATGAAATAATTATCTGAGAAATTATAAGATCTGACTGTATATCACTAATGTCATTATGGGTAAAATCATGAGGAACTACATTAACACATCATTAGATTGTTCTATGAGGGTGAACAGCAAAGACTTTACAGGAAATGTATAATGTGTGAAATAACTTTGAAAACTTGGGAAGAATTTAAGAAATGGAAATGAGTAGAAAGACACTGTAAATTAAAGAAATAATATCAGCAGATTTCCAAATCAGGGTATGACAGTATATTCTAGTAATGAAGATAAAGACTAACATAAAATAATTTATAGAGCAGTTTATTGAAATTAAGCATTATCCTGAATGCAAAGATGTTCTATGTAACTGCACTGATAGAGTCTCAGGAGACATTGACAATATGTCTTTTTCTAGATTCACACAAATTTAAGATGATTGATCTAACTGGAGAATGTAGGATGGCTCATAGTCCCAGGAGATTACGTACTAAAAAGCTATAGCAATGATTTAGGTGGGATACTATCCAGGTTCAAGAGAGTGAAACAATACTGGAAGAGATGAGATTGACTAGAAAGGATGAAATGTTTACTGATAAATTCTACTATATTACACATTATGTTTTTTTGTCTCAATCATATTTAATCTGTTATAGGGAGAATAGTGTACCATTAGCAGAGAAAGAAAACTTGAAAGGAAAAGTTTTAAGAATGGAGGAACTAATGGAAGAGAATCAGAAATATTGATCACTGGACAAGAAAAGTAAAGTCAAGGGGGTTAGTATGATAAAATAATAATTGAATCTGTGGATCCAGGTAAGAACTCAAAGGCAGAGACTTAGGAAAAGTAGCAGCAGAAAGCCCCAACACTTTTCCATTTTGGCCCAATATGGTTTTTTATCAGGATCACTAAAATATTTTCTGGAAGTATTGTTTTCCAGAAAATAAGAGTATTAGAAAATTACCTTGAGACCTGGTAGTATGCAATTCAAAAAATGTGAAGAAAAATGACATAATATTGTGTAAAAAAATTAGCCACTTTACCAAATTCCCTAACTCTGAATTCAGGATTTTGGTTGTGTTTCTGATTTACACTCTATAGTACTATCTGTAACAAATGTAAAAGCTATGTGAAGGTATTAGGAAACTCTAATAAATTATTTCAGAAAAATATATGAAAGTTAAACCTTGGAATCTTAATGAAATTCACTAGTGCAGTCTCTGACATATGTCAAGCATTCACTCAACATGCACTGAAAATTATTATCACATGTTAATCTTCAAACAAGTTAATTCTGTTGGTATTATTCCTTTTGGGATATTTAATAATGTTTTCTTCCACTATGCATCCAAAAAGTAAATGGCTTTTTTTATCTGCACTTCAATTGTATTGGTTCCTAAAAATATGCTTAATCATGAAATCACAGGCAGCATTAACAATAGTATTACTTAGCTATTACTACAATAAACTCAAAACTTAATGATTCGAACACTAATACTTTAATTTTATGTTTAATGTTTTATGTGGTAGTTACAACTTGAATGGATTGCAGGCATCATACTTTAGGTTAGGTTGAAAACTGCTCTTTACATCTTGTAATCTCCTTTGATTTTTGGCACATAATTCTGGAAATGGAAAATGCCAGGAGCATATGGTATGCCCATGTAACCCAACTGAAGCACTGGTTACTTGGGTACTATTCTTACAGCTAATCGCTGTGCACAAAAGGTAAACTCTAAGATCACCCTTTTCAAGCTTCCACTAAAATCACATCTGTTAATATGTCATTGGCTAAAGCAAGTCACATGGCAAAGCCCAAAGTCCAGTGGTAGAGAAGGACATTCTGACCAACAAGAGGACATGGCAAGATTACAGATAATATGATACTGTCACAGAGGGTCAGATATTTGGACCAAAATTTGCTTAGTCACACCACAGGCTTTTTCATCCCCATCTTCTCGGCTTTTCCATAGACACTTTTTCTCATGTGAATCCAAGAAGGGCCAAAATGGTTTTTTATCAGGATCACTAAAATGGACCAGACTGTCCTTCCTCTATTAAATAATGCATATATCTGAGAATACTTGTTAAATATCAAAACACATACAAATGAAAGGGTTCAAATAAAAGGGTTCACACGGGTTCGTTTGTTTAGCTTGCTCTCACAGGTCAGCAGACAGTGGTCTTTTCATCCGAGGTGGATAGGATCCTCTGCTTTGCCGTGACTTGGACCCCAGCTTGGACGGGCCGCGGGTTTGTCATGCTTTATATCCCCCATGTTAGGATTTTGTCTCTAAATACTTTCCCTGCTTTTAAAACTGATCTTGTCATGTGTGTTCAACTGCATTTTTGAATGAAAAGATAGAAGAATTCACTAAATAATTGTACATATAGTAAGCACTTGTTTGTTGATATATGTGTGTTTATCATGTAGGCATGTAGTGGACAAAAATGAACTCTACAGGGAGAAGTAAACAGTTTTTAATATAAAAGTCTCTGTTTATTAAATGTATGTCTTTGGGAAACATATTTAAACTCTAAGCATAAAATGAAGATTGTAAATCTATTTCATAATGTTTTCATAATACTAAATAAGTTACACAAATCATATGACCCAATGTTTAGTACATTTATTTACTAAACCTGCTCAACCATTTTCCAATAGATTTAACATTTTCACAGCTTTTCAAAAGTAACGATCAATAAATCCAAGAATATTTTTACTTCACTTTTGTCCTTATTTAAGCTTGGGCTACAAGAGTGTAATCTCTCCCTCTCTTTTTTAAATTTGCATAATATTCACTTTTATTTCTAAAATCCTCTGCTTAAAAATATTAAATGTGATCTTTTTAATATTCCCTCAACTTTTGATCCAATGATTGCATGAAAACTGTATAAAATAACCACTTTTTGGTGATTTTGAATGACATTATTTTTCTAGTTTATTTCATGCCCCAAAGTTCAAATAAGATAACTTTATAATTATCATAAATAGTATATTATTTTTAATTAAACAGTTGAATCAGCTGATATTTGGAAAATGCCATTCTATTCCTGCAAGAATGCATTAAATGTCTTTATCAGCAGTACCTTATATCCTATGTTTCTTATTGTACCTTTCTAAGCATCTTCACAGAAAAATTGAAGTACAAATGAATAAAACATGTGCTTATTACAGCAGGTGAAAGGAAAATGACAAGTTTCACATCTTCTCCTGCCCTTGGCAGCTGTCAGACAGGAGAGGAATCCAGACGGCCTTCTAGAAAATAGGATGACTCATCAAAGAACCACCTTGAGAAATGATTGCTTTATTTTGGATCTCCTGAAAAGTTTCCTAAATCATACTACAAATAAGAATAGATGGAGAATCTAGATGTGTAGGAGTTTCCTTTTAATTATATGCATTATTGAAACTTAACCTTTGTAGATGAAGAACTGAAAAAGTTACATATTTTTGTATATATACTTTTCTGATTGAAATAACAGTAAATATAAAAGTATGTAAAGGTTCATGACTGATTCTGTTGAAACTATAAGTACACAGCTTAAAACAGAGTTAAGAAACAAAATTGTAGAAGCTGCCACTCAACAAACTTGGGGAAAATGGTGCAAGAATATAATTAAGTGCAAAGGAAATTATGATGCAATTTTCAGACATGAATATTTAGTAATAATTACTAATGAGAAAAAAATAAGTGAAGGGGATAATATGATGTGTCCAGTAATGGCCTATTAGTAAAACCCCCTATTTTTATTAAAAAATTACAATAATTGCCCACAAGGAAGGGTGGTAATAGTCACAAACTAGAAAGAAAATTTGTGTTTTATGGTGAAAAGAAAAAATATGTACATTTAAAGATGTTATTGTATTTTAAAATGAAGACTGTCTGCTTATTATATTGACAAGATACTTTCTACTCTCCACTTGATTCAGAAGAAAAAAATAATTTTCTAGTAAAGTCAGTTTTAGTCTGACACATCCCATGAAACTATCTTTCTTTGGATATGATTTAGACATATACAGTGAAAGAGTAGAATCAGATATAATTTAGGTAGGAGAAGAAATTCTTGATGTTTTCCTACTCTTCAGATGTATGAGGGTTTCAAGGGAGAGGATAGGGAACAATGATTATATTTTTCTTTTGCTAGTACTGTGAAAGTCATTAGAGTTGTTGGAAGATAATTAAATATATAGTGAAGAACTTTGAGAAATAACACATGTGGCTATGAAAATAGGTTATTGGGGAAGTAAAAACCTTAGGTCTTGGCTCTTTAACAAAAACACTAGTTTAGGTAGAAATTTGCTTATATGCAAAGAAATAAATGTAATTATCTGCCAAGTCCTATTTAGTTTGATGATTGATCTGTACATAAAGAATTTCAGTGTATTATTGGACTACTTTGCTCAATTTTCTCCTTACATATCAAATAGTTAAGCACTTATTTTATGTGTAAGCTGCAAATTTAATATACAAAGGTACTAGCACAAACCCTCCAAAATGATATTATAAAGCTATAGCAATGGAACGTATGGGACACATTACTAAAAAGTTATAAAAAAGAATCCAAGTCATAGCATCACACCTTAACTCTCATGAAACACTTATAAACTTGGCTTTTAAATGGCTACAGCACAAAGTGGCAATAAAGTGATAGAAGATTACGCACTTTTATGAGTGTCCTAATGTACGGCTCAGCGGGCTCACAAAGTATAGAGTATAACTTGGGGTTGTATATTTTCCTGGCTTTCAGGAGAGTCATTGGTTCTATAACTTAAAATTTTGATTAATACCTGGAGATTTTTTAGTATGATCTGAAATGAGTAAATGTGGGATGAGTAAACTATAAACACTTGATAGGTGCAAGATTATTACATGTAAACTACAAAAGAAATGAATGCGGTGATTAGCAACCACAGGCCCTTAAAAAAGCCTCATACCCAGAAGTACATTAGGTTAAGAAAACAGAATAAAGAGGAAATAGCAAAAAAGCTAACAAATTAACTATTTTCCCACATTATTAAACATTAAATTTTACAGTGTAAAATCTTGAACCAATAGTTATTAAAATCAATTTGCAAGGTATAAGTAGTATTTTGTACCCTAAAATGTATTTTTATACCAAGTCTTAATCTCAGGTTTCTCATCCTCTCTTTCTGTTCTTCCTTGATTACCCCTTCCACTCTCAGAGCATCAGGCTCTGTGCAGGCAGTTTGCCGTCAGGTCTCATCTCCGTGACATTCCTCTCAGCTCTGCTAACTCAGGGCCGCATTATCCCTCTTCTAACTGGGGTTTTCACTCTCTCTAATGAGTGCGTATATATACACATACACACACACCTTTCCTCATATTAAAGGATCTTGCATATCTATATTTCATCTGCATTAGACTTACCTGACAGTTTTTGATAACTCTATCTCATTTTTTTATATTCTTGAAATATCCCTTTGCTTTTTCTCTGACATTAGTATGTAAATATCATTCATTGGAATTCCATAAAGAAAGTTTCTAGAAAAAATATTCTGTTTCTTTGTGTTCATACAATATTTAGTATTAAATATTTTACTATACTTCCCACATTTTGTCTGCTTTTCCATGCTGTTTGTGCTTATTTCTGCTCTTATATTGCAACTATTTGAAATCATCTTTTCCATCATTGTACTTACCAAAATAAAAGATACCTAATACATGTTTTATGAACTGATTTGAAATGGCAAGATTGAATGTAACAATTTCAACTTGGCAATTAAAGTGGCAGAGACAACTGGAAAAAAAAGACCTTTAGCAATTTTCATAGAATGATGACATTTAACAATATAAAAATGAGGTTGAATACTTAAATTATTTGTATAGCACTGTTTTCCACATATTCAACAAACATTGATTGAGTAACATATGCTATGCCAGGAACTATGTCAGTGTCAGGATACAAAGACAGAAAACTCTTCCATAAGTAGCATAATCACATATACAATCAATAATAGTGCAATGTTTTAAATATAATGATACCACCAAGCAAAATATATCTTGCAAAGAGGAAGGTGTTTCCACCCTTGTCAGGGGGTAGAGGGCCCAAGGAAGTTTTCAGTGGCTTCACACACAAACTCCTGACATATTAAACTCTTTACCAGATAGGAATCTTGATGAAGTAATCAATAAGTTTAAAGACATCATAAATATTACATTATCTTTAGAATGTAAATGTTGAATAGCTACTGAAAAGGCAATTCAGTTGCTGAGGAAAGTGGGTAAATAAAATACTGAGACTCCAGGGTGTCTTTATGGTGATTTTCTAAAATAGAAAAAGGCTTCCTTATGCCATACACAAAAATAAACTGAAAATGGATTAAAGACTTAATGTAAGATTTGAAAGTCTAAAACTCCTCAAAGAAAACACAGGGAAAAAGCATCTTGACATTGGTCTTAGAGTAATTTCTTAGATTTAACACCAAAAGCACAGGCAACAAAACCAAAAATACACAGTTGGAACTGTACCAAACTTAAAGCTTCTGCAAGCCAATAATCCTACCTTAAAGGCAATCTATGGAATGGTAGAAAATATTTGCAAGCCATCTATATGATAAGGGGTTAATATTCAAAATATAAAATAATCTCTTACAATTCAATGACAAAAAAGTCAAATGACCCAATTAAAAAAAAACAGGCAAATAATATAAATAGACATTTCTTCAAAGAAAACATACAAATGGACAACAGGTATATGAATACGTACTCAAATAATTAATTATGTAAGAAGTGAAAATCAAAACCATGAGTTATTATCTCATATCTGTTACGATGACTATTAGCAAAAATCAAATGATAACTGTTGGTAAGGTGGTATAGAAAACAGAACACTTAGGTATTGCATTTGGGAATGTAAACTGGTGTGGCCACTATGGAAAACTCCTCAAAATGGTATGGAAGCTCCTCAAAAATTTTAAAAAAATAACTACCATATGATCCAACAATCCCACTTTGGGATATATATCCAAGGGTATTAAAATTAGTATCTTAAAAGGGTATCTGTACTCTCATGTTCACTGTACCATTACTCACAATGGCCAAAATATAGAGGTAATCCATTTCAACAGATGAATAAATAAAAAAGAGTGTGATGTATGTGGTGGAGTGTCATTCATTCTTAAAAAAAGAAAGGAATTCTACCATTTATGACAATATAGGTAGCTCTAGAAGACATTATGCTAAGTGAAATAAGCCAGTCACAGAAGAACAAATGCTACATGATTCCACTCACATGAGGTACCTAAGACAGTCACACTCTTAGAGGCAGAGAATGGAATGGTGGTTGACAGAAGTTGGGTCGGGGGGGAAATGAAGAGTTGTTGTTCAATGAGAATAAAGTTTGTTATACAAGATGAATACGTTCTAGAGATCTGCTATAAAATATAGTGTCCATAGTTAACAAGATGGCATTTGTTGAGGGTAAATCTGTTGTAAGATACACACACACACACACACACACACACACACACAAGGGCGATTTTGGAGGTGATAGATATGTTTAGTACCTTAATTATGGTAATGTTATCATGAGTATGTGCATATGTCCAAAGACATCAAAATGTGTACACTAAATATGTGCAAATTTTTATATCAATTATACTTCAATAAAGCTTTAAAAAAAAAGGAGAGTAAAGGAAGAGTATTAAGTCCTGGTATCCCTGGCTACATTTCTTCCCTTAAGACCACAGCTGTTGTAAAACGCCTATTTTCTACAGGTGTCATTTTAACTTTCACTGGGTTCTGGGACCCTCTTTCCCTCCCCTTGCTCTTTTACACTTAGGTGGTAATGATTCCATGCTATCTCTAGCTCTTGCAGCACCCCATCTTCCCTTTATTCTGCCAACAACTCAGTAAACTTCCTGTTTTCAGTACTGCTCAATCCATTTGAATGTGCCATTTGTTTCCTGACTGACATAGTTCTATACATGTCTATTTGATTAAAATTGTTAATTGTATTATTGTACTTTGTATGCCATTCCTTCTTTGGGAAGGAGATTATTAAAAGCTATGTGTTAAATGGTAAACATACTAATGGTAGATTAGCTAATTTCTTATTTTAATTCCTTGATGAATTATTTTTCTTATTATGTAGCCATCCTGTTTATAATCCAATGCCTTTTGTTGTTTTTAATTCAGACTATAAATTTCTATTTTTGAGGTATAACTTAAACAGTAAAATTCACCCTTTTTCATTTAAGTCCTATGAATGTTAGCAAGTGCATTTTTCTGTATCCACCACCACAATCAAGATGTGTAAGTTTCATCAACTCCTCCTCACAAATTTCTCCATTCTCCTTTGTAGTCAGTCCCCTTTCTTAAACCTATTCCTTGGTAACTGCTGATGTATTTTATGCCCCTACAATTTTTCCTTCCCAGAATGTCATATAAATGGAATTATACATTACATTGCCTTTGAAGTTTAGATTTTTTACTTGGCTTAGTGCATTTGTTCACCCATGCTATTACACGTTTCAATAGTTTGTGCCTTTTTGTTTCTGAATAGCTTTCTGTTATACGTATGTATCATGGTTATATATTTACCTGTTGATAGATATTTGCATTGTTTCTAGATTTTACTGATTATGAATAAAGCCATTATAAATGTTTGCCAAAAAATGGAAAAAGTGTTTGACATTTTGGTGATTCATAAACTATATAATTATATATAATACATATTCAAATATTATATATTAGAATATTATACATATATATATCATATATTGTATATAAATATAAAATAAACCATGTAATGAATTTAAATATTAATATACTAGATATACCCATTTCACTGAAATTATTAGAATTTGACTTTAATCATAGTAAAATCTATAAATATATAGCTATATATCAACATCCTTATATTCTTTTTAGTGAAAGTTTCCAAAATAAGTAATTATGTATATAAAACCAATGAAGAAAATTAAAGTAAAACTTGATATAGGTAAACTACACAAAATACAGCAACAAAAATGAGAAAATATTTGAAGCAAATCTAAATTGTAATGAAATTTCAATTAGTTTTAAGGTTCAAAACACACAGGCCTTCATTTCATACATAACAATGAGAGACTGCCAGTTAGCAAAATTGTTAATGACATCTTCTTGTAAACCTGTTCGTGTTACGTTTTTTCATTTTCATTACATTTTTACAAGAAAAATTTTGGAAGGCCTTAGAAAGGAACTGTGTTCCTAAAGCAAGTTCTCTGGATTATAGTCCCTAAAATTAATCATAGTAAGAATCTGTTTTATCAAAACCTAGTCATTTGGGAAGCAACAATTGTAAATAAGTTTTGCCCAGAGTTGCTACTTTAGTTTTCTTTCAGTCTTAGAAAAGCATCCCAATGCTGATATGTGATGATCGTAGACCAGGACAGAGCATCTGTAAGTTCCCCTAAGAACTGATTATAAAAACAACAAGGAAAATAGATCAAATAGTTCACCTTTTATCCCATTTTTGTTCTTATTTATAAAAATGTAAGAAATAAGATTTTACTGCTTAAAGTAGTCATTTGTGTTCTCCCATCAGAAAACTCCTCTATACTCTCTGTACCATTCTCCAGTCCCAAGAGCATTAATCATTTTTCCATACTGAATTAGATTTGTTTCAAAATGTTTTGAACATTAAAGAAAAAGTGATACCCACAATTTCATTTACAAATGAGTATATAAAGAACTTTTATATCTTGTTTGGCAGTTACATGACTCTATGCATTTTTCAAAACTCAGGGTTACACTAAAATGTGATTATTCTATGTGTAAATAAAAATTTAATAAATAGGAGAACAAAAACCTAATAAAAAGGGGATGGAGATGTTTGTGGTAGAAACATCAAGTTATCTATGTCAAGAAACAAAATCATCATGAAAAAAACAATCTGAGAGAATAATTTAATTCAATCTCTTGTTAATATTTAATTATTTGTTAAATTAGTTATGTTATAAATAAGGAAACATATAAGCAAATGGGATACAAAACACAAAATTTTGATAAGGAGAGGTTGCCAAAAAATAACAGAAGAAATATTTGGTAAAAGAAATATAGACAGAAGCTCTGGGGTCCTGAAATTACTGATAACTCATTTTGAAATAAAAATTTTAATAGGCTTTATTTTTTTAGAGCAGTTTTAGGTCCAGTGCAAAATTAAGTAGAAGGAATAGAGATTTTCCATATACTCCTGCCCCTACTCATACCATGGACAGCCTGCTGCATTATCAACACAATGGTGCATTTGTTACAATTGATCAACCTGTACTGGCACATTTTTGTCACCAAGTCTATAGTTTATATTAGGATTCACTCTTTGTGTAATATATTCTATGGATTTGCACAAATGTACAAAGACATGTATCCAGCATTATAATATCATAGAGAGTGGCTTCACTGCCCTAAAAGTCCTGTGTACTTCACCTGTTCCCCCCTCCTATCCCTCACCCACTGGCAACCACTGATCTTTTTACTGTCTCCACAGATTTTCTTTTTCCAGAATGCCATTTAGGTGGAATCATACAGTGTGGCCTCTCAGATTGGCATCTTTCACTTAGTAATACACATTTGAAGTTCTTCCATGTCTTTTCACAGTTTAGTAGCTCATTTCTTTTTAGTATTTATATCCCACTGTCTGGATATGCCCCAGTTCATTTATCAATTCACATATTTGAAGGACATATTGGTTGCTTCCAAGTTTTGGCAATTATGAATAAATGTTCTACAAAGATCTGTGTGCAGGATTTTGTGTGGACATAAATTTTCAACTCATTTGCATAAATATCAATGAGTTCACTTGCTAGGTTGTATGGTAAGAGTATGTTTAATTTTGTAAGGAACCTCAAAATTGTTTTCCACAATGGAAATGTACCATTTTGCATTCCTGTCAACAATAAAGAAGAGTTCCTGCTGCTCCACACCATCACCAGCATTTAATATTGTCAATGTTGCAGATTTGACCATTATAATAGGTATGCAGTTGTATCTCGTTGTTTTAATTGTGCATCTGCCTTATAACATATGATGTAGAGCATCTTGTCATATGTTTGCCATCTCTATATTTTCTTTTGTGAGGTGTCAGTTAAGATATTTGGATCATTTTTTAGTCAGGTTGTTTCTCTTCTTATTGTTGAATTTTGCAGATTTGCAAATATTTTTTCCCAATATGTGGCTTTTCTTCTCATTCTCTTGACATTGTCTCTTGCAGAGCAGAATTTAAAAAATAATAAAAATGAAGTCCAGTTTGTCAATTTTATCTTTTCATGTATTGGGCCTTTAGAGTTGTGTTTAAAAAGTCATTGTCATACCTGAGGTCATTTTTAGGTTTCCTCCAATATTAACTTCTTGTTTTACAATGTTGCATTTTACATTTAGGCCTGTGACCATTTTGAGCTAATTTTTGTAAAGGGTGTAAGATCTGTAAGATTTTTTCCACTTAGATGTCCAGTTGTTCATCATCATTTGTTGAGTTATCTTTGCTCCATTGTATTGCTGTATTGCTTTTACCCCTTTGTCAAGATCAGTATTTATGTGGCTCTATTTCCAGGCTTTCTGTCCTGTTTCAATGATCTATTTGTGTATTCTTTCACCAATACCATGCTGTCTTGATTATTGTAATTTTATATTAAGTCTTGAAGGCAGGCAGCCTCAGTCATCCAACTTTGTTCTTCTTCAATATTATGTTCACTATTCTGGGTGTTTTACCTTTCTATATAAACTTTAGAATCAATATATCAACATATACTGCATAACTTCCTGGGATTTTGATTGGGATTGTATTGAACCTATAGATCAAATTGGGAAGAACTGATATCTTAACAATATTATATTTTCTTATCCTTGAACATGGAATATCTCTCCATTTATTTAGCTACTTGATTTCATTTATCAAAGGTTTTATAGTTTTGCTCATATAGGTCTTGCATGTATTTTGCTATATTTATACTTAAGTATTTTTTTGTGTAATACCAGAAATGGTATTGTGTTTTAAATTTCAAATTCCATTTTTTCATTTTTATTATATAGGAAAGCAATTGACTTTTGGTATATTCACCTTATATTCTGCAACCTTGCTAGAGTTACTTATTAGATTCAGGAGTTTCTTTGTTGATTAGTTTGGATATTATACATTAGTCACGGCTTCTGTGAGCAAAGACAGTTTCATGTCTTCCTTCCTAATATGAGTATCTTTCTTTTGTTTTCTTTTCTTCTTTTATTGGATTTAACTAAGACTTACAGAATTTAAAATAAGTGGTGATTGAAATACATTTAAAAAAACATTTATAGAGAAATGAATACAATAACAAATTAGCACCATAAACTGCTTTAGTATATTATTTTTCTTAAATGTTTCATATAACAAGTCTGAAGTTCTAAAAAGTTACATATTATTTTGGCAAGAATTTATTGAGAGGTAGTATAGAAATCTTGTTAAAAATTTGGGCTTACAATCACATTGTTTGAAGATGAGAGCAAGAAGAAATCTTGGTGGCAAACAAGTTGGAAAGACACAGTGATAACAAAGGAATGTAGGCTCAGAGTAAGAATTCTTATCAGAAACTTTGCAGGAAGACAATGGATTGACATTTTTAAAGTGCTAAAAGACACATGCATTTACATAATACATATAACCTTCAGTCCAGAATTCAATGCTCCCAGAATTTTTCTCAGAAATGGAGAAATAACTTTCTCAGTCAAACAAGAACTGGGAGAATCCTTTCTCCCTAGACACCACCTATAGGAAGTGTTAAAAAAAATTTTCTGAGAAGAACTAATACAATATATTTGAAACTTGGGGCAACAGATTAAAAGAGTTTTGAAAATTGAAAAAATTAATATATAATAAATTGATTAATTTTTATTATTTGAATTGCCCTTGTGATACTTGACTGTTTAAAACAAGGTTAGTAATAATGTGTTGTGTTATTACAGCACATGTGAAAGTAAAATATTTGACACCCATATAACCGAAATGATGTGAAGGGAAAATGCCATTATATAGCTATAAGGACTTTTCCCTATAATATATGGTATAGTATTATTTGAAGTAAAATAAAACTATACAAAAATGTATATTGTTAATATAAGACAACTCTTTAAATTTGTAAAATAATACCATAAAAATGCTCCATTAAGCTCAGGGATTGAGGGATGGAAAGTGAAAAGTTAAACAAAAGAAGAAAAAAATGTGGCAAATAGAGAACAACTAGAAAAAGGTAGATTAAATTCAATTACAAATTGTAAACTTTATAAGGGTGATGTGTTTGTGTGTGAATTCTATGTCAATAAAGTTGTTGTATAAATGAAGTAAACATCATTAAACAAACCAGTTAAAAGACAAAGATTATCAGGTTAGATAAAAAGCAAGTTTTGCTTATATTGTCTACCAGACAATATAAATAAGATTCTGTTATATATAATAATAATATATATAATATATATAATAATATATATATAAATATAAATAAGATTTCCAAAAATGGAAAATAAAAGTAAAAATATTATAGAAAATAGAAAAGAATGCTATTCATACCCAGACAAAAAAAAAAGTTACTATGTAAATTTTCCAGCAAAAAAAGTATTATCAGAGATTAATTAAATGACCTTATGTAATGGTAAAGTGATAATGTCTTCAAAATATATAAGATGGATGTATAAACATACAGCAAGAGATTAAAACACACGAGAAGTGAGAATTAAACTTCAATACTCAGAATAGTGTATTTTGAGTAATTGAAAAAGTAAGCAAAAATCAGTGAGGAAATAGGTGACTTAAAAACCACTGTTAACCATGAAGCAAAACTGAAGGAACAAAATGGCAGCAGACTCAGAGACTCCAAGAATGAGGTAGTGGTTACCAAAGGGGAGGGTTGTGGGAGGGCAGGTGGGGAGGGAGGGAGAAGGGGACTGAGCGGTATTATGTTTAGTACACATGGTGTGGGGGTCACAGGGAGAACAGTGTAGCACAGAGAAGGCACATAGTGGATCTCTGGCAACTTGCTGCACTGATGGACAGTGACTGCATTGGGGTATGGGTGGGGACTTGATAATATGGGTAAATGTAGTAACCACATTGTTTTTTCATGTGAAACCTTCATAAGAGTGTATTTCAATCATACCTTAATAAAAAATTTTAAAAAACCACTGTTAACCAACCTGAGTTAATCAATATTTATAGACTACTCCACATAAGAGGGCACAGACTTCTCTAGTGTACATGGAACATTAACCAAGACAGATTGAGCACATCCTGTGCAATATAAAACTTAACAAGGTTAACAAAATAGAAATTATACAAAATAAGTTATCAGGCTATAATGAAATTAAAAACCAATAAAATGTCTCGAATATCCATAAATGTTTAGCAAATTAAAATACATACTCTGAATAATCCTTTATTTAAAGAGAAAATCTCAAAAAATGAAATTTGTCTATCATCCACCTATATTGAACTGAAGGAAAATTAAATACAACATATCAAAATGTGTGCAATAAACATAAAGTGGTGCTTAGGGATCAATTTAGAGCATAGCACTTAATACTAACATTAGAATAGGAGAAAGATTTAATATTAGTAACTTAATATTCCACATTAAGAAAAAACAGGGAAAAAAGTCAACTACACTTAAAGCAAGGAAAAGAAAGGAATATAATAAATACAAAGAAAAGATAAACTGAAAACACAGAATCATGGAAAGTCAATGAAAACAAAAGCTGATTTTTTGAGATTAATAAATTGATAGACCTCTAAATAAATTGACAAAGAAAAAAGAAAAAATCAATAAGCAATAGGAATTAAAAAGAAGACATTACTACTATCTCCACAGCCATTAAAAGCATAATTAGGAAATACTGAGAACAACTCAATGCCTATAAATCAAAAACTTAGATGAAGCAGACTATTTCTTCAAAGATACAAACTACTAATACTCAGTGAAGAAGGAATAATCTGATCATCTCTATATATATTAAAAAAAATTGATTCTGCAGTTCAAAAGCTTCGATAAACAAGGTCTCCAGGTTTCACTGGAAAATTATACTGAACATTTAAGGCAGAAATACTACCACCCTATATAACCTCTGCCAG
Source organism: Manis javanica (assembly GCF_040802235.1). NCBI lineage: Eukaryota > Metazoa > Chordata > Mammalia > Pholidota > Manidae > Manis > Manis javanica. Next base: position 25,762,068 of record NC_133169.1, read on the forward strand.
AGAATACAAGCCATGGTAAGAAGTGAGGGAGGCACTGAAACTAGAGATGGTGATGAAAACCAAATTGGTTTAAAAAAAAAACTTTATTTTTTTCTCAACTTTGAGAAAACCATGGTATTGCATTTACTGTGATTATTAGGAATGCTTTTCCCTCATATGCATGGTTCAACTTGTTTTATTCAAATCTCTGCTCAAATGTCACCACATCAGAGAAGCTCTCCCTGACATTCTGTATATAATTATCTTGCAACATTTTATCACTAACTTGGCTTTATTAAGCTTCATTGCACTCATCATTATCTGGTATCATGTTGTATATTTATTATTTACTTTGCTATGGAGATAGTCAATGTACTCCACCTGATTTGAAAGGGAAGTTTCATGTTTTCTCATCACTATTCATGTTCACTTTCTCATTGCCTATTTTCAACTGAAAGGTATAAGTAGACTTAGCAGATAAGACTGCTTTTTTATCAACAGTGCATGAAAATGGCAGCTAGACTCCACAATAATTTTAGATAGGCAAGTTGTTTTTACAAATTTTTCTGGTAACTAAGTATTTAATTTGGGAATTCATGGATTATTAATAATGAGGAAAACTTTAGGTTGTTCCCAGTGCTTTTCCTTGTATGGCTCTAAAATTTGCCAAATCATCAGATTCACATTTACTGTGCACTATTTGTATGTCTAGCATTATTCCATATGCTTTTTATGCGCTAACTATAAAGCCCGTTTATTTTAATTCAAGTGAAGAGAAGGATTCTGTAGGAATAAAAGGATGATGTATATTAAGCAATGTCATCTTTTGATACATTTTTATATACTTTAAAAATGTAAATATCAGGAACTTACTAAATTGTGTGTGCACATGTGTATGTGATGACTTAAACAGCTGATCAGCTTGAAGGGGAGGATATTTCAAAGAGAACCCACTAAAAAGGAATTTTTTCTGCACTCAAAAGCCATCTATGCTGGGATGTGATACGTCATTCAGCCCCAAGAATCAACTATTGTCAGAGCCTAGGGATACAGTGTAGAGAGAGAAGCTGAAGGTGCTGTTTAACTAACCACCCACACAAAAACTGGAGACCATCACTTCTCTACTCTTTGGAAATTAACATTTCTATGTGGCTTATGCTATCTTAATCTATCATTGTTTGTTTCTACTTGTCACTATCTTACACTCTTATTTATTATTGTCTTTTAGTAGCTATTATAATTTTATCTGTAGTTCAGTAAGTTCTGTTATTCCTGTAGAATTTGACATCTGTTCAGAATATATTTATGGCTTTTCATTATTTTGACCTCTCCATGTTAAATGACTTTTTGTTTATTCCATCTCAGCAAAATATGACTATATCCTAAACTTTACAATTGTCTAAGTATGCTCCAATACTCAAACCTTGATTCAAAAGATGACTCTCCTAACTTCCATGCATTATTTTTATTATTCAATTACCATACCAGACCTATTCTCCATCCTAATAAGTTTTTATTCCTCTCTGTCGCAGAGTGCCCAATGTTTTCTTTCTTTTCAGTCTACATGTATGACAATGACCCCAAAAGCTGTATGTCCAGACAGAATCTTTATTTTCCATGTGCATCTTTGTGTGGACTTCTTATGAACACATCAAACTTAAGACATTTTAAATTGAACAAGTGACATTTCCTTTGACCTACTTCTCCTCCATCATTTCCATTCTCAGTAATAACACTACCACCTAACCAGTACTTTAAGCCAGAATTTAAAGTGTAATCTTTGACTTTTCCTGATAATTCATTCCTACATTCTACCAATTGCCAAATGTTTTCTAACTCATCTCTCAAATCCTCACTCCTCTAAGAGTTATCTTACTCCCATCATATTATGGCTAAAATTCTCTAACAATATTGTAAATATTCTCTCTATAATCCTTTGAAATCATTCCAACCTATTCTGCATACTGAATACATAGTTGTTTTTTATATGCATAATTAATCCAGTAAATCCTGATAAGGCTTGGATAATTCAGATTCTAATAGTAAAATTTGGGGGACAACCTAAATTTTGAAAAACAGGAAAATGGTTGAAAATATTTTTCTGTATCAATTTTTCTTTAGCAGTAACATAACACTTATTTTCAAATGCATTATACTTATAATATTTTTAAAACAAGCATATATAAGATTATATGAGCTCATTTTCTTCCTTTTTCCCCTCATTTTCAAAATATTTTATTTGTGTAAATTTCCAGACAGGGCTTGACCATAGGGAGTGGGAAGAAAGGGATTCAAAGATTCAGAAGGATTTGGCTCCATACCAAGCTCTGCTAATCGTAGTCATCTTGGATAAGTCAATCAACCTCTCTAAGTCTCCTCTTTCCTTATTCTTAAAATAAAATAATACACATCGTGGTGTTAGTTGTAGGGACTAAACCAAGTAACTTAAAGGCTGAAGTAATTATAAAGTCCTCAATTACATTGATTTCTATCCTTAATTCATAGTGAGACACTTGTCAGTTTTGTGAAGTAAATTTCTGTGTATGCCAGAATGGTCTTCTGCTGTATCAAGGTGGGCTTGCCTTGCTCCGAAGTGGTGCTCACTTAGGCCGTGCCAAAGAATCTGGTACCTTGATTGCCCCTGGTCTGCCCTGATCTCCTGACAGAGGTGATCTGGGAGGACTTTATTACCTATTGCTCTCTACTATTTTCAACTTTCAATAGAAAAATGAAAGTGTCTTCCTTACTAAGACTGAAATGGTAGGAAGAAGCAAGGGAAAATAAGTCTTGGGTAGCATGGAATAACATAAATGTCAGTTGTGTTGCAACATTTAACCGGATATTCACTAATATTCCTAGAGAATTCTCTATATGAGGTTTGATTAAAATATACTTTAAAATGCATTCGGTAAAGTGAGGCTCCTGTGGCCATGGTGACTTCCAAAGAATACCACTGCCATGAGAATAGAGATAAAGCTGTTATTTTTATTCCCAGGTTTCAAACAATGTGAGGCACTGGGTTAATATTAATATTGACTTTCCATACAGTACAACATACAAGAAGCCAGTAATATTTTATCAATATAGAAACTATTAACCATTATTTAGTTTGTATATTCCACTGACTCACCTAGATCTTTTCTTCACTCATTTTTATAGGTCTTGTCCCAAACACTGACTAGAAACTGTGGGGGTCCGGCCTACGGCCGAGACTGAGCCCCACTCTAGCTGGACAATGCCCTAAAGATGGCACCTGCTTCCTAGACACCACCCTTCCTGGCCCTACAGTTCAGCGCATAAGGAAGTCTCCATGATTGGCTTGTCCCCATTTCCGTGCTTGTGCTCATAGCATGCTTTTCACATCTTTCCAATAAGACTGAACCTGGCGTGTGATCAGTCAGCTGATTGGTTGGGATATGCTATATAAGCTGCTGCCCTGGAGGAAGTGGTGGTTGTGGTTGTTGTTTTTTGCTTTTGCCTTTCGCTAGATGGATGCTCAGATGCCCATAATAAAGATTCCTAATGAACCAGGCCTTCGGTGATCGTTCTCCTGCTGTCGCCCTAGATGGCGGGATGCGATAGCTGGTGCTGAAACCCGGGATGAAAACCTGGTGTCCGAGGACGGAGTGGAACTTCTCACCCTGCGGCGATCTGAGTGAACACCCTTTGGAAGAGTTACACGAGTGACTGACATTTTGGAGAGTGGTGAGTATGGTCAGGGACAAAGTGAAAGCAACATCAGGTCATGCGAATGCAAGCAATTGTGGTGTGTGTGTTTAGCCTTTGTGTTCCTTGTCTTGTTCTGTCTTAGTCTGTATATGTTTCTGCGCTTCCTCATGAAAGAATAAGAGTGCTGTGGAAAGTTCACAGGTAAAGCGACGTAGACTAAAGTTTGCGGGAAGCGACGAAAACCAGTTAGCGAGGACTCTCAGGCTGTAAGGAGACTCAATTCAGGGGTATGAGCACGGGCGCATGTAACCTCAACTTAGAATAAAGTCAACCTCCTTTCCTCCGCACTATGGGTTCAGAGGTGTCTAGGATGCGGGCGGAGGAACCACTCTGGGCACTCCTGAGGGCTAATGGAGAGGGAGAGGAAGTCCTGGAAGATGTCTGGGAGGAAAGATCCTCCGCTAGGACCTCAGAGAGTGGGTCTGAGCGAGGAGGATCTACAGATGAGGAAGGGGAGCTATCAGGGGAGGAATTAGAAAAGCATATAAGGAGACTTAGAATTGCCCAGAGGAAGGAACGCCTTATCCCCCGCAGTTATCCCTCCCTAACGCAGCTGAGGCAACAGAAAGAGGAAGAGGAAGAGGAGGACACGCCCCTCTCAACAACCCTGAAACCGTCCTTGAAAATGGTGCCGTCAGCCCCCCCTCTTCCTCCGGTTTCATTTGCAGAACCGCCCCCGTATCACGTACAGCCTTGTTGTTGTACGTGTGATTGCAATCAAGAACTAGAAAGAGGGGGGTGGAGGGAGTGGCTGAGAGAACAAGGAAGTGCTGCTTTCCCTGTATTTGAAGACCCTAATACACAACAGAGGTATCATCAAGCCCTAGATTTCAAGGTCATTAAAAGTCTGAAGGAAGCATCCACAACGTATGGCTCCCAGGCAGCTTTCACTGTTTCTTTAGTGGAGTCAGTAGCTTCCCTTAATCTGACGCCAGATGATTGGGCCAATGTAGCAAGAGCAGCCCTCTCTGGAGGTCAGTACCTCACATTTAAGACAGCCTAGGAAGAATTTTCACAGGACACGGCTCGGTGTAATGCCACAGCAGGTAATCATCAATGGAACTTGGGCACGGGTCCATATTTGGGTCAACAGAATCAGGTAGGATATATGCAAATAGCTGCGGCAGCAGTGAGGGCCTGGAAGATGCTGCAAGGCACAGGTGACCTACAGGGTCAGCTGTCAAAGGTGTTGCAAGGATCTAATGAGCCATATGCAGACTTTCTAGCCACACTGATTCAAACAGCCGGTCGCATATTTGGTGATGTTGATACTGCTATGCCCCTTGTGAAGCAGCTGGCCTATGAGCAGGCCAACAAATGGTGTAGGGAGGCCATAAGACCCTGGAAGAACAAAGATCTGAGTACTTATATTAAGGTTTGTAGGGACATTAATGACAGCATGGTGCAAGGACAGGTTATGGCCGCAGCCATAACTCAGGGATTGAGAGATGCTCATGGCAGGACAACCCCTCCTGGGGCCTGTTTCTACTGCAAACAAATGGGTCATTTGAAAAGAGATTGTCCCAGGTTGAAGGAAGCCAACGAACCTGCTAGCAGGCCCAAACCAAGATTATGCCCCAGATGCCCCAGATGTAGAAAAGGAAATGAGGGCCAATGAGTGTAGGTCAGTGGTGGATGTGGAAGGCCGACCGGTGCCCCCTCAAGAGCCAAAAAATGGGAGGAGGGGCCCTCCACCTCAGGGACCACAAATGTATGGGGTGGTTCAACAGATACCCAGAACTCACCATCCTTTGACAGATCAGGGAGTTCACCCAGCACCGAGGGATCATGGAGAGCAACAGCAGGAAGTGCAGGAGTGGACATCTGTGCCGCCACCAGACTCGTATTGACCCCCGAGATGGGAGTTCAAGTTGTAGAGTCAGATTTTAAGGGACCTTTGGCAAAAGGAGTAGTGGGGAGGGCGGAGCCAGGATGGCGGCGTGAGTAGAGCAGTGGAAATCTCCTCCCAAAAACACATAGAGCTATGAAAATATAACAAAGAAAAATCTTCCTAAAATAGAGACCACAGGACACAGGACAACATCCAGACCACATCCACACCTGCAAGGAACCAGCGTCTTGCGAAGGGGGTAAGATACAAGCCCCGGCCCGGCGGGACCCGAGCGCCCCTCCCCCCAGCTCCCGGCGGGTGGAGAGAAGCCGGAGCGGTTTTTTTTTTTTTCTTGGCGAGCGCTTTTTGGAAGCCTTAGAGGGACGGGCCCCCGTTGCTGGGGAGGCAGGGTGGCGGGACCGGTGAGCAGGTGCCTGGGAACGGCGCCGGAGGACAAAGAATATCCCGCGTTTCTCCCTGCGGGACCGGCGGGCGGGTGCCTGAGACCAGTGCCTGAGGACGGAGGAGGTCGCGCGTTTTTCCTTTTTTTTTTATCTCTCTTTTTGGCGAGCGCTTTTTGGAAGCCTTGAAGGGACGGGGACCCCAGTGCTAGGGAGGCAGGGTGGCGGGACTGGTGAGCGGGTGCCTGGGACCGGCGCCTGAGGACAAAGAATATCCCACGTTTTTCCCTGCGGGACCGGTGGGCGGGTGCCTGAGACCGGCACTTGAGGACAGAGGAAATCGCGTGTTTTTCCCCTTTTTTTTTTCCTTTTCTGCGAGTGCTTTTTGGAAGCCTAAAAGGGACATGGACCCCGGTGCTAGGGAGGCAGCGCGGCGGGACTGGTGAGTGGGTGCCTGGGACCGGCACCTGAGGACAAAGAATATCCCGCGTTTTTCCCTGTGGGACCGGTGGGTGGGTGCCTGAGACCGGCACCTGAGGACGGAAGAAATCGGGTGTTTTTCCCCTTTTTTTCTCTCTTTTTGGCGAGTGCTTTTTGGAAGCCTTGAAGGGACAGGGACCCCGGTGCTAGGGAGGCAGGGCGGCGGGACTGGTGAGCGGGTGCCTGGGACCAGTGCCTGAGGACAAAGAATATCGAGCGTTGCTTCCCTGCGGGACCGGTGGGTGGGTGCTTTTTGGAAACCTTGAAAGGACAGGGATCCTGGTGCTAGGGAGACAGGGCAACAGGACCAGTGAGCAGGTGCCTGGGACCGGCAACTGAGGGAAAAAAAAAAATCGCTTGTTTTTTCCTTTTTTTTTTTCTTTCTTTCTGTTCCCTCTCTCATTGTTGCTGTTGTTGTTTTGGTTTGGAGAGTGCTTTTTGGAAGTCTTAAAGGGGCAGGACAGGTCACTTAGACCAGAGGCAGGGAATCTGGGGATCTCTGGGCACTCTAACCCCCTGGGCAGCAGGGAGCACAGAGGCCCCTTACAGAGATAAATAGCCTCCTGGCCGCTCCCCATCCAACGGGGCTCCACCATTTTGGAGGAACAGCCCCAGCCAGGCCAAGCCCACAGCAACAGCAGAGATAAACCCCAAAGCAACTGGCGGGAAGCAGAAGCCCTGTCTGCGCACAGCTGCCCAGCACAAGCAACTAGAGGTTGCTAGTCTCCCAGGAAAAGGCTACAAACCAACAAGAAGGGAAGCTCTTCCAGCAGTCACTTGTACCAGCTCTGCAAACTATCTCTATCACCATGAAAAGGCAAAACTACAGGCAGACAAAGATCACAGAGACAACACCTGAGAAGGAGACAGACCTAACTAGCCCTCCTGAAAAAGAATTCAAAATAAAAATCATGAACATGCTGACAGAGATGCAGAGAAAAATGCAAGAGCAATGGGATGAGATGCAGAGAAAAATGCAAGAGCAGTGGGATGAGATGCAGAGAAAAATGCAAGAGCAGTGGGATGAAGTCCGGAAGGAGATCACAGATGTCAGGAAAGAGATCACAGAAGTGAAACAATCCCTGGAAGGATTTATAAGCAGAATGGATAAGATGCAAGAGGCCATTGAAGGAATAGAAGCCAGAGAACAGGAACGTATAGAAGCTGACATAGAGAGAGACAAAAGGATCTGCAGGAATGAAACAACACTAAGAGAAATCTGTGACCAATACAAAAGGAAAAACATTAGTATTATAGGGATACCAGAAGAGGAAGAAAGAGGAAAAGGGATAGAAAGTGTCTTTGAAGAAATAATTGCTGAAAACTTCCCCAAACTGGGGGAGGAAATAATCGAACAGACCATGGAATTACACAGAACTCCCAACAGAAAGGATCCAAGGAGGACAACACCAAGACACATAATAATTAAAATGGCAAGGATCAAGGACAAGGAAAGAGTTTTAAAGGCAGCTAGAGAGAAAAAGGTCACCTATAAAGGAAAACCAATCAGGCTAACATCAGACTTCTCAACAGAAACCCTACAGGCCAGAAGAGAATGGCATGATATACTTAATGCAATGAAACAGAAGGGCCTTGAACCAAGGATACTGTATCCAGCACGACTATCATTTAAATATGATGGTGGGATTAAACAATTCCCAGACAAGCAAAAGCTGAGGGAATTTGCTTCCCACAAACCACCTCTACAGGGCATCGTACAGGGACTGCTCTAGATGGGAGCACCCCTAAAAAGAGCACAGAACAAAACACACAACATATGAAGAATGGATTAGGAGGAATAAGAAGGGAGAGAAGAAAAGAATCTCCAGACAGTGTATATAACAGCTCAATAAGCGAGCTAAGTTAGGCAGTAAGATACTAAAGAAGCTAACCTTGAACCTTTGGTAACCACGAATCTAAAGCCTGAAATGGCAATAAGTACATATCTCTCACTAGTCACCCTAAATGTAAATGGACTAAATGCACCAATCAAAAGACATAGAGTAATAGAATGGATAAAAAAGCAAGACCCATCTATATGCTGCTTACAAGAAACTCACCTTAAACCCAAAGATAAGCATAGACTAAAAGTCAAGGGATGGAAAAACATATTTCAGGCAAACAACAGTGAGAAGAAAGCAGGGGTTGCAGTACTAATATCAGACAAAATAGACTTCAAAACAAAGAAAGTAACAAGAGATAAAGAAGGCCACTACATAATGATAAAGGGCTCAGTCCAACAAGAGGATATAACCATTCTAAATATATATGCACCCAATACAGGAGCACCAGCATATGTGAAGCAAATACTAACAGAACTAAAGAGGGAAATAGACTGCAATGCATTCATTGTAGGATACTTCAACACACCACTCACCCCAAAGGATAGATCCACCGGGCAGAAAATAAGTAAAGACACACAGGCACTGAACAACACACTAGAACAGATGGACCTAATAGACATCTATAGAACTCTACATCCAAAAGCAACAGGATATACATTCTTCTCAAGTGCACATGGAACATTCTCCAGAATAGACCACATACTAGCTCACAAAAAGAGCCTCAGTAAATTCCAAAATATTGAAATTCTACCAACCAATTTTTCAGACCACAAAGGTATGAAAGTAGAAATAAATTCTACAAAGAAAACAAAAAGGCTCACAAACACATGGAGGCTTAACAACATGCTACTAAATAATCAATGGATCAAGGAACAAATCAAAATAGAGATCAAGGAATATATAGAAACAAATGACAACAACAACACTAAGCCCCAACCTCTGTGGGATGCAGCGAAAGCAGTCTTAAGAGGAAAGTATATAGCAATCCAGGCACACTTGAAGAAGGAAGAACAATCCCAAATGAATAGTCTAACATCACAATTATTAAAACTGGAAAAAGAAGAACAAAGGAGGCCTAAAGTCAGCAGAAGGAGCGACATAATAAAGATCAGAGAAGAAATAAACAAAATTGAGAAGAATAAAACAATAGCAAAAATCAAAGAAACCAAGAGCTGGTTCTTTGAGAAAATAAACAAAATAGATAAGCCTCTAGCCAAACTTATTAAGAGAAAAAGAGAGTCAACACAAATCAACATAATCAGAAATGAGAATGGAAAAATCACGACAGACTCCACAGAAATACAAAGAATTATTAAAGACTACTATGAAAACCTATATGCCAACAAGCTGGAAAACCTAGAAGAAATGGACAACTTCCTAGAAAAATACAACCTCCCAAGACTGACCAAGGAAGAAACACAAAAGTTAAACAAACCAATTACAAGCAAAGAAATTGAAACAGTAATCAAAAAACTACCCAAGAACAAAACCCCGGGGCCAGACGGATTTACCTCGGAATTTTATCAGACACACAGAGAAGACATAATACCCATTCTCCTTAAAGTGTTCCACAAAATAGAAGAAGAGGGAATACTCCCAAACTCATTCTATGAAGCCAACATCACCCTAATACCAAAACCAGGAAAAGACCCCACTAAAAAAGAAAATTACAGACCAATATCCCTGATGAATGTAGATGCAAAAATACTCAATAAAATATTAGCAAACAGAATTCAACAGTATATCAAAAGGATCATACACCATGACCAAGTGGGGTTCATCCCAGGGATGCAAGGATGGTACAACATTCGAAAATCCATCAACATCATCCACCACATCAACAAAAAGAAAGACAAAAACCACATGATCATCTCCATAGATGCTGAAAAAGCATTTGACAAAATTCAACATCCATTCATGATAAAAACTCTCAGCAAAATGGGAATAGAGGGCAAGTACGTCAACATAATAAAGGCCATATATGATAAACCCACAGCCAGCATTATACTGAACAGCGAGAAGCTGAAAGCATTTCCTCTGAGATCGGGAACCAGACAGGGATGCCCACTCTCCCCACTGTTATTTAACATAGTACTGGAGGTCCTAGCCACAGCAATCAGACAAAACAAAGAAATACAAGGAATCCAGATTGGTAAAGAAGAAGTTAAACTGTCACTATTTGCAGATGATATGATACTGTACATAAAAAACCCTAAAGGCTCCACTCCAAAACTACTAGAACTGATATCGGAATACAGCAAAGTTGCAGGATACAAAATTAACACACAGAAATCTGTAGCTTTCCTATACACTAACAACGAATCAATAGAAAGAGAAATCAGGAAAACAATTCCATTCACCATTGCATCAAAAAGAATAAAATACCTAGGAATAAACCTAACCAAAGAAGTGAAAGACTTATACTCTGAAAACTACAAGTCACTCTTAAGAGAAATTAAAGGGGACACTAATAAATGGAAACTCATCCCATGCTCATGGCTAGGAAGAATTAATATCGTCAAAATGGCCATCCTGCCCAAAGCAATATACAGATTCGATGCAATCCCTCTCAAATTACCAGCAACATTCTTCAATGAATTGGAACAAATAATTCAAAAATTCATATGGAAACACCAAAGACCCCGAATAGCCAAAGCAATCCTGAAAAAGAAGAATAAAGTAGGGGGGATCTCACTCCCCAACTTCAAGCTCTACTACAAAGCCATAGTAATCAAGACAATTTGGTACTGGCACAAGAACAGAGCCACAGACCAGTGGAACAGATTAGAGACCCCAGAAATTAACCCAAACATATATGGTCAATTAATATTTGATAAAGGAGCCATGGACATACAATGGCAAAATGACAGTCTCTTCAACAGATGGTGCTGGCAAAACTGGACAGCTACACGTAGGAGAATGAAACTGGACCATTGTCTAACCCCATATACAAAGGTAAACTCAAAATGGATCAAAGACCTGAATGTAAGTCATGAAACCATTAAACTCTTGGAAAAAAACATAGGCAAAAACCTCTTAGACATAAACATGAGTGATCTCTTCTTGAACATATCTCCCCGGGCAAGGAAAACAACAGCAAAAATGAGCAAGTGGGACTACATTAAGCTGAAAAGCTTCTGTACAGCGAAAGACACCATCAATAGAACAAAAAGGAACCCTACAGTATGGGAGAATATATTTGAAAATGACAGATCCGATAAAGGCTTGACGTCCAGAATATATAAAGAGCTCACACGCCTCAACAAACAAAAAACAAATAACCGAATTAAAAAATGGGCAGAGGAACTGAACAGACAGTTCTCCAAAAAAGAAATACAGATGGCCAAGAGACACATGAAAAGATGCTCCACATCGCTAATTATCAGAGAAATGCAAATTAAAACTACAATGAGGTATCACCTCACACCAGTAAGGATAGCTGCCATCCAAAAGACAAACAACAACAAATGTTGGCGAGGCTGTGGAGAAAGGGGAACCCTCCTACACTGCTGGTGGGAATGTAAATTAGTTCAACCATTGTGGAAAGCAGTATGGAGGTGCATCAAAATGCTCAAAACAGACCTACCATTTGACCCAGGAATTCCACTCCTAGGAATTTACCCTAAGAACGCAGCAATCAAGTTTGAGAAAGACAGATGCACTCCTATGTTTATCGCAGCACTATTTACAATAGCCAAGAATTGGAAGCAACCTAAATGTCCATCGGTAGATGAATGGATAAAGAAGATGTGGTACATATACACAATGGAATACTACTCAGCCATAAGAAGTGGAAAAATCCAACCATTTGCAGCAACATGGATGGAGCTAGAGAGTATTATGCTCAGTGAAATAAGCCAAGCAGAGAAAGAGAAATACCAAATGATGTCACTCATCTGAGGAGTATAGGAACAAAGGAAAAACTGAAGGAACAAAACAGCAGTGGAATTACAGAACCCAAAAATGGACTAACAGGTACCAAAGGGAAAGGAACTGGGAGGATGGGTGGGCAGGGAGGGATAAGGGGGTGGAAGAAGAAGGGGGGTATTAAGATTAGCATGCATGGGGGGGAGGGAGAAAGGGGAGGGTGGGCTGCACAACACAGAGAGGACAAGTAGTGACTCTACAACATTTTGCTAAGCTGATGGACAGTAACCATAATGTGGTTGTTAGGGGGGACCTGATATAGGGGAGAGCATAGTTAACATAGTATTCTTCATGTAAGTGTAGATTAAAAATTAAAAAAAAAAAAAAAAGAAAGAAAGAAAGAAAGGGGGATTACTCCTTAACAGGATAAAACTATTGGTAAATCAAAGATCAACGCATGCTTTAAATATCCTTAATGTTGATCACTTAAAGGGTGTCAGATGATCAGCTATGGAGGTACTCTTTTCTGATAATATTCCTTTCTCTTAATTAAAAAAAAAAAAAAAAAAGCAGTTACTGTGTGCTGACCTCCAATGAGTTCTGCACAGTGGTATAGAGGGCATGTCAAAGTGTGGGCAAAGGGTCTCTTTGTTTCTATGCAGAAGATCAAGGCCTAGCTTGGATACCCAGAAAATGAACTAAGATACGATATGAGGAGGAGCTTCCGGCATCAGCACTCTCTGGAGGACTTGTGCCGGGGGATGATCATCAAAAAGCCTCCACAGGGATCCGGACGATGCTGCGGTTGTGGCTGCATCCAGCCCACCGTCTCCTGGACTTGCCATAAGAATGAGGAGGGAGATGTCTAGGCTGGCATGTGCATACAGTGAGACAACGAATTTGACCGGATCTGTACTGTTGGAACTCAACCACGAGTTGGGAGGGGTGCAAGTTGTAGCACCCCAAAATCTCATGACTATAGACTATCTATGGTTAAAAGAACATATGGGATGTGAACAGATCCCAGAAATGGGCTGCTTTAATTTGTCTGATGGTTCAAGTACAGTTGGACAATATCCATCGTATCATAGATAAATTTTCACAAATGCCTAGGGTGCCTAACTGGTTTTCTTGGCTTCACTGGAGATGGATGGTAATTATAGATTTGCTTTGTTTATGTCACCGTATTCCTATTATGTTAATATGTGTGTGCAAATTAGTTAGTAGTTTAAAACCTATACATACTTAAGGTACTATACAAGAAGATATGTCAAAGAAATAATCAATCCTCCCAAGTTTCCTTCATATGCTACATCTATAGCTTTTCTTCTTCCTTCCTAATTACAACCCTTAAATAGAATTCGTGCCTCAGATCGAATTTACCGAGTATCATAATTCCTCCAGGTGGTAAAGATACCTCGAGACAAATGCTGGGCATAGAAGCCACAGGGCATAAATCTGCAAAGAAGTAAAAAGCTAACCTTTGCAAACAATATGGCTTCTCTCTCACTTACCAACTTTACATTTCCCTGTATGGCCCCGGAAGATGACTGGTTAGCCAGAGACGGGTAAGATTCCTCAAGGGAGGAACAACCTAAGACAGGCACAGTCGCAGGGGGGCCATCAGGTGAGAATTTGGGGATCAACAGAGGTGAGGCTCAGAACCTCACCCCCCCTGCTTTGAGAGAAATCTTCTGCATCCGTGGATGTCTTGCTGCCCTTGTCTAGCCTGGATTAATACTTAGTCCATAGGCACACACCTGATCATCTGATCATCTACATTTGCCTTCTTACAGCACTAAACTATGTTTTCTACCTTTATCTTGCATCTACCTACCACTTCAGCATTTTATTAAAAATAAAAATAATAATAATAATAGGAGAAATGTGGGATCAACATATAAATCAAGTACAAAAATCAAACGAATATTCATATTTAACCTGATTGTTTATAGGTCATATTGCATGATCAAAACTGAAAGTTTCTGTGATGACTTGTGGTTTGGAAGTGAATGGTGCCTCCTTTGCCAGAATGTAAAGCAAAATGAATGTGCTGGAATACGGGGGTATGGAGTAAAATCTTGTGGAATGGAGCAGAATGGGGTGTAATGTGATGCAATAGAGTGTTAAAAACTGTTTTGGACACGAATGGAGACTTCTTTGACAGAATGGAACACTACAGAACATGGGGTACAGAACAGCCCTTGTACTGTTCACCATGTAAGAATTTATTCACTATGTAAGAATTCGTTCACCATGTAATAACTTGTTCGTTATGCTTCAGAAGATTGGAGACTGACGAGAATTAGGCTTGAGATGGATTAATGATTGTACATTGAGCGTTGACCCCCCTATACTGAATTTTATTGTTGTTAACAACCATTTGATCAATAAATATGAGAGATGCCCTCTCAAAAAAAAAAAAAAAAAAAAAAAGGAGTAGTGGGTCTCTTATTGGGCTGGAGCTCCACTACTAAAGCAGGGTTAATAGTACACCCAGGAGTTATAGATCCAGACTATGAAGGAATAGTTAAAATTATGGTCTCCTCCCCACGAGGAATCATGGCTATTAGCCCAGGAGATTGCATTGCTCAAATTCTTATGCTTCCTAGCAAACATGATTTGTATGCTCATAAAAATGCTGTTCGAGGACAGCAAGGGTTTGGGTCTTCTGGGGCTCCGCTGGCTTGTCTTACATTGGATTTGGGAACTAGGCCCATGCACACCTTAGAGATCAGAGGTAGGCATTTCTCAGGATTGCTGGACACAGGAGCAGACCGTAGTATCATAAAGGAAGATGAATGGCCGAAGGAATGGCCTTTAAATTGAGCTTCACAAACCTTAAGAGGACTCGGGATAGCCCAAGCGCCCCTATGTAGTGCTGCTTCACTGTCTTGGATGAACCAAGAAGGGCACGAGGGGATAATTCAACCCTTCATGCTAAACATACCTGTGTCCCTCTGGGGAAGAGATGTACTAACCCAAATGAATCTCAAATTGACCACGGAAACTTTCTACAGCGAACAGTCTAACTGCATTATGAAAAGACAGGGCTACCCCGGGACAGGTGGACTTGGGAAGAACTTGTCAGGTCGAGAAAAGCCCATTCCTTTTTTTAACATTATGCCCAGTTGATGTGGAGGGCCCGGGCTGGGTTTTTCCTCGGGGCCACTGAAGGAGAACAGCAAATAAAGATTCAGTGGTGATCTGAGAATCCTGTGTGGGTTCCTCAGTGGCCCCTTACTAAAGAGAAGAAGGAAGAAGCCCACACTTTAGTACAGGAGCAGCTTGCTGCCAAGCATATTCAGGCCTCTACCTCCCCCTGGAACATACCTATTTTGTGATAAGAAAGAAAACAGGGAAGTGGAGGCTTTTACATGTCCTTAGAGCTGTAAATAAGCAGATGGTGCTTATGGGCTCAATACAACTGGGTTTGCCACTGCCCATGGCCTAAGGCATCTATCATTATATGGATGACATCCTTTTGTGTCATGAGAGCAGCAGGGAGCTAGAGACAACCCTCAGGGTCAGGGTATGGTGGAACGCACCCACCTCACCCTCAAGAATGCCTTATATAACCAAAAAGGGGGAATAGGAGAAGACTTTAGATCCCCCAGAGACAAATTAAACATCATATTATTCATTTTAAACTTTTTAACACTGGACAAAAATGGCCGCAGTGCAGCAGAGTGGCACGGCCAACAATCCAATCCAAAACACATGCGTAAAGTTTTGTGGAAGGATATGTTGGAAGGAACATGGAAAGGCCCGGACCCAGTGATAATCTGGACCCGAGGCTCGGTTTGTGTTTTTCCACAGGACCAGCAGAATCCCGTTTGGGTGCCTGAACGTCTGATACGCAGAGTGGAAAACCCCGGAGCGGAGGTACAAGATGATCGCACTGCTTCTGCTCCTGCCGTGGATCCTACAGAAGGTGACGGCAGAGCCGAGCTGCAGCTGCAGCCACCGCCGCACTGACTATCATCATTCCTACGGCAGAGACACTGAATGGTCTGTCCCAGGCCACTGCCTCGGCAATGACAACGCAGAACGTCATCAACGGCCATTTTAAGAATGGGATGGCCTTGGTCAACCAACGCATGAACCTTCTTCAAGAACAATTGGACCTCTTGGGGGAGGTTTTGTCTGTGGGCTGCATCCATTCTTATACAGGGGTGTATTACTGGTATTCCTTTTCATAATTATTCTAAAGCTGCCAACTTGTCCAGACAGTTAGGCAAGATGTTAACCACAAATTGGTCCAGTGAGCTTGACGAGCTCACCACTCAGCTACGGTTAGAAATTTTGAATGTTAGCTCCAAGAAGGTAGAGATGCTCTCCGTAGCTCAAATAGCTGAAGCTGTGGTAAACGCCACCAAAGCCTGGTCAGGTGTAGGTGTCATAGGAATATTGCTAATTGTGGGCCTCCTCCTGGTTGGGAGGAAAGTCTGTTTCATGCAAAAACAGCAACGGGGAGAATGGAAGGTCCTGCTGCAGGCCATGGCAGCACTAGAGGAAGGCATCTCCCCTAGAGTATGGCTTAATATGCTGGGTCAGAGGTCAAGGACGGGTAAGATCGGGAGCTGCGCATATCAACCTAAGACAGGGCGCAGACCTAAGTTGTCTGTTGCCTGAGGACGGGTAAGAATGCCGCAGACTCCGGACGACCTAAGACAGGCATGATCCCTTTGGTTATAAAAGAATAAAGGGGGAGATGTGGGGGCCCGGCCTACGGCCGAGGCTGAGCCCCACTCTAGCTGGACAACGCCCTAAAGATGGCGCCTGCTTCCTAGACACCACCCTTCCTGGCCCTACAGCTCAACGCATAAGGAAGTCTCCATGATTGGCTTGTCTCCATTTCCGTGCTCGTGCTCATAGCATGCTTTTCACATGTTTCCAATAAGACTCAACCTGGCGCATGATCAGTCAGCTGATTGGTTGGGATATGCTATATAAGCTGCTGCCCTGGAGGAAATGGTGGTTGTGGTTGTTGTTTTTTGCTTTTGCCTTTCGCTAGATGGATGCTCGGACGCCCATAATAAAGATTCCTAACGAACCATGCCTTCAGTGATCATTCTCCTGCCATCGCCCTAGATGGCGGGACGTGATAGAAACAACCCTTAATTAGAGAGGACTACATATACTATTAGTTATTTCATGCTATTATATGACCATTCTTTATTTATTTAATAATTTTAAAGATAAAAGAAAATCTGTAGCAAATGAAAACTGCCCAAATGGGCTTATTACTCACTATGTTTTAAATAGCTTCATTTATATAAATTTATAAGAACAGATCTCTTAGCAAAATTGCAGATTATTATTAATCTTCAAAGTCAAATTTGCAAGAAAAAATTCATTATTTTTGCCATGTGCAAAGAATGTATATACAATATTCTATTACAAGATTTATTTTCTTAAATGCTAATGGCAATAACCTCAAATAGATTTATAAGTCACATAAGGACACATATTTGTTGATGTAATAAGGAATTTTGCCCTTACTCAAATCACTGCACTTACGAAACTTCAATAATCCATTTCATTCATTCACTGAAAACACAGTAATAGGCAGAAATTTGGGGGAAGGAATTTTTCCAGGTGCTTGGCATACAAATACTAAAATACCATTGTTCTTCTCCTTAAATATGTTATAGTGCTGTGGGAATGCACAATTTTGGCTCAATGGTATAATGAGTATAATCTCATGTATAAAAATGGGTGTAATAATATTGTATTCCCTTCAAAGGATCAAATGAGATCATGTAAATAAAACTTTAGCACAGGGCATGTTTAAGAGAACATACTCATTTGTGGTTAATATTAAAGATGAGTGCCAGGATCTAGCCTGTACTAAGGAAAGTGACTTACTAGAGAGCATAGGAAGAGAAAACTGAATACCACATGATGTCACAAACATTTGGAAGTCTCTCCAAAATCCTTGGAGTCCTTGTTCTATTCTCTTTTTTTAATCATAGTCCACTTATGATCTCTTAGCAAATCCTGTTGTTTCTACCTTCAAATTCTAACCACTTCTTACCATTTTCCTATTACCTTCTTGTTTTTAGCCACCATCATCTTTTATCTGGATTATTGATACTCTTGTTTCAGCACTTGTCTCTGTAAAGACTATTTTACACTCAGCAGCCAGAATAATCATATGAAGACATAAATCAGTTTATGCAACTCTTCTCCAATCCATCAAAGTAGTTTACTCATTTTTCAGAGCAAAAGACAAGTTTCCACAAAGCTACATGTGATTTACATCTTTCTACTTCATGGTCTGGCCTCATTTCCTCTTCTCATTCACTCCACTGAAGTCATCCTGGTCTCCTTACTATTTCTTGAACATAAACCCATATCCTTGCCAAGATATAACCTGCCATTCTCCCTGCCTGGATGTTTTTCCTCCAGATACTTACATGGCTCCCTCAGCTGAGTAACTTTCTCTAGGTCTTTATTTAATTGTCATTTTTTCATCAAGATCTTGCCAAACAACTTTATTATAAATTGTCAGTCTCCTTCTCCCTAAAACTTGTTGCAGGTTTTGTTTTCTTTTGCTGCTTTATATTTCCAAAAATACCATCATCTGATACTCCCTGTATTTGTTTGTTTGTATACTGTTTTCTCATACTGAAATATAAGCCCCACAATAGCAAGGGTTTTTGTATCATTTGCTTGCTGCCATATCACCAGCAACTTTGCCAAATAGTGCTTCATAAATACTTTATGAATGAAAAAAATGAATAAGTGATAATAAAAAATGAAAAGGCATCTATTAGATGGGTAAAGGAGGAATAAAAAATATCCTAAGCCAGAAAATAACATAAAAAGTCAAAGATTCCCAACAATGTGACTCTGTTAAGGGTATAAGAAAGTTTTCTCCTTGTAAGAAAATAGGAGCAAGTGAGGTTGGAGAGATAGGAAAGGCATGGAGCTTCTTGAATTACATAAATATAATGACAAATCTATGCTTCCTTCATTTTAAAATCATGAAGATTGTGATAAAAATGCAATTATACACATTTTCTGATTTTAAGTGGCTGTTCTTTAGCCCTTGCCAATCAATGGCTTGCCTACATGCTTATATTATCTTGACAGTTTGAGGAGAAATAGTTAAGCAGATATTTTATAAGCCATAATAATAAATAATAATAATAATAAATAAAAAATAAATAAAAAAGATAATAATAAATCAATAGCATGCCTTCCAGGTGTGTTACATGAGAGAACACAGTAAGTTAAGAACTATATTCCATATTCACATATATTTATTTGAGGTTTATTAGTCTTTCAAGATTAGAAAAACATTTTAATGTCTCCTTTAACTTTTAAAAGTATACTCTAGAGATACTTTAATTTATAATAAATGTCACCACCTAAAATTTAAAGGCACGTTTTCATTAACATTTTAAGTTATATGCTGGTATATTTAACAAAATTGAAAAGACAGCTTAAGGAAAACTTACTCTGTTTTCCAAAAGCCAAGTTCTTAAACATACATTAAAAATTTGATATATATATATCACAATCTATAATTATAATGATTTGAGAATGATTAGTAGAAAATAACCAAATAATTTGTGAACATAAAAAATATTTGCACACTGAATAATATTCAGCTACAAGAAGCTCTTTTGTATTTGTTTATTATTGGAAGGGCAATTAGAAGAGGTGGATAGTACCTAAAATAAACTAAACAATTACATAATAAACTTAGTCAAATTAATTTTTGCTATATAAGTCTCTGGTTAAAATTTGGTATTTACCTGTTTCTTTTTTTGCCTTGCTTGTCTTTAAGGAACATTATATTCACTGGTAAGAGAATGTTTTCCAATTCCTGTTCTGACACTATTGATATGCGAACCTGGGAGAGCTGCTGGCATTGGTGTGAAGGAAAAATGAGATAGTGCATAGAACAAGTCTGGCACTAATTTAATTGCTGAATAAATAGTAACTTTCTTTCTTCATTCTAGCACTCCAACCAGTTCTTTTTCCTTCCCAAACTGCTCATTTCCTCAAGATCTCCCTCACTTGATAGGAAAGGAAGTCAGTCATTAATCTACTATCATAACCTCCTGGTATTACTTGGTTTTAAATGAATATTTCTAAATGATACAGAAGGAATTATAGTAAATAATAGCTAACAGTTTTTAAGTATTGATATTTGTCAGGTCTACGTGTTTTCTTATATAAATTTGTTTAAATATTTTGGTAACCCCTGAGTAAGTATACTTATTATTTCCACATGAGATTTGAGGAAACTGAAGCATAGTAGATTAAGTCCTTTGCCCTCCACAAGACTTGACCATAAGGATGCTAAGAACTGCCTCCAACCCAAAGGTAAATCCTGAGTTTGTGAGGGAGTATGTATACCGTCTATGCTTTTGAGAATTGCATCCACTTTAGGGAGAAAGATGGATATCACCTGCAGTACAACCTTTGTATCATGAGAGAGGGATGTATTTTTAGTGTGTTTGAGAAAAGCCACCAGGAACACTTATTTAAATGCAAGGCTGTCACTTCTTTTCTAACAATACAATTTTTTTCTTTAAGTGTCACCTAGTTACCATTGCTAGAATGTTCTACATAATTGCCAGCATTATTGTTTAGTTTTCATAGACTCTATAATTTTTCAAACACCAGAAAATCTTCAGTGATAGTTTTGATACATGTTAAATTTAAAATATTTTCATTACATCTTATTTATTTCCCTGGGCAAAAATAATGTTGAATGATTGAGCAGGGTGTCTCATGTTGCTCAGGAAAACAAAAATCTTGTCCTTTTAACTGCTTTGTGTTGTTCTTCTGTCTTCCATGGAAACTTGAGAAATGCTTTATATAGGATATAGGCTCAAAAATATTTTTGACAGCCAAAAATGGGAAGAAAATTTAGTGAAGAATCCTTTCTAAACTTGTGGTCTGGGTAGCAGTCTTCAAGTAATGAAGCTAAGGTGGAAATTTCAATCTTCACATGGCCTCTTGGGCCCTTCTCAGCCACAGTGTCACTAGCAGCAAACTCATGCTCTAATCAAAGGAAGTGTGCATTAGCATATCCAAGGCACATATGATTGTCCAATTTTTCTTCTCATGATCAGCCAAGTCCTAGAGATAACAATCTTGGGCTCCAGGGAAGCATTTGGCTGCCACTGCTTCCTAAACCATAATTTCCAACATGCTACTCATGACAAATGATGTTCAACTGGATCTAGATACAGTTCCAGATCAGTCATGAGGCTGAACTGCTATTTGGAGAAGAGACCTACTCACATATTAATTTTATATATTAAGGATGGTTAATGGAAACCATAATCCATGAGTACAGCAACCTGAACCCACAGTCCAGATAAACTAAGGTAATTTATCCAGATCAAAGAAAAAGAAAGTGGTAAAATGATAAGCAAAGCATAGGCAGCAATGGTCATTAGTTGTTTTTGTGAACACTATCTATACTTAGGCAGAGAATGGAGTTGTAACTGGGAAAGGAACTAATCAAAATTGACAGGAAGTTGGTCATAGGGGGAAATAAGCCCGGGAACATAAGGATGAAAGACAAAGCCTGGAAGAGGTAGTTCCAGCACAGATCTTGGTGGCCAGTAATGAACCGAAATAGCAGGAGAGACTGAATCCCTCTAGCGTTGTTCTGGGCAGTGTTCATACTACCTCGCATGCTCAGGAGTTACCTGCGGGCTGGAGGCAGTTCTTAGAAGCATCCTATTGGTCAAGTCTTGTGGATGGTAAAATAAATTTAAAGTAATGGACTAAAACTAGGAAAGTTCATTTCATTTGGATTGGGATTATCTCTCTCCCTACTGGTGTAATAACGGGGATTTATATTTCAGAACAATAAGGTATCCTCAGAGCAGTTTCACGACCCTCCACAAAAACCTGAGAGGTGGCAGGAAAGTAGCCTCACAATTTTAAGTCTGTATTTTATTTTTAGATACAAAAATAACAATAAGCCCATTCACACTTGAAAATAAAACAGGGTGGGTGTTTTTTCTATATTTCTCTATGCCCAGGATCTGGTGTTCTACTTCCCTTTTATCTAGTAGAGGAACCAGGTGAGAAATATTCATGACGGGCTGATACTCATGAATATTTACAAACTTATGCTAGGGAGAGGTCCCTAGACTAGAAATGGTAGGAGGAAAGTAGGACTCCTAAAATGATAAAGTTAAAGGAACATTACAGAAAGTTAGGTATAAGATTAAACAAATCCTGGGAGAGGGGTCACGTGACAGGACATAAAACTTCCTTGTGAAAACACCTGAGTAAAGATCATTTCTCAATATTCAGACAAAGGATGTGCTAGCCAGGCTATGTGTATGACAGATATGTTACTGTGATATCCTCCCATTGCTGACCACCTCTCTGGACATGCACCCTTTATCAGCAGCTTAGTGGGGCTCCCTCAACAATGGCAACAGAAAGGCTTCAATCTCTTGAACCATAAATTGTCAGGATTGTTTCTCTGATCGCTTTCGTCAGTGAGACCACTTCCTTATTTGGCACTTAAAATCCTTTGCTTTGTTTTGTTAGTTACTTGTCATTATTCATAATGAAGATAATACAGTTTTGAAGTATTTACTTTCCTATCTCATGTTCCTTTGCTCAGAATTATTCTTTAGTTTGCCAGAGGTATCCATTTGCTTTAGAAATAGGTAGGATTTATAGGTGGAATACAAAGAGAAATAAGGAACACAAAAATCTAGAGTAACATTGCAAGAAAATGGTCTTGAAAATCTAGCTTTTTCAGAAGATTTCCTTAGTTCATTCACCTTTCATTGGTGTATAAAGAAACTTCCTTGTTCATTACGTCATAGGAATTTAGTAAACTCAAACTGTGGTGGTAACAGTTCAGGATATGAAATGCTGAAAGTCCCAAGTCTAAGAGAAGGAAATACAAAGCTAAGAGTTTTTAGCCCAGAAGACTGTGGTAAAGGAAGA
The DNA here is from genome assembly GCF_040802235.1 of Manis javanica. Lineage (NCBI taxonomy): Eukaryota > Metazoa > Chordata > Mammalia > Pholidota > Manidae > Manis > Manis javanica. The sequence goes on from NC_133169.1 coordinate 25,785,149, forward strand.
GGATCAAATCAGTGACATAAGTGTGCTGATCTGCTAGAGGATGGAAGTGGGTTCCAAGGCTGAAAAGCACAGAGCAGAAGGATTTTTAGTCTGTTTTCTTGGTAAGTGCCTGTCATACAAGGTGTCTTTATTCTAGGTTCGGGGCTGGTACCTGGCAGTTGTAACAGCCACAGAATGTAGCATCTAAAGCATAAATATGATTCAGTAATCCTACATACCATAACCTATGTAGCAAAAAACATAATTGGAAAGTTGTTTATGTCAGTGGAGGCCATGGCAATGTTCCTCTTGTGTTTTTGCTTTTGAAAGCATAATCTGAATGGCAGCCCCAGTTGCTGTCGCTCTGTATCAACCACTGACTTGTTACCAAGGCCACACATTCAAAGGCTGCTCCTGGCCCATGACTGAGCATGGAGAGGGTTGTAGATGCAGGCCATTTCTGTGAGAGTCCAGGATGTTTCCCTTGGCATGGCCCAAACATTCTTACAGCTGTACTGTGATGTAAGAGTCTTCTGTGCAATCCTCCTTTCCTCATTCTCTCCTTCACAAAGGTAAGACTTGCTTGAGAGCCTGAAAGTTCTCCTCGATCCCTCTCCTCTAAAGTAAAAGTCAAATTGCTGCATCTTGAGCACTGTGCCACCAGGAGGGAAGCACATGCCTGCTAGACTGCTTCGGATTTGAGGGCCAAATACACTATGCAGGAAATTCTGCCACCCCTGAGTTAGTCTCATAGCATTCATGGGTTGTGCACCAGGTCTAGGCTGTGATGAAAACAACCCTGTCACACGTCCATAAAAGCTGGTGAAACCTATTATTTCAGTGGCAGGAAATGTGGTAGGAAATGTCAGTGGTAGGAAAGAATGCAATGTGGAGCTCACAGGGAATTCCAGAGGGAGAATTACCCTGTGGGGTCCTGAGATTCTGAACAAAATGACGATTATACACCTTTTGACAAATAGCTTTATGGAGGTTACTTGTTCTTGGAAGAGACAGAATACCTGAGTATAAGCACCAAATGACATGCATCTAGAACTGCCCACTATGACTTGGGGTTCATCATAAAATGGCCAACATCAAGTTTGATTGGACCAGAGGCGTAAGTAAACCACAGAGACACAGCTACCCCAGACTCCATGCCACACACCACAGTTGCCCCATGGCCCCTCCCCCGGTTTGTACTTATGACCATATGGGAGTTACCTTACTATGAGGTGAAGGAGGAACAATAGGGCTATTCATGGATTATGGATGAATTGGCTGTGGGTGCCAGCTAAAAATGAACTATTGTTGCATAATAACTACATTCATGAGTGGTCTGTAGTGAGGAAAAATCTTCCTCATGGAAGGAGGTAGTGATCAGTGCAAATGATCACCTATTTTATATGGAAAGAGAAGTGATCTGAGGTGAGAATATAGATTGATTTTTGGACAGCTAATGGTAATGGTCAATTGAAGACTCACACAAGAGGAGATCTGGAGCAGCCTGTGAATAGACATGGGTGTGCGTACAAAGTATGGAGTATCGTATCACATTTTAACACCCATGAGAAAGACCTCATCAAGGAAGATACAGTAAATAACTAAATATTACAATTTCTTGGTTATTGATATTAGCCATCTTTTGTCATTGACCACAGTGGAACTGACCAAATGCACATGAATTACTTGGTTATGGTTGCAGTGATAGAGGATCATCGGTATTAATAACCACATACAAAATCTAATTAGCTTCTGTAGCTCATGCAGATCCACTCTGTCAACAACAGACGCCGCTATCAGCCATGCTGATATGGATGTACTTCAAGGAAAGCAAATGGCCACTTGGCAGCAAATCAGCTATATCAGGACCTTTCTGTTGTGGAAGTGTAAGCAGTTTTTCTTCACAGGCTATATCCCTATCTTTCATTGAGATTTGACTTTCCTTATTTCAGAATCTTAGCATCACTATCCAGTGGCTTATGGAATACCTCATCCACAGACATGGAATCCTACATAAAATATTATCTGACCAGGAGACCATTTCATGTTGTAGAGGTGTGAGAATGGACCCATGACTGTGGAATCCACTGGTTGTATCATAACCACAGAATCTAGAATTGGGTAATCTCATAGAACATTGGCATATCTTTCTAAAGATACAACTGAAGCACCAATTCAGAGGCACCATTTTCAAATGATGAATTGCCATATTTAAGTCATCTCCATTAAGTGAAAGACTGCCCCCATATATCTTCTATTTACAGGAAGAAAACATCATTCTGGAAATGAAGGGGTGAGAGCAGAAGCATCCCCACTTCCAAAACTCCCAATGAACCACTGAAGCATTTTGTCCTTCCTGTCCCCATTATTCTGTGTTCTGCAGAGTTTGAATTCCTAGGTCATACTCTTCCCAGGGGGGCACAGAAAAGTTCCCATCAAAAACAAGCTCTGGACGTCATGAGGGAAATTTTGGGTCCTCATGTCCAGAGCCCAGCAGGCATGAGGGAGAGTCGATGTTTTGACAAGGTAATGCCCATGTTTTCTACATGATGCATAAAAGAATATGTGCAGAATTCAACTGTATACTTGAGTGATTCCTGGTATTCCCTTGTCCTTTAAAACAATGAATGAGCATGTGTAGCTACCTGCTGTGAGAAAGGAGTGATTGCCAAGGACCCCAAATTAATGAGTCATCTCTGAACTTTCAATGCAAGTCAGTCTCCACTTGATTCAAAGCCGTTGTCACTCAGTTTTAGGATATCAGCATGATAGCATCGAGTCTCCCCTGAAAGGAGGACCAATTCCATCTTTTGGCTTACACATTGTGGCAGAAATAATAAAAGAGTTCAAATGCCCTGTGGCAGGACAGTGAATGTAATGATACAGAAACTTCCCTTCCCTACTTACCTCCTCTTCCAAATCTGGAAAATTGAATGTGTGTTCCTCCCTGTTCCAGAAAACCTTATAGGAGAGCCACCAGAGCACCGGTGTCCAAAGGAAGGGTCAACGTCTTTATTCTCCACACTCCCTCATTCCCATTGTGCCATCAATAGGGCTAAGGCCTTCTGGTTCCTGAGAAGGAGGGACTCTGGTTATATCCTTAATTCACCTTCTACTTAAAGGCTAGTAAATCAGGATGCAACAGTTCAGGGTCAGGAGCAGAGGTGCTAAAAAGCTAATTTGTTCTCAGGCAGCCATTCAACCTTTCAGTTTTGCCAATAGATGGGGATCAATGTCCATGGAGGAATCTTGTCTTTTATTGACTCAGTTGCAATACCCAATCACATCAAACGATAGCACTCCAGTGTATTGACATAAGCAGTATTGTATTTCCCTTCCTGATAGTACCTCAGGGTCCTCTCCCAGCCCCATGTCTTGTAGGAGAAAAAGGAAAAATCATGCCATAATTTGGGTTGATTGTTTCAGTCCTACCTCTTACAATTCAGATTCTATTGACTAAACTCCTGCTTATTAACATGTACAAAAAGTAGGGACCCACTTATTCCACCCCATCCCATTTTTACCCAGTGTTTGGACAAGAGAAATCACTGATAATTCCTAGGGAGTTTATTCATGTCCCTGAACTTGACCCACAGGACACTTATCATTTTTAATTTTAAAAAAAGCCATTGTTTATCTCAGTGAAGGCAGATTCTGATGCGCTAAGACCCCCACCCCTTAAAATCCAATCACCAATGACCAGATGGTCGCCCACCCCTCAAAATACAATCACCAACGCAGAACACACCCTACCCCTACTCCTTAAAAATGCGCTTCCTCACCCAGGAGCTGCTGCTCCCTCTCTCTGGGGGCAGCCATTTTCTGTTTCAGATAATAAAATCTCTTGCATGGGCCCATGTCTCCTGAGTCGTTTCTAGGGTAAGGAGGGTCGCAGCGAGATACCCTTTCATTGGTGCTGTGACTTTGGATGAGGCCCTCCCATTGACTTTGCTCTTCCTCCGGGAACCTGAGCTGCTCTGGGAACCCTCACTGCCCGATCCTCCATGGGCTCACTGTCCACTTCCCGGGTCGCTTGTCTTCTTGTCCAACACTGGCCTTCAATTTGGTGAGTCTCCCCTTCATGGTCAACTTAAATGTCCCTTTGGAACCTGGGAAGTGACCGTTGAGCGTCTGGCACCCGCAAGGACTCCTCTGGGACAGGGGCACCCCCAACCACGACTTTCAGAGTCACGGTTGATCCCCATAGTCCACCTTTCTCTGCCTCCCCATGGTGAGAATCCTCATTCATTGCGGCTCGGTCTCCCTTTATCTACTCGTAAACTCCTGGTACCAGGTACTGAGCCTCTTAGGCGTTTTCACTTCAACCACTTGGTTAGAGGTGGTGATGACCCCCTAACTGTGTCTGGTCTTCTCTGTGACCTTCTCAATTGCTCTGGAACACCTCAGAGACTTCTGAATTGTCTCATTCTCACCATGGGATCTGGCCCCTCCATTCCCGTAGATTCACCGCTAGGGTGCTTACTCAATAATCTAAAACCCCTCCACCTCACTCTAGAACTCAAACCTTTTAAGCTTATTCACTACTGTAATGAGATGTGGACACAATAATTCTTGGACAATCAGTCTAAGTGGCATCCCAATGCCTCTTTAGATCCTGAAATTCTCTGGGACTTACACAACTTCTGTGAGCACACGGACAAATGGAAAGAGATCCCATATATCCAGGCTTTCTCCTAACTCTGAACAAATCCTGCTCTCTGTCTCCCTTGCACACTAAACATCTTCTCCTCACTCTAAAACACTTCACCCCACCACCCACCAATTCCTACCACGTCCTCTGACTTTGAACCTGCTGATAAATCTCCTCCTAACTGATCTCAAACCCCTACAGCTCCCCCTCAACCACCAGTTCCTCTTCCACTCCAACCTCCTTCTCTACAAGATCAAAATCCCATCCCTCCCAGCTCCCTTAGTGCTGTTGCAGGAGCCGCAGCTCCTCCTCCTCATCCACAACCAGTTCCCCTTCCCTCACCCAGTCTTGTACCAAGCCCTCTCTCTCGAACCCAGACCCCAGCCCCACTACGGGAAGTAGCCGGTACAGAGGGTGTCATCTGGGTCCATGTCCCTTTCTCTCTCTCCAACCTCTCAAACTGAGAAAAGAGTAGGCTCTTTCACCTCCAACCCAGCTACTTACATAAAAGAGTTCCAGTACCCAACTCAGTTATATCATCTTACCTTTCATGATATTCACATGATCTTATCCAACACACTTTTGCCCGAGGAGCATAGGCGAGTCTGGGAACAGGTTAGAACTCATGCCGATGAGGTTCACCAAACTACTCCAGCTCATCCAATTGGTGCTGAGGCAGTTCCTGACCGAGACCCTAATTGGGACTATAATACATCAGGGGGAGTCACCTGGAGATCAATTCATCACCTGCCTCACGGCGGGTCTCAGGAAGTCAGTCAATAAAGCCATTAACTATGAAAAACCCCAAAGGTTAATCAGGATAAAAATGAGAATCCCTCTATGTTCCTAGACCACCTCAGCAAAGCTCTTTTACAATATACAAACCTAAACCCTGAGACCCCAGATGGGAGGCAATTATTAATGACCTACTTCTTCACTCAGTTTCCCTGACATTAAGGCTAAACTTAAATGTCTAGAGAAGGGACCCTTAACACCTCAGGCAGAAGTCCTGGCAGTGGCCTTCAAAGTATATAATGGAAGAGATGAAAAGGCCTATAAACAAAAATATCAAATGCTGGCTAAGGCTTTTCAACCTATCCCAACCACTGGTGCTTGGGTATCCTCAGCTTCTAGGAAGCAGCCAGGAGGACCTCCTGGTCCATGCTTCAAATGTGGTCAAATGGATCACTGGGCTATAGCCTGCCCAAATCCCTAGAAGCCCCCCAGTCCATGCCCTAAGTGCCATCAGGAGGGACACTGGGCTGTTGACTGTCCTTGCACACCAAGAGGTGCCAGGCCATCCAGCTCTAACACTCCACACATAGACCTTCTGGGTCTGGCAACTGATGATTGAGGGGGCCCTGGACTGCTCCACCCCACCACTACCATCATGGTACAGGAGCCCAGGGTAACCATTGTGGTAGCAGGTAGGCCCATCTTGTTCCTTTTGCACACTAGGGCCACCTACTCAGTCCTGAAGGAGTTTTGTGGACCTACCTCCCTCTCACAGTCCTCTATGGTCGGGGTAGAGGGCACAGTTTATCAACCTTTACAAAGTCCCCTGCTTCACTGCATCTTTAGAGGCATTGCCCTCTCTCACTCCTTTTTAGTGATTCCCCATTATCCCATCCCCCTTATGGGAAGAGCTTGGAGTTTCCATTACTTTTGCTCCCAGACCACGCCTCAACCCTGACTCGCCTTCAATCCCACTTTACTTGCCCTCCAACCCACTGCAAACCCACCTCCCTCTTCTTTTCCTCTGCCACCCCATCTGGTCAACCCTGTAGTCTGGGATACCCTCACCCCATCTGTTGCCACCTGCCCCCCAGTAATGATCAGACTTAAGGACCCCACCTCTTTTCCCCCTCAACCTCAGTACCCACTGCCCCTCAAGAGTTTACTGGGCCTGCAGCCAATTATCCAGGAACTTTTATACAAATGGCTACTAGGACCAGCCAGTTCCCCTTACAACACCCTGATGATGGCTATCAAAAAATCTAATGGCTCTTATAGGCTAGTTCAAGATTTAAGAATTATCAGTGCAGTGTTATTCCAATCCATCCAGTAGTCCCTAACCCCTATACTTTATTATCCACTATCCCCACCTCTCCTACTTACTTCTCCATCTTTGACCTCAAAAACTCATTCTTCATGATTCCCCTCCATCCCAATGGGACCACAAACACCTTCAACTCCACAGACTACAAATCCTCCAGTAATCTACTCTACAACCAAACAGGACCTCCTTACAGCAGCGTAAGGCAGCATTTGTGCCCTACTCCAAGAACAATGCTGCTTCTACCCCAACAAATCCGGTCTCTTCCAGGATGGTGCAAAATGCCTCCGTGAACAAGCCTCTGAACTCCTAGAAAACTCCCCTGACAATCCGTTCCCTTACCCCTTCAATTGGCTTCTGCCCCTCCTAGCCCATATTACCTTTATTAATATTATTCTCCTTTTCCTTCCCTGCTTCATTAACCTATTCCAAAAATTCATTCAGAATTAAATGTTGAAAATTTCTAACCATACTGTCAACCAGTTACTCCTCCAAGGCTATCAAGGCCTTCTCACGAAGAATAACGAAACCACTAGATGACATCATGAATCATCTCAAGATGTCCACCCTTCCCCATCTCTATAGCAATGGCCTTGCTAACTCCAGAATCTGTGCCCCCTTCCAGCAGGAAGTAGCTAGAGAATGAGATTCTATGCCCAGTTCCCCAGAGGCCCAATTAAGAAAAGAAAAAGATGGGAATGAAGGCAAATTCTGGTGTGCTAAGACCCCCACCCCTTAAGATCCAATCACCAATTAGCAGATGTTTGCTCACCCCTTAAGATCCAATCACCAACACAGAACGTACCCTACCCTTGCTCCTTAAAAATGTGCTTTCTCACCCATGAGCTGATGTTCCCTCTCTCTGGGGCAGCTATTTTCTCTTTCAGATAAAAAAATGTCTTGCGTGGGCCCATGTCTCCTGAGTCATTCTGAGGTAAAGAGGGTCATGGTGATATACCCTTTCAATTAGCCTTCCTTCTGGCCCTGTAACTGTCAGAGAAGAACTCCGACCTCAAACTAGAAGGCAGGTCTAAACCTGCTGCAAGTCCATAAGTGCCAACAGTAGACAGTGATACTTAAGAGGTTACAATGAGCCCACATATTACTCAAAGCAGGAGCATAAGCATGGTCATATTGAGGCAGGAGTTAGCTGTTGTGGTAGGTAGAACAGGACACATTGCCTCGGTAGAGATTGGCCAAGTGGGATGCCATTGCTAGGTATTATAACCAGCTGTCCAAGTGAGATCCTGTTCAACAAGACACCTCATCCTGAAATAATTGGTACAGAGAGTCAATATATCATACTCGACTCTAGCAACAAGCCCTGGCCAAACCCTAGCAACAAGCTCTGGCCAAACATGTAAACTTCCTCCTTCTAGTGCTTATAAACTCCTAGGCATTGCAGCACTAGTGTTTTCCTCCCTTAAAACCCTTCCTGATTAGCAGGATTCATTTTCTTTTTATTCCTCATTAAAAGTTTTGTTGTTTGCTCCATACTCTTGTCTGTTGGCTTCATTCTTCATTGCCTCTGAGACATGATCCTGGGAAAAGCAGCATCTCAGCCAGTAACAAGTATCAGTCCTGCCTCTGCCAATTCCATAAAATGTTACAATAGCTCAGATGGTGACAACACATGAGAACACATTTGCTATATACTGCTACACATTATGTTTCAAATAAGGAACTCAGGGCCAAGGACCCAACAGTTTTGTAGGAAGCAACAAACCAGTCAGTCCCATCTCTAGAGACTGGACACTTCTATAATAACTATGTTGTGTGGTTGTCTTGACCTACTTAGTTGCCTGTATGACTAGATGCAAAAATTACTCAGAATCAGACAAGGACTAAACATTTCAATTGTATACTTGACAAGGACTTGCAGGGATGCTTGAGGTCTTGAAAATTATTTTTCCATTAAATAGGTGCTTCCCAAGCTTATATGGAGGAGATATGGGTGGTGCAAAGAATCCACTGAAGTGGCCAAGAAAATACACCACTGAATTCTCCTGCTATGGAAGAAAAAATTGATGGACAGACAAATTGCTGCCAGCCCTGAATCCACTATTATTTTTATGTGGAGACCACACTTCCTAGGCTGCTTTTAGCCAGTGACCAGGTGTGATGTTAGTACTAATGCAGGCCTACTACTGAGAGACACACAATTTCTCCATGGGTGATTGGTTCGAGGATTCTACAACTGCCTGGCAGAAATTTTCTTAAAATTGCACAGCAGTCTGAGACTCTTTGCATCAATTTTTCTTTCTCTTACCTTCACAGTGATCAGACCTACATGGTGATCTGCAGGCTTGCCTTGCATTCTCAGCCTCTCTCCTCTTTATTCTTGAGTTGTTTCCCTCAAGAAATCTTTTGATGTTTTTCCTGTCTTGTGTCTTGCTTCTCGGTGTGCATGACCTAACACATGCACTGGAGTATGAGAAAGGTGTATTCTTGTTTGACTGAGAGGTGTTGGGAGCAAACCTGTGGGCCTTTAGGCAGGCTCGGTTATGAAAGCCTTAAGACAACAGCAACCTTTGAGTAAAGTCTCTCCTGTAAAATCGGAAACAATGAATCCATCCACGCGTTAGAAACAAGTTTACCCCTATTACCAAGAAACGCATTTAGCAAACTCCTAAGCCAGAACTGTGGTTAAGTTACCTAGCAACCTGTGCTTTTCTATTCTTTCCACTGGCCTATTAATATTGCCAACATCTTGTTAATCAAGAAACACCCTCTGCCCCAGGGGAAAGCCCCACCCTTGAAACCTCCCTCCCAAGGGCCCCCACCCACAAGATGGTGAACTCCCTGCTTCTCTTCCGGGTCCTCTGCTCCTGCTGGTGCCAGCCCAGGCCCAATCACCCCTCTACACCTTCCTGCCAGCGCCACCTAAGGCCCAATCACCTTCTGACCCACCCCTTCCTTGCTACCTGTATAAATTGAGCCTGCAAACAATAAACTGTGTCAGCTTGATCAGACATCCTGTCTTGCTGTCCGTTCTTTGTGTCTCTTGCCCCTTCATTCTCTCCTCTAGGTCGTCAACCCCCATTGATAGTCCTGCAAGTCGGGACAAGAGGCTTGTCAGAGGGTGTTTCCACCAGGCAGTGTTCTTTTGCTAGAAGCTAGAGGGCAACTTATGCAGGCTTGGATGTCAGAAAGTCATTACCAGGATCTACAGTGCTTGTAAGAGAGGAGCCAACCGTTTGATTAGCAAGAGGAAATGGCCAGAACACCCATGGACACTACATGTATGAGATAACAGCCCGAGAGATACATGAGTCAGAGCATGCATCAGAAAACTCTGTCAAGATGCCCTTGATAGAAGGGCATTCAGCCAGTGGCCCTCAACAAAAGCTCTTTGTAGCTTCAGGGGAAAATCTCAGGGCAAAATACCTTTGAAACGAAAATCAGTCAAAGAGAGAAAGTTTAAGAAACTTAAATATGAGAGACACCCTCTCAAAAAAAAAATAGTTAAAACATGTATTTTAAAATTCTAGTAAGTGACAATTTGTAGGTTTTCTTTTAAAAATTGTTCATTTCTGTTGCTCTTCTTTTTTGTTAATCTAAGTTTTTCTTCATTTTTTGTTTATAAATGAAAATTGATGCTTGTTAAAAAAAAAAGTAACATTTCTTGCAAGCAGTTATCACATCTCTCTCTTGCCCAGGCTGCAGCAAAATAGCTCCACCTAATCTCTCCAGGCCAGATAAGCCCTCACTTGCCCGTGTAATTACCTATTGATATGGAGGTATACTATTTCTTTCGACCCCTTGGAAACACCTATTCATTGATATGCAGATACACTAAAGCCAGGTGAGAGATTCTGGAAATATTGCAATTTTACTCACAGTCCACTCCTACAGAAATCTCACCTCACAATCTACACTTTCCCCATCTTCTGCAATTGCCCCTGTGTGAGAAAACTGGAGTGTAATAAATGGACTAATCACATAAAATCAAGATAATCCTCAAGATGGAGGATTCAGCAGAGTAAGTCCAAAGCTGTACAGGTAAGGAGTTCAGAGCAGTCATCACACAGCAGCTGCAGCCAGGGGCACATCCAGGCCACAAGGACTGTAGAAGAAAAATAACCTTATGGGAGCTAAGGTACATGTTTTAATGACACCAGCAAAGGCAAATCTTGTCCATCAGGTAGGATACATGCAAGAGTGGTCCTGTGATAGGAAAGTGGCAGGAATGGGATCTCATCCTGGTCTAGTATACCAGACGTTCACCTCCCCTCCTTGTGGGAGTTACAGATGGGTCAATATATAGGGCTCTGGGAGGTACATGCACTGGCCATTAAGATAAAACAAAATTTCCCCATAAGATGCTCTTACCTCCTGGGCATTTTGTGTATACTACTGTGATCTTTGGAGAGACACTCTGATGTTACTCCAGGAATAAACAAGAAGCCCAAGCCTTTTCTCCAAGGTGGCAGAAGGGACAGCTGTCACTGGTCCATGCATCAAAATGTCCAGTGCCACAGCCATTCAACAGTGTCTCCAGAATTTGATGTAGTAGGGCTGGCAGCAGGATGTTGCTCTGCTGGCCATATCCTGGCTTCAGTAACTCCTCCTTGGTTTGCACATACAGTTGTAGAGGAGAGGCAACCATGTGTGTTGGCATATCCACAGGGCTCAAGGCTCCTTTTTGGGGCTTCTCTTTCAAATGCCATAGCACTGTCCATAAGCAAACTGACCAGCCTACTAGACTATTGGTGTCCAACTTCAGGCCAGATTTCAACAAATCATTGTACCTCTCTATCATGCTTGCCCCAGCAGGGTTATATGGCATATGAAACTTCCACTTTATTCCTAATTGATGCACCCATCCTTGTAACTCATGTCCAGTAAAGTGGGTGCCTTAATCACTCTCAGTCACCTGCAGCCAGCTGTAGGCTGCAAAGTGACATTCTAAGCTCCTCTTGGTGGTTTGCTAATCTGCACAATGTGCAGGAAAAGCAACCAACAAGTTAGTAGCTGGGTCCACATAAGTCATGGCATATTAACATCCTTCTGATATGGTCAGAGTCACAATACAGATGAAACAATATGGATGGAGGATGGAGGTGATCTATCTGCCACCTGACAAGGGGTATTGGCCCATTTACTATTGTCCCATGTTGTTGCAGAACTTGGTGTAAGTCCTTCTTAGACCACACAAGGCACTTTTTCTGGGCTCTGCTGACTTCTTCAAAGGTCAACAGCAAGCCCCACCAATGGGGTACATCTCACATTGTCTTTTGCCCCACTTGCAAAAAATGCTGATGTAACAATTGGGCTAAAAAGAGGCAGGCTTTCCTTGTAGCCAGTGCACCTGGGCCAATGTGTCTACTTCATCATTCCCTGGGGATGCCAAAGGTATATGGCCAATCACATGATATACAGTAACAGTCTTAGTTTGACCAGAGACCCATAGGTCTTGCCACAACTCTTGCCACCAAAGGGGCCAGTGACCAACTATCCAGTTGGCATGGCACCATGTCAGTAGCCACAGGGTCAAGCACTGGTAGATGGCCGAGCTGTCAGTACAGACAACTATAGGGAAGGGCTCCTGAGGCATCACAAGCCATACTGCCCACAACTCAGTTCATTCGCTGCTCTTCCCCTCTCCATCCTCCATCCATATTGTTTCACTCTTAGGATGGAAAGCCACAGCCCTCCATTTTGGGGGCTGCCTACTACTGGAGCTGTCTGTACACCAAGCATCTTCAGGTATAGGGGCTTTTCCCTCCTGATAAGGACTCTCAGCTACCAGTGGCTCAAAAGCAAGTTCTTTCTGCTTTCCACTAGTATAGGTCACTAGCCCCAATAAGTGGAGTTCTCCACTTAAGGGACTAGTAGAGAGGGCACTACGCTTCTGTAAATATGTTCTCATCTGGCCAGTGTAGGCATCTTTGCCACACCACTCCGTGGCATTTGGGTCCAGTCCTGCACCCACCCCACGCTAGGATAGGTGGTTATTACCTTGCTTGGGACTGTTCCAGTGATGGGCTCTGTAGCCAGCAAGGTATGGTACACAACAACCAGTTGCTTCTCAATCAAGGTGTCCCAGACCTCTGTTCTTTTCCATAGTTGAGACCAGAATCCAATTGGTTAGCATGTCCATTCAAGCTGCTGCCAAATATGAAAAATGCATAACCATCTTCTGTTACATGAACATCTAGCTCACAGGGCCTTGATTCCTCACTTAGCAGCAGTAAAAGCAGCTGTACATGTCTCATCCCAGTCCCACCTGATGCCCTTTCATATCAACCAGTATAAGAGCTTCAGAATTTGTGCCAACTGTAGGATAAACACTGTCCAGTGGACCAAAAGACCCAAAAACTGTTGTAATACTGCCACAGTGGTAGGGGTAGGGAAAGCCTTGACCTTGTCTATGACTGCTTCTGGGATAACTTTAGTTTTACCTGATCAAACAATTCCCAAGAATTTTATAGACAAACCAGGTCCCTGAACCTTGGTGCTGTTTACAGTCCATCCTTTCTCCTATATATGTTGCAGTAGTCTAGTAACTTCCCTTTCTAAATCTGCAAGAGAATCAGATGTGAGCTTAATATCATCAATGCTCTATTTGTGATTTCTTCAATCTGGCTAAGTCCTGGGCTCTAAGTGTGTGACAAATGGTGGGACTGTGGAGGTATCCCTGTGGAAGGACGGTGAATGTCCACTGCCAGACTTCGCTCAGGAAGGCAAACTGTTCCTGACTTTTCTCTGCTATGTCAGTAAAGAAGACAGTTTAGCAAAGTCCACAACATAATGATATGTCCATAGTTCATAACTGTGTCCATAAGGGCTGCTATAGAGGGGACAGCAGCATGCAAAGGGGGTGTGACTTTACTCAGTTCCCTGTAGTCTGTGGTCATACACCAGTACCTGTCTGGCTCTTTCTCTGGCTACAATGAGGAATTAAAAGGAATATGAGTGGTCTTTATGATGCCCACCTTCTCCAATTTCAGTGGAGTTTCTCCAATTTCCTTGTGCCACCCAGTCAATTTATGCTGCTTAGTATTTGTCACCCACTGAGGTACAGGCAGAACTACAAGTCGGTGCTTAGCATGTCTCCTCAAAACTGCTTTCACCACATGTACCCTCATTCTGAACTCACCTGCAGTGGTCTGTAACCATGGGCCCTGCAGGATATCCAGCCCCAAAATATATTCACGGATGGGAGAAATGTACAAAGTATACTTCTTTGGGGGTAAATATCCTATCTCTAGTGGGACTTGGGCATTTTTCACTCTAACTGCCTTACTCCCATAGCCATCTATCACAGAAGGGGTCCCAGGAAAACATTCAGGTCTGCCATAAATAGGAGAACATTCAGCTCCTGTGTCCATCAGTGCCAGGACATGTTGTACAATCACAGGGGGCCAATGAATTGCTAATTTTACATGAGGCCTTTGGTCCCCACCATGTCCCCCAAGGTAGGGTCCTCGACCCTCCCCTCAGTCGAACTGAAAATCCAAGCATCCTCCTGTGCAAGTGAGGGCCCACGTGGAGCCTGAGTACTGTCCCCCAGGAAGACTTGCAGGGACACAGGCCAGATATGAGGCTTTGACTCTAGCTTCTGTGCCCTGGACCTCAGTGGCTGGAACTGCACCTCTCCTTTCAGTCATAGCCCATACTTCCTTTGGTGCTCTTATTGTTTCAACCTCCCCCAGATCTGCTAAAGTATGAGTAGCCTCACTTATGAGTTGCCCTATGTGGGGGCAAGAAAAGTCACTCAGACTCAAAGAGAGACGGAGGAGCTATATGAAGCACCAGATTTCTCATTCCCATGGTGAATAACTCCTCATCGAAGCCCTGGGGGTCCATATTATAGATAATATTTTTCATACACAGCTCCCATGACACCTGCATACATTTTCCCCCCTGATTAGGTCAAACTGCCCTGATGGCTGCTGTCAGCCAATCCAGAAGTACCCAATTCACTGAGGTGTGACAGGTATTTGCAACTTGCTGCCAGAGGCAAAGGTCAGTCATCAAGGAAGCCAGTCCACCCATTTCAGAACCTGACATAAAAATTTTTTCCACCCCCATATCCAAGAAATGCAAAAGACCTGTAAGCAGAGGTTCTGATGGACTCTGCTAAAGCCCCATGCTCATGTCCACCAGCTGATCCTGGGTATAGGGGTGGAGCATGGAGTGCTCCACAAGCTGGGGGAGGGGTGGCTCCTACCCCTGAGGAGTTCACAGTTGTTGTATTTTCATTTTCTTAATTACAACTAGATGGGCCTTTAATACAGAAGAGGCTGGTGCCTCAGGTGATGGTCTCAGCAACAGATCGGCCCTCAGCCCCACCCCCTCATCCTCTCCCTACATCTCCTCTGCCATATCCAGGGCTGAAGACACCTCTTTTTTCTCCCCCTCCCCCATGACCTCCTACAACGCAATTTCTCCTTCTGCCTTCTCCCTCACTGTAGCCAAGGACTCTTCCCACAGTGCTAACTGTTTTCTCAATAATAGTCTCTCTTCCTTAAGGGCATCACATAGGTCGTTGCCCAGCTCCTCCAACAATGCTGAAGTGTGTCAATCTCCTGCTGAAGTTTCTCCCTCCTTGATAACCTTCTCTCTCTCCTTGATAACACTCTACACTATCTTGCCAAAAAGAGATCCTAGAATCCCAGCTGCTACATGGCCATTTCGGGCCTCTAAGCATTTTCCTACCTGATGGAGGGCCAATTCTGCAGCCTCCAGTGTCTCCACCTTTCCCTAATTCTGCAGAAGCCCCCAACCCCTCTAGGAGGTGCTTTACCCTAGGCCAGTTTCCCACTAGGGGCTTCCCAACTGGAAGCGCCACATACAGGAGATTCCCTAGGGAAGTTGTGCACCCTACTGCTGCAGCCACTGGGGCCTCCCCACCATTCCTAGAGGCAGCCCACCCAAGGGTTGCACTATGTAGACAGATTTTGGATTCAGAGTTCCCGCTGACTACTGCCAGATAAAACTGGGGGAAAATCACAGGGTAAAATGTCTTTGAAACAGAAATCAGTCAAAGAGAGAAGTATTAAGAAACCCATTTATTTCTTATAAGCAGTCATCCCGTCTTTCTCTTGACCAGGCTGCAGCAGAAGAGCTCCACCCAATCTCTGTAGTGCACATAAGCCCTCACTTGCCATTGTAATTACCAATTGATATGGAAATGGACTAATTCTTTCCACCTATTGGAAATACCTATTTCTATGCAGATTAACTAAAGCCAGGTCAGAGATTCTCGATATATATTGTAATCTTACCCACATCTTCATGTCCACAAATGGGTCAGGACAGATATAACTGGAGACAGAATAGCAATACTTGTGAGATAAGGGCATACTGCCAAGAGATCTAAGAGGTGCACACCTTTCCCTCAATAACAAATAGGGAAATAGCAGAAAAGGACTTTGCATTGAGTTTGCACTGAGTTTAGTTGTGCCTATTCTTTCACTTGTCTTGCCAATGGGTTTCAGCCCCGGGCAAGTTTGCTATGGATTCAGTGTGACCAAAGGAATCAACAGCAAAACGTTCCTGGGGTGAAAGGGTTTATTACCAGCTTGTTCTCTGGCGGTAGGTCGAGCACTAGCATCTGCCTTCTGCGCAGAGCACTGGGTCAAACTCTCTACATAGCGCAACAATAGCTTACTGCCCACAGGTGTGGAGGTGGCAGCCCAGCAACAGGCCAGTTACATCATCAGGTGGTTTAAGTTCAGTGACAATCCTGGCCATAGGAACACCAACTTCCCCACACTCCACCCCTCCAGGATTCTCGTTTTACAATCTACATGCTTTCAATCTTCCACAATGATCCCTGTGTGAGAAAGCTGGAGCACTGCAACTAGATTTCACAATAGCAACAGAGGATAACAACAATTTAGAGATAATAATAAAAATTAAAATACAGCAAGATTTTGATTCAAAAATTATAATAATCCTCAAGCTACAGGAGGTTCTTAATAACAAAGATTATAATAATCCTCAAGCCAGAGGAAGTTCCCAATCCACAGAGAATTTAGGGGCGATAAGACATGTGTTTTAATGCCACCAACATAGGCAAATCTTGTCCATCAGGTAGGATGCATGCAAGAGAGTGATCCTATGATTGAAATGTAGCAGGAAGGGGGTCCCTTCCAGGTCTAGTATACCATACTTTTACTCCTTTCCCTGTGGGGGTTACTGAAGGGTCTATATATTGCCGGAGACCAAAGTGCCCTCACCCACAAAATGGTGTACTTCCGGCTTCTCTTCTGGGTCCTCTGCTCCCGCCGGCACCAACCAAAGCCCAATCACCCCTCTACACCTTCCCGCCGGCACCACCTAAAGTCCAATTGTCTTTTGACCCACCCCTTACTTGCTAACCTGTATAAATTGAGCCTGCAAACAATAAACTCTGCCAGCTTGATCAGACATCCTGTCTTGCTGGTCGTTCTTTGTGTCCCTTGCTTGTTTCATTTCTGCAGGCATCTCCGGCTACACTCCACATTCGTCCCGTGGGTCGGGGCAATATATAGTGCTACTGGAAGTGCATGCACTGGCATTAATGATAAAACAAAACTCCCTGGTAAGATGCTCTTACCTTCTGACCACTCAGGATATACTACTGTGACCTTTGGCAGCCACTCTGATGTTATTCCAGGAATACACAGGAGGCCAGCTTCCAGGCCTTGTCCCTAAGGTGCCAGGAGAGCCAGTCGTCATTGGTCCATGTGTCAAAAGGTCCAAGGCCACATCCACTCAATGGAGTCTCCAGAGTTCAGTGCAGTTGGTGCTGGCAGCAAGATGTTATTCTGGTGGCCAAATCTTGGCTTCACTGATTCTTCCTTTGTTTGTACTTGCAGTTGTATCGGGGAGGCAGCCATATGTGTTAACATGTCTACGGGGCTCAAAGCTCCCTTCTGGGGTCTCTCACTCAAATGCTGTGGTACAGTCCATAAGCAGACTGACCATCCCCACAATCTATTGGTATCTGACTTTAGTCTGGATTTTAACAAGCCATTGTGCCTCTCTATCATGCCTGCTGTGGTAGGATTGTATGACACCTGAAACTTCTACTTGATTCCCAGCTGTCGTACCCATTTTTGCAGCATATGTCCAGTAAAATGGGTGCCTTGATCATTTTCAATAACCTGTGGTCAGCCATAGGCAGCAAAGAGATGCTCCAGACCTTTTAGTCACCTGCTGATCTGCACAACAGGTAGGAAAAGCAACCAGAAATCCAGCAGCTGTGTCCACACAAGTCATTGCATAATGATATCCTTCTGACACAGGGAGAGGCCCAATATAGTCTATCTTCCACCTGATGAGGGGTATAGACCCCTTAGCTATTGTTCCATGTTGCTGTAGAACTCGGTGTAAGTCTCCTTTGGAGCACACGACACACTCCTGCCAGGTTCTACTAACTTCTTCAAAGGTCAAAGGCAAGTCCCACTGATGGGCTACAGCCCACATTGTCTTTTTCCCTGCATGCAACAAATGCTGATGTAGCCATTGGGCTACATCAGAGGCAGGCTTTCCTTCTAACCAACGTATCTGGGCCAATTTATCTGCCTTATCATTTCCTGGGGATGCCAGTGGCAAATGACCTGTCACATGGTATACTGTAATTATTTTGGTCTGACCACAGGCCCATAAGTCTTGCCAATATTTCTTGCCCCCAAAGGGTTCAGTGACCAACCAGCCAGTTGGCATGGTGCCAGGTTGGTAGCCACAGGGTCAAGCCCCAATAGCGGAGGGCTCCTGGCTGATTACAAGCCACACAGCCTGCAACTCTTCCCATTGGCTGCTCTTCCCCTCACCATCTTCCATCCATATTGTCTCAGTCTTAGGATGGAAAGCTATGGCCTTCCATTATGGGGGCTGCCCATGGCTGGAGCCATCTGTGTACCATGCATCTTCAGGTATAGGAGCTCTTCCCTTCTGATAGGGAATCTCTGCTACTAATGGTTCAAAAGCAAGCTCTTCCTGCTTTTCACTAGTATATGTCACCGGCCCCAACAAGTGTTGGAGTTCTTCACTCAAGGTGCTACTAGAGAGAGCACTATGCTGCTATAGGCAAGCACCCCACTTGGCTAGTGTGGTTGTTTGTGTCATACCACTCCTTGGCTTTTAGGTCCAGTCTTGTACCCACCCCAAGATATGATAGGTGGTTATTACCTTTATCAGGGCTATTCCAATGACAGGTTCTGTAGCCAGCAAGGCATGATATATGGCAGCCAGCTGTTTTTCTATCAAAGTGTATCATACCTCTGCCCCCTTCCACAGTTGTGATCAGAATCCAATGGGTTTGTGAGTTTGTTCAAGCCACTGCCAGAGACCCCAGCCATAACCATCTTCAGTGACATGAACATCCAGCTCAGAGGGCCTTGATGGTTCTATCACACTAAAGGTCTGCATGGCCTTGACTGCCCATTTTTCAGATGCACATGTCTCATCCCAGTACCACCTGACACCCTTTCGTACCAACCGGTATAAGAGCTTCTGAATTTGTGCCAAGTGTGGTATAAACAATCTCCAGTAGCCTAGAAGACCTAGAAATTCCTGTAGCAATGTTACAGTTGTGGGGGTAGGAAAGGCCTGGAGTTTGTCTATAACTGCTTCTGGTATAACTTTAGTCTTACCAGACCGGATGAGCCTCAAGAATTTAACAGACAAACCAGGTCCCTGAGCGTTGGTGCTGTTCACAGCCCATCCTTTCTCCTGTAAATGTTGCAGCAGTCTAAGTGATACACCTTCTAGATATGAAAGAGAATCAGATATGAGCATGACATCATCAATATAATGGTACAGCTGAACTGCTGGCAGTTTATCCCTTGTAGCCAAGTCCTGGGCTAAAAGCCCATGACAGATGGTGGGGCTGTGGAGGTATTCCTGTGGGAGGATGCTGAAAGTCCATTGCTGTCCTTCCCACATGAAGGAAAACTGTTCCTGACTTTCCTGCTCAATGTCAATAGAAAAGAAGGCATTAGCAAGATCTACCACATAGTGGTATGTTCCTAGTTCATGGCTGAGGGTATCCATCAAGCCTGCAATAGAGGGGAGAGCAGCATGCATAGGGGGTATGACTTTATTCAGTTCTCTATAATCCACAGTCATATGTCAGGAGCCATCTGGCTTTTTTACAGGCCACACTGGGGAATTGAAAGGACTATGGGTAGGCTTTATAATACCCACCTTTTCCAGCTCCTGGAGAGTTTCTCCAATCTCTTTATGCCCTCCAGGCAGCTTGTATTGTTTGGTATTAGTCACCTGCTGAGGCACAGGCAAAGCTATGGGAGGGTGCCTAGCATGTCCCCTCAGAACTGCTTTCACCACATGTACTCTCAGTCTGAACTCACCCGCAGTGGTCTGCAACCATAGGCCCTGCAGGATGTCAATCCCCAAAATATACTCAGGAATAGGAGATATATACACAGTATACTCTTTTGGGGGTAGATGCCCTATTCCCAAAGGGATTTGGGCTTTTATCACCCTGATAGCCTTCTGCGCAGGGTGAATCCCCATATCCATCTATGGTAGTAGGGGTCCTGGGGAACCACTCAGGGATACCATGAATCAGCGAATATTCAGCCCCTGTGTCCACCAGAGCCAGGACACGTTGTATGTTCACTGGGGACCAATGAATAGCTATTTCAACATGTGGCCTCTGGTCCCCCCCTGGTCCCTCAGGGCAAATACCTTGAACTTTCCCTCAGTCAAACCATTTTCCCCAATCATCTTCCTGTGTGGGCTCAAGTGCGGTGGGTTCGCTTTCCAGCAGGAAGTCTTGCAAACACACAGGCTGGACTCATGGCTCTGTCTCTGACCTCTGCCTCTTTAGCCTTAATGGCTGGAACTGCTGCTCTGGTTTCAGCTTTTGCCACTCCTGCCTCTATTAAATTAACCCATATCTGGGTCCTTGTAACCATCATAGGGCCCTGTAAATTCTTCTTGTAACAGGTTTTATTTATTTCCAGATTCTCATTGCTTCTGACTCTCCTAAGTCTGCTCCTGTACGTGTCACCTTATGGGCTGCCCTAAGTGAGGGGAAAGAATGGCCACTGGAGACCCAAAGAGGGATGTAGGAGCCATTTGAAGTACAATACTTCTCATCCCAGTAGCAAAAATCTCTTCATCTGGGTTATAATTGTCCAAACTATAGATGGCATTTCTTATGCCTAGCTCTTGGAGCACCTGTTGGAGCTCAGCATATGTCTTCCATCTAACAGGAGAGGATGGCAGATCACCTGGATTGGGCCACACAGCACGAAGTGCAGCCATAAGCCAATTGAGGAGGGAGTGACTCCCTGGGTTTGATGTGCATTTTGCAATCACTGCCTCAAGGCAGGCTTCAATGTCAGGGAAGCCAGCTTTCCCATCTCTGATCCCGACAGAACATTTCCATCCACCCCTAAGTCCCACAGGTGCAGAAGCCAAGCCAATATTGACTCGGAGGGCTTCTGCCTAAACCAGGAGCCCAAATCCACCAGCTTAGCCTGAGTATAGGGGTAGACCATTGAGTGCTCCACGACCTGGGGAGGAGGCTGCTCCTCTCCTTGGGGAACTTTCAGCTGCTGGGTTTTTATTTTCTTTACAACCACTGGGCATGCTTTCAATACAGGAGGCACCAGTGCCTCCGGCACCACCCCTTCATCCTTCCCTAGCTCCTCCATTTCTGGGGCTGATGGCACCTTTCTCTGCCCTCCCCCGAGTGCCTCCTCTTCTACAATCTTTACCTTTTCTACTGTGCCTCGCAGCATAGCTACCTGTATCTTCAGAAGATCTCTTACCTTCAGCTCAATGCTTCACAACTTATGTTCTCGTGCCACCTCCACCCGTGCTTCCCTCAGCAGTTTGTCCTTTTCCTCGATGGCCTCTTCCTCCTTCAGAACACCTGGCAGTGCTGCCATCTCATCTTCAATGGCACTTTGCTGCCAGCGCTCTCATGCTGCAACCTCCCGCATCCAGGACATCTCCCTCCTCAGGGCATCCACAGAGGTTTGCAGCTCACATACTTGTGCTGCCTCTTGCAACAATGCCACTTCCCTCCTCAGGGAATCTACTGAATTCCTCAGCTCATGTTCTCATGCCGCGATTCCTTGGGTCTCCTCTGTAGACCTTTATAAGACTGTGAGAAGCAGCCAACCCACAGTCCCTGCTGCCTCACAGGCACTCTGCTTCTCAAAATATCTGCTTACTACATCAAGAGCCATCCCTACTGCCTCAGGTGTCACCTCCACTTGCCTCCAGTCCTGGGGTGGGGCCCAGTTCTCTAGAAGGCAGGCCACCTCAGACCACATACCCATTGGTGGATGATCCACTGTCTCCCCATTCATAGGGGCAGCCTGCTGAAGCACTCCTCCCATAAAGGCAGCCTGTCTTTTCCATTGGTCAACAGTGAACCCTGCCGACTTTCACCAATTGTCCTGCCAATGGGTTTCAGCCCCAGGCAAGTTTGCTATGGATTAGTGTGACCAAAGGAATCGACAGCAAAACGTTCTTGGGGTGAAAGGGTTTATTACCGGCTTGTTCTCTGGTGGTAGGTCAAGCACTAGCATCTGCCTTCTGCGCAGAGCACTGGGCCAAGCTCTCTACATAGCGCAACAATAGCTTATTGCCCACAGGTGTGGAAGTGGCAGCCCAGCAACAGGCCAGTAACATCATCAGGTGGTTTAAGTTCAGTGAGGACCCTGGCCACAGGAACCCCAACTTCTCCACACACTTCCTCACCTGCTAGCCTTTTAACTCTGGAAGTTGTGGCTTGTAATGAAGCTGATCATAACAATTAATGAAAATGATGAGTTTTATTTTCTTTATGTAGCTATACAGTGAGTTAATTTGTAAGCTTTGTACACATAGATTCCACCAAATAAGATGTTAATATATAATATGTATGGAGGACAGAAAGTGAGATCACCAGATCTGGAAGTAATATCACCAAAGTGAGAACACCAGAAGGGAGAACACAGGAACTGTAAGTGACAGCACAAGATGTGAGATCAGCCCAGAAGTGCCATCATTGTGAGCCTGTGTATATAAGCTGTGCTCAGAAATAAAACCGTGTCACTATTCCACCACCAGTGGTCAGTGGACCTCCTGATCCCAACTTTGGTTTCTGTGATATTCTTGCTATCTCTGTATTTTTCTTGCACCTCCCATCCAGCCCTCTCAAGTTCAGTTAATGAGACAGGGACCATGGGTGTAGTCAGAGTAGGCTGAGGGCCTTGGGGAAAAGCAGGGTGGAATATTTATAGTCAGGGCAATGTAACAGTGGACAAAGAAGTCCCTACTGAATCTGTGCTAAACATTACACAAAGTCAAGGTCATACTAATTCTCTAGGATAAAGATATATACATCTTCAGAGAGATCAGTTAAAGGTCAAAAGGCCAGAAGCAACTTTGCCTGGAAAGTTTGAGTGTTCTGCAAGGGTATCAGCATAACCCATGACTCCGCTGTCAGCCCTAGCAATCAGACTACAACCCAGCCACTTTAAGGACAGAGCGGGTGGTACAAGTTCATAAAACTAAGCCTTTTTTTGATGTTCTCAAAAAATCCTCAACTGCCTATAAAACCCCCTAGACAGTGCACCACTACAGGCTCTCTTGTCCCCTCCTGGCCTGAGCCAGGAGCTCTTTCCTCTCACTTTATTTAAAAATAAAAGCCTGATCCTTGCTCTCCTACCTTGAGTGTTTGTGAAGCTCATTCTTCAGCTTCATGAACAAGAACCCTGGCATCACCATCTAGCCCTCTCAAGTTCAGTTGGATTGTGGAGCTGATCTCTGTAGGTGGTGCCAAAATAGGGACCTAAGAACAGCATGACAGCAGCCCTAAAGGAGGAGATTCTCCAAGGGGCCCTGAGGGGAAGACATGATGAGTCATAAGGTAAAGCAAAAATATAGTCCAGAGGGAGGTACGGAAGCAATAGGGTCAAGAGTAAAACTTGGGACAGACAGGGTTGAAGAATTGTCTGGGTCAAAGGACCATAAAATCTTTGTACATATGCTTAAAACTATAAACATGGGGGTATGGAGCCAAGATGGTGGCAAGAGTAGAGCAGCAGAAATCTCCTCCCAAGACCATATATATTTTTGAAAATACAACTATTTCTAAAAGAGAGACCAGAAAATACAGGACAACAGCCAGACTACATTCACAACCCAGCAACTTGCGAAGGGGGTAAGACACAAGCTGTGCCCCAGCAGGACCCGAGCGCCCCTCACCCCAGCTCCTGGCAGGAGGAGAGGAGTTGGAGCGGGGTGGGACAGGGAGCACAGGACTGCTAAACACCCAACCCTATCCATCCGCACCAGAGCGCAGAAACACAGCCTGTGCATGGGGTGCTAGAAACTAGGGAAACAGGACAGTAAGACCTGTGAGTCGATCCCTGCATCCAGCACACCTGGGACAAAGAAAAGTGAGTGCTTTTTGAAAGTCTTAAAGGGACAGAGACCCCACAGCTGAACAGAAATGTCCTGGGACACTTAGCTCAGCAGCTGGGAATCCCAGGGAACTCCGGGCGCCTGAACACCCTGGGCAGAAGCACAGCTCAGAGGCCTCTCATGGTGATAAACAGCCTCCAACCCTTTTAACCCTCTGAAGCAGCTCTGCCATAGTGGAGAATCAGCCTGAGGCAGTAGGGCTGAGCTTCTTTCACAGCAGCCGGGCAAGAATTAGAAACACCGTCTGTGTGCAGATGCCCAGCAGAAGCCACTAGGGGTCGCTGTTCTCCCAGGAGAGGAAGGCCACAAACCAGCAAGAAGGGACGTTCTTCCAGGCAACACACGTGCCAGCTCCTCATAAATAACTCTATTGCGATGAAAAGGCAAAAGAATTTGATACAGACCAGATTATCCCAGATATCCTCCCCTGACAAGGAATTTGGGGAGATAGACCTAACCAATCTCCTTGAAAAAGAATTCAAAATAAAGGTCATAACCATGCTGATGGAGCTGCAGAGAAATATGCAAGAGCTGAGGGATGATGTCCAGAAGGATATTACAGAAATGAAACAATCTCTGGAAGGATTTTTAAGCAGAATGGATAAGATGGAAGAGGCCATTGATGGAATAGAAATCAGAGAAGAGGAATGCATAGAAGCTGATGCAGAGAGAGATAAAAGTATCTCCAGGAATGAATCAATATTAAGAGAACTGCATGACCAATCCAAATGGAACAATACCTGCATTATAGGGGTACCAGAAGAAGAAGAGAGAGAGAAAGGGATAGAAAGTGTATTTGAAGACATAACTGCTGAAAACTTCCCCAAACTAGGGGAGAAAATAATCGATCATAACACAGAAGTACACAGAACTCCCAACAGAAGGAACCCAAGGAGGACAACACTAAGACACATAATAATTAAAATGGCAAAGATAAAGGACAGGGACAGAGATTTAAAGGCAGCTAAAGAGAGGAAAAATGTCACCTATAAAGGAAAATCCATCAGGCTATCATCAGACTTCTCGAAAGAAACCTTACAGGCAAGAACAGGCCAGAAGAGAATGGCTTGATATATTTACCACAATTAAACAGAAGGGCCTTGAACCAAGAATACTGTATCCAGCACGATTATCATTTAAATATGATGGAGGGATTAAAAAATTCCCAGACAAGCAAAAGTTGAGAGAATTTGCCTCCCACAAACCACCTCTACAGGGTCTTTTAGAGGGACTGCTCTAAATGGGAGCACTCGTAAGGCTAAACAGATGTTATCAGAGAAAATAAAATCACAGCAAAGAAAGCAGACAAACCACATATTAACTAAAGACAAAAAATAAAATCAACTACCCAGAAAAGCAGTTAAAGGAAACACAAATGAGCAAAGAATAAAACACCCAAAATATAAATAATGGAGGAGAAGGAATAAGAAGGGAGAGAAATAAAGAATCACCAGACAGTGTTCATAATATCTCAATAACTGAGTTATGTTAGGCAGTAAGATACTAAAGAAGCAAAACTTGAACCTTTGACCACGAATCTAAAGCCTGCAATGGCAATGAGTACATATCTTCCAAGAATCACCTTAAATGCAAATAGACTGAAAGCACCAATCAAAAGACACAGAGTAATAGAATGGATGAAAAAGCAAGACCCATCTATATGTTGCTTACAAGAAACTCACCTCAAACCCAAAGACATGCACAGACTAAAAGCCAAGGGATGGAAAAAGATATTTCATGCAAACAACAGGGAGAAAAAAGCAGGTGTTGCTGTATTGGTATTAGACAGAATAGACTTCAAAAAAAAAAGAAAGTAACAAGAGATAAAGAAGGACACTACATAATGATAAAGGGGTCAGTCCAACAAGAGGATATAACTATTATAAATATATGTGCACCTAACACAGGAGCACCAGCTTATGTGAAAAAAATACTAACAGAACTAAAGACTGAAATAGAATGCAATACATTCATTTTAGGAGACTTCAACACACCACTCACTCCAAAGGACAGATCCACCAGACAGAAAATAAGTAAGAACACAGAGGCACTGAACAACACACTAGAACAGATGGACCTAATAGACATCTACAGAACTCTACATTCAAAAGCAAGCGGTACACATTATTCTCAAGGGCACATGGGACATTTTTCAGAATAGGCAACATACTAGGCCACGAAAAGAGCTTCAGTAAATTCAAAAAAAATGAAATCCTACCAACCAACTTGTCAGACCACAAAGGTATAAAACAAGAAATAAATTGTACAAAGAAAGCAAAAACACTCACAAACACATGGAGGCTTAACAAAATGCTCCTAAATAATCAATGGATCAATGACCAAATTAAAATGGAGATCCAGCAATATATGGAAGCAAATGACAACAACAACACAAAGCCCCAACTTCTGGGGGATGCAGCAAAAGCAGTCTTAAGAGGAAAGTATATGGCAATCCAGGCATATTTGAAGAAGGAAGAACATTCTCAAATGAATAGTCTAATGTCACAATTATCAAAATTAGAAAAAGAAGAACAAATGAGGTCTAAAGTCAGCAGAAGGAGGGACATAATAAAGATCAGAGAATAAATAAATAAAATTGAGAAGAATAAAACAATAGAAAGAAATCAGTGAAACCAAGAGCTGGTACTTTGAGAAAATAAACAAAATAGATAAGCCTCTAGCCAAACTTATTAAGAGAAAAAGAGAATCAACAGAATCAGAAATGAGAAAGTTAAAATCATGACAGACACCATAGAAATACAAAGAAGTATTAGAGAATACTATGAAAACCTACATGCTAACAAGTTGGAAAACCTAGAAGAAATGGACAACTTCCTAGAAAAATACAACCTTCCAAGACTGACCAAGGAAGAAACACAAATTCTAAAAAAAACAATTACCAGCAAAGAAATTGAAGAGGTAATAAAAAAACTACCCAGGTCAGATAGATTTACCTCAGAATTTTATCAGACATACAAAGAAGACATAATACCCATTCTCCTTAAAGTTTTCCAAAAAATAGAGGAGGAGGGAATACTGCCACACTCACTCATTCTATGAAGCCAACATCACCCTAATACCAAAACCAGACAAAGACCCCACCAAAAAAGAAAATTACAGACCAATATCCCTGATGAACATAGATGCAAAAATACTCAATAAAATATTAGCAAACCGAATTCAAAAATATATCAAAAGGATCACGCACCACGATCAAGTGGGATTCATCCCAGGGATGCAAGGATGGTACAACATTCGAAAATCCATCCACATCATCCATCACATCAACAGAAAGAAGGACAAAAACCACATGATCATCTCCATAGATGCTGAAAAAGCATTCAACAAAATTCAACATCCATTCATGATAAAAACTCTCAGCAAAATGGGTAAAGAGGGCAAGTACCTCAACATAATAAAGGCCATATATGATAAGCCCACAGCTAATGTCATACTGAACAGCGAGAAGCTGAAGGCTTTTCCACTGAGATCAGGAACAAGACAGGGATGCCCACTCTCCCCACTGTCATTCAACATGGTACTGGAGGCCCTAGCCACAGCAATTAGGCAAAACAAAGAAATACAACCAATTCAAATTGGTAAAGAAGAAGTTAAGCTATCACTGTTTGCAGATGACATGATACTGCACATAAAAAACCCTAAAGACTTCACTCCAAAAGTACTAGAACTGATATCGGAGTACAGCAAAGTTGCAGGATATAAAATTAACACACAGAAATCTGTAGCTTTACTATACACTAACAATGAATTAATAGAAAGAGAAATCAGGAAAACAATTCCATTCACAATAGCATCAGAAGAATAAAATACCTAGAAATAAGCCTAACCAAGGAAGTGAAAGACCTACACCATGAAAACTGTAAGACACTCTTAAGAGAAATTAAAGAGGACACTAACAAATGGAAACTCATCCCATGCTCTTTGTTGGGAAGAGTTAATATCATCAAAATGGCCATCCTGCCCAAAGCAATATACAGATTTGATGCAATTCCTATCAAATTACCAACAACATTCTTCAATGAACTGGAACAAATAGTTCAAAAATTCATATGGAAACAACAAAGACCCTGAATAGCCAAAGAAATCTTGAGAAGGAATAATAAAGGGGGGGGATCTTGTTCCCCAATTTCAAGCTCTACTACAAAGCCACAGTAATCAAGATAATTTGGTACTGGCACAAGAACAGAGCCACAGACCAATGGAACAGAACAGAAACTTCAAACATTAACCCAAACATATATGGTCAAGTAATATTCGATAAAGGGGCCATGGACATACAATGGGGAAATGATAGTCTCTTCAACACATGGTGCTGGCAAAACTGGAAAGCTACATGTAAGAGAATGAAACTAGATCACTGTCTAACCCCATACACAAAAGTAAATTCGGAATGGATCAAAGATCTAAATTTATGTCATGAAACCATAAAACTCCTAGAAAAAAACATAGGCAAAATCCTCTTGGACATAAACATGAGTGACTTCTTCATGAGAATATCTCCCCAGGCAAGGGAAACAAAAGTAAAAATGAACAAGTGGGACTATATCAAGCTGAAAAGCTTCTGTACAGCAAAGGACAGCATCAATAGAATAAAAGAGTACCCTACAGTATGGGAGAATATATTCATAAATGACAGATCCAATAAAGGCTTGACATCCAAAGTATATAAAGAGCTCATGCACTTCAACAAACAAAATCAAATAATCCAATTAAAAAATGGGCATAGGAGCTGAACAGACAGTTCACCAAAGAAGAAATTCAGATGGCCAACAGACACATGAAAAGATGCTCCACCTTGCTAGTTATCAGAGAAATGCAAATTAAAAGCACAATAAGATATCATCTCACACCAGTAAGGATCGCTACCATCTGAAAGAAAAACAACAAATGTTGGCGAGGTTGTGGAGAAAGGGGAACCCTCCTACACTGCTGGTCAGAATGTATATTAGTTCAACCATTGTGGAAAGCAGTGTGGAGGTTCCTCAAAAAGCTCAAAATAGACATACCATTCGACCCAGGAATTCCACTTCTAGGAATTTACCCTAAGAATTCAGTAGCCCAGTTTGAAAAAGACAGATGCACCCCTATGTTTATTGCAGCACTATATACAATAGCCAAGAAATGGAAACAACCTGTGTCCATCAGTAGATGAATGGATAAAGAAGATGTGGTACATATACAAAATGTAATATTATTCAGCCATAAGAAGAGAACAAATCCTACCATTTGCAACAACATGGATGGAGCTAGAGGGTATTATGCTCAGTGAAATAAACCATGTGGAGAAAGACATGTATCAAATGATTTCACTCATATGTGAAGTACAAGAACAAAGAAAAACTGAAGGAACAAAGCCGCAGCAGAATCATAGAACCCAAGAATGGACTAACAGTTACCAAAGGGAAAGGGACTAAGGAGGATGGGTGGGAAGGGAGGGGTATTACAATTAGCATGTATAATTAGCATGTAGGGGGTGGGCATGGGGAGGGCTTTGCAACAAAGGGTAGACAAGTAGTGATTCTACACTGCTGGATAGTGACTGTATGTGGTGTGTGTGGGGGTACTTGGTGAAGGGGGGTAGCCTAGTAAACATAAGGTTCTTCATGTAATTGTAGATTAATGATAATAAAAAAAACTATAAACATGGGACAGTTTGGGTCACAGGTCCAAGATATCTTTGTACATATATGTTTAAGCTATGCTTCATGACCATGGCTGTAATGTGCACAGCCAGCAGGTAGAATCTTTTCTCACTTTTGAGCAGGAAACGTGCCGTTGGTTCCCTGAATAAGGGAGAGTAAATGAGCAGACTTGGCAAAAAGTGGGGCTGCAGCTTAAACAGCACTTCTCACATCATGGGTCTCGGGACTTTCCTGTGAAAACATTTTCCCTGTGGAATTTTGTGAAAGTCTGGGCTCCTCCCTCAAAACCTCCCATTTTCCAGATAAACTTCTTGAAGGGAACGTTATGGCTGAACAACTTAAACAGTGTGTAACTGGCTATGAGGCGCCTGTAAAGTCCATGGCCTCGGGGAGTGTTAAACCTTTGCCTCCCACATGTGGGCGGGGACTTCCCCGGGAGGAACAACAGTGCCCTCGGGAGTAGTCAGGGTCCTCAGGGTAGGGAGGATAATGCTGATACAGATCCACCCAAGGACATGGAATCTGTTCTGGCTGTTCTTGAGGTAACTGTAAGTCTCCCCCACTCCCTCCCCTTGCAACTCTACCGTATTCTCTCCAGTAATTTGCAAATTCACTATGAACAGGAAAACTGATATCAAACAAAGAATATGAAAGTGGAGTCATAGTAGTTAATTTAGCATGCAGGCCCAGCCATAAACTACATAGTAAAAGGCAGGATGGATTCCATTCTAACTTACTCTTTAGCAAACAGACAATAGCTCAGTACATAATTACATTATCATTTTGCAACTGAACATTAGTAACTAGAAAATCTTTGTATCAGTTTCTGTCTGTGTGTGCATTCTTTTATGCTAACTGTAGTCATTACATCTCAGTGTATATGTTTGTATGTCTAAATGTGTAAATGGAAATTATTTTTTTTACCTCTAGATTGTATTAATAAAAATTAATTTAAAGACAAGTGCTTGTACATCACTTTAGTTGAAGTCTACTTAGTTTTACGAAAGGATGGTGGGCGCGGAGAAGGAAGAGGACCCAGCAGCTAGAAGAGGCAAAATGTAACATCCTGGCCTTGGCTATGGGTAAAAAAGATTTAAAAATTAATAAAGTATGCCTTCTGAAATTAATAACTAGACGTGTGTCCTTACTCAGCATGGGGGTCAAAAATTTGTACATATGCATTGTATTTAAAGGCTGGGAAATTTAAAAGGAGAAAATCACTCACAGTTTCTTTAACAAAATAAAAACAATGTTAATGATCTCCAAAACAAAATAAATAAAATAAAAATAAAGACAAGTGCTTGTAAAAATTGGGCATTCTAAAACTTCCAGAAATTTTAATAAAAGATATTAAGCACTAATGCTACTTTAACTAAAACAAACATTTACTTATGGTTATCGGCTGCCTAAATTTAACTAAAGTCATTTAAGTTGATGTTATCTGTTAAATCTTTTAAGAAAAAAATGTTTAAATAGAAACATGACTTTGTCAGCTTTAGTGAAGGTTTTGTGAGTAATCTAGCATTGTTGTTAAGAATGAGTAAACAAGCGTTGAAGTGTATTACAGTGTGTATACACACAAACAGCCTAAGAATATTTGTGGTAACCTAAAACCTTAAAGTTTTGCTAAGTAGAAATATTTTGTTCTTAGTGAGAAATTGTGCTGTAAAACACATTTCCAGAAATTATAAAATGTGTTCATATATTTATCAAAAGAATGCTAGTGTAACAGTTTACAATAGCCTACTTTTCAGTGTTCACTGAAAATTAAGGTACCTAATGGTTTTAAGATCTAATTAAAACTACTTAAAATGATAAGGAAAACATTTCTGTATGCTAAAGAGTCTGAGTTTTGATAAGTCATGATATCCAGTACACAGCAAAACTTTAGTTTTTTCTGTTTGTGAAACGGACAAAGTGTTCTTGAACTACTAGTCGGTTGTTAATGTTAAATAACTGTATAACTTTCTGTATTTGCCTTTGAACCTTTTTTTTAATTTTTTAATTTTGGTATTATTAATCTACAATTTTATTGTCATTCTATTTAAGTAGATACATATTGTTTAAAAGTAACCTATAGGGGCGGAGCCAGGATGGCAGCATGAGTAGAGCAGTGGAAATCTCCTCCCCAAAACACATAGAGCTATGAAAATATAACAAAGAAAACTCTTCCTAAAATAGAGACCAGAGGACACAGGACAACATCCAGACCACATCCACACCTGCAAGAACCCAGCACCTTGCCAAGGGGGTAAGATACAAGCCCTGGCCCGGCGGGACCCGAGCGCCCCTCCCCCCGGCTCCCGGCAGGTGGAAAGAAACCGGAGTGGTTTTTTTTTTTGGCGAGTGCCTTTTGGAAGCCTTAAAGGAACAGGGACCCCATTGCTAGGGAGGCACGGCGGCGGGACCGGTGAGCGGGTGCCTGGGACCGGCACCTGAGGACAAAGAATATTGCTTGTCTTTCCCTATGGGACCGGTGGGCGGGTGCCTGAGACCGGCACCTGAGGACGGAGGAAATCGTGCGTTTTCCACCTTTTTTTTTCTCTTTTTGGCAAGTGCTTTTTGGAAGCCTTAAAGGGACAGGGACTCCAGTGCTAGGGAGGCAGAGCAGCATGACCGGTGAGCGGGTGCCTGGGACCGGCGCCTGAGGACGGAGGAAATTGCGCATTTTTCCCCTTTTTTTTTTTCTCTTTTTGGTGAGTGCTTTTTGGAAGCCTTAAAGGGACAGAGACTCCGGTGCTAGGGAGGCAGAGCAGCACGACCGGTGAGCGGGTGCCTGAGACTGGTGCCTGAGGACAAAGAATATTGCTTGTCTTTCCCTATGGGACCGGTGGGCGGGTGCCTGAGACCGGCACCTGAGGACGGAGGAAATCGTGCGTTTTCCACCTTTTTTTTTCTCTTTTTGGCAAGTGTTTTTTGGAAGCCTTAAAGGGACAGGGACTCCAGTGCTAGGGAGGCAGAGCAGCATGACCGGTGAGCGGGTGCCTGGGACCGGCGCCTGAGGACGGAGGAAATTGCGCATTTTTCCCCTTTTTTTTTTTCTCTTTTTGGCGAGTGCTTTTTGGAAGACTTAAAGGGACAGGGACCCCAGTGCTAGGGAGGCAGAGCAGCACGACCGGTGAGCGGGTGCCTGGGACCGGCACCTGAGGAGGGAGGAAATCGCGTGTTTTTCCCATTTTTTTTTCTCTTTTTGGTGAGTGCTTTTTGGAAGCCTTAAAGGCACAGGGACCCCAGTGCTAGGGAGGCAGGGCAGCGGGACCAGTGAGCGGGTGCCTGAGACCAACGCCTGAGGACAAAGAATATCTCGTGTTTTTCTCTGCGGGACCGGAGGGCGGGTGCTTGAGACCGGCGCCTGAGGACGGAGGAAATCGTGCATTTTTCCTCTTTTTTTTTCTCTTTTTGGCGAGTGCTTTTTGGGAGCCTTAAAGGGACAAGGACCCCGGTGCTAGGGAGGCAGAGCAGCAAGACCGGTGAGCGGGTGCCTGGGACCAGCACCTGAGGAGGGAGGAAATAGCGCGTTTTTCCCCTTTTTTTTTTCTCTTTTTGGTGAGTGCTTTTTGGAAGCCTTAAAAGGACAGGGACCCCGGTGCTAGGGAGGCAGGATGGCGGGACCGGTGAGAGGGTGCCTGGGACCGGCGCCTGAGGACAAAGAATATCGCGCGTATTTCCCTGAGGGACCGGTGGGCGGGTGCTTTTTGGAAGCCTTGAAAGGACAGGGACCCTGGTGATAGGGAGGCAGGGCAGCAGAACCAGTAAGCAGGTGCCTGGAACCAGAGCCTGAGGACAAAAAAAATGGCGTGTTTTTTCCTTTTTTTTTTTTTTTTTTTTCAGTTCCCTCTCTCATTGTTGCTGTTCTTGTTTTGGTTTGAAGAGTGCTTTTTGGAAGTCTTAAAGGGGCAGGACAGGACACTTAGAACAGAGGCAGGGAATCTGGGGATCTCTGGGTATTCTAACCCCCTGGGCAACAGGGAGCACAGAGGCCCCTTATGGAGATAAATAGCCTCCGGCTGCTCCCCTTCCAATGGGGCTCCACCACTTTGGAGGAGCAGCCCCAGCCAGGTCACACCCACAGCAACAGCAGAGATAAACACCATAGCAAACGGGCAGGTAGCAGAAGCCCTGTCTGCGCACAGCTGACAAGCATAAGCCACTAGAGGTCGTTATTCTCCCAGGAGAGGAAGGCCACAAACCAACAATAAGGGAAGCTCTTCCAGCAGTCACTCGTACCAGCTCTGCAAACTACCTCTATCACCATGAAAGGCAAAACTACAGGCAGACAAAGATCACAGAGACAACACCTGAGAAGGAGACAGACCTAACCAGTCCTCCTGAAAAAGAATTCAAAATAAAAATCATGAACATGCTGACAGAGATGCAGAGAAAAATACAAGAGCAATGGGATGAGATGCAGAGAAAAATGCAAGAGCAATGGGATGAAGTCCGGAGGGAGAGCACAGATGTCAGGAAGGAGATCACAGAAGTGAAACAATCCCTGGAAGGATTTATAAGCAGAATGGATAATATGCAAGAGGACATTGAAGGAATAGAAGCCAGAGAAAAGGAACATATAGAAGCTGACATAGAGAGAGATAAAAGGATTTCCAGGAATGAAACAACACTAAGAGAACTATGTGACCAAGCCAAAAGGAATAATATTCATATTATAGGGGTACCAGAAGAAGAAGAAAGAGGAAAAGGGATAGAAAGTCTCTTCGAAGAAATAATTGCTGAAAACTTCCTCAAACTGGGGGAGGAAATAATCGAACAGACCATGGAATTACATGGAACCCCCAACAGAAAGGAACCAAGGAGGACAACACCAAGACACATAGTAATTAAAATGGCAAGGATCAAGGACAAGGAAAGAGTTTTAAAGGCAGCTAGAGAGAAAAAGCTCACCTATAAAGGAAAACCCATCAGGCTAACATCAGACTTCTCGACAGAAACCCTACAGGCCAGAAGAGAATGGCATGATATACTTAATGCAATGAAACAGAAGGGCCTTGAACCATGGATACTGGATCCAGCACGACTATCATCTAAATATGATGGTGGGATTAAACAATTCCCAGACAAGCAAAAGCTGAGGGATTTTGCTTCCCACAAACCACCTCTATAGGGTATCCTACAGGGACTGCTCTAGATGGGAGCACTCCTAAAAAAGAGCACAGAACAAAACACACAACACATGAAGAATGGAGGAGGAGGAATAAGAAGGGAGAGAAGAAAAGAATCTCCAGAAAGTGTATATAACAGCTCAATAAGTGAGCTAAGTTAGGCAGTAAGATACAAAAGAAGCTAACCTTGAACCTTTGGTAACCACGAATCTAAAGCCTGCAATGGCAATAAGTACATATCTCTCAATAGTCACCCTAAATGTAAATGGACTTAATGCACCAATCAAAAGACACAGAGTAAGAGAACGGATAAAAAAGCAAGACCCATCTATATGCTGCTTACAAGAAACTCACCTTAAACCCAAAGACAAGCATAGACTAAAAGTCAAGGGATGGAAAAACATATTTCAGGCAAACAACAGCGAGAAGAAAGCAGGGGTTGCAGTACTTTGAAGTCAGACAAAATAGACTTCAAAACAAAGAAAGTAACAAGAGATAAAGAAGGATTCTATATAATGATAAAGGGCTCAGTCCAACAAGAGGATATAACCATTCTAAATATATATGCACCCAATACAGGAGCACCAGCACATGTGAAGCAAATACTAACAGAACTAAAGAGGGAAATAGACCACAATGCATTCATTTTAGGAGAATTCAACACACCACTCACCCCAAAGGATAGATCCACCGGGCAGAAAATGAGTAAGGACACACAGGCACTGAACAACACACTAGAACAGATGGACCTAATAGACATCTATAGAACTCTACATCCAAAAGCAACAGGATATACATTCTTCTCAAGTGCACATGGAACATTCTCCAGAATAGACCACATACTAGCTCACAAAAAGAGCCTCAGTAAATTCCAAAATATTGAAATTCTACCAACCAATTTTTCAGACCACAAAGATATAAAAGTAGAAATAAATTCTAGAAAGAAAGCAAAAAGGCTCACAAACACATGGAGGCTTAACAACATGCTACTAAATAATCAATGGATCAATGAACAAATCAAAATTGAGATCAAGGAATATATAGAAACAAATGACAACAACAACACTAAGCCCCAACTACTGTGGGGCGCCGCGAAAGCAGTCTTAAGAGGAAAGTATATAGCAATCCAGGCACACTTGAAGAAGGAAGAACAATTCTAAATGAATAGTCTAACATCACAAATATCGAAACTGAAAAAAGAAAAACAAATGAGGCCTAAACTCAGCAGAAGGAGGTACGTAATAAAGATCAGGGAAGAAATAAACAAAATTTAGAAGAATAAAACAATAGCAAAAATCAACGAAACCAAGAGCTGGTTCTTTGAGAAAATAAACAAAATAGATAAGCCTCTAGCCAAACTTATTAAGAGAAAAAGAGAATCAACACAAATCAGCATAATCAGAAATGAGAATGGAAAAATCACGACAGACTCCACAGAAATACAAAGAATTATTAAAGACTACTATGAAAACCTATATGCCAACAAGCTGGAAAACGTAGAAGAAATGGACAACTTCCTAGAAAAATACAACCTCCCAAGACTGACCAAGGAAGAAACACAAAAGTTAAACAAACCAATTATGAGCAAAGAAATTGAAATGGTAATCAAAAAACTACCCAAGAACAAAACCCCAGGGCCGGACGGATTTACCTCGGAATTTTATCAGACACACAGGGAAGACATAATACCCATTCTCCTTAAAGTATTCCAAAAAATAGAAGAAGAGGGAATACTCCCAAACTCATTCTATGAAACCAACATCACCCTAATACCAAAACCAGGCAAAGACCCCAC
The DNA here is from genome assembly GCF_040802235.1 of Manis javanica. Taxonomy (NCBI): domain Eukaryota; kingdom Metazoa; phylum Chordata; class Mammalia; order Pholidota; family Manidae; genus Manis; species Manis javanica. The sequence goes on from NC_133169.1 coordinate 25,821,798, forward strand.
CAAAAAAGAAAATTACAGACCAATATCCTGATGAATGTAGATACAAAAATACTCAATAAAATATTAGCAAACAGAATTCAACAGTATATCAAAAGGATCATACACCATGACCAAGTGGGATTCATCCGAGGGATGCAAGGATGGTACAACATTCAAAAATCCATCAACATCATCCACCAAATCAACAAAAACAAAGACAAAAACCACATTATCATCTCCATAGATGCTGAAAAAGCATTTGACAAAATTCAACATCCATTCATGATAAAAACTCTCAGCAAAATGGGAATAGAGGGCAAGTACCTCAATATAATTAAGGCCATATATGATAAACCCACAGCCAGTATTATACTGAACAGCGAAAAGCTGAAAGCATTTCCCCTGAGATCGGGAACAAGGCAGGGATGCCCACTCTCCCCACTGTTATTTAACATAGTACTGGAGGTTCTAGCCACGGCAATCAGACAAAACAAAGAAATACAAGGAATCCAGATTGGTAAAGAAGAAGTTAAACTGTCACTATTTGCAGATGATATGATACTGTACATAAAAAACCCTAAAGACTCCACTCCAAAACTACTAGAACTGATATCGGAATACAGCAAAGTTGCAGGATACAAAATTAACACACAGAAATCTGTAGCTTTCCTATACATTTACAATGAATCAATAGAAAGAGAAATCAGGAAAACAATTCCATTCACCATTGCATCAAAAAGAATAAAATACCTAGGAATAAACCTAACCAAAGAAGTGAGAGACTTACACTCTGGAAACTACAAGCCACTCTTAAGAGAAATTAAAGGGGACACTAATAAATGGAAACTCATCCCATGCTCATGGCTGGGAAGAATTAATATCATCAAAATAGCCATCCTGCCCAAAGCAATATACAGATTTGATGCAATCCCTCTCAAATTACCAGCAACATTTTTCAATGAATTGGAACAAATAATTCAAAAATTCATATGGAAACACCAAAGACCCCCGAATAGCCAAAGCAATCCTGAAAAAGAAGAATAAAGTACGGGGGATCTCACTCCCCAACTTCAAGCTCTACTACAAAGCCATAGTAATCAAGACAATTTGGTACTGGCACAAGAACAGATCCACAGACCAGTGGAATAGATTAGAGACTCCAGAAATTAACCCAAACAAATATGGTCAATTAATATTTGATAAAGGAGCCATGGACATACAATGGCAAAAGGACAGTCTCTTCAACAGATGGTGCTGGGAAAACTGGACAGCGACATGTAGGAGAATGAAACTGGACTATCGGCTCACCCCATATACAAAGGTAAACTCAAAATGGATCAAAGACCTGAATGTAAGTCATGAAACCATTAAACTCTTGGAAAAAAACATAGGCAGAAACCTCTTAGACATAAATATGAGTGACCTCTTCTTGAACATATCTCCCCGGGCAAGGAAAACAACAGCAAAAATGAGCAAGTGGGATACATTAAGCTGAAAAGCTTCTGTACAGCGAAAGACACCATCAATAGAACAAAAAGGAACCCTACAGTGTGGGAGAATATATTTGAAAATGACAGATCCGATAAAGGCTTGATGTCCAGAATATATAAGAAGCTCACACGCCTCAACAAACAAAAAACAAATAACCCAATTAAAAAATGGGCAGAGGAACTGAACAGACATTTCTCTAAAAAAGAAATACAGATGGCCAAGAGACAAATGAAAAGATGCTCCTCATCGCTAATTATCAGAGAAATGCAAATTAAAACTACAATGAGGTATCACCTCACACCAGTAAGGATAGCTGCCATCCAAAAGACAAACCACAACAAATGTTGGCGAGGCTGTGGAGAAAGGGAACCCTCCTACACTGCTGGTGGGAAGGTAGGTTAGTTCAACCATTGTGGAAAGCAGTTTGGAGGTTCATCAAAATGCTCAAAACAGACCTACCATTTGACCCAGGAATTCCACTCCTAGGAATTTACCCTAAGAACGCAGCAATCAAGTTTGAGAAAGACAGATGCACCCCTATGTTTATCGCAGCACTATTTACAATAGCCAAGAATTGGAAGCAACCTAAATGTCCATCGGTAGATGAATGGATAAAGAAGATGTGGTACATATACACAATGGAATACTACTCAGCCATAAGAAGTGGAAAAATCCAACCATTTGCAGCAACATGGATGGAGCTGGAGTGTATTATGCTCAGTGAAATAAGCCAAGTGGAGAAAGAGAAATACCAAATGATTTCACTCATCTGAGGAGTATAAGAACAAAGGAAAAACTGAAGAAACAAAACAGCAGTGGAATTACAGAACCCAAAAATGGACTAACAGGTACCAAAGGGAAAGGAACTGGGGAGGATGGGTGGGCAGGGAGTTATAAGGGGGGGAAGAAGAAGAGGGGTATTAAGATTAGCATGCATGGGGGGGAGGGAGAAAGGGGAGGGTGGGCTGCACAATACAGAGAGGACAAGTAGGGATTCTACAACATTTTGCTAAGCTGATGGACAGTAACCGTAATGTGGTTGTTAGGCGGGACCTGATATAGGGGAGAGAATAGTAAACATAGTACTCTTCATGTAAGTGTAGATTAAAGATTAAAAAAAAAAAGGAAGAAAGAAAGAAAGAAAAGGGGGATTACTCCTTGATAGGATAAAACTATTGGTAAATCAAAGATCAATGCATGCTTTAAATATCCTTAATGTTGATCACTTAAAGCGTGTCAGATGATCAGCTATGGAGGTACTCTTTTCTGATAATATTCCTTTCTCTTAATAAAAAAAAAAAAAAAAAAGCAGTCCCTGTGTGCTGACCTCCAATGAGTTCTGCACAGTGGTATAGAGGGCATGTCAGAGTGTGGGCAAAGGGTCTGTTTGTTTCTATGCAGAAGACCAAGGCCTAGCTTGGATACCCAGAAAATGAACTAAGATACAATATGAGGAGGAGCTTCCGGCATCAGCACTCTCTGGAGGACTCGTGCCGGGGGATGATCATCAAAAAGCCTCCACAGGGATCTGCGTGATGCTGTGGTTGTGGCTGCGTCCACCCCACCATTTCCTGGACTTGCCATTGGAATGAGGAGGGAGATGTCTAGGCTGGCACGTGCATACAGTGAGACAACGAATTTGACCGGATCTGTACTGTTGGAACTCAACCAGGAGTTGGGAGGGGTGCAAGGTATAGCACTCCAAAATCTTATGACTATAGACTATGTATGGTTAAAAGAACATATGGGATGTGAACAGATCCCAGAAATGGGCTGCCTTAATTTGTCTGATTTTTCTCAGACTGTTCAAGTACAGTTGGACAATATCCATCATATCATAGACAAATTTTCACAAATGCCTAGGGTGCCTAAATGGTTTTCTTGGCCTCACTGGAGATGGATGGTAATTATAGATTTGCTATGTTTATGTCACTGTATTCCTATTATGTTAATATGTATGTGCAAATTAGTTAGTAGTTTAAAACCTATACATGCTTAAGGTACTCTACAAGAAGATTTGTCAAAGAAATAATCAATCCTCCCATGTTTTCTTCCATATGCTACCTCTATAGCTTTTCTTCTTCCTTCCTAATTACAACCCTTAAATAGAATTCGTGCCTCATATCGAATTTACCGAGTATCATAATTCCTCCAGGTGGTAAAGATACCTCGAGACAAGTGCTGGGCATAGAAGCCACAGGGCATAAATCTGCAAAGAAGTAAAAAGCTAACCTTTTCAAACAATATGGCTTCTCTCTCACTTACCAACTTTACATTTCCCTGTATGGTCCCGGAAGATGACTGGTTAGCCAGAGACGGGTAAGATTCCTCAAGAGAGGAACAACCTAAGTCAGGCACAGTCACAGGGGGGCCATCAGGTGAGAAATTGGGGATCAACAGAGGTGAGGCTCAGAACCTCATCCCCCCTGCTTTGAGAGAAATCTTCTGCATCCGTGGATGTTTTGCTGCCCTTGTCTAGCTTGGATTAATACTTAGTCCACAGGCACACACCTGATCATCTACATTTGCCCTCTTACAGCACTAAACTATGTTTTCTACCTTAATCTTGCATCTACCTACCACTTCAGCATTTTATTAAAAATAAAAATAATAATAATAATAAAGGGAGAAATGTGGGATCAACATATAAATCAAGTATAAAAATCAAACGAATATTCATATTTGACCTGATTGTTTATAGTTCATAATGCGTGATCAAAACCGAAAGTTTCTGTGATGAATGCCCTTGTACTGTTCACCATGTAAGAATTTATTCACTATGTAAGAATTCGTTCACCATGTAAGTACTTGTTCGTTATGCTTCAGAAGATTGGAGACTGACGAGAATTAGGCTTGAGATGGATTAATGATTGTACATTGAGCATTGACCCCCCAATTTTTCCTGAATTGATTTTTTCAAGATAATCTGTAATCTTTCCATACTCTTTCCATACTCTACTTATATCTACTTAACAACCATTTGATCAATAAATATGAGAGATGCCCTCTCAAAAAAAAAAATCTCAACTACAAAAAAAATAAAATAAAAAGTAACCTATAATTCTATTTAGGCAATTGCCTTAATACACTTTCTTTCGACAAATTCCCAAAACCAAATTCGAAAAGTTGCTTTTACCTCTATCTTACTCTGTTATGTTCCAGAGGGCCCCTGAAACATATCAGAGTAATTATTTCTCCTCATTGGGGAAAAATATTTGGCCAATTCAGCTTATACATTTCATATTTACATACTTGGGAACCACTGCCAAATGACTGATGCTAGTGTAAAATTAGAAAATTTCATCCACTGGATAGATTGTGCTCACCTTTTGGCCAGCCAACACAATCTTAGTCACTCCTCAGATTTAGTGTTTAATTGGTCCTATCGCTTAACTTGTCCCAGCTGAGGCTGGATTACACCTGGAGGATATGCATCATCCATCCTCACCACCATGAAGCATAAGATACGACGCGAGTTGTGGCACATTTGGGCTGCCACAGACTATGTTAACTTTTCCTCCTCCTCCACGTATAACCCAAATCTTATACGTCTCTATGGGGTACAAACTTATGTAAAGCCTCCATACGTGTTGCTTGTTGGACCTTTTAATGTCTCTTTTCAAAAAACATATATAACATTACCTATATAAACTGCAATCTAACCACATGTATGTCTACCTGGAACAAAGGAAAGAACATCTTAGTCCTTTTCCACCCTCTCACCATATATTATGCTGCTCTCCAATCTATCTGAACCATGGTATGATGACCTGGGGACAAAAACCTTATAGAAATGAAAAATGAGCTCTCCAGGAGCTGGAGAGCTATTGGACTCATAATTGCTGGATTAGTGGCTGCCGTTTCTATACTCATCACCATTGTCACTGCAACTATGGCTCTTTCACAATCCATACACACTGCCCAGTATGTCAACCAATTGGTCCATGACATTTCTCAAGGTTTCAGATCTCAATAGACCATTGATGTAAAGATAGAGATCCAGCTTACCGTCTTGGGAAGTACAGTGTTAGCCATAGGTGATGAGGTGAAAACCCTCCTCATCTGTGACACCTCCTCAACTGTGACACCAATGCCACACTGCATTTAAAAGTCTCTATGTTACCAATGCACCTTATAATAAGTCATGGTGGAAATTAAACAAAATTCTCAGTAATATTTTAGGAGTGTGGCAACACACAAACCTTAGCCTTGATTTGCATACCACTTATATCAAGAAATATTAGACATTCAAAATGCCCAATTGGATATAGTAGATCCCCAAGATCTAGCAAAACAAGTCCTGGAATATCTTAAAGGCTTTAATCCTTTCAATATGCTAAAACATACCCTTTGGTATCTGCTTGCTTTGGTGTTTACAATAATCATTTTATTTTACTTAGTATTAGTTGGCTGGTGAGCCCTCGAGAAAATAATCTACACAGACCGTTTGAACCTACATCACCAACGACTTCAATTAAACAAAGATGGGAGAGAGCTCTCAGCCCCCTAAGGTTTTGCCTTTCTGAGGTTTCTGTTGAGGTTTTTCCAATCTTTTCACCTTTCTTCCTGTTTGCTGGTACTGTAATCTTCCTCCTTCCTTCCTAAACAAAGCCCTTTCTAGAACCTCCCTACCCTGTTGTTACAGGGGGCAAATCTTACATTGTAAAGAAGTAACCTTGGTTCCCCAAGATGTATGACCCAAGTTTGAGCCCCACCAGCAGGCAAGGGAACCCCATGGTAGGTGCTGGGTGTGGAGGCCATGGGGGCATAAACTACCAAGGAGATAGAGGACTAACCCACTTGAAGGACACTGTTTCTCTCTCACTCACATGCCTCACATCACCCTGCTTGACCCTGGAGGATGGCTGGTTAGCCAGAGACGGGTAAGATTCCTCAAGGATGGAACAACCTAAGACAGGCACAGTCTCAGAGGTGCCATCAGAAGAAAACTGAGGTGGGGTACAGATCCTCAACACCCCGACCTTGCAGAGGCCTGAACCTCCACCATCTCTGAGAGACATTTCCTCCCCCCATGGCTGCTTCACTGCCCACACTCAGCTTAGATCAGAAACCAGGTAGTAGACTAAGACTGACCAATAGCAACTACCACTTATTGTACTAGAAATTGTTTGCTGCTTCTTTCTTGCACTAGAGGATATTAAGGGAAAGGCTATGTTGGGAAACTTTTCTGTTAGCTAACATCATGATTTTTATTGTATCTATCCCCCTGAAGTTTTTCATAAAGAAAAAAGGGGGAGATGTGGAAGGCCAGAAGTGAGATCACCGGAACCAGAAGTGACAGCACCAGATATGAGATCAGCCAGGAAGTGACATCATTGTGAGCTGGTGTATATAGGGGGTGCTCAGAAATAAAACTGTGTCACTGTTCTGCCACCAGCAGTCAGTGGACCTCCTGATCCTAACTTTGTTTCTGTGTCTTTCTTGCTATCTATCTCCATCCAGCCCTCTCAGGTTCATCTGGATTGTGGAGCTGGTCTCCTCGAATATGTGTCTGACTTGTGTGTCTTTATGTGACAGTGTCTTATACTGCTTTCATTCATTGCTAAACATTTTGAAATCCTGAATTGATTTTTTCAAGATAATCTGTAATCTTTCCATACTCTACTTATATCTATTTTTTTTCAAATATCCTATTTTCACTACTACCTGAGAGAGTCCCTGCTATGCCTACATTGGGCTCTTCATTGTCCTGTGGATGTAATAATAATGTGGTATACAACAACAGCAATTTAACTTACAGCACAAATGCTTGGGTTTTGGTTATGATGCCTGCATATGAAAGTTGTGACCTGGAGCAATCAAGAAAGGTTTCTGAGCTTCAGATTCTTTTTCTGAAAAAAAGAACTATAATACTTACCTTCCTTTAGTATTGAATTATTGTGAAGCTCAAAATTAAACAAGATAAAGCATAGTCAAAAACATTGTAAAGTGGAAAATGCTATGTAGATATAAGTAATTGTTATTGTCTTGCCAATGGGTTTCAGCCCCGGGCAAGTTCGCTATGGACTCAGTGTGACCAAAGAAATTGACAGCAAAATGTTCTTTGGGGTGAAAGGGTTATACCCAACTTTATTTCCAGGTGGCAGGTCAGTCACTAGAATTCCATTCACTCAGAGTGAGTCTGCAAGAAGCAAGCCAGTCTCTTTCGGAGCCCCTCTGTCCACACAGTCATCCCACACAGCCATCCTCTGGGCCTCTGTCCTCAGCAACGCCACCACTCCAGCCTCTGTTCTGCTCTCCCACAGCCTTGCAGCCCTGCCACCATGTCATGCAGGGCATTGGGCAGAGCTCTTTATATAGAGTTAACAGCCATGTATTGCCCACAGGTGTGCAGTGAGCTAGTAAACCATGGCCAGGTGAGAAGCCTGGTCACAGGAACTCTCATTTTATCCACAGTTATCATTAAATATCTTAATCTGGTTTTTAAAAGCTGTGGGTACTCAGTCTGTATGTTAATGCCCAAGTCAACTTTCACATCATTCCTGAAAATTACACTTTTCCTCTAACCTTATTGATAACACCTAGAGAGCTTCCAAAGTGCATTCCAATGTCCTGCCTTTCACCAATCAATTACCCGAAAAACTCCTGTGGTGAGCCTGAGATTCAGTATAATGTAAATGTTCCCCAGTGACTACAATGTGCAAAGTTGACCCTTAAGTGCAGTCCCTGTCTTAGCAGTAACTTAGATAACCTGTTAGAAAATAAAATTATTTGGCCATAACTCAGAATTACTGATTAAAGACTCAGCTGGGGGAGTAGTGGGGAGTGAGGAGCCAGAAATCTGTTTTAACAAAACTTCCAGGTGATTTTGATGCACATTAACGTTTGAAAACCACTTAAGTTTAGTATAAACATTGAGTTTTTGTGAATGTTTTTGTTTTCTACACTTCAAAATGTGGCTGATGTATTTGAAGACTTTCAACAAAAAGTTTGATGGATTTTAGAAAGTTTTTTTTTCTGTATTATCTGGGATATTTAAAAAATTTTTTTTCCTGTGTTCATAGCATCATTATATAATTACAGATACAATTTTACTGTTTCATTGTTTCATACTGTTGCTCAAATCATCTGGAACTAAAAGTTATTTGTATATGAAAAAGTTAATCATTAATAATAACAGAATGGAAAAAATCATCTATTTTTGTATAGTCATTACCAGAATATCTCAGACTGTATTCCCATATACTTTCACCTTGTGAATAGGGTTTTAAATGTTTCCCTGTATAATTTATGTTTAACCCCTTTACTGCAACAGAGTGGCTTCTGGTAATAATAACATATTGTTTTATTATATTATTTTTTATATAGCTTACATAGAGTACCTATCCTGTATGTTGATCAAGACCCATGAAATAACGCTAATGAAAATGATTCAAATTACAGACTTAAAGTTACTGATTGATAAACTTGCTTATATATTCAAGACTCATAGAACATTTTTCCTAAGAGAAATAAGCAGGCTTCAATAAGATGTTTTAAATGCTGTGTTTATAAAAGCAGAGGTAAAGGAAGTATAGTTTATGTTATTATTTTACTTAAGAATTTAACATCAAATAGAAACAGAGGCAAAAGAAGTAGTTAAACATGTAGCTAAATTTCTACAACTATAGGAGGATATAATCCTCTTTAAAATTTTACTTGTTATTTTGACAGTGGATCTCATTGCTTCTAGGAACCAAGAAGTTAAATGCTAATTTCACACATACCAAGGCACTTTGATCCTATTACCAGTTGCCTAGTTTTGAGTATTATCCCATTACTTTGCAATAGACATTTTTTAGCATCTATTGAGTGCCAGTCATTGTATTGTGCATAAAGCCTGGTTCCTCGAATTAAGGACTTTATAGACTCATAGAAGGGGCAAATCACAGAAAATAGATAATTTTCACATGGTGTTCTAAATGGTTATATTATAGTGGTATATGTAGGTTGCATGGTACATGAAGGGAGCTCAGCCCATCTCAGGGATTCAGGAAAGGGATTTTTTGAAGACAAATAGGATGTTTTTTTCACTTACAGATCAGAGTAGGAAAATTACTTACCTTTCTGAGAACTAGTAAAAAGTCACAAAGATGTGAAAGAGAGTATCGCATGTAAGAAATTCTGACCTCTCCTACATCACTTGCATTAAATAGGTAAATGAGGGCAAAGAGATAGTTGTAAGGAACAAGCAACAGATCACCTTGTGTTTTGGTAAGGGATATCAGTACTATCAGTGAAGGGGACAAAGGGGCACAATAATTCACAATCACAATATAAGTTGGTCACAGGGACTGTAGTACAGCATGGAGAATACAATTGAGCATGTAACATCTTACTACATTGATAGTTCCCACACTAGAGAGGGTGAAGATTTAATAATATGGGTAACTGTTGAATCACTTTGCAGTATATTTGAAAACAACATAAGATTGTATATCAATGATACTTTTATAGAAATGTAATTCATGGTAATAAAAAGAGGACTTTACAGCCAGTAATTTAATTTTTTCTTTCCAAATATATAAAAAATTAAAATATAAATGTTTCTTTAGGTTTTTTATTAGGTCAGATTACTTTTTTTAAAAAATATTTTCTACAGAAAAGAGGTGCAGGAAGTTATTTCAAGTGGAAAAAAACAGCTCAGAAATGTAAAAAGAACCAACTCAAGGCAATATGGTAGACAGTAAGGCACACAGTCCTGTCTTGTAATATCTTTTCCCAGAATTACCCCTTGACATATTGGTATATTCTGTCACAAGAAAATAGATATTTACAACTCTTTGATTATTTAGCTTTCAATTTATCGATTCATATATATTTGATATAGAGAGAAGTGACAGTGTCATCTACACAGAAGATTGAATTTAGTCTGAAAGCAAATAAGTTAGATAACTTTCCTTTTCTCTTGTCTGTTATATTATTTTTCATTATCTGAAATTTGGATAAATAATGTTTCTTCCTCCAAAGTAGCTGTCACTGATAGCTTTCTTAACCTGATTCTCAGAAGAATTTGACAAAGCTGTATCTCTGTCTTTAAATTTTTATCTCTTTCTGTTTTTATTAGTCACTATGAAATAATAAATATTAAAAATGAAAGGCAATATATTTTAAGTGCTACTGTTAAAGGATTGTTTTGCTATAAATAAACAGGCCTGTTTCTCTAGAGCTTAAATAGGAATAAAAATTTAATACACTCTCCTCCCCCATTAAACAACTGTGGCAAGAAACCGTTAGGGAGTTGTTAGATTTGCTGGAGTTTTCCATTATGGAAGATATTAAATTAACTGCCATACATGTTCTGGAGTATAGGGAAGGTTGTAATCTTATGAAAATGCTTAACATGCTGTCATTTCATTGCTTTGAATATAAGTAAACATAATTACTGACTCTTCCTATAGATTTGACCAGTAGCAATAAGTGTGATTGTGAAGACATTAAACATCCAAAAATAAAGTTGTCTTTTTTTAAAGATATGGATCTTAGTGAAATCAGAATGATTAAATTATTTTTGACAGTAAATTAGAGTATGTTATAAAAACTACATGGTTCAAAATAGACACTAAATGCAAACAGATGCTGTTGGAATTGGAGGCCTGACTGAGTGGCAGCCACAGTGCACTTCTGCTGTGATATGCCAACATGGGACACAGGCCCAGCTGATGGCTTAGAAGAGGAAGTTCCTAGCTCTTTTCCCCATTTAATATAACTATCTTCCTGCTCTTACTCTTATTTCTGAGCTCCCATTTATCTAATTTTTCCTATGTACTGGGACTAGATGACTACAGTGTAGTAGATACTTCAAAATTTATAGGTTTCTTTTAGTAGTGGTAGTATCCTACTTCCTATATAGTGTATATTTCACTTATTTTTACCCGCAAGTTTTTTTTCCACAATTTCAAATTTTTCTTCTAAAGTCCAATACTATGAGGCAAATTCTCACCTTTTTGGATCTCTGAATAACTTCTTTCCTGGAGGCATATGTACACAATGCCTTACCTATCTCTTTTCCACTCTTATAAGGGCTTGCAATTCTCAAGACAAATCAGGAACTACATACCAATTTTTAGTTCAAAAGTTACTCTTGTAATAGTTGAACTGGTATATAAATTTTATAAATATGTAGAAATAAAAGACATTCTCAAGCTGTAAGGAATTTGTGTTTTTGATTGAGTATTAAGATATCTATGTAATATATTTATGAAAATATAACAAAGACAACTCTTCCTAGAATAGAGACCAGAGGACACATGACAATATCCAGACCACATCCACACCTGCAAGAACACAGTGCCTCATGAAGGGGGTAAGATACAAGTCTCAGCCTGGCAGGACCTGAGCGCCCCTCACCCCAGCTCCAGGTGGGAGGAGAGGAGTCATGCAGGGAGGGAGAGGGAGCCCAGGACTGCTAAACACCCAGCACCAGCCATCTGGACCAGAGCGCAGACACAGTGCATGCGTGGGGTCCTGGATACTAGGGAAATAGGGCAGCAAGACTGGTGAGCAGGTCCCTGATGCCGGCACCTGAGAACAAAGAAAAGTGAGTGGCTTTATTTATTTTTTTAATTATTTAAGTTTTTTTTATTTTAGCGACTGTTTTTTGGAAGTCTTAAAGGGAAAGGGACCCAAAAATCGGATGGAAGAATCCCAGGACACTTAGTCCAGAGGCAGGGAATCTGGGGATCTCTGGGCAGTCTAATCCCCTGGGCAGCAGGGAGCACGTAGACCCCTCATGGAGATAAATAGGCTCCCAGCCATTCCATTCCTCCTCCAATGCAGCTACACTATTTTGGAGCAGCAGCCTGAGCCAGGCCACACCGACAGCAACAGCAGAGATAAGCTCCATAGCAGCCGAGCAAGAATCAGAAGCGCTTTCTGTGTGCAGCTGCCCAGCACAAGACACTAGAGGCCACTGTTCTCCCAGGAAAGGAAGGCCACAAACCAAGAAGGGAAATTCTTCCAGCCGTCACTCGTGCCAGCTCTGCAAACTCTCTCTATCACCATGAAAAGGCAAAATTACAGGCAGACAAAGATCACAGAGACAGCACCAGAGAAGAATACAGACTTAACCAGTCTTCCTGAAAAAGAATTCAAAATAAAAATCATAAACATGCTGATGTAGATGCAGAGAAATATACAAGAGCTAAGGGATGAAGTCTGGAGGGAGATTACAGATGCCAGGAAAGAGATTACAGAAATGAAACAAAATCTGGAAGGAATTATGAGAAGAATGGATAAGATGCAAGAGGCCATTGATGGAATAGAAACCAGAGAACAGGAATGCATAGAAGCTGACATAGAGAGAGATAAAAGGAAATCCAGGAATGAAACAATATTAAGAGAATTGTGTGACCAATCCAAAAGGAACAATATTCATATTATATGGGTACCAGAAGAAGAAGAGAGAGAAAAAGGGATAGAAAGTGTCTTTGAAGAAATAATTGCTGAAAACTTCCCCAAACTGTGGGAGGAAATAATCAAACAGACCACAGAAATACACAGAACTCCCAACAGAAAGGACCCAAGGAGGACAACACCAAGACACATAATAATTAAAATGGCAAAGATCAAGGACAAGGAAAGAGTTTTAAAGGCAGCTAGAGAGAAAAAGGTCACCTATAAAGGAAAATCCATCAGGCTATCATCAGAGTTCTCAACAGAAACCTTACAGTCCAGAAGAGAATCGCATGATATATTTAATGCAATGAAACAGAAGGGCCTTGAACCAAGGATACTGTATCCAGCAAAATTATCATTTAAATATGATGGAGGGATTAAACAATTCCCAGACAAGCAAAAGTTGAGGGAATTTGCCTCCCACAAACCACCTCTACATGGTATTTTATAGGGACTGTTCTAGATTGGAGCACTCCTAAAACGGAACAGATGTCACCAGAGAAAATAAAATCACAGCAAAGAAAAGAGACCAACTAAATACTAACTAAAGATAAAAAATAAAATAAAATAAACTACCCAATAAAAGCAGTTAAAGGAAACACGAAAGAGCACAGAATAAAACAACCAACATATAAAGAATGGAGGAGGAGGAATAAGGCACTGAAAAACACAGTAGAACACATGAACCTAATAGACATCTATAGAACTCTACATCCAAAAGAAACATTCTCCAGAATAGACCACATACAAGCTCACAAAAAAAGCCTCAGTAAATTCCAAAATATTGAAATTCTACCAACCAACTTTTCAGACCACAAAGGTATAAAACTAGACATAAATTCTACAAAGAAAACAAAAGGCTCACAAACATATGGAGGCTTAACAACATGCTCCTAAAATACAATGGACCAACAAACAAAGTAAAATAGAGATCAAGGAATATGCAGAAACAAATGACAACAACAACACAAAGCCCCAACTTCTGTGGGACGCAGCGAAAGCAGTCTTAAGAGGAAAGTATATAGCTTTCCAGGCACACTTGAAGAAGGAAGAACAATCCCAAATTAATAGTATAACATCACAATTATCGAAATTGGTAAAAGAAGAACAAATGAGGCCTGAAGTTAGCAGAAGGAGGGACATAATAAAGATTAGAGAAGAAATAAACAAAATTGAGAAGAATAAAACAACAGCAAAAATGAATGAAACCAAGAGCTGGTTCTTTGAGAAAATAAACAAAATAGATAAGCCTCAAGCCAAACTTACTAAGAGAAAAAGAGAATCAACACAAATCAACAGAATCAGAAATAAGAATGGAAAAATCACGACAGACTCCACAGAAATACAAAGAATTATTAAAAACTACTATGAAAACCTATATGCCAACAAGCTGGAAAACCTAGAAGAAATGGACAACTTCCTAGAAAAATACAACCTTCCAAGACTCACCAAGGAAGAAACCCAAAAGTTCAACAAACCAATTATGAGCAAAGAAATTGAAATGGTAATCAAAAAACTACTCAAGAACAAAACCACAGGTCCAGAAGGGTTTACCTCAGAATTTTATCAGACACACAGAGAGGACATAATACCCATTCTCCTTAAAGTTTTCCAAAGAATAGAAGAGGAGAGAATACTCCCAAACTCATTCTATGAAGCTAATATCACCATAACAGCAAAACCAGGCAAAGACCCCCCCAAAGAAGAAAATTACAGACCAATATCCCTGATGAATGTAGATGCAAAAATACTCAATAAAATATTATCGAACAGAATTCAACAGTATATCGAAAGGATCATACACCATGACCAAGTGAGATTCATCCCAGGGATGCAAGAATGGTACAACGTTCGAAAATCCAACAACATCATCCACCACATCAACAAAAAGAAAGAAAAAACCACATATCATCTCAATAGATGCTGAAAAAGAATTTGACAAAATTCAATATCCATTCATGATAAAAACTCTCAGCAAAATGGGTATAGAGAGCAAGTGCCTCAACATAATAAAGGCCATATATAATAAACCCACAGCCAACATTATACTGAACAGCGAGAAGCTGAAAGCTTTTCCTCTGAGATCGGGAACAAGACAGGGATGCCCACTCACCCCATTGTTATTTAATAATACTGGAGGTCCTAGCCATGGCAATCAGACAAAACAAAGAAATACAAGGAATCCAGATTGGTAAAGAAGAAGTTAAACTGTCACTATTTGCAGATGACATGATATTATACATAAAAAACACTAAAGACTCCACCCCAAAACTACTAGAACTGATATCGGAATACAGCAAAGTTGCAGGATACAAAATTAACACACAGAAATCTGTGGTTTTCCTATACACTAACAATGAACCAATAGAAAGAGAAATCAGGAAAACAACTCCATTCACAACTGCATCAAAAAGAATAAAGTACCTAGGAATAAACCTAACCAAGGAAGTGAAAGACCTATACGCTGAAAACTACAAGTCACTCTAAGAGAATTTAAAGGTGACATTAACAAATGGAAACTCCTCCCATGCTTGTGGCTAGGAAGAATTAATATTGTCAAAATGGCCATTCTGCCCAAAGCAATATACAGATTTGATGCAATCCCTATCAAATTACCAGCAACAATTTTCAATGAACTGGAACAAATAGGAAAAATATTCATATGAAAACACGAATGACCCTGAATAGCCAAAGCAATCCTGAGAAAGAAGAATACAGTAGGGGGGATCTCACTCCCCAACTTCAAGCTCTACTGCAAAGCCATAGTAATCAAGACAATTTGGTACTGGCACAAGAACAGAGCCACAGACTAGTGGAACAGAATAGAGACTCCAGACATTAACCCAAACATATATGGTCAATTAGTATTTGATAAAGGAACCATGGACATACAATAGCAAAATGATAGTCTCTTCAACAGATGTTGCTGGGAAAACTGGACAGCTACATGGAGGAGAATGAAACTGGACCAAAGAAGAAATTCAGATGGCCAACAGACACTTGAAAAGATGCTCCACCTTGCTACTTATCAGAGAAATGCAAATTAAAAGCACAATAAGATATCACCTCACACCAGTAAGGATTGCTACCATCCAAAAGACAAACAACAACAAATGTTGGCGAGGTTGTGGAGAAAGGGGAACCCTCCTACACTGCTTTTGGGAATGTAAATTAGTTCAACCATTGTGGAAAACAGTATGGAAGTTCCTCAAAATGCTCAAAATAGACTTACCATTTGACCCAGGAATTCCACTCCTAGGAATTTACCCTAAGAACACAGCACTCCTGTTTGAAAAAGACAGATGCACCCCTATGTTTATTGCAGCCCTATTTACAATAGCCAAGAATTGGAAGCAACCTAAGTGTCCATCAATAGATGAATGGATAAAGAAGATGTGGTACATATACACAATGGAATATTATTCAGCCGTAAGAAGAAAACAAATCCTACCATTTGCAACAACATGGATGGAGCTAGAGGGTATTATGCTCAGTGAAATAAGCCAAGTGGAGAAAGACAAATACCAAATGATTTCACTCATCTGTGGAGTGTAAGAACAAAGGAAAAACTGAAGGAACAAAACAGCAGCAAAATCACAGAACCCAAGAATGGACTAACAGGTACCAAAGGGAAAGGTACTGAGGAGGATGGGTGGGTAGGTAGGAATAAGGAGGGGGAAGAGGAAAGGGGGTATTATGATTAGCATGCATAATGGTGGAGTGGGAGAATGAGGAGGGCTGTACAACACAGAGAAGACATGTAGTGATTCTACAACATTTTGCTATGCTGATGGACGGTGACTGTAAGGGTTTTTGTGGGGGGAACCTGGTATAGGGGAGAGCGTAGTAAACATAATGTTCTTCATGTAATTGTAGAATAATGATAAAAAAATTAAAAAACAAAACAACAAAAAAAAAGAAATAAAAGGTGGATTACTCTCTGATAGGATAAAACTAACTGCAAATCACCGATTAATGCATGCTTTAAATATCCTTAATTTTGATCATTTAAAGGGTGTCAGATGATCTGCTATGGAAGCACATTTTTCTGATAATATTCCTTTCTCTGAAAAAAAAAAAAAGCAGTTCCTATGTGGTGATCTCCCATAAGTTCTTCACAATGGTATAAAGTGCATATCAAAGTGTGGGCATAGGGTTTGTTTGTGTTTATACAGAGGATCAAAGCCTAATTTGGCTACCCAGAAAATGAATTAAGATACGATATGAAGAAGAACTTCCAACATCAACATTCTCTGGAAGAGTCATTCCAGAAGTTGATGATCAAAAAACTTCAACAAAGATCCTGATGTTGTTGCAGTTGTAGCTGCATTCATCCCACTGGTTCCTGGAATTGCCATGGAATGAAGAAGGAGATATCTAAGCTGGCCTGTGCATACAGTAAAACAACAAATTTGACTGGATCTCTGATGTTGGAACTCATCCAAGAATTAGGAGAAGTGCAAGTTGCAGTGCTCCAAAATCTTGCGACTACAGTCTATCTACTATTAAAAGAACATATGGGATGTGAACAGTTCCCAGGAATGTGTTGTTTTAATTTGTCTGATTTTTCTCAAAATATTCAAATTCAGTTAGACAATATCCATCATATCATTGATAAGTCTTCACAAATGCCTAGGGTGCCTAACTGGTTTTCTTGGTTTCACTGGAGATGGCTGGCAATTATAGGTCTGCTTTGGTTATGTAACTGTATTCCTATTATGTTGCTGTGTGTGCACAATTTAATTAGTAATTTAAAACTTACACATGCTTTATGTTACACTTCAAGAAGATATGTCAAAGAAATAATCAATCTTCCCATGTTTTCTTCCATCTGCTACTTCTATAGCTTCTCCTCTTCCTTCATAATCACAACCCCTAAGTAGAATTCGTGCCTTATATCAAAATTACCAAGTATCATAATTCTCCCAAGTGGTAAAGATACCTCAAGACAAATGCTGGGCATAGAAGCCACAGGGCATAAATCTGCAAAAAAGTAAAAAGCTAACCTTTTCAAACAATATTGCTTCTGTCTCGCTTACCAACTTTACATTTCCCTGTATGGCCCTGGAAGATGACTGGTTAGCCAGAGACGGGTAAGATCCCTCAAGGGAGGAACAACCTAAGACAAGCACAGTCGCAGGCGGCCATCAGGTGAGAAATTGGGGATCAACAGAGGTGAGGCTTAGAACCTCACCACCCCCCCTGTTTTGAGAGAAATTTTCTGCATCCATGGATGTTTTGTTGCCCTTGTCTAGCTTGGATTAATACTTAGTCTATAGGCACACACCTGATCATCTACATTTGCCCTCTTACAACACTAAGTATGTTTTCTACCTTTACCTTGCATCTACCTACCACTTCAGCATTTTATTAAAAAAATAATAGTAATAATAATAAGGGAGAAATATGGGATTCACATATAAATCAAGTATAAAAATCAAACGAATAATCATAATTGACCTGATTGTTTATAGTACATTATGCGTGATCAAAACCGAAAGTTTCTGTGATGACTGCCCTTGCACTGTTCACCATGTAAGAACTTATTCACTATATAAGAACTTGTTCACCATGTAAAAACTTGTTCGTTATGCTTCAGAAGATTGGAGACTGTTGAGAATTAGGCATGGGGTTGATTAATGACTGTGCATTGAATCCCCTATAGAGAATTTTATTGTTGTTAACAACCATATGATCAATAAATATGAGAGAGGCCCTGTCAAAAAAAAAAAATCTATGTAAGTTTAAATATAACCTGAAACTTTGTTTTACAAAATTGTACATTAATTTGCTCATTTGTTCATTTGTTTATACTAAAATAACTTAATTAGAACCTGATATTGCCAAGCTCTGTTTTAATCATTCAGGATATATCTGTATGCATTTCTGTAAAAGTATAGAATATAAATTTGTAAAGATTTCTTCCTTTGTAGAGCTTATGTTTTAATGGGAAATACAAATAAAAATAAAGTCCATTAAAAAACGTATCCAATGGAGATTGGGATTACAAGTGAGTATTTGCATTGTATAGTAGAGGTAGCAAAGGCCTGGTACGGCCTGGTATGTTAACATGTTTAGCATCAGCAAGGGGACCCATGTGGATGGAGTGGACTGAAAGAGGAAACAGTAGTAAGAGATCAGGTAGAGTGGAAAAGAGGTGGGAAAGATTGTTTGCAGGGAATGTAGGGTCTTGTAGACTGCTATGAAGATGGTAAGCTCTGCTCTAAGTAAAGTAGGGAGCCATTATAAGGTACTGAGCATAAGCCTGACCTCTCTCAATTGTGCTTTGAAGGGATTATTCTAGCTGTAGTATTGGGAATGCTTTGTGGGAAGAAGGGTAGAGACAGGGAGATCTTTCTGAATGTTCCATCAGTATTCTAGGGGTGAGATGATGGTGATATGAGGGCTACCGCAGTAGAGATTTTAAAAATGGTCAGATTTTAGATACATTTTTGAAAGTATAGTCTAATAATTTTATGATACAGTGAGTGTGAGATGTGAGAGAAAGGAAAAGATCAAGGATGATTCTTCTAGTATTTTAACTGACTATCTGGATATCACCTGACATTTAGGAGTAAAACAATAATATATTCTTTATCTGCAAGGCAGTGAAAGATTATTTTTCTCACAAAGCTTCAAATCCAATTGGAGAAAAAGAATCATTTATGGAGTAATAAAATATTACATATCTGAGCACCAAATTAAATTGCAATGTTGACTCTGCATATAGTAGAATTTCCATTAGATTGTAATGTCTTCAAATTTCAAGACTAGAACTTACTAAATTATCACTTTTATACCTAATCATGGAACTTGTGGTGCTTTTAGTTAACTTTTGAGAACAAAAGATGAAGGACTAGGCATACTTCATAGAGGACTTTTCTTCTTAAAATAAAGCAGAATTTAAAAAGGTAAAATTCTTCTAGTTAAAAAGAAACAAAAAAGAACAACTTACTCAATAAAAGTATCAGTAATTTCCAATAAATGTTTATTGGGAATGAACTCTATGTCAAAAACAAGAATGTGGAAGAGACTTTGGAAATACACAAAGAAATATAAGCATTTTTTGTACCACTTCTAAACACATCATAAAATATCACAAGTCATGAAACAAAATATGATTAAGTTCAAATTTATACTTTCCTTGGTTATTCATACTGTATACATATGTATATCTACATGCATAATTATATTTATTTGCATGTATACATAATCATATATTATTTTATATTATTTGCATGACTATATTTGTTTACAATTTTATCTTCATCTTTGCTAAGCAGCACACTGCTTTTACATAACTTATTCCTGAAAGCAAGTGACAAAAATGACTGTTGTAACCTCAATAGACTTTAAATATAGTGATATGTAAATAATAGTCATGGGGCTGTCCTAAAGAACAACAGTAAATAAATAAATAAATAAATAAATAAATAAATAAATAAATAAATAAATAAATACAAATCCCAATTATTCGGCAATATTTTGTCTACATACTTTTTAGTTTTATACATTTTTTCTTCTCATTTGGATTGTAGCTTATTTATTAAATTACAATGATATCTCACTAAGGTTGAAATTTTGCTAGGTTAAGCATTTAAAAAATTTCAACTAATGCAATGTTATATGTCAATTGTACCTCAATTTAAAAAAGCAAACAGCTTTATAAAGAAATTAAAATAGAAGAAGTCCTTATAGTTCTTTCTATGATAAACTGTGGGGAAAATTTAATTAGCATACAACCTGACAACATGAAACTTTAAAACAGTGTTACTAAGCTGATATACAACAGAGTAAGTCTGTAAGATGGAAATTAAAAGACAAAAATCCAATTTTATTATAATTTTATAACAATGAGAAGTGTATTTTTTCATTGCAATGTGGGTTTCCATGTTTTACTCATTTTTCTAATATACAATATTAAAAATTACTTGCTAAAATAAACATATAAACCCATATACAGATGTACAACAATGATGGTGAAGCTGCCAAAGCAGAAAGCTTGGTCTCCAGGGACTGCCCACATAGGCAGCGTCAGTGTATAGTTCCATTACAGATCTTCACGGAATAATTGTATGAGAATAAAACACGTTGGAAAATTTCACAGATACACTTACGAAAGTTGGAGATTTTCTTACAAAATAGATTGACTCTATATTATATTACATCCAAAAACCTTGTGATATCCTTAGTATATGTTTCAACAATATTTATCAAAATATATTCTTTGTAAATACCACAAAACAAAAGCTAGGCACTATTTTCCACATAATCTCTTTGATGATGTTCTCTTTTCCTGAGTGAGGCTGTATATATTCTTAATTGTATTATTCCTAAGTGTAGTTTTAGAGATTTGCATTCTAAAGATAGAGGTAATTAATTTTTCTTATTGAATACATCTGTATAGCTATTTAAAGGGTGCCCTGATCAACACACTAGTCATTTACCTGACTTTCTTGAAAAACTACCCATAAGAATGTTATTCTAAAATATTAGAGTAGAAAATGGTATCAATGGTGTGATATTATGATTTATAATAAGAAATATATATTTGGTCTTCAACTTCACTCTGCACACAGAGCTCCTAAAGCCCTTGGAATTTCCTAAGAGCAATAAACATGTCTTTTGTTATGTTAATGAGGTCACTCTTGGGGAAACTCCTGAAGATGGGGGCTGGTTGCTAGGAGAATCAATCATGTTATTAGAAGGTTGGAACTTTTAAGTCCCATTTCCTTATTTCTAGGAAGGGGATAATTGTGCTGGAGTTAATCAATCCTGCCTGTATAATGAAGCCTCCATATAAACCCAAGAAAAGGGGGTTCAGAGAGCTTCCAGGTTGGGGAACCAGAATGATTCTACATGCTGGGCTCCCAAATCTGAGGACAGAACTCCTTTGTTCAGGACGTTGCCCTTTATATCTCTTCTTCTGGCTTCCAGTTGCTATTCTTTAATATCTGTGGGTTAAATGGAAATTTTCACCCAGAGTTTCAAGAATTTTCCACCTGGCCTTAGTCCATTTACAAACCAATGGATGTTTCAGAGCCTCTGATCAGTCTGGGGCAATGGATGGAGAGAAAATGGCCATTTTCTCCTCCCCTCTGATCCGGGTATGTAATTGGTCTGGTGTTTGCCAGTCACCGAGGACCTGTCCATGGAGCTCCTCCCAGAGGGGGCTGGTGGGGGAAAAGAGAGTGTCCAACAGCTGGAGAGGATGGATGGTCGGGAGCCTGGCTAATGACTGTGAGAAATTAAAGCCTTTCCTCCGACCTGCTCTTAACCTCATCTTCCTTCAGTTACACCTGGTTCAGAGGGGACTATCCCTGGGCTGGGAGCACCCTTCCCCCCCAGTGCTATAGTATCCTTTGCAATAAGCAGATAATTCAGAGTAAATGGGTTTCCTGATCTCTCTGAGTCACTCTGGAAAATTAATCACACCTAAGGAGAGGGTCGTGGAGACCTCCGATTTATAGGTAGTTGATCAGAAGCATACACTACCGTGATTTGCAATTGGCATCCTGGATTGGAAGGACTTGTTGGAACTTCTAGTCTGTAGTTGGAAGGTCAGAAGCATAGATAAAACCTGGGCCCTCCTTCCTCATCTTCCAGCTGATCATCTGTATTGCTTTTATCTCCTTTTATTTAACAATGACTCCCTCTGTTTCTGACCTCAGTTTGAATCCATTCTGAACTTCTGGATTTGTATATTACTTCTTTCCTTCTTTTCTTAAGCTTCAGTTTTCCAAATGCTTTGACTGACTGGTCTCTTGTTTCTCAGAGCTAGACCTTTCTGTATCCAATGTTCTGAATCCAATGTTCACCCACTTACACTGGTGCTTCATGGCAGAGAGCAAAGGTTGGGTGAGGTGGGAATGGAATTTTTCAAATTTTCAGAATGCATGTGACTACACTCAGAAAATTGTCCTCCAAGCAAATGATTTGTAGACTGCTCAGTTTTGGACACCAACAAAACACTCTTTGGTGGATTGGTATGAAATTAAAATTAACCAACGGAGACAAAGTCGAACAGTTTGTCATCTAATATGATTTAATAGAAAAATGAAATTTAAACCACAAAGGAAAAATATCATAATTCATTCATTCATTCCACAAATGTCTTAGAGACTTATGTGTCAAGAATATTTTTTGACTCTTGGGATACATATGCCAATATAGAGCAATCCTTTAAATTAAATAAATGTAGCTACATGAAATATTAAATTGTCCTTTTTGTCTCTCTTATTTTGTAGAAACATTTCAATGGAATAAACAACAGATCTGTAACTGTGATTGATTTTTAATCCATTTATTGATTTGAGTAATTTTAAATGTCAGTAAATGACACCATTGAAAAAGTATGCTTTCATTTAAATTGATTTCTCAAGTGAAAAGAAGACCAGATTGTCAAGATTACATTCATTGATCAAAAACATTTCATAGCAGATTTCTATCTAATTATCATTGTAGCTCTATGCTTCCAAAGTTGGACAAAAGAGCTGAGGGTCAAAAAAGAGAAGAGAAATAAATAAAAATAGGAAGTCTACTTATTGGTAAACCTGAGGAGAGTCTTTGCAATGTTAGAGAAGAAATGTATATATAATGTGTATTATAAAGAAGAGTTTATGCATTCTCGATGAAAGAGTAACAGAACAAAACTCCAGTATACCAGAGATATATTTGAAGATATTAAAATTGATGGTACATCTTCAATTTAGGGCTAAATAAGGAATTATTCTAGTATATTTAAAACTATGTTCAAGGTGTGAAGAATATCGATTTTTCACTGACTCTATCTGAAATAAATGTATTGTGTAACAGGAAGAGCATCTGCAATAAAATAGTCCCAGAGAAAACACTGAATATAGATCTTACAATGGAAGCCTAAAATTAGATATATTTCCTTAAAAAAAATAGCTAATTTATTCTAGCACTTCCCTGTTTAGAGACACTACATCAGAGCAGTTTATTTATAGTTTCTCATAAAGTTTTAGGATGACTTAAGATTTCATAGCCAAAGAAAAACAACTAGCATTTATTAAAGGCTTTCTATGTTTAAAGAGCACAGTGCTAAATCTTATGGAAAAGATAAAAATAAATAAGACTGAGGCCCTTCTCTTAGTCACAATGTAATGTAGTACAAGAATTTTTAAAAAATCACAATAGAGGTCAGTGGGTGATAGACATTGTACTACACTCCATGGAGGGAGAAATTGAAAACATTGAGATTTCCTATTGAAATAGCTGAAGTCTAAAGTAGGTGAATACTGTGTTGTGTTTGAAGAATTAGTAGGAATTCAGTAAGGAAAAGGGAGCAGCAATTAGAGTGAAAAATCTGGAAAAAGAAAATGCAAACTCCTTTAAAAGGAGTAGTGGAGAATGATTTAGTGTAAGTGGTTTATATGTTAAAGGTTGAAAATTCAGGAGTCATGTCAAAGGTATAGTATTTGAAGCTATTCTGTGATGTAAATAGTCCAAAGTGAGGGTGTAAAGCAAGAAAAGAGGTGTCCAGAAATAAAGCCTGGAGGGTTACTTTTCTTTCATTTCCTTATTAATATTCTTTTTTAACCTGACGAGAAAGAGCTGGTAAATTGTACTGCTTATTTGTGAAAAGAATTTCAAGAACAATGAAATGAAAGAAAACAAAATAAATATTCACGGTGCAGTCACAGGTGTTAAATATTTCAGAGAGGTTAATAGGACTGAGAACAGGCCAGAGAAATTAGAAATGAAGCTGGACACTGAACAACTTTGAGAAAACATTGTCTTGATAATTGTGCAGATAATCAGTTATTAATGTAAACAGAGGCAAAAAATACTGTGTAAACAACTGACTAACTCCAATTGGAATATAAGATTTTTATCTTCTCTCAGAGAGGTAATTTGGGTAATAGAAAAGATCTTCAGATTTCCTCTTTAATTAGTACATTATTACTCCTAATTCATCTAATGGGGTTTCACTCTTCCTTGTGTCATTTCATATTAAATATTTAATGGGATGCCCATTGGAAGTGCGGATCAGTCATTCAGACAGTGGAAACTGTCGACCTTTACATGTGCAGCACTTCATCCCACGGCTTCTCCTGACACTTTCAGCTGATCTTCAACCCAACTGCTTCTCAAGTGAAAACAAGTAGATGGAGACCATTCAACTCTACATCCTTTCATTATCAAGCTTTTGTTCACACATCTAGAACCTGTGAGCTCTTTGAGCCTTAAATTATCAATTTTAAGTGAAATATTTTTTCCAAAAATAAAAGTTTGACAAGCACTGCCTAATATTATTGTAAACTGTCTCTGAGATGCCGAGATAAACACAAATTTGTCTTTCCTGTCTTGGGAACACATTACACTGCACTTACCAAGGTCAAAAAAGAAAAGATCTTAGAATGGGCTTTCTTAATTTTTTTTCTGGACAATGTAAATACCGAATTTTAGAATTATTCTGGTAGCCTGAACAAAACACAATTTCATTTCTTGTTTATTATGATTGATTGGTGGCAAAGAGAGTATGTCATTAAAAGAACTCTAAGTAGCTGACAGTTGTTATAACAGCTATTTATAAGGAACAACCAGGATAGCGATGCCCATGGGAATCTAGAAGTCGAAACGTCAAGTAGAAAAAGGCCTGGTGCATGCTAATTATTTCAATTCAGAGAACAGAGAGGAAGAATAATTACTATCTTAGTAGGCATGTTTTCTAAATGTAATGTACTTAATTTTATGTCAGCTTTTATTTTAACTGTGTAAGGCAATATTTTACAAATTAAAGATAGAGTTAACTCCATATTTTCTTACTTAATACTCCCTTCCTCACCTCTCTTTGAAGTGGATGACCACCTGGAAAACTATATCTTTTCTGTAATGCTACGACATCCCAGCCTGCCTATATATGCTGTAGGTTTTCATTTGCACATGCTTTTTCTCTGAATTCATCCCCTAAATATGAGCATTTGCTTAAATTCTGTCCTTCTTTTCTCCCTTTTCAATTTTCAGTGAATCAGAAGAGGCAGGTAGCTAAGAGTACAGATGCTGAAGCCAAAACACTTGGCTATACTGACTCTGCTGCTCACTAGCTGTATGAACTTGAATAAATTAATTATTCTCTGGGTTTCCAATTCTTCTTTTTTAGTTCCCTCTGTATCTCTATTTTTAATCACTCTGACCTAGAGGGTATCTACTGAATCATTAGTAAAGGAGATAAACATCAAAATAAGCACAATGTACAATTTCTACAATGAAGTGATTTACTGGGCAGCTTTTTATGTTTTTGTGCATAGCTCTATTGGAAATCTCATCCTCTCCTGTAACTGTTACTATTACTTTTTTACATATCTTTTCCTACACTCTCCTCAGTAGTCACATTTCATACTTGCAAATCTCCTGGCCTTTTTCCTGTCAGATATCCTGCTCAGACCTCAATTTCAACATGTCTGCTCTTCAGTCAGCTTTTCATCCTGCTGTCATTAGTAACTTCAGTCACAAGAACTGTAACTGAGAATTAATGTTTATGTGCTACATGCCTCAGAGACTAAGCTTTCAAAAGTCCTTCCTCATAGTATCTCATATACATAATCTTTTCATTCTTTCACTTTGCATCTAATTAATTTGTCTACCAAGGGCTATAGGGTTCCTGGTTATGGGCGAGCAATGGAAAGATAGATCAGATAAACTCCCTTATAGTATGTACTCTAACAGTGAAGATGACATTTAGACATGGCAAATGCCTTAATGGAAAAGGTACAACTGATTAAGGGAGGAAAATTATATTGTTTTCTGGGAAAAATATTACATTATTATAGTAGTATTATATTCTGCTAGTAATGATTAATTTGGGGTCAACTTGGCTGGGCTATGATACCCAGATTTGGGGTCAAAAATTATTCTAGATATATTGCAGGTATATTTTTATGGGATTAACCTTTAAACCACTACACATTGGAATCCAGGGGAGGAAAAGATGGCAGAGTAGGAAGACAAGGTGGAAACCTCCTCCCACACATACACCTAGAAAGCAACTACAGCAGAGACACACAACCCTATAAATGACCTGAAGATGCAGAACAGGCCATCTAAAATAGTGCAGAAGAGAAGACCACACATCTTCCTCAAGTGCACGTGGAACATTCTCCAGAAAAAATCACATATTAGGATGCAAAAAGAGCCTGAATCAATTCAGAAAGATAGGAATGGTATCAAGCATCTTTTCAGCTCACAATGGTGTGAAACTGGAAGTCAATTGCATGAAAGAAACAAAAAAGCCCACAAACACATGGAGGCTAAACAATATTCTACTAAATAATCAATGAATCAATGAACAAATCAAAGTGGGACAACATCAAACTAAAAAGCTCTGTGCAGCAAAGGACACCATCAGTAGAACAAAAAGGAAACTACAGTACGGACGAATATATTCATGAACGATTTAATTGATAAGGGGATGACATCCAAAATACATAAAGAATTCATATGACTCATCACCCTAAAAACCAAATAACCTGATTAAAAAAATGGGTGGAGTACATGAACAGGCATTTCTCCAAAAAAAGAAATAGAAATGGCCAACAGAGCCAGTAATTCCACTTCTAGGTCAATTCCTAGAATTGTGTAAATGAAATCCCTGATTCAAAAAGGTATATGCACTTCTATATTGATTGCCACGTTATTACGATAGCCAAGATGTGGAAGCAACCAAAATGTTCAGTCATAGATGAATGGATAAAGAATAAGTGGTACATATATACAATAGAATATTATTCAGCCATAAAAAGAAAGGAATCTTGCCATTTGTGACAACAAAGATGGACCTAGAGGGTATTATGTTAAGTGAAAATAAGCCTAATAGGAAAAACAGATACCATACAATTTCACTTATTTGTGGAATCTAGAAACAAAACAAAACAAAGTGAACAAAATAGCAGTAGACTCACAGACACAGAGACGTGACTGGTGGTTACCATGGGGGAAGTGTTGGGATGGGTGGGTGGGGATGGCAGGGTGATAATGGCACCCCAAAATTTTTAATCATAGTATAAGTTTGTCACGGGAATGGTTGTACAGCATGGAGAATATAGTCAATGATTCTGCAACATCTTTATATGTTGACAAATAGTAACTGCAATACTTGTGGTGAGAATTTAATAATGTTGATAACTGTTGAACCACTGTGCTGTATACTTGAAATTAATAGTAACATTGTATAGCAACTATATTTCAAAAAAATTAAACCAGTAGTCTTGAAAACAGATAGTTCTCCATAATGTGGGTGGGCCTCATATATCAGTAGAAGGGCTTAAGATAAAGGATTTAACTTCAAAAGAAGGGAGAATTCTCTTGGAAGGCCTATGGGCCTGAACTGCCACTCTTCCCTGGTTTCCAGCCTGCCTGCTCACCCTGCAGATGGGACCTGCACCTGTGCAATCACATTAGCCAGTTCCTTCAAATCTTTGTGTCTCTCTTGCTCTCACAAATGTATACACCTCCTCCACTGCCCCCCTCACACACTCATACCTCTTATGGCTCTGTTCCTTTGGGGAGACCTAATACATAGGACAAGAGAAGACTTCATGGATAAAATTATTCTCAGTTTTTTCTTTTAACTGTTATTATTTTAACAGCTTTATTGAAGTATAATTAATAACAAGAAGCTGTACATATTTAATGTATATAATTTGATGTTTTGGGACATGTGCAAAGGCCTATGATACCATCAAAACAATCAAAGTAATTTTCCTAGTTTATGCAATAGCTCTAGTACCTGAGATATATGTTGCAGTTCTAACTATTCATGAAGCTCTTTGGTTCTTGCTAACTGTCACTGATATTTAAGAAATAAAATGCCAGTCTCAGGTAGCCAACCTCCAATTTAGGCAGAGTGGGAAAGTTAAAAGATCTTTACGTCAGTGTTTAAAGAGACTCTCAGTTTCAACACTAAAAGACATACTGCGGTAGAAATCAAGATCAAATGCAGATGGTAAGTGTAACTTTCTTAGAAGCAGACCAGAGTGTAATTGGAAATCTCCAACACTCAAATTATAACCTTGATAGAGAAAGAATGGGACTCTGAAACATAGGATCTGCACATTTACATGAATGTACTTGAGAACCTGGAATCACCTGGGCCGGCAGAAGTAACTTCCCCTAGGTTGCTAGAGGAAAGTGTTCTCCCCTTACCTGGAGATTACGTAAGGTCTTTGCCTAAAATAAAGCCTCAAAAATGGTGTCTATGGATCATTGTTTTAAGCAAACGTTTTAGCAAGTATTAAGGAACACTGTTTTTACATGAAACATTCTCTGCATATCTCTGTGAATCTAAGTTGGTAATAGGTGACTGATTGAAAATATGATGTTTCAAGAGTGAATTTATTATCTGCCAAAATGACTAACACCTCACTAAAGAGAACTGGCTTGCCTAGGAGTAATGGGTTGCAAAACATTGATGGTCTTTAGGCAAGGAACAAATATTAAAAGACTTGCTTATTTGAAAAAATTATTCAGAAGACAGTGGAGAAGGAAATGAAGAGATAAGTATTGATATGATGATGAATATTAGTAATATTAGGGTATTTATATTAGCTAGTTAAAATCTTCTTAATTCATACTTTCTGTTTTTCTTAGAAGTAGATCAAATGATTAATGACTATTATTTAATTTCTGTAAGATTTCATTCATGGCTAATCCTCCTCCAAGCTTTAGGAAAATAAAGACACACAAAGAAATACCTACTATTTTTTTCATTTTGATTCACTGATGACATTAAGTGCTGAAGATCTGACTTTGCTAGTCTCTAAAAGAGAAGCAACAGCACCCTGAATAGGGTTGGAAGCCTTACAGTTGCTTACAGCTCCCTATGGGGATTCAATGACCCAACATTCACTGGGAGATCCAACCTCACATTACTAGTCATGTCATTCAATCACCTGCTCCCAAGGTAGGCCATGTTGGATTCAATTCCTGTTATGTAATCCACCTCTATCACCATATTAATATCTACAGGAAAGGGCTTAAAATTCAAACAGATATAATGTGGTGAACAAGTTCATGCCAAGAGCTTCTAGGGAAAGCAACTTTCCTGTCCCAAAGTAACCAAATTAGATACTTCTTTCAATAGTGACTGTCCATAAGAATTAATCTGCATGACTGTCTTCCATATATTATAGCGATTGGTTTATTTTATTTTTTCTGCTTATACTAGTTCATATATTTCCAAGTAAAGGAGATGTGTGAGTGTGTTTGTGTGTGTGTCAAGTGTAGCAGGTCACAGTAAAAACCTTTTCTTTAAAGCATACTGACATACAAGAACAACTGAGGGAAAATGTTCAGATTTAGCATTCTTCCATGACTCAAATTGAATTAGAAATATAATTTGAAGTGATGCAGTTAACTATCTACAAATAAGTACAGTTATTTACATAGTTATCTATCATCAACAATTCATTTTTTTTCAGTTACTTAAAAGGAATTTGCAAAATTATAATAAAGGTTCACTTATTAATAGCAAGATATGTGCTATATTCATACGTTCTGAATGGTTGCTGTGAGAAACACATAGGAGCCATGTGTGATACCAATAATCCTAATTTATTAGCTTGATATATCATGTCTTAGGATATTATTTTATTTTATTTTTATAAAGTCACACCTTTTAAAAGTGATACTTGTTAAACATAAGATTTCAAAAAACAGGTATTTAAAACTAATTTTTTTTAAATGAGTGTTTACTAATAATTCCAACACTTAGAAAAAAGATCACTAATATTTGCTAAATATCAGTTTATACATTTAAGAATATGGTCAGTTGTAAAGAAAAAATAAAAAGAAATTGGTCTACCTTATGCACAGTAAAATAGTTATATATAAGATGATTTTGACCACAGGAAAAAACTTCCTTCTAACCCAACCTCCTTCCAATCTTCTGCCTTCTGATTTGCTAGCTATAGTGTTAATTTTAAAAGATAAATGTTCATGGCATTTATATCATGTCTCTGATTTTTAGTCTGTTTGTTCTTCTAAATACATTTAATTCTTAACATAAACCTTTCCTCCATATTCCTCCATTCTGTTTTAATTTGAATCATATCCTGTCCCAGGGATTGACCTTAATGTAAAATTTTAATACCTTTTATATTTACTGTATTTCCTTCACTCTGATATGATACAAATATATCTTTAATCGTTAGACCCAAAAGATTATTTATGTATTTTAACATTATTGGCCCTTTCTTTTTCTCAGATTTTTGTTGTAATTGCTCTGTTACCATCTGTAGTGAACATTGGTACAGATTCTGAGGCCTAACTGATTTTCTATGTACAGGTGACTTATTAATATTAATTTTTGCCTTGACCTTCACTTGATTTCTTCTGTATGATTAAGTTCACTGCTTTTACTTGGATCCTTCTTTTTCCCTCTCTGATACACAGTGAGGCATTCACTATGACAATCTTTTTAAGAAAAATATTTCTTTTCCTGAACAGTTACTTGTTCTCTTGTATTCCTTTTATTCTACAGAATATCAGTTATACCCTGCTGAATCTCATTTGTCTTATTTATAGAATTAACTAATTAATAGCCACTCATATAATTATTTTTCTCCATTTCTTCTGTTGTGATTTCCTCAAGCCTAACATCATAATATTCTCTCAGTTGTTTTTATTTTTATTTTGGTGTTTATTATAAGACTTTCAAGGCGGTTTAACATTTTAAGTTATCTTACATTCCTTTCCTAGAATGTCAGTCTTATGTATTTGATGTTTTATGGTTTTCCTTAAATGGTTCCAATTTGACTTTTTTAGAATACAGTTTATGTTACTTTATAATCCTTTTCAGATTCTTGGTGAACTTTTTAAATTTGTTTGAACTAGGCCTCTTGTGAAGTTTCCATTATTTATCTTTAATTTGTGTCCTTTTCTTTTTAATAAGTGTTTAGACATAGTTCTGTTGTTGGTTGATTTGTGATTATTTCACAGTTTTGAGAGAAGAAAAGTTTAGCTCTTGTCCAAAGCTTTGTACTTTAAACAAACTTTTATAAATCATTCATCCACTGTATACAACCGATACATCCTGTTAAGCCGCTAATGGAAGCAGCACTGCTGCCCCAGTGGTGGTGAGTGCGACATCTGCTGTGGCTGAGACTGAGGCAATTCTCTATTTTTCTATATTTTCCTTTTATTTTTATACTGTGCTTTGTGGGATACAAAAGAGGGAAATAAATAGGATTTTATTCCACTGTCTTTAAACAAAAATTTCCATAATTTTTTCCATAAGAAATTTTTCCATAAAACACTAAAACTGCATAGAACATTAGTGGTCATTTAATTGAACCACTCTATTTTACAGATTGGAAAACTGGATCCCAGGACTTAGTGGCAGAGCTACAACTAGAAGACAAGTCTCCTAACTTGTAATGAAGTGCTTATCCCATTTTATATAGAGCAAACAGACCTGTTCCACGGAATACATTTCTAATGTATTCACAGGCAAAAATAATTTTTGCTTCACAATAATCTCAGGGCATCACTACAGCCTCTCTTCTCGCAGAGTGTGAGGTGTTGTTGAACTTCTTGCCTTCAGAAATCTGATTGTTTTGAATAGAAAGCAGGAGGAACAGGTAGAATCACAAGCAGCCCACTGTTTAGTTTTTCTTGGCTAGAAAAAAACTCTGAGGCTTTATTTTTCACTAATCTTGTTTGGTCAGTGGAGAATGAAAAGGAAGTGGTAATAAATGAATCAAGAGCATTAACATCCAGCATAAAATTTATTTTTGAAGATAGAAGGTCAGTGATAGTTCTTGAATCTATAATCTAAGTAGAATAATTATTTTTTGTATGACCCTGTCAGAACTGATATATCAAACCCAACTACAATGTTTCCATTGACATCCTACCGTTCTGACCTCATAATTGCAAATCTTAATGATTTGTATTCATTCACATCCATCAAAGTGAGGAAAATCAAATCTAAGAGGAAGTAGGCTTTGCCCTAAGACAAGACATTAAAGCCTTGTGAGTATTGCTTTTTTCTGCCTTGACCCATTTTTCAACATTGAATTCTTGAAGTCCAACTTGAGCTAAGTGAACTTAGGTGCTTGTTCTATTCTAAAGGTCCTGACTTAATCTTCTCAAGACCCTATTAACCCTGATCAGATCAAACTCTAAACTCACTTGCTTGCCTACCTAGGTCTAAAGCACTGCCATTCTCCTTCTTTATTAAGCTTGTCCAGGATTTGATTTATTAACTGGTTAAAACGTTACTGTTTGAGAGACCTTCTTTACAAGACGCATTACTGCACTGGACTTCCTTAATCAGTTTCAGCCCAAAGAACAGCATGACCTGTTTCTAAAAGAATTTACTCAAACTATTTTTAGAATGTTTCATACCCTTTGGAGATTTTTCCTTGGCGTTCACCTTATGAGTTCTATCTTAATATTTTGTTTATGAATACAATTGCTTAATCTTTGAGGCCTTAATTTCAAACGAATCAATGATTGCTAAAGCCATGTCCCCCACATGAAACTATAAACATAGTAGAATGAGGTTCTCAGCAATTTACATTTCACTTCTTTAATCTATTTTCCTTTTACATAATCCTTTATGATTCAGTTCAAGCATCACAATTTCCAGAAATATTTTCCTGACTTCTTCAGACTATCTTTTGTATTTCAACAATTCTCTCTACATAGATCCATCAGTCTTTAATAATAGTATAATAATTATATACCAATTTTCTCATTTCTTTCACATTACTGTAAATTCCTAAAAACCTTATTCCTCTTGATTTTCCTGGCACTTAGCACAATGTCTAGTACAGTGTTCAATAAGTGTTTGATGGACAAATGAATAAGACAGTAACGAACTCAGTTTTCAGCTCTACAATTGCTATTGCTAAGAAGTGGTTGATTTAGGGAAATTAAAATATCCCTTCCACATCTGAAATTCCATATCTTCATTTGCATAAATTTAGAGTATATGAAAGAAATAGGAAACTTAGAATGTTAGGGTTATGTCAGTTGAGTAAACCATCTAGACACAAATCTTTCTTATAAGTGAGAAACTAAGGATTTCCACTGGCTAAAAATACAGAATTTACAAGTTGTAGAATTAGCATTACAATCTGATACTTCGGGTAATTGTGATTATCTTTTATGCAGTGACAAATGGCACAATGAGGAAGTGATAAAATATTAAAATACTGTCAAAATATATAATGTTAAATAAAAAGTACACAGAAGTTCAGTATATGTTTAGTAATATAATTGTGAGAGATACGGATGATGTGAGATAAAAATTGGACCCAGAAATCTGGTAGGATTTATAGAAAAGGGAATTCAGGTAGATAACCACATAAATGAAGACACAGGTGGCCATGTTTTGCTGGCTTAGGTATTTTGTAGTCAAAAAGTTAAATTGTAGGCAAAATAGCATGAGCCATAGACTTATTTTGCAAGACTGAGAATTGAGAATTTACCAGCTTAATTAAGCAATAATTTCTATTTAATGCCATATTTATTCACCTCAAAAATATTAGCTGTTATTGTTACAGCATTCATAAATTACATAAAGGTGAAGTAACAATAATAATACTGCCTATTAAAATAATTTTCTACTCTGAACCATAAGTCATCACTATGCTGATATTTAGGTCTCTCTTCTTTCTGGCTCTGACATTGCCTTTCAGAACATGACTTTCAACAGTTGCTCACATTTTTTAATTTTTGTTTTTTGTCTCTGTTATGTTCCTTTATGGTACTCTCGATTCATAGATTACAAAGATTATATATATATAAAAATATATATGTGTGTGTGTGTGTGTGTTTCTGTGCTTTTAAGATTATGAGAAATTTTATAAATCCTATCAAAGTCAGATTCAAATTATTTGGAAACCAGTGTACTTTAATGGGGAAGCCTCAAGTTTTAGAACTGAACTATAAAAGTTTGCAATCTTCCTTGAGACATTTATATACAAGACATTATTGGAAATTTTAGTCGGCCAATAGTAAGATTTTGTTTATTTTATTGATAATATTCTGAGTAACAGCTATTTATATGACAAAATATATAGTGGCTTAATCATTTAGCCTAAATTCCAGTCACATTACTGGGGACATTGACATTCTTTATACATTTTTCTCCATATATACATAGTTGGTGATGACTTTTTTAAGTAAACCCTTTCACATTATTAAAGCATACATGTTAACATAACATGTATTAATTCTTGAGTAGTATTTGATATTGAATAGTCATCTGTTTATTTTACATCTTCAAGATATATACAGACTTCTATTCTAAAATTTTGATACTACTCTTTACTTACATTATGTAGCCATAATATATTTTACTGTGTTTGCTGATGAGAAAGACAATTAAAAGAAAGTGCATGAGCAATTAATCAAAAAATTAAACCTTCCTCTCTGAATTTGAACTTTACTGCTATTTATCAATACAGAATTATCTACTATGACTCAACTTTCATATTTTTATTTGATATGCTTTTCCTGTTCATAGTGAATTTGCTTTCTAAGACAGATAATTTTTCTCTTGAGATGTTACATCACTTTCTGACATCCTGTGAAAGAGCCACATCTGCTCAAATTATGAACACTCAATTCCAAGTGGATTTTTACTTGTGGGAAAAATGTATCCTCATGGCGACATTTGATTGTGTCTTTGAAGTGTGGTTGTACTGTCTAAGACAAAGTGAAGACAGATCTGTTCCTCATTCTTATGCTTAAGTGGAATATGTCTAAAGAACAAATATGGTGTTTATTAAGGAGTCTATAGCTAAAATATTACCTTTAAAATTTCTAAGTGAATACTAAAGGCTATTTTTATTTTCTGGCTTTGACATTGAAAAAATACTTGTGCTATTCCTTTACCTTCTTTGCTAACTTTTACGTATTTTCTCCATTGATTTTTCAAAACTAACTAGTCTTGCTGGAAGAGTTGATTTTTTCCTCAAATAATCAAACTATGAAAAACAAGGTGAAATCAGCAATTTCAAAATTTTCACATACCATTACCTATATTTCTACTCAAGAAGATTAGTGGGAAAGAAGTTTTTATCTTATCACAATAATAATCCAAATTATTATACTTAGAGAAAAAAGATGGAAATTGGTGAATGTATTGGGCAAAAACTGGCTCTTTTTCACTATTCACAATGCAAATATTTATTGAGAATATGTATACCAAAACATATTTTAGACCTGTACTGTTACAGGAAATACTGGAAAAACCTGGACTGCATCACTGACAGAAGAACCAAGCAGCACTCGGAGGTCTTGGACTGTTGAGGTTTCTTTTACACCAGCGGGCTCAGAGGGGAGTAGTCTCCCAAGGTCTGAGCCCCGAACAGAGGCAAGGGGAGCAGTATGTATCTTTCTGCTTCAGTATCTGCAACATTTCTATGTGCACAGCAAACCAGCAAGCAAGAGGGAGTAATTTAGGGAGTGAGGTTAGGGAGTAAGTGCCTGGCAGAATGGGGAGTGAAGGGGAGGGGAAAACAGGAATTTCTGCTGTCTTTGTTAACTAGAGAAGCAGAAGGGAGCCACCTGGACTAGATTGCTGTCCTTGTAAATTTTTCCCTATCACTCCCCCCTCTGATGCCCCTTTAAACACTTCATTTTAGGGGGTACCATCTCTTTAGTTTATGATAGGGTCATAATAGCTCTGCATATACATGAGCTGTATAGAGGAAATGCGTTCCCTGATAAAGTTAATGAGCAAATTAAAGATGCAGGGTCCCATAGTTCAAGGAGCAGCAGAACCGCTGGCCCAGCAAGGCCAGTTAAAAGAATTATCAGCCAGGGAATCCATTTTACATTTGCAGCTCAGAAGGCGCAAATGTCAGAGGGGTGTTTGCACAATTGGAGGGGAAGGGCACCTTTTTCAACAGGCCGATTAAAATTAGAGAGGAGCAGGATGGGCACGTGCCCCCCCACCCCCCGCAGTCCTCCTTGGCGCTCTTCTACCAACTTTGCGCAGTGGGAGCTGAGGACACTCAAGGGAATGAAGGCAGACCCCATAGTAATACTAACTGCTTAATCTTTTACTGGAAAACATGAGAGGTCAATATTTTGTGGTGAATTGGCTCTTTAGTTAGTGCTTTAGGCCTGCTTGACCTTTTCATCCCTGTCCCTTCGTGCTTGGTTGAATGTGTCAGACATTTCAATGTGGGTGAGGGAGGTCCAGCAGACAGTGGATCTGTTTCTTCCCCTAATTGCACAGTCTGAGTCCCATTTATTTATTGCTTTAGTTCAGTACCTTTGCCCATATTTAAGGCAAAGGGTGGCCCTGTTCTTATACCATTAAGCAGGCTTGTAGGTGTAGGCACTGAACCCAGTCCCCCATTTTTCTGACTTTATGCAACCACACTGAGGTTCCCTGGGAGTGAGGGGGAGGAAGGGAAGGGAAAGAAGGTATAAAAATAACATTACAGAGGGGTAGTGGGGAGACACAGGCTGAGGCTTGAGTATAGTTTAGGAGAAACAGGTAAGCACAGCAAAACAACCTACGATTACCCAATAGAAAGGGCAACTTTTTGAGGAATACTCTAGTCTGGGGGGTGGTGTGCCAGCAGAGAGTTCAATGCTCAGGATGAAAGATCCCACTCCAGTGAGGGCCAAGATCCACGGCGCACAGGTATTTATTAGTCAGAGGGTGATCGTTGGCTGCGGAGGTGGACAGGATTCTGGAGGTCTGGCAGGCCCTCCACTGATATATTTTTTCTGCCCAGATTATGGGCCTTTTTCACTTTGGAATGATGGACCCATGGAGTGATGCCTACAACTTTGAGGGCAGTAGTAGTAGTAGTTAGAACAACAATGTGGGGACCAGTCCACTGATGTTGTTGGTGGGGGGAGGGGGGGTGGTCTCTTTTTTAACCTTTGACCGAGACTGAGTCCCCAGCCTGGAAGGAATATACTGGGGTCCCTAAGGAGATTGGGGCTTTCTATGGTATATTGCTGCAGCTTATTTAGGGTGGCTTTTAAGGCTTGGAGCTGTTATCTTACTCCCTTATTTCCTATCTGGTGTAGACTTCCTGGGAGGCTTCCTAGACATGGGGGAGGGTGTCCATACACAAATTCAAAAGAGGAAAAAGCTTGAGCTCCAGGTGTGCAGTGAGCAGGCAGGACAGTCAGGGGCAGTAGGTCCAGCCATGGGGGGCCAGTTTCTTGGCAAAACTTAGCTAGGGTTCCTTTGAGGGTGTGATTCATTCTCTTCACTTTCCCTGAACTTTGTGGCCTGTATGCAGTGTGGAGTTTTCAGGTAATGTTGACTAATTTAGTTAAAATCTGTACTGCATCTGCTATAAAGGCAGGTCCATTGTCACTGTGAATTGTAAACGGTAGGCTAAACAGGGTACAATTTCTCTCAGGAGGACTTTGGCTACCTCCCGGCTTTGTTCTGTCCTGGTTGGGAAGGCTTTGACCCACCCAGAGTATGTGCACACTGTCGCTAGGAGGTATCTGAGTCCTCCGCTTGGCTGGAATTCTGTGAAGTTTATTTCAAGGTCTTCAAAGGGGGCAACTCCTTTTTTTGGACCTCTGGTGGGGGTCAAGGTGCAGACTGAGTTTTTTTGGGGGGCAAGTTGTGCACTGCTCCCTTACTGCTCAGCATAATGATGGCAACTGGCTGATGTAGTATTGCTCTTTGAGGAGGGCTTCCAGTGCAGTTTTTTCCTAGGTGGTTGAGCTGATGTTGTTTGCTGATTAGATGCCTTCTGGTTGCAGTTGGGACAAAGATGCAATTGTCAGGCAGCATTTATCATTCTTTTTTTAGTTAGGGTGGCTCCTTCAGCCATGGCCCAGTCCTTCTCCTTTTTTAGTGTACTTGGGTGGAGGGGCCTCCACTCAGGGTGTTAGGGCCATAGTGAGGGAAGGAGCTTTATCTGTTTTTTATTGTCTGCTGTTTTAACTGCTTTATGTGCTTGCTGGTTCCCCTGTGTTATAGGGTTGTTTTCCTTTTGGTGTTCT
Organism: Manis javanica; assembly: GCF_040802235.1. Taxonomy (NCBI): domain Eukaryota; kingdom Metazoa; phylum Chordata; class Mammalia; order Pholidota; family Manidae; genus Manis; species Manis javanica. The sequence goes on from NC_133169.1 coordinate 25,860,633, forward strand.
TTGCAATGCAGAATTGCTACTTTTTTATGTATGAAGAGATTGAAGGGCTTTTTTTTATATCTGGCAGGCCTAGGGCCTGTTCTGAAGCAGCCTTTATTTCCAGGAAGGTGGCTCTTGCCTCTTCTGTCCAGACAGGGGTCTTTTAATCTGCCACCACTCCAGGAGGCTGTAAGGGGTCTTGCCATTGCTAAGGATGCAGGAATCCAGATTCTGCAGAACCCGGTGGCCCCCAGGAATTCTCATATGCCTTTCTTCATCTGGGGCTGGGGTAAGGAGTTGACCTTCTTCCTCTCTGGCCCTAGTGCCCTTTCCCCTGGGTGAGGAGGAAGCCCAAGTACTGGACTTGCTGCTGGTAGATTTGTGCTTTTTTTTATGAGGCTCAGTATCCTGAGTCTGACAGGAGTTGCAGGAAGTCAGGCCTTCATGCTTTTTGCACAATTTCCCTGGGTGTTGATGGCAAGGAGGAGGTCATCTATGTACTGCAAGAGGGAACAGCACATGGCATCCCTCGGAAAGCTGGCAAGGTCTTCAAAGAGAGTGGGTGAGTGGAAGCCACATCCATGTTAACTGCACTTGCTGCCCCATAACCAGTCCATTCAAAGGCAAACAAGAGCTGGCTGTGGGGGGGCCAGCCGGAGGTGGAGAAAAGCATCTTTAAGTCTAGTCAAGTTAACCATTTGGCAGACCCTGGGATCTGGCTGAGGAGGGTGAATGGATTTGGGACCACCATGTACAAAGAAACATTCACTTTTTTAATGGCTCACAGGTCTTGAACAGGCTGGTACCCTCCTCCTGGCTCTTTGGTAGAAGTGGGGGGGTTCCAGGGCGACTGACACTTGATTAGAATGCCTGCCTCTCTGAGTCTGGTCAGGTGTTCCTCGATGCCTGCTCTCACCTCTTGTGAAAAGGGGTACTGCTGCTGTCTTTGTGGCTCTGAGAATAGTTGCAGTCTTTTTCACTGAATGGGGCTACAGGGAGGGTGACCATACAGTGTTCTGCCCCTGCGTCAAGCATAAAAGTCATGTTTTGGCCCCCCCACTTTCATTTTGGCCATGGGCTCATGGGGGCCGAGAGTGAGAGAGCCCAGTCCTTGTCTTTTCCTGCCAGGCCAGTGAGCCTCTCTCCGTGGAGCTTCTCCTGGCAGTGACTGGGCTTCAGGGCTTTGCCTTGGTTGGGGCATTTTTTCTTCTAATGCCCCTTCTCTTTACCGTAAGCACACTGGTCCCTGGCTGGGGAGGTCCTAGGCCTCCCCCATCTTGGCGGCAGCTTTCTCCGCCTTTTGGTCATCTCTGTTTCTTTTAGGGTGGCTTCCAGGAGGCTGGCCTTTTTTTTTTTTTTTCGTTTCTCCTTCAGCCACTCTGTCAGCCTGAACCTCTCTGTTTAGATATACTTTGTTGGCAATTTTAATCAGCTGAGTGATATTCATCCTGGCAAAGCCTTCAAGTTTTTGGAGCTTTCTTCTGATGTCTGGGGCTGCTTGAGCTCTGAATGAGGTGTTGACCATCCGTGGGCTCCCTGGTGACTCAGGATTGAAGGGAGTATAGATGCAATAAGCTTCACACTGTCTTTCATGAGAGTCCCCAGGAGACTCTCCTGGTTGTTGAGTGACTGAAGAGATTTTGTTCATGTTCATAGGCTTTTTGGACCTGGTTTTAATCCTCTGGAGGAGGGCATCTTGATATCAGAAGATCTGGTGCTGTCTCTCAGGGGTGGTGAAGTCCCACTCAGGGCACTCCTAGGGGACAGTGATTTCAGCCCATGCACCCCAATCAAGGACCTCAGCTGCCTCTTCTCTTCCATTGTGAACAAGGTGTGGAAAAGCTGTTGACAGTTTTTTTTAGGTAGACTGATAGGTTTGGAAGAGAGATTTCATGAGATCAAGCAGGGCTTGTGGCTTTTCTGATGGGGTGTCAGTCATGGAGAAGGGTTGATAGTAAAACATGGACTGGTTGGACTGGATGGTCCCATATTTATTATGTCTTTCAGGCTCCTGCATCCCTTGCACCAGCATCTGAAGGGCACCTGCTCCCGGCCAAGGATGCAGTCTGGCTGCTGGTCTTGGGGAGAGTGGGTTCACTGGTTCTGGAGTTAGCAGGGATGCTGACGGTGGTGCGGTATCAGGGACAAGGGGCTGCATGCTGATGGCCTTGGGGCCTCATAAGGTGGTGGCAATGTTAGCTCTTCCTCACCAGCAAGAATTTGTGGAGGCTCAGGCTTCTGTTGATTCTTTGTGGGCTGCTTTGTTGTGGTGACTAAAACCCTACCTTGTTCCTGCCTGTTGCAAGCAAATTGCACCCAAGGGGGAAGAGTGTGGGCAACTCCTAACCAGGAGTTAATGTATGGGAACTGGTCAGGATGACCTGGATCTCCAGTGATGACCTGCCAGAACTGGCAGACTGTTGGGACATCTAGGTTCCCTTCTGGAGGCCATCCTACACTAAAGGTGGAGCATTTAGATTTACACAGGGTTTTTAACCTGCTGGGAGTTAATTTTATTCTGTTGTTTTTTTGAAAATCCCTTCCTCAAGTTTTTAATCATGGTGTCAAGAACTGCAGGTTTGCGATGCCCTGACCCACGACGTGTCCATGGAATGGTGGCATGACAACACACAAGGGAGGGGTGCCTCCTCTAGAGAGGAGACCAACCAGTTGCCCATCCATTCCTGCTCCTCTCAGAGACTTTGATCTGCCTTGACTAAGGTGCACCCATTTAAGTCCCGGGCCAGGTCAGCCAAAGCTGAGTTACTGTTATGTTGTGGCAGCCAACCACAATTGCAGTAAAGGGCCCACTCAGATTCCACAGCACAGGCTGTGGAGTCACAGATTCAATGAAGACTGAATGATCAGCCACTTTGCACACTCACTCACACACTCAGACCAGAGTTTAAACATTCCCTTCCTGGGAATCCCTACCTGTGAGACTTCTAAGAAGTCTCCGGGAGGTGATCAGGCTCCCCTTCCACTCCAACGGGTGGGACTGGCTGGGTCAGGGGCCCTGGGGCCTTACTGGATTCCACATCAGAACCAGATCCTCATCTGCCAAGCCTCCTTGAGTCCAGCAGGAACAGCAGAGCAGGGCTGGCCCAGGGCGACCAGGTGGGAAACTACTTAAAGATCAGGCAGGCATACCTTCTCCACTGCAATCTCCCCTTCTGTCACCACCCTGCTGTTGCCCCAATCCAGTGGCAACAAAGGGCCAGCGTGCTTGGGTTTCCCAGTCAAAGAACCAATTTTTTTTATGTAATATACTGGAAAAACCCGGACTGGATCACTGATGGAAGAACCAAGCAGCACTCAGAGGTCTTGGAGTGTTGAGGTTTATTTTACACCTGCTGGCTCAGAGGGGAGTACTCTTCCAAGGTCTGAGCCCCAAACAAAGGCAAGGGGAGCAATATGTATCTTTCTGCCTCCATATGTGCAACATTTCTATGTGCACAGCAAATGAGCAAGCAGGGGGGAGTAAGTTTGGGAGTGAGTGCCTGGCAGAGCTGGGAGTGAAGGGGAGGGAAAAACAGGAATTTCTGCTGTCTTTGTTAATTAGAGAAGCAGAAGGGAGTCACCTGGACTAGACTGCTGTCCTTGTAAATTTTTCCCTATCAGTACACCAGGGCTTCACAGTCATATATGCCTATTTGAATTTAAATTTAAACTAATTACCTTTAATATTATTAAATATTCTGTTTCTCATGTGTAGTAGTCACAGTTTAAGCATTCAGTAGCCACATGTGGCTAATGGTTACTATACTGAATAATGCAGTAATAGAACAGTCCCATCATCACATAGTGTTGCACTGGACAAGACAATGAATCCTGACATTAGAAATACACATATTTTTTAAAGTTTACCTTTTGATGATCTCACAGTAAAGAGAATGTATACAATTATAGAAAACCACAGTAGACTAAAATAAGTATTTTGATAGGCAATATAGGAGCAGTCTGTATAAATGTGAAAACTTTATTGCTTATTTTCCAAATAAAAATGTAATGTACTAGCTAATTATTGTATTAGTTCTAACAGGGATTTTCTAGTGTGGTTTGTTTTATGTTTACTAAATAGAAATTTATCATTTTCAAGTAACTTTTACTTACCTCTTCTTTTACCTTTTGTATTTCCTATTGTTTTATTATAATAGCTAGGGCCTTTAGAACAATGTTGAATGTAATGCTCATAGCATTTTCTTTTTTTGAGTCTGATGAAAATGAAAAAGCTTCCAAGGTTTGACTAATAGATATCATTTTTGTTGAAATTATTATTTCATTTGAATCTCCAATTAATGAGAACAAAATAATGTAAGATCTAAACTTTCCTTTCTCTCTTCAATCTATGCACATTTTACTATTACTGTTACATTATTTTATATGTCAGAGAAATTATATATAATATAGATTATATAGCATTACTATTTTAATTTGACAATGTTATATTTGCAAACTTTTCAAATTATGTTTAAATATTTTTTATACATAGTGATACTATTATCACTTTAGATATTACCTCATAAAAAATTAATAAAATCCCATTTGAAATGATAGAAATATCCCACAAAAATAGAAATGTGATCTGATTTCATTAAATATCATTACTCAAAAGGGAATGTTACAGTCAAAGTTTATTTCTTTAATATCATCAGTTGCTCAAAATTACATCATATATTCATTTGGTTCCTATTTACAGCTATTTCATTTGGTTTCTTTACAGTTTTTTGTCCTAGAGATATTTGCCTTTTTTAAGTCTGGGGAGAGGAAATCCTGGGGCAAAATACCTCTAAAAACCAAAATCAGCCAAACAGAGATTTGCTTACAAACTGCAGTCCAGTCCGTCTCTCTCTCCTGCTCCAGCAGCAGCAAAACCGGTCCTCCCCTCACCTCCCAGATACAAATAAGGCCTCCTTGCCCAGGTAATTACCCATCCATATGGAGATGAACTTCACCCCCGGGGGAAAGATGCAAATGCACTAAAGCCATACTTCTTTCCACCTCTGAATGCCAGTGGATTGGCAGATGTACCAAAGCTAGGTGAGATGTTCTGGAAATGTTACAATTTTACCCACAGCCTTCATTTCATATCTTTTCTTAAATCAATAGGCAAACATTTATACCTACTCAAAAAGTTAATCGAAATTCCTCTTCTTGCATCTTTTTAAAGTATAAGAAATTTTATTAGAGCTCATTTCTAATTGTTCTTTTTTTGCTCTAGAACATTCTCCTTTATTACATCACTGAATTTTTGCTCTTCTGTATGCACAAATTGCTTCTACCAATACATGATTTTGGATCTTCTCTTTGCTTTTTAAACTTTTTTCTCACATTACAGTTACTTTTGCCTTCTTTCTCTGATCTAAGAGATTTCTAAATAAATCCTTATTTTCTGCTGAAGTACACTTATTTTCTGAAAAGTGTACTATTTTCTTGAAACTTCACAATCTCACTAAGAGTAATTATTTCTAAATTATTTTATAATGCTTTATTATTTTGTTGCATATGGGATTATTCATCTATCCTTTTCATTTTATTCTTGGCTATCAATTTATATTTATGCAATCAGTTTGTATTTGTCATTGATGTGGGTTTCCTTTGCTGTCATTCAGATTTATTTCCATAGTCTTCACTGAGAATGAGTAGGCTGATTATCTGTGGGAAGACTGCACCAACTTGCAAGTCTCATTCTACGGAGTTTAAGGGGAAAGCAGCCCCGTGAGAGTACCCTCTACCTAGTCAGCCCAGGAACACCAAGCTTCACTAAAATCCTCAGTATCTTCAGCTGAACTTTCAAATTCTTTAGGAAACACAGGTTTGATTTTAACTCGGGGCCCTAATTCTGATTGCTGTCTTTCATACAGGTAAGATCAAAGTTGGAAAGTCCACCAAGGAGTCCCACGTGTCCTTTAATTATCTGAACACTGTCTCCAGGTCCCCATTTGCACTCTGCACTTGAGTGAGCTTGGAAATTATTCATGGGAAGAAGAACTACTCACATCTCTGCTCTAGTTTTTTGTTGATAAAGTTGTATGGGGTTGTTAGATGAGGACGATAAAGAGAAAGCTTTCCACCCGAGGCTGCAAGGCACCTCAGTTCCTGATGGATTTTTCAGCCTCATCCCCTGTTTTAGATGTGTCCTTACAGTGAGTTGCTATTCTTGGCTCCAACTTGGGGGCAAACAATGACATCAATATTCAGTGCTCAGGATCAACAAACTGAGTTTTGTTTTCCCCTGTTCTACCACCCAAATCTAGCATCCACTCCTATCACACTTCTGAGAAAAAAATTAGTGTTTTTGGCAGTCACTTCTGTTAGCACTGTTCCTTCTGTGAAATGCTGCTGTGAATTTATATTTACTCCAGTGGCATTCAGAAGGGTAGAAATGTAAGGAAGGTGTTTGTTCATCTAACATGGATTTGTTTTGCCCTTGTATTGTTCCAAGGATCTGAATAATAGATAGTACATGTATAACAGCTGCTGGAGGTGGCTGTTGGTATTGTTACACTTATACTTGTAATTCCTTCTTTATCAGCTTCTTTTTAAGCAATAAATTCACATGATTCTACTAACCTTGTTTTTCAGAAGCACACATCCTGATTTGAAATTACAACCCCTAATTATATACTATTCTCAATACTAAACTCATACGTGGGGGAAGTTAAGCATAATACTGATGATATATGGTTCCCCTCAAACCACTGGGACAATGACTTATGGCATCAGTGTGAAAAGTAATGGTTTTCTAGTAAAAGGTTCATCAGTTATTATATTTTAAAGTTTTACCTCAGATTGTTCTTAAGAGTTAAAGAATACAAATCCCCCCTCATTTTTTTCAGATACTAAGGATTAGAAGAGTTTCTTAACATTATAGCTATTATTCAATATTATCAGTATTTTACTATTGCATTCAGATAGCAATATATCTCCTATTGAGATGAAGCAACAGTATTCAGTTGAATACTAAAAAGATACGTTTCCTATGCTTTTCTTGAATCTCGCTATCACTTCTTTATCACTGCACTTGACAAGTGAGCCTGTTAAACAGACCTTGATAAATATATAGCATAAAAGATTGCATTTTAATGTAAAAGTCTTTGTCACAGTAGATACTTTAAAAAATGTATATCATGTAAGAGAAAAAAGTTGAAAAATGAATTTAGCTTTACCAAATATGAATACCTATCTGGAATGAAAAATATGCTTGAATAAATATCTACTCTATGATGCACATTTGTGTTGAAGATAAAAAATAGCAACTTGAAATAGTTATAAATGATAGTTTCTTTTGCAAATGAAGAGTAATGAATAACCTCATCTAGAATAAGACAGAATATAAAATGAAGAACTTTAACTGATAAACTAAGATCACTAAAATAAAATGAGTAGTTTTTCTGGAGCCTAAATATTTCTCAAATTTTCACATTAAAAAGAAAATTCATAAAATGGTTTTAAAAGCCAATTTATAAAATGCAAGTCTAAAAGAGTAGACTATATATAAATTAATGGATCCTCTATGCTGAAAATCTGCTTGTTCCTCTCAAACGTTACCTACAACATGAATATATTTTTAGGTAGATAGTAGAAATTTATATAATTTTTAAGTAGGTCATGACATATTTGGAAAGCTCTAGGAAATACACAGGACAGTGTATAGGAAATACACAGACTCCCACCAGAATGCTGGGTAGGGGTAAAGTAAAATAAGGCAAGTTACTGAGGTGAAGAAGATTCAGAAGGAGCCTTTGGAAGAAATTGTCAGAGTTTTTGTGCATTCTTCCAGCCACTGTCAAGACATTTATGGGAGTCCAGAGATTCCTCATGCAGAGAGTCAGTGGGAAGTCTGTCTTCTTACTCTCAGATAAATAATCTCTAAACTGCAGAAATTTGTTGCATTTCTGTATTAGAAGAAAAACTATTTCCAAAACTTGAAGATAAACCGAAATAGATTAGACCTATATCAAGTTATCAAAAAGACAGAACAAAACAAAACAAAAAAACAGTTATAATAAATCATTTTAAAACATATGGTTATTGCCTCTAAACCTTACCACAGAGTACAAACAGATATGCAAAGAAATGTTAAACACCTTTCAGGAGTCTTATTTCAATATTGATGTTATCATTGCTATTTGAAAATATTATATGTATATTATAGCATAAAGCAAGAGAGAAAATGTACTAATGTTTTACAAGCCAAGATTTTCAGCATAAGAAATAAAACCAGAGTGAAAAATGCTCACTTTAAGTAAATCACTGTAATTTAAAAATTCAAATTGCCTTTTTTTTTTTTAGAAATATATTCATTAGCTCCCCACTGACATGCCTGGAAAATGGTATTATAATAATAATTTGTATATCAAGCACCCAGACAGAGATTTCTAAAGACCATTTGTTCTTAAAAGGATTGGAGTTGGGAGGAAAATAGAAGATTTCATGTCAGGTTAAAAAGTGCACACAGAGCCAAGGACTCTTCTTATACCAGAAAGTAAGAAACTACTGGGATTATGTCTAAAAACGACAAGGAACAGACTAGATGGGACTCTCACTATCCAAGGATGTAACAATTTAAGCATTAAAATGAATAATGACTGACACTTACAAAAATATATCAAACATATAAAATCCACTTGGGGATTCTGGGAGATGAATACCTTGTAGTCAAAATTAATATGGAAAAATTAAAAATATATCCTCTCCTGTAAACTAATGGTAAGTGTGGAAAACAGTCTTCTGAATAATAAATGCAATTAAAATGATCTTTTAAAGGCATAATAGATCAAGTTAATCATCATATTTCGATGCTCCCTCAATCAGATAAAAGGTTAATGAGAAATTTTATAATGGTTAAATCACACTGGCAACACCTTAACTTGCTGATCATTTATCAACCTTAACATCCTTAAAATTTCACCACATGTTTTGTGTATATTAATTTGATGCAATGGGAGTACAGAGCTCACCTATGAATTATTCTTGTAAAAGAAAAAGTACCTATCTAAGTAATTCTCTAGATCTAGTTACAAATTTAATTTTTAAGTGAGAAGAGTAACAAGTTTAAAGATTGTAATTCTCTAGATCTAGTTACAAATTTAATTTTTTAAGTGAGAAGAGTAACAAGTTTAAAGATTGTAAAAGGAAGCAATCAGATAGATCCAGAAAATGTTTAAGTCATTCAATTTCTTCAAAGATAAATGACATGATAATGACAAGACAAAATGATTGGTACAAATTAAGAGAGTTTAAGAGACATGATATACATGTTTACTTTGTGGGTATTGTTTTGGTTTCTATTTGAATGAATTAACTGTAGAAAGACATTTGAGTCAATTGGAAAAGTGTAAATATATACTTGGTATTAAAATATGTTAAAGTATTATTAATTTTGTTAGGTTTAATAACAACATTGAGATTATTATAAAACAAAACCAAAAGACTCATGCATTTGTGATGTATCTTAAATTAATTGTGAAATAAAGAAAATCTGTCCAACATGTATTGGAAAGTACTTCAAATAGAAAAAAGTTACAGATAAAAAAAGATATGAAGAATGTTTATAATTCTCAAAGGTGGGTGATGAACATATGGGGTTCATTATACAATTCTTACTACTCTTAGGTAAAGTAAAATTTTCCATTAAAAAAAGTCAGAAAAGACATATTACTGCATAGAAAAACAATCATTTGACTGGCAGTAGATTTCACAACTGTTAATAATGACCAGGACAACATCTCCAAAGTGCTGATGAAAAGCGGCTGTCAATCTGAGATTTTCTATTCATTTACATATCATTCAAAACTGAACATGATATGAAGGTATATAACATTCTGACTAAAAATTTACCATTAAGTAAATATAAAGGTTTTTGTATAAGATATATTGCAAAATGAAGTGTTAGATTATACATTAAAATGTCTTGAGAATTACGAGGTGCTAATTGTGATATGTCAACTGATAAATAATAAGAAATGGAAGACAATAACTGCAGAGGAAGAGCTCTAGTTAATGCAAAAGCATGACATACAAGGACAGTGTGGGTGTGTAACCATAGCTAGAGCACAGGATGTCAGGGTGTGTGTGGTAAAGACTAAGATTGGGAAGGTAGTGATCATATTACATAGTGTTGCCTTTCCTCCTACAAAATTTGTACATAGTGAGTAGAAGCAGTTTTTATCAAAGGTTATTAGACAGATTTTTATTAAAGTCAAAACTACATTAGAAGATCTGTTAATGATATGTATGTTAGATTTTTAAGGAAAAAATGTAGATTTAAAGTAAGAGGCCAAATAGAAGATTGTTGCATAATAAGAAATATTACAAGGTCTGTCATTAAAGTAATCAAAATTTTTGGATAAGGATAAAAGCAAATTTGGAAAATATTTAAGAAGTAAAATCTGAGCAATTTTTATAATGTTTGATTCAGAGTGTGGTTGGAGTAGAAAGAAGACAGGACGTATTCCACATGTCTGTCGTGTGTTCCAGGGGATAGATGATAGTGCTATTTGAAATGAGACATGCAGAATATGAACATATTTTAGGAGAAAGAACAAATAATAATGTTTAGTTGGGTATTGTTGAGTTAGTGGTAATCTTATGATGTTCAGTTGCAAATAACCACTAAGAATTGATATATCTGGTGTAAAATTGAATGTATTGTTTTGGAGCCCTGGATTGAAAAGGGTAATATTTTAGGAACCAGTGTACCAGTGACAATGAAGAAATATATTCCACATGCATGAGAAAATATGATTAAAGATCCCCATACACAGGTATTTATAAGCTGAGAGTAGATGGAGGAATATTTAGTGAATGCTCAGGTGTTCACAGACATTATGAAAGAAATGATGAGAGGTGCCAGATATGAGTTAGATCTTTAATTAAGACCAAATATACGTATTTAAATTTTTTTAAAGTTTTCTGAATTGCTAGACATCAATGAAAATTTTTTCAGAATAATTCTAAGATAATAAATGAAAGGAAAGGAGCGACACACAACAGCAATTCACCGGAGAGTTCCGCTTTATTAGGGAAAGGTGCTGGGTTATATAGGATGGGGCATAGGGTGATTGTGGTGTTACTTCTACGGGGCTGGTGGCTGTTGGCTAGGTGCTGGAATTGGGAGGGGGGCGAGAGGTGATTGGGCTTCAGGTGGCGCCGGCGGGAACCGAGGACCCCGAAAAGAAGCCGGAAGTTCGCCATCTTACTGGTGGGGACCCTTCATTCCCCCCTTTCTCCTCTATGGGTTTGTGGATGTTGCTTTCTCTCTGACTGCTTCCTGCTGAACAGGGGCGGAGAAGGGAGTGAGGGTTTGAGGATTGGGAGGAAAGGGTTGATAGGACTCCCCACAGTAAGGATGAGTAGATGTGGACTTCTTAAGGTTGGAAATCAATGAAGGTTCCCTGTAACCATAGGTTGAGGACCTGTTGATTCCAATGATGCCAAGAGGATATGGGTGTCAGGAGCCAGGCGTCTGCGGCCATCGTTTCCAGGAACAGTTTCCAGCGGAGAGAGGGGTCCATCTCAGCATGTGGTGAGGAGGTCACGTGAGGGTGAGGGGTCTTCCGTGGCCAGAAGCTGGTAGTTCCTGAGTAAAAGCTGGTTGAAAGCTTGATTAGAGATTTTTCCGACTTGGGATTTGATGATCTTTATTATACAGGGTAAGAGAGACAGACGAGAAGAATGACTATTATGGGGCCTGCAATGGGCCAGAGCCAGGTGAGGAGGGGGTTTGTTAGTATTGAAGAGAATGGGTTGGAATTGGAAGTAGAGTGGAGGCTGGAGGCAAGGTCAGTGAGTTTGGTGATGTCAGTTTCTACAATGCCGGATTCATTGATGTAATAGCAGCACTCTTCCTGGAGGAAGACACAGGTGCCGCCCTTCTCGGCTGTAAGCAGATCTAGGGCCCGCCGGTTTTGAAGGGTGACTTTAGCTAGCGAAGTGACCTGTCTTTGGAGAGAGGCTAGGGAATCGGCAGTGGATGTCAGGGCTCCCTCAAGTTTGGCGTCGAGATCTCTAACTGCCCATAGAGAGTGACCCAAGGCTCCTCCAGAAAACCCCACCCCAATGGCTGAGGTGATTAAAGAGATACCGACCATGATGGGAAGGAAAGCAGCCCTTTTTGTGTGCGAGTGCAAGGGAGGTTGGAGCTCAAGGAATTCTGCCATGCTGTAAAGTGTAAGCTGTGGGATTAGGGTGACGAGAATGCAGGGTGTATCGGAGTTGAGAGGTAGTGAGTTGAAAAGGCTGCCATTACACCAAAAGAAGTGTCCTGGTTGCGTAAAAGTCTTAGAGCCGGAGGTAGGGGTGTAGATAGAGAGGCAGTGAAGTGCACTGGAGGGGGGTGGAGTTGGGCCTACACAGTGGTGGATGGTGAGATTATCTGGGTATTCTGGTTCCCACAGGGGTATGTCTGCCAGGGGACGGAGGGGTTGTCCTTCTGCATGGAAGGAGTAGTTGGAAATATTGAGGGGCACGGCGGCCAGCAGTGGGCGCTGTAGTGATGTGCACAAGAAACAATTGGCGGTGTTGAGGGTGTGGTTGAGAAAGATGGTGGTGTCTTGAATGAGCTGTAACCAAGAGTAGGAGGAATAAGAAGATGAAGAGGCGCCGTCAAGAGTTTGGATAATGACTTTTTTGGAATGTCTGATATCTGATGCAACTTGAGAGATCTGGGAGCGAGAGGGAACATACTCTCGAGAGATATGAAGGGTACCATGGGGGGTCGAGGACCCCTTGTAGTAAACTGAGGCTGTTACTCCAGCAGCCCATCGAGAGTCCCAGGGATCTGGGATTAATAAGGAGAATGAGCCGTTGGGATATTTCATGAAACGGTTGGAGGAGTAATACTGTGGGTACTGGAAGTCACCCATGTAGTGAATGGTGCAAGACCAGTAGGGGCATCCCCCGTAGGTGTCTTGCCATCGCCTGCAATAGGCTTGTCTTTGGTCATAGAGGAAGCAGAGGTAGGGAGAATAAAGGTAGCTGTAAATGAATACTTCGGTGGAGGGATGAAAGTGGAGGTACAAAGGCTCAGAGCAGCCTTTCAGAGGGCAGTCTGATGTGGCAATGAGGGCAGTAACTTTTGTTTGATGCTGTGTGTAAGTCTGCTTGACTTTGAATCGTCATACAAAGGAGGGTGGGGCGGCAGGGAAGACAATAGGAATGAGTGAAAAAAGCGAGAGAGCAGTAAAGGAGGAAAAAGTCATGATTCAGGTATGGATGGCAAAGAGGGTGCACGGGAGATGCGGAGTTTCAAGGGATCAGAGGGATGAAGCGTGGTAGAGTAGACAGCGTCTTGGGCTGTATCCGAAGGACTCTGGATTGTGACTGATGGGTCTTGGGTGTCCAGAGAAGGTGAGTCTTGGGTATTTGGTTTCAACCTGGAGATATGAATCCAAGGGGTGACAGAGTTATCAGGCAGTGAGAGCTTGGCGGCCGAGGGGGTGCAGAGAATAACTGGGTGTGGACCTTCCCATTTCGGGGTGAGAGAGGGCTGATCTTCTGGTGGCTTATAAAACACTAGTTGGCCGGGCTGTAAGACAGGAGGATTTTGGGAGGCGGATGGATCAGGAAGGAGCCAATCTTGATATTTCCACAATTCAGTGCGGAGGAGAGAGAGTAGTGGAAGGGCTATATTGGGAGGAATTGGTCCTTTGTGGGAAGGGAGCCCCGGGGGTAGAATCGGGAGGCCGTACATGATTTCAAAGGGTGACAAGAAGGAAGGTTTCCTTGGGAGGGCTCGAATGCGGAGTAGAGCTAAGGGAAGTAAGCGAACCCAGTCAAGGTGTAGTTCTAGAGATAGTTTGGTCAGGATGTCTTTTAGAGTCCTATTGGCTCTTTCTACTTTTCCTGAAGCTTGTGGTCGATAAGGACAATGTAAATGCCAGGGGAGCGAGAGCGACTTTGAGAGGTTTTGGATAATTTGGGCAGTGAACTCAGGGCCGTTATCTGATTGGAGGGAAGTGGGCATCCTGAACCTAGGAAAGATCTGGGTGAGGAGGATAGAGGAAACTACGGATGCTCGTTTGTTAGTGGTGGGGAAAGCTTCGACCCATCCTGAAAATGTATCTACTAGCACGAGTAGGTATCTGGTACATCGTACAGGGGGCATGTTAGTGAAGTCTATTTGCCAATCTGCAGCGGGGATATTACCCCTTGCTTGATGAGCTGGGAAGGGTCGGGCTTTGAGGGGGGTATTAGGGTTAGTGCGTTGGCAGATGGTGCACTTGCAGGTGATTTGGTTAAGTAGGGTTTTGTCTTCAGGAGAAAGAGGAAAAAAAGATTGTAAAAAATGGATTAAGGATTGGGGGCTGGGATGGAACAGGTCATGTAAGAGGCGGAAGAGAGACTCTTTGTCCTGAGAGCAGAGGGAGTCTTGTGATAAGGCTAAAACTGCAAGGGCAGACGGATTGTTGTCTGGTGCGTTTTCTGATAGGGCAACTGACCGGGCTACTCTGTCGGCCTTGTTGTTACCTCTTGCAATGGGGGAGTCATCTTTTTATGTGATTTGCAGTGGACTATGCTTAGTCGGTGTGGGAGTTGTGAAGCCTCTAAAAGTTTAGTAATTAAGGCTGAATTAGTTATGGAATTCCCTTTTGTGGTGAGGAGGCCTCGTTCTTTCCATACTGCCGCGTGGGACAAGAGAATGTGGAATACGTACTTGGAGTCAGTGTACAATGTGAGAGACATGTCCCGGGCCAGAGTGCAAGCTCTGGTGGCTGCAATGAGTTCAGCCTGCTGATTGGTTGTACCAGGGGGTAGGGCTCGTGCTTCAATGACATCTTCGAAGGAGACTACTGCATATCCTGAGTAGTGGATGCCCTCATGTTTAAAGGAGGACCCATCAGTAAACCAGATGAGGTCAGAGTGTGAGAGGGCTCCTTCGGAGATCGTGGAGTGGCACGGAAGGAAGTTGTGAAGGGCTTCCAGGCAATCATGCGAGGGAGTATGAGGAGAGTAGGGCAGAGGAAGAAGAGTGGCCGGATTTAGGGGCAGGCAGGGGAGGAAAGAAATGTTTGGATTTTGGAGGAAAGAGGACAGTAAGGTCAGGAGTCTGGAGGGGGGGAGAGTCTGTAAACTTTTGTAGGTTAAGAGATCTTTTAGGTGATGTGGGGACAGAATGGTAAGGGGCGCTCCGAATGTTAGTTTGTGAGCTTCTTTCTGCAAGAGCTGTCCAGCGGCTAATGCCTGTAGGCAGGGGGCCCATCCCCGAACTGTGGGGTCTAATTGCTTGGAGAGATAAGCTACTGGGGCAAAGGATGGGCCATAATATTGGCCTAGGACTCCTAGAGCTTGACTGGACCTCTCATGAATGTATAATGAGAAGGGTTTTGACAAATCAGGGAGATGGAGAGCTGGAGCTTTTACAAGGGCTTGACGGAGCTTAATGAAGGAGTGTCGGGGTGAGGATGATAATGGTTCTTCAGGGGGGCCCTTGCTGAGGTCGTATAGGGGTCTTGCCAACAGGGAGAAGTTAGGGATCCACGCTCTAAAATACCCAGCCAAGCCTAGAAAGGAAAGGATTTCTGTCTTGGTTTTGGGAACGGGCAGGTCAGAGAGGAGTCGTTTTCTGTCTAAGGTAATGGACTTTATTTGCTGAGACAGAAGGAATCCGAGGTAAGTGACAGAAGGGGAAGAGATTTGAGCTTTGACAGGGGATACTCTGTAACCTCTGGAAGCTAGAAGGTTAAGTAGAGACGCAGTGTCAAGTTGAGACTGTTCCTACGAGGGACTGCAGAGCAGAAGATCATCTACATATTGTAATAAAGTGGACTTGGGGTGATCATGGTGAAACTGTTTGAGGTCTTGAGCTAGGACTTGTCCAAAAATATGGGGACTATCTCGGAAGCCTTGTGGTAAAACTGTCCAAGTAAGCTGTACAGAATGTCTGGTGTATGGGTCCGTCCAGCTGAAGGCAAAAAAATCTTGGGAGGAGGGGTCTAGAGGAATAGAAAAAAATGCGTCCTTGAGATCTAGGACTGAGAAGTGTGATGCAGAAGCAGGGATCTGCGATAAAAGGGTGTATGGATTTGGAACTAAGGGATGGATAGGGACAACGGCTATGTTGATGAGGCGAAGGTCTTGGACAAGGCGGAAAGATCTGTTGTTTTTTTTCACAGCTAATATGGGGGTATTAAATGGGGAGTGAGTGGGTCTGAGGTAGTTTTTGTTTAAGAGATCTTGAATGATGGGTTGGAGGCCTATGAGGGCTGAAGTGGTTAGGGGGTATTGGGCCTGACAGATATACTGAGAGGGGTCACATAATTTGATAGAGGCAGGGGGACATAGGGCCATGGAGGGGCTTGTAATGTCCCAAACTTTGGGATTTACAGGGTGTATAAGGGCAGAACTGGAGCTTTCATTGGGTAGAGGGGGGTTGTCGGCTATGAGGGCCATCAGAAAGGGAGTACTGGGGGCTGTGGGATTGGATATAGTTATGGAAACGTGGAGGAGGGAAAGGATGTCCCGTCCTAGTAAAGGGATGGGACACTGGGGCATAACTAGGAAGGAGTGGGAGAAAGGTATGGGACTGTCTAGGATTGTGCATAAAAGGGGGGGCGGTTTTAATGGGAAAATCTGTTTACCTCCTACCCTGACTATAGGAGTAATGGCTGGCGTGGTAGGGCCCCGGTATTCTCACAAGACTGAGAAGGTGGCTCCTGTATCTAGGAGGAAGGAGATGGGGCGACCGTCTACTGTTAAAGTAACCCTGGGCTCCTGTTTGGTGATGGAAATGGTCGGGCGAAAAGCCCCCGGGCCCCGTCAATCTTCTTCTGCCAGCCCCACTAGGGTGGGCTTAGGATGGGGGTTGTTCGTCCAGCCTCCCCTTCGGGTGGTTGGGCAATCAGACCCCCAGTGGCCCTTTTTGTGGCATCTGGGGCATGGGGTGGTAGGAGATCTGGGGGAGGGGCACGCCCTTGACCAATGTCCCTCTTTTCCGCACTTGAAACAAGCTCCTGGGGGGGGCTTGTCTGTAGAGGGGCGCCCAGGTTGTGGTTTTATCAGCTGGGCCAACATCTGGAAATTGGCCTGATCAGCTTTTTGTTTACGGCGTTCTTTCTCCTCCTCCTGGTTATGGAAGACTTTAAAGGCCACTGTTAGGATCTCAGTCTGTGGGGTAGCAGGGCCCTGTTCTAACTTTTTGAATTTAGCTTTAATGTCGGGGTAGCTTTGAGCTAGGAAGTATGTCATAAGGACCTGTCTTCCTTCAGGTGTTTCTGGGTCCAGGCTGGTATACTGTAATAGGGATTGAGTGAGTCTATCTAAGAACTCGGAGGGGGTTTCGTCTCTCTTTTGAATTATGTCTTGGAGCTTTTGAAAATTGACTACTTTACGAGCTGCCTTTTTTAGACCTGCTATTAAGCAGGAGGCAAAAATATCTCGAGAGTGGAGACCCACAGCGGTGTTATAATCCCAGTGTGGGTCTTGTTCGGGGACAGCAGTGGGACCAGGGGGACAGGTGGGGTCAGTCCTGTGGGTTTCGGTAGCATGCATTTGGGCGAAGTCCCAAGCTCATCTACGCTCCTCAGGGAGGAGAGTATTGGCTAGGAGCATGAAAATGTCATGATGCGTGAGGCTGTAAGACTGGAGGGTCCATTGAAACTCCCTGATGTAGGTCGTGGGATCAGTGGAAAAGGAACCTAGGAGTTTCTCCAGTTGGGCTAAATCTCCTAAGGAGAAAGGTACGTGAACGCGCAAGATGCCTTCGGATCCTGCTACCTCCCGGAGCGGGGCGATAATTTTGGGAGGCCCTCGGGACCGAGTCTGAGGGGGACTGAAGGGTTCTGGCTCAGTCTGTGCAGGGGAAACAGGTAATGGGGGCAAAGCTGCGATAATTTTGGGAGGCTCTCGGGACCGAATCTGAGGGGGCAAAGACGGACGAGGCTCTTGGAACTTAGTTAGAGGGGGGCTGAAAGGCTCAGGCTCGATTTGCGGGAGTGGGGGAAGGTGAGGGGGACGGAGGAGGAGGTGGTGAGGTGTAGGAGGAGATGGTGGAGGAGGGGGAAGGGAGAGGATGGGAGGCTTCTGCGGGGGTGGAGGCGGCGGCGGTGATAGAGGAAGTGGGAGGGGCTGTAGTAGGAGGAGAAGGGGAAGGGAGAGGATGGGAAGCTTCTGCCGCGGGGAAAGCGGCAGCGGTGGCGGCGGTAGAGGAAGGGGGAGGGGCTGTTGTAGGAGAAGAAGGGGAAGGGAGAGGACGGGAGGCTTCTGCCATGGGGAAAGAGGTGGCAGCTGCCGCGGAGGGTGGAGGGGTTGTAGGAGGGGGAGGGGCTGAAGGGGGAAGTCTGTATGGCGGAGGCTCGTCGGCCGGGTCAAAGGTAATTGAAGAGGGACTGGGAGTGTGTGGAGGGGAGGGAGACGGCTTGCAGGCTAGGAGAACTTGGGGCGGGGAGCAGGTGGTGCAGAGGCTGGGATTTTGAGCTAGGAGGCGAAAAGCTTCGATATAGGGAATCTCCTTCCATTTTTTCAGGCGCTGGCAGTAGTTAAAGAGATTGCGAGTGATGTTAGGATCAAGAGTTCCCCCTGCGGGCCATTGGTTGTTATTGTCTAGGGGGTATGTCAGCCAATCTTGGGAGCAATATTTACGGAGAAGTTTTGGTTTTATATCAGGCGTCAGGGAGAGGGTAGCTAGATGCTTAAGCAGGCATTCAAGAGGTGAACTTTCAGGGAGGGATGAGGAGACTCCCATGGCTAAAGGACAGAGAAGGAGACAAACAGGGGAAGACAAACGGAGATCTTTGGACTGGAGGCAGACCACAAGGAGACAAAATGGCTAAAGGACAGAGAAGGAGACAAACAGGGGAAGACGAACGGGGATCCTCGGACTGGAGGCAGACCACAAGGAGACAAAGGGCGTCCCCGATGATCCTTGGTGGTCTGCAGAAACTCGTATACGAGTCGGAATTTCTTGGGAAGTGTGGGTCGTCACCCAGACTTCCCTAAGAAGGCAGAGTGCCGGAGTCACGAGGTACCTAGCGCTAGGCGTTTTCGGCAGACCGAACAGGTTTCGGCGGACGGAACAGAAGGAGGAGGGGGCGGGAAAGGGAGCGTTCTCATCCGCAAAGGAGTCACCTCATTTATGGCTGTTGGAGGGGGAGGGGGCTGAGAGTCTGCTGCAGCTGTGAAGGCCTGAGGTGGGGGTTTATGGCTTTTGGAGGAGGGGCCTGAGGGTCCGCTGCAGCCGTGAAGGCCTGAGGCGGGGATTTATGGCTGTCGGGGGAGGGGCCTGAGGGTCCGCCGCAGCCGTGAAGGCCTGAGGCGGGGAGCGTTCCCTCCTCGTCCCCGAGTGTCAGGGCCTTGCCGGACGATCACGGTCAATGGCACTGCGATAGCTCAGGGAAGAGTGGCCCACCCCGGGGAAATTTTGCTTAAAAAGTTTCAGCTGAGGCGGGGGTTTATGGCTTTTGGAGGAGGGGCCTGAGGGTCCGCCACAGCCGTGAAGGCCTGAGGCGGGGAGCGTTCCCTCCTCGTCCCCGAGCGTCAGGGCCTTGCCGGACGATCACGGTCAATGGCACTGCAATAGCTCAGGGAAGAGTGGCCCACCCCGGCGGGGGGGGGGACTTACCTAAAGGCCAGAGAGGAGTGGTGAGTGTGATGAGCCAGCGCCGGAAAAAGAGGACGAGGGCAAGCTGCTGCTGGTGTTGGGGGAAGACGGGGCCCAGTTGGGGTGTCCCGTCTCCCGTGTTTCGGCACCAATGAAAGGAAAGGAGCGACACACAACAGCAATTCACCGGAGAGTTCCGCTTTATTAGGGAAAGGTGCTGGGTTATATAGGATGGGGCATAGGGTGATTGTGGTGTTACTTCTACGGGGCTGGTGGCTGTTGGCTAGGTGCTGGGATTGGGAGGGGGGCGAGAGGTGATTGGGCTTCAGGTGGCGCCGGCGGGAACCGAGGACCCCGAAAAGAAGCCAGAAGTTCGCCATCTTACTGGTGGGGACCCTTCAATAAAAGTCACAAGTAAAATTTAGGTATGGAAGAACAGTGGAAATGCTGCTGTATAGTTGTTTTAAGAGGAGGAATAATGAAAAGTGAAGACAGAGCCTTGAGTTTTTCTTGTTTGTTTTTGTGTTCTGAAAGCTAAAGAAAACAAATAAAAGCAAAAGGATAGATAAAACTTTTGAAAAAAAAGAAATAGTCGATGTTGCAAATTCAGGAAAGAAAGGAAGACCAAATAATTAATTGTGTAATTTCTGGTCAAAGATGACAGAAGATCAGATCAAAGCTTAGGTGGTAAAGTTAATCTTGAACTGTGATACTATATCAAGTCCTTAGAGACTGGAGAAGGAAAATGAGGTATGAGCAAATATAGAGGTTTATTTACAGAGATGACCAATCATGGGGATTGAATGGATCTCCCTGTGGAGTAAAAAGCAAGGATACAGGTTCTGAATATGACCCAGGAATAGAGATGAACATCTGATGTATGGTACAGGTACTAAGAAGCACTAAACAACCTACTGAAGTTAAAGAAAATAAATTTGTTTTGTTTCCTTTTGCACCACCATGTGAATCCCTCCAGAGAGCTTGAGAGTAAGAGCAGTTGATTGAGAGTTGGGTTTGTTAGGGTCCAGTAACTCAGGGTTTTCCGGAGAGAACAAAGCACACAGGCATGGAGATCTAAGTACAGGCAAAGTCTTTATTCAGCCAGCAAGCTGGGGTCAACAGCACCTGCCCTGACATGCAGGCCGAGTCCGAGCTGCCGACCCCCAGGCAACTTTAGGTATTGCTTATATAGGATTTTCACAGCCGTTACACCGAAGCCCGCGCATTTCTACAACCAATAATTTTAAAACACATTCTATATTGTAACCTTTTAGGGAACACTCCAGTTGCCTGACCGCTTCAATTGTTATCTCTTGCTTACCCAAGCATGTCTACGTGACTTATCACGGATCACGTCCCCAGGCTGTTGCCCACTTCTAGTTATCTAACTTAAAGCAGGCGCATTTCTAAGCTGAGCCTCGGGTTGTTTATTCAAAACTGGGTGGTCCATGCTTTAGGCAGTTAGGTTAAATGTTATTAGTCCTTTTTCCTGACTCTTGATGCCCTCTGCCCTCCTTTACAGGGTTGTTGATTCAAGGCTGGAGAATTGTAACTTAGAAATAAAGAAAGGAATGATGTATTAAGGACAATGTGGAAAGAGTGGTTAAGGAATTCACCTTGATTAGACGAGGCATGATGAACAGCATAAAGCTGATAGGATGAAAGTCCTAATTGTACAAGATTTCACATGTAACTTACCAAAAAATTACTGTTCATAATAGGAGATTGATATATATTTTAGTTTCATTTTCAGAAGAACTTTTAGAATAACACTGATTCTATCCTCATGTAATAGTTTCTTTCCTACAGCTGCCACCAGAAATTGCCAAAAACGTCATGGTTTAAAATGACAGAAATTTATTTTGGGGTCAGAAGTCCCAGACCAAAGTGTCAACAGGCCCAGGCTATGGGGGACAATCCTTCTTTACATCTTCTAGCTTCTGGTGGCACCTGGTGTTCACTGGTTGGTAGCACCATGACTCCAATTTGTTTCCATCTTGGCATGAACTTCGTCTGTGGGTCTCTGTGTCTATTTCTTTTTCTGTCTTTTCTAAGGATACTTATTACTAGACTTGAGACTTATTCTAATCTAGGACCATTTTATGATCCTTACTTTAAACACAGCTTCACAAACCCAATTCCATAAAAGTCTTATTGTGATTGTGCACAGATCTTTTTTGGGAGACACAATTCAACACACTATCCCCAGGATCTTTGAGTAAAGCTGTGGATGGTGGCCCCTCCTTCAGATGAAGAGATGTCCTGGAGGACAAGCAGTAAGCCTCAGGCTACGGTGTAGAGTGGAAGGAAGAGGATTTGGTGAGTGACTGAATATTTAAGGCAATGTGTGGTCACACAGAAAAGAGTTGACAATATAGGTATACAAAAATCAGAACACAGTGACAAGTAGAAATACAAAAAGAGAAGCATGATGAATTTAGCATTTAAGAAAGTGGCCGATACAATAGGGAAGAATGACACAGGTCTTTCTTTTATTTCTTTTATTTTATTTTATATTTTTTTTACAGGTCTTTCTTAAAAACTAATTTCTGATGCTTTTCACAGAATTCAGATGGAATACTGCTGAAAAGTTTTCTGGTACATTTGAAGATAGTTCTCCTGAGATTTTTTTCCAGGATCTTTCCCAAAATATATTCCACAATGCAGGAATTGGCTCTTTCTTGTTGTAATAGGTTTATTTCTCTGAAATGAGAAAAATATCATGATGTCCTCACTTTATTTGGAGATAAGAAAACTTTGAATGCAAATAGTAACTTTTCAATAAAGAATCATACAACTATTGCACTAAATTTATTTTTAATTTGGAAACTCATAATTTTACATAATTGTAAGTTTTGTTTTTTTTCCTGGATATTTATCTGAAGCACACAGGCAGCGGCCCTGTCAATTAACAGGACATTTGTAGCAGTGAGGTCTGTGTTTCAGTAGCTTTAGGCTACTGCACTAGAACAATGTGTTTTAGAATTTTATGGCAGTCAATAAAAAGACTAGTTATGGTTAAAATTGGAGTGTATTTTCAGTGGATTTCTGTAAATACTTGATTGTTTGATAAAATAAATATTATCATAAACCTCTGGAATGCCTTGTGAAAATGTTAAACATTAAATAAAAATTAAATTAACTTCTATATGGGTAATTTTTTTCTCTTTATAACAATATTTAAATTCAACTTAATACACAATTTATAGTTAGAGATTTTAAATCTCTTGTTTTTTACACACTCATCAAATTTTAAACATTTTATTTTTAAAGTCACTGTTCATTCTAATATGCTCCTGAACTATTATAAACTTTTTTATTGAAGTATATTGATATACAATTTTATATTGGTTTCAAGTATACAAGATGGTGGTTCAACAGTCACCCATACTATTAAATCCTCATTCTCACTAGTGCACTATCAAAATAGAAAGATATTATAGATTCATTGTTTGTATTCTCCATGCTATACTACCATCCCTGTGACTAACTGATATGATGATTGAGAATTTTGTGTCCTTTTGTTCTCCTCACCTTCCCCACCCACCCTTCCCAACTCTTCCCTCCCCACAGTAACCATAGTCACTTCTCAGTGTGTAGGTGTCTGTTACTATTTTTTCATTTTGTTTTGTTTTGTTTTTACATTCCATGAATAAGTGAAGTCATATGGTGTTTCTCTTTCTCCACCTGATTTATTTCAGTCAGCAAAATACCTCCAAGGTCTATTCATGTTGTTGCAAATGGTGAAATTTATTCTTTATGGTTGAATAATATTCCACTGTGTATATGTACCACATCCTCTTTATCCATTTATCTACTGACAGAAACTTTCATTGCTGCCATATCTTGGCTATTGTAAATAATGGGGCAATAAACAGAGGAGTGCATGCATCTTTTTGAATCAGGGACTTTGTTTTCTTCAGGTAAATTCCTAGAAGTGAAATTATAAGGTTATATGGTATTTCTATTTTTAATTTTTTGGGGAACTTCCACTCTGCTTTCCATAGTGGCTACACCAATTTACATTCCTACCAATAGTACAGGAGGTTTCCTTTCTCCATATCCTTACCAAAACTTGTTCTTTATGTATTTTGAATGCAATCCTTTATCAGATAAATCATTTATGGATATATCCTGTTATAAAACTTTTATCTCAGGCTCTTACATATGAAATCACACATTATTTTTGTGAACATTTTCTATATAAACTAATATTTTGTAGTGGCGATAATAATGAATTTCCCAGGTATTTTTATTACTTTCAAATCTTCTCAAAAGCATAAAATGTATGATATGTAGAAAAGTAGTCTTTTTAAATTTCAGGGAAATCTATATTTCCAATGTGAAAGGAAAGGAGCGACACATAGCAGCAATTCACCGGAGAGTTCCGCTTTATTAGGGAAAGGTGCTGGGTTATATAGGAGGGGGCATGAATTGATTGAGCTGTCACTTCTACGGGGCTGGTGGCTGTTGGCTAGGTGCTGGGATTGGGAGGGGGGTGAGAGGTGATTGGGCTTCAGGTGGCACCGGCGGGAACTGAGGACCCCGAAGAGAAGCCGGAAGTTTGCCATCTTACTGGTGGGGACCCTTCATTCCCCCCTTTCTCCTCTATGGGTTTGTGGACGTTGCTTTCTCTCTGGCTGCTTCCTGCTGAACAGGGGCGGAGAAGGGAGTGAGGGCTTGAGGATTGGGAGGAAAGGGTTGATAGGACTCCCTGCAGTAAGGACAAGTAGATGTGGACTTCTTCAGGTTTGGAAATCAATGAAGGTTCCCTGTAACCATAGGTTGGCTAAGAGGATATGGGGGTCAGGAGCCAGGCGTCTGCGGCTATTGTTTCCAGGAACAGTTTCCAGTGGAGAGAGGGGTCCATCTCAGCGTGTGGTGAGGAGGTCACGTGAGGGTGAGGGATCTTCTGTGGCCAGAAGCTGGTAGTTCTTGAGTAAAAGCTGGTTGAAAGCTTGATTAGAGATTTTTCCGACTTGGGATTTGATGAACTTTATTATACAGGGTAAGAAGAGACAGGCGAGAAGAATGATTATTATGGGGCCTGCAATGTGCCAGAGCCATGTGAGGAGAGGGTTTGTTCGTATTGACAAGAATGGGTTGGAATTGGAAGCAGAGTGGAGACTGGAGGCAAGGTCGGTGAGTTTGGTAATGTCAGTTTCTACAATGCCAGATTCGTTGATGTAATAGCAGCACTCTTCCCAGAGGAAGACGCAGGTGCCGCCCTTCTCGGCTGTAAGCAGATCTAGGGCCCTCCGGTTTTGAAGGGTGACTGTAGCTAGCGTAGTGACCTGTCTTTGGAGAGAATCGGCAGTGGATGTCAGGGCTCCCTCAAGTTTGGCGTTGAGATTTCTAACTGTGACCCAAGGCTTCTCCCGAAAACCCTGCCCCAATGGCTGAGGTGATCAAAGAGCTACTGACTATGATGGGAAGGAACACAGCTCTTTTTGTGCGCGAGGGCAAGGGAGGTTGGAGCTCAAGGAATTCTGCCATGCTGTAAAGTGTTAACTGTGGGATTAGGGTGACGAGAATGCAGGGTGTATCGGAGTTGAGAGGCAGTGAGTTGAAAAGACTGCTATTACACTAAAAGAAGTGTCCTGGTTGCGTAAAAGTCTTAGAGCTGGAGGTAGGGGTGTAGATAGAGAGGCAGTGAAGTGCGCTGGAGAGGGGTGGAGTTGGGCTTACACAGTGGTGGATGGTGAGATTATCTGCGTATTCTGGTTCCCATAGGGGTATGTCTGCCAGGGGGCAGAGGGGTTGTCTTTCTGCATGGAAGGAGTAGTTGGAAATATTAAGGGGCACGGCGGCCAGCAGTGGGCGCTGTAGTGATGCACACAAGAAACAATTGGCTGTGTTAAGGGTGTGGTGGAGAAAGATGGTGGTGTCCTGAATGAGCTGTAATGAAGAGTAGGAGAAATGGGAAGAGGGGTGGGGATAAGAAGATGAAGAGGCGCTATCAAGAGTTTGGATAATGACTTTTTCGGAATGTCTGCTCTCTGATGCAACTTGAGAGATCTGGGAATGAGAGGGAACATACTTTCGAGAGATATGAAGGGTACTGTGGAGGGTCAAGGACCCCCCATAGTAAACTGAGGCTGTGACTCTGGCAGCCCATCGAGAGTCCCAGGGATCTGGGATTGATAAGGAGAATGAGCCGTTGGGATATTTCATGAAACGGTTGGAGGAGTAATACTGTGGGTACTGGAAGTTACCTATGTAGTGAATTGTGCAAGACTAGTAGGGACATTTCCTGTAGGTATCTGGCCATCGCCTGCAATAGGCTTGTTTTTGGTCATAGAGGAAGCAGAGGTAGGGAGAATAAGGGTAGCTGCTAGTGAACACTTCAGTGGAGGGAGGAAAGTAGAGGTATAAAGGCTCAGAGCAGTTTTTCAGAGGGCAGTCTGGTGTGGCAATGAAGGCAGTAACTTTTGTTTGATGCTGTGTGTAAGTCTGTCTGACTTTGAATCGCCATACAAAGGAGGCTGGGGTGGTGGGGAAGACAATAGGAATGAGGAAAAAAGCGAGAGAGCAGTAAAGGAGGAAAAAGTCATGATTCGGGTATGGATGGCAAAGGGCATGAACGGGATTTTGGAGGAAAGAGGACAGTAAGGTCAGGAGTCTGGAGGGAGGGAGAGTTTATAAACTTTTGTAGGTTAAGAGATCTTTTAAGTGATGTGGGGACAGAATTGTTAGGGGCGCTCTGAATGTCAGTTTATGAGCTTCTTTCTGCAAGAGCTGTCTAGCTGCTAATGCTCGTAGGCAGGGGGCCCATCCCTGAACTGTGGGGTCTAATTGCTTAGAGACATAAGCTACTGGGGCAAAGCATATTGGCCTAGGACTCCTAGAGCTTGACTGGACCTTTCATGAATGTATAATGAGAAGGGCTTCGACAAATCAGGAAGATGGAGAGCTGGGGCTTCTACAAGGGCTTGACGGAGCTTAATGAAGGAGTGTCGGGGTGAGTAGGATAATGGTTTTTTAGGGGGGCTCTTGCTGAGGTTGTATAGGGGTCTTGCCAACAGGGTGCAGGGAGAAGTTAGGGATCTACATTCTAAAATATCTAGCTAGGCTTAGAAAGGGCCTAGAAAGGAAAGGATTTTTGTCTTGGTTTTGGGAATTGGCAGGTCAGAGAGGAGCCATTTTCTGTCTAAGGTAATGGACTTTCTTTGTTGAGATAGAAGGAATCTGAGGTAAGTGATAGGAGGGGAAGAGATTTGAGCTTTGACGGGGGATACTCGGTAACTTCTGGAAGCTAGAAGGTTAAGTAGGGAGGCAGTGTCAAGTTGAGACTGTTCCCACGAGAGACTGCAGAGTAGAAGATTGTCAATGTATTATAAGGTGGACTTGGAGTGATCATGATGAAACTGTTTGAGGTCCTGAGCTAGGACCTGTCTAAAAATATGGGGACTATCTCGGAAGCTTTGTGGCAAAACTGACCAAGTGAGTTGTTTAGAATGTCTTGTGTATGGGTCCATCCAGGTGAAGATGAAAAAATCTTGGGAGCAGGGGTCTAGAGGGATAGAAAAATGGGTCTTTGAGATCTAGGACTGAGAAGTGGGATGCTGAGGCTGTATGGATTTGGAACTAAGGGATGGATAGGGACAATGGCTATGTTGATGAGGCGAAGGTCTTGGACAAGGCGGAAAGATCCGTTGGTTTTTTTAACAGCTAATATGGGGGTATTGAATGGGGAGTGAGTGGGTCTGCTTGAATGATGGGTTGGAGGCCTATGAGGGCTGAAGTGGTTAGGGGGTATTCGGCCTGACAGATATACTGAGAGGGGTCACATAATTTGATAGAGGCAGGGGGAAATAGGGCCATGGAGGGGCTTGTAATGTCCCAAACTTTGGGATTTACAGGGTGTATGAGGGCAGAACCGGAGCTTTCATTGGGTAGAGGGGGGTCATCGGCTATGAGGGCCATCAGAAAGGGAGTACTGGGGGCTGTGGGAGTGGATATAGTTATGGAAACGTGGAGGAGGGAAAGGATGTCTCGTCCTAGTAAAGGGATGGGACACTGGGGCATAACCAGGAAGGAGTGGGAGAAAGGTATGGGATTGTCTTGGATTGTGCATAAAAGGGTGGGTGGGGGGTTTAATGGGAAAATCTGTTTACCTCCTACCCTGACTATAGGAGTAATGGCTGGCGTGGTAGGGCCCCGGTATTCTCACAAGACTGAGAAGGTGGCTCCTGTATCTAGGAGGAAGGAGATGGGGTGACCGTCTACTGTTAAAGTAACCCTGGGCTCCTGTTTGGTGATGGAAATGGTCGGGCCAGAAGCCCCCGGGCCCCATCAATCTTCTTTTGCCAGACCCACTACGGCGGGCTTAGGATGGGGGTTGTTCGTCCAGCCTCCCCTTCGGGTGGTTGGGCAATCAGACCCCCAGTGGCCCTTTTTGTGGCATCTGGGGCATGGGGTGGTAGGAGATCTGAGGGAGGGGCACGCCCTTGACCAATGTCCCTCTTTTCTGCACTTGAAACAAGCTCTTGGTAGGGCTTGTTTGTAGAGGGGCGCCCAGGTTGTGGTTTTATCAGCTGGGCCAACATCTGGAAATTGGCCTGATCAGCCTTTTGTTTACGGCATTCTTTCTCCTCCTCCCGCTTATGGAAGACTTTAAAGGCCACTGTTAGGATCTCAGTCTGTGGGGTAGCGGGGCCCTGTTCTAACTTTTTGAGTTTAGCTTTAATGTCGGGGTAGCCTTGAGCTAGGAAGTATGTCATAAGGACATGTCTTCCTTCAGGTATTTCTGGGTCCAGGCTGGTATACTGTAATAAGGCTTGAGTGAGTCTGTCTAAGAACTCGGAGGGGATTTCATCTCTCTTTTGAATTATGTCTTGGAGCTTTTGAAAATTGACTACTTTACAAGCTGCCCTTTTTCAGACCTGCTATTAAGCAGGAGGCAAAAATATCTCGAGAGCGGAGACTCATGGCGGTGTTATAATTTCAGTGTGGGTCTTGTTCGGGGACAGCAGTGGGGCCAGGGGGATAGGTGGGGTCAGTCCTGTGGGTTTCAGTAGCCTGCATTTGGGCGAAGTCCTAAACTCGTCTACGCTCTTCAGGGAGGAGAGTATTGGCCAGGAGCATGAAAATGTCATGATGTGTGAGGCTGTAAGACTGGAGGGTCTATTGAAACTCCCTGATGTATGTCATGGGATCAGTGGAAAAGAAACTTAGGCGTTTCTCTAGTTAGGCTAAATCTCTTAAGGAGAAAGGGACGTGAACGCGCACGATGCCTTTGGATCCTGCTACCTCCCGGAGGGGGGCGATAATTTTGGGAGGCTCTCGGGACTGAGTCTGAGGGGGACTGAAGGGTTCTGGCTCAGTCTGTGGGGGAGTGACGCGGTCTAGCCGTGCCTAGTCGAGCAGGTCCTGAAGTGCAGAAGGGGGGCAAAGAAAATAAAGAAAGATAGAATCGGACCCACATGTCGCCAGCTAGCAGCCCAGCTGCTTGCCTCTGCTGCTTTAGTTGGGCTTGAACTCATGACTCTGAGGTTAAGAGTCCCATGCTCTACTGAGCTACAGCAGGGCTCCAGTTAATTGCTTATGGAGTGCGTTGTTTTCTATTCCTGCCACATCGGCAACTGGGGGAAGGGCATAGCTAGAAGCAGGGGCGGTGTTTCTACACATCTTCAAGGTCTCCCTATTTTCAGAGTGAGGAGTCTTGGCAAGATATGTTTTTGTGGACAGATAACTTCTAGGGACTGCACTGGTTGTTCTCTAGCTTGTGCTTTCCCATGCTGCATTCAGACATGGGGGGAGGTGCTTTCCCATTCTCTCTACAAACATGTGAGAAGACAAAGGCGGTCCCTAACAGGGGAGAAACAGGTGATGAGGGCAAAGACGGAGGAGGCCCCTGGGACCTAGTTAAAGGGGGGCTGAAAGGCTCAGGCTTAATATGCAGGGAATGAAGGTGGAGGAGGTGAGATGGGGGAGGAGATGGTTGGGGAGGAAGGGAGAAGGGCTGTTGTAGAAGAAGGGGAAGGGAGTGAACGGGAGGCTTCTGCGGGGCGGCGGCTTGCAGGCTAGGAGAACTTGGGAGGGGGCGGGGAGAGGAGGAGGCGGAAAGCTTCGATATAGGGAATCTCCTTCTATTTTTTCAGGCGCTGGCAGTAGTTAAAAAGATCGCGAGTGATGTTAGGATCAAGAGTTTCCCCTGCAGGCCATTGGTTTTTATTGTCTAGGGGGTATGTCGGCCAATCTTGGGAGCAATATTTACGGAGAAGTTTTGGTTTTATATCAGGCATCAGGGAGAGGGTAGCCAGATGCTTAAGCAGGCATTCAAGAGGTGAACTTTCAGGGAGGGATGAGGAGGCTCCCATGGTAAAGGTCAGAGAAGGAGACAAACAGGGGAAGATGAACGGAGATCCTCGGACTGGAAGCAGACCACAAGGAGACAAAGGGCGTCCCCGATGATCCTTGGTGGTCTGCGGAAACTCGTATACGAGTCGGAATTTCTTGGGAAGTGTGGGTCGTCACTCAGACTTCCCTAAG
Source organism: Manis javanica (assembly GCF_040802235.1). Classification (NCBI taxonomy): domain Eukaryota; kingdom Metazoa; phylum Chordata; class Mammalia; order Pholidota; family Manidae; genus Manis; species Manis javanica. The sequence goes on from NC_133169.1 coordinate 25,890,646, forward strand.
AAGGCAGAGTGCCGGAGTCACGAGGTACCTAGCGCTAGGCGTTTACGGCGGACGGCGCAGAAGGAGGAGGGGGGGAAAAGGGAGCGTTTTCATCCACAAAGGAGTCACCTCGTTTATGGCTGTTGGAGGGGGGTGCCTGAGAGTCGGCCGCAGCCGTGAAGGCCTGAGGCGGGGATTTATGACTGTCGGAGGAGGGGCCTGAGCGTCCGCGCAGCCGTTAAGGCTTGAGGCGGGGATTTATGGCTGTTTGGGGAGGGGCCTGAGGGTCCACCGCAGCTGTGAAGGCCTGAGGCGGGGAGCGTTCCCTCCTCATCCCCGAGCGTCAGGGCCTTGCCGGATGATCACGGTCAATGGCACTGTGATAGTTCAGGGAAGAGTGGCCCACTTCGGGGGGAAAACTTACCTAAAGGCCAGAGAGGAGTGGTGAGTGTGATGAGCCAGCGCCGGAAAAAGAGGACGAGGGCAAGCTGCTGCTGGTGTCGGGGGAAGACGGGGCCTAGTTGGGGTGTCCCGTCTCCCGGGTTTCGGCACCAATGAAAGGAAAGGAGCGACACATAGCAGCAATTCACCGGAGAGTTCCGCTTTATTAGGGAAAGGTGCTGGGTTATTCGGCACCAATGAAAGGAAAGGAGCAACACATAGCAGCAATTCACTGGACAGTTCCGCTTTATTAGGGAAAGGTGCTGGGTTATATAGGAGGGGGCATGAATTGATTGAGCTGTCACTTCTACGGGGCTGGTGGCTGTTGGCTAGGTGCTGGGATTGGGAGGGGGGCGAGAGGTGATTGGGCTTCAGGTGGTGCCGGCGGAAACTGAGGACCCCGAAGAGAAGCCGGAAGTTTGCCATCTTACTGGTGGGGACCCTTCACAATGTTTTATATCTTTTTTATATGCAAATATATTTTCACAAATATCCAAAATAAAATAATCAGCAATATTAGAAAATATGATAAACTAATCATATGTAAAATCATCTATAGTACTATAGTGCCAAACAATGGTAGTTCCAAAATGCCAGTTACTATTACTAGATGAATGATTAACTTTTAACAATTCATTAGTCATTCATTCGGTGACATTAATGCCCTTATAATTTTCTTACTAAACTTTTAAGTTCAAAATATATTCTGGACACTAATCAAGGCACTAACTACACACATGAATGAGGTATAGTTTCTTCAGGTACTCACTGTCTGGTGAAATCTATCTTCCATATTAGAAGATATAGTGAATTTTATTAGTTACTGATACTTGTATTCACATATTCTATATCCTCTATTTTTATTACATGTATATGTCATTTTACTGGATATATATCATACACTAAAATTTGAAGAATATCTTAAATATTGACTCTGAGCCAAGGGCTATGAAGTATAAGTTTGGCAAACAGTTTAAAGGAATGAGTATATATTTTCTCCTGCATGAAACCCAAAAATATTTTAATTATTATATAAACTCCCCAAAATAGTTTTATTTTTTGCTGTTTTCTGAAATGTAAATAAAGTTTGACAATTGCAAGTGAATAAATTTATATTACTTTAATTCTTGTGGTTTAATACTTCAAACATCGTATGATGAAATAGTGAACTATATTAGTAAGAGTATATTATATTACAACTTGGGAATATTTGCCTATTGATAAATAGTGTCTCATACAAATATTGATCAGAGATAGTAGTTGCTTAAATGGTGAAACTCTTGAAAGTACAGCATAGAGAATGTAATCAATAGTTCTGCAATATCTTCCTACGTTGACAAATAATTATACTAGGTGGGGTAAGCATTTAATAATGTATATTAATTGTCAAATCACTATGTTGTATACTTGAAACCAATAAAATATTAAATCAATCATACTTTAATAAAAAAACATAAAAATCTAAAATATTCAAAAATGAGGAAAGGAAAATTATGTTCTTCAATAATCAATGTCAGTTGGACTTAAAAATAAATATAATACAGACATACCCTAGAGATACTATAGCAAGTTTGGTTCCAGAGTACCTCAAAAGAGTATCACAATAAAATTAGTCAAAATAACTTTTATTTGCCAGTGCACAGAAAATTTCTGTTTATACTATATGGTAGTCTACTAAATGTGCAAAGCACTATGCCCACAAATTTATATACATTAATTAAAAAATGATTAAGTTGATGCCTTATTGTTGATGATCGGTGTCGATACCACTGATCAGAGTAGCAGTTGTTGAAGGCTGGGGTTACTGTGGCACTTTTCTTAAAATAAAACAGCAATGAAGTTTGCTGAATTGATTGATTCTTCTTCTCACAGTTTCCCTGTACATGTGATGCTATTGATAACATTTTACCTACAGTCAAACTTCTCTCAAAACCCAACATTGTTTTATCAAGTTAATGTAATATTCTAATATCTTTGTGTTATAATTTCAACAATCTTCACACATTCTTCACCAGTATTAGATTCCATCTCAAGAAACCACTTTCTTAGTTCATCCATTAAAAAGCAACTCATCCATTAAAATTTCATCATGACATTGCAGCAATCCAGTCATACCTTCAGGATTCTGGTTATCTTGCTATTTTTACTTCTAAAGTTATTTCTTCCACTGAAGTTTTTAAACCTTCAGAATAATCCATGAAGGTTATTATTAACTTCTTCCACTCTCCTATTAATGTTGATGTTTTGACATTTTTCCATGAGTCATGAATGTTCTTTATAGCATTTAGAACAGTGAATCTTTTCCAGAAGGTTTTCAGATGACTTTACCCATCACAGAAATAGCTATCTGTGGCAGCTATACAGCCTTATGAAATGTATTTCTTAAATCATAAGACTTGAAAGTTGAGATGACTCCTTGATCCTTGGGCTATGGAATGGATGCTACATTAGCAGGTATAAAAACAATATTAATCTCAGTCTATCAAAGCTCTTGGGTGATCACGTGTATTGCCATTGAACAGTAATATTTTGAAAGGAATGTTTTTCCTGAGAAGTAGGTTTCAACAGTAGGCTTCAAATCTTCAGCAAACCATGTTATAAACAGATGTGGTATCATCCAGGCTTTGTTGTTCCATATATTATGCACAGGCACAGAAGATTTAGCAAAATTCTTAGGAGTCTTAAGATTATCTAAATAGTAAATGAGCATTGGCTTCAACTGAAAGTCACCAGCCACCTTAATCCTTAATCAAAGAGTCAGCCTGTCCTTTGAAACTTTGAAGCCAGGATAGACTTCTCTGTAGCTATAAAGCCCCAGATGACATCTTCCAATAGAAGGCTGTTTCATCTATATTGAAAATGTATCATTTAGTGTAGCCGCCTTCATTAATTATCTTAGATATATCATCTGGATAATTTGCTGCATCTTCTCATCAGCATTTTCTGTTTCACCTTGTACTTTTATGTTATAAAGATAGCTTCTTTCATTAAACTTCATGGACCATCCTTGGTTAGCTTCAAACGTTTCTTCCACAGCTTTCTCACCATTATCAGCCTTTCTAGAATTAAATAGATCCGGGCCTTGCTCTGGGTTTGGCTTTGGTTTAGAGAACTTTGTGACTGGTTTGATCTTCTATTCAAATCTCTGTAACCTTGTCCATTTTCACAATAAGACTGCTTCACATTTTATACAAGTTCAGTGGAGGAGCATGTTTTATTTCTTTCAGGAACATTTCCTTTGCATTTGCAACTTGGCTGTTTGGTGCAAGAGACCTAATTTTTGGCTTATCTGGACTTTCAACATGCCTTTCTCAATAAATTTAATCATTTCTATCTTTTCACTTAAAATGGGAGATGTGCAAGTCTTGCTATCACTTGAAAACTTAGAGACCATTGTATGGTTATTAATTGGACTAATTTCAATATTGTTGTGTCTCAGGGAATAGATACAGCCATGAGAGAGATAAACTAGGGAACAGCCACTTGGTAAAAAAGTCACAACAACACACACAATATTTCTTGATTAAATTTTCTGTCTTACACAGATGCGGTTTGTGGGGCCTCAAAACAATTAAAATAGTAAAATCAAAGACAACTGATCACACATCACCATAACAAACAGTAATGAAAAAATTTGACATGTTGTGAGAATTACCAAAATGTGACACAGAGACACAAAGTAACCAAATGTAGTTGGAAAAAGAGTGCAAAGAGATGTGTTCAATGCACGGTTGCCACAAGTCTTCAGTTTGTAAAAACCTCATTTTCTTTGAAATGCAACAAAGTGACAAGCAAAAAAATAGGATATGTCTGTGTGCTTATATTTGAGAACCACATATTTTTATTTTTTTATCTCACATTTTTGTTTCTTTTTTCAAAAACACTTTTCTATAGAAGGTACAGGATTGTGCATAAATTTTCTTCTTAAGTAAAAATAGCATAAATTTATCTGTTTAGGTATCTATGATTTATCTACCCTAATATGTATTGTATATTTTTCTAGGATAATACAAAATATTATTATTTATTACCTTTAGGATAGGAAACTAGGGTACAGTAGGTGCTGCTACTTTACAGAAATAGTTTTTAAGTTAATAAAATAAAAGGTGAAAAAATGTATTTTTATTTTAAAGTTTAACAAAATTGATTGATGCATTAAAGAATTATTAATATTCCTCTGTGTTCCAGAGACTATAAAATTTAGTACATATACTATTATAAATGTCACCCTAGAAATCTTTATTTCACTAGGTATTTTACTTGTTTCCAAAATGTATGATTAATACACATTGGAATAGATGATAATTCCCATAAGATTTTTTTCTTTTTTATCTTGTCAAGCTTTGAAAAATATTTCCAAGCTCTGAAGAAGTTCTGGTTTCTTGTGTTCAGTAGTAGTAGGAGTTATGTTATTAACTCTCTTTTTTAACTTAATTAGATTATTTATTCACTTATTTGAAAAAGTAATTATGGAGTATCTCTCATGGGCTAGGTATACTCTTTAATATCTGAATATTTAGATTAAAAGATACTTTATTGAGACTAAGTTGAAGTTTAAAGCATTAATTTGTTTTACACAAATAAGCACAAAGTGGAATCTTATTTGGGACCTTTCTTCATCACCATGTTCTTCCTTATTTTGTGTCTTCAAACCTTTCGTCTTGAAATTACTTTCCTTGAGTCTGCAAACAGTAACTTTCAGTTGTCCTTTGATATTGATTGGTCGCTTACTCTCATTTTATCTCTCATTATTTCTTTGCAATCTCAGTAAGCAGAGAAACTCCTCACACATATCATTATCTTTCCCACATTTCCAATCCCCTTTCAGTTCATCAGAATTTGACAGTGGGCTCTGTAAGAACAGGCTGGGTACCAAAATGATATATGTTAACTTCGGGTCAGTGCACAGAAGTGACAGTGAAGATATTTGCAACTGACTTGTCCCTGGCAGCAATGGTAGCATTCCATGTGGTACAGCCTATTTCTGACTTGGAAATCGCTATGTGTATCAGGGTTTACCATTCCAAACTCTACACTGATACATGATAGACATGCAGTTAAAGATAACCAAACATGTGGTATTTGTCTAAACATTATACCCTCTAGATCCATCTGTGTTGTCTCAAACAGCATGATTTATTTTCTTTTTATGGCTGAATAATATTCCATTGTGTATATGTACCACTTCTTCTTTATCCATTTGAAACCAATATGATTGTATATCAATAATACTTCAATTTAAAAAAATAACCAATCAAATCTTTGTGGTACTAAGCAACTGAGGTCACAGGGTTAATTTGTTAGCACAGCATAGTACAATTTATCCTGACTGACACAACCATGATTCATTATTTGCTCTATCCAGGCACTTTCCTTTTCAGTTGTTATTTGATTTGCATAAAACCCCAGGTTTTTTATTCACTTAGCCTAGGAATGATAATTTTATCTTTGCTTCTCATTAGCTTCTTCTGTAAATTGGTACTATTGATCACTAAACCATAGTTTTGTTGTGAAAATATAATTGGGTAGATGTTATTTTATTACTTCTTTCCCTGGAATATCCTGACTTCCATAAAATTTAAATATCTTAGTTATCTAACATTTTTATTTGTTCTGTTTGCTTGAGTGACTCATCTGCCATTATTCAGCCACTTAAACAGCATCAAAGCAAATTCTCAGAATCTCTTTATTACATGTATTTTATCTCAAAAGCTCTCATTTATTTTCATAACATCAACTGATCTTATTCCCACATTTATCCAGCCATAACCTCTCTTCTGAACTCATCTCTTTTTCTACTTTCTCACTTTATGTTTCCTCATATCTATCAGAAGCTCAGTATGTCCAAACATTTTTACTCCACTATATCTCCCTAGTAGGCTATGTTTTCCTTCACAGTCCTTGTCAGAATTCCTCTTCTCAGTTGATTATTTTAAGTATTCTCTTCAACCCACAGATTACAAATTGGTAAATTATATTGCTACTATTTCATAATCATACTCCTCCTTAAATATACCTGTTACATTGGTTTAAGCTCTATTTGGTTTACCCTTAGGGTTCCACATTGTAAGCAGAATAAAGTTTTAAAAATATGATATATGCATATACACACACACAGAATTTGTTACTTAAAATGCTATACAACAGATCTTCAAATCCTATCTCTGAATTCTTGCCTGTTTAGTTTATGTTCTAAACACACAGTTCTATTCCCCACACCATGAACGCAGGGAGTTCTAGGCTGGAAATGTGTGAGAGTAAGATCACAGAACTTTGATTTTGCTCAATTTCCTCCTGAATCATATCTGGCTATAAATAACTTCCATGTCCCTCACTCCAGAACTCCAGTAAGATTATTTCATACCCCAGAAATTCATCTCTCCCTAAAACCTCCTAAAGAATTTCGTTCTTTCATGGTAGCTCTATCAAAGCATGCCTTACACTTTAGTAATTGAAATGCTTATGTATTCTCTATAAATATGTGGCTCACAGAGAACAAAAATGTCATAATCTCTTTCTATTTTTCATAATACCTGGAACAGAATGGAGGCACTTAGTAATGCTATGAAATCGTACTAAGCACCTTTATTAGGTCATCTATATAACTTAAAATATAATTTATTGTAATGATTATGTGAGCTGGGCCTATAACTTATTTAAATTTCATTGACAAATGATGTGTGGGAAAGATGCATGGATGCTTATATACAACCTCTGTCCCTACAATTGAAAGAGCTTATGCCGGTTTTGAAAGCAAGTTATATTAGAGCACTATGGAACATAAAATAATTTATTTTTATATTAAAAAGTCTATCTTTCTCTATTTTATTACTGTATTTTTGTATGTGTCCACAATTTAGCCAGAGCATATACCCTTTTTAATAATGTTACACCTAAACAAATAACGAGATATAAACTAAAAATTAAAGCCAGTATGAAATACCACTACACACCTATCCATTAGAATAAAAAAGACTGATGATACCAAGTGTTAGCAGGATATTTCTATTCAGAGTGTATGTATTGCCATTTAAAATGAAAGATTGATATTTTACTAATAAATTCTATTTATAATTGTAAAATTAAAATATTCATTGAATCTCCTAAAAAAATTAGGACTCATATTGTGTATATATTTGGCATTCATCCAGTAATTCATTTTTATTATGTTATATACAACATATTGTTCCACAGTATGCTAGAATAATAAAATATTATGTAATATAATAATAAATAAATATAAATAAAATAATCATAACAATAAGCTGATCTTTTACCCATGGTTTGGAAGCACTCGTCAAACCCACTGACAGGACACCTGCATGGCAGGGACTTAGAAGCTGGTACTGCAGAGTCCTGACATTCTGAGAGTTCAGTGAGTGGGAGTAAGTTTGATACTCACCATATACATCACTAAGGAAGAGATTCATGTGCCGCGGTGCTTTTTTAATTATGGAGGCAGGTAGTATCTATTGGAGCCATTTACCGTATACCTAGAAAAGCTGCTCACTTTTAAAGAAATCCATACTCAGGGAAAATTTATTTTTTAAGCATATCCAGGTCTCTCAATTTCCCAGTCTCTTTTACTTAAGAAGTGACCATTATTAAAAGGTATGTAATAGACCGGTTTAAGGTAGTAAGGAATTAGAAGTAATCCTAACAGAAAAATTACAGTAAATAGTCTAATTTGCTTATTAATTTTGATGGAAGACCATGCTCTTACAAGTGAGAGCATAGTTTCCTATTTCCTGGGAAAAATCCAGCATTGTTAAAAACAGATGATATATAGACAAACACGCTGTAGGAGTTCAAAAGACACAAGATCCATCAGAAGCTCAGTATGTCCATCAAAAGCTCACAAGATCCATCAAAAGCTCAAAATACTTGGACTTTTCAAATCTCTAAAACGCTGAAATGTATTTTGAGTATATTCTTATTGTTTCAATAATGAATATTCATAAAATACCTGGTCTCACTTCATTTGTGGTTTTAGATGATATGGTGCCACTAGTTGGAAATGAACTGCACTGGCCATGGAAGGCCACGGGGAAGGTCATGGAGAGAAAAACCATGCTCATGTAAAGATGTAACCTAAGTGGTATATCCTGACATCCATTATTCTTATTCAGAGGTCCCTGATGTGTTGGAGGGATTTTTTTTAATTTACTTAAATTTTTTTTAATTAAAGAAACATTTTTTTAAATTTAAATTTTAGTTACAGGCATTCACTTTAAGGATAGCATATGCTCTGAATGATTGAGTACACTCTTTAAGTAATTTTGTTGTAGTCCTAATACACATTATGTGTATTATGAACGAGTAATCACATACAATGACCTGGGTTTAAAATGGGTTACTTGATTTCCAGAATCTTGAGCTCTGACGATCTGGATATCGGTCAGCTGCTTATAGAAATGTTATCAGTGCAGTGTTTCAGACTTCTTATGTCATAAGAGGAATAGAAAGAAAAGACAGCTATTGTATACTTTGTGTCCATAGAGTTTAAGGATAGAGTTCATAGGTTTTACGGATAGACACCAAACTGTTACATGTAACAAATTATATGTAATATAATATCCATTTCCTCATGGTATTGCTATTTCTTTAGTGAACTTAATAGAAAAGTATTTTAAGTATATGCACTACGGACTTCTCAAAATCTATGAAGATGGAGGCTAAGATTTTTCCTCTAGACAAGGGAAAAGAAATAGCTGAAAATCAGGAAAAAAGCAAGAGAGAAATGGAAGTGATAATTGAAGAGGGAAGTAGTAAGACTACTGGCACTGTGAAAAAATTTGGTTGTAGTCCTGCATTTATGTTAGTTTTCTTTCTGTTACTAGTGTTGTACTTAGAATTGACAAGAAATAGAATTGACAAGAAATATCCACTGCCAGTTTTTAACTTTCCTAAGCAGTATTAAAAGTGCTAATGCCTTCACCATTTAATTTGGCGAACAAAATTGGCTATAATATTAGAACTGAAAGAAATCACAAAATACTATGACAAATGATCACCATTAATTTGAAGGTTGCAAGCCAGTAAGAAATACTCAGACTAGAGCAATCACCACGATAAATGATTGCAAGTTGACACTGCAAGGTAACAATGGACTCTAAAACTTGGAATGTCACTTCAAGTGACTTCAGAATATCTATAGCTTCCTGGTTTAATAGCTGAATAAAACTTTTGAGTTGCAACATGGACAGCTCCTGTAAACTCAAGGTAATTGTGTATGGAAATATAATGTAGAAGTTATGAATAATATTGCCAGAATAAATCAGTCAGTCTTCTCCATGTGGAAGTATAATTTTAGAAAAAAAGGAAATGAGTATGATCATTCTGCTCAGAATCACTCTGTTAGGAGGTCACTTGTAAGGCTCGTGTGTGAAGAATTCTTACACATGACTGCTGCTGCTCAAGTAATTCCTTTTCAGCCTCATGTACACTGGCACTGAACTTCAATTGTTGTAAATAAATGGTGTAAGTATAATTCTACCTTGGGTCCTCAGCAACCTGCCTAGGAGGTTCATGGGAATGCTGATGAGTAGCACATAAGAAAGTCAGGAAAAAATTTAGTAAAGCCATTTTATTTTTCCTTACTTATTATATCTTGGAGGACAAGAACCATATTGTTTAATTATATTATCTTCATTTGTGAGTACATGTCAGCTGGCCTATATAGTAATATTCTATACTTCCTTGAAAAAATGGAAAATACAACAAATAATATAGAAGATTACTTTTTCAGCATTTGTCAATTTCCATAATGGAAGATTGGGGCTAAAGATCAGGAAATGACTTAATTTGGGGACAAATTCAAACATGGGAGAAATTGTATAGAGGGTACAAAGAAAAACAAGTTCCATTGGATGCTTCTTAGTCTATATCTCTTAACACAATTTTAGTAGTTGTTTTAAAAAATAGATTTTCATATAATTATACTTGCATGCACCTTCCCACATGATATATTCTGCATAAAAAGAGCCTGGTGTAGAAGAGAAGCTCCATAAGTAATTGCAGGTCAATGTACAGACACAAGAGGAAAAGAAAGGATGAAAGGAAGGAAGGAAACTGATAGGAACACATCTAGAAAAAATCAGGGATAATTCTACAAAGAAAGAAATTGGGGTAAAACAAACAGTGAAGGTATTAGAATATATCTGATTCCATGTTACATAATGCATTTCATATATTAAATACAGTAATGTGAAAAAATGTACATATGTTGGCAGGAGAGAGGGAGAAATAGATGATAGAGATAAAAGAGAAAGAAAGAGAGAGATGGAGTTATTTTAAATATTGGGAATTGTGTTCAGGAATATTTGATCTCCCAATTTGGAATAAATTGATGTTAGTACCTGAATGTGACAAACTTGTAAAATAAAGGGAAGGTCATCATTTGTTTTTTGCCTCACTTGCACATTTTCATTTCATCTTCCATTTTTACTTGACAATTTACAGGAAAAAAATGTTTATATTTTCCAGTGAGTTTATTGCATGGCAGTTATGTATGATCTGTACTGTAGTAGATATGGCAGGACTGTGTCTTGGATTTAGAAACTCTTTTGCTGTTGACTCCTAATCTTAATCAGTTACCTGCTGCTCCTGCTTATTGCTACACTATCTTTTCTGCTCTGCTGCCTCATAGTGACAAGCAGTGATGCTATATGCCTGCCCAGGGCTTTACTTGTCAAACTGAAGTCACCGAAAGCTGAGCACCTTGTTTTGGATGGAGCTGGATAAGATAAATCTTGTCTTTCTCTTCTTTCGGTTAACAGCTAGCTGCATTTTTTTAAATAAGCTTTTTCAATCTGAATATATAAAGTCTGTAAAGTTACAACTTCAGACGATCAGCTTGCAAAGGCAGAAGCCAAATAAATTACTAAACTTGATGGTATTAGGGCATGTTGTGTGTGGGAACTTTTTTCCCCTTTTTATTGGTTTTAGGTAAAAGAAAGATAAAGTAAAACTACAGCTCTCCTGGGATGAGAAGTTCTAATGGTAGTAAGTGATTCCTGGTTTGGGCACAGAGCGGACCTTAACATTCCAAGTTAAAATAATAGCTTCTTTAAAATGAACATCTATCTATTAATAGGTTAAAAAAGTATAATAATGATGAATAGAAAGTATAATTCACATATTAAAATCCTTATAGTATCTAAAATTCCATAAAATTATTAATCATGTAGCTATACAAATACCATATGATGGTGCATAATATTAACTTAATTTTTTAATACTTGTCCATTATGTTATGATATGGTATATAATGTTGGGTCCCCAATTCAATTGTCCATGCTTTAGTCTTAAAGTTTAGACAAGAATGACAATGAGAAGCATATTTAGCACTTCACAATTAAAAGAGTATGTTCACATTTATTATCATAAATGCAATAATAAAGCTGGCATAAAAGTATTGCTTGAGAGATTTCAGAGAGCTTATCCAAGGTACCACCATTACTAAGAAGTGTTTCACAAGAACTCAAGCCATAAGAACCTCTTCCTTCTCAAAACCATTATCTGTAAATGAGACTAGTATTATTCAGTACATTTTTAGTTATTCTTGAGGGTTTTTTAAGTAATCTACTTTATAAGTTGTATGTTACATGCATCATGCATATAATAATCTATAATATAATGTATATAAAAATAATACATATATAAAATATATAAATTAGTCATTAACAGATATTTCTTGAACACTTACTAAATAAGAGCTACAATACTTGTCAAACAAGTAATGGTAATGAAAATGAATGGACCCTGCTTCTGTTATGTAGAAAAAACGTATACACAAAGAAATATAATAAACAAAAAGCCACTTTTTTGGTAAGACTTATAGAGAATTGCAAGATGCTATAGGAGTATAGAAAAGATGTCTTACCTAATTTTGAAGGTAAAAGATTTCCAGAGAAACAAATTTTAATTGTGACCAGAAATTACTGGACATTACTGGAGTAATAGGTAGGAGAGTTGTTCATTCAAACAGAATAGAACATGTGGGAAAATCTGGGAGCAAGGGCAGTACAATATAAGAACTAAAGTAAATCTATTCTATCTGGAAAACAGAGCAAGGTGAGGTAAAAGGGAACATGAGCATGCCCCAGTTTCCTCAGAGGCCCAGAGACAAAATCACAGAAGAGTTTAAATTAGTGTCTGACATTAGACGTGCAGTGGTGGCTGGAATTAGACTGGACTAGTACTGGCTCACAGATGGCTCAATCTGTTCATCTCTTCCCAACTCCACTCACTTCATTCACATTATTAATTTAAGATTACCATAGTGGGGGTATTTACACCAAAGAAATCAACACAGGACTGCTTTTAGAATACTCCCTAAGAGAAATGAGTGTGCAATACGCAGTGAGGAAGGATGTGAGGATGCCCATTACGTGTCTGTTACATTAATTCAGGTGAGATGTGATTTACATTCAGATTAGAAAATTGACATTGAGGATTAGGATAAATGAATCAGTTCTGAAGTTGAAACAGAACATGTTGATTGGTTGGAATTGAGAGGTGAGTGGGAGAAAGTGACAAAGGGCGAACACATTTTCGGCATGAACAATCAGTGCAGACTGCCTTTTATGAAACCCGTAAGAATGTTTGCCACAAACAAGGGACGGCTCTCTCCTGGATGACTACATGATTGTTCCCACTGGGTCTAAAATACATAGTTCTAACAAAGATGATTTTTCTATTCAAATCCAATCTGTAAAATGGGAAATGATTATTCAAGGTGGAATTCAGAAGGTCATTTTACTTTATGAGTAAAGGGAAATGTATTGAAGAAAGAAGCTATGAAAAGAGTAAACTGATGTGTTTAAAAACCATGGTTGGTGAAATCTTAAGGAGGAGCAGGTTGAACAAAGAGACAATGTTGCCCTAAGTATGGAATTGCTTGTATTCTTTTGGCCATTATAGGATTAAGAGCTGGGGTCTGACAAAGAGATATACTGAACTTGTGCCAGTACAGATTCCCCTGCATGGAGCCGTCGGAATTATAATAATGATATCATGCTGTGGAAGAATATTCAGATGGAATAGCTAGTAACTTGGTGTGCAACCCTTCATAAGCAGATTTGGAGAGAACTTTGGGGAGATTTTATGACAAATAGGTGAGAACACAAAAGAAAAAATCTGAGCATTTCTCCTATTGTTTTGATCACTATCAATGCCAGAAAATGAAGCAGTGAATATCATGTCTTCTCACAAGTTATAAATATTGACATTTCTGCCTGTAAAACAATAATGCTAGGAAAATTGACTTCATTTTTCTGGTGACTTGTGTAGGTTCGTATAAAGAAAAATAATTAGCACCTGTAAAGCCAGCTTTTTTAAAGTCACTCAGTCAGTAAGTGGCTGAGCTGGGATCAAACCTGAATTTCCTTGCCCCAATACCCAATAATACCACTGATGAAATTCAAAATCATTTTTCTTATTTTATTTTAAACAATGACATTCTAGGTAATAATACTCTTAAAGTTAGGTATTTTTTTTAACAATGAAGAAACTACAACAAAAATATTTCCCTTTATATTTTAACCTGATGAGCAGCAAAAATTATACCAGTCTATTACAGTTTAAAGCTTACTCAATAAAATATTTTTGAGATTGTTCCATGTTCCTGATGGGTTTATAATTCATAAATTCTTTATTATTAGTTAAAGGAAAATAGTAAAATATCAAAACACATTATGGTATAAGGCAAGAATGAGGTACCTACAGGAAGGCTCCTAATTCAATTTCCTGTTTTTTAGGGTTTCTTTTAATGTAGAAAAAAATGTGAACCATTTTCATTCAAAAAGGTTTTGGCTGTTTTTGGTCCTTTTAGGAAATAGGCAATCACTCAATAAACAGCTTATTGAAACCTGCCTGAATAATTCCAGTATGTTGTACCTTCAGACACTGTCTCAATTTTAAATCAAAGGAAGATTGTTTTGGAAGACTTAATGTAGAAAGTATTAGATGTGTTTTTTGTTTTGTTTCTGCAAAAGAAAACTAAAGTACAGAGAACATTTGTTCATTAAAACTGTCTAAAACTTAAGTGAAAAAAGAAAGAATTACTTCCATCCTTTTGGTCAGACTCCAGATTGGGTAGTTGTATTTTTGTTTTCTTCCAGTTTCTTTCCAATTTCCACTGCGGCTGTTCTGCTTCTCTCTCCCTGTGCTAAACTACAGCACAGGGTTCTGATGCACGATGTGAGGAAGCAAATTGTTTTACTCTCCAGAGAGGTGAGGCAAGGAGGAGGAAGAGGGGAAGGAATCGTCCTTTCTCTGGAAATGCTATGTGATTTGCTCACTGCATATTTTGAAAATAAAACACTCTTGTGTATGTAATATTTTTTTCCTTTGTGATCATTCTTTGCCTCTAGGCACTAGCTATAGTAAAAAGAAACAATATAAAACAAATCATATGATTAAATACAGAGTCAGAAGAATGAGCAAATAAATAAATATATGTATTCCATGAAACACCAGGCAGGCAAATAATTGAATAAATTATGAAATATTCATATAAATGCCTCTTAATCAAAGTTCTAATTACATTTGTTTAGCATGCAGGGTCTCTAATAAGAGAATTGTGAAGACCTATAATACATAGGCATGACTTTATTTTTGAAAAGTGGATTAAAAAACCTTAGTGATCTTTAGTCTGTCAATGGTGTATGATGTTGTAACATCATTCTATAAATATACTAAAGCTGAAGATAGTTACACCTATGCTTCCAAAGAAATATATATATATATATATATATATATATATATATATATATATATATATATATGTGTGTGTGTGTGTGTGTGTGTGTGTGTGTGTGTGTGCAGCAAGAAGGATATACATGAATGATCACAGCAATATAAAGTAAAAACTATTATTACATGAAAGTCAAGTAAAAGAATACATACTATATAATTTTATGATATGAAGTTCAAAAAGAGATAGTACTAATTTAAGTTGTTATGAGGATAAGATGGTGATTGGGAGCAGGACTGAGGGGCTTTTCAGAGGCTATTGTTAATGTATATATTTGCATTTGGCTTTTGGTTACATGGTTATGTCAGTTAAATGAATATACAACCATACAATGTGAACTATGATCTGTGATACTTTCTATACATATTTATTAAACAATAACATTAACTAAAGAATTGTTAATATTTTCAACAATGCCAGCATATCTGCTAAAAATTCCCCATCTATATTTTGTCTAGTTTTAGTAGCAGTAATAATTGTGGCTTGGATTTCACGAATTTCTTCAGGGGTGAGCCCATATTCTCACTTCTGATTCAGCAGCACTTAGCATAGTGCCTAACAGAGGAAAGTGTTCTGCCTTTAATACCTGCTTCTAAATGAGGTGCTGATAGGGATCCCAGCCTCTGTTACATTTAGAATAAAAAAATTAGAAGTGGATTTTGTTGTTCTACAGACAAGGGTCAAATAAGCATAAAAGAAAATGAAATGAGGATGCCAACAGCAAAGGAAAAGATATGGCACCTGAAAAAGCAAACCCAGGAAATTTGATAAACCAGGAATCTGGGATCATTTAGCCAAGAGACAGATATTACATTCCAACATACCTCCCTACATGCCTTCTAGATGACTTTGAAATAAATACAATGGAGAGCTGAAAATGATTAAATTAGTGGAGAATGTTAAGGTTTCATATCTATTCTTGATTCCACTCCCTTAAATAAGGAAATACAAGAAATGTATAACATGGTTGTTTTGTTGAGTTTCCTTAATTTCTCTGTACATAAGAGTTTATGTTGGATGAAGTCCAAAAAAGATTCTTTCAATCCTGTTTTGGAAAAACTGAGTAAATTTTCCCAGCATCCCAAATTAGTTACCCTGCCCACCCACAATAAGTCCCATTGTGCCCATATTTCTCCTTCAAAATTCTCTGTATTCTTTTAAAGGTTAATGTAGTTATTTACATTAATATACATAGTATATTTAATAAAAATGTCTCTCTGTTTCTCTGAACTTCAAGATCCTCAGCAGCAGTCATAGGTCTATTTTGTTCTCTCCTGTATTTCCCATTCCTGGCATAGCACTGGGGGTATAGAACATGCTTATTAAAATGGGTTAGTACAGTGATATTTAGAGTTAAAGCTAAAATTCATGGTGCTACAATCTATGCAATTTCAATTATCTTATAATTCTAACCCATAAAGTGAGTTTACCATAATTATTTAAATTATTAAAAAGTGAGTTTTCTATTGTCAACAGGATGCTGACAAACATAACCATTTTGGGGTAATATTTCAGTTGGTATTTGGATGTTGATGCCCATTAGCATTCTAATGCAGTCAAATCACTACAAAGAAATGGCAAACAATCAGGTAACTGAAAATGTGTTGATTAAAAGATCTTAGAAACCTTCTGTCAAATGACAAAGCTATAGTAATTTAGTAATGAGTTTGATGTCCTTTATTCAAGCAAAAACAATCTCTGACTGAGGGGGTGCAGCACCTCACAGGCAGCCGAGCGTCTTCCCTTGGGATTTGGGGCATGACAAGTTTCACAGGGTGTCAGGCGAGGCAGTGTGGAAAGGGGGTGGGACTGGCTAGGAGGGCAGGGCTTTCCTGGTAAGGCTGGCAGGCCCTCTTTTCTAAGGGGACAGAAGCTGCCTGAAGCTGAGTTAGAGTGCTGTGACTGCTGTACATTCCGTTTCCTTGACAGGCGTTTCCCATAAGTGAAGTCTGACGGGACTAGATTTGTGACGTGAGGCACTGGGGTCTCCTCCATTTTGTGTGTCTCGACATACACGAATTAACTTTATCACTTCAACCAACCAATGATTTATAATGTTGTGACAGCATTCTATAAATACACTAATGCCAAAGATACGCATACTCATGATTTAACAATTCCATTCTTAGATATACTAAGTATAAATGTATACATATGTGCACCAAAAATATGCACAGGAATGTTTATAGCAAAAGATGTATAAAAGGTTGGATGACAGACATAGTAGAACTCATTCTCATTTGAGCTAAAATCAATGTGGCTGCCTCCACCATTGTTCTACATTTTGTTATTTCCATGTTATTTATTGGCTGCAACACATATTTGTTCCTGATGAAATTACCCTGATCACTATTTTTAGGGTCATTTTATTAAATGATGACTTGACTGTGGGCTCTGAAGTGAAACATCAAGGGTTTGAATCTTACCTCGTCATTCCCAGTGCTTACCAGCAATGTAAACTTAACTTCCATGCCTTGTTACCTTTGGCAAAAGGGGGAACTAGCAGTGCCAAGAAACTAGGACGGTTATGACGGTTGAATGAGGTACTATCTGTGTTGCACTTAAACAGTGTTACCCATAGCAAATGTTCAATATAATATATATTATTGTGTTTATTATGAACTATAATTGGCGAATGCAACATAAATATCTATTTGAAGCTGAAGTAAAGGAGGAAATGGTGAAAAAGGAGCATGGGATCATGCAGGGAAGAGCTCTAGATCTGATTTCTTGTTACAACTCCCAGAGTGTATGATGTCATCACATTTAATTAATATTTCACACCCTCAATATCTCTGTTTAAATGAGAATGATTGTTCCAATGTCACAGGGTTATTTTTTTCTTCCTTTTTAAAAATATACATTTGTTCCATAAATGGAAGTATTTCTCAAGGTCAAGTATATGACAATGTTTGGCATGTTAAAGGTATTTAAAATTGAGGAATACCTCCTGTTATGGTTAAAAATGCACTGGAGGAGCTTAATAAATGTGATTAGGTGTTAAATACTTATCTCCCTTTGATATTCTCCTTCATGGACATTATTTTTTCCTTATCATGTTGCTTTACCGTGAATGTTAATGACAGATTCATAGGCTCGAGAAAATATGTAGAATTAATATATTCACAGAGTAAATACATTTGTTAATCATCCTTTTTCTATGATGTTTGAAGATCATGAGGTAGACTCAGAAAAATCACAGAATCATGTTTCACACAGAAGAGTTGTGAACATAACATTGCCAAACAGGTCATTAATGCATTGGCTTCATTTGACAGAATGAGAAGAACCAGAAATTACTTTATAAATGAAGAATTAAAATATTGACTTACTAAGAATTCTAGAGCTACAAAAGCAAAATAAAAATAAAAATAGATGTTTGGTATGAGAATTGTAGTATATGAGTATGAACAGGCTTTTTATCATCAATTTACATTTTTGTCTTGATTCACTTTAATGATAACAGCAAAGATTATCTGGCTAAAAATCTTTAATCTGCTTTCTTTGGGAAATATGTATAAATAGATGCTGTGTAGGTAGCATCTATTTACACAGGGGGAAATCAGAGCAGGAAGTTCCTTGTGTTAATTCTAAATATACAGAGACCACTTAACAAGTCTGCACCACCAGCCCTTATCACATTCCTAAAGAATCCTTAAAAGGGGGAACCCCCAACCTTTTGGGGTGCTCCTCTCTCTGAAGTTGCCCACACTTTTCCTCTAAGTAACTTTAAATAAAACATGTCCTCTTCTTCACTACTGTGTCTCTGCCCTTCAATTCTTTGTCGCAGCGGGACAAGGACCGAGGAAAACACACAATGCTCCCCCAACATATTGTCAGTTCTGGATTATTTTCACTTTACTACTTTAAATTAGAGGTGGAAATTCCATTAAATTGTTAAATCAACAATGTTAAATCCATTTAAACTGTTTAAATAAGCAATGCTGATTTTTTTCTATTTTTCAATATAAACATTTAATATAAAAACATTCTTAACATAAACACACAAAAAATGGAATCTGTTTATATTGCATTTCTCTGTTGAGTTTGGAGCTTATTTTCTATTTAATAAAAGATCTTAGTACATATACCATTGAACACATTAAGGCATTGCTCCCTTTCCTATCACTGTAGTTGTTCTGTAAATATGCTGAATCGGCATTTCTTGTTCAGAGTCAGTATAACATAAGGCTTTACTAATAGAATGCATTTAAAATATCCTTGTATACTGCCATTATATTCCTCCAATAATACTGTCTCTGTGCTAATTATTATATATCTCTAATGATAAGTGATTTTCCCTGAGTCCTGTGATCCTGATAAACAGCAAAGATTAAGAAATCTCTCAGCCCTTAGGCTCTGGAAAACCAATTATTGCAAATAACTACCCTTCCCCATGTAACTTT
The DNA here is from genome assembly GCF_040802235.1 of Manis javanica. Taxonomy (NCBI): domain Eukaryota; kingdom Metazoa; phylum Chordata; class Mammalia; order Pholidota; family Manidae; genus Manis; species Manis javanica. The sequence goes on from NC_133169.1 coordinate 25,910,230, forward strand.
GATAAGACTTATGAATGGCCCCTTTGTTTACCCATAACAAGTCCAAACAAACACAGACCCTTCAAATTCCCATTCTCTGCTGTATAAACGATTTGCTGAACTGCTTGTACCATTGATCAGTTGAAACAAAATGCTTATTTGCCACACCTTGGTTAAGATCCGCACCTTCACTCAGACCCCTGGAACCTCTGGCTCAGTCTTCCACTGAGTCAACACACTACCCTTCCTCAACAGGCCCTTCTAGAAAACAGGCTGGCTTTAGGGTAACACATTCTCTGACCTCCTACCTGGTCACACCAACCTTTCACCCAAGTGCTTCCCACACCTTTCATCCCACTTCCCCACACACAGTTCTTTGTAGCTTTATTTACTCCTGTTTACAGGAACAAAAAAAAGCCCTTAAACCTTTTTTGCATGACCGTTGAGACACGTGCTGATTTTAAGATCACAGAAGTCTCCCTATTGCAATAGTTCTCTCTTCCGTCCATCCCTTTATTACTATAATCCTTTTGAAAAAAGTCTCTCCTTACTAAGTCCAGATATGTTTTATAATTTTTTTTTTTGCTATTTGTTATTTCTCCTATTGTTTCACTTTAACTTAAATGAAAATTACGATTTTTTAACTCATGTCTTCTTAAATCAGAAATGACATTTTTTGAAGTCTTACATGACTACTTGCTAATATATATGATAGAATGATATAATTTCCAGGATTAATTATGTAATAAAACTTTAATCACCCTTGAACAATTCATGAGCATTCAAATATGCTCTCATCCAAACTTTCTATACCCAAAATCAAAATACAGGAAGGGAAAAAAAATGCATAGAATTATGCAGCTCAAATTCTCCTTAAAATTCAACATCCTAAACTCTTCATTTTATAGATAATATTAGAATATAAAGGTGACCTAGGTCACCCAAAATAATATATTTAGTAAAAAGTGGAATCCTGGAAAAGACAATATAATTATACAAGCAAAAACTGTTATATATCACATCTGGCACTACTCAGCAATCTATCTCTAACTGGCTTTTCTTATTTTCTACAATGCCAATCAGGTGTTTTTTTCGTTTAACTCCTCAAACCCTTTGTTTTCTTTCAGCCACTTACACACGTCCATGTTCTTACCTCCCTGACATCAAGACCTAAAGGTCTTGGAGTCCCTCCGGCATCTCCAGGTCCCACCTTTGATGTCCTTTAGCTTTCCTTAGGGCCCGCCAGCTCCCTTGCCTGATTATTTGTTTAGAACATCTCTTGAATTCAGTCTTCTGCGTCTCCCAGCCCCTTCCCGTCATTAACCCCGCAGGCTCATGTGTAATATGTGATATATAACAAAGCTCCTCCAATTTGGCTTGACTCAGAATTACCTGCCTCTGATTTTGACTTTTCACTTTTCTTTTTCTTATTTTCATGGAATGAATTTAAACCTATGATATTAAATCCAGAACACTTGGAATAAGCAGAAAAGAAATTTGGAATATTCCCTTTGGATGTTCGGTAACTACGCTTTAAGATAATAGCGTAACTGCCCATTTCACTTGTCTATATAAGTGATATTGTAGGACACGGTCTGGAGTTATATGATTACTTGATAAAAACACGTGGTTCTGAAGAAAATAGTAGGATAGTTTCTTAGAATTTTAAAGTTGCAGCTAAGTGACCTGAGATTAGAATGAAATTCACTATTTCAACTTCACAGATATTCTAAGAGCAGAACATTTTCTTGTGTTGTACGACCTCAGAGTGACCACAGGTGAAAGTGCCAGTGGGCTATGTGACTTCAATTCTTTTCTTTTCTTTTTTTAAAGATTACCTTCATACTGGGTGTGAAATACCTAATAGGGAAAGGAAAAAAAAATCAAAGTATATTGTTGAAGTTCAAGCTTCATAAAATCTTGATTAAGAATTATTTTTTTTCAAATGTGTGCAGAAAAAACTGAGCATGCTTCAATAACATAAATAAGAATTTTCAGTCATTTCTCTGTGACTCACCAGGGGAGCAGATAAGACTAGTAGAAAATGTCAAGTAGAGCTTAAGGGTGGAGGCGAGAAATTGATGGAATGTTGGAAAAGGTGAACTGAATTAGAAATGAAAAAATAGTACAATTTTCTGAGATCTCTGACACTGACATATAATATCTACAGGGCATTTCAGAAAGGAGTGGAGTAAACAAATTAGAAATTCATAAGTAGGATGCAACTTAAAATGAGGCATGAAGCAACTTAAAATCATAATTGAACATTTAAGAGTAAAAGAAAGTTATGATTGTTCACTGTCATAAAGAACCCTTCTTTTCTCACCTCATAACATCTTGTGTTACAAATCCCACCTGGCATAACTCAGTAATTGTATCCAATTGACAGATGCAGAATGTATTTTGTTATATGTAACTGGTAACTTCTCAAAGTGTTGCAATGTAGTTTAAAACCATCATTTTTACATAAATATAGTTATCATAAAAGAACCTGTCTTTAAAATCAACACATAAAACTTTGTGTATATTTTGCTATAATTAATGTGTTTTTAAAATTATATTGAAAGGAAGCTTGGTTTTTACTGTATTAATTATTCTCGAAGACAGTATTTGAAGCAGTGAGAACAAATTTTCATGGAGACAGAAAGGAGACCAATGGGAAACTTATTTTCTTTTGTTGGGACACCACAGAAGGGATTTTCATGTTTTGTGTGATACTGAGTCAGGCATCCTCCATGTTCATCTCAGCATTGCATAATTTATAATGATAACATTATAACCCAAATTCTAATCCAGTCAAGATGTTACAGAAAAAATTAAGAGTAAAAATACTTCCACATCAGTTAAAGATTTAATCACTAAAATTGACTCCTTTTATTTAAAAATAAGATCATTAAATGGAGTAGACATCTTTAACACTCTGCTGTAGAACATTATTTATTCCTAGTATGTACTTAAAGATAATTAAAGTCTAACAATTTGAAATCTTTTTCTAGTTTAAAAAAGTTTTATTGGTTGTATTTCTATATCCCACACCATTTTGGATGGTCAAGAAGTAAATTTAAATTTGTTCCTGTTGATTTACTCTATCATTATCACTGTGTATAGTTTTTAATAACCCCAATGCCATTTCTACATTTCTCTTCATGCCTCCAACTTCAAAAAAAAAAAAAAGCTCTTTTCTCTTTTTAAAATGCCAGATGCAAAAAGTAATTAATCCCATTAAAATGAAGTCAGGCTTGAGAGAACTGAAATAAGTGTTCAAGAAATTACTAAATCTAATTGTGAAGCTACTTTTCAAATAGACACATGGATAAGACCTGTTTAACAGACAGAAAGTTACCAAGTGACTGCAGCCTTCAGTTGGTAGCTAGGAGTTAGAGATCAGATAAACCTAATGAAGATATTTGCTATTCTGGAGCAAATTTTCCCCCAAGTAAATTTTTCCTTCCTGTTTGTATTTCCTATGCCTGCCTGGATCAAGGGGACTTGGTTTACAGTTTATTTACTCATCAGAGTCACTTTTGCTCAATTTTGAAATGAGAGTTGGTCCTTTGTTGCATAATATCATGATACAGTCTGGGTAAGAATATTAAACAATCCCAGCAGCAGTAGCTCATGAAGCTGCTATTTAACCATTACAACATACCATAAAGGCTGCCCTATCTGTTGTGAAGAACTGAAAGGTTACTAAAATAAGAAAGGCTGGTGACCTATTTAAAGGACCTTATTTCTCATACTTGGGGAACAATGGGGAGTGAGTATGTGTATATGTGCTGGGGGGAACCAGAAGACACCTACAATACCATTTCAGGTTATCTTCACCAATAAGGCAATACAATTTCAATTTCCAAACTTTTAATTCCCAAAACAGCATTTTTGAAGTATCTTTAAATGTTTGAGATATTTAGGTAGATTACATGATTTTTTTTAAGTTTAGTGTTTGAATGTGTAGTGCAATAAATTTTAACATGAATATAATCAATCTAAACATTATTTTTCTTTTTGTAGGCTGCTTCTTAATCATCTTAGGAACTTAACACATGTGACAGATGGGTATGGCAGAGGGAATAGAAAGGATAGACCCCATTAATGAAAAGCCCATTAAAACAAACCATTTGACTGTGATTAAGTTAAAAGAAATTATTACTTAATTGTGTATAATTATGCAGAACTTACTCTCTTTTTTCCACATTTTAGCAAGATGGATATATTTCAAAATTCTGGCATTCTTCCAAATCCCATGCAATATGAATATTAGCTAATGAGTTTTATAATTTAAGGAATATTCCTACAGATATGAATTAGAACATAATATAGTAGATGTTCTGCTGCTTAGAAGCATACAGTATATTCTTACCATAATGGGGAAAAGAAAATAAAAGAACAGTAGTAAAAGCAATTCAGTCATGTGTGTATGTCTGTTTATACGTCCTGTGTGCTTATGTACGCACACACACACACATATTGGTTTAAATCTCAAAAAACCCCAAAACTGTATGACACAAATATTATTATTATTTTTCCTTTACAGATGAAAACTTTAAGGCCCAGAGTGGTGAGGAAACTTGCCCTATTATGAGTTAATGACTGAGCAAGAACTGAAATCAAATCTAGAAAATCTCACTACAGAAAGCTGATACTAATGCACTATGTTGCACTATGTCACCTGCAAATACAAATTAAATATACTGTATAATTTAGAAAACCAAGGCATACCTTATAATAAAAAATAAAACATTAAACATGTTCAGTGACATTGCATGGACATACATTAATGTTTTCAAGAACTCAGAAAAAAGTATCAAAGTACCGAGGGAATGAATCTTAACTATGAACTCCAAGTAGCAAATTCCAAGTCTATTCTGAGGATGCTTAGCAGGTGCTCAGAATAGTTCAGGGAATCAGCAAGATTTCCCCCTTTCCCACTGCATATCTCTATGAAGCTGGATTTTTTTTTTACTTCACCCAAACCATATACTGTAACAAATTGAATGCATAAGTAGATAGAAGAATCTAGTGGTCTGCTATCAAGCCAGACATCAATATTTGCAAATATGTAAAACAATGACACTCCTTTAACTAATTCTGGGTGAGTCTGAAAAGTATCCTTATTTTTAAATAAAAGTATATTACTTATGAAACATATAATAGATTAATATTTGTCTTTGAAATTATTAATAATTTTACTTTTACCTGTTTTAACTTCTAAAATGATAAATATCATTACATTAAACCCATATAAACAAAAGCTTTTATGGATTCTTAAAATACTTAAACCAAAAAAGGTTGAGAATGCAAGGATTTAAATAATCAGGATAATAGGAAATAACTAGGCAAGACTAACTCTCAAGAAAAACAGTGTGACCATGCCAAATATTGGCTGCACTGAGAAGGCTGATCTGAGAGAATTACTGGAATAAATGGTTTATGTTTGAAGATAGTGGAAAATAAGTGGAAAATAAGATTGGTGGGATAGGGCAAGAACACTTCTTAAGTATCTAAAACAGCAGGGTGAAAAGTTTAAATATAATTTTATAATATATTTTCTTATGCAGGAAAATGCCATGATTTAAATGGATTTAAAGACTGACCATATCCAGCTTATGTGAGGGTCTGATAAGAACTGCTATCATAGAAACTTATTAAATGAATTCTACCACGGAAACCAGATGCAGAGTGACCACCAATAGGATTAAGATGATGGCGATGGGCTTATAGAAATCTGATCCAGTTCTAGACATATGAAAAAGTAAAATTTTTGTAAAACTTGTCTGAGTATGGCGGATGCAAAAGAAGAAAGTCAAAAGTGAATATAGGATTCTGACTATTGACTATTGGAAAATACATAGATATTTCTTATTCTATGTGAAACTTCTAATAAACCTGACAAGTTTTACAATATTTATTGATGCCAGTGTTATCATTGAAAATGTTCTTTGATATTTTATTATACATTTTAGAATTCCTCTTTCCTAGGGATATAGAAGTACAAGCAAGTTGTTGATTAAAATATTCTCTTCAAAGAGCAACACATTTACATTTTTGCACAGCCAGTTAATAATATTTCAGTATATGAGGAATCAGCAGGTAAAAGTATGAAACATGACTGGACCATTGAAGTTGAACCTAATATTATACTAAAAATATTGAAAGATTTGTAGAACAGACACACCAAACACCTGAAACATAGCTGCCTTAAGGAATTTGTACATACATGACAAAGTAATCAGTTGAAAATATAAGCCAGTCTCCAGGTGGATTAGCTGTGTGTCATCTATTTGAGGACATTCTGGGAAACCTAATTGAAAAGGAACATGACTGTTTAATGTTAGCATATAAAAATCACCGTTCATATACCTGAAAACTACAAGTCAAGCAGCTTCTGTAATGATCCTGCAGCTGAGCTCAGAGCCATTAAACTGACTTTCACTCAACTGCCGTAGAACAGAGTGATGCTCTGTGTCTGACCACACGCACAGAAATTAACTGCAGTTTTGGAAATGTAAGAGGCCTACTACCTTAAATATATATACATATATTTTTTTCACCTGTGTTAATGAATGAAATCAAGTTAGTGAATACTTAATTTCCTCTTAAATTCTACCTGAAGAAGAATAGTGTAGGTGAAATTCAAAACTGTTGCTCATGTTTATTCAAAGAAGAAAAATTCTGGGACATTTCATTTTGTGCCTTTAACTCTTCTAGATGTGAACTATTTATTAGTTTTAGGGTAGACATATAACAATTGGTTATCATAATCAAAGAGTTTTCTGCAACTGAGTACACATCATCACTTTTGTTCAGTATTTAATGTAATATAGTTTAATACAGAGGGACAATGATAGCATAGATGTTAAAAGTGGAGATGCTTTGCTCATACAGCAGGGGTTAAAGGCCAGCAAAAACACATTGACTTGAACTAGTCACCTAACCACCTCTCTAAACCCCAATATCTTTATCTGTAAAAATGATAATAGAACTTATTTCATAAGTTATAGTGGGAAACAAATTTGTTTATAGTATATACATATAGATATATATACACACACACACATAAGACATATGATTGATGATTAATGAGCATTATCATATAGTATTATTCAATTATTTTCAATATTTTCACTATGAAAACCAGATAGTATAATAATCATTGTCAGCAAAATTTTAATATATACACATGCAGCCATTTTTCCTTTTTGGTGATTTTACTTCTTTCTCACTCTTGTTTTGCCCTTCCCTCCACTTCACAGTCCCACAGAAATTAAAGTTCCAGCACCTGATGCATTAAGCATATAAATATGATTGTTAACAGTGGGTTCTTGAGATTATTTGCTGCAGGGGGCAAAATAAGATGATAAATTCGTTGTTATTGAAATTTGGCTGGGATTAAATAAATACATAGTGAAATGACCTGCTTTCATGTATAGTTATGTTCAACAAACCTAAAGATAGTACTAGAACAAAATAGCATTAAAAATATCTGACCAGAATCTTCTTCCTACCCACAGAGACAGACATGTAGGGAACTATAATTTTTTTTGCAACCATTTTGTTACACCTGTGCTGTTAATAAAAATCTAATATTATGTTTACCAAGTCCTATATAATAAACTGTTTTTAATGACTTACTAATTTTGTGTAACATTTAAGAGTGTGATGATATTTATAAATCCTCACTTAGAAAACACATACATATGTGCATACAAGGAATTATTTGTCTGTGATGCTTGAGTCTTTCATGTCTTCCTAAAAGCCATCTGTATACCTGATCTATATAGATGAAACAAAATAGAGAGATATACTCCAGTATTGAACTGTGTGCAATATTAACAAAGAATTTAATTAAGCAATTTCATATTTTATGTAATTTTATGTAATTTATATAATACAATGTATGTATTATATATGTATATATATAATATATATAATATTCAATTACATGCAGCATATGCCAATTATATATATGACAGTTGTGTGTAAATATACATAGGTATATAGAGACAATATATATATATACATATATGGAGAGACAGAGACAAACAGAAACGGAGAGAATTAAACTGAGTAATTTTCTTAAAAAATTTTTGTGCCATTATTCATTAAATAATTGTTTTATTATGAGTATCACTTTATCACTAGATACATCATTTTAAGTAAGATAATTCACTATTTTTTCTTCAAGGAAAAAGGTCCCAGTAATATTATATTTGGCAAGATCATATTATCAAATTTGCTATATTCAGTTTATTATAGATGTAGAGTGGTACTTTAAACATCTACATTCAGTTTTTGCTTTTAAGTACTTCTGATTCTAAAGCATATATGTCTTCAATGTGAAAAGTTGCACATGTTAAGTCAGTTCTGAAACATTATTTTCAACTCTGTATGGTAAATTACTAACCTATGTAGAAGATGTAATAATTTTTAAAAATGATAGTATTCTATTTTCTAAGATTCTTAAAGTGACTAGGACAGGAAGTATAGATATTAAAGTACAATTTGTGTTAATACTCTGGTTCCTTTTCCCATTGGGATACATAAAATTACCACTTTATCATGAGACAGAATTGGCTAGTCTCTAATGCTAGAGCAAACTGTTCACAAATGTATCACATTTTTTATTTATATTTGCCAGTTGTTTGTCACTTCCCCTCTTTAGTGCAGTAGTATCATTGTACTGCTCTATCGGTGTTCAAACCAGAAGCCTGCTGCTGTGACTGGCGATGTGCAAAAGGCTCTGGCGGGTCCTCTCCTTTGAAAAGCGTATCCCTTCGATGTAAAAAGCTATAAGCAAATCTACAAAATCCAAGGAAGCCTGAATAAAAGAGAATTGTGATTTCAGAGTTGGCACTATCACAGGTCAATTCACGTGGAAACAGCATGTGTGACCTCAATGATAAGTTAGAAGCATGTCAGTGACTGCATTCTGAAAGTCAGACATAAAAGTAGCTACTTCATAAGTCGATATTTTATGCAAAAATTTGCATTTCATTATGCAGTGTACTTTGTAGTGTTTAATTATGCATTAACTAATAAGTAAGAAAACATTTGCTCCATTAAAGAAACTAAGAGGAAAACACATATACTGATGTGAATGTATTAGTGATCCTTCATACAAATCAGTAGCTGAAGTGTTAAATCACAGTAGTCCTTCTGCTGCCCAGGGGCTGCCTCAGCTCAATCTCCTAATTCCAAACGAAGTGGAATTCACTTGGGCATAAGCAAATAGAGGATTTCTCTTTATTATACATTCAAAATCCAATGGATGGAAAAATAATTTTACTTTTATATTTGCTTCTTTCTCTGAGTCTATGCTATATATTGATACAGATTTGATAATTTTCTATCTCTAAACTTTCCATTTGCCAACTAAAATTACATATTTTAACAACAGTCATAGGTTCTATATGTATGTATAAATAAACTTTTGGATATTTCAAGCATTTTTTATTATGTATGAAGAAAGAATCCATATAATCCCATTTCTGAAACCACTGCCTTGAAGTATGAAAGATGGCAGAATTGTGATGGTAAAATATTTATAGTTTATTTCACTCTATTAGGTCAATGAAGTAAAATATGTTTCTCTAGGAAACTTCTCCATGAGTATTTGTCTGATATTTTTCCCCAGAAAGTTGGGTTTTCTAACTGTTGTTAACAGCTTTATTACATGTTATGTATCATATATCATGTAATTGAAGTGTTTAAGAGGATAATTTCTAGTATATTAACAGACTTGTACTACCATCATCTCCCAAAGAAAGCTCATATTTCTTAACAGACTCTTTTCATTTCTCTCCATCCTAATCTAGATTTTCATATATATGGAATCCTACAATTTCTGATCCTTTGTGCCTTCTTTTTTTTACTTAGCAAAAAATTTTCAAGTTTTATCCACATCTCATGATTTATTCATTTTTATCTCTGAGTAATATTCCATTGTATGGACATACCACCATTTACTTAGCCATTCATCAGTTATGAATACGTGAGTTGTTTCTAGTTTTTGGCCATAATGACTAATACTGGTATGAACATTTTTTCCCAGTTTTAGAACCTTTTATTTAAAAATAGTAATATTAGATATATCTTTACAGTTTGCTTAACCAAAAGGCCCAAGACTTAAGTGTTTTTCTCAAAATGAACAATAAATCAGTCACCAAAGATGAAGTCTAGCAACAGAAAGAAACCTTGAAGCTTGGTCCTGGCTGGGATTGAAGGCCAGAGGACCCTGGGACCACCCTCCCCCTGTCTCTGCAGAAGCAAGTTTTCCTCAGCCCAGGGCCAGGGGGCAGGCCAGCTCTGACGTGAGGGAAGCCCAGGCTTCAACCCCTTTCCTCACTGGCTGGGCGTGCTAACAGCCTTTGCTCTGATCCGCTGGGACTGCTCTGTCCCTGTTAATTGATATTCAGACCCCACCCCAAAGTGTTTACTCTTTTAAAGCATGCAAAAGTATATATCCTTATATAGAGTTGGAACATTTGTGTGAGGATTTCTGCAGGGTTAATTCCTAGAAATGGAATTTCCTGGTTAAAGGGATGACCCTTTTCGAATTGCTGACCTCTCCAAAAAGACTTTGCCAGCTCCTACTCCACCTAGCGTGTCCTTTGGCCCTTCAGATGGGGATCACTGCTGTATTAATTTACAGTTTCAGACTAGTAGTGAGGTAAAGCATTTTCTCATGCTTAATTACCCTGTAAACTGTTGTTGTCCTTTTCCTACATATTTGCAATGTCATCTTTATCACAGATTAATTGTTATGCATAAGACTATTTCCAGACTTTCTCTACTGTCCTACCTGACACTATTTGCCTATTTCTCCCTCTTTATCACATTGTTTTAATCATTGCAGCTTTATAACATATGCCTGGCACCTACTAGGCATTTAAGAAATACTTGTTTCTCTCTAAATCTATTCTTCTGAATATACTTTAGAATCATTATGTCAAGTTATTTTAAAACACACTGAGATTTTCATGTCTTCTTTCAAATTCTGTGAGAAATTTTGTTTTAGGCAACCTTTCATTGATTGCAGATGTTTGCATTTTTTAAAACCAAATCTGAAGGTATTTCCTTTTAATTGCCAAGTTTCTCAATTATTGTCCCATAGGTAGATTTAGTCTCACCATCCATAATTTCAGATTGCTTTTCGCACTCCTTTGTTTTTCATCATTTGCTTTCTGGTCTGTGCCTTCTCTTTTGCTCCTCCACACCCCCAAGAATTTGAAAAATGTCTAATTTTAAATATTAACCTTTATCTTTTTACCTTTTTTCCAAATTAAAGTATCATTGATATATAATTTTATGAAGGTTTCACAAGAACAACACTGTGGTTTGAATATTCACACACATTGTCAAGTCCCACCCTCCCCCACATTGCAGTCACTGTCTATCAGCCCAGTAAGATGCTAGAGAGTCATTATTTGTCCTCTCCATGCTGTATACTGCCTTCCTGGGGACTTACCTATAATGTGAATGCTAATTATAGTGCCACTTGATCCCATTTTCCTTCCGGCTCCACCCACCCTCCCCAACCCCTTCCCTTTGGTAACCACTAGTCTCTTCTTGGGTTCTGTGAGTTGGCTGCTGTTTTGTTCCTTATGCTTTCGCTTCATTATTATACTCCACAAATGAGTGAAATCATTTGGTACTTGTCTTTCTCCACCTGGCTTATATCAATGAGCATAATACCCTCTAACTCCATCCATGTTGTTGTAAATGGCAGGACGTGTTTTCTTCTTATGACTGAATAATATTCCATTTGTGTATAGGTACCACATCTTTATCTATTCATCTGATAGACACTTAGGTTGCTCCCATATAATGGCTATTGGAAATAGTGCAGCAATAAACATGAGTAGATATATCTCTTTGAAACAAGGATCTTGTTTTCTTCAGGTAAATTTTTAGGAGTGGAATGCCTGGGTCAAATGGTTAAACTAATTTACATTCCCACCAACAGTGCATGAGAGTTCCCCTTTATCTGCATTCTCACCAGCAATTGTTGTTCCTTGTCTTTTGGATGTTTCCCATCTTAACTGGTGTGAACTGATATCTCATTGTGTTTTTAATTTGCATTTCCCTGATGATTAGTGATGTGGAGCATCTTTCATGTGCTTGTTGGCCATTCAAATTTCATCTTTGGGGAAATGTTCAGCTCCTCTGCACAATTTTTAATCAGGTTATTTGTTTTCTTTGGGTGTTGAGGCATGTGAGCTATTTATATATTTTAAATGTTAACCCCTTATGAGATAATCCATTAATGAATATATGTATTCTCCCATATTATAGGATACCTTTTTGGTCTACTGATGGTGTCCTTTGCTGAACAGAAGATTTTCAGTTTGATGTAGTCCCACTTGTTCATTTTTTATTTTGTTTCCCTTACCAAAGGATATGTGTTAGGAAAAAGTTGTTCATGTTTATATTCAAGAGATTTTTGCCTGTGTTTTCTTATAAGAGTTTTATGGTTTCATTAAGGTCTTTGATGCATTTTGAGTTTACTTTTGTGTATGGGGTTATGCAATAATCCAGTTTCATTCTCTTACATGTAGCTGTCCAGTTTTGCCAACACCATTTATTGAAGAGGCTCTCTTTTCCTCATTGCATATCCATGGCTTTTTTATTATATATTAATTGGCCATATATGTGTGAGTTTATATGTAGGTTCTCTATTCTGCCCCATTGATCTATGGATCTGTTCTTGTGCCAGTACCAAATTGTTTTTATTACTGTGGCTTTGTAGTAAAGCTTGAAGTTAGGGAGTATAATCCCCCCAGATTTGTTTTTCCTTTTCAGGATTGCTTTGGCTATTTGGGGTCTTTTGTGGTTCCATATGAATTTTAGAATTATGTGTTCTAGTTCATTGAAGTTGGTATTTTGATAGGGATTGCATTGAATCTGTAGATTGCTTTAGGCAGGATGGCCATTTTGACAATATGAATTCTTCCTATCCATGAGCATGGGATGTATTTCCATTTATTGGTGTCTTCCTTAATTTCTCTCATGAGTGCCTTGTGCTTTTTAGGGTATAGGTCTTTCACTTCCTTGGTTAGGTTTATTCTAGGTATTTTATTCTTTTGAATATAATTGTAAATGGAATTGTTTTCCTGATTTCTCTTTCTGCTGGTTCATCATTTGTATCTTGGAATGCCACAGAATTCTGTGTATTAATTTAGTACCCTGCGACTTTGCTGAATTCAGTTATTAGTTCTAGTAGTTTTCGGTGGATTTTTCAGGGTTTTTTATGTACAATATCATGTCATCTGCAAACAGTGACAGTTTGACTTCTTTGTTATGAATCTGGATGCCTTTCCTTTCTTTGTGTTGTCTGATTGCTGTGACTAGGACCTCCAGAACTATGTTGAATAAAAGTGGTGAGAGTGGAAATCCTTGTCTTGTTTCTGATCTTAGAGGAAAAGTTATCAGCTTTTTACTGTTAAGTATGAAGTTGTTTCTGGGCTTTTCATATACAGCCTTTATTATGTTTTAATACTTACACTCTATAACCATTTTGTTGAGAGCTTTTATCACAAATGGATGTTGAATTTTGTCAAATGCTTTTTCAGCGTCTATTGAGATGATCGTGTGATTTTTGACCTTCTTTTTGTTGATGTCATTTATGATGTTGATGGATTTTCAAATATTATACCATTCTTGCATCCCTGGAATAAATCACTTTTGGTCATGATAGACGATCTTTTTAATGTATTTTTGAATATGTGCTATGCTAATATTTTTTTGAAGATTTTTGCATCTATGCTCATCAGGGATATTGGTCTATAATTTTCTTTCTTTGTGGTGTCATTGTTTTTTTATATTAGAGTGATGCTGGCCTCATAGAATCAGTTTGGAAGTATTCTCTCCTACTCTACTTTTTTGAAAACTTTAAGGAGAATGTGTATCAGTCTTCTTTAACTGTTTGATAAAATTCAGTGGTGAAGCCATCTGGTTTTAGGTAGGTTTTTGATTATCAATTCAATTTTATTGCTGGTAATTGGTCTATTCAGATTTTCTGTTTCTTCCTGGGTCAGTCTTGAAAGGTATTTTTCTAGAAAGTTGTCCATTTCTTCTAGATTATCCAATTTGTTGGCATATAATATTTCATAGTATTCTCTAATAATTCTTTGTATTTCTGTGGTGTCCATTTTTCCTTTCTTATTTCTGATTCTGTTTATTTTTGTAGACTCTGTTTTTCTTGATAAGTCTGGCTAAGGTGTGGGGGATTATCTACTTTGTTTATTTTCTCAGAGAACCAGTTCCTGGTTTCATTCACTCTTTCTATTGTTTTATTCTCCTCAATTTTATTACTGCTTTGATCTTATTATGTTCCTCTTTCCACTGACATTGAGCCTCATTTGTTCTTCCTCTTCTAGTTTCATTAATTGTGAGATTAGACTGTTAATTTGGGATTGTTCTTTCTTGAGGTAAGCCTGTGTTGCTATATACTTTCCTCTTAGAACTGCATTCACTGTATTTTCAGTTTCATACCTTTGTGGTCTGAGAAGCTGGTTAGCACAATTTCAATATTTTTTAATTTACTGAAACTGTTTTTGTGGCCTAGTTTGTGATCAATTCAGGAAAATGTCCATGTGCACTTGAGAAGAATGTGTATCTTGCTGCTTTGGGTGGGGTGTTCTGTAGATGTCTGTTAGGTCCATCTGCTTTAATGTGTTGTTCAGGGTTCTGTCTCCTTACTTATTTTCTGTCTGGTTGATCTGTCCTTTGGAGTGAGTGGTGTGTTGAAGTCTCCTAAAATGAGTGCATTGCATTCTATTTCCCCTTCAATTCTGTTAGTATTTGTTTCACATATTTAGGTGCTGCTCTATTGGGTACACTATAGATATTTACAATGGTATATCCTCTTGTTGGACTGACCCCTTTATTATTATCTAATGACCTTCTTTTTCTCTTGTTATGTTCTTTGCTTTGAAATCTATTTTATCTGATATAAGTAGTCCTGCTCCTGCTTTTTACTCCCTTTTAGTTCCATGAAAAATCTTTTTTCCTGCCTTCACTTTTAGTCTGTGTATGTCTTTGGGTTTGAACTGAGTGTCTTATAGGCTGCATATAGAATGGTCTTATATTTTTTAATCTATTCTGTAACTCTATATCTTTTGATTGGTGCATTCAGTCCATTTACATTTAGAGTGATTATTGATAGATATGTATGTTTTGCCATTGCATGCTTAGATTTGTGTTTATCAATGGTTCAAAGGCAGCTTACTTACTATCTAACAGTATATCTTAACTCGCTTATTATGCTATTTCCAACACAATCTATTTTTTATGTTTATTTTTACTTTTTAAAATTTTTTATTAAGGTATTATTGATATAAACTCTTATGAAGGTTTCACATGAAAAAAACAATCTGGTTACTGCATTTACCATATTATCAAATCCCAACCCATGCCTCATTGCAGACACTGTCTATTAGTTTAGTAAGATCAGACAGATTCACTATTTGCCTTCTCTGTGCTATACTGTTTTACCAATGACCCTTCACACCACGTGAACTAAACATAATACCCTTCAACCTTCTTCTTACTCCTTCCCCACCTGTCCTCCACACCCCTCCCCTTTAGTAACCACTAGTGCCTTCTTGGAGTCTGTGAGTCTGCTGCTGTTTTGTTCCTTCAGTTTTGTTTCACTGTTATACCCCACAAATGAGGGAAATCATTTGGTACTTGTCTTTCTCTGCCTGGCTTATTTGAATGAGCATAATATCCTCCAGCTCCATCTACATTGTTGCAAATAGTAGGATTTGTTTCTTTCTTATGGCTGAATAGTATTCCATTGTGTATATGTTCCACATTTTCTTTATCCATTCCCCTACTGATGGACACTTAGGTTGCTTCCATATCTTGGCTATTGTAAATAGTGCTGCTATGAACATAGGAGTGCATATGTCTTTCTGAATCTGAGAGCTTGTATTCTTTGGGTAAATTCCAAGGAGTGAGATTCCTGGATCAAATGGTATTTCTATTTTTTGTTTTTTGAGGAACCTCCATATTGCTTTCCACAATGGTTGAACTAGTTTACATTCATACCAGCAATGTAGGAGGGTTTCCCTTTTTCCACATCCTTGCCAGCATTTGTTGTTCTTAGTCTTTTCAATGCTGGCCATCCTTACAGGTGTGAGGTGTTATCTCATTGTGGTTTTAATTTGCATTTCCCTGATGATTAGTGATGTGGATCTTTTCATGTGTTTGTTGGCCATCTGAATTTCTTCTTTGGAAAATTGTCTCTTCATCTCCTCCACCCATTTTTTAATCGGGTTATTTGCTCTTTGGGTGTTGAGGCATGTGAGTTCTTTATATATTTTGAATGTTAAACCCTTGTTGGATATGTCGTTTACAAATATATTCTCCCATACTATAGGATAACTTTTGTTTTGTTGATGATGTCTATATTCAAGAGTTTTTTGCCTATGTTGTCTTCTAAGAGTTTTATGGTTTCATAACTTGCATTCAGGTCTCTGATCCATTTTGAGTTTACTTTTGTGTGTGGGTTAAAAAATAATCCAGTTTCATTATCTTGCCTGTAGCTGTCCATTTTTGCCAATACCAGTTGTTGAAGAGGCTTTCATTTCCCCACTGTATATCCATGGCTCCTTTATCATATAGTAATTGATCATATATGGTTGGGTTTATATCAGGGGTCTCTAGTCTGTTCCATTGGTCTATGGGTCTGTTCTTGTGCCAGTACCAAATTATCTTCATTACTGTGGCTTTGTAGTAGAGCTTGAAGTTGGGATGCATAATCCCCCCAGCTTATTCTTCCTTCTCATATTGCATTGGCTATTTGGGGTTCTGAAGATCGTGAAAATTACCAATTTTGTTCCATAAGGTTTATTCTTTTCTCCAGGTGTATGCAGTCTGGTGCATTCCTCTTTCCTGTTCCTCTTTCAGGATTAGTAGTATTAATTATATTTTCATATTATGTGTGGTTTTAGGAGGAAGCCTCTGTTTCACCTCTCACACTGCCATCTTTAATCTCCTCTCAAACACAATCTAAAAGTATCTTTTTTTCTCCTACAGTTCTTCTTCCTCCTCTACTCTTTATATATTAGTTGTTATATTCTTTACTCTTTGTGTGTCTCTTGACTAACTTTTTGAGTAGGTGACTTAATTTTGTATTTTCTGAGTAATTAATTGGTCTAC
Source organism: Manis javanica (assembly GCF_040802235.1). Classification (NCBI taxonomy): domain Eukaryota; kingdom Metazoa; phylum Chordata; class Mammalia; order Pholidota; family Manidae; genus Manis; species Manis javanica. The sequence goes on from NC_133169.1 coordinate 25,927,375, forward strand.
TTCCTATACTGTGGTTTCATTTTGTCTGGTCTTTGTTTGACAGCTATTTAGCCTCAGGAGCACTTCCATCTAGAGCAGTACCTTTAAGAAATACTTATAGGTATGGTTTGTGGTTGACAAGTTCCTTCAACTTTTGCTTATCTGGAAATTGTTTATTCGCTGCTCCAAATTTAAATGATAATCTTGACAGGTATAGGGTTTTTATTTGCAGGCCTTTCTCTTTCTTTCCACTAAGTATATCAAGCCACTCCCTCCCTTAATGTCTGTACACTTTCTGCTGATAAGTCTGGTGATAGCCTGATGGAATTTCCTTAATAAGTGATTTATTTTCTCTGACTGCTTTCAATACTCTCTCCTTGTCCTTGATCTTTGCCATTTTAATTGTTATGTCTTGGTGTGGTCTTCCTAGGGTTCCTTAGGTTGGAAGATCTCTGCATTTCCATCACCTGGGACACTATTGTTTTCCACAGATTGGAGAAAATTCCAGAAATTTTTTCCTCAAAGATACTTTCTATTCCTTTTCCTCTATTCTTCTTCTTCTGATACCCCTATAATGTGAATATTGTTCTGTTTGGATTGGTCACATAGCTCTCTTATTATTCTTTTATTCCTATAGATCCTTTTTTCTCTTTGTGCTTCAGCTTTTGTTTTTCTGTTCTCTAATTTCTCTTTCATTTACCATCTCATCTACCTCATCTAATCTTTTAAACCCTCCATTGTGTGTTTCATTTCAGATACTGTACTTTTCAAAGTTTCTATCTTTGTTGAAATACTCCCTGAGATCTTGAATAGTTTTCTGTAGTTCTATGCATATGTTTATGACTTTCATTTTGAAATCTTTATCAAGAAGATTTGTGACTTCAGTTTCATTGAGCTCTCCTTCTGGCAATTTTTTCTGCAATGTTTTTTGGACAAAATTCTTTTGTTGTTTCAATTTTTTTTTTAGTGCTTCCTGTTTTAATAATAACTTTGTGAAGTGGGATCCCTCTAGTGCCCAGGTCTACTCTATGTAGCTGCAGAGCAACTGCAATAATGGCAGGGGTTGCAAGTGATGGAACCAGCACCTGCCAGGAGAAAAGAGCTCTTTCTTGCCTCCCCAGAAGTAATGCCTGCCTCTGCTACCAGGATCACAGGGCTGAGCATGTAAGAAGGAGCCTCTTTGCTAAGCCCTTGTAGCTGCCATAGGTGGGGCCATCCCCCAGCTGTCCTGGCACGATTGCAGAGAAACAGGTATGTGGGACCAGTACCTGCCTGTAGGAAAGATTGGCAGGCTGCATACCGCAATGAGTGGTCTTTGGCTGCATTGCCAGCCAGGAGGATGGAATGTCTGAAGCTCCTGAGCGTTCCCCACCTGCCCTTTCTCCTGAGCAGTGAGCTCTGGGTAATCTTTGCCCCTTTAGCACCCTTCTCACTGCTGGGAAGTCTTTCAAACTTCCCACCTTTCTTTTGTCCCAGGGGGGCTATTTCTGCATATCTGTTCTTCACAAGCAGCTGGAATCTCAGTCTCTCTGAGTATTCTGCCCATCTTTGCTTTCCAACCACATTAATTTCCAGAGCACGATGTAATGTAGGTTCATGCTCCTGGAGCAGATCTCCAGGGCTGGGTGTGCAGCAGTCCTGGACTTCTACTCCCTACCTGCTCCTTCTCTTCCTCCCTCCTGTGGGCTGGAGGGCAGGGAGGATTTGGGTCCTGCCATATCATGCCTTTACTTCTTAACCCTTTTCTGTGAGGTCTTCACTTTTCCCAAAATGTAGGCAGTGTGTTCTGCAGCCTTTGGGTCACTTTTCCAGGATTAGTTTTATTTTTTGTATTGTCACATTTTATGTGATTTTGGGAGATTTCTACCTCACTTCTCATGCCACCATCTTTTTTGCTATGAATATTTTTGTATGAACTTTTGAGTTAATGTTTGTTTTCATTTCTCTTGGGTATATACCCAGGAGTGGAATTTCTAGGGCATATAGTAAGTTTATGTTAAACCTGTCTGAGGAACTGTGCAGCTGTTTTCCAAAGAGGCTGCCTCATTCTACATTTCTACCAGCACTGTGTGAATCTTTAAATTTTTCCACATCCTCTGAAATTCTTGTTATTTTATGTCTTAGATTATAGCTATTCTAGTGGGGGTGGAATGTTATTCCATTGTGGTTTTGATTTCTGTTTTACTGATGTTTAATATCATCAAGCATATTTTTTTGTGCTTATTGGCCATTTGTATACTTTGTTTTCAGATTTTTCTATTCAGATTATTTGCACATCTGTAATTGAGTTATCTTTTTGTTTTTGAAAATGAGTTCATTTATACTGAACATAGTTCCCCTATTAGATACATGATTTTCAAATATATTTTCTCATTTTATCTTTGCACTTTCATGAGGCATTCTTTAAAGCTCAAAAGTGTTTAAATTTAAGAAAGTCTGATTATTTTTCCCACCAATTGTGCTTTAGGTGTCTCTTCTAGTATTTTTACCTAAACAAGTTCATATGTTTTGATCTTGTGTTTGTTCTAAGAGTTTTATAATTTTACCTTATACATTTTATGCCTGTTATTATTTGTTTATGGTTAAGGAAGGTGTCCAATTTCTTTCTTTTACCTATGTATATCTAGTTGTTCTAAAACCAAATGTTGAAAAGACTGTTTTTTCCCCATTGAATTGTCTTGGTATCCTTATCAAAAGCAAATTGACCATAAATGTAATAACTGATTTTTGGACCCTCAATGCTATTCCATTATCTATTTTTTTTTGCTCTCTTGGTATTATCACACTGTATTGATTACTATTTCTTTGTATTAAGTTTTAAAATTGTTAAGTGTGAATCCTCCAAGCCTGTTCTTTGCTAATGTTATTTAGGCTATTCTGTGTGGCATTCCTTTTTCATATGAATTTCAGGATCATTTTATCAATTTCTGAAAGATTCCACTATAATTTGGACAGACCTTGTATTAAATGTCTGTTGGTAAATTTGGGGTTTCAGACAATTATTTATGATGTTTCAATCCATGAACCTTAGTTTATTTTTGCACTTATTTAAATGGTCCTCAATTACTTTTAAAAATGTTTTATGGATTTCAAAGTACAAGTCTTCCACTTTTCTTAAGTATATTCCTAGGCATTTTTATGTTATTGAAAGTGAAATTGTTTTCTTAATTTCATTTCTTTGTATTTTCTTTGTTAAAGTATAAAAATACAACTGAATTTTTTATATAGATCTGTAATCTACACAATTTATGTACTTCTTTATTAGTTGTAATAGTTTTTTAATGGATTCCTTAGGATATTATGTATGAAAGATCATGTAATCTATAAATAGAGATAGTTTTACATCTTCCTTTCCAATCTGTATGCCTTCAATTTTCTCTACCTAATTTCCCTGATAATATATAAAACAATGTTGAATAGAAGTGAAGAAATGAAGATTCTTATTATGTTCCTGATTTAGGAAGGAAGTATTCAGTCATTCAGCATTAAGTAGATGTTAGCTGTGTGGTTTTTGTAGATGTCCCTTACAAGGATGAGTAAATTACTTTCTCTAGACAATGCTTTTCAGAGACCCTGCATAAACAGAATCTATGCGTATAAATAGGTGTAAATAAGGAATTCGGTCATATGATTATGGAGGTTGGGATGTCTCAAGATTTGCAATCAGCAAGCTGGAGGCACAGGAAAGCTGATGATGCCGTCCTATGAACAGCCTGAAGGCAAGAGGACCCAGGGTTCCTATAGTGTAAGTTCCAGTCCATAAGCCAGCAAAAAAGCTAATGTTCAATTTGAGTCCAAAATCAAAAATGAAATCCTGTCTCATTTGGGCAAGATGAGTTCCTTCTTACTCATGAGAGGGCCTGCCTTTTTGTTCATTTCAGACTTCAACTGATTGGATGGGACCACTCACATTAGGGAGGGCAATCTATTTTATTCAGTCTACTAATTCAAAAGTTAAACTCTTCAAATACATCTTCATAGGCACTCCCAGAATAATCTTGACTGAGCATCTGAGCACCCTGTGACCCAATCAAGTTGACAGAAAACATTAACTATCAAACCTTCTATTTCTAAGCCTGTTATGTGTTTCTATCATGAATGGGTGTTTGGTATTGTCAAATAATTTTCCTGCATCTATTGATATGATCATGTAGTTTTTGTCCTTATTTTGACTGATAAGGTGCATTACATTATTGTTTGTTGGGGTATTTAAATCCACCTTCCATTCCTGGAATAAATCTCACTGAATCATTTTGTAAAATCATTTTTATCGTGATATCTTTGTCAAGTTTTGGTAATAAAGGCCTCATAGAATGATTTAAGATATATTCCCTCCACTCTTATATTATGGAAGAGAATTGTAAAAAAAAAAAGACAGCATTGTTCTGTTTTAAAAGTGTAGCAGAATAAACCAGCAAAGCCATCCAGACATGGATTTTTTCTGTTTTTGTTGTTTTTGTGAAGTTTAAAAATTACTGATTCCATTTTTTGTTTGTGGTAGGTTTATTCAAAATTTTAATTTCTTCTTGAATCAGTTTGGGTAGTTTATGACTTTCTAGGAATTCGTTTATTTCGTCAATACTATGAAATGTTTTTGCATAAAGATATTCCTTGTAATCCCTTATAATTCTTATATTTATATTGTCAGTAGTCATGTTTCCTATTTCATTTGTTTATTTGGTAATTTGATTATTCTCTTTTTTTATTGTTTAGTATAGCTAATTGTTTATAATTTTGCTCACATTTTCTAAGACTAACTTTAATTGATTTCTCTATTGTTTTCTTTCCTTGTATTAATTTTCACTTGCTCTTTCTTATGCTGTCCATTCTGTTTGCATTAGATTTGGTTTGCTTTTTTTTATCAGTTTTTAAAGTTTTCATATTTATCTGAGATCTTTCTTCTTTCCAAAGTCGGCTTTTACAGCTGTAAATTTTGTTTGAAGCACTACTTTAACCATTCCTATAAATTTGATATGCTGTGCTTTTACTTTCATGCATTTTACAGGCAATAACTTATTTCCCATATTATTTCTTCTTTGACCATTAGTTAATTAAATATCTGATATTTCATTTCTATGCATTTGTGAATTTCCCAAATTTTCATTGATATTAATTCCTGGTTTTATTCCATTGGAGTTAGAGGACATATTTTCTATTATTTCTATCCTTCTACATTTTTGTTGTTTACTTTAAGAATTATCATGTGGTCTAGCTTAGGATATTTCCATCTGTACTTGAAAATAATGTGTATTTTTCTGTCGTTGTGCAGACTGCTCTACAGGTGTCAGTTGTTTCTAGTTTCTAGTGTTGTTCAGGTCTTTGTCACATTACTTCTTGTTTTCTCTATCTCATTTTTGTTTCTCTGTAGCTCTTTCATTGCTTTATTTTTCATTATGTGAATATTTTCTAGTCGAATATTTTAAGTCACTTAATGATTTTTTAATTACGTATTTTTTCAGATTATTTTTAATGGTTAACCTAAGGCTCTCCAAATAAATCTACTTATCAAAGTCTACTTCACATTTAAAGTTCTTTAATTCTAGTGAACTAGAGAAGCATTTTTTGCTTTTTGCTTTTTTTTTTGTTTTCTGGCTACAAAAAGCTTTACTGTTTCCACGTGGTCCATGGCTTAGGAGAGGGCTCCTGGGTGCTTAAAAAGCTGCCTAGTGGCTTCAGGGAGAGGCTCAGGCAGTAACCCTGATACCGGGGGGATGCCAGAGAGGCCCCTCTATGCTGCTGGACTCCACAGCTTCCTGGTCTGGTTGAGGGTGAGCCTTTCAAAGAGATGCTCGCTCGATCCAGCCTAGGTGCCAGCCAGCCTGTGGCGTCTGTTCAGATGGTCACCCATCTTCCTGACGAGTTTCACCTCCGCATCTAGGAAGTGGTTCTCCAGGAAGTCACAGAGATGGGGTTCTGAGCCTTCATAACCCAGAGCAGGCAGATCCAAAAGGGTCCGGCTCAGGTTCTCCTCCAGGATTATGGTGGCTTCCATGTTGTCTGGGGTTTCACCCCACTCGTCTTGGGGTAGCTTCTACACTGTTTTTGCATCTTCAAGAGACACTTGGACCCTCATGCTTCTCCTCTGCTACCTCACTGGGAGAGATGGCCCACATTCCAGAGCCACATGGTCCCACTGGGAATAGAAGCCAAGAGAGAGGTAGGTGTAGGAAGCTCACAGATACAGGTTGGCCAAGCTGTTGAGTGGCTTCCACTTCCATAGAATAGTTCTGATGAATCTAGGAGCTCATGGTTGATAGGCAATAAGGAGTTAAGCTCAAAACACAGTTTTGATTGGTTCCTGTGACAGAGGATGGCCGAGGAGACTGAGAAGTTCCAAAGGTGGTGACTGGACAAGAGGTTGGAGGATGGTCAGAGAATGGTAGAAGGCGCATCCCAGAGTATTTTCTGTCCAAACACTGGAAGCAAGAGACACATCTATGGGATCGCCAGGAACACTTAGAAATCTGATTAGTATATAGCATTGTTTCTTCTTCTCTTTTATGTGCTATTATTGTTATACATGTAGATCTACATATAATACATGCCCAAGCATACATTATTATATGTATTACTTTATAGGATCATATTTCATTTAAAGAAGCTGAGAGAAGATGAGTATTCTTAGTATTTAGAGAGTCTATTATGTTTACCATTTCTTCTTACCCTTTCTATTTTTTTCCCATTTATAACTATTGATTCAAGTTACTATCTGGTGTATTTGATTACTCTGATACAGCTTATTATCACCCATCTCTCCTGTCCTGTTATAGTCAAATTCATTATATATTTATATTTCATATGCTTAACAATGATACTCATGTTGGTTTTTGCAAGAGTTATTAAGTTAGAAAGAGGAAGAAATATGTTATTTATTATATTTTATAATTACATGCATAATTATTGTTATTCTTTTTTTTGTTAATATAGTTTATAATTATTGCATAGTGTCACTCATCTGAGGCTTGAAGAACTTCCTTGAAAATTTATTGTAAAGTGATTTATCAGCAAAAGGTTCTGTTTTTGTTGATATGTGAAAATTTTTATTTTACTTTCATTTTTGAAAGATAGTTCTTCTAGGTATTAGATTCTTCAATTAGAGTTTGCTTAGTTTTTCTTTCAGCAATTTGAATATGTCATTTTACTGCCTTCTTGTCTCCGTTGTTTTTGATAAAATGTTAGCTGTTAGTTTTATTGGAGTTTACTTGCATATGGTGAGTCATGTTTCCCTTAGTGCTTTTAAGATTTTATTTCTGATTCTGGCTTTCAGTGTTTTGACTATGACGTGTTAGGATGTGCATCTCTTTATTTATCCTACTTTGAGTTCACTTGACCTCCTGGATGTGTAAATTAATATTTTCATCAAATATGAGAAGTTTAAGTCATTATTTCTGGCATATTTTTCTGCTCTTCTTTCTCTTTCCTCCCCTTCTGGTACTCCCATTACATGTATATTGCCATATTTTATGGTGTCCTACATTTTCCTGAGGATTTCTTTTTTCTCTATTTTGTTTCCTATCTGTTCTTCAGATTGAATAATTTCTATCAATCTATTTTCAATTTCACTGATTATTTCTACTGCCATCCTATTTATATTTGAACACCTCTAGTGAAATTTTCTTCCCAGGCATTACAACTTTCAATTTTATGGATGTATATCTTATATCTTAATGATATTCTTTATCTAATAAGTTGATAAAATCTTGCTTTACTTTTGTTACATCTTTATATTCTTTGAATATATTTTTAACTGCTTTGAAGTCTTTGTTAATTCTGAAATATGAACTCTCTTAAAGGCAGTTTTTGCCTGCTTTTCTTCCTGCATAATAATCACAGTTCCCTGATTCTTTCCCTGCTCATTTTTATGTCTCATATTTTTTTTGTTATTGTTTAGAATAGGACATTTCAGATAATGCAATTCTAGATTCTGATTCCTCCCACACCAGGATTACTTGTGCTTGTTTGCTTGTTTATCTGTTTAGTAAGTTGCCTGAACTAGTCTAAGTAAGTCTCTTTCCTCTGCAGAATGAAGCTTCTAGTGTTGATTTTTACAGAGTACAGCCTTGGGCATGTGCCACTCACCCTGACTCCTTATGCCCAGGCATTACAGTGTTTTTAACAGGATTCTCCTTGACTGTCTCTTTCCCTGATCTCTCTATTAAGTTTCTTGGCTCTTTTGGTTTCACTCACAGTTGTTAGGCTCCATTAATTTTCAGCTAGTTGCTGTAGAGTTACAGAGGTCTCTCCTCAAACTGCCACAACCTAAAACAGCTTCTGTTTCAATAGGAATAAATATTAAATAAGAGCATATTAAAATATTGAGGTCGGGGAGCCAAGATGGCGGCGTGAGTAGAGCAGTGGAAATCTCCTCCCAAAAACACATAGAGCTATGAAAATATAACAAAGAAAAATCTTCCTAAAATAGAGACCACAGGACACAGGACAACATCCAGACCACATCCACACCTGCAAGAACCCAGCGCCTTGTGAAGGGGGTAAGATACAAGCCCCAGCCCGGCGGGACCCGAGCGCCCCTCCCCCCGGCTCCCGGCGGGTGGAGAGAAACCGGAGCAGTTTTTTTTTTTTGGCGAGCGCTTTTTGGAAGCCTTAGAGGGACGGGCCCCCGTTGCTGGGGAGGCAGGGTGGCGGGACCGGTGAGGAGGTGCCTGGGAACAGCGCCGGAGGACAAAGAATATCCCGCGTTTCTCCCTGCGAGACCTGGGGGCGGGTGCCTGAGACCGGTGCCTGAGGACGGAGGAGGTCGCGCGTTTTTCCCCTTTTTTTTTTTTCTCTTTATGGCAAGCGCTTTTTGGAAGCCTTGAAGGGACGGGGACCCCAGTGCTAGGGAGGCACGGTGGCGGGACTGGTGAGTGGGTGGCTGGGACCGGCGCCTGAGGACAAAGAATATCCCCCGTTTTTCCCTGCGGGACCGGTGGGCGGGTGCCTGAGACCGGCACTTGAGGACAGAGGAAATCGCGCGTTTTTCCCCTTTTTTTTTTCTCTTTTCTGCGAGTGCTTTTTGGAAGCCTAAAAGGGACAGGGACCCCGGTGCTAGGGAGGCAGGGCGGCGGGACTGGTGAGCGGGTGCCTGGGACCGGCACCTGAGGACAAAGAATATCCCGCATTTTTCCCTGTGGGACCGGTGGGTGGGTGCCTGAGACCAGCACCTGAGGACGGAAGAAATCGCGCATTTTTCCCCTTTTTTTTCTCTCTTTTTGCCAAGTGCTTTTTGGAAGCCTTGAAGGGACAGGGACCCCGGTGCTAGGGAGGCAGGGCGGCAGGACTGGTGAGCGGGTGCGTGGGACCAGTGCCTGAGGACAAAGAATATTGAGCGTTCCTTCCCTGCGGGACCGGTGGGTGGGTGCTTTTTGGAAGCCTTGAAAGGACAGGGACCCTGGTGCTAGGGAGACAGGGCAGCAGGACCAGTGCGCGGGGGCCTGGGACCGGCACCTGAGGAAAAAAAAAAAAAAATCGCGTGTTTTTTCTTTTTTTTTTCCTTTCTGTTCCCTCTCTCATTGTTGCTGTTGTTGTTTTGGTTTGGAGAGTGCTTTTTGGAAATCTTAAAGGGGCAGGACAGGTCACTTAGACCAGAAGCAGGGAATCTGGGGATCTCTGGGCACTCTAACCCCCTGGGCAGCAGGGAGCACAGAGGCCCCTTACGGAGATAAATAGTCTCCTGGCTGCTCCCCCTCTAACGGGGCTCCACCATTTTGGAGGAACAGCCCCAGCCAGGCCAAGCCCACAGCAACAGTGGAGATAAACCCCAAAGCAACTGGGCAGGAAGCAGAAGCCCTGTCTGCGCACAGCTGCCCAGCACAAGCCACTAGAGGTCGCTATTCTCCCAGGAAAAGGCTACAAACCAACAAGAAGGGAAGCTCTTCCAGCGGTCACTTGTACCAGCTCTGCAGACTATCTCTATCACCATGAAAAGGCAAAACTACAGGCAGACAAAGATCACAGAGACAACACCTGAGAAGGAGACAGACCTAACTAGTCCTCCTGAAAAAGAATTCAAAATAAAAATCATGAACATGCTGACAGAGATGCAGAAAAAAATGCAAGAGCAATGGGATGAGATGCAGAGAAAAATGCAAGAGCAGTGGGATGAGATGCAGAGAAAAATGCAAGAGCAGTGGGATGAAGTCCGGAAGGAGATCACAGATGTCAGGAAAGAGATCACAGAAGTGAAACAATCCCTGGAAGGATTTATAAGCAGAATGGATAAGATGCAAGAGGCCATTGAAGGAATAGAAGCCAGAGAACAGGAACGTATAGAAGCTGACATAGAGAGAGATAAAAGGATCTCCAGGAATGAAACAACACTAAGAGAAATATGTGACCAATACAAAAGGAAAAACATTCGTATTATAGGGATACCAGAAGAGGAAGAAAGAGGAAAAGGGATAGAAAGGGTCTTTGAAGAAATAATTGCTGAAAACTTCCCCAAACTGGGGGAGGAAATAATCGAACAGACCATGGAATTATACAGAACCCCCAACAGAAAGGATCCAAGGAGGACAACACCAAGACACATAATAATTAAAATGGCAAGGATCAAGGACAAGGAAAGAGTTTTAAAGGCAGCTAGAGAGAAAAAGGTCACCTATAAAGGAAAACCAATCAGGCTAACATCAGACTTCTCAACAGAAACCCTACAGGCCAGAAGAGAATGGCATGATATACTTAATGCAATGAAACAGAAGGGCCTTGAACCAAGGATACTGTATCCAGCACGACTATCATTTAAATATGATGGTGGGATCAAACAATTCCCAGACAAGCAAAAGCTGAGGGAATTTGCTTCCCACAAACCACCTCTACAGGGCATCCTACAGGGACTGCTCTAGATGGGAGCACCCCTAAAAAGAGCACAGAACAAAACACACAACATATGAAGAAGGGAGGAGGAGGAATAAGAAGGGAGAGAAGAAAAGACTCTCCAGACAGTGTATATAACAGCTCAATAAGCGAGCTAAGTTAGGCAGTAAGATACTAAAGAAGCTAACCTTGAACCTTTGGTAACCACGAATCTAAAGCCTGCAATGGCAATAAGTACATATCTTTCAATAGTCACCCTAAATGTAAATGGACTTAATGCACCAATCAAAAGACATAGAGTAATAGAATGGATAAAAAAGCAAGACCCATCTATATGCTGCTTACAAGAAACTCACCTTAAACCCAAAGATAAGCATAGACTAAAAGTCAAGGGATGGAAAAACATATTTCAGGCAAACAACAGTGAGAAGAAAGCAGGGGTTGCAGTACTAATATCAGACAAAATAGACTTCAAAACAAAGAAAGTAACAAGAGATAAAGAAGGCCACTACATAATGATAAAGGGCTTAGTCCAACAAGAGGATATAACCATTCTAAATATATATGCACCCAATACAGGAGCACCAGCATATGTGAAGCAAATACTAACAGAACTAAAGAGGGAAATAGACTGCAATGCATTCATTGTAGGAGACTTCAACACACCACTCACCCCAAAGGATAGATCCACCGGGCAGAAAATAAGTAAAGACACACAGGCACTGAACAACACACTAGAACAGATGGACCTAATAGACATCTATAGAACTTTACATCCAAAAGCAACAGGATATACATTCTTCTCAAGTGCACATGGAACATTCTCTAGAATAGACCACATACTAGCTCACAAAAAGAGCCTCAGTAAATTCCACAATATTGAAATTCTACCAACCAATTTTTCAGACCACAAAGGTATGAAAGTAGAAATAAATTCTACAAAGAAAACAAAAAGGCTCACAAACACATGGAGGCTTAACAACATGCTACTAAATAATCAATGGATCAATGAACAAATCAAAATAGAGATCAAGGAATATATAGAAACAAATGACAACAACAACACTAAGCCCCAACTTCTGTGGGATGCAGCGAAAGCAGTCTTAAGAGGAAAGTATATAGCAATCCAGGCACACTTGAAGAAGGAAGAACAATCCCAAATGAATAGTCTAACATCACAATTATTAAAACTGGAAAAAGAAGAACAAATGAGGCCTAAAGTCAGCAGAAGGAGGGACATAATAAAGATCAGAGAAGAAATAAACAAAATTGAGAAGAATAAAACAATAGCAAAAATCAACGAAACCAAGAGCTGGTTCTTTGAGAAAATAAACAAAATAGATAAGCCTCTAGCCCAACTTATTAAGAGAAAAAGAGAGTCAACACAAATCAACATAATCAGAAATGAGAATGGAAAAATCACGACAGACTCCACAGAAATACAAAGAATTATTAAAGACTACTATGAAAACCTATATGCCAACAAGCTGGAAAACCTAGAAGAAATGGACAACTTCCTAGAAAAATACAACCTCCCAAGACTGACCAAGGAAGAAACACAAAAGTTAAACAAACCAATTACAAGCAAAGAAATTGAAACAGTAATCAAAAAACTACCCAAGAACAAAACCCCGGGGCCGGACGGATTTACCTCGGAATTTTATCAGACACACAGAGAAGACATAATACCCATTCTCCTTAAAGTGTTCCACAAAATAGAAGAAGAGGGAATACTCCCAAACTCATTCTATGAAGCCAACATCACCCTAATACCAAAACCAGGCAAAGACCCCACCAAAAAAGAAAATTACAGACCAATATCCCTGATGAACGTAGATGCAAAAATACTCAATAAAATATTAGCAAACAGAATTCAACAGTATATCAAAAGGATCATACACCATGACCAAGTGGGGTTCATCCCAGGGATGCAAGGATGGTACAACATTCGAAAATCCATCAACATCATCCACCACATCAACAAAAAGAAAGACAAAAACCACATGATCATCTCCATAGATGCTGAAAAAGCATTTGACAAAATTCAACATCCATTCATGATAAAAACTCTCAGCAAAATGGGAATAGAGGGCAAGTACCTCAACATAATAAAGGCCATATATGATAAACCCACAGCCAGCATTATACTGAACAGCGAGAAGCTGAAAGCATTTCCACTGAGATCGGGAACCAGACAGGGATGCCCACTCTCCCCACTGTTATTTAACATAGTACTGGAGGTCCTAGCCACGGCAATCAGACAAAACAAAGAAATACAAGGAATCCAGATTGGTAAAGAAGAAGTTAAACTGTCACTATTTGCAGATGATATGATACTGTACATAAAAAACCCTAAAGACTCCACTCCAAAACTACTAGAACTGATATCGGAATACAGCAAAGTTGCAGGATACAAAATCAACACACAGAAATCTGTAGCTTTCCTATACACTAACAACGAATCAATAGAAAGAGAAATCAGGAAAACAATTCCATTCACCATTGCATCAAAAAGAATAAAATACCTAGGAATAAACCTAACCAAGGAAGTGAAAGACTTATACTCTGAAAACTACAAGTCACTCTTAAGAGAAATTAAAGGGGACACTAATAAATGGAAACTCATCCCATGCTCATGGCTAGGAAGAATTAATATCGTCAAAATGGCCATCCTGCCAAAAGCAATATACAAATTTGACGCAATCCCTCTCAAATTACCAGCAACATTCTTCAATGAATTGGAACAAATAATTCAAAAATTCATATGGAAACACCAAAGACCCCGAATAGCCAAAGCAATCCTGAAAAAGAAGAATAAAGTAGGGGGGATCTCACTCCCCAACTTCAAGCTCTACTACAAAGCCATAGTAATCAAGACAATTTGGTACTGGCACAAGAACAGAGCCACAGACCAGTGGAACAGATTAGAGACCCCAGAAATTAACCCAAACATATATGGTCAATTAATATTTGATAAAGGAGCCATGGACATACAATGGCAAAATGACAGTCTCTTCAACAGATGGTGCTGGCAAAACTGGACAGCTACATGTAGGAGAATGAAACTGGACCATTGTCTAACCCCATATACAAAGGTAAACTCAAAATGGATCAAAGACCTGAATGTAAGTCACGAAACCATTAAACTCTTGGAAAAAAACATAGGCAAAAACCTCTTAGACATAAACATGAGTGATCTCTTCTTGAACATATCTCCCCGGGCAAGGAAAACAACAGCAAAAATGAGCAAGTGGGACTACATTAAGCTGAAAAGCTTCTGTACAGCGAAAGACACCATCAATAGAACAAAAAGGAACCCTACAGTATGGGAGAATATATTTGAAAATGACAGATCTGATAAAGGCTTGACGTCCAGAATATATAAAGAGCTCACACGCCTCAACAAACAAAAAACAAATAACCCAATTAAAAAATGGGCAGAGGAACTGAACAGACAGTTCTCCAAAAAAGAAATACAGATGGCCAAGAGACACATGAAAAGATGCTCCACATTGCTAATTATCAGAGAAATGCAAATTAAAACTACAATGAGGTATCACCTCACACCAGTAAGGATAGCTGCCATCCAAAAGACAAACAACAACAAATGTTGGCGAGGCTGTGGAGAAAGGGGAACCCTCCTACACTGCTGGTGGGAATGTAAATTAGTTCAACCATTGTGGAAAGCAGTATGGAGGTGCATCAAAATGCTCAAAACAGACCTACCATTTGACCCAGGAATTCCACTCCTAGGAATTTACCCTAAGAACGCAGCAATCAAGTTTGAGAAAGACAGATGCACTCCTATGTTTATCGCAGCACTATTTACAATAGCCAAGAATTGGAAGCAACCTAAATGTCCATCTGTAGATGAATGGATAAAGAAGATGTGGTACATATACACAATGGAATACTACTCAGCCATAAGAAGTGGAAAAATCCAACCATTTGCAGCAACATGGATGGAGCTGGAGAGTATTATGCTCAGTGAAATAAGCCAAGCGGAGAAAGAGAAATACCAAATGATTTCACTCATCTGAGGAGTATAGGAACAAAGGAAAAACTGAAGGAACAAAACAGCAGCAGAATTACAGAACCCAAAAATGGACTAACAGGTACCAAAGGGAAAGGAACTGGGGAGGATGGGTGGGCAGGGAGGGATAAGGGGGGGGAAGAAGAAGGGGGGTATTAAGATTAGCATGCATGGGCGGGAGGGAGAAAGGGGAGGGTGGGCTGCACAACACAGAGAGGACAAGTAGTGACTCTACAACATTTTGCTAAGCTGATGGACAGTAACCGTAATGTGGTTGTTAGGGGGGACCTGATATAGGGGAGAGCATAGTAAACATAGTATTCTTCAGGTAAGTGTAGATTAAAAATTTAAAAAAAAAAAAAGAAAGAAAGAAAGAAAAGGGGGATTACTCCTTAACAGGATAAAACTATTGGTAAATCAAAGATCAACGCATGCTTTAAATATCCTTAATGTTGATCACTTAAAGGGTGTCAGATGATCAGCTATGGAGGTACTCTTTTCTGATAATATTCCTTTCTCTTAATTAAAAAAAAAAAAAAAAAAGCAGTTACTGTGTGCTGACCTCCAATGAGTTCTGCACAGTGGTATAGAGGGCATGTCAAAGTGTGGGCAAAGGGTCTGTTTGTTTCTACGCAGAAGATCAAGGCCTAGCTTGGATACCCAGAAAATGAACTAAGATACGATATGAGGAGGAGCTTCCGGCATCAGCACTCTCTGGAGGACTCGTGCCGGGGGATGATCATCAAAAAGCCTCCACAGGGATCCGGACGATGCTGCGGTTGTGGCTGCATCCAGCCCACCATCTCCTGGACTTGCCATGAGAAGGAGAAGGGAGATGTCTAGGCTGGCATGTGCATACAGTGAGACAACGAATTTGACCGGATCTGTACTGTTGGAACTCAACCAGGAGTTGGGAGGGGTGCAAGTTGTAGCACCCCAAAATCTCATGACTATAGACTATCTATGGTTAAAAGAACATATGGGATGTGAACAGATCCCAGAAATGGGCTGCTTTAATTTGTCTAATGGTTCAAGTACAGTTGGAAAATATCCATCATATCATAGATAAATTTTCACAAATGCCTAGGGTGCCTAAATGGTTTTCTTGGCTTCACTGGAGATGGCTGGTAATTATAGATTTGCTTTGTTTATGTCACCGTATTCCTATTATGTCAATATGTGTGTGCAAATTAGTTAGTAGTTTAAAACCTATACATACTTAAGGTACTCTACAAGAAGATATGTCAAAGAAATAATCAATCCTCCCAAGTTTCCTTCATATGCTACATCTATAGCTTTTCTTCTTCCTTCCTAATTACAAACTTTAAATAGAATTCGTGCCTCATATCGAATTTACCGAGTATCATAATTCCTCCAGGTGGTAAAGATACCTCGAGACAAGTGCTGGGCATAGAAGCCACAGGGCATAAATCTGCAAAGAAGTAAAAAGCTAACCTTTGCAAACAATATGGCTTCTCTCTCACTTACCAACTTTACATTTCCCTGTATGGCCCCGGAAGATGACTGGTTAGCCAGAGACGGGTAAGATTCCTCAAGGGAGGAACAACCTAAGACAGGCACAGTCGCAGGGGGGCCATCAGGTGAGAATTTGGGGATCAACAGAGGTGAGGCTCAGAACCTCACCCCCCCTGTTTTGAGAGAAATCTTCTGCATCCGTGGATGTTTTGCTGCCCTTGTCTAGCCTGGATTAATACTTAGTCCATAGGCACACACCTGATCATCTGATCATCTACATTTGCCTTCTTACAGCACTAAACTATGTTTTCTACCTTTATCTTGCATCTACCTACCACTTCAGCATTTTATTAAAAATAAAAATAATAATAATAATAGGAGAAATGTGGGATCAACATATAAATCAAGTACAAAAATCAAATGAATATTCATATTTGACCTGATGGTTTATAGGTCATATTGCATGATCAAAACCGAAAGTTTCTGTGATGACTGCCCTTGTACTGTTCACCATGTAAGAATTTATTCACTCTGTAAGAATTCGTTCACCATGTAAGAACTTGTTCGTTATGCTTCAGAAGATTGGAGACTGACGAGAATTAGGCTTGAGATGGATTAATGATTGTACATTGAGCATTGACCCCCCTATACTGAATTTTATTGTTGTTAACAACCATTTGATCAATAAATATGAGAGATGCCCTCTCAAAAAAAAAAAAAAAAAAAAAAAAAAAAAAAAAAAAATTGATAAAAATGTGGTGGGAGTTTTACTGGAAATATCTCTAATCAACCCTTGTCTTTGTCTGTCTTTTAAAAAGTAAATAATATACTAATGTTAGTCTTCTGTCCAATTGTCATCTATCCCTTATACTTCCAAATATATATTTTTACCATATGTGTTTTAAATTAATCATTGTAAATGAGAAAAATGGACTCATTGAGGTAATAATTCTATAATTTTTCTTTTGCCTTAAGTCTATTTTTACTTATTATTTAGTATGATAATTTTCTTTCTATGCTCACATTTATTTTTAGCTGAGAGAGTTAGCTTCTCACAGATAAGAATGATAATCCTCTGTTTAACTCATGGGAAAATGCAGCCTGATGAAATTAAAAGTTTTTTCTCTAAATGTTAATATATTATTTATAAAAATACAACTCTTTGTAATACATGTCCCAATTATAAGATTTTTTTCAAATTAAAATTTCCAGGAAGTAATAATTTTAAAAAGTTCATACAAGCTTACTGTGTAAGGAAAATTCATTTTAATTGTCCATTTTTCTTACAGAAGCACTGTAGTTTTGCAATATAGACATTCACTGAAGTGATCTATCATTCTTTGTAAAATATATTTTGTGAATTATTATGGCACTCACAAGTGGGATGTCCCTATAAGAAATACCCAAAATGTGAAATTGGTTTTGGAATTGGGTAATGGATACAAGCTGGAAGAATTTTGGGGGCATATGAGAGAAAAAGCCTAGATTGTCTTAAACATACTGTTGGTATAAATATGAACACTGAAAATGCTTCCGATGAGGGCTTAGAAGGAATTTGGGGACATGTTATTGCAAACTGGGAAAAAAAGGCATTTGTAAACAAGGAGACATAAATTGGAGTGATAGGGCCACAAGACAAAAAAAAAAAAAAAACGTTGGTACACACCAAAGCTAGGAAATACAGGAAATAGATACTCATCTTGAGCATCTAGTGTAATCGTGGCTCTGTCAACACATTGATTCTAGTCCAGTGATACTGATTTCGGACTTCTAGCCCCCACCACTATAAGAGTAAATTTCTATTGTTTTTAAGCCATTGAGTGACAATTTGTCATCACAACTGTCAGAAACTAACCCATATTTGACTCTGAGTATCACCTCTGAAAGGAGAGCTCTACATTGGAGGGCCTTTTCCAACTTAGCATTCTTTGTTGAGTAGTATAGACATTCCAATCAAAAAACATAAAATAAGCCATTGTAAGAGTACATTTGTTCATTTATTCATTACTCAATAAAAAAAATTTAAGTGGATGAATTGATGAATTTAATATTATTTGGATATTTTTCATGTGCTAAATGCCTGTTATACCCAATGATATGGACAAAAATAAAAATAAGATATAAATACCTTTTCCTTCACAGAACTCATTTTAACACAGAGAATCGCATGTAGTGAAAAATTGTAAAAAACCATGATGAGTGTCCGTAGAACTCGGTCTATAGAAGTGACTTAAAGGGTGTTCACTGACATATTCCAGACCTCTGCTAGTTCTGATAGCCCAAGTTGGGCCAGAAGATAATTGGACAGTATTTTAGAGAAGGAAAAATATTTTTTCAGGATTTGCTAGCCAAAAATATTTGAACCATTTATATAAAAAGTGAAAGTCATGAAATAAATCCTATGCAATTATAAAGAAAAGACAAGAAATTGTTATCAATGCACAGGTAAACTCTATATTTGGCACTCAGACCATTGTTCTGACAAGTGTAATGATGGACAGTAAAAGAGGTTCTTAATCACAAGGACATTTTCCTTTGATATTTCTCTTCTTTTTCCAGATACATTGCTCATTTTGATTACAAAAGAAACTAAAATCTTGAACATGTGAAGAGATAATAGGCCCTCTTTACATTTTGAATATTTTATCTTAAAATATATATATGCAAGATGAAATTATCTTTGACTAAGATGCAATCTCTGGAAGAAACAAAAAAATATATTAAGGCATATTTGTAGAACATTTCAAGTACTAATTCAACTAATGTTTAACACTAACACTATTATATTACCAGAAAAGAAAGTGTTACATATCTATGATTTTAAAATTGGAGCATCTAACAAAATGGGTATAGAGTGCATGTACCTCAACATAATAAAGGCCATATATGACAAACCCACAGTCAACATCATACTAAACAGTGAGAAGCTGAAAGCTTGTCCTTTAAGTTTGGGAACAGGACAAGGATGCCCATTCTCTTCACATTTATTCAACATAGTACTGAAGGTGTAGCCACTGCAATCAGACAACACTAAGAAATAAAAGGCATCCAGATTGGCAAGGAACAAGTTAAACTGTTCCTGTTTGCAGATGACATGATATTGTCTATAAAAAACCCTAAAGAATCTATTCCAAAACTACTAGATCTAATGTCTGAATTCAGCAAAGTTGCAGGATACAAAATTAATACACAGAAATCTGTGGTATTCCTATACACTAATGATGAACTAGCAGAAAGAGAAATCAGGAAAATAATTCCATTACAATTCATCAAAAAGAATAAAATACCTAAAAATAAACCTAACCAGGGAAGTAAAAGACCTATACTCTGAAAACTACAAGACACTCATGAGAGAAATTAAAGAAGATACCAATAAATGGAAACATTCTATGCCCATTGATAGGAAGAATTCATATTGTCAAAATGGCCATCCTGCCTAAAGTAATCTATAGATTCAATGCAATACCTATCAAAATATCAGCAGCATTCTTCAATTAACTAGAGCAAATAGTTCTAAAATTCATATGGAACCACAAATGACCCCAAATAACCAAAGCAATCCTGAAAGGAAGAACAAATCTGGGGGGATTATACTCCCTAACTTCAAGCTCTACTACAAAGCCACAGTAATCAAGACAATTCAGTACTGGCACAAGAACAGACCCATACACTAACAGAGCAGACTAGAAATCCCTGATATAAACCCAACCACATATGGTCAATTAATATACAGTAAAGGAGCCATGGACATACAATGGGGAAATGATAACCTCTTCAACAACTGGTGTTGGTAAAACTGGACAGCTACATGCAAGAGAATGAAACTGGATTAGTGTTTAACTCCATACACAAAAGTAAACTCAAAATGGATTAAGGACCTTAATGTAAGTCATGAAACCATAACACTCTTAGAAGAAAACATAGGCAAAAATCTCTTGAATATAAAAATGAGCAACTTTTTCCTAAACACATTTTCTCAGGCTAGGGAAACAAAATAAAAAATGAACAAATGGGACTACATCACACTAAAAAGCTTCTGTGCAGCAAAGGACACCATCAGCAGAAGAAAAAGGCATCCTACAGTATGGAAGAATATATAGGTACATGACATATCCGACAAGGGGTTAACATCCAAAGTATAGAAAGAGCTCACATGCCTCAATACCCAAAAAGCCAAAAACCCTATTAAAAAATCGGCAAAGGATATGGACAGACACTTCTTTAAAGAAGAAATTCAGATGGCCAAAAGGCACATGAAAAATTGCTCTACATTGCTAATTATCAGGGAAATGCAAATTAAAACCACAATGGTATATCACCTCACACCAGTTAGGATGATCAATGCATAAAACACTAGGAACAAGTGCTGGCAAGGATGCAGAGAAAGGGGAATCCTTCTATACTGCTGGTGCGAATGTGAACTAGTTCAACCATTGTGGAAAATATATGGGGGTTCCTCCAGAAACTAAACATATAAATACCATTTGACTCAGGAATTCCACTCCTAGGAATTTACCCAAATAAAACAACTTCTCAGATTAAAAAAGACATATACAGCCTTATGTTTATCAGAGCATTATTTTCAAAGCCAAGATATGGAAGCAACCTAAGTGTCCATCAGTAGATGAATGGATAAAGAAGAGGTGGTGCATATACACAATGGAATACCTATTCAGCCACAAAAAAGACACAAATCCTACCATTTGCATCAACATTAATGGAGTTAGATGGTATTATGCTCAGTGATGTAAGTCAGGTGGAGAAAGACAAATACCAAATGATTTCCCTTATTTGTGCAATATAACAATAAAGCACAACTGAAGGAACAAAACAGCAGCAGACTCACAGACTCCAAGAAGGACGTAGTGGTTACCAAAGGGGAGGGGTGAGGGAGGGTGGGTGGGGAGGGAGGGAAAATGGAAGTATGGGGTATCTTGATTGGTGTATATGGTGTGTGTGGTGTCATGGAGAAGACAGTGTAGCTCAGACAAGACAAATAGGGACTCTGTGGCATCTTACTACACTGATGGACAGTGACTGGAAGAGGGTATGAGGGGGTACTTGATAATAAGGGTGAATGCAATAACCACATTATTTTTCTTGTGAAACCTTCATAATGTATCAATGATACATTAATAAAAAATGAAGCATCTAGAAAGACATCAGTATCTGTATAGGGGTGCTCAGAAAAAGCCAGGCTTAGAAGTTGAATGACAGTTTATAGTGGCCCTTTAGGCCACCATTATTGTGAATAGATAATCAGTATTTGATAGACATACTGTTATTTTCATAACTAAGAAGACTAGTGGATTAAATGAAGAATTTTCCTCTAACATAATTATTGATGAAATTATTAAGAAATCCTTTTAAGATAAATTACTTCACTTAAAATTTGGAGGGTATCCATAATGCTCCAGAAGATCTTAAAATGATGGGACAGAACCAGAACTGAAATTCTGGCTCATGTGTGATACACCCACATGTGACACTTGATGAAATCGTTTATCTACTTACTGGATGATTAAAAAATAAGAATGTTTTCATTCTAATTTAAAATTTTTTCATTCAAAGACTTCCTGCTTCTTTTAATATATTTAAGCAGAAACACTTGTTTTGTGGTGGCATTGGACTTTTGTTTGTGGTTTGTTAACTCATTTGTTTCACAGGTTATTGGGAGGCTATGCCGTTAATTTGACCCTTGTGTTTCAGGTAATCAGTCATGTTTAAATTGTTCCCCGGCCACAGACTGCAAGATAATCCTGGCCAGCAATGATGCAAATTAATTTATTCAATTCTTTTTCTCCCAAAGCTCCCCTGAGTCTTCCCTAAGGACAGTATCCTTGTCTCTTTTTCCCTGAAACACTTAAAACTAGTCACGATCAACCTGATAAAACTTCAATCTGGTTCACAGAAATATTTCTCCATATTTTCAATAACTGTCTCCTCCTTCTCTCCTTATTCAAAGGAAAATGATTTTTGTTGTTACTATTTCTATTTTTTAGATATATTCACAGGACTTAACTTATTGTCTACATGGTGAAATTCAATAAATGTTTTATGTATGTTTTCTTTCCAAAGTCTTCATAACGAAGTATACTCTACAGGATTAATCTTTTCAGTTTTCTTGTCTCATATTCTCCAATCTCTGCTAGGTTCTTAGTTCATACTGGTTTGTTATGCCAATGTTTTTTGAGAAACAACATGTATAATGGTTAGAGTAGTGACAGGTTATTTACATTTAATAAATAGCTTCATGAATTATTGGGTATATAACTATGGGCACAATATTAATCAATCTTTAACTGTTTTCCTGTGAAGAATTGAATATAATACCATCATTTATATTAGAGAGTTATTAAAAGGATTAAATAGGGTACACATGGATACAAGTGATGCTGGGGTTCTTGTTTGCGGAGTTGAAGAAGAGCTTCACAAACACTCAAGGTAGGAGAGCAAGGCAGAGGCCTTTATTTAGAGAGAAAGTGAGAGAACAGAGCTCTTGGCTGACGCCAGGAGGAGACAAGAAACTCCCAGGGTGGTGCATTGTCTAGAAGTTTTATAGGCAGTTGAGAGACAAAGGGCTAGGGATGCACACCTGCTAAGTGGTCCTAAAATGTTTATCTTTGAGGAGACATTAAGTTTCTTATTAGTCTTCTGGGTTATTTATAAGAAATTTACAGCTCTGATTTCCTCCCAGGATAGCAGTTGTCTGGTCTGGGAGCCTGTCACTCATGACTGCCTGCTTTGCTCCCAAGGTCAGCTGAGTTTTTATCTGTTTGTTAAAGAGTATGTTAAGAAACTTACTTTTTATCTAATTGGGATTTAAATGCAATTATCTTCACGATGGAATCCTTCCTGTTTTTGCTATGTTGTTTTGGGCTTACTTGTTAAATTGCCCAGGTTGCAAATCACTTGACTAGGGCTGGAGGAGGAAAAGCAGCACCTGGGTAAAATCAAAAAATAAACTGTGCCCCCGAGCAGGCCAAAGCAAATCCCACAGTGGATTATCTTGCTGTGTTTATTCCGGAGGCTCTCACCCTACTCTATCTAAGCCCATGGTCCCTGTCTCATGAGCATTAAATAGTTTTTTGCATACAGTAAGCATTATACAGTATGCTCATTTTTTCTTGTATTTTATTCATTCTATTTTTTATAGTCCATTCTTACAGCTTATGACCTCATTTGGGATTTTCTCTTACTATGAAATAAAATATTCATGCACATCTGATTCTCCATTATATTAATTTCTTTATCTGTGCTTTGCTTTATTGACAAACCTTTGAGAAAATATGAATATTCTATTTTCCCTTCCAGGAAAAGATTAATTTTTAGCAACCTTGTTTCTACTGACTATTCCCTGATGGAAAAATGGCCTTCTTACACTTTTCCTAATTAAATTATTTGACTGCTATCATAACTGTTATGTTAAAGCTTTTATGTGATAAGTATTATTTTTTATTTTCAATTTAATAGAATAAAAATTATGATACACAAAATTAATATTTAATATCTTCACAAATTTTCTTGATTATTTTTAAGTAGCAGATGAGTCACTGTCATGGAGAAGGAGGATAACTTTATATAGTAGAGTAAAAGATGCTTTTCCTTGAGATTGTTGATGCCTGAAGTTTTAGGAAAAGCAACTCATGTGTTGGGAGAAAGAATACTCCTGGAAGATAAAATAACTAGTCTAAATGCTGACAAAGAGATAAATTATTGGAAGAAGAGAAATTCATATTCAGTGTGTTGCTTTATGAGGAAAACAAGAAGTAAATGAAGAGGAGATCTATAGGACATGGTTTTGAATTACTGAGTGCCAGGAATTATGGTAGGTTTTTTTTTTTCTTTTTAAATAATTTATTGAGGTAAAAGGCAAATCACATAAACCATTTTTAAGTGAACAGTTCACTGGCATTTAGTAGGCTCACAATGTATAACCACCTCAAAACATGTCCATCACTCCACAGTAAACCCCATTACCCATGGAACAGTATCTCCCTTTTCTCTCCTTCAGCCACCAATGTTCTTTATGATCTATGGATTCACCTGTTCTGCGTATTTCCTGTAAATGGAGTCTTACAGTATGTGATGACCTTTTGTATCTGGCTACTTTCACTTTGCTTTTGTTTTTTTTTTTTGAGAGGGCATCTCTCATATTTATTGATCAAATGGTTGTTAACAACAATAAAATTCTATACAGGGGATGCAATGCATAATCATTAATCAATCCCACGGCTAATTCTCAACAGTCTCTAATATTCTGAAGCATAACAAACAAGTTCTTACATGGTGAACAACATCTTACATAGTGAATAAGTTCTTAAATGGTGAACAGTGCAAGGCCAGTCATATCACAGAAACTTTCAGTTTTGATCACGCATCATGAACTACAAACAATCAAGTCAGATATGATTATTCATTTGATTTTTATACTTGATTTATACGTGAATCCCACATTTCTCCCTTATTATTATTCTTTTTTTAAATAAAATGCTGAAGTGGTAGGTAGATGCAAGATAAAGGTAGAAAACATAATTTAGTGCTCTAAGAGGGCAAATGTAGATGATCAGGTGTGTGCCTATAGACTAAGTATTAATCCAAGCTAGACAAGGGCAACAAAACATCCATGGATGCAGAAGATTTCTCTCAAAACAGGGGGGGGTGAGGTTCTAAGCCTCACCTCTGTTGATCCCCAATTTCTCACCTGATGGCCTCCCTGTAACTGTGCCTGTCTTAGGTTGTTCCTCCCTTAAGGAATCTTACCCATCTCTGGCTAGCCAGTCATCTTCCAGGGCTATACAGGGAAATGTAAAGTTGGTAAGTGAGAGTGAAGCAATATTCTTTGAAAAGGTTAGCTTTTTACTTTGCAAATTCATGCCCTGTGGCTTCTATGCCCACCATTTGTCTTGAGGTATCCTTACCTCTTGGAAGAATTATGATACTCGGTAATTTTCGATATGAGGCACGAATTCTACTAAAGGGTTGTAATTAGGAAGGAAGAAGAAAAGCTATAGAAGTAGCAGACGGAAGAAAACATGGGAAGATTGATTATTTCTTTGACATATCTTCTTGTAGAGTAACTTAAGCAGGTATAGGTTTTAAACTACTAATTAAATTGCACACGCACATTAACATAATAGGATACAGTTACATAACCAAAGCAGATCTACAATTATCAGCCATCTCCAGTGAAACCAAGAAAACCAGTTAGGCATCCTAGGCATTTGTGAAAATTTATCAATGACATGATGGATATTGTCCAACTGAACTTGAACAGTCTGTGGGAAATCAGACAAATTAAAACAACCCATTCCTGGGAACTGTTCACATCCCATATGTTCTTTTAACAGTAGATAGTCTGTAGTTGCAAGCTTTTGGAGCACTACAGCTTGCACTTCTCCGAATTCTTGGTTGAGTTCCAACAGTATAGATCCAGTCAAATTTGTTGTTTTACTGAAAGCACAGGCCTGCTTAGATATCTCCTTCTTCACTCCCATGGCAAGTCCAGGAACCGGTGGGATGAATGCAGCTACAACTGCAACAGCGCCAGGATCTTTGTTGAAGTTTTTTGGTGATCATCTTCTGGAATGTCTCTTCCAGAGGCTGTTGATGTTGGAAGTTCTTCTTCATATCGTATCTTAATTCGTTCTCTGGGTAGCCAAATTAGGCTTTGATCCTCTGTATAAACACAAACAAATCCTTTGCCAACACTTTGCTATGACCTTTATACCATTGCGAAGAACCTATTGGAGATCACTACACAGGAACTGATTTTTTTTAAGAGATAGGAATATTATCAGAAAAATGTACTTCCATAGCTGATCATCTGACATGCTTTAAATGATAAAAATTAAGGATATTTAAAGCATGCATTAATTGGTGATTTGCAGTTAGTTTTATCCTATCAGGGAGTAATCCCGCTTTTATTTCTTTTTTTTGTTATCATTAATCTACAATTTCATGAAGAATATTATGTTTATAGGCTCTCCCCTATACCAAGTCCCACCCCAAAAACCTCATTACAGTCACTGACCATCAACATAGCAAAATGTTGTAGAATCACTACTTTTCTCCTCTGTGTTGCACAGCCCTCCCCTTTCTCCCACCCCCACATTATCCATGCTAATCATAATACCCCCTTTTTTCTCCCCCCGTTATCCCTCCCTACCCACCCATCCTCCCCAGTCCCTTTCCCTTTGGTACCTGTTAGTCTATTCTTGGGTTCTGTGATTCTGCTGCTGATTTGTTCCTTCAGTTTTTCCTTTGTTCTTATACTCCAAAGATGAGTGAAATCATTTGTATTCCTCTTTCTCCGCTTGGCTTATTTCACTGAGCATAATACCCTCTAGCTCCATCCATGTTGTTGCAAATGGTAGGATTTGTTTTCTTCTTATGGCTGGATAATATTCCATTGTGTATATGTACCACATCTTCTTTATCCATTCATCTATTGATGGACACTTAGGTTGCTTCCAATTCTTGGCTATTATAAATAGTGCTGCAATAAACATAGGGGTGCATCTGTCTTTTTAAAACTGGAGTGCTGCATTCTTAGGGTAAATTACTAGGAGTGGAATTCCTGAGTCAAATGGTAAGCCTATTCTGAGCATTTTGAGGAACCTCCATACTGCTTTCCACAATGGGTGAACTGATTTACACTTCCACCAGCAGTGTAGTAGGGCTCCTCTGTCTCCAGTAATCTCGCCAACATTT
Source organism: Manis javanica (assembly GCF_040802235.1). NCBI lineage: Eukaryota > Metazoa > Chordata > Mammalia > Pholidota > Manidae > Manis > Manis javanica. Next base: position 25,954,391 of record NC_133169.1, read on the forward strand.
ATTGTTGTTTGTCTTTTGGATGGTAGCCATCCTTACTGGTGTGAGGTGATATCTCATTGTGGTTTTAATTTGCATTTCTCAGATAAATAGCGATGTGTTGCTATTTTCAAGTGTCTGTTGGCCATCTGAATTTCTTTTTTGGAGAACTGTCTATTCGGTTCCTCTGCACATTTTGTAATTGGATTATTTGTTTTGTTTGTTGAGGTGGGTGAGCTCTTTATATATTTTGGATGTCAAGCCTTTATAGGATCTGTCATTTATAAATATATTCTCCCATACTGTAAGGTACCTTTTTGTTCTATTGATGGCATCCTTTGCTGTACAGAAGCTTTTCAGCTTAATATAGTCCCACTTGTTCATTTTTGCTTTTGTTTCCTTGCCTGGGGAGATATGTTCAAGAAGAGGTCACTCATGTTTATGTCTAAGATTTTTGCCTAATTTTTTTTCTAAGAGTTTTATGGTTTCATGACTTACATTCAGGTCTTTGATCCATTTCGAATTTACTTTTGTGTATGGGGTTAGACAATGGTCCAGTTTCATTCTCTTACATGTCGCTGTCCAGTTTTGCCAGCACCATCTGTTGAAGATACTGTCGTTTCCCATTGTATGTCCATGGCTCCTTTATCAAATATTAATTGACCATATATGTTTGGGTTAATGTCTGGAGTATCTAATCTATTCCACTGGTCTGTGGCTCTGTTCTTGTGCCAGTATGAAATTGTCTTGATTACTGTGGCTTTGTAATAGAGCTTGAAGTTGGGGAGTGAGATCACCCCCACTTTATTCTTCCTTCTCAGGATTGCTTTGGCTATTCAGGGTCTTTGGTGTTTCCATAAGAATTTTTTTAACTATTTGTTTCAGTTCGTTAAAGAATGTTGCTGGTAATTTGATAGGGATTGCATCAAATCTGTATATTGCTTTGGGCAGGATAGCCATTGTTACGATATTAATTCTTCATAGCCAGGAGCATGGGATGAGTTTCCATTTGTTATTGTCCCTTGAAATTTCTCTTAGGAGTGTCTTGAGGTTTTCAGCATACAGGTCTTTCACTTCCTTGGTTAGGTTTACACCTAGGTATTTTATTCTTTTTGATGCTATTGTGAATGGAATTGTCTTCCTGATTTCTCTTTCTATTAGTTTGTTGTTAGTGTATAGGAAAGCCACAGATTTCTGTGTGTTACTTTTGTATCCTGCAACTTTGCTGAATTCTTATATTAGTTATAGTAGTTTTGGAGTGGAGCCTTTAGGGCTTTTAATGTACAATATCATGTCATCTGCAAATAGTGACAGTTTGAATTCTTCTTTACCAATCTGGATTTCTTTCTTTGTTTTGTCTAATTGTCGTGGCTAGGACCTCCAGTACTATGTTGAATAACAGTGGGGAGAGTGGGCATCCCTGTCTTGTTCCCGATCGCAGAGGAAAAGCTTTCAGCCTCTTGCTGTTCAGTATGATGTTAGCTGTGGGTTTATCATATATGGCCTTTATTATGTTGAGGTACTTGCCCTCTATACCCATTTTGTTGAGTGTTTTTATTATGAATGGATGTTGAATTTTTTGAATGCTTTTTCAGCATCTATGGAAATGATCATGTGATTTTTGTCCTTTTTGTTGATGTGGTGGATGATGTTGATGGATTTTCAAATGTTGTAACATCCTTGCATCCTTGGGATGAATCCCACTTGGTCGTGGTGTATGATCTTCTTGATGTATTTTTTAATTCGGTTTGCTAATATTTTATTGAGTATTTCTGCATCTATGTTCATCAGGGATATTGGTCTGTAATTTTCTTTTTTGGTGGGGTCTTTGCCTGGTTTTGGTATTAGGGTGATGTTGGTTTCATAGAATGAGTTTGGGAGTATTCCCTCCTCTTCTATTTTGTGGAAAACTTTAAGGAGAATGGGTATTATATCTTCTCTGTATGTCTGATAAAATTCCAAAATAAATTCATCCTGGGGCCCGGGGGTTTTGTTCTTGGGTAGTTTTTTGATTACCGTTTCAATTTCTTTGCTCGTAATTGGTTTGTTTAACTTTTGTGTTTCTTCTTTGGTCAGTCTTGGGAGGTTGTATTTTTCTAGGAAGTTGTCCATTTCTTCTAAGTTTTCCAGCTTGTTAACATATAGGTTTTCATAGTAGCCTTTAATAATTCTTTGTATTTCTGTGCAGTCTGTCATGATTTCTCCATTCTCATTTCTGATTCTGTTGATGTGTGTTGATTGTCTTTTTCTCTTAATAAGTTTGGCTAGAGGCTTATGTATTTTGTTTATTTTCTCAAAGAACCAGCTCTTGTTTTCATTGATTTTTTCAATTGTTTTGTTCTTCTCCATTTTGTTTATTTCTTCTCTGATCTTTATTATGTCCCTCCTTCTGCTGACTTTAGGCCTCATTTGTTCTTTTTCTTCCAGTTTCAATATTTCTGATGTTAGACTATTCATTTGGGTTTCTTCTTCCTTCTTTAAGTGTGCCTGGATTGCTATATACTTTCCTCTTAAGACTGATTTCGCTGCGTACCACAGAAGTTTGGGCTTTGTGCTGTTGTTGTCATTTGTTTCCATATATTCCTTGATCTCTATTTTAATTTGTTCGTTGCTCCATTGATTATTTATGAGCATGTTGTTAAGCCTCCATGTGTTTGTGAGCCTTTTTGTTTTCTTTGTAGAATTTATTTCTAGTTTTATACCTCTGTGGTCTGAAAAGTTGGTTGATAGAATTTCAATCTTTTTGAATTTACTGAGGCTCTTTTTGTGGGCTAGTATGTGGTCTATTCTGGAGAATGTTCCATGTGCACTTGAGAAGAATGTGTATCCTGTTGCTTTTGGATGTAGAGTTCTGTAGATGTCCATTAGGTCCATCTGTTCTAGTGTGTTGTTCAGTGCCTCTGTGTCCTTACTTATCTTCTGCCCAGTGGATCTATCCTTTGGGGTGAGTGGTGTGTTGAAGTCTCCTAAAATGAATGCATTGCAGTCTATTTCCCCATTTAGTTCTGTATTTGTTTCACATATGTTGGTGCTCCTGTGTTGGGTGCATATATATTTAGAATGGTTATATCCTCTTGTTGGACTGAGCCCTTTATTATTATGTAGTGTCTTTCTTTATCTCTTGTTACTTTCTTTGTTTTGAAGTCTATTTTGTCTGACTTCAAAGTACTGCAACCCCTGCTTTCTTCTCTCTGTTGTTTGCCTGAATATGTTTTTCCATTCCTAGACTTTTAGTCTGTGCATGTCTTTGGGTTTGAGGTGAGTTTCTTGCAAGCAGTGTATAGATTAGTCTTGCTTTTTTATCCATTCTATTACTCTGTGTCTTTTGATTGGTGTATTAAGTCCATTTACATTTAGGGTGACTATTGAAAGATATGTACTTATTGCCATTGCAGGCTTTCAATTCGTGGTTACCAAAGGTTAAAGGTTAGCTTCTTTAGTATCTTACTGCCTAACTTAGCTCACTTATTGAGCTATTATATACACTATCTGGAGATTTTTTTCTTCTGTCCCTCCTCCTCCTCAATTCTTTATATGTTGATTGTTTTATTCTGTGCTCTTTAATGTTTCCTTTAACTGCTTTTAGTGGGTTGTTTATTTTTTTTTTTTTTGCCTTTAGTTAGTATTTGTTTGGTCTGCTTTCTTTGCTGTGATTTTATTTTCTCTGGTGACATCTGTTTAGTCCTAGGAGTGCTCCCATCTAGAACAGTCCCTCTAAAATACCCTGTAGAGGTAGTTTGTGGGAAGCAAATTCCCTCAACTTTTGCTTGTCCTGGAATTGTTTAATCCCTCCGTCATATTGAAATGATAATCATGCTGGATACAGTATCCTTGGTTCAAGGCCCTTTTGTTTCATTGCATTAAATATAACATGCGTTCTCTTCTGGCCTGTAAGGTTTCTATTGAGAAGTCTGATGATAGCCTGATGGGTTTTCCTTTGTAGGTGACCTTTTTCCTCTCTCTAGCTGCCTTTAAAACTCTTTCCTTGTCCTTGATCTTTGCCATTTTAATTATTATGTGTCTTGGCGTTGTCCTCCTTGGGTCCTTTCTGTTGGGAGTTCTGTATATTTCCGTGGTCTGTTCGATTATTTCCTCCCCCAGTTTGGGGAAGTTTTCAGTAATTATTTCTTCAAAGACACTTTCTATCCTTTTTTCTCCCTCTCCTTCTTCTGGTACCCCTATAAAATGGATTTTGTTTCTTTTGGATTAACCACACAGTTCTCTTGATATTTTTTCATTCCTGGACATCCTTTTATCTCTCTCTATGTCAGCTTCTATGTGTTTCTGTTCTCTGGATTCTATTCCATCAGTGGTCTCTTGCATCTTATCCATTCTGTTTATAAATCCTTCCAGAGTTTGTTTCACGTCTGTAATCTCCTTCCGGACATCTGTAATCTCTCTCCGGACTTCATCCCTTAGCTCTTGTGTATTTCTCTGTATCTCCATCAGCATGTTTATGATTTTTATTTTGAATTCTTTTTAGGAAGACTGGTTAGGTCTGTCTCCTTCTCAGGTGTTGTCTCTGTAATCTTTGTCTGCCTCAAACTTTGCCTTTTCATGGCAAAAGAGATAGTTTGCAGACCTGGCACGAGTGACGGCTGGAAGAAGTTCCCTTCTTGTTTGTGGCCTTCCTCTCCTGGGGGAACAGTGACCTCTAGTGTCTTGTGCTGGGCAGCTGCATGCAGAAAGGGCTTCTGATTCTTGCCTGGGTGCTATGGAGTTTATCTCCGCTGCTGTGGGCGTGACCTGCCTCGGGCTGCTGCCCTGATATGGTGGATCTGCTTTGTAGGGGGAATGGCTGGAAGGCTGTTTATCTCTGTGAGGCTCCTTTGAGCTGCCCTGCTACCCAGGGCTTTAGGGTGCCTGGATTTCCCTGCTGCTGGACTATGTGTCCCAGGATGCTTCCATCTGGCGGTGGTGTCCCTGTCCTTTTAAGACTTCCCAAAAGCACTCACTTTTCTTTGTCCCCATGGTGCTGGCTGCAGGGACCCACTCACAGATCTTACGGTCCTGTTTCCCTAGTTTCCAAGACCCCATGCATGCACTGTGTCTGCGCTCTGGTGTGGATGGCTGGGGCTGGCTATTTAGCAGTCCTGGGCTCCCTCTCCCTGCCCACTCTGACTCCTCTCCTTCACCAGGATCTGGGGTGAGGGTCTTCAGGTCCCGCAGGGCTGGGTCTTGTATCTTAACCTCTTCATGAGGCACTGGGTTCTCGCAGGTATGTATGTGCTCTGTCTGTTGTCCTGTGTCTTCTGGTCTCTCTTTTGGGAAGAGTTGTCTTTGTTGTATTTTCAAAAATATATGAGGTTTTGGGAGCTGATTTCCATTGCTTTACTCATGCCTGCATCTTGGCTCCGCCTCTATGGTAGGTTTGTTAACATATTTTTATTTCTACATTATTTTATTCTTGGTGTTATTAAACTACTTTGTAGATGAAGAGATAAGAAAATATGCATTCAGATAGAATATATATTATATGACATCTTTTTGTTAGTAACCTATAGTAGCAACTGCTTTTTATTTATTTAATGACTATCATGTGGCAGTCTTTATGTTAGGTCCAAAACTATGCTTTTTACTTAATCTTCATAGGGTTCTGGGAAGATGGCAGAAGATTCCACCTACAAACTGAATCTGCATTTACACACAGAGCATGTCATCCAGAAGAAGAATGGAAACCAAAGGGAACACTTTCTGTACAGGAAGGAGATTAACCATCATATTTAAAAAGTCAGCAGAGACAGAGACCCAGTGTCCATCAGAACCTCACCCCAGAACAGGGCCAGCAGAGGCGAGGCTGAGGTGTATTTTTGAGAGAGCCAGGCGTGAATTCCCTACCCTTAGGCATAGGAAAAAAGCCTTCCAATTAAAAGTGCAACTAAAACATAAGTGAAAGAACATGGTTTTCAGAACTCAACATACAACAACTGTCAAGAAAACCATTGAGAGCAATCTAGGATTTAAGGAGCTGGCCACCAATACTGTTTACACTCCTTCTGCACATCTTAGTGTGTTTGAGAGCAGGATCTGGGTATTCAAATTAATCTCAGAGTTGGTCTTGGAAGCCTCCAAACTATGCCTATATGCAGGTGCTCCTGCAGGAGATCCAGTAGTCCCACTTTGCTGCCCAGTTATCCACTGGCCCAGTCCCCATCAGTAAGACCAGAAGGTTCCCTGCATTCCAGGAAGGATGTAGGATAAACATCTATGCACCCAATATAGGAGCACCTTACTGTATAAATCAAATACTAAAAGACCTAAAAGTAGACATTGACAGCAGCAAAATAATATTAGGGGACTTTAGTACCTCACATCAATGGAGAGATCATCCAGAAATAAAATAAAAAGAAAGAGAGGTGTTGAATAACATGTTAGACCAGATAGACTTAACAGGACATTGTACTCCAAAGTAACAGAATATCAAGTGCACATGAAATGTTCTCCAAAATTGACTACATATTAGGACACAAAACAATTCTCAACAAATTTAAGAAAACAAATTGTATCAAGCTTCTTCTCAGACCACAATGGTATGAAATTAAAAATCAGTTAAAAGAGAAAAAATGGAAAAAACTCAAACACGTAGAGGATAAAAACTTACTTCTAAATAATCAATGGATCAAGGAACAGATCAAAAAAGAAACCAAACAATACATACATATAAATGAAAATAAACACAATATTTCAAAATATGTGGGATGCAGCAAAAAGAGTTCTAAGAGGGAAGTTTATAGCAATACAGGCCCAACTCAAGAAACAAGAAAAATCTCAAATAAACAATTGTAGTCTAAACAATAAATGAAACTAGAAAAATAAAAAATAAAGCCCAAAATTAGTAGGAGGAAGGCCCAATCAGAGCAGAAATAAGTAAAATAGAGACTAAGAAAATCAATAGAAAAAACAGTCAATGAAAACCAGAGGTGGCTCTTTGAGGAGATAAACAAAACAGACAAATGCTTAGTCACACTTATCAAGAAGAAAGGAAGAAGACAAAATCAAAAAGGAAAAAGGAAAAGATATAACCAACATCACAGAAATTCAAAGACTTATAAAAGAATTCTATGAAAAATTACATACCAAGAAATTGGACAACCTAGAAGAAATGGGTAAATGCCTAGAAATATATAATCTTCTAAGACTGGCACAGAAAGAAACAGAGAATCTGAAATAGACCAATTAGTGGTAATGAAACTTAACTGGCAATCAAAACACTCACAACAAAAAGGACAAGATGGCATAACAGGTGAATTTTATCAAGCATTTAAAGATGAGGTAGTCCCTATCCTTCTTAAAATACTCCAAAAATAGAGAAGAAGGGAATACTTTGAAACTCATTCTACAAGACCATTATTACTCTAATGCCAAAACCAGAAAAAGACCCTACAAAAAAGAAAACTACAGACCAATATGAAGAAAATGCAAAAATCCTCAATACAATATTAACAAATTCAAATAACATCAAAAGGATCATCCATTATGACTAAGTGGAATTTATTCCTTGGATCCCAAGATACAATATCTGCAAGTCAATGTGATACATCACATTACTGATAGGAAGGATAAAAAACAACATGATCATCTCAAAAGATGCTTAAAAAGGATTTGGCAAAATTTAACATCCGTTCTCGATAGAAAAGTCTCAACAAAATGGCTATAGAGGGAACATGCCTCAACATAATAAAGGCCATATATGAAAAACCCAGAGCTAACATCATACTCAAAAACAAAAAGCTGAAACTGTTCCTCTAAGATAAGGAACAAGACATGGATGCCCACTTACTTCTTTTATTTAACATAGTACTCGAGGTCCTAGCAATGGCAATCAGGCAAGATAAAGAGATAAAATGCATCCAAATTGGTAAGGAAAAAATAAAGCTGTCATGGATTACAGATGACATGGTACTATATAGAGAAAATCCTAAGGATTCCACCAAAAACTATTAGAAATAATAAATGAATTCAGCAAAGTAGCAGAGTAAAAAATTAATATACAGAAATCTGTTACATTTGTACATAGTAACAATGAACTAGAAGATAAATCAGGAAAGCAATTTCATTTACAATAGCAACAAAAAGAATAAACTACCTAGGAACCTAAAGAGGTGAAAGACCAAACTGTAAGACACACTGAAGAAAGAAATTAAAGAAGACACAATAAATGGAAAGCTATCTCATGCTCTTGCATAGGAAGAATTAATATTGTCAAAATGGCCATCCTGCAAAAAGCAGTTTATATATTCAATGCAATCCCTGTCAAACACCAATGGCATTTTTCAATGAACTTGAGCAAATAATCCTAAAATTCATATGGAACCACCAAAGTCCCTGAATAGCCACAGCAAACTTGAGAGAGAAGAACAAAGCTGGGATATTCCAATACTTAACTTAGGCTGTATTATAAAGCTACAGTAATCAAAACAGTATGGTCCTTGAACAAAGACAGACCCATAGATCAATAGAACAGAATAGAGCCCAGATGTATGGTCCATGCATATATGGTCAATTAACATGATAAAAGAGACATGAATATATAATGTGGAAAAGATAGTCTCTTTTGTAACTATTGTTTGGAAAACTGGACAGCTACATAAAAGTAAATGAAATGAGATCACTGTCTTACACCATAAACAAAAGTAAACTCTGGGGAGGCGGAGATAAGATGGCTGCGTGAGTAAGACAGTGGGATTCTCCTCCCGAAAACATATATATTTTAGAAAATATAACAAATACAACTAATCTTAAAAGAGAGACCAGAAGACACAGAACAACAGCCAGACTACATCCACACCTACGAGAACCCAGCACCTGGTGAAAGGGGCAAGATACAAGCCCCAGCATGGTGGGACCTGAGGGACCCTCACCCCAGGTCCTGGCAGGAGGAGAGGAGTTGGAGAGGGGAGGGAGAGGGAGCCCAGGACTGCTAAACACTCAGCCCTACCCATCCGCACAAGAGCGCAGACACAGTGCATGCATGGAGTGCTGGAAACTAGGGAAATAGGACAGCAAGACCTTTGAACAGGTCCTGAAGCCAGTGCTCCTGTGACAAACAAAAGTGAGTGCTTTTTGAAAGACTTAAAGGGACAGGGACGGCACAGCTCGACGGAAGCATCCTGGGTCACAGAACAGCAGCTGGAAATTCCAGGGAACTCCGGGTGCCCTAACCCCCTGGTTAACAGCTCTGAGACCCCTCATGGAGGTAAATAGGCAAACAGCCCCCCATCCATTACCCCTCCAGGCCCCACCATAGCAGAGCAGCAGACTGAGGCTGGCCAGGCCCACAGCAAGGGAGCTTCCTCAATACCAGCCGGGCAAGATACAGACACCCAGTGTACATGCAATGGCCCAACACAAGCCACTAGGGGTAGCAGTTGTCCCAGTAAAGAAAGGCCAGGAGCAAGTGGAAAGCCTTGGCCCTCCCAGCAGACAGAAAGGCAATAGCTCACCATTGTACCTATCAACATGAAAAGGCAAAAAATTTAATCCGGACAAGACTAACCCAGACAGCTTCGACATCTGCTATATCTTCCAGGGATGATCTTTTTGACATTGTTTCAGGATTCTTTTTGAAATTAGCATAGTGCTAGAATCTTTTCCATCTAACTTAAACACCTCTGATTTTAATATGTATTGAAACTCTTTCTCCTTTTTTATTGTGTTTATAAATATTTCATATATCCATGCTATTTTATTTAGTGTTTTTTTCTTTAGCATGTTTTATTGCTGTTAATTTTCCCTTTCCTATCATTTGTGGGATTGATCACATTTTCTTTGTCCTATTTTTCCTCTTATATTTTAGAAGATATGCATTTTATTTCTATCATTTTGGTAACTACCCTAAAAATTTGAATTTTCCTAAAAAGTGATTCAATCTTGTCAATATATTTATATTTTACAACCAAATAATATAATAACCTTAGATGATTCTAACTTCTCCCTCTTGTGTCTCCAAACATCTAACACCCATGTTCATATCATCATTTAAGAAATCTTTTTCTTCTTAATGTATATTGTAACAAAGCACAAATTTAAAGTTGGTATTATTATTTTACTAAGTTTAGATACATTTTTCTATTTCATTATTTACTTTGCTTTGAAATTTCTTTTTTCTTGCTGGAATATATGATTTTAGGAAATTAATAGAAGTCATAAACTTTTTTGAGTTTTAATATGTCACTTTCACCTTCACACCTGAATGTAATCCAGTCAGAAAAAGTGTTATAAATTTTTTACTTATGTAACTAGACTTTAAATACATCAAATGTTGATCTGTTTCGCTCCCAGTGTTCACATAAGCCTCTGGTATCATTCTGACTCTTATTCTTATTTATATCCTTTTATTTATCCTTTCTGTTTGGGATTTGGATATTTTATTTTTCCTCTAGCATAATCATTTTAAATGGTAGCAATTTGATTCTAAGTGAATTACTTAGTTTTGGCAAGGATTTTGCTCTTATAATTTTATTAATTTAAAAAATAATGCTTAGCTTACTTGGTATTTAATCTCTGTTTCTGTTTATAATAAATCCTAGAATACCTTATCAATTATCTTAATGTTTTTAATTCATTTTAAGTATTACCTCTGTGGATGCTCTATATGCCTCTTCCTTGGGGCACTTGTCATGTAGATCTTGCAAGTCATGCTTTTATTCTCCAATAATGTTAATTATTTTATATCCCCATCTCAAAGCTTTCTTCAAGGTACACCTTGGGAAAAAATATTGATATTATCTTCTAAAAACGACCTTGTAATTTGCTATGTCTTTGTCCAATTATTATATATATATATGTCTATATACACATTTATTTCAGTAAATATGTATTTTTATATTGATCTCTGATTTTGCTATCATAGTCTCTTTTATTAAATTAATAAAGAAAATAATAATGACATTTATTTAAAGTTATCTACTGGTTGTACTATTTCTTACTCAGATGCATATTTTTATCTATTTCTTGAAGTTTTAATTACCATAAATGTTTGGTCATTAGTTTTTTTTTTACTTGTGAGTATCTGTGAAATTGTGCCTTATATATTTAGAAATCTTCTTTGAAGAGGAAAAGCCAGTACTTCTACCAATTGCATTTTAGCCTAGTTTCTCATAAGAATGGAAAAGGGATTGGATGTATCATGGAAGAGCGTATGATTCATAGTTTGGGTGTTGGTTGTCTCTACTCATTTTAGACATTACCAATAGCCTAAAATATTGCTGCTCAATATCCTAAATGTAGGATGTAAGTCTCCTCTCTGGAGATAGATGCCACTGTCATTCCAGGATCCTCAGAGTCTCTGAATGTAGTGGAGCATCCTCATAGCCACATCCAACTTCTGCAACACAACTATCCCAGATGAAATTTCAGTGGCACATTCTTCAGCAGGATCTTGTCTGATTTTTAATCTTAACATGCTTCATATTTTCTACTTTCATTTGAGTATTTCATGGATCTTTACATTTTGAATCTTATCTTTAAGTTTTAAGAATTTATTTCATGAATGGAAGCTTTAATGGGTGATCAAGTTTCTAATATTCTTTAGTGATTTAGTCAAAAGTCATTCAGAAAAGACCTATATAATTACAACTGAAATGAGAAAACATTTAATATTATTAGATAATTAGTGAATGTGGCAGATCAAGTATCATTTTCCTAATTTTAGTTATTGTTCATGTTCAAAATATGCATGCCTTCAATTCTACAAAACAGAACATTTAAATTCTCATGATTTAAATATTGAGTTTTATTTCAGACCATGTATCTGTGGTAGTAATATCGATTAATTAGTGTTAGGATTATGTGATCAGAAGAGCATTTTATTTATCAATGATTCTGAAGTTTTATGTCACTGCATGGAAATTATAAATCTGATTCTTAATAGAATTTGAATCCAACAATGATTTCTTTTTTTCCCCTTTTTCTTTATTAAGGTATCATTGATATACACTCTTATGAAGGTTTCACATGAAAAAACAATGTGGTTACTACATTCACCCATGTTATTGTGACCCCACTCCATACCCCATTGCAGTCACTGTCTATTAGTGTAGTAAGATGCCACAGAGTCACTATTTGCCTTCTCTGTGCTATACTGTCTTCCCCATGATCCCCCCGACACCATGTGCACCCATCATAATACCTCTCAATCCCCTTCTCCTTCCCTCCCCACCCACCCAACCCCACCCCTCCCCCTTGGCAACTGCTAGTCCCTCCTTGGAGTCTGTGAGTCTGCTGCTATTTTGTTCCTTCAGTTTTGCCTTGCTGTTATACTCCACAAATGAGGGAAATCATTTGGTACTTGTCTTTCTCTGCCTGGCTTATTTCACTGAGCATAATATCCTCCAGCTCCAGCCAAGTTGTTGCAAATGCTAGGATTTGTTTCTTTCTTATGGCTGAATAGTATTCCATTGTGTATATGTACCACCTCTTCTTTATCCATTCACCTACTGATGGACACTTAGGTTGCTTCCATATCTTGGCTATTGTAAATAGTGGTGCCATAAACATAGAGGTGCATATGTCTTTTTGAATCTGAGAAATTACATTCTTTGGGTAAATACCTAGGAGTGGAATTCCTGGGTCAAATGATATTTCTATTTTTAGTTTTTTTGAGGAACCTCCATACTGTTTTCCACAATAGTTGAACTAGCTTACCAGCAGTGTAGGAGGGTTCCCTTTTCTCTACAGCCTCACCAGTATTTGTTGTTCTTACTCTTTTCAATACAGGTCATCCTAACTGGTGTGAGGTAATATCTCACCAACAATGATGTTTAAATCAATAAACATCACTGTAGAGATAATACAATATTATGTGATTTATTTAGGATGCACCATACATAGTACTAGTACAAAAAGGTGACAATCTTAAATTTCTACCTCAAACATACTTTGCATGTATTATTGTGTACATTTGTCAGTGTGTTCCAGAAAAACGGAACCAGTAGCATATGCATATGTGTATGTATATGTGTTTGTGTGTGTAAATACATTTGAGCTGTCTCAGTGCTGTGATTTGAAGGCAATATTGCTCCAAAAATGATCTTTCTAGAGGCCTAAGCTATTACTGAATCATCCATTTTTATACTGTAGAGGGGTTTATGGGTATAAAACTATAAAATATGCAGAGATCCTCATAAGTAAAATATAATGTACTAATTCATTTTTCTTTCTTTTTTTACTTAAAAAATTTACTAAGTCATTGTAATTTTCTTCTTAAACAGGTAGATCAGATATAACCATTTCACTTATAAGGAAACTAAGACTTTAGAGATTAGGCAAAGCCCAAGGCCAGGAAGTGTTCAGGCACAGGAACGACACACACAGAGCTCTTTTGACAGATTCACCAACATACCATGTTTACTTTACTTGGCCTCTTGTGGATTGCAAGGGTGCACTTGCAAATTTCTTTATCCCATTAACATGTACTCACTTATCACATGAAACAGCTGTAATCTATTAAAGACCAAGGACATGAGAAAGTAGAATACCAAACAGATAGGGTTTTAATGATGTTTTGGTAGTGAGAGTTTGGAAGACTGTAATCTTGTTATTGTTTTTGCTTGAGCAGTTCTGGAGCACCGGAAACAAAACAAGGTAGGTAGTACTAAGAAATTAAACTACCAATGTCTTAATATTAAACATCTTAATAATAATAAAGATCCTATGAGATATCCTTTTTTAACAACCAAATTAGTGATGCATTAAAAAGTGATGTCTATAATGCTAAAAGAATAATGAGTTAGGGCACCCATATCAGATTATAAATGGTGTGATCTTTCTGAAAATGTGTTTGTAAATAGGTAACATACATATAAAATATCCATATACTTTGGCTTTAACTCAGTAACTTCATTTTCAGTAGTATTTCGCATGGACAGAATAAAGATACAATGAAACCATTTATAAAATAGTCATTTTATGTGAACTCTATTTATAAAACACATATTTTTATTATTTATATAAAATCAGCAAATAGAGAATAACTTTGTTATCTCCAAATGGAATAAAATAAATAAAAATATAGTCAAATGAATAAATATAATGTATCCATTAAAATCCTTTGTCAAAAATAGTTATATAGAATCATATTTATAAGGTAACATTAAGTGATAAGGAAATATACAAAAAATATACATATATATCAGATACATAGGAATGTAGATGATCCCATTAATTTAAAGTTTACACAGAAAACTAAAAGAAAATAAAGCAAAATATAAACAATGTTTTGGAAATGAGCATAAAGATAACTTTTTACTTTACCCTGAGTGCTTTTCTCTTTCTCTGTTACTTTCCAGATTTTTAAAATAACTGTGTATAATTTCTATAAACATCATCTATCATGCTATGCCTTTTATAAGAATAATGAGGAAGGTAAGTTCTCCTAGAGAATTTTTCAATTTTTTTCCCCTTAGAATTTTTAGCTTCTGAAGTTAATGTAGAGATATTTCAATTCTCCATTAGGATTCTTACCTTAAAAAAATAAAATAAAAATTTGAATCCATAAATTCTGTACTGATGCACTGATTTTAAGTGGCAGTAGGAATGTTGATTACTTAGGAGATTTGTTTTTTTTTTTTTAACTTGGCAGCTGTGTTTTTAAGAGAACTTGTCTTGCATCAGTTGCTGGAGACATATCAGGGGGTGAACAATTCTATCTCAGCACATTTATTCTCCTCAAATGGCATGTGATGTGACCCAAAGCAGCTTCATGTCCTTGATGTTCTTCCCATCTCAATTAAAAAAACTAGTTTAAAGTCACTTTAAGGTAACTGCAGACACTTGTACTGAATCTAACTGATTCTACATGTGAATAAACAATGTTCTGGGAAATAGTGAAGTCAGTTGGAGTGATTTAAGCTCCATTTAAACCATTCTCTAAACTGAGGGATCTCCTCTTTATGTCTATTCTGGAGAGTGATAATGTAGATTACTATGTATTTTTTATAAATCATTTATTTATGGTCAGAGAAAAACAGTATATTACATGACTGGACTTCAAAACGGTCATCATGTAAATTATGATTGCATCATAAATTAAATATTTAAAGTGCAGACTACTAAGACTGACATTCTCATGAAAAGCTTAAAAGGATGCTATTAAGTGTTATTGGACTCTAAAGACTGAAGGTAATTATCACCATTTTCTTCATATTATAGTGTTTGTTCTAATTTATGTGATAGGGATTGGGAAAAGATGAAACAATAGGTGTGATTCATGGCAAATGTATTAATATGAATACAATTATATTTGAATGTTAGTTTTAGGAGGGTGTACACATATCCCAAAAATAGAAAATTGGTTACTTAGATCTAACAACTTCAGTAGTCTTCACTTTAAATATTTAATTTATGATGTAATCATAATTTATATGATGAAAGTTTTGAAATTCAGTCATATAACACTCTATTTTTCTCTGACCATAAATAAATGATATTTTCAGGTAATTCACAGAATAAGAGAATCAAACAGCCGTTTTTGTGTACACTATGAAAGGATATATAAAATATAAATTTGGTTTTGTAGTTTGTTAGTAAATGAGTTTAAAATGTTAAATTAAAATCTGTAAATTCATGTGATTTAACTAGTATTACAGAATTACTAATTTTTATTTTTAATGGCCTATTAAACTAACTTCATACCTAAATATAATTTTATTTAGCAAAATTCACATTGGGATTTTTTTTGGAGGTTCCATAGATTATTCTTCAGTTTGTTCATAGAAACAAATAGTGAATATGTAAACTTTAAAATTCTTATTATATGGACTACCACTTCCATTTAGGGTTTGTAATAAGTAAGATAAAATACAAAATCACAGTATTTAAAAATCATCAGAGTGCTGAGGATCCAAAAATCTCAAGTACTGAATCCCAGATAGTCACATCCTTCCTTAGAACCAAGATGCCTGTGGCTGCTCTCATCCCAGGGTGAGTGAGAGAAGGGATGCCCTCACAGTGGAGAATGAGGAAAATCAAGCTGATCTTTTAACAAACTAATGGTGATACATACATGCTGAAATGGCAAATAAGTACCCTGCATAGCTCAGCTATACTTTCACCAGAGTGAATCTACTTTCACCCACTGACACTTTCCCATGGGCTTATACCAAGCACACAGGGAAGCAAACCAGAGTGTAGGAGCAGGGCAGGAGAGCTGGGGTACTCTTCTGGTTTGCCCAGAATCTTCCCAAGAACAAGGTGGCAACTTGCTGCTAAGAGATATCTCTAAAGCACCTGAGGACATCCCCACGTGTACTTCAGGGAACCTCCAGTGGCGGGAGCAGGGCAAAATTGCTCAGAAAAATAACCTATAAGACACTGGGGATCTTCGTTAAGTGCACTGCGATAGCCCTCCAAGGGCTGGAGTGGGGCCGCTAGGGGAGAAGTGATCTCCTGAGGTGCAGAATGCCAGGGGAAAGATTGCAGGACAAGAGAACACTCTAGAATACAAAAATATGAAAGCCAAAGTTTCATAAGAGAGAAGAAATAAATGTCTGAAAAACAGGAACACTGGTGGTTAAGTTGTAAATCATAAAGAGAGCTTTATGTTCCACAGATACCATGCACTTCTGAAGGAAACTGATCTCACCCTTAAGACAATGAAACAAATGGTAATTGAATCTATGTAAAGCTGCAACAAAGCCCAGATATTTGCAAGCTACGTACTGTAAACTGGGATGAATATACAGCTAGAGAATATAGTCAATAATTTTGTAACATCATCTTATGTTGACAGTAACTACACTAACAATGTAGGTAACTGTCGAATCATTATGTTATATACTTGAAACCAATATAATATTGTATATCAACAATACCTCAATTTAAAAAAAATGCAGACCAGACTAAAGGAAGGCAACCCAAGTTGCAACATTCTGGGCAAAAATGTCTTTTGCTTTCACTCTGTGGGTCTTTCACACACAATGTGTGCTATATATAATAACAAGATAAAGGAGAAATATACAGAAGCAAGTAAACCCATGGACAAGAGTGGACATAGTAAATAGAAGTAAATACAGAGATGACATAATTTGGAATTATATGAAAGAACGTTAAAATAACTATTAAAAGGCAGGGGGTGGAAGCAAGATGGTGGCATGAGTAGGGCAGTGGGAATCTCCTCCCAAAAACAGATATATTTTTGAAAATACAACAAATACAACTAATCCCAAAAGAGAGACAAGAAGACACAGGACAACAGCCAGACCACATCCACACCTGCAAGAACCCAGCGCCTGGTGAAAGGGGTAAGATACAAGCCGCAGCCCAACGGGACCCGAGCGCCCCCCCACCCCAGCTCCCGGCGGGAGGAGAGGAGTTGGAGCGGGGAGGGAGAGGGAGTCCAGGACTGCTACATACCTAGCCCTACCCATCCACACCAGAGCGCACACACAGTACATGCGTGGAGGGCTGGAAACTAGGAAACAAAACAGCAAGACCTGTGAGCGGGTCCTGAAGCTGGCACACTTGTGACAAAGAAAAGCGAGTGATTTTTGAAGGTCTTAAAAGGACAGGGACACCACAGATGGATGGAAGCATCCTCGGACACAATGCAGCAGCTGGAAATTCCAGGGAACTCCAGGCACACTAACCCCCTGGGGAACAGCTCTGAGACCCCTCATGGAGGTAAACAGCCAAACAGCCCCTGTCCATTATGCCTCCAGGGCCCCACCATAGCAGAGCAGCAGCCTGAGGCTGGCCATGCCCACAGCAAGAGAGCTTCCTCCATACCTGCCGGGCAAGATACAGAGATCCGGTCTACATGCAATTGGCCAACACAAGCCACTAGGGGGCACAGTTGTCCCAGTAAAGAGGCCAGGAGCAAGTGGAAAGCCTTGGCTCTCCCAGCTGACAGAAAGTCAATAGCTAACCATTGCACCTATCAACATGAAAAGGCAAAAAAATTTGATCCAGACAAGACTAACCCAGACAGCTTCAACATCTGCTACATCTTCCCTTGAGAAGGAACCCGGGAAGATAGATTTAATCAGTCTTCCTGAAAAATAATTCAAAACAAAAGTCATAACCATGCTGATGGACTTGCAGAGAAATATGCAAGAACTAAGGAGGGAGAATACAGAAATAAAATAAGCTCTGGAAGGACTTCATAACAGATTGGACAAGATGCAAGAGACCACTAGTGGACTAGAAAACAGAGAACAGGAACACAGAGAGGCTGATGCAGAGAGAGATTAAAGGAACTCCAGGAATGAAAGAATTTTAAGAGAAGTGAGTGACCAATTGAAATGGAACAATATCCACATTATAGGGGTACCAGAAGAAGAAGAAGAAGAGAGAGAAAAAGGGATAGAAAGTGTCTTTGAAGAAATAATTGCTGAAAACTTCACCAAACTAGGGGAGGAAATGGCCTCTCAGACTACAGAGGTACACAGAACTACCATGACAAGGGATCCAAGGAGGGCAACAGCAAGACACATAATAATTAAAATGGCAAAGATCAAAGACAAGGACAAAGTATTGAAGGCAGCCAGAGAGAAAAAAAAGGTCACCTATAAAGGAAAACCCATTAGGCTATCATCAGACTTCTCAACAGAAACCCTACAGGCCAGAAGAGAATGGCATGATATACTTAATGCAATGAAACAGAAGGGCCTTGAACCAAGATTACTGTATCCAGAATGATTATCATTTAAATATGAAGGAGGGATTAAACAATTCCCAGACAAGCAAAAGTTGAGGGAATTTGCCTCCCACAAACCATTTCTACAGGGCATCTTACAGGGACTGCTCTAGATGGGAGCACTCCTAAAAGGAGCACAGAACAAAACACCCAACATATGAAGAAGGGAGGAGGAGGAATAAGAAGAAAGAGAAATAAAGAATCATTAGACTGTGTTTATAATCACTCAATAAGCGAGTTAAGTTAGACAGTAAGATAGTAAAGAAGCTAACCCTGAACCTTTGGTAACCACAAACTTAAAACCTGCAATGGCAATAAGTACATACCTTTCAATAATCACCCTAAATGTAAATGGACTGAATGCACCAATCAAAAGACACAGAATAATAGAATGGATAAAAAAGCAAGACCCATCCATATACTGCTTACAACAGACTCACCTGAAACCCAAAAACATGCACAGACTTAAAGTCAAGAGATGAAAAAAGACATTTCATGCAAACAACAGAGAGAAAAAAGTAGGTGCTGCAATACTAGTATCAGACAAAACAGACTTAAAAAGAAAGAAAGTAACAAAAGATAAAGAAGAACATTACCTAATGATAAAGGGCTCAGTCCAACAAGAGGAAATAACCATTATAAACATATATGCACCCAATACAGGAGCACCAACATATGTGAAACAAATACTAACAGAAATAAAGGAGGAAATAGAATGCAATGCATTCATTCAGGGAGAATTCAACACACCACTCACTCCAAAGGAAAGATCCACCAGACAGAAAATAAGTAAGGACACAGAGGCACTGAACAACACACTAGAACAGATGGACCTAATAGACATCTACAGAACTCTACATCCAAAAGCAACAGGATACACATTCTTCTCAAGTGCACATGGAACATTCTCCAGAATAGACCACATATAGGCCATAAAAAGAACCTCAGTAAATTCCAAAAGATTGAAATCCTACCAACCAACTTTTCAGACCACAAAGGTATAAAACTAGAAATAAATGGTACAAAAATAGCAAAAAGGCTCACAAACACATGGAGGCTTAACAACACTCTCCTAAGTAATCAATGGATCAATAACTAAATCAAAATGGAGATCCAGCAATATATGGAAATAAATGACAACAGCAACACAGAGCCCCAACTACTGTGAGATACAGCAAAAGCAGTCTTAAGAGGAAAGTATGTAGCAATCCAGGCATATTTAAAGAAGGAAGAACTATCCCAAATTAATGGTCTAATGTCACAATTATCAAAATTGGAAAAAGAAGAACAAATGAGGCCTAAGGTCAGCAGAAGGAGGGACATAATAAAAATCAGAGAAGAAATAAATAAAATTGAGAAGAATAACACAATAGCAAAAATCAATGAAACCAAGAGCTGGTTCTTCGAGAGAATAAACAAAATAGGTAAGCCTTTAGCCAGACTTATTAAGAGGAAAAGAGAGTCAACACATATCAACAGAATCAGAAACGAGAAAGGAAAAATCACGACGGACCCCACAGAAATACAAAGAATTATTGAAGAGTACTATGAAAACCTATACGCTAACAAGCTGGGAAACCTAGAAGAAATGGACAACTTCCTAGAAAAATACAACCTTCCAAGACTGACCAAGGAAGAAACACAAAAGCTAAACAAACCAATTACCAACAATGAAATTGAGGCGGTAATCAAAAAACTACCAAAGAACAAAACCTCTGGGCCAGATGGATTTACCTCGGAATTTTATCAGACATACAGAGAAGACATAACACCCATTCTCCTTAACATTTTGTAAAAAATAGAAGAGGAGGGAATACTCCTAAACTCATTCTATGAAGCCAACATCACCCTAATACCAAAACCAGGCAACAACCCCACTATAAAAGAAAACTACAGACCAATATCCCAGATGAAGATAGATGCAAAAATACTCAGCAAAATATTAGCAAACCAAATTCAAAAATACATCAAGAGGATCGTACACCATGACCAATTGGGATTCATCCCAGGGCCGCAAGGATGATACAATATTTGAAAATCCATCAACATCTTCCACCACATCAACAAAAAGAATGACAAAAACCACATGATCATCTCCATAGATGCTGAAAAAGCATTTGATAAAATTCAACATCCATTCATGATAAAAACTCTCAACAAAATGGGTATAGAGGGCAAGTACCTCAACATAATAAAGTCCATATATGATAAACCCACAGCTAACATCATACTGAACAGCGAGAGGCTGAAAGCTTTTCCTCTGCGATCGGGAACAAGACAGGGATGCCCACTCTCCCCACTGTTATTCAACATAGTACTGGAGGTCCTAGCCACGACAATTAGACAAAACAAAGAAAGAAATCCAGATTGGTAAAGAAGAAGTCAAACTGTCACTATTTGCAGATGACATGATATTGTACATTAAAAACCCTAAAGGCTCCACTCCAAAACTACTATAACTAATATAAGAATTCAGCAAAGTTGCAGGATACAAAAGTAACACACAGAAATCTGTGGCTTTCCTATACACTAACAACAAACTAATAGAAAGAGAAGTCAGGAAGACAATTCCATTCACAATAGCATCAAAAAGAATAAAATACCTAGGTATAAACCTAACCAAGGAAGTGAAAGACCTATACCCTGAAAACTATAAGACACTCTTAAGAGAAATTAAAGAGGTCACTAACAAATGGAAACTCATCCCATGCTCTTGGCTAGGAAGAATTAATATCATCAAAATGTCCATCCTGCCCAAAGCAATACAGATTCCATGCAATCCCTATAAAATTACAGACAGCTTTCTTCAATGAACTGGAGCAAATACTTCAAAAATTCATATGGAAACACCAAAGACCCCGAATAGCTAAAGCAATCCTGAGAAGGAAGAATAAAGTGGGGGGGATCTCACTACCCAACTTCAAGCTCTACTAGAAAGCCACAGTAATCAAGACAATTTGGTACTCGCACAAGAACAGAGCCACATACCAATGGAACAGAATAGAGACTCCAAACATTAGCCCAAACATATATGGTCAACTAATATTCGATAAAGGGGCCATGGACATACAATGGGGAAATGATAGTCTCTTCAACAGGTGGTGCTGGCAAAACTGGACAGCTACATGTAAGAGAATGAAACTAGACCATTGTCTAACCCCATACACAAAAGTAAATTCGAAATGGATCAAAGACCTGAATGTAAGTCATGAAACCATAAAACTCTTAGAAAAAAACATAGGCAAAAATCTCTTAGAAGTAAACATGAGTGACCTCTTCTTGAAAATATCTCCCCAGGCAAGGGAAACAAATGCAAAAATGAACAAATGGGACTATATCAAGTTGAAAAGCTTCTGTACAACAAAGGACACCATCAATAGAACAAAAAGGTATCCTACAGTATGGGAGAATATATTCGTAAATGACAGATCCGATAAAGGGTTGACATCCAAAATATAAAAAGAGCTCACACACCTCAACAAACAAAAAGAAAATAATCCAATTAAAAAATGGGCAGAGGAGCTGAATAGACAGTTCTCTAAAGAAGAAATTCAGATGGCCAACAGACACATGAAAAGATGCTCCACATCGCTTGTCATCAGAGAAATGCAAATTAAAACCACAATGAGATATCATCTCACACCAGTAAGGATGGCTAACATCCAAAAGACAAACAAGAACAAATGTTGGCAAGCTTATGAAGAAAGGGGAACCCTCCTACACTGCTGGTGGGAATATAAATTAGTTCAACCATTGTGGAAAGCAGTATGGAGGTTCCTCAAAATGCTCAAAATAGACTTACCATTTGACCCAGGAATTCCACTCCTAGGAATTTACCCTAAGAATGCAGCACTCAAGTTTGAAAAAGACAGATGCACCCCTGTGTTTATCGCTGCACTATTTACAATAGCCATGATATGGAAGCAACCTAAATGTCCATTAGTAGATGAATGGATAAAGAAGATGTGGTACATATACACAATGGAATATTACTCAACCCTAAGAAAAAAACAAATCCTACCATTCGCAACAACATGGATGGAGCTAGTGGGTATTATGTTCAGTGAAGTAAGCCAAAGCGGTGAAAGACAAGTACCAAATGATTTCACTCATATGTGGAGCATAAAGACCAATGAAAACTGAAGGAACAAAACAGCAGCAGAAGCACAGAACCCAAGAATGGACTAATAGTTACTAAAGGGAAAGGGACTGGGGAGGACGGTTGGGATGGGAGGGATAAGGGAAATATGAAAAGAAAGGGCGCATTATGATTAGCATGTATAGTGTTGGGGGACACGGGGAGGGCTGTGCAACACAGAGAAGCCAAGCAGTGATTTTACAGCATCTTACTATGTTGATGGACAGTGACTGTGAACCAGGATATGGGGGGGACTTGGTGAAGGGGGGAGCCTAGTAAAGATAATGTCCTGCATCTAATTGTAGATTAATGATACCAAAATAAAAAAAATAAATAACTATTAAAAGCTGTTAAAGGAGACAAAGGGAAATATATGCAGGAACAAATAGATAATTTTAGCAGAAATTAAAAGTCATTTATTTTATTTTGAATATAAGGACATAGATGGGAACAATGAACCGTATTTTAAAAATCCTTTATTATGGATAATAAAACATCAGATTAATTTATTTTAACAAATATTTATTGTATATTTTCAGTCATGCACATATTCATGTGTATTTGAAAAATTTTCTTTGTAGTTCATCCTACTTGATACATAGTATTTCTTACTCTTATTTTTTATAAATTGGATAAAACTGAAATGATGGACTTTTACTATTCACTAAATCCTTCATTTATCTCTATTTTACACAGTTCTCCTCAAAGAATATCTGGCAAAAACTGGTTAACTCAACAAACCAGTTAACTTTTATCCTGGCTAAGATGTACACTACTTCTGGGCCTGACCCACAGAACTCTCCCACTCTATCTTCCTCTTGATCTTATCCCCTATTTGATGGTTGGGCAATATCAGAACATGCCCTGATCTGGGCCCAGACTGTATGGGGCAGAGTTGACTGACGACCTCCCCACGTCTAATTCGGTCACTCACACTCCGGACCAACTGGAAATTATGTAAAGGGGAAGTAACAATTTCCTATAATTAAACCATTAAACCTAGTGTGTGTCTATTACAGCAGCTTGTGCTACCCTAACTAGTAAAACCCTGTTTTTCATTGTTTTATATAAAATAAATAGCATGTATATAAACTGTACTTCAAAAAGAAATACACAAAAATAAAATAGAATAAAGAGCATTGCAACAGAAAAATGAGAAAAAATGGATAAGAATGGCATTCTTTTTCAATTTCCACTATTTTTGTGGAAATTTTGTCACAGTTTTATTCTAACTTCACTGTGCTTGTTATTTTATGTGTCTGCTTGCCCTATAAATGTGTTACTTCACTTTCTAAGGATAGACATTTTATTTGTATTGTCTATGGTGCTTAGCAGGTACATGTGTACAGCTGCTGGTAAGTAAATATTATTCTTCAGAAATAAATATCTGAATATATTATTTATTTAGTTGAGCATGTGAATAATTTCATTTTTTATAGCAAGCATAGCATGAGTATTTCAACATATTTATACATGTGTATTGTCTTTATAGAAAAATTCAAAAGCAGACATGTGGAATTAAAGTAAACCCCTCCCCCCAAAAAAGGAAGAATGGTATTAGTCTTTGGTAATTATTTTTGATTGAATAACCAAACATTTATTAAAAGCCTCTCATATTCAAGTTGCTCTGTGAGGTGGTGGTTATGTAAAAAGAAAATATTTCTTTGTTAATCATACAGCCTATTTAAGAAATTGGACAAGTAAAATCACACACAATGAAAATTACATTAATAAGAAAGTCACATATTAATATTGGAGTACTAAGACCATAAGCTAAAGTAAACTGCTCATGGTATGAATATAGTTTAAAAATAAATCTCCATGAAAATGATTTATAGTTTAATCCAAGAGATCATGGTTAAGAAAAGAGGGAAAAGGTTTTCCCAAGATAAAAAGGGAATGAAATTCTGAGAGAAAGCAACACTCTTCTAGGAAGGATAATATTTCAGAAGAGTTACAAAGAATTGTAGGTATAGTCAAAACACTGATGTACTATGGATATCATTTGAGGGTGTTGAGACTTTAATCAGAAAACTACTAGATGGAATTGCAAATTTTAGTCTGACATGTGACATGGTCACCTTTACCCACTTCTCACTATCCCCTACAGCCCTGGCATCAACCGTGAAATCTCATTGGAGGAATCAAAACCTTCCTAGTTGATGTCTCTTTTTAACTTTTGTTTCCCTGCAGTCTATTTGTTATATACTAGCCAAAGTGATTTACACTAGGTGCAGTCTGATAATATTTTTCTCATGCTTAAAACCTCTACTAGATCACAGTGGGATTCAAAATAGAAAATAAAATTCAAATTGTTACCACACCCTGCATAAACGAGAGGGACACTGGTTACTCCATTGGGCTATATCCTACCTCTCCTCTTCTTATTTACTGTTTCATTGATACATTTTATTGGCCCTTGTTCATTAAAAAATATGTAACTTATTGATTTTGTTTCTTAGGTATGAGAAATACAAATTGAGAAAAACACCCTTCTAAATTCAAAGCATCTTTTAGTCCCTGGAGTCTTTATTATTCTGTTTACTGGGCGTTTTTTTCTTTAAAGTTGTACGTCTCCTTAGCCTGCAAAAGTTTTATACTATTTTGTAATGATAGAAATTGGAGTCTGTGCAAAATCCATTTTTG
This sequence comes from Manis javanica, assembly GCF_040802235.1. Lineage (NCBI taxonomy): Eukaryota > Metazoa > Chordata > Mammalia > Pholidota > Manidae > Manis > Manis javanica. Next base: position 25,979,785 of record NC_133169.1, read on the forward strand.
ATTTTTAATCATGACCTAATTCATTCATTGATTCCCTTCATTCAATTTTGTATCCTTCACCCATATAAAAGTAACCATTCTCATGTATTTCTAATTAAACTATATTCTTGCAAAAGGGAAACTATTATTTTGTGTGCATTAGTTTTGTTTATATCAATTTTGTTTTGTTATATATCTTATACTTCTTTCAGTAGGAATGTTCTTTTTTAACATCCTTCGATGTTGCTAATTGTGCATTGAATCCAATGCCTCAAGGCAACGAACATGCTCTTTCCTTCTTCAGCTGAAGAAGATATCATTTTAGTTGCTGCTTCTGGCATATTGTGTACACGTTGGTGGCAGTAGGCAGGTCAGCGTCAGTGAGGGGCTTGGTGCTGAGCAAAGCCACTTGCTATATTTTATTTGTTGAGAGGACATGCCTTTGCTTCAAAACTGGAGTGGTCATCTCCAGAATTCTGTTTTTTCCAGACTTGCCACAAGCCCAGTGCAAAATAAGACCTAGCACAGAAACTTTGAACACCATTAGATGTATTGGATCACAGATATACATACACACACACACACACACACAAATGATCACATTGTATCTCAAACCTTTGTATCTCGGGAATAAGCACTTCTTACAAAGAGACCATGACTTTGAGTCAAGAAAGGATGGGGGTAGGGCAGATAAAGACCCTTTGGAAACGGAAAAACAGTTCATTCAGCTTTTTTGGATTTTGGCACCTGTTTACCCCGGGTCTATATAAACCAGACTGACTTGAGGAAATGATTCTGGGATATTGATTTATGGCTTTGCTGATCAATTTATTCACATTTTGTAATAGAATACTTGGGTCCCACTGTCACCTTTTACCTCATGATAAGTCATATAGTCTCCACTAGAATCTAGTAAGCCAAGAATTATGTTCCATCTCTAACAGATACATCTTACTAAAATATCTACTGAATGTGAGTTATTTCCTTCTCTGAGGTGTGCACAAGGATGACCTGTCAAGGTAGCAGATCAAAGTGCTATCCTGTGGTAGGGTGACAGAGTTTTCCTTCAGACTGAGTCACAGCCAAAGTTGGAGAACTGACACAATCTCCAGCAGATGGTCACATTCTGCTGCCCCTGCCCCCAACTCCTGCTGCTTTCTCTGCACATCGGGTTCTACAGCAGTGTCCATGTGAAGAGTTGCATAGGGCCTGCTAGGGGCTCTGTAATGGTCAAATAAGGATAGCACACCTGGAAGTTTTTATCAAGGTTGACATCTGCCTACAATAATAATTCTCTAAGACCCAGTTTTTCAGAGTGTATAAACATATACATCCAGTTAGTAAATATTTACGAAGACTCTATTATGTGTCAAAGGCTTGGATACTGGGTTAACTCTCACAAACTAGGAAACTGTGCAAAAATAAAGGACACAATTAAGATTCACTCTTAGGCTTTACTTCCCTGAACTGCCTGGTCCACTTGCTTTAGGACTCTCCCCAAGTGTAGCAAGATGTGAAGCACAGGCATTTTCTTCTAAACCTTCAGCATGACAATTGTACTTACATTCTCTTTAGTTCCCAACTCCTCCCACCCCATCTCAATTTAAAAACAAAGGGAAATAATCTTAGTTATATTTGAAATATCACATTGCATTATAAAAATGCTTAGAACATAGAAGACAGAAAATATAACCTTTTTATCTGCATGCCTGTTTTAGAGTTATTTGGTATCTCAATATACTTATGAATTATCTCCATGTTGAAATATTTGATGCAGTCATATGTATAATCCTATGTCCAAACCTTTCTTTCTTTCTGAAATTTGAAGATCTAGAGAAAAAAAAATATGAGAATAATAATGACACAACTATTAAGATTACTTGACTTTTATATGCTTAATATTTTCAAATAATTACAAAATATGAATTATGAAGAGGAAGAAACATGAAGGGATTTTTAGTTTTATAAAATCAGTTTCTAAATAGGAGTATTTTTTAAATGAGTAAAAAGTAATTCAGAAATTCATAGCTTAACTATATAAAATGCCATAATTTAAAGGCTATCAGAGATAATAAAATAGTACTAAAATAACTTTCTTTTAATTTGAAATGGCTAATAATATTTCAGAAGTAAGTAAGCTACAAAATTAAACTGGATAAATGTTTCATAACAGTTGAATGGCATAAAATCAATATTTCAGGATGTCCTTTAGAAACACAAACCAGACAAAACAGCAATTTCTGTTGGAAGGCAAATCAAATTCTACCACTCTAATATAAATGAACAGAAGATTCCTCTAAAAGCTTTTAATCCACTCCAGCAGTCAATCTTCTTATAAAGAGAGGGTTGCCCTATTATTTATATATTCTAAGTAAAAGTCTACTTGAATAACTAGTGACTGCATTGTAATAAGAAAGTAAGAACTGGCTTATATGTGTAAATTCTGCCCCTTTAGTTGTGGAAGAAGTATATGATAAAGTCCATTATGAAACAAAAAATATTTATAGTGTTAACAGGTCACTTCTAATCAGAGTATATAAATAGATCTTTCTGGTGTAAGTTCCCTAGTACAACCCACTTAGTGTCCCTGTGTGGGATTTGAGAGTCCCATTTCCTTTATTCAACTGACATAAAACAACTCAATGGTAAAATCATCTTTAGTCTAGGCTTTCAGTCTTCATTATGCGGCCTCACTATTCTTTGTTGCTGGAGTGTGCAATGGCCTTTGTGCTTTATACCTCCCTTTACTATCATTGTCCTCTAGCATCAAACACTCCATTTACCTCACCCCACCCCAATGCTCCGACCTCAGTCATAATAATTAGTCATTTAATTACATCTAATTACACTATTTGATGTACTTGAGTTCATATTTTCCGGATGGGTAATGGAGAGAAAATAATAGTCTACTCTGCTCCAGCTTTAGCTGATTGTTATGCACAAAAACCAGGTTGTTATATTCCTAAATTTGCCTCATCTACTTTTAGCTAGATGGTTTTTTTTAAAAGTTGTCTTATTGGATTTACCCTTAACCCGAAGTAAATTATCAAAATTCTGCTACATTTATCCAGTCTTACAGGAAAAAGAAGTTTGTAAATATGTTTTTGCCATATGTTTTACATTAACTGAGTTAAAACTAAACCTAATGTTTTCTCAGATGAATTACATTTCTGATGTCAGAAAATATACTTTACTTTCCTAAAAACTATTTCATTTCCTGTTTTAAAAAATTTATTTTTCTAATTTCTTGAGATTCATATTTTACTAGATTTCAGTCTTTTTATATTCTGACTGTAAGTATGACATGCTTATAACATATAGCATGTTGTCAGTCAGTTCAAAATATTTTCTAATTTCATTTTATTTCTTTTCTTTCATGGGTAGGTCATATATTATTCCATATATATCTACTCTCCTCCAACATACTCAGTGTCAAGGGAAATTCATTTGCAGTGCTCTGAAAGAGGAGATGGGAAGGATATTTTTCTGGTTTACCCTCACACTGAGAATGTATCTTTTTTGACTTCCATATTATTGAGGTAGAGTTGGGTCTTCTGTTATACTCTCTCTCTCTAGGCCCTTGGATATCAAACTTGTTTTTTGTTTGTTTGTTTAGTTCCAGGAGTCTTATCAAAATAGGAAATGCTCCAGGACAAATGCAGATTTGGTGCTTTGCATGCCTTTCTCAGTTCTTGTTTTCACCCAAATTCTGACCTGATAATTCCTTAATATCTTGCTATTTCTTCATTTTAAAATGTAAAAATATATTTTATAAAGAATCATATATATTTTATTCACAAGATTTTGTTCAAATATTCCAGTCCATGAGTCTCTCCATGCTTCTGAAAGAAGTTACATTGCTTCAATTTTATTGGAGTTGTCCAATCAAGAGATATTGGAGGACTAGGAATAGGATGTTAGATTAGATTTGACATTGAATAAAAGATGTTTCTAATGGTGGGAGCTACAGGGAAAGGGATGAAGAATAAAATTTCAAGGAATGTCACTAATACAAACATTATACATATATATATATTTTTTTCTCTTTGTCATTTGCTTTTTTGTAATACACCCACAATCTGTTCTTATTCCATAGGTGCAAAGTCTTCTATCATTTTAAACATGCTATTTATAGTTTCATGAATTTTTCCACTTTATTGTCTCATATTATTTTAAGTATTTTGTTCATTATTTTTCGGGTGTTTATTTTGTTTGTTTCTATCTCTTCAAGGTTGTCTGCGGCCTGATGATCCTTCACTGTCACATAATATTAATATCTAATAATCTCATTTTAAATTCAGGATATTTGAAAAGGACTTACTAACCATTGGATCTGACTAGCGAATAACAGGGTGAAGACTATTTCTTTGAAGAGCAAAGTTTAATTCTAGAACCTGTATTTTTCTTTGCAGGCTGGACATTTCTACTATAAAGGAAGACTAAGTTAGGGAAAAGGCTTGGGTGTCTTACTATTCTATTTGCTGGCTTTCACTTAATCTTCCTGTTTTCAGTGTGACTGCACACAGTGATTCTCATCTCTGGCCAGTTGTCTGTATTATAGAAAATCTAATTTTTAAACTCTTCATAGAATTAACATTTCAAATCATATCATAGTAGAGACAGGGCAGTCATGTGCTACACAAAGTAACAGAAGGAATATAGAGTTCAATTGATTCTTATTTAATGTTTTAACCTTTAGTTTTGTATCTTTATCCCACATCTCTTCTGTGTCAGTGACCACAAATATCCATAACCTGGGCATATTTGTTTTTAGAATAAAGATTACATTTCTTAGCTTTCCTTGGAACTAGGTGTAATCTTCTATTTATATTCTTACCAATGAGATGCAGGTAGATACATATGACATTTTCAAGACATCGTTTTAAAATTGCTCAACCTATAAGAGAAAGTATTTTTGCAATGTTTTTGTTCTTTCACCTTCTAACCTGCTGTGTTGGTGGGATGGCTGGGACATTTGCAATCATATTGGGTCATGAGGTAAACCTGAGGAAGGAAGCTAGACACTGGAATGGTGGAAAAGAAAGTTTGACTCAGGATGGCAGCCACCATATAAGCCCTGAACTCCCTGCCTCAATATTTTTTTCATAAAAGAAAGAGAATATTTCACTTTGATATAGTAATTTCAATTTGAAATTTTATGATCATATATTATTCAATTTACCCTAACTCAAAATTGCTTTCAGTGGTATCTGTTACTTTTGATTCCTGAGCCTTTGCTCTGGTCTGTTATACAAATGTGTCCAGAATGTTTTAGAGTATATGGAGCCAGAAATTCAGGGTTGCTTCCAGACCTGCACTTTCCAAAGACTCCACACCTTTCACAAATACCCCATAGGTTATCATAAAGTGTTGCATGGAATACAAAGCCTTTGGCAACAACACATGCTCTGTGTCCATGATGGGGAGTGGAACACTCTGTGGCTGTCCTCTACTTCTTGGCCTTGCTTCATGGGGTTGCTTCAGAGAAATGTATTAATCCTACTCATTGCATCTGCTGTCTGTGATGACCGATGAGATTTGCCATCAGGCTAGATTTCACACCAGCCTTCCAGCAAGATGCCCTAGATAATGAGGGATTTCTTGGTCCATTCAGGCCACTGTAATAAAATACCACAGATGGGTGGTTTACAAAAAACATAAATGTATCTCTCATAGTTCTAGAGGCTGAACTCTAAGATCAGGTCTATGTCATAGTCAGGTGAGGGCCCTCTTCCAGTGCACAGATCTCTCCGTGTGTCCTCACATGGGTATCCTCTCTTTGTATCAACACAGGGTCTGGGTAGCTCTCTAGGGCCTTTCCTGTAAAAGCATTAATCCTTTTCATGAGGGCTCAGCCCTCATGACCCAATCACTCCCCAAATGTCCCAACTTCTGATACCATTACATAGAGTAGTAGGATTTCAATATATAAACTTTGGGGGTAAAGAAACATTCAGACTACAACAGGGTAGTTGACAGGTCTAGGGCTTTTGATAACATAAGTCCTGCCCAGCCACCCCCTAAGGCTAAGTAATTGGAGTCTCTGTCCTTCATGATCCATCACCAAATGATCATTTCACTTTCATTTCTGGATACTCCAGCCTTAGAATGCTAAAATTTCATTATAGTCCTGACAGTTTGTATTTCTGAAAAACACTTTCTGGTGTATCTTGTTTATGCTTGAGCTTCTGCCTGAAGTATAATTTTATTTTCTTGTATAATCAGAAAATGGTGAGTCCTTCTTGAAGGCCCAACTCTAATTTTTCCTCCCTTCAGTGTTCTCCTTAAAATCTCCAGTTGGATTTATTGATTTCTTATGTGTTCTCTTACCACTTAATTAGTTAGAGAAAAGTCATAGAAGTGTTTTGTGATTCCACAATTAAACCATTATTGGTGGGCTGAGGGTAGTACATGTACTTCCCCTGATAGAATTTCTTGAAGTTAAGTAAAATCCACAGAATCTAGAAGAACGTAAAAGCAAACATTCATTTAGTTTGGGTTTGAGATGTGCACTACAATCTTTAAAAGAGACGATGCAGACTACTTAAATAAACAACACGGATGTGTCTGTCCTTACCTCCTTACCTGTTTTCTCCATGCCACCAGATTTCCTTTCTGGCCAAGGCCTCAGTTCTTTGCCTTTTTCTAGGAATAGGCAGTGGAGAATCAGAGAGTACATTCTTCCTCTAGGACAACCCATTGTTCTTCCTCTCTCCTTAGTTCATTTATCTCCATTTGACAGCTAGTCACAGGCACCTTATCTTTTCCTATATTAGCTGCCTGTCCTTTTACACAGTCAACTTTTTTTAATCACAAAAGAGAGAAGGAAAGAAGAGGAAAATGAGTCTTTATATGTATGAATTTGCCTTCGGTGTGTGTTATCTTGAGATAATGAGGCTTTTCATACTGCCCAGTTTAACAGCACTCTGAACATCATTTGTATGGTTTTTATCCTAAAAGAATATCTGTCCCTGACCTTCATCTAATTTGTGCTTGATTCTAGAGGAGAAAGAAATAAGCAGCAGCAAAGTCCCTCTCAATCTCAATGTGTTAGCCAGCTGAATTTCACCTACTGAATTAATGAAATTCTTAAAGGCAAGTACTATGTCCTATACATCTTTACATCCCTAGCATGCAGCAAAGTATGGAAAATATAAAGACAAAGGTATTTCCCAAAATTTAAGAACATAGTTATTGTTTATATGCAGTGTATATTTAACTGATACAAAATCAGTTGGATTTATCTTAGCAGAATATATCTGCAGCACATGTATAAAATTTGAAATTATTTCATCAGAAACGATCTTTACTCTTTTGAACACTCTGGAGTTTGTGAAAGAGTGTCCATTTTACTTTATAATTTATTTACATAGCTGGATGAAAAGCTTGTTTTCATAATAATAAATAATCGACACCGCTTTAAAGACTCAGCCAAATAGTATTTTGAGAGCTGAAAGTTAATTAATGAAGTTGCTAAGATATAAATATGCCTCTTTCTCTAAAGCATGCTTGCATGCCACTATGCCGTGTTCAAGTGCTTTTCAAAAGGATCAATCTGGTTGTGATGGCATGTGGTGAAAAAAGAAATCTATGTATTCATATTTTTATAAGAAAATTAATCAAAACATCAAGGCATATTCCATTTTATGGCAGTAATTTCACTGCTACTCAGGAAGAAACATGGAGTATCACTCCATGAAGTATTGCTTAACAATGTGGTTTGGTCTCTAAGTGTTTAACTGACTTTTAAATGTGTAATCAACATCATGTAAAAAACAACTCAAAAACTAATAGAATTGGACACTGACGTGTTTGTTCTCAGGTGCATGGATAGGACTCTTAATTGGTCATTTGCAAATAGTCATTGAGAATTTATTTTATGCGCTAGTATTATTATGCTCTAGGTTTGAGTCTAGTTTCCAGTGGACGCTTCTATAAGGAACTTTGAAGTGGGGATGACCCTACAAAGTTGTCCTCAGTTAGGGAAAAAGGCAAGAAAATTTTACCCACCATAGATCAATGACTGAATACAAGGTACTCTGAGAAGCTTACTCACATGTTCTAAGGAATGTAAAGGATAGATAATAGAGGTAAGTAAACAGATGATTAATATATGGGAGACAGACCCTTAATAATTTATTATTGCATCTAGCTATCTGCCTATTTAAAGAAATAAAATCTATATTCCAAAAATGCATTCCTATTGATAAAACAGAAAGACCTAGATTATTCCTTAGTAGGCATATTATTCATTTAGTATATTAACATTTTTAACATAGACACAAATTCTGTCTTGGTAGTTTTTATGTGAATGGTTCTGTGTGAGTTGCCAAGTTAATGCATTTGACCCTTCTTACTAAAGGTAACAAACTTATATCAAAGCTTAAGTAGAAATGAAAATCTAAATGTCTATATGAAATACAGATTTGAATATCCAACTGGTGATACTATCACTCTAAGTTAAAATTAGTTTTAGTTCCTGAAAATGTATGATTTTGACCTTCTCCAGAGTTCCCTTATGCAATTCATTTTATCTTTAATGAAAAAAGAATGTTAGACAATTTTTAACACTTAAGAATCATAGATTTCTGTGATCTACATATTTTATTTTGTTGCTCAGCCCACACAGACAAAATGATTAACTGGTTAATTATTTCAATATTTGCATACTATATAATTTGAGTTTTAATCAAATAATTAATTGATTAATTTTATTAGACTTGAATTTTTTTAATGTATTCAGAATCAATGGAACAATGGAATAATAAGCCAATGTTATGATTAAACATTATAAGAATTTGTATTTTATTCATTAATAATATAGTTCATTAGTAATTTCAGCATAGGAGCTGCCATACCTACCATACAACCTCTTTTTTAAAGTACATTTAAACACAGAAACGTGATTAAGTACATTATTTAAAGACAAAACATAATGTTAAGGAGTAATATTAATTTCAAACACTTTTGCAAAAAGGAATTTTAGGAAATGATACTGAAAGTTAAATAAATATAAAATATCAGTTATTTTGACCTTTAGTTAAGTTTATTCCTTGAAATTGCTATTACTGAAAGTTGAAATATATAGCAGTAGATCAAAATGCTTTTTTTTTGAATTTTTCCATTCTCATGCCAAGAATAGAAGACATAGTAGGCTTCCTTTCCAAACTCCAGCATATATCTGACAGGCCTGGCAACTCAGACAAAATTTGGAAAGCACACAAACTTTCTCACACACAATGGCAGAAAATGAGTGCATTCTACAGCTCTTTTTCATTGCTCTTTGCCAATTTGCAAATAGTCCCTTTTTATAGATATTTTGAATTATCATTGCATGCTAAATTTAAACATTCTTGAGGACATGTGTGGTTTTTAACAATATTCCTTTGGAAGATTGTATTAAAGGCCTTGGTCAGAAGGGCAGTATGAAAAGCCTCTTTATCTCATGATAACACGCACTGAAGCCAAATTTATACATATGAAGACCCATTTTCCTCTTCATTCCTTCTCTCTTCAGTGATTAAAATATCTAAAACGTAATACAGATATTACTGAGATTGCTTATGCTCATGTCCACATGGTGAGAAAATAGTCACATAGCTACACCCATATCATTAGTTATCATAAAAGATGTATTAACAGCCATCAATTAAAGTTAATTAAAATGTATCAAAGATATTTCACAGAGGTAGTTTTGAAGCACTGAATGTGACAATATACTTAGACTTCTTTTAAATAATAAAAAATATACAGAAATATTTACCATTTATTTTGTGTTTTTGACTATTTGACTCACAGGTATAAGTGAAAGTTCTATAAGACTTTTTAAAAATTGATTTAGATGACATTATTTAATGTACAAGTATACAAATATGAGCTGATGTTCAAATACATTCACAAAAATTAAATCTATATGATCTTTAAATCAAAGGGAGATATATTAAACTGTAAAAAGTTATATATCATAAAAATATTAGACAATATTATTTTTTATTTTCTTTCAAAATTCATCTCTATGTTACATGTCCTCCTAAGGATGAAAAACAAGAGGTTCCATTTGCATATAAACAAGCATTATTTGCTGGTTTTCATTTAATTCACAAGCTATTTCCAAGGTTTACTCTTTATAATCAATTGATGTTTACGCCAAGACTACAAATTAAAATATTCTGCTTCACTCACTTAATTTTTACAGAATTTTCAACTAGGTTTCAGGGATGATTAAGCAAAATAAATTGCTGTTACTTAAAGTTGATCTAAGAGATTTTTTAAAATTTTTCCATTAAACAACTATTTGAAATACAGATAAGAAGATTAAAACAAATCTAAACATATGTAAGATTTTCAAAAAAAGAAACTTTGAAATAAAAGTTCACAGAAAAAGATCAATCAAAAAACTCCCTGAAAAGGTTGGCATTTCAATTCTAAATGAATTTTTTAAAATAGTTATTGTTAGCATATTAAATTACTTAGATTCTAATACAGAAATTTTACCAAGTGCTGTGTGCATGTGTGTGTGTGTGTGTTTAAATTCCATCCTATCTGACTTCATAGGATTTCTTGAGCCTATGGTTTGTTGTTTTTTGAAAGTTTTGAAAATTCTTAACATTTTTCTCTTCAAATATTGTATCTACAAAATTCTTTTTCTCCTTATACTGTGAGAAGCAAACACTTATGTCAGAAGTTTACATCTTGTTCCTGATAACTTTTTGACTCTTGCGACTAAAATACCCGTCCCCTTCCCTCTTCTTTTTTTCCCTTTCCTTTGTTTTTTCTTTCCTTTCCTTTTCCTCTTCCTTCCTTCCTTCTTTCCTCTCTTCCTTGCTATAATGTTTCCATACTTTTGTTTACCTGGGACAATTCACTATATGCAGTAAAAGAGAATGTGGCTTTTGAGACTTAAATAGGCCTGGAGTCACCATTTCCTGTAGGCAGAAAGTAAACTCAGAAAGTGGCTTAGCAGCCGAGAAGGGCAAATTGTACAGTGTCTAACTACCGCACGGTAAAAAGGAAATAAAGAAAGATGACCCACACAGAGAGTGGAACAAAACATCTTCAGAGATAAACGGACCATGTTCCTCTTTCAGGGGACAAAAACAGTATCAAGAGAGATTTTTCTATTCCCAGGGTAAGATGCCCACTCAATGCCTCTCCAGAAGATCTTCAGAACTGTTTGGCTGTTTTCCATCTCCTTCCCCCACTTTAAAGGGCAGTTTCTATTGGCATTACTGTGTTGCTATTTCTCTAATTACACAGAATCCATGGTGGAGAGCTTGATGCTATCATTGTAAGGAATTTTTGTTCTTCTCTACGTTGACAAGATGAGTGAATTTTTAATGAGAAAAAGAGAATGAACTAAAGGGTATTTGATGAATTGAAAGGGGCATGGTTGTTAGACATTAATTAGCACTATGTACAAACATTTCATTTTTCTTTATTCGAGGTATGAGATAGGATTATACTTCCTTATTCCCCACGTTAAATTTCTCTAAGCGATTTACTTTACCTGATGAAATGCAGTTAGCAGTGCCACTGGTCCCTTTTGGTAGGATATTCAAGAGTCAGTGCAGAGCTTTCCGAGTTCTCAGTTCCCTTCATTCATGATCATTGCCGTAAAAGAGTTGCTCTCAGAGTCTGGTAGCCAGGAAGACAGCACAGAGCTGTGGATGCAGTGGGAGCAGAGAGAAATTGTTTTAAAACACAGATTTGCGGTTAGTACTTATTACAGCAAAATACAACTCGTTTGTACTGATGAAATTAAAGTTCCTTCTTGTAACTTTCCCTAAACTTAAAGTTTTCCCAAATTTTCAGTATCTATTGTAACACTATTTATTTAAGTAGACCTTACTTAATAGGTGCGCAAAACACGCACACATGCACCCTCACATATATATGGAAATGTGTATTTCAAATAAGAACAATCTATAGTTTTATATTAAATAAAAATATGTATTCTTAAAAATATTTTTTATAAAAAATAGTTAGATGTTTTAGAACATATTTACATTATATTTAAACAAGTTTGATGTTTTTAAAAAGATTTTTACCTAAAGTATCAATTTCTGGCCTGTGGTTCTCTTGTGTAAATGAGATGAGACTACTTTTCTTTCTTGTTTCACTTCATATGCAAATTTAAAAAAAAAGAAACTCAGCAAATATTCAGGGAATGTTTTGGGAAAAGCCCAGATTCACAGTTCTCACTTTCTTTAAATTTTCCACAGTAGTGTCTCAATAATAAAAATAAGCATAATGTAACATTGATTATGCTCAGCATTGTAAGAAAGGTTAACTTCAAGGACAGAGATTAGAGAAAAGACCGTCATATTCTGGGCAATTTGAGAAATCTCAGGAGCAGATGTGAGAGCATCTCAGAACAGTACAGAGGTAGCTGCCCCTGGTAGTTTCCTGCAATTCCTCTTTGGAATGGTCATCCAATATTAATACGACAGACAGGTATGATGGGAGAGCATTCAAAGTGCTAAGAGATGACTGACTCTCCAGGTTTCATGTTTAAACTCCTGACAAAGTCTGTCTCACTACCCTGCTCAACATACACTCACATCTCTGTAGATTCTTCATGGTCCCCTCATCTTCGAACATAGCCTTATTGAACAGAAATGCTTTCCTATAATCTATTATACTTTAAGTCATTACTGCCTGATGTGAATGCAATAAATTCATTACTAAGATAGAAATAAAATAGGACTGCTATAATTATAGAACCTTGTTTCAAATATCTAAAACAATTCTTTAAGGAAAGAAAACTAAAGTGTTAAACTATGTAGACATGGGGCAATAGTCTAAAGAAATGGTAAAGCTCAAATTAAATATTTAAAATTATAAGAAAATTTGGTATGGCTTTTATCACAATTTTTATTTCTTATACTTGAAATTAATAGTTAGAAATTGAAATGGAAAGTTATTGAAAATAAAAGCTATCCATTAAACAATGTATGAATACATAAAACAGAAGAGTAACAGATTCAGAACAAATCTCAAAAATTGAAGGGAAGACATAAATAAGGCCAAAAAATAATAGCTTATCATGTTACTGGTTGGGAAATCATATCATAAAAAATGTCACTTCTCATGAAATTAATATCCATCTGTTGCAATTTAAATCAGAATGCCAACAGAAAATTTTTCTTAGATGGAGGAGTACATGAAAACCTGACTCAAAAATTTAAGGCTTTTTGAAAACTCTGTGAAAATGTGGTGAGAAAATAATCAAAATAAGTAGTAAATGTAGAACTTGCTATATGCCAGCTAATTGTCTTATTGCTTTACCTAGACTAATTAATTTAAGCTTTTCAACAACCCTTTAATTAGATGCTATTATTTTCTTCATTTTACATATGAGAAATCTGAGTCTCAGAAAAGAATAAGAATTGTAGGTAAAACTTATTAAATCCTTTTTAAGTGTCAGATATGATTCTAAATGATATGCATAACCTCATTAATTCTCAAAATTCCGTGACATATGTAATATTACCATAATCAGTTTACAGATGAAGACACTGAGACACAGAAGGTAAGTAAGTACTTCTTCCAGTGTCAGGACGCCGGTTACTGGGTCAGTTTTGGGCCTTGACAGTCTGGTTCAGGCTCCTGCTCACTCTGTAATGTTGGTCACCATGTGAATTAATTTTCTGGAGTAATAGTTGAAGAACACTTATTACCAAATAATAAATAAAAACGTGGCCTTAAGATCACCATCACTATCATCATTTTTCAACTATCAAATATCCTTATTTAACTAAGCATAATAGATTATAGAGTAAGATGTATTTTTCCCCAGCTTTTGGTTTTTATTACTCTGGGGGAAGAATATTCACTCGCCATGGTTTACTTTATAGCCATGTATTTGCTGTGCTATTTCTGGCACATCGCTACCCAACTAAAGACCATATCCCCCAGCTTGTATGTCAATTGAGTGTAGTTATGTGACTATTTTCTCGCCATGTGGACATGAGCAGAAACAATCTCAGTAATATCTGGATTATATTTTTAAAAATCTGCACTGGGCATACCCTTCCCTCTTTTTTCATCTGGATGCCTCTGGCTATGATTGGAGAAGTCTTAGTTTTTACAGGTATAGGTTTGAGCTGCTTTGTTAGCCTGGACTCCTGGAACTTGGTGGCGCGGGGACGGCCCATCCACACTGACTGGCTACATTAGGAAGGAATAAAATTATATCCTGTGTGAGACACTGTGTTTAAGTATGCATGTGCACAAACAGGCACATTTAGTAATTATCCTAACTAATACCTGCCAGAAATCACTAATCTTCCCAGAGATTTCTATACATTTGAACAATTTCACTTGTCCTTGAAATCAAAGGGAAGTGGCAGCTCTAGACCAAAAGTATACTAGAGCTTCTCAAAAAGAAAAAAATGTGTAAAATTCTCAAGAGGGTTTCTAATTGGAGTCTGTTTATTACTTCATTATTGGGGGTTTGACTTAAATTATGCAATGTAATGTCAGCAATTAATTAATACTGATGTAATAAAGATTTAAGAGAGGTTTAAAAATTTTACTTTTGTGAGAACACTTGACATTTATAAAAGTAATTCAGTATTATTCCTCTTTTTTTGCAAGTCTCATGTCAAGTGGTAGTGCATTTTAATTAAAAAATAGGCTTTAAGCAAATCATGCCTTCTTTGAATAAGAAATGTGAAAAATAAAATATATTCCACATATTGTTTTTTGATTGAAATAAACTGGATTTCTAGTACCCATAACCTGATAATAATGTTTTATAATTTATGAATTTTGTGACTAAATTATAATATTATTCTTCCAAGACTGTTATTTTTGGTCATACAGCTATGCATAAAGTTACTGAATATTTCTGAGTTTTTCAAAAAATGTAAAGCATTGTATAAACTCATTGAAATATAAAACACAGTAAAAATTATAATAACTCCACTTTTACCACAGTTACGAGTTATTTAATATAGCATTTAGAGGTAGAATTGTAGGGTCATAGATTATTTGCTATAATTTTACTATAAATCAGTTTTATTGTGTTATGAAAGTGTTGTTAAGTTATTGTATTAGTGTTGTCCAGGTATTGGAATTTTTGCACATTCATCGCTGGCATTAATATTAAGTCAAATTGCTGGAAGAAAATCAAAATCATGCTAAATTTGTGATCAAAGTAGATAATACACAAGAATCACAATGAGGAAACTGGGTTCATTTTTTTTTTTACTAAACAATATGTCTACTATATAATTTTAGAAGTCATTTTAATTGCTTTGATTTACCATTTCTCCCATCTTTCAGAATTAGTAGGTCTTTAACTGAGATACTATGTGCCACATGAGACTTTTTACTATTACAGATGTGTGGTACACTAACAGGGCCTAAGCTATTCCTGAGATACTGCTCCCAGAGGCACGCAACTGTGTGGCACAGAAATACCTTGGCATGACAAAGTCTGTTTTGCATTTAATTTCCATTTTGAAAAGAAAGGTTTTGAATTTGCCTACCAATAATATATCATAAAGAGGAAAGTGAGAAAATGCAGTTAACTTAATATAGGTTCAAATAGAGCACAATTTGAAAGATTCAGTTTAGTAAGACTGAGAATAGTAGCACTTATACAACCATAGACATATTTGACATCACATATTGAAAGCATAGGATTCTGTGTAAATCAACTCTTACAGATCCATTATTTAACTGTATTTTAAAGAAACCAAAAAGCAAAGATAAATAAAAAGCATACATAAACATATATAAAATATAAAGCACAGAACTAGAAGTTTCAGAACTGGAAAACAGTATAGATGAAAGCAATGTAAGACAGAAGTTAATTCAGTCTAGAACAAAAACTTTCATTACCATGCTGGTGAAACATCTTTGATGTCCCTTATTAAAGAGCTAGAGTCACACATGTTGCAGATTTTTTTACACTGTTGCACTTAAATATGTTTAATAAATTGTATACAATTCTTTTGACAAAGTTCAGTCATTCTTAAGAAATTCTTATTTGTGGATATATGTACATGGTTGTGTCTTGCTTAAGTATCTCAACTTAAATTTCCACTAAGAATGATTCAACATAGAAATAGCTGGACTGTACAAATTCCTTGATTTTTATCATATGACTTCCCATGTCGAAGTAATAAAATGTATGCAAACATGACCCCTGTTTATTTTATTTTTTAATGGAATACATTTTGCATACAACTGTAGTGACACTTCAAAACAGCAAATGGTCCATATCATCAATATGCTTTTAATTTGAGTAAGTATGGTGGATTTGGCAATATGTCATTAAAACCTGAAAGGAAGTTGGATAATTAGATCAGTAAAGAGTAAGGAAAAATATGTAAATTAGATAATTTATTATGAAGTTTTCCTCTCCTTCAAATAACTTATTCCCTATTGCAGCTTTGTTTGTGGCGAAATTAACTGCATTTTCATCATGGTATAAACTCAAATATTTCTATTAATTGCTATTAAAATAGAAACTCTAGGAACCACAAGTCATTCACAACCATATAAATTACAGAATGCCCTCAATTATTGGTAAAAGATATTTGGCTAGAATATTTTAAACTTGAAAGAGTTTAGTCTCTAATGAAAGCAAAATACTGGAGTATGGAGTCCATGACTAGCATGAAAACTCCATTAAGTCATTCTTTTATCTGCTGTAAAAGGCATCCTTAACTATGGATGGTGTAGTTCCTGCCATTATGTACAGTCAGTAAGGAGGAAGAGAAGGAAGTCTCAGTTCCACCCTCTTAACAGTGCATTCCTGAGGATATTATGCAAATCTATTACTTAAAATGTATTGACTGGGAGGCGGAGCCAAGATGGCGGCATGAGTAAGACAGTGAGAATCTCCTCCCAAAAACATGTATTTTTGAAAATACAACAAATACAACCAATCCTAAAAGAGAGACAAGAACACACAGGACAATAGCCAGACTACATCCACACTAGTGAGAGCCCAGCACATGGTGAAAGGCGTAAGATACAAGCCGCAACCTGGCGGGACCCGAGTGCCCCTCACCCAAGCTCCTGGCAGAAGGAGAGGAGTCGGAGCTGGGAGGGAGAGGGAGCCCAGGACTGCTAAATGCCCAGCCCCAGCCATCCAGACCAGAGCACAGACACAGTGCATGTGTGGAGGGCTGGAAAACTAGGGAAACAGGACAGCAAGACCTGTGAGTGGGTCCCGAAGGTGATGCCCCTGTGACAAATAAAAGCGAGTGCTTTTTGAAAGTCTTAAAGAGACAGGGATGCCACAGCTGTACGGAAACAGTCCAGCAGCTGGAAATTCCAGGGCACTCAGGGTGCACTAACCCCCTGGGCAACAGCTCTGAGACCCCTCATGGAAGTAAACAGCCAAACAGCCCCACGTCCATTACCCCTCCGGGGCCCTGCCGTAGCAGATTAGCACAGCAAGGGAGCTTCTTCCATACCAGCCGGGCAAGATACAAAGACCAACAAAAGCCACTAGGGGTCGCAGTTGTCCCAGTAAAGAAAGGCCAGGAGCCAAGAGGAAAGCTGATAGACACGTCAATAGCACTCCACTGCACCTATCAACATGAAAAGGCAAAAAAATTTGATCCAGACAAGAATAACCCAGACAGCTTTGGCACATGCTACATTTTCCCCTGAGAAGGAACCTGGGGAGATAGATTTGACCAGTCTTCCAGAAAAAGAATTCAAAACAAAAGTCATAACCATGCTGATGGACTTGCAGAGAAATATGCAAGAACTAAGGAAGGAGAATACAGAAATAAAACAAGCTCTGGAAGGACTTCAAAACAGAATGAATGAGATGCAAGAGACCATTAATGGACTAGAAAACAGAGAACAGGAATGCAGAGAAGCTGATGCAGAGAGAGATAAAAGGATCTCCAGGAATGAAAGAATTCTAAGAGAGCTGAGTGACCAATCAAAAGAGAACATTATCCGCATTATAGGGGTACCAGAACAAGTAGAGAGAGAAAAAGGGATAGAAAGTGTCTTTGAAGAAATAATTGCTGAAAACTTCCCCAATCTAGGGGAGGAAATGACCTCTCAGACCACAAAGGTACACAGAATTCCCATGACAAGGGATTCAAGGAGGGCAACACCAACACACAAAATAATTAAAATGGCAAAGATCAAAGACAAGGACAAAGTATTAAAGGCAGCCAGAGAAAAAAAAAAAGGTCACCTACAAAGGAAAACCCATCAGGCTATCATCAGACTTCTCAACAGAAACCCTACAGGCCAGAAGAGAATGGCATGATATACTTAATGCAATGAAACAAAAGGGCCTCGAACCAAGATTCCTGTATCCAGCATGATTATCATTTAAATATGAAGGAGGGATTAAACAATTCCCAGACAAGCAAAAGTTGAGGGAATTTGCCTCCCACAAACCATTTCTACAGGGCATCTTACAGGGACTGCTCTAGATGGGAGCACTCCTAAAAGGAGCACAGAACAAAACACCCAACATATGAAGAAGGGAGGAGGAGGAATAAGAAGAAAGAGAAATAAAGAATCATTAGACTGTGTTTATAATCACTCAATAAGCGAGTTAAGTTAGACAGTAAGATAGTAAAGAAGCTAACCCTGAACCTTTGGTAACCACAAACTTAAAACCTGCAATGGCAATAAGTACATACCTTTCAATAATCACCCTAAATGTAAATGGACTGAATGCACCAATCAAAAGACACAGAATAACAGAATGGATAAAAAAGCAAGACCCATCCATATACTGCTTACAACAGACTCACCTGAAACCCAAAAACATACACAGACTTAAAGTCAAGAGATGAAAAAAGACATTTCATGCAAACAACAGAGAGAAAAAAGTAGGTGTTGCAATACTAGTATCAGACAAAACAGACTTAAAAAGAAAGAAAGTAACAAAAGATAAAGAAGAACATTACCTAATGATAAAGGGCTCAGTCCAACAAGAGGAAATAACCATTATAAACATATATGCACCCAATACAGGAGCACCAACATATGTGAAACAAATACTAACAGAAATAAAGGAGGAAATATAATGCAATGCATTCATTCTGGGAGACTTCAACACACCACTCACTCCAAAGGACAGATCCACCAGACAGAAAATAAGTAAGGACACAGAGGCACTGAACAACACACTAGAACAGATGGACCTAATGGACATCTACAGAACTCTACATCCAAAAGCAACAGGATAAACATTCTTCTCAAGTGCACATGGAACATTCTCCAGAATGGACCACATAGTAGGACACAAAAAGAGCCTCAGTAAATTCCAAAAGATTGAAATCCTACCAACCAACTTTTCATACCACAAAGGCATACAACTAGAAATAAACGGTACAAAGAAAGGAAAAAGGCTCACAAACACATGGAGGCTTAACAACACCCTCCTAAATAATCAATGGATCAATGACCAAATCAAAATTGAGATCCAGCAATATATGGAAAAAAACAACAACAACAACACAAAGCCCCAGCTAGTGTGGGACACAGCAAAAGCAGTCTTAAGACGAAAGTACATAGCAGTCCAGGCATATTGAAAGAAGGAAGAACAATCCCAAATGAATGGTCTAATGTCACAATTATCGAAATTGGAAAAAGAAGAATAAATGAGGCCTAAGGTCATCAGAAGGAAGAACTTAATAAAGATCAGACAAGAAATAAACAAAATTGAGAAGAATAAAACAGCAAATATAAATGAAACCAAGAGCTGGTTCTTCGAGAGAATAAACAAAATAGGTAAGCCTTTAGCCAGACTTATTAAGAGGAAAAGAGAGTCAACACATATTAACAGAATCAGAAATGAGAAAGGAAAAATCACGACAGACCACACACAAATACAAAGAATTATTAGAGAGTACTATGAAAACCTATATGCTAACAAACTGGGAAACCCAGGAGAAATGGACAACTTCCTAGAAAAATAAAACCTTCCAAGACTGACCCAGAAAGAAACAGAAAATCTAAACTGACCAATTACCAGCAATGAAATTGAAGCGGTAATCAAAAAACTACCGAAAACCAAACCCCCGGCCAGATGGATTTACCTTGGAATTTTATCAGACATACAGAGAAGACATAATACCCATTTGCCTTAACGTTTTGCAAAAAATAAAAGAGGAGGGAATACTCCCAAATTCATTCTATGAAGCCAACATCACCCTAATACCAAAACCAGGCAAAGACCCCACTAAAAAAGAAAACTACAGACCAATATCCCTGATGAACATAGATGCAAAAATACTCAACAAAATATTAGCAAACCGAATTCAAAAATACATCAAAAGGATCATACACCATGACCAATTGGGATTCATCCCAGGGATGCAAGGATGGTACAACATTCGAAAATCCATCAACATCATCCACCACATCAATAAAAAGAAAGACAAAAACCACACGATCATCTCCGTAGATGCTGAAAAAGCATTTGATAAAATTCAACATCCATTCATGATAAAAACTCTTAACAAAATGGGTATAGAGGGCAAGTACCTCAACATAATAAAGGCCATATATGATAAACCCACAGCCAACATCATACTGAACAGTGAAAAGCTGAAAGCTTTTCCTCTGTTATCAGGAACAAGACAGGGATGCCCACTATCCCCACTGTTATTCAACATAGTACTGGAGGTCCTAGCCACGACAATTAGACAAAACAAAGAAATACAAGGAATCCAGATTGGTAAAGAAGAAGTTAAACTGTCACTATTTGCAGATGACATGATATTGTACATTAAAAACCCTAAAGACTCCTCTCCGAAACTACTAGAGCTAATATCAGAATTCAGCAAAATTGCAGGATACAAAAGTAACACACAGAAATCTGTGGCTTTCCTATACACTAACAATAAACTAATAGAAAGAGAAGTCAGGAAGACAATTCCATTCACAATAGCATCAAAAAGAATAAAATACCTAGGTATAAACCTAACCAAGGAAGTGAAAGACCTATACCCTGAAAACTATAAGACACTCTTAAGAGAAATTAAAGAGGTCACTAACAAATGGAAACTCATCCCATGCTCTTGGCTAGGAAGAATTAATATCATCAAAATGTCCATCCTGCCCAAAGCAATACAGATTCCATGCAATCCCTATAAAATTACAGACAGCTTTCTTCAATGAACTGGAGCAAATACTTCAAAAATTCATATGGAAACACCAAAGACCCCGAATAGCTAAAGCAATCCTGAGAAGGAAGAATGAAGTGGGGGGATCTCACTACCCAACTTCAAGCTCTACTACAAAGCCACAGTAATCAAGACAATTTAGTACTCACACAAGAACAGAGCCACATACCAATGGAACAGAATAGAGACTCCAAACATTAGCCCAAACATATATGGTCAACTAATATTCGATAAAGGGGCCATGGACATACAATGGGGAAATGATAGTCTCTTCAACAGGTGGTGCTGGCAAAACTGGACAGCTACATGTAAGAGAATGAAACTGGATCACTGTCTAACCCCATACACAAAAGTAAATTCAAAATGGATCAAAGACTTGAATGTAAGTCATGAAACCATAAAACTCTTAGAAAAAACGTAGCCAAAAATATCTTAGACATAAACATGAGTGACCTCTTCTTGAAAATATCTCCCCAGGCAAGGGAAACAAATGCAAAAATGAACAAATGGGACTATATCAAGTTGAAAAGCTTCTGTACAGCAAAGGACACCATCAATAGAACAAAAAGGTATCCTACAGTATGGGAGAATATATTCGTAAATGACAGATCTGATAAAGGGTTGACATCCAAAATATAT
This sequence comes from Manis javanica, assembly GCF_040802235.1. Taxonomy (NCBI): domain Eukaryota; kingdom Metazoa; phylum Chordata; class Mammalia; order Pholidota; family Manidae; genus Manis; species Manis javanica. The sequence continues at coordinate 26,001,531 of NC_133169.1, forward strand.
AAAGAGCTCACACACCTCAAGAAACAAAAAGCAAATAACCCAATTAAAAAATGGGCAGAGGAGCTGAATAGACAGTTCTCTAAAGAAGAATTTCAGATGGCCAACATGAAAAGATGCTCCACATCGCTTGTCATCAGAGAAATGCAAATTAAAACCACAATGAGATATCATCTCACACCAGTAAGGATGGCTAACATCCAAAAGACAAACAAGAACAAATGTTGGTGAGCTTTTGGAGAAAGGGGAACCTTCCTACACTCCTGGTGGGAATGTAAATTAGTTCAATCATATGGAAAGCAGTATGGAGGTTCCTCAAAATGCTCAAAATAGAAATACCATTTGACCCAGGAATTCCATTTCTAGGAATTCACCCTAAGAATGCAGCGCTCCAGTTTAAAAAGACAGATGCACCCCTATGTTTATCACTGCACTATTTACAATAGCCAAGATATGGAAGCAACCTAAATGTCCATCAGTAGATGAGTGGATAAAGAAGATGTGGTACATTTAAAACTAAATACACAATGGAATATTACTCAGCCCTAAGAAAAAAACAAATCCTACCATTTGCAACAACATGGATGGAGCTAGAGGGTATTATGCTCAGTGAGATAAGTCAGGCGGAGAAAGACAAGTACCAAATGATCTGACTCATATGTGGAGTATAAGAACAAAAGAAAACTGAAGGAACAAATCAGCAGCAGAAGCACAGAACTCAAGAATGGACTAATAGTTACCAAAGGGAAAGAGACTGGGGAGGACGGGTGGGAAGGGAGGGATAAGGGCTGGAAGAACAGAAAGGGGTCATTACTCTTAGCATGTATAGTGTTGGTGGGGCACGGGGAGGGCTGTGCAACACAGAGAACACAAGTAGTGATTCTACAGCATCTTACTATGTTGATGGACAGTGACTGTGAATGGGGATGTGGGGGGGACTTGTTGAAGGGGGGAGCCTAGTAAACATAATGTCCTTCATGTAATTGTAGATTAATAATATCAAAATAAAAAAAATAAAAATAAGTAAATAAAATGTATTGACTGGGATTTAACCTCATGCTCATTTTCATCACAAAGAAGATTTAATCCTGAGAAGCAAAGTGTCTTTTCCGTTTAGACAATAATGTATTCTGTGAAATATCAGGGTTCTGACAAAAATGAAGCTGGGGAGAATGGACATCAGAAGGTTACCAGCTTGCTGCCAAAACCAGAGAAAGTTGTCTTCATTGCAGGCCTTTAAGTAACAATTCAATGTCCCAAAACTAGGTTGAAAATAAACTTCTAAGAATCTCTGATTTGGAAAGCAGATTGAGTGGGCCTGAAAAAAATCTTCCCTATCCAAGTTGAGACACAAAGGAAATTTAATGTAGAATTTAAAAATTAACCTTAATATTGATGAAAGTTAAATTGGACCCTCTCCTGATAGCTGAGACACTGAAGGTGGAAAAAATAAGTGAAATCCCCCAAACTATGGACTTGTAAAAATTGAGATGTATCCAAATGATGAAGGTAGGCAAATTAATGCAGTATATTTATTGGTGATATTTCTAGTATGACATTCAAATAGAAAATGCCCAAAATATAATGCATAGCTTACTGAATTATCACAAAGTAAACACAATCAGATCTAGAAATAAGGGATGAAAAACATGCCGTAAATTCTCTACCTCATGTGTGCTTCTGATCACTACCTACTGCCTTTATTATTATTTTTTGTCTGTTTTTGAACTTTGTAGGAATAAAATAATTTAGTATATGTTATTTTGTTTTTGTTGGTTTCATTAATATTTTCTTTGCAAGAGTCATACATGTTTTTGAACATAACAATACTATGATTATTTGCACTACAGTGTAGTATTCTGATAAATATTTATATCACTATACTTGAAATAAATTTTATGGTTGTTCTCAACTTTTGTATAGAATTAAACTATTTCTAAAGTTTCTATTTTAATACCATGATTTTTGAAGCATCAACATTTTAAATTTTACTTTAACAATGATATAAGTAGTTATTCAACATTAAAATTAAAACAATTCTACTAAAATGCAGCTAGGTTCATGTTTCTTTTCCATATAATCAATCTGCTTTCCTTCACCAAAGAAATAATTATTAATTACCCTCAATCTTTTGTTTATCATGCCCTTGCTTTATATACTATATGTCTCAACACAAAAAGAGTTTCATAAAATATTTAGATTAGTAAGATAGACATTAATTATTAGTTATTTAAAACTAAGTATAAAGAAAATAATATTTATAAAAATTTACTTTTCCGCTCAATATTATAGTATAAATATTCACCCATATTTTTGAGTGTTGTTTTACGCATCTTCAAGCTAGTATTGTGTCCCAATCTATTTATATATATATTTCTGTTTCTCAAAGATTTTACTGTTTCCAGATTTTTGTAAAAACACATTTCCATGAACTAAAAGAGGTTACCACCAACATTAAGATATCTTCTTAAAGCAACTTTCAAAATGATAACATTTGTACATCTAATTATTGACATAAGAATACTATATTTTGTGTGTATAAAAATTGAGCAGAAAACAAAAACTAAAAAAAAGGCATGTCAATTAGGAAATTGGTTTTCAAATGTCAAGCATAGTCTTTAAAAAATGATTAAAATAACTTAAATGTTAAAATTTATAACATAATAACCAAAGACTTGGAAATATAGCATAATGGAATTTACTGTCCAAGTTACTAAGATTAGGGGTTGTGATTTGGCTTGTGAGTAATGCCTGAATGTCAGTGAAGCAGGTTTCGGTCCAGGTAAACAGCAAAATAGGATGTAATATAATAGGAACTGAAGGATTCTGGGAAGATGGTGGAATAAGAAGCAAGAATAATCTTTCTCCTCATCAAGACAACAATTTCACTGGCAGTCTGTTTGATGTAACTATTTTGGAACTCTGAAGTTTACTTAAGGCTTTTAACTTCCAGGGCATAGCTTGGATGGTAAATTGTGGTTAATTCTGGTCAATTTCATAATTTACTACAGCATCAGCAACCCTTCCCCCACCTGTCAGGCCTGTGGCAGGCACTTTTGCATATATTCCAGAAGCAGCTTGCACACAATTTGTGAGACTAATTGGGTCAAAAGAACCTTGTCACTCAAATATCAAGAGATATGTGTTCTGATTACTGATTGCTGCTTCTAATATCAGAGGTGCAAAGAGACAAATGACCATTTTTTGCACTTCTCTTATTGTTGTAAGCCTCTCTTCTTCAGGCTGAAGGGAGATTTAAAGGGACAAAGTTCTTTCTTTCCCCATCCTTATCATAATCACTTTAAATGTAATTAAATTCTCCAATTAAAAGACAGATTGGCAGAATGGGTAAAAAAAAAAATAAGACCCAACCATATGCTACCTAAAGAGGCTCACTTTAGGTCCAAATACCTAGGTCTATTTCTCTGAATACTGGATAGAAAAACCAAACAGAAGGCAACTAAGGAAATAGAGGACTTAAAGAACATAATAAGCCAATTAGATCTAACAGAAATATACAGAATACTTACCCAGACGACAACAGAATAAAGGTTTTTCTCAAGTGTGCAAGGGACATTTTCCAGGATGGACCAAAAATTGAAACAATGGAAAAATAATATTCCATGAGCAGGACAACATCAGTCAAACAAATATCATATGAAATAGTTTTAAATAAAAATGTAATGAGACAAAGAAGGACATTATATATTAATAAAAATACAATGCAACAATAAGATATAATGATTATAAACATTTACATACCTAGTAATAGACAATCAAAATATATGAAGCGAAAGTTTATAGAATTAAAGGGAGAATATACAGTTCTAAAATAGTAATTGGAAATTTCAATATACAACTCTGCATACTGGATAGAAAAACCAGACAGAAGGTAACTAGGGAAATAGAGAACTTAAAGAACACAATAAGCCAATTAGATTTAACAAATATACAGAATACTTACCCAGAGGACAACAGAACAGAGATTTTTCTCAAGTGTCCAAGGGACATTTTTCAGGATGTTTGTTAAGCCACAAATTAAGTTTCAGTAGACTTAAAAATATAGTATTACACAAAGTATCTTTTCTGACCATATTGTGATGAAGCTAGATATAAATAACAGAAGGAAAACTGAATAATTAACAAATTTGTGGAAATTAAACAACATATTCTTAAACAGCCCATAGAAAAATAAGAAATTACAAAGAAAATTAGAAAATACTTAGAAACACATGAAAACAAAAATTCAGTATACCAACACAAGATTGAGAAAAAAAACAATGAATGTTAAGGGAGAAATTGATAGTTATGTTTACATTAAAAAAAATCAAGAAAGATTCAAATCAACAGCCTACCCACAAAGTAAAGAACTAGAAAATGAATAAGAGTGAGCCCAAAGCTAGCAGAAGAAAAAAATAATAATAAAGATTCAAGCAGAGAGAAATGAGGTCAAAAACAGAAAATTTATAGAGAAAATCAATGTAACCGAAAATTGTTCTTAAAAAAGATCAACAAAACTGACAAAACCTTTAGCTGGCTGGACTAAGACAAAAGAAGTCTGAAATGATAAAATCAGAAATGAAGGTGGAACATTACTATAAAATTTTCAGAAATAAAAAGGATTATAATAGATACTATGAGGGTTTGTGCACCAGCACATTAGATAACCTACGAGAGATAGATACATTCTTAGAAACATAAAACCTACTCAGACTGAATCAGAAACAAAAAATAGAACTAGACTTCTAACACTAAGGAGATTGAATCGGTAGTTTAAAATCCCCTCAAAAGAAAAATCCTGGACTGGATGACTTTACTGGTGAATTCTTTTTACTAACATTCTTTTCAAGCTTTTCCAAAAAAAAAAAATAATAATTAAAAAGAGGGTAGCTCCAAACTCATTCTTTGAGTCCAGCATTATCCTAACAACAAAATCAAAGACATTACAAGGAAACAAGATTACAGATCAATATTCCTTATGCATACTGATGCAAAATTCCACAACTGAATACAGCAGCTTATTAAAAGGATTATTTACCATTACTGAGTGAGATTTATCCCTGAAATGAAAAGATATTTCAACATACAAAATCAACATAATATACCTTATTTATGGAATAAAAAGGGAATATTATCATCTCAATTGATGTAGAAAAAGCATTTGACAAAACTCAAAACTTTCTCATCATAAAAATATTCAACAAAGTAGGAAAAGAAACTACCTTAAAATAATAAAAAGCTACATATGAAAACTCAGTGAAAGACTTAAAGATTTTCCTCCAATATCAGGAACAAGGCAAGAATACCAATTTTAATCACTTCTACTCAACATGGTACTCAAAATTCTAGCCATAGATATTAGGCAAGAAAAAGAAATAAAATTCACTGAAATTAGAAAGTAAGGAATAAAGTTAATTATATTCCACATACCCTACCATAAAAAAAAATATTAGATAAGAATAAAGTTAATGAAAAAAGTGAACAGTTTGTACAATGAAAACTACAAAACATTGCTGAAAGAAATTGAATAAGACATAAACAAATGGAAACATATCTTGTGTATATGTATTGGAAGACTTAATATTGCTTAGATATCAATACTACTACCCAAAGCAATCTACAGATTCAATGCAAAGCCTATCAAAATCCTAATGACATTGTTTTACAGAAATAGAAAATTTCACCTGAATTTTCCATAGGGAACCAGAATAGCCAAAACAATTTTGAAAAATAAGAATAACGCTTGAAAACTCAAACTTCCTGATTTCAAACTTACTACAAAACCACAGTAATCAATCAAAACAGTATAGTACTGGCATAAAGACAAATAGACCAATCAAATAGAATTGAGAGCCCAGAATAGAACATTCACATATGTAGTCAAACAACTTTTGACAAGAATGCCAGACAATTCAATGAAAAGAAAAAGTATTTTCACCAAAAAGTTCTGGGAAATTGGATATCAAGAGGCAAATGAATGAAGTTGGACATTTACTTAACACCATATACAAAAGTTAAAATGGGTCAAAGACCTAAATAAGGGAGCTAAAACTATGAAATATAGGGTAAAAGCTTCACATTGTTTTTGGCAATGCATAGACAACAAAAGAAAAAATGGATTTAAAGAACATTTTAAACCATTGTTCATCAAATGACACTATCAACAGAGTGAAAAGAACTCACACATGAGAGAAATATTTGCAAATCGTGTATCAGATAAGTGATTTGCATCTAGAATGTACAGAGAGAACTCTTAAAACTCAACAATGAGAATACTAACAACCCAATTCAGAATGGGCAAAGGCCTTGATAAGCATTTCTCAAAAAAAGATATACAAATGACCAATGAGCACATGGAAAGATAGTTAACTTTAATCATGAGATAATGCAAATCAAAACTGCAATTAGATACCATCTCATAACACTTAGGATTTTTTTTTTTTTAAGCAGAAAATAACAAGTGTAGCTAAGGATGTGGAGAAATTGGAACTGTTCATTGCTGGTAGGAATGTCAAATGGAACAGCTGGGAAACAGCATGGCAGTTCTTCAAAACATTTTAAATAGAATCATTACATATCTGATACAACAATTCTACTTCTGGGTATATACTCAAAAAACAGAAAGCAGATTTTTAAAGGGATAATTGTGCACCCACGTTCATGGAAGAATTTTTCATAATAGCAAAATGTGTAAGTAACCCAGTGTCCACTGGCAGATGAATGAATAAGTGAAATGTCATACACACACACACAAAATGAAACATTATTGATCTTTAAAGAGGAAGGAAGTTGTCATACATGCTACAACAATGGATGAATCTTGAGAACATTTGCTAAGTGAAATAGATCAGTTATAAAAAGACCAATATATGATTCCTTTTATATGGCATGTTTAGAGTATTCAAAGCTAGAGACAGAAAATAGAACAGTGACTGCTAGACTATGGGTGGAAGAGGAAATGAGTTTTTATTTAATGGGTATAGATTTTCAGTTTTGTAAGACAAAGAGTTCTGGACATGGATGCTTGTGATGGTAACACATTATGAATGTATTTATTACCACTGAACTGTGCATTTAAAAATGGTCAAGTTGGTAAATTTTATGTTATGTGCTTTTCAACACAATAAAATATTGGGAAAAATAGACTGGGCATTAACTGTAATCAAAATATATCATTTTACAAAGATAAATGAACATTTTTTGGATAGCCTGATGTTCTGGTCTACACAATTATTATTGATAAAATACATATTCATCAAGCTAACATGGCATCATCTGTACAAGTGACCCTTAAATACTAATTACATCCCTACTGACAAAAGGGCATATAAATATAAATGTCATGAGCTATTTTGCAAGAGCAGGCTGTAAATTCATTCAAGTTTAATGGCAAATGGCTGATTGTTCTTTCAGGATCATTGAAGGAAGTGGGAAAATAGTGAATTTAAAATGAAAAAGTTGGAGTTTGGGTTAAATTTGCTCAATTTTAGATTCATCAATTAGGCTTTGAAATAATTTGTCTAGAAACAAGACAGAATGCTTTTTCACAAATTTTCAAAGAAAATATAATAACATTTTAAGATTGTTTTTGTTTGGAGCATTTCTAATGACAGTAACAGGTTGAGCTCTATGTATTTGTAAACTATTTGACTTCATGATATATGATTTCACTGGAGATTTTATAACAAGGTTATGGTATTTTCACTTTTCAAACTCATTATTTTATTATATCATCTGAGCTCTCACATAATGTTTTTTATTCTAAAATAAGAATGTCAGCAGTTTGTTCCATTTTCATAATGAGCTACAATTATCCTATATTAGAAAGAGAAGATTTTTACTTTCTGATGTCAGATTTTTTTTTAATGATTCCCAACTACATGCAAGGGTATAATTTAATTTTTGCTGACATCATAAACTATATGAGTTCAGCATAAGTAGTTTATGAATGACAGGGGAACAATTAAGTTAAATTACATCCTAAAGATTTATTAAAACAGAATAAAAGGTTTAAAAAAAGTCTTCTACTGAAATTCAAATAATGCATTTTCTACAGAAAGGGTAGTGAGTCAGAATATCTTCCCTACAGAGTGATTATTTCATAAGTAAGATTTAGATAGTTTGAGAGATATTTATTCTATAATGTGAAGCATTAATTTTCATGCAATTAGTATATGGTCACAGGTTCTATTTTAAATATTTTAAATATATTGCCCTTTTGTTAATTTTTCTTCACTATTTAAAATTCTCTGTAAAAATCACAAATCATATATGTAGCATTTTTTTAAATCTTGTCATTTGCAAATTGAAAACACCATATCCCTCATACTAACACTAACAGTATATTACTTTTTGATGAATAGTAAGCAGATCATGTAAGATAAAACATGCGGTTACATCACATAATCATATTCTAAACTGTGAAGGTTCCTTTATTTCTTTAAAGATCACTTTATCCTTCTACAATTAGCAATGGACACTTTGCCAAAGGGTTTACGTGAAATTATGGTTGTATGGACAATATTTGTTTTGTATACAACAATTCAACCATCACAGTGAAACAGAAGCCTTATTGTGTCAATGCCTCCTTCTAAATAGCTTATAATTTTATACCCTACTCTTCATTTTCATTCCCAATGCTAGTCTGATTCACAATAACTCTCATCAAAAGTTTTATACTTTCTCCTTCTTTGTTACCATTTGTCTTCCTAATAGACAGATCAAGTCTATTTCAAAATCATCAATGCCTCTTCATTTCTCATATATAAATCCAAAACATAGCAGGGTATATAATATTATGAAAGATATATTTGTAACACCTACCAGGTCTGGTGTCCTGTTAATCCACGGAGATAAAAAAAAAAGCAAGATAACCATAAATTGTCAATATTATGAGTCTTGATAATTAACTCGTGGATACTTCATACCATACACAATCCTCATTTCAGGCCTGAATAAATCTTGGGTATTGTAGGAATTGAGTGGCCAAATAAATGAACATTACTACTTCATTATGCACTTTCTCCTTTATTAGGCACTAAGGATACATTTTTCAGATTGCTAAGCAATTCCACAACTAATCACTAATTCAGCCTCTAAATTCTACATGATTAACATAGAATTTTTTAGAGTAAAATGATGAGACAAACACCATTGTTTCTAATCTACATATTTTAATATCAAAATATTATGGCTTCAACTGCCCAACAGTTTTGATTTCCTTATCTTTTGGTGGATATTGTGCAGTTCTGATGAGCACCCAAGCAATACAGATAAGGTGGTGTTTACAGCAGAAAGAAAAATAGTCTATTAGCTGTGAAAACCTTGTGGATCTGCACCATCCCTTTCTACTTTCCACAATCTATGGAAGTAGAGCCCATTCTCTTATTAAAAGTGCATCTCCCTGTTTGAACCCTGAATCTCCATATTATCTTTGGTTATTCCTAGTCCTCTATATTTGGTGTGTTTCTCTCATCCTATTCTACTCATTGTCATTTAAGTATACATGGAGTTCTCCCATTTTGTATGAAGATCATCTCTTTACTTTTATATGCTACTCTGGTTGTTGACATTTCTACTGTTTACATTTTAGAACCAACTTTGTTAAATAGATTTTCTACATTCAATCTATTTTTTCCTCATATTCATTCCTAAATTCACTAAATCTGGGTATGCCTTGCAATACACAGTGAAGTTATGCTCAGGGAATCCAAAGGCTTTTGTTCTTCAAACTTGCTTTGCTTTTCTAATTTGACATATTTGGAGGAAAAACCACTCTGAGTTTTTCTAGACTGATAGATAGATCATAGAAATATCTGCTTCATAGTTTGTACAAATGTCTTATAATACTTCAAACTCAAAGTAGTCAAAAAAATAATAATAATAATGGAGAAATGTGGGACTCACATATAAATCAAGTATAAAAATCAAACGAATATTCATATTTGACCTGATTGTTTATAGTTCATAACGTGTGATCAAAACCGAAAGTTTCTGTGATGACTGCCCTTGTACTGTTCACCATGTAAGAACTTATTCACTATGTAAGAACTTGTTCACCATGTAAGAACTTGTTCGTTATGCTTCAGAAGATTGGAGACTGACGAAAATTAGGCTGGGGGTGGATTAATGATTGTGCATTGAGCATTGACTCCCCTATACAGAAATTTATTGTTGTTAACAACCATTTGATCAATAAATATGAGAGATGCCCTCTCAAAAAAAAAAAAAAAGAAAAAAAAGTGAGTTGATCATTGATATGGTTTGGATGTTTATGTCTCCTTTCAGACATCTCTTTTGAAATCCTAATGCACATTGTGATGGTACTAGGAGATGGAGTCTTTTGAAAGTACTCCGGTCAGGAGGGTGGAAACCCTATAAATAAGATCAGTGCTTTCATAAACGCCACCCCAGAGTGCTCCCTTCTGCTTTTGACATCAGTGGGCACAGAACTGGCGACCTGCAACTAGAAGAGTTCTCACTATGCACAGATCATGCTGGCATTCGCATCTTGGACTTCCAGTCTCCAGAACTGTAAGCATTTTTTAAATGCTGTCTGCCATTTTTTAAATTTTGATATCATTAATATACAAGTACTTGAACATTATGGTTACTAGACTCCCCCTATTATCAAGTCCCCCCACATACCCCATTACAGACACTGTCCATCAGCACAGTAAGATGCTATAGAATCATTACTTGTCTTCTCTGTATATACTGCCTTCTCCATGTCCCCAAACCCCTACATTACGTGTGCTAATCGTAAAGCCCCATTTCCCCCTTATTCCTCCCTTCCCACCCATCCTCCCCAGTCCCTTTCCCTTTGGTAACTGTTAGTCCATTCTCGGGTTCCGTGATTCTGCTGCTGTTCTGTTCCTTCAGTTTTCCTTTGTTCTTATACTCCACAGATGAGTGAAATCATTTGCTGCTTGTCTTTCTCTGCCTGGCTTATTTCACTGAACATAATACCCTCTAGCTCCATCCATGTTGTTGTGAATGGTAGGACCTGTTTTCTTCTTATGGCTGAGTAATATTCCACTGCGTATATGTACCACATCCTCTTTATCCATTCATCCACTGATGGACACTTATGTTGCTCCCATTTCTTGGCTATTGTAAATAATGCTGCAATAAACATAGGGGTGCATATGTCTTTTTCAAACTTGGCTGCTGCATTCTTAGGGTAAATTCCTAAGAGTGGAATTCCTGGATCAAGTGGTATTTCTATGTTGAGTTTTTTGAGGAACCTCCATACTGCTTTCCACAATGGTTGAACTAGTTTACATTCCCACCAGCAGTGTAGGATGGTTCCCCTTTCTCCACAACCTTGCCAACATGTGTTGTTGCTTCTCTTTTGGATGGTGGTGATCCTTACTGGGGTGAGGTGATACCTCATTGTGGTTTTAATTTGCATTTCTCTGATGATCAGGGATGTGGAGCATCTTTTCATGTGCCTGTTGGCCATCTGGATTTCTTACTTGGTGAACTGTCTGTTCAGCTCCTCTGCCCATTTTTTATTGGATTATTTGCTTTTTGTTTGTTGAGGTGAGTGAGCTTTTTATATATTTTGGATTTCAACCCTTTATCGAATCTGTCATTTATGAATATATTCTCCCATACTGTAGGGTACCTTTTTGTTCTACTGATGGTATCCTTTGCTGTACAGAAGCTTTTTAGTTTGATATAGTCCCACTTGTTCATTTTTGCTATTGTTTACCTTGCCCAGGGAGATATGTTCATAAAGAAGTTGCTCATGTTAATGTCCAAGAGATTTTAGCCTATTTTTTTTCTAAGAGTTTTATGGTTTCATGACTTACATTCAGGTATTTGATCCATTTTGAGTTTACTTTTGTGTACGGGGTTACACAATAGTCCAATTTCATTCTCTTACATGAAGCTGTCCAGTTTTGCCAACACCAGCTGTTGAAGAGGCTGTCATTTCCCCATTATATATCCATGGTTCCTTTATCATATATTAATTGACCATATATGTTTTAGTTTATATCTGGACTCTCTAGTCTTTTCCACTGGCCAATGGGTCTGTTCTTGTTTCAGTACCAAATTGTCTTGATTACTGTGACTTTGTAGTAGAGCCTGAAGTCAGGGAGCATAATTCCTCCAGCTTTATTCTTCCTTCTCAGGATTTCTTTGGTTATTTGGAGTCTTTTGTGGTTTCACATGAATTTTAGAACTATTTACCTTAGTTCATTGAAGAATGCTATAGGTATTTTGATAGGGATTGCACTGAATCTGTAGATTACTTTAGGCAGGTTGGCCATTTTGACAATATTAATTCTTCCTAGCCAAGAGCATGGGATGAATTTCCATTTATTAGTGCCCTCTTTAATTTCTTTAAAGAGTGTCCCATAGTTTTCAGGGTATAGGTCTTTCACTTCCTTTATTAGGTTTATTCCTAGGTATTTTATTCTTTTTGATGCAATTGTGAGTGGAATTTTTTCCTTATTTCTCTTTCTGCTAGTTCATCATTAGTGTATAGAAATGCAACATATTTCTGTGTATTAATTTTATATCCTGCAACTTTGCTGAATTCAGATATTAGATGTAGTAGTTTTGGAGTGGATTCTTTAGGGTTTTTTATGTACAATATCATGTTATCTGCAAACAGGGGCAATTTAACTTCTTCCTTGCCAATCTGGATGCCTTTTATTTCTTTGTGTTGTCTGATTGCCATGGCTAAGAACACCAGAACTATGATGAATAAAAGTGGAGAGAGTGGGCATCCTTGTCTTGTTCCCAATCTTAAAGGAAAAGTTTTCAGCTTCTCGCTGTTAAGTATAATGATGGCTATGGGTCTGTCATATATGGCCTTTATTATGTTGAGGTACTTGTCTTCTATACCCATTTTTTTGACACTTTTTATCATGAATGGATGTTGAATTTTGTCAAATGCTTTTTCAGAATCTATGGAGATGATCATGTAGTTTTTGTACTTCTTTTTGTTGATGTTGTGCATGATGATGGATTTTTGAATGTACCATCCTTACATCCCTGGGATGAATGCCACTTGATCATGATGGATGATTTTTTTGATGTATTTTTGAATTCAGTTTGCTAATATTTTGTTGAGTATTTTTGCATCTATGTTCATCAGGGATATTGGTCTGTAATTTTCTTTTCTTGTGGTGTTTTTGCCTGGTTTTGATATTAGAGTGATGTTGGCCTCATAGAATGAGTTTGGGAGTATTCCCTCTTCTACTTTTTGGAAAACTTTAAGGAGAATGTGAATGTGTATTAGGTCTTCAAAGAATGTTTGATAATATTCAGCAGTGAAACCGTCTGGTCCAGGTGTTTTGTTCTTAGCTAGTTTTTTGATTACCAATTCAGTTTCTTTGCTGGCAATTGGTCTATTCAGATTTTCTCTTTCTTCCTGGGTCAGCTTTGGAAGGTTGTATTTTTCTAGGAAGATGTTGATTTCTTCTAGGTTATCCAGTTTGTTACCTTATAATTTTTCTTAGCATTCTCTAATAATTCTTTGTTAGTGTCCGTGCTGATTTTTCGTTTCTCATTTCTGATTCTCTTTTTTTCTTGATTAATCTTGCTGGTCTTTATCTGTTTTGTTTATTTTCCCAAAGAACCAGCTCCTGCTTTCATTAATTCTTTCTATTGTTTTATTCTTCTCAATTTCAATTATTTCTTCTTTAATCTTTATTATATCCCTCCTTCTGCTGACTTTGGGTATCATTTGTTCTTCCTTTTCTAGTTTCATTAATTGTGAGGTTAGACTGTTCATTTGGGATTGTTCTTCTTTCCTGAGGTATGCCTGTATTGCAATATATTTCCCTCTTAGCACGGCCTTCACTGCATCCCACAGATTTCATGTTGTTGAATTATTGTTATCATTTTTCTCCATGTATTGCTTGATCTCTGTTTTTATTTGGTCATTGATCTATTGCTTATTTAGGAGCATGTTATTAACCCTCCTTGTATTTGTGGGCTTTGTCATTTTCTTTGTGTAATTTATTTCTAGTTTCATACCTTTGTGATCTGAGAAGCTGGTTGGTACAATTTCAATCTTTTTGAATTTACTGAGGCACTTTTTGTGGCCTAATATGTGATCTATTCTTGAATATGTCCCATGTGCACTTGAAAAGAATGTGTAACCTATTGTTTTTGGATAGAGTGTTCTGTAGATATCCTTTAGGTCCATCTGTTCAAATACATTGTTCAGTTCCTCGGTCTCTTTACTTCTTTTCTGTCTGGTTGATCTGTCTTTTGGAGTAAGTGGTGTGTTGAAGTCCCCTTAAATGAATGCATTGCATTCTATTTCCCCCTTTAATTCTGTTAGTATTTGTTTCACACATGTAGGTGATCCTGTGTTGGGTGCATAGATATTTATAATAGTTATATCCTCTTGTTGGACTGATCCCTGTGTCATTATGTAATGTCCTTCTTTGCCTCTTGTGACTTTCTTTGTTTGGAAGTCTATTTTGTCTGATACAAGTACTTTAACTCCTGCTTTTTTCTCCCTGTTAATTTTATGAAGTATCTTTTCCATCCCTTTACTTTCAGTCTGTGTATGTCTTTGGGTTTGAAGTGAGTCTCTTGTAGGCAGAATATAGACGGATCTTGTTTTTTAATCTATTCAGTGACTCTATGTCTTTTGATTGGTGCTTTCAGACCATTTATATTTAGGGTGGTTATCGATAGGTATGTACTTATTGCCATTTCAGGCTTTAGTTTCATGGTTAGCAAAGGTTCAAGGGTAATTCCCATACTATCTAACAGTCTAATTTAATTAATTATGTTATTACAAACACAACCAAAAGGTTCTTTTTTTTTCCTCCTCCATTCTTTGTATGTTATAAATCGTATTCTGTGCTCTATGTCTATTCTGTGGGTGATATCTATTTAGCCTTTGGAATATTTCCATCTATATAGGTGTCCCTCCAAAATGCACTGTAGAGGTATTTTGTGGGAGGTAAGTTCTCTCATCATTTTTTATCTGAAAATTGTTTAATCCCTCCTTCAAATTTAAATGATAATCTTGTCAGGTATAGTATTATTGGTTCAAGGCCCTTCTGCTTCATTGCATTAAATGTATCATGCCACTCCCTTCTGGCCTGTAAGGTTTCTGTTGAGAAGTCTGATGATAGCCTGATGGGTTTTCTTTAGTATGTCATCTTTTTCCTCTCTCTAGCTGCTTTTAAAAGTCTGTCTTTATCCTTGATCTTTACCATTTAAATATTGTATGATTTGATGTTTTCTTCCTTGGGTCCCTTTTGTTGGGAGATCTTTGTACCTCAGTAGCCTGAGAGACTATTTCCTTCCCCAAATTGGGGTTGTTTTCACTAATTACATCCTCAATGACACTTCCTATCCCTTTTTCTTTCTCTTCTTCTTCTGGAACCCTATAAAATAAATATTGTTCCATTTGGATTGTTCACAGAGTTGTCTCAATATTCTTTCTTTCCTAGAGATTCTTTTTTCTCTTTGTGCCTCAGTTTCTTTGTATTCCTCTTCTCTAATTTCTATTCCATTTACCATCTCTTCTACTACATCTACTCTGCTTTTTAATCCCTCCATTGTATGTTTCATTTCAGATATGGAATTTCTTAATGATTGAATCTCCAACTTAAATTCATTCCTGAGTTCTTGAATATTTTTCTGAACCTCCATAAGCATATTTAGGATTTTTATTTTGAACTCTCTTTCAGGCAGATTGGTGAGTTCAGTTTCATTAGGCCCTTTTTCTGGGGTTTGTGAGATTTGGTCTGAACCATGTTCTTTTGGCATTTCATATTTCTGTGTGTTGCTCACTAGTGCCCAGAAGCTCCAGTCTCTGGAGCTGCTCATCCCCCAGAGCGATGCTGTGGGTCATAGGGGAGTGGAGCTGGTGCTGTGGGGGGGGGAAAGATCTGTTTCCAGATTCCTGTCTGTAGTGTCTGTCTCTGGTGTCAGAGCCAGTGGGCCAAGCACACAGGTGTAAGCCTCTGTGCTTTGCATCTATAGCAGTTGTAGGCTGAGCCTCCTTCTGGCTGGCCTGATGTCAGTGCAGTAATTGTCAGTTTGCAAACTGGTGCCAGTAGACTAGGAGGAAGGTGCAGCAGGCTGTGTGTCACAGTGGGGGGCCTTGGAGCTGTGTAGGCAGCCAGGGGATGGGACACCTGAAGCTCCTCAAAGTTCCCAACTAGCTGGGCAGAGCATGCCCAGATAACCTTGTCCAACCCACGCAGAAAGCTCTGTGCAAACCCCGCTCCTTCAGGACCCCTCTAGTGGCTAGGAATTCTCTCAAACAGCCTGCCTTTCCTTCATCCCAGAGCAGCCATGTGTGGATCCCCTCCTCCAGAAATGGCCGCAATCTGTCTCCCAAGCACTCCAGCTGTGTGAGCTCCACAATGTCCAGAGCACCACATGGTGTAGGTTTCTCCTCCCAAAGCAGAACTCCAGGGCTCAGTATTCAGCAGTTCTAGGCTTCCACTCTCTCCCCCGCTCCAGTCTGGTTCAGCCTTCTTTCTTGTTGCTGCTTTAGGGTTAGTTGTAGCAATTAACTGTATTTTCATACTGTTTGTGGTTTTGGGAGGAATTCTCCATCTCACCTCTCACGCCGCCACCTTGAATCTAAATGTCTGCTATTATAAGACTCCCAGTCTATGCTATTTTGTTAGAGCTGCCACAGTTGACTAAAACAATTATCTTCCACTATAAATATGGCCCTCTTCCAGTTCTTGAAATTTCAGTAAAAGTCATTGACCTTTTGTCAGTCATTCACTTAAGTGTACATATAATGTAATAATTCTTATTATAACTTGTGTGTTCAATTTTCTCTATCAAATTACTGCTATCCCACTCCATTGCCATCAACCCTCATCTAGATTATGAAAAGAGGCTTTAATCATTGCTTTCTAGTTCATTTTTCACACTACCAACTTAGTGATTTTAGTAACATTCACATCTAATCATGTCACTCCTCTAGTTAAAATCACGTAGTGGCTACCCAACCAAACACAATAACAATTAATAGTGGCAGTATTAAAGTAACAAATAAAGAAAGAAAATTAAATGTTTGTATATCAAGTATCAAATAGCAGAGAGAAAGTAAATTGCATATATTAGTGCATCTATTATTTAAATTATCTTTATGAAATGTTTAGTGTTATTATCATTGTCTTTTCTGGTTATTTTTGCTACTTGCATATTTATTTATTCATTTATTTAATAAAGTTAAATAATTGAATTGGAACCATTTGTTCAGCTTCACACAGCTGATAAAAGCACTCACTGACCATTAGAAAAAATAAAGCTCATAACACTTAACTTGCTTGCATAGCTCTTTCCTGTGTATATACTCAGACTTATTCTATGGAGACATGAACTTTAATGTTTAGCTCTCCATAATTTGAGATCCTAGAAGAACTCTTTATCTTTTCATTTACAGGCCTTCTTACACCCTTTATGCTAGAAAACTGTTTATTTGGCTAATATTGTATCAATTTTCTGTCTCTCTTTTAATATCACTTCCAATCATAGAAATTTCTTACTTCCCAGAACAGGCTGCATTCACCTCATGTACACTTACAAAACAATCTCTACTACCTTTATTACAACTCTCATTGTGCCTTATGATAATTACCTGTTTATTTGTTCCTCTCCCTTGCTTGCCATATAAGCGTTTTTTAAATTTTGGTATCATTAATCTACAATTACATGAAGATCATTAGGTTTACTAGGCTCCCCCCTTCACCAAGTCCCCCATACACACCCCTTCACAGTCACTGTCTATCTGCATAGTAAGATACTGTAAAAAAAATAAATAAAAAGATACTTGTCTTCTCTGTGTTGCACAGCACTCCTCGTGATCCCCATGCACTATACATGCTAATCATAACGCCCCCTTTCATTTTCCTAGCCCTTATCATCCCCTTCCCACCCATCCTCCCCAGTCCCTTTCCCTTTGGTAACTATTAGTCCATTTTTGGGTTCTGTGATTCTGCTGCTGTTTTGTTCCTTCAATTTTCTTTTGTTCTATACTCCACATATGAGTGAAATCATTTGGTACTTCTCTTTCATCACCTGGTTTATTTCACTAAGCATAATACCCTCTAGCTCCATCCATGTTATTGTGAATGGTAGGATCTGTTTTTTTCTTAGGGCTGAGTAATATTCCATTGTGTATATGTACCACATCTTCTTTATCCATTCATCTACTGATGGACATTTAGGTTGCTTCCATATCTTGGCTATTGTAAATAGTGCAGCAATAAACATAGGGGTGCATCTGTCTTTTTCAAACTGGAGTGCTGCATTCTTAGGGTAAATTCCTAGAAGTGGAATTCCTGGGTCAAATGAAATTTCTATTTTGAGCATTCTGAGGAACCTCCATACTGCTTTCCACAATGGTTGAACTAATTTACATTCCCACCAGCAGTGTAGGAGGGTTCCCCTTTCTCCACAACCTCACCAACAATTGTTGTTGTTTGTCTTTTTGATGATGGCAATCCTTGCAGGTGTGAGGTGATATCTCATTGTGGTTTTAATTTGCATTTCTCTGATTATTAGCAATGTGGAGCATCTTTTCATGTGCCTGTTGGCCGTCTGGATTTCTTCTTTAGAGAATTGTCTATTCAGCTTCTCTGCCCATTTTTTAATTGGATTATTTGCTTTTTGCTTGTTGATGTGTGTGAGCTCTTTATATATTTTGGATGTCAACCCTTTAATGGATCTGTCATTTATGGATATATTCTTCCATACTGTAGAATACTTTTTTGTTCTATTGATGGTGTCCTTTCCTGTACAGAAGCTTTTTAGCTTGACATAATCCCACTTGTTCATTTTTGCCTTTGTTTCCCTTGACTGGGGAGATATGTTCATGAAGAAATCACACATGTTTATGTCCATGAGATTTTTGCCTATGTTTGTTTCTAAGAGTTTTGCGGTTTCATGACTTACATTCAGGTCTTTGATCCATTTCAAATTTACTTTTGTGTATGGAGTTAGACAGTGTTCAGTTTCATTCTCTTACATGTAGCTGTCCAGTTTTGCAAGCACCATCTGTTGAAGAGACTGTCATTTCCGCATTGTATGTCCATGGCTCCTTTACCATATATCAGTTGGCGATATATGTTTGGGTTAATGTCTGGAGTCTCTATTCTGTTCCATTGGTATGTGGCTCTGTTCTTGTGTGAGTACTAAATTGTCTTGATAACTGTGGCTTTGTAGTAGAGCTTGAAGTTGGGGAGCAAGATCCCTCTTACTTTATTTTTCCTTCTCAAGATTGCTTTGGCTATTCGGGGTCTTTGGCAGTTCCACATGAATTTTTGAACTATTTGTTCCAGTTCATTGAAGTATGCTGTTTGTAATTTGATAGGGATTGTATTGAATCTGTATATTGCTTTGGGCATTTTGATGATATTAATTCTTCCTAGCCAGGAGCAAGGGATAAGTTTCCATTTGTTAGTGACCTCTTTAATTTCTCTTAAGAGTGTCTTGTAGTTTTCAGGTTATAGGTCTTTCACTTACTTGGTTAAGTTTATTTCTAGTTATTGTATTCTTTTTTGATGCTACTGTGAATGGAATTGTTTTCCTGATTTCTCTTTCTATTAGTTCATTGTTACTGTACAGGAAAGCTTCAGATTTCTGTGTATTAATTTTGTCTCCTCAAACTTTGCTGAATTCTGATATTAGTTCTAGTAGTTTCAGAGTGGAGTCTTTAGGGTTTTTTAAGTACAATATCATGTCACCTGCAAATAGTGACAGTTTAACTTCTTCTTTACCAATCTGGATTCCTTGTATTTCTTTGCTTTGTCTGATTGCAATGGCTAGCACTTCCAGTACTGTGTTGAATAACAGTGGGGAGAGTGGTCATCCCTGTCTTGTTCCCGATCACAGAGGAAAAGCTTTCAGTCTCTCCCTGTTCAGTATGATGTCAGCTGTGGGTTTATCATATATGGCCTTTATTATGTTGAGGTACTTGCCCTCTATACCCATTTTGTTGAGAGTTTTTATTATGAATGGATGTTGAATTTTGTTGAATGTTTTTTCAACATCTATGGAGATGATCATGTGGTTTTTGTCCTTTTTGTTGATGTGGTGGATGATGTTGATGGATTTTCAAATGTTGTACCATCCTTGCATCCCTGGGATGAATCCCACTTGGTCATGGTGTACGATCCTATTGATATATTTGAATTTGGTTTGCTAATATTTTGTTAAGTATTTTTGCATCTACGTTCATCAGGGATATTGGTCTGTAGTTTTCTTTTTTGGTGGGGTCTTTGCCTGGTTTTGGTATTAAGGTGATATTGGCTTCATAGAATGAGTTTGGGAGTATTCTATTTTTTGGAAAGCTTTAAGGAGAATGGTTGTCATGTTTTCTCTGTATGTTTGATAAAATTCTGAGGTAAATCATTCTGGCCCGGGGTGTTTTTTCTTGGGTAGCTTTCTGATTACTGATTCAATTTCATTGCTGGTAATTGGTCTGTTTAGATTTTCTGTTTCTTTCTGGGTCAGTCTTGGAAGGTTGTATTTTTATAGGAAGTTGTCCATTTCTCCTAGGTTTTCCAGCTTGTTAGCATATAGGTTTTCATAGTATTCTCTAATAATTCTTTGTATTTCTGTGAGGGCCATTGTGATTTTTCCTTTCTCATTTCTGATTCTACTGATGTATGCTGACTCTATTTTTCTCTTAATAAGTCTGTCTAGAGCCTTATCTATTTTGTTTATTTTCTCAAAGAACCAGCTCTTGGTTTCATTGATTTTTGCTATTGTTTTATTCTTCTCAATTTTATTTACTTCTTCTCTGATCTTTATTATGTCCCTCCTTCTGCTGACCTTAGGCCTCATTTGTTCTTTTTCCAATTTCAATAATTGTGACTTTAGACTATTCATTTGGGTTTGTTCTTCCTTCTTTAAATATGCCTGGATTGCTAAATACTTTCCTCTTAAGACTGCTTTTGCTACATCCCACAGAATTTGGGGCTTTGTGTTGTTGTTGTCATTTGTTTCCATATATTGCTGGATCTCCATTTTAATTTGGTCGTTGATCCATTGGTTATTTATGAGCATGTTGTTAAGCCTCAATTATTTGTGAGACTTTTTGCTTTCTTGGTACAATTTATTTCTAGTTTTATACCTTTGTGGTCTGAAAAGTTGGTTGGTAGGATTTCAATCTTTCAGAATTTACTGAGGCTCTTTTTGTGGCCTGGTATGTGATCTATTCTGGAGAATGTTCCATGTGCACTTGAGAAGAATGTGTACCCTGTTGCTTTTGGATGTTGAGTTCTATAGATGTCTATTAGGTCCAACTGTTCTAGTGTGTTGTTCAGTGCCTCTGTGTCCTTACTTATTTTCTGTCTGGTGAATCTGTCCTTTGGAGTGACTGGTGTGTTGAAGTCTCCCAGAATGAATGCATTGCATTCTATTTCCCCCTTTTTTTCTATTAGTATTTTTTTCACATATATTGGTGCTCCTCTATTGGGTGCATATATGTTTATAATGGTTATATCCTCTTGTTGTACTGAGCCCTTTTTCATTATGTAATGCCCTTCTTTATCTCTTGTTACTTTCTTTATTTTGAAGTCTACTTTATGTGATACTAGTATTGCAACACCTACTTTTTTCTCTCTGTTGTTTGCATGAAATATCTTTTTCCATCCCTTGACTTTTAATCTGTGCATGTCTTTGGGTATGAGGTGAGTCCCTTGTAAGCAGCATATAAATGGATCTTTCTTTTTTATCCATTCTATTACTCTGTGTCTTTTGATTGGTGCATTTAGTCCATTTACATTTAGGGTGATAATTGAAAGATATGTACTTATTGCCACTGCAAGTTTTAGATTTGTGGTTACCAAAGGTTCAAGGTTAGCTTGTTTACTACCTTACTGTCTAACTTAACTAGCTTATTGAGCTATTATAAACACAGTCCAATGATTATTTCTCTCCCTTCTTATTCTTCCTCCCCCATTCTTCATATGTTGGGTGTTTTGTTCTGTGCTCTTTTTAGGAGTGCTCCCATCTAGAGCAGTCCCTGTAAGATGCCCGATAGAGGTGGTTTCTGGGAGGCAAATTCCCTCAACTTTTACTTGTCTGGGAATTGTTTAATCCCTCCTTCTTATTTAAATGATAATCATTCTGGATACAGTATCCTTGGTTCAAGTCCCTTCTGTTTCATTGCATTAAATATATCATGCCATTCTCTTCTGGCCTGTAAGGTTTCTGTTGAGAAGTCTCATGATACCCTGATGGGTTTTCCTTTGTAGGTGACCTTTTTTCTCTCTCTTGCTGCCTTTAATACTCTGTCCTTGTCTTTGATCTTTGTCATTTTAATTATTATTTGTCTTGGTGATGTCCTCTTTGGGTCCTACATCTCGGGAGTTCTGTGTGCCTCCATAGTCTGAGCAACTATTTCCTCCCCCAGTTTGGGGAAGTTATCAGCAATTATTTCTTCAAAGACACTTTCTATCCCTTTTTCTCTGTCTTCTTCTTCTGGTACCCCTATAATGCAGATATTGTTCCTTTTGGATTGGTCACACAGTTCTCTTAATATTGTTTCATTCCTGGAGATCCTTTTATCTCTCTCAGCATCAGCTTCTATGCATTCCTTTTCTCCGGTTTCTATTCCATCAATGGCCTCTTGCATCTTGTCCATTCTGCTTATAAATCCTTACAGAGATTGTTTCACTTCTGTAATCTCCCTCTGGATGTCTGTAATCTCCCTCTGGACTTCATCCCTTAGCTCTTGCATATTTCTCTGCAGCTCTGTCAGCATGTTTATGATTTTTATTTTGAATTCATTTTCAGGAAGACTGGTTTGGTCTGTCTCTGAAAATCTTCTCTCAGAAGTTGTCTGAACTATCTTGGACTGGACTAAAATTTTTGCCTTTTCATGGTGATAGCGGTGGCTGTAGGCAGGTTTCAGGTGTGTCAGCTGTGAGGAGAAAGTCCTTTCCTGCTTGCTGGATGCCTTGCCCTTCTCCGCTGTCTGTGTCAGTTCCCTGTACTCCTGGAGCAGACACCTAGTTAGTCCCCTAAGCTGCTGTGGGTGGGGTCTCCATCAGAGCAGTGCGGAGCCCTGTGGGGTGTGGCAGGCATGCCAGGTGTGCTCCTCCATGGTAGTGTCTCCCCTGCCGTGCAGCTGTGTGCCAGCAGTGACCTTTGAGTCTGGCCCAGTTGTCTATGCATTAGGCTGGGATTCCAGCAGCTGCTGGGAATGTGCCTGCTCCATCTAGCTCTGCTGCAGGTGCTCACGGAGCTCTCCCCTACAGGCCTGTACTGGGCTCCTCTGGCTCCACTGCCACTGGTGCGGAAGAGCTGCACCCAGGCTGTTCTGTTGCTGCTGCTGCAGGTTCGCACAAGCCTCTCCTGTTCCCCTCTGGCACCATTGGTGCACGCAATCTGCTCCCAGTCCCTTCCAGCACCACTGCCCCTGGCATGCACTGCCACTCTCCTGCTACTGGTCCAGTGTGTCATCCGTTCCAGTTGGAGGAATGACTTGCAGGCTGCTTAGTGCCATGAGAGGCTTCAGAGCTTCACTGCCTTCCTGGGTTTAGGGTGCCTAAGGTTCCCTGGGATTCCCAGCTGCTGGCTAAGTGTGCCAGGATGATTTTGTCCAGCTATGGGGTCCCTGTCTCTTTAAGATTTGCAGAAAGCACTCTCTTTTCTTTTGTCTCAGGGGTGTTGGTTGCTGGGACCTGCTCACAGATTTTGCTTTTCTGTTTCTCTAATATCCAGCACTCTGTGCACCTTGTGTCTGCACTTCGAGTGTGGATTTCTAGAGCTGGTTGTTTAGCAGTCCTGGGCTTTCACTCCCTCCCCATTTTGACTCCTTTCTTTCTGCCAGGTTCTGAGGTGGGGGAGTGTTCTGGTCCCGCCTGGCCACAGGTTGTATCTTACCCCCTTCATGTGATGTTTAGTTCTCACAGATGTAGATGTATCCTGGCTGTTATACTGCATCCACTGGTGTCTCTTTTAGGAATAGTTGCATTTATTGTATTTTCATAAATATATATGTTTTGGGGTGGAGATTTCCTGTGAACTACTCATTCCGCCATCTTCCCATGATCCCCCCATATAAGCTTATTGAGGTCAAAGACCTATATCTTGTTTATTGTTAGACATCTAGCCCTGTGTAGTGACTTATGTGACAAGCACTGAATGAATATTAAATGAATAGATAAGGAACCTAAAAACTATTTCTAAAACAGTAATGCAGTAAAAGTTGGTTGAATAGAAAGGCAAACAGGAATCCTCCTCCCAAAACACATAAAACATAAAATACAGCAAATACAACTCAATCTGAAAATGACCTGAAGACTGCAGAACTGACTCTATACATCTGGGGAAAAAGAGACTTCACAGAAAAGGATAAAGTGACAAAGCTGAGATCCAGTGCGACCCAAGCCCTCCCCTGATGCAAGTCCACAGGTGAGAGAAAAAGGAATGTAGTGGAGAAGGGGTAAGAGCCCAGAATGATGGAACACCAGGCCCTGGAGAGCTGCTCTGGGAATATGAGTCAACATTACATGATGCTGGTGATTAGTGGGGATGGACAACAAAGATAGGTGGAACACTCAGGGAGGCTGATATTCCAGTGACTTGTGGGGAGCAGGCATACTCTACTGCCCCTCTGAGACAGAAGCAAAGCTTGCAGTTTGAAAGACTTCCCAGCAGCAGGAGGTGTGCCAGAGGGATAAGGGTTACATGGAGCTCTCTTCTCAGGAGAAAGAGAATATAGATGATACTGCCTCAGCCTGCCCTTGCCTCAACAGTTCTGGAACTCTTAGAAGCCCAGATGCTCCATTCCCCTTGCTGGCATGTAGCCTGGAGGCTCCTCCCTGCATACACAGCTGGCAGACAACCCACTTGGCCTGCCAGGTAGGCAGAGGGAGGACCTCCTCCCAGCTTTCTTGTCTCCTTTTTGTCCTAGCTGGGGAGGTTACTGCAGGAGCCAGCCCTAGGAGCTCCTATGCCTCCCAGGTACCTGGACTTAGGTGTTTGCAGCCCCTGAAATTGTGTCAGGCCAAGAAGAGGGTGGTCCTCCTCACAGCAATTCCAGCAGAGACTTCTGCACTGATCACAAAGGCATGATAAAGAGTGTTGAGCTTCTGGACACTAGAGGGCACCTCCTTCAAAAAGCTATCACTCCATAGGTAGAAACACAGAAAACCTGGCAAAATGAGGAGTCAGAGGAATATGTTCCAAATAAAACTGCAAAACAAAACTCCAGACACAGGGCTGAATTAAGCAGAAATCACCAATCTTCTTGATAAAGACTTCAAAGTAGAAGTCATAAACATGCTCACAAATCTACAGGAAACTATTCAAGATCTCAGGGAGGACTTCATCAAAAAGATAGAAAATATGCAAAGGAGCCACTCAGAGCTGAAGAATACAGTATCTGAAATGAAACATACAATGGGGGGATTTAATAGGTGGAAGAAGTTGTAAATTATATGGAAATTAGGGAACAATGAAGCAAAAATAACAGAGAAAAAAAGAATCTCTAGCAATGAAAGAATAATAATAGAGCTGTGTGACCAATCCAAATGGAGCAATATTTGCATAATGGGGGTACCACAAGGAGAAGAGAGAGACAAAGGCATTGAAACTCTCTTTGAGAAAATAATTGTTGAAAACTTCCCCAAGCTGGGGAAGGAAATAGATGCTCATGTGATGAAAGTTCCGAGAGCCCCTAACAAAAGGAGCTCCAGGAAGACATCACCAAGACATATAATAACTCAAATGGGAAAGATCAAGGATAAGGAGAGAATATTGAAAGCAGCCAGAGAGAGAAAATAATTGCTTATAAAGGAAACCCAATCAGGCTATCAGCAGACTTCTCAGCAGAAATTTTGCAGGCCAGAAAGAAGTGGCATGACATTGTTAATACAATAAAAGAGAAGTATCGCCAGCCAAGAATCTCTGTTTGGCAAGATTATGATTTAAATTTGAATCAGGGAATAAACAATTTTCAGATAAAGAAAAGTTGAAGGAATTCACCACCACTAAGCCATCCCTATAGGATATGTTAAAGGGACAGCTGTAGGTGGAAATACTCCTAAGGCTAAACAGCTTCAGTGAAAATAAACTCACAGGAAAGGTAGTAGACCAATGAATTACCAAGCAAGTATGAAATCAAAACAAAGAATCAAAATTCACTACTCTAAAAATCATTCAAGGTATACACAAAAAGTGTAGATTATGACATCTAATACATAAAGTGTGGAAGAGGAAGAAGAAGAATAAAAGTACCTTTAAATCATGTTTGATACAGAGAAATCAGCAATTTAAGATAGTCTGTTATACAGTAAGGAAGCTATCCTTGAGTCATTGGTAACCACAAAACTGAAGCCCTCAACAGATACACACAAAAAGCAAAAGGCAGAAAGAAAGGAAGATCCAATCACAAAACTGAAGAAATCCATCAAATAAAAGAAGAGTATAAAAGAGCAAAAAGGGAACAGAGAGGAGATATAGAAACAACTAGAAAAATATGAAATGGAAATAACTGCTTATCTACCAATAATCACCTTAAATGTAAATGTATTAAATGCTCCAATCAAAAGACATAGAGTGGCAGAATCCAAAAAAAAAAAAAGAAAAAAGAAAAGAAACAAGACTCACCTATATGCTGCATAGAAGAGACTCATTTCAGAACCAATGACATATAAAAACTACAAGTGAAGGGATGGAACAAGATAGCTTATGTAAACAATAGGGAAAAAACAGGAGTAGCGATATTTATATCAGACAAAATAGATTTCAAAACAAAGAATGTAACAAGAGACAAAGAAGGACATTACAAAATGATAAAGGGGTCAGTCCAACATGAAGATATAACCATTATAAATATCTATGCACAAAACCTAGGAGCACCTAAATATGTAAAAGAAATACTAACAATTAAATGGGGAAATATGGAGGTTCCTCAAAAACATGAAAAATAAGAATTCCATTTGACCCAGTAATCCACTCCTGGGAATTTACTCCCCAAAAAAGAAAGTCTCTTATTTGAAAAGACATATGTAACCTTATGTTTATCATTACACTATTTGCAATAGCGAAGTGAAACCTAGTGTCCATTAACAGATGAAAGGATAAAGAAATGGTACATATACACAATATAATAGTATTTGCATAAAAATAAAAGAAATCTTCTCGTTTGCAACTAAATTTTTGGATCTAGATGGAGTTATACTCAGAAATAAGCCTGGCAGAGAAAGACAAATAACAAATGATGTCACTTACTTGTGGGGTATAAAAATAAAACAAAACAGAAGGAACAAAATAGAAGTAGAATCATAGAAACCAAGAAAGGATTAGTGGTTACCAAGGGAGAGGGCTTTGGGCAGGGGTCAGGGTAAAGGGGATAAATGGGCATAATTCAGAATCACAATATAAGCTGGTCACTGGGATGGTAGTACAGCACAGATAATATAGTTAATGATTCTGTAACATCTTACTATGCTGAAAGATACTGCACTAGAATGGGTGAGGATTTAATAATATGGGTAACTGCTGAACCACTGTGTTGTATAATTGAAACCAACATAAAATTGTAAATCAATGATACTTTAATTAAAAATAAAAACTACACTTTTAAGCAAATCTGAACATTTAAAAAACTGCATACAAGATTATAGTTCTATATTTTATATGTTATATTACATACCAAATATCTTTAACTTTCTGTGTTTTGCCATAGATCATAAATTGTCATTTTAATGATTATTAGTAATTTGAGGTGCCAAACTGAGAGCTGTGATCCTCCCATGTTGAGGTATCAGATGGACTATGCTTTACTATGTAGGAGTATGAGAAAAACACCTTGTTTAAATAACAAAATAAATGACATATCCTCATGTTTCTATAAGCAGATATGTGCTACAAATGTGATCTTAATATGCACTAGTAGATCCTGAAATGGGTAAATATGCAAATACCTTCAGCTATTCTGAATCTGAGAATGAACTGAACGAACTGTGCTAAGAACAGAGTGGGCAGTCATTCTAACCTTGAAGACCAGGGCTGGAAAAATGGTAATTTAGGCATGTGGTTTACCCGTGAGGAGAAACGTCATGCTAGGGAAACCACAGGGATGATTTTAAACCACTAGAGTGGAGACATTTGCCTCATTAAAAGAAACATTTTAAAATACAACTTGTCTGTTTTTAAGGTGTTCGATGTGCAGATTCGATACACACACAGTGAAATGACGGCTGAAGGCAAGCTCGTCAACTTGCCACCTTCTCACCGGTTACTGTGTGTGTGTGTGATGACAGCACCCAAAATCTACTTTCTTAGCAAATTTCCGGTATTCAGTGTAGTATCATTAATTATAGACACCATGCTGTACATTAGATCCCTAGACTTATTCATCCTAAATACTTGCAACTTTGGCCTTTTCCCCATTTTCCCTACCTCCCTGCTCCTGGTAACAGCCATTCTCCTCTCTGTTTCTAGGTGTCTGACTATTTTAGATTCCACGTATAAGTGATATTATGATATTTTTCTTCCTGTATCTGACTCACCATAATGTCCTCCAGGTTTATTAATTTTATTGCAAATGGAAGGATCTACTATGTTTTTTACTAAATAATAAATGATATTAACTATATGAAATTTTCATTATCCATGCACCCATTGACAAATAGGTTATTTCCATATCTTGACACTAAATATAGAAACACAGACATCTCTTTGAAGTATGGATTTCATTTTCTTTGGGTATATACCCAGAAGAGGTATTATTGTATCATAACATAGTTCTATTTTTAGATTCTTGAGGAAACTCCATACTGTTTTCCTGTGTCACTGTACAAATTTGCATCCCCACCTACAGTGCAAAAGGGTTCCCTTTTCTCTACATCCTTGCCAACAATTATTACCTCTCAACTTTCTGGAGATGGAGTCAAAAATCAAAACTGAGGCTTTCAGTCTAAGCTCTCTATCAGCCAGCCATAACTGATTTTAGAGACAAACTGCAGGATATAACAGGTATATGTAGTATTTTTCTTTGTCCACAAGACCAATTTAAATGTTATATTATTTACTTATTTACCACATTATAGGATGCTTTGACATGAAGTGATTGCTAAACTGTCCTTGCTGTAAGTCTGTATTGGACTATGTACTTTCAACTCAATTTAAAAAAGTCAGAATCCAGATAAGTAGTCTTTGTTGCCTAGTGTTTCTTTTTGTGAAGTAGTTGGGTGAGACTTCTGTGTGTGTGTGTTAACTGCTTGAAAGACTTATCTAACTTAATTACTTCCAACGAATTTAAATTGCATGGTTTCGGTAGGATTTGGGGACTTCTATGACCCACAGAATTCATTTGCACAGATGGGTTGTTCAGAAGTTAAGAAGTTCATAAAATATAGACTGCTTATCCTGAAATATGAACAGATATGTGAATATGGTTGCATAAAGTAATGTACATTGAACAGGAAGAAATTTTAAAATTTGACCCCTTGACTTTTGAATCTAAACTACTACAGAGAATCTTGTCCAGTGGGAGACAAAACACAGCTAAAAATTCAAAACAAAGAACTTACAATAATGGAATAATAAAAGAAAACCCACAATTTGCTTCTTAAATTATGTGCACTTCATAAATTTGTTAACCATGGCTAACATTATTTCATATTTTGATCCAGTTTTCTGTGGTCAGATGGAACCATTGTGGGTTAAATATTTATTGACATTTTAAGAGAACATTCCCCATGGTATTCATTTTTAGAGTGTAAAATTCAATTGTGGTGATCAGAGAAACTATTTTTCATAAACTCCTAAACTCTATCACTTTTATCTGCAAACACTTCATGAGTTCCAATATAATATTGTAGTAGAAAAAGAATGATACAGCTTTTCAAAAACTGGAAATTCTTGTGTGAACAGAATCCTTTATCTCTGCTTAGTCTAGAGGGAAGTGTTACAATGATAAATGACTTTCAATTCTCCTACTTTCCTCTCCTTAGCATTAGAGATTTTCATTTAGTACCTGACTCTCCTGTCTGACATATTGTTCTTCTCAGATTGAAAAGTCCCATTATGGGAGTAGTTGAAGTCTCCTGTCAGCAAATCTGAGCAAGTTAGTTTGTTTATAATTTCTGTCATTTTCTAGCTTTTATAGTACATTAATATAACTAATATTCTGACTTTGAAAATAATGCTCATATTGTCATCACTGAAAACTTGCCTCATATTAAATGATGAGTCTTTCATTACAAATACATAAAACTGCCCTTTGTGAAATTGTGAGTCCTCAAAGACCAGGATCTAAGAATTTAAAATATTGAATTTCACTACCTGAACTTTAATTTAAATTTGGATTGCTATTTTTATGCTGATGGTATAATGGTTTATATATATATATCTTCCCAAACAAGGAAGATTTATTTTGTCAAGCTAAAACATAAATATAGCAAATTTCATCATTCCTTCAGTTTTACATAAAAATCAGATAATGAGGGAGCATAGATATGTCCTTTCCTCCCTTAAAAAACAAAACAATAAAAACTGAAGAAAATGATTTTAAAAGGACATAGATAAAAAGGTATCATTCTAGCAATGTTTCCTCAATTTTCAGCCTCTTCCTCCAAAATCGATGATGTAAATTTATTGAGTCAGTGGGAAGCCTGAAACCAAGAGTTCTGCTTGATGTTCTGGAAAGAAAATGTACAGCTCAAGAAGCAGTCCTTTGCATTTTCATTTCGGAAAATAGCCTGCATAGAAATGAAGAGACCGGTAACTCTTGAGAGCAGAGCTTCCTCCCAGCCTGAGAAACAAGGTTAATTGATTAAATATTCTACTTGACACCTGAGCTCTGGGAGAAGGAAAGGACCCACGAACAGTTCAAGTGACTGCCTTAAGGGTAGTAGTAGTGAATTTCAGCAGGAATACCAAGTGGTATTTCCAGTTTAGCTTACAGTAAACAGAAAAAGCTGAGAAAATATGTGTACATATGTAGGGAATAAATTGTTTCATGTATTAGCAAAAGTGTAAGGAAACCTTGCTCAAGACTGTTTCACCTTCATGGATTACGCCTGGTTGGAACAGAATTTCCTTCATCTTATAACCTCTTTCCTTCCCAAATTTTAGTTGAAATAATTTTTTGAAACAACAATGTTTACACTATTCAGGAAGAAAGGATTGTTTTGGAGCAGGACCTCATGAAGTCATCTAGGTGTTCAACAAATCAGGCATAGAAAAACAGGAAAAATGGTCAATGTGAGACAAATCTTCCTTTATATTTGGACTCGAGTGATAAAATTGGAGTAAGAAAAATTTATTAACTATAATAACAGTGGTGCCGAATGAACTTACATTGCGTGTGCGCCAATGGTACATGCCTATGTATCAGATGCCGCTGTTCTGGAATAGAAACTAGAGCAGCCTCTCCAGCATTGTCGAAGGCCAGCTCACTTAACCCCTGGTCTTGATCGCTGTGACACCAGTACAAGGTAGGGGAGAATGTACATCTTTTTTATGCAAGTTTCTCTGGAATAGGATTTATCAGACCAAACGTTGGATGTACTTCTGTACAGACTGATTAATGTAGCTACCATGCAGACTGCCCTGAGGTGTTAGGCCTGTGTTCACTGTTCTACCATTATAAAACCCAAACCCACCTGCAAAAGTCTGTCAATAGAGAGGAGCACCCAATACTTAGTGGACATTGTCTTTGCCTCGGCAAACATTCCCACTCCCTCTATTCAATCTCTAGTCAAAATTCCTGTTGACCATGTTTCATCAGTATTAATGAGTTTCCTTAGAATTTTCATTTAAATGTTTAGTCTATTGGGATGCCATTTTTTTATCTAACATACTTGAACTCATTTTAAGTACCTAGATATTTTCTTAACATCTTTCCAGTCTTTCAATACATATTTAATTAGTGACTAAAACATTGCATGAATCTTGAGTTAAAATTCATTATTTAACATGTATCCCCTACACTATAGAGTTTAAAAATAATTTTCTGTAAGTATATTAAAGATACCACTTTTATTCTTTACAGTATTTTGTAAACCTAAAAATAAATGTAATATTATTCTGAAAATCATATTATCAACAGATTAAAACCATGAGATCTTAATAGACCTTTTATTTAAAAAATCCTAAGCATTATTATTTTGCTTCATTGAAACTGTATTGGGAAGATTAAGTTTATTTTTGTTAACCCTACCATATATTGTCTCTTTAATGTAAGTTTAGACCATTAGAATCTCTGTTAACTTTAATGAGCTTATTGAAGTAAAATTTCAATCTTTTTATTTTCATAGGGAAAATATTCCTCTTGCATTTATATAATTATTAAAATGGACTTCAATTAATTTGCAGCATTCCATGGTGAGAAGTAGCAACAATTAAACAAACCAACAAATGAGCAAGTACAGCTGCCTTGCTTAAATAAATGAAATCTATTCTCTAAAAAGAAAAAAGTCATTTTACAAGTGAGCTTTTAAAGGATAGCCATTCTGCCCTTTATTTTCACCTTACACACATGCTAAAGACCTCTATTTTTAAATGCTGGGTACTCTGCTGGGGCCTAGACTCACACACACACAAAATATATATGATGTAGTCTCTGTCTTTAAGCAGATAATAGTCTAGGAGGAGAAATGAGACTTGGTCACAGAGATGCTAATTTAAAACCATTATAAATTCTGTACCAGAGACACAGAAAGCCCATTAGAGTAAGAGCTTAAGAGACCCAAAAGGGTAAATGAAGAAACACATTTCCTTTATGACTTGGTCACATTTTAAAGTTTCATTTTTACTTTTCTGCCTTCAGTGTCTTTATGAACTTTTCCATCACTTCAAAGAACTTGAAGTTTCAGGGCAATTCTTAGAGTCTCTTTGAAATTCCTTCCATGTGTTCTGCTTTTATTGCTAGTGTCTGTCACTAGGTGATTAATGATTTTTCATTAAGTATAGCTACTGTGGCCAGACTTTTCATGCATAAACAAGAAATGAGGAAACAGGAATATTACTGTTTAAAATTTTCACTGGTTTCTTTTTATAAATTAAAACATATATTTTATATGTGACATCATTATTTAACTTAAATTTCTACATATATTATGTAAAATGTAATTATAAATGTTAAAAAAATTACCAAATAGTTCTCAGAACAAATTGTGCACCTTGTTACTAATTTATACTGAGATTAATTGTTTATGTATTCCAATGTATCTTTTTCTAGTCATCAGACTTCCCCAGAACATATTTTATTTCTCTTTTTCAATGGTTAGCTCATCATTTATTAAACATTAAAAAAATAATATATTGTATACAAGACATTGTGTGTCCTTTGTCTAGGGTATTAATGGGATTAATACATAAATCAAATAATATAGAAATCAAATCTATAAATACACATGACTTGATTATTTTTCCTAAAACTCTTGATGCGTGATCAAAAACAGAATGACTATAACCAAAACGGTTCCTACAGCTTGTGACCGCTCTCCCATGGTTTCAGTATCCTTGAGGAGTGTCACATCCTTGGGCTAGACTCAAGGCCAGATAATGATGTTTAAGTTCATTTGCTCAACAAATATGAGAAGTGCCTTTTCTGCATTACTCTTGGGCTGTTAAGTAAGCCTCGACTCCCCTGGCTGGTCCTATCAGATCTTCGATAGCTCATCGTGTCTCCTCCCTTCTCTGCGGGGCAGAGGCAGGGAGGGAACCACATTTGTGTTTGAATCTCTTTATTTGCTATTTGTATTTTTCCAGTAAGTATTATCTTGGTCGTTGTCAAATTATAGATTCTTCTACTCTGAGCTTCCTTTGAAAGGACAAATAATCTATGTTAGTTTGTACCCTATGACCTCTTCATTCTCTTTAACTCATTTTTAGAGGGAAAAAACAGTAGACTTCAAACTTTGGCATATGTTAAAATTATTTAGTACAATTGTTAAAATCCAGACTACTGGAACCTGTTTTTAAATTTCTCCTTCATTAAAAATGGGTGCAAACCCAGGATCATGATTCATTGCAGGTGACTTTGATATAGGTGATTTATTTGATACATACCATACTTAAATACTGAGGTAAACTAAGAAGAGTTATGTATGAATATTATTAATTATGCAAGTGATTTTACTGTTACCATTTTAAATTCACATTATATGAATGGTTAACAGGTTTTTAAACACAATTCCAAATATAGACAGACTTCATTTTACAATATTAGTATCACCGCTGATCTCTTCTGAACATCTTAAGCTTTAAGAAATCTGTCAAAATCAGTGGTATAATTATGGCTGCCAGCAATTCTAACTTCATTTTTAAATCTTGAATTTTATCATTGGCAACACAATTTCCTTAAAGGGATAAGTTTACTTCATTCATTTTAAATAAAATATGTGCCAAATACCGAAGTCAGAATCACCATAATTTGGCAATCATGGATTCTTGCAGTCAAAAATGGTATTCCATGAGAAAACAGCTAAGTCTCATACTTTGAAGAAAAACAAGGGCTTCTTCTCAAGACAATCATCACACTTCTATATGCATTAAAAGAGCTTTCTTTACACCTATTTCCCATTTCATCACACAGAATAAAAAAGCGATATTCAAAGTTTGAGACTTAATAAAATTAACAATTTTATTGTTCTATTAAGGACATTCCTAAGAAAAACTGATTTTTTTAACCCCTGCAAATGTATGAGACTAGAGGACACAATGATAACTCTCATATATTGGTGCCACTTCCCTATTTCTTGATGAGGCACAGATTTTACTCACCATAGTTTTGCACCATTAGTGTAAATGTCAACACAGTGAGAAAAGCCAATATTGTCTTATTATTATTATCAGTATAATTTTTATTTCACAGACCTCAGAAAAGGTCTTGAGCACCCTCTGCATCTTTGGACAGCATTCTGAGAACTGTTGGATTAAATGCTAGTATTGTACTAATCATGAAACATCCAATGTTCATAATTGTACTGTTGTTATATAAAACATTGTCCCTAAGTGCAGGAAGTATACAGTTAGTTATTTAAGACCATGCTATCTCCAACATACCCTCAAAGTGTTCATAATCATGTACAAGTGTTTATGTAACATAACTGGTTTTATATGCTCAGGGAATTTTCAAGTTTGGCCTTTATTTTGTATTTAATTTTAACATGTTATATTATCACTCTCCCTCTCCACACACACACACACACACACACACACACACACACACACACACACACAGATCTTCCACTACTTACAATGAGGTTAAGTCCTGATAAATCCATCATAAATTGAAAATGAAGTAAGATGAAAATGCATTTAATATATATAATCAACTGTTTGGTATATTATGCATCATAGCTTAGCCTAGCTTACTTTAAACATGCTCAGAATACTTACATTAGTGTACACTTGGGCAAAATTACCTAACACAAAACCTTATTTTATAATAAAATATTGAATATCTCCTGTAATTTATTGAACACTGTACTGAAGGTGAAAAAGAGAATGGCTGTGGAACTAGCCTGGGAAAAGATTAAAATTTAAGATTCAAAGTATGATTTACACTGAGTACATATTTTTTCACATCATTGTAAAGTTGAAAAATGGTAAGTTGAACAATCAAAAGTCAGGGATATATATATATATATATATATACATATATATGTATATATACATGTATGTGTATATATATATTATTTATGTATGTATGTGTATATATCTGTAGAGAGAGAAGAGGGCAAAATATAATCAATTCTGGTTAAAAGTTATACAGGAGTTCCTTATACTTTTCTTGTACCTTTCTGAAGACTTGAAGTTCTATCAAAATTAAAAATTGACACCAGGACTGGTAAAAATAACACAAATAATACCAAATTGTCAAATCAGACACACAAGAAATAGAAATCTTGCCAACTCCAAGGAGTCTGTGTAAGCTAGGGAACACACAAAGGAGTCCAGGATTTCAATGCCATTTCCCAGGTCCTTCTTGCCATGTGTGGATGTTTTTTCGGCCTAGATCTAACATACGAAGTCACTGAGTGAGGCATGCAGTCCTTACTTACCCAGAAGAGATCTATTTCAGCCATAAAATGCCTTCATTTTTTACTCCAATAATAACATAGCTTACATAAAAATTTCAGGGAGCCATGTCCCATACATCCATAGATACGGGGCTGATTTAGCATAATCTAACCTAGAACAGATCAGATAAGAACTCTCCACTAGCAAATAGCATTATTATGTTTCCCAGGAGGGGCATCATCAGCATCTTATATAGGGATTTGACTAGATCGTCTTCCTTACTTTTCCTGGCTATCCCTGATGAAAGGGGAGAATAGGCTGCAGGACTACTCCTAGTTTATTTGTTTCCAAATAGAAGGTGAATAGGAGAGTTCTGTGTTTAAGAATAGTTAATTTTATATCAATGAAATGAATCAAGATTAGATATATTAATGGAAAACTTCCTAATTGATTTGTGAAGTACTTTACATGACACCAAAAGTTAATGAAAATATTATGTATGAAAAAAGAACTAAATATATATGTATGTGTGCATATGCATTTTTATGCTTATAAGTATGTGTTTACACAGCATCCTGGCTTGTATAAGTATTGATTAAAAATTTTTTGATTATTTTCCTTCAGTAAATAAATGTAGATAAAATTACCAGTCTGTGCACAGAGATTTCTTATAGAATATAGCTGAGTATGTCTTGCATTTTTTTAAAAAAGAATTCTAAATAATATTAACTACATTTCAGGTTTAGGTATAAACATATGTTGTTTTAAATATATTTATTCATAAGGATCATTTTGTCCATATATTCAATATTATTTTTTACCATTATAAGTTTTGGAACTTAAAAAAATTAAAGCTTATCATTTCTAGTAGATCATAAGATAAAATAAGTTCATGCGAAACAAATCCACTCCTCTGAGTTTAAATTTATGAAGAAAGTCTTCAAGAAGTTGATTATTGTGCCAAATGCTGCTGTGTAGTTAGCTAAGAAGAGGAAAAAGAAATTACTATTGAATTTGGCAACATATTGCTGACCTAAATAACAGTTTCTGTGGTCTGTGATGGAAAATGCATATTTCTATGGATCCAAAGATGAATAGCATCAGCAAAAGTTGAACCTTTAGTTAAGTAAATCCCGTCAAAGTGTTTTTGCCAGAAAGAGAATCAGAATAGTAAATGAATGAAAATAGAGATTTACATAATTTTATTTTAAAATGGAAGATGCAGTATTGTATTTCTAACCTGATCCAGTACAGTAGTAAACCAAAGAAAATTTTATCATCTAAGAAAGAGCATAATTAACTGGAAGATCACAATCTTTGAGCAGATTGAAAGTTGGTGTATAGTATAGAAATGAAGGAGAAAATAGTAGCAGAAAGAGTTCATCCATTGTAACTGAAGGGAAGACAGAATATGGGAGTAGAGCTTATATGGGAACATTTATAATAAAAATGATACTGCTTATGTCTACTGAGAACTTTCTGTTCTCTTAATGAAATAGGAACCAAGATCATTAACAAAAGTTGGGACTGGGAGTTTTGAGGTTTTGAAGAAGACGACAAGGTATGCAAAGACTGTCCAAGAGAAAGTTGCACAGTGAAAGGCAGGGTAGTCAGGCAGTACGCTGATCAACAGGTTTGCCGTTCTAAATAGCGATTGAAATGATTCGGCATTGTCGAAGGGCAATGACCTTGATTAACCTCTGTGTGCTCAGCATCCATCATGAAACCTCACACATGGCCAGCACTAAATATTTTTTGAATGAAAGACTTATATTTATCATGCTGATAGTTGCTAATAGGAAGTTTTTTAATGTGCATATTCCAATTAAAAGGAAAATTATTAAGAAAATAAAAATAAAAGGAAATTTCCTTTGTATTATAGAGAATATATTACAAGAAAAGAGCAAAAGGCTTACAAAATGCTAGAAGTCCAGTTATTAAAATGTGACTCCCAATTACTGACAACCACATCACCAGGAGGTGGAGTCTATGTTCCTTCCCATGAGTGTGAATAAGCTTTTGTTAAGTTGACAAATAAAACATTGGTTGACTTTAGAAATGATGTGGTTTGTCTTTCATGGCTAGGCCATGAAAGACACTAGAGTATCTTCTTTGTTCCCTGGTGTATTTGCTCTTGTTGCCTTCAGGTGACAGGCAAGCAGTGTAAGTGCTCTGACATTGCCACAAGTAACAGACGCCCAGATTTGGCCCAGACAAAGAAACCACATGGAGAGGCTGTAAGAGGACGGGGAGATATCCGGCCAGCCTCCAGCTAAGTGCTCCCCCTGCACCACCGCTCCGTCTCCTGCAAGCCCACATCTCACTGCAACCACATTAGAGACCACAGCCAAGTCACCTAGCTAAGGCTTTTGTGAATTTCTGGCCTGTAGAGATTGTGAGAAATAATGAAATTTTTTTATTGTTTCAAACCATTGTTTTATTGTGATTTGTTATGAGGCAATAAATTAACAGAACAGCATTATATATTCAGAAATAAGACTGTTTCTTACTGTTATTGGACAATGTTCTCTCATTTAAAGTATGTATGTATATACTATATATATATAGAGAGATGTAGAAATAAACATACTTGTGCTTTCAGAGGTTATGACATTTTTACATAGAATAACTAAGAAATCAACCAGAAGGAAAACCATTAAGCAAAAAGAAGATACAAGAAACTAGGTAAGAATGTATAAGTCAGATTAATTTTTCATAACTGAAAACCCTCAAGACAAAAATATAAAATTGACAGCAAATTTAGGAATAAATTAATATCAGATATCTAGGAATTATATTAAATTCATATGAGAATACTACTGAAGGCATAAAATAAGACCTAGATAAGTAGAGAAATAAAACATCTCTCTAAATGTTAAGTTCTGAAATTCTGATTTTTACCCATAACAAATTAATGTGTAAAATTTAATGCATTTTTTTCAATGTAAATTAATGAAGTAACAATAAAAATAATCTGTATGAATACACACCATAAAATAGATTGAAATTTTTTATTGGAATATAGTTAATATGCAACATTTTGTATTGGTTTCAGATATGCAGCATAGTGATTAGATAATTACATACATTACTAAATGTTTACCACATGTGTAGCTACCATGTGTCACCATACCAAAGTATTACAATATTATTATGTTCTCTATGCTATACTTTCATTCCTATGCCTAATTTATACTATAATTTTAATTTTGTACTTCTTTATCATCTTTACCTTTTTCAGTCATTCCCAGACTGATCTCCCCTATGGTAACCAACAGTCTGTTAGTATTTATTGATCTATTTCTTTTCTTTTTCTTTTTTAATTTTTAGATTCTACATGTAAGTGAACTCATAAGTTATTTGTCTTTCTCAGATTTGTTTCACTTAGTGTATTAACCTCTAAGTTCATCCATTTTGTCGCAAATGATAAGATTTCCTCCCTTTTTTTATGGCTGAGTAATATCACATTCTGTATATGTACCACATCTTTGCCCATTCATCTACTCATGGGGTTAGTTTGCTTCCACATTTTGGTTATTATAAATAGTGCTGCAATAAACATAGGGAGCATGTGCCTTTTCAAATTAATGATTTTGTTTTCTTCAAGTAAATTTGTAGAAGTAGAATTGTTGGGTCATGTGGAGTTTCTATTTTTACTTTTTTGAGACTTCTATTCTGCTTTCCCTAGTGGCTGCACCAATTTATATTCCCACTAACAGTGTAGGTGGTTTGCCTTTTGTCCACATCCTTGCCAACACTTGCTATTTATTATCTTATTGGTACTAGTCATTCTGACTGGTGTGAG
The DNA here is from genome assembly GCF_040802235.1 of Manis javanica. Taxonomy (NCBI): domain Eukaryota; kingdom Metazoa; phylum Chordata; class Mammalia; order Pholidota; family Manidae; genus Manis; species Manis javanica. Next base: position 26,041,282 of record NC_133169.1, read on the forward strand.
GTGATATCTCATTGTAGTTTTGATTTGCATTTCCCTGATGATTAGTGATATTGAGCATATTTTCATGTGTCTGTTGGCCAACTGTATGTCTTCTTGGAAAAATTCAGTTATTTGTTTTTATCATATTGAGTTATATGAGTTCTGTATATATTTTGGATATTTGCCCCTTGTCATATATATCATTAACAGGTATATTCTACAACAAAGTAGGTGCCCTTTTCATTTTGTTGATGGTTTCCTTTACTGTACAAAATATTTGATATAGTCCCATTTGTTAATTTTTGCTTTTGTTTTCCTTGCCCAAGGAGACAGAACTAGAAATTGCTCATGCTGATGTTCATTAAATTCTTGCCTGTTTTATTCTAAAAGTTTTATGGTTTCATGTCTTCGATTTAAGTCTTCAATCCATTTAGAGTTTACTTCTATTTATTTTGTAAGATAATGAACTGGTTTCATTTTCTTGCATGTAGCTGTTCAGTTTTCCCTCACCAATTATTGAAGAGATTGTCTTTTCCCCATTGGATGATGTTCTTGCCTCCTTTGCCATATGTTAATTGACCATGTATGTGTTGATTTATTTCTGGGCTTTTTATGCTGTTCTATTGATCAATGTATCTATTCTTCTGCCAGTACAATGCAGTTTTAATCACTGTAGCTTTGTAGTATAGTTTGAAATCAGGGAGCATGATATCCCCAGCTTTGTTCTTCTTTCTCAAGATTGCTTTGGCTATTCACGATCATTATGGTTCCACATGAATTTTAGGATTCTTTGTTCTACTTCACTAGAAAACAACATTGATATTTTGATAGGGATTACATTGAATCTGTAAATTGCTTTGGGCTGGATGGCTATTTTAACACTATTAATTCCTTGTATGAATGATAAGGGGCTAGAGTTCCATTATTTGTGTATTACTCAGTTTTATCATTAGTGCCATTGTTTTCAGAGTATAAGTTTTTCACCTCTTGGGTTAGATTTATTCCTAGATTCCTAGGTATTTTATTCTTTTTAATGCAATTGTAAATGGAATTGTTTTCTTGATTTCTCTTTCTTCTAGCTCATTGTTAGTATACAGGAATTCAAAGGATTTCTGCATTTTGATTTTGTATCCTGCAACTTTACCCAATTTGTTTGTTCTAATAGTTTTTTTTAGTGGAGCATACAGGATTTTACATATATAGTATCATGTCATCTGCTAATAGAAACGGTTTTATTCTTCCTTACCAATTTGGATGACTTTTTTTTTTTTCTTGTCTGATTGTCATTGCTAGGACGCCCAGTACTATGTTGAATAAATGTGGTTTAGAGCAGGCATCCTTGCCTAGTTCCTGATATTAACAGTTTTCATCTTTCACCATTGGGTATGATGTTAGTTGTGGGTTTGTATTATAGAGCTTTTATTATGTTGAGATACGTTACCTCTCTACCCATTTTGTTAAGAGGTTTTTTCATGAATGGATATTGAATTTTGTCAGATTTTTCAATATCTGTTGAGATAATCATATGGTGGTGTACCACAATAATTTATTTATAAATATTGCACCATCCTTGCATTCTGGGATAAATCCTGCTTGATTTGTGATGAATGACCTTTTTAACGCATTTTTGAATTTGGTTTCCTAATATTTTGTGGAAGATTTTTGTATCTATGTTCATTGGGGATATTGGACTATAGTTTTCCTTTTATATAGTGGCTTTGTCCTGTTTTGGTATCAGGGTTATGCTGGCCTTATAGAATGAATCTGGAAATTTTCCTTCCTCTTCAACCTTTTAGAATATTTTGACTAGGAGAGGTATTAACTCTTCTTTAAATGTTTGGTAAAATTCACCTGTGAAGCCATTTGCAACTGGACTCTTGATTTTTGGGATATTTTTTATTACCAATTCAATTTATTGTTAATAATTGCTCAGTTCAGAGTTTTTGCTTCATTCTACTTCAATCTTGGAAAATTGTATGTTTCTAGGGATTTATTCATTTATTTTAAGTTGCCTTATTTACTGGCATATAATTTTTCATAGTAGTCTCATAATTGCTTCCATTACTTTGTTGTCAGTTGTAACTTCTCTTTCATTTATGATTTAATTTATTTGAGTCCTCCCTCTTTTTTTCTTAATGAGTCTAAGATTTGTCAATTTTGTTTTTTCATAATAGCAGCTCTCAGTTTCATTGATCTTTTATATTTTTGTCTCTATCTCATTTATTTCTGCTTTGATCTTTACCATTTATTTTCTTGTACTAACTTTCTCCATGTTTATTCTTTTTGTAGTATTTTAAGGTGTGAGTTAGATTGTTTACATGAGATGTTTCTTACCTTAAGTATTGCTGTATACTTCCCTCTTAGGACTGTTTTTCCTACATCTCAAAAGTATGGAAACTTTGTATTTCTATATTCATTATTCTCCAAGAATTTCTTGATTTCCTCTTAGATTTCTTCAATGACCCACTGGTTTTTCTGCAACATGCTGTTTAGCTTCCATAAATATTTGTGTTTTTCCTTATTTTTTTTCCTGTCACTGATTTCCAGTTTCATCTTGCTGTGATCAGAAAAGATGCTTGATATGATTCCAATCTTCTTAAACATTTGAGGCTTGCCTTGTGACTTAACATGTAGTCATGTCTGAAGAAGGTTGCCTGTGAACTAAAAAAGAATGTATATTCTGCTTTCTTGGGATGTAATGTTTTATATATATCTGTTAAGTAAACCTGGTCTAACATGCTGGTCAAAGCCACTATTTACTTGATTTGTATGACATATCTATTAATGTAAGCGGAGTATAAATCCCCTACTATTATTGTATTGATATCAATTTCTCCTTTTGTGTCCATTAATATTTGCTTTATATATGTACATGCTCCTCTGTTGATTGCACAGGTATTTATAATTATTGTATCTTCTTGCTGGATTGAAACCTTAATCATTGTATAATATTCTTCTTTGTTTGTTGTTACGGTCTTTATTTTGAAGTATTTTGTATGCTTTTAGTACTGTTTCTCTTTCTTTTTTTCATTCTGATTTGATTGGAATATTTTTCTCCATCCCTTCAGTTTCAGTCTGTATGTGTCTTTAGGTCCAAAGTAGTCTTGTAGGCAGCAAACAAAAAAAAGATGGATCTTGTTTTTCCATCCATTCAGTCACCCTATGTCTTTTGATCAGAGTATTTAGTACATTTGCACTTAATTACTTATGTGTATGTACTTATTGTCATTTTGTTAAATTTTCCTTGTATTTGTCTTTCTTCTCTGATCTTTTCTTTCTCTATTCTCTTTTGCTTTATAACTTTTTTTAGTGTTATGGTTGAATTCACTTCTTTCTATTTTGTGTATCTACTCTGAGTTTTTGATTTGTGGTTACCCTGGGATTCTTATATGATATTCTATAAATATAACAATCTATATTAAGTTGATAGTTGCTTAAGTTCAAATGCATTCTAACAGCACTAGATTTAATACCCCTGCACATTTATGTATATATCTTTGTTTAACTAATTTTTAACTAACTTTTAAATGTAATTGATTTTATTACTTCTCTATTTTTGATCTTCATAATAATTTTTAACTAATGGGTCTACTACCTCTGCTAAATCTGCTTTTATAATTGACAGTTTTTCCTTTCATAATTTTCTTGTTCTGTTTAGGGTCTTTTCTTTTCCTCTTAAGGAAGTTGCTTTAACATTTATTTTATGGCTGGTTTAGTAGTGATGAACTCCTTTAACTTATGTTTACCAATGAAGCTGTTATTGCTCCTTCAATTCTGAATGATAACCCTGCTGGGTAGGGCGTTCTTGTTTGTAGTTTCTTTTTCCTTTCAGCATTTTGAATATATCATGCCACTCCCTTCTGGACCGTAGAGTTTCAGCTGAAAACCAAGCAACAGCCTTACAGGGTTTTCCTTATACATAATTTTCGGTTTCCTCTTGCTGCTTTTATGATTCTCTCTTTGACAATCCCACTGGTGGGTAACAACAGGTCTTGTGCCCCTTTTCCTGTGGCCCTGTGTGCACTATGGGAATCTCTATGGGTCTCCAGGATTTTCACAGGCTGTGTCCCTGCTTGCAAACCAGAATCAGGTGCTGTACACACTTACCTGGAAACCTGTGACTGCTCTACACCACTCAGGAGTTCTGGCATCAGGCTTGGTTGGATCCTGTTGGCCAGGTGGCTGAAGTCCCAAGTGCACTTCCAAGGATATTCCCAGTCATACTGATAAGGGCTGTGGCAGGGGATGGCAGCAGGCAATGAGATGGGACTGCTGGATCTCCAGGAGGGCATTTCAGTATGAGCAGGGTTGGGAGGTTGCCCAGGTCAAACCTAAAATTGTTATGTGTGCATGAACCCTGCTCCCAACAGCACTGAGATGTATGGAAAGAATGCAAACAAGGGTATTGACCAGTACCTCTTGTGCTTTACTTCTAAAAATTGGGTTCTTTTTCTTAGGTCTAGAAACACATTAAACCACGAGGCTTTTACTTTGCCCCAGGGAGGAGAATCTATGCCTGACTCTCAGTCATTTTCTTCCTCCTCCCTTTCACAGTTATTACACAAGGGTTTGGGTTCCTGTTGCTACCATGTCTCTGCCTTTCTGGACATTTTTTAATGTTATTTTTCCATACTTCATTGTGCATAAGGTGTTCAGATCAGTCTAAGTTCTTCTTCAGGATGAAATGCTCTGTGTGTAGATGTAGATTTGGTGCATAGGTGGGAGAAAGTGCATTCAGACTTTACCTCAGCAACTTCCTCAGTACTTTTCTAACATTGCTGAAACTCTTTTTTTTGAAGTAGAATAATGTTTGGATAGACTTTCCTAACAAAATTCAAATCATAATGCTAGGGTTCAAAGTAAGAACTGATAAAAATACATGTATCTTTATTAGGACTTAATCCTTTTAAACTTATAGGTATATAATTATATTTTTGGTAAAATGCATGTCTTCAATAAACAATCAGTAAAATTAAATGTCAGTTTGTTGAGATCCATCAAAAAACACTGCCTTTTTCTGTAAAGTCATATAAATAATGATCAAGCACATAGAAATGCTTTAAAGATTTCAGAATTATCTTTCACAGGATTCCCAGGTCAGTTCCTAAGGTACTGCCCAAGATACTAATACACCTTCATTGATCATTGTGAGAAATGCTGAATGAATAGAGAAGGGTAACTAGTACTCAGATATTGACTTTAAGCAACATCAGATGACTGAAGTACAGAAAGGAGTAGCCTAGAAAATAAATGTTCAATGTTGGGAAAGCTCCACATTCTTCATATTGTGGAACTATGTACAATTAAATTTTTTGAATCCAGCATCATAAAAATGTTTTCTTATTCATAATCACTTTATACCAGTTTGAGGTGAAAATTGAACATAGACTTCATGTTTCTTTATTCAATATAATCTATTATATACTAAAGAACAATCAGAAATTTTTGACACAATAATTTCTAACCTTCTAAAATAGTAGCTTCTATATGTTTAGCTTCATAAATGTTTGGAAGGGAATTTATGACTTTAACTCCTGTGAAGTCACATTTATGATGATGCTCCTGTGACTATTTTATTTGATACCTCATAAATGGCAGTGGAATGTTTATTTTTAAAACATAGCTTTTAAAAGTGAACACTCCATTTTTATTTGATTTGGTCTTTCATTTATGAAGAAGAATTTGCATTGCCAATGACTTTGCAACATAGCATATAAATGAGAAACATGAAAAAAAATCATATACACTTCTAAGAAAATATGCCAGTTGATTTACATTTTGATCTGCAAGTATTGGCATGTGAAATCCTCATAGCCTCAATATTCTGTTATTTTGTGATTCATAAAAGCAGGTCAAATCATTTTATGTCCATACTTCAGAAAAAAGTTATATTTTTCAAATAGATACTCTTATTTTTATGACAAACTTGAATCTTTTTACAATGTGAAAAATAAGAATAATTGTACTTGAAACAGGATCTGATTTATCATATTACATTGGTATAAAATGGCTACTGGTAAGTTAGTCCTGAATCTTAGAGCAACAGAGAAAATACTATGCAAATCCTTTGTGCACCATGCTGCCACTAGGAATGATCAGGTGACAATAATATGGCCTCTAATCACTGCCTCCACAGACATTTTCTAGTTTACTTATAAAGTAGATCTATAAACATTATGTCCTATAAAGTCTTCTAAGCAATCTGTTTCTTCTAATTATTGACAGTTGTGTATGTGTATACCCACATGTGGGGATGAGGGGGTATCCTTCCCAGGAAAAGTTCTCTGTGAATATGTTGAAACAAATGGAGGACAAGGGGAAGGACAGGGTGGGTTAAGGGGTTTCATTTCTCACATTTCACTGTTCCCATCTGTCCCTCCCAATACCCTCTTTCTGCCCTGCTCATCCCCTTTCTCACCCATTTTGGCAGGAACTCCATGGACAGGTCTGTGGTGACTGACTAGCACCAGACTAATTAGGTACCAGAAATGGACAGGAGGAGAGAATATCTGTTTTCTCTCTACCCCTTGCCCTGGATCAACTGGAGGCTCTGCTGAGGTAAACATCCATTAGTATGCAAATTGACTAAGACCAGGCAGGAGATTCAGGAAGCTCTGGGTGAAAACTTCAATTTACTCTACAACCCATCATTCCAGAAGTATCACCGTACAGTCTATATTCCACCAATCTTCTTTTTGCAGTGGCCTCTATGCAAGAAAGCTAGAACAAAGTAACCAGATCAATAACATACAACAACAGAAATTATGATACAGGCAGTAATAGAATCATGGCAATCCTCAAGCCTGAGGATCCAGCTAAATTCAAAGTTCTACTCAGATTAACTCAATAACTTGCCCATTCCATGGGAGGCCAGCAGTTGAATTGGCAGAGGGCTCTGAGCATACTCAGCAAGCAGCAGCGGTAGCCAGGGGTGAGCCTAGGTCACAAAGACTGTAGAAGAAAACAACTATAAAGGCAATAAGATACATATTTCAGTGTCACCAATATAGGCAAATACCACCCATCAGGTAGGATGCATGCAAGAGTGGTCCTGTGATAGGACAGTGGCAGGAATGGGGTCCCATCCTGGTCTAGTACACCAGACATTCACCCCTCTCCCTATAGGGGTTATGGATGGGTCAGTATGTAGGTCATAAAGATAAAACAAAACTCCCCCATAAGATGCTCTTACATTCAAGCCATTTTCGGTACACTACCATGGTCTTTGGGGGCCTCTTTGCTGTCCCTCCAGGAACACACAGGAGGCCAGTTTCTAGGTCTTGTCCCCAAGGTGCCAGAAGGGCTGGTCATCACTGGTTCATGTGTCAAAATATCCAGGGCTATGTCCACTGAACAGAGACTCCAGGTTTGAGCATAGTAGGGGCTGGCAGCAGGATGATGCTCTGCTGGCCATATCCTGGCTTCAATAATTCCTCCTTGGTTTACACATGCAGTTGTATACGAGAGACAGCAATGTGTGTCAACATGTATATAAGGCTCAATGCCCCTTTCTGGGGCTTCTCATTCAAACACCGTAACACTGTCCATAAGTGGAGTGATGAGCCCCATATGCTATTGGTGCTTCCTTTCAGGTCAGATTTTAACAAACCACTATAGCTCTCTATCATGCCTGCCCCAGTAGAGTTATATGGTACATGAAACTTCCAACTTATCCCCAATTGTTGCACCCATTCTTGTAATGCATGTCCAGTAAAGTGGGTGCCTTGATGCTCTCAATCACCTGCAGCTGGTCTTAGGCTGCAAAGAGATGCTCAAGGCCCCTTTTGGTCATTTGCTGATCTATACGTCATGCAAGGAAAGCAACCAACAGGCCAGTAGCTGTGTTCACGTAAGTCATGGCATATTGATATCCTCTTGATATGGACAGAGGCCGAATATAGGCTATCTTCCACCTGACAAGGGATATCGGCCCCTTTACTATTGTCCCATGTTACTGTGGGACTCAGTGTAAGTCTCTCTTAGAGCACACAAGACACTCTTGCTGGGTTCTGCTGACTTCTTCAAATGTCAATGGCAAGCCCCAACAATGGGCTACAGCCCACATTGTCTTTTGCCCCACATGCAACAAGTGTGGTAACCATTAGACTACATCAGAGGCCAGCTTTCCTTCTAGCCAATGTGGCTGGGACAGTGTGTCTGCTTCATCATTCCCTGGGGATGCCAAAGGCCAATGGTCATTCACATGATATATGGTAACTGCTTTAGTCTGAACAAAGGCCCATAGGTCTAGCCACAGCTCTTGCTCCCAAAGGGGCTGGTGGCCAATCATCCAGTTGGCTTGGTACCATGTCAGTAGCCTCAGGGTCAAACCCTGGCATATGGCCCTACTGTCAGTGCAGACAACTATTAGGGAGGTCTCCTGGGTGATCACGAGCCATACCACTAGCAACTCAGCCCGCTGACTGCTCTTCCCTTCCCCATCCTCCATCCATATTGTCTCAGTCTGAGAATGGATAGCCACAGCCCCCAACTTTGGGGGCTTTCCAGTACTGGAGCTGTCTGTATACCAAGGATCTTCAGGTATAGGAGCTCTGCCCTCCTGATAAGGGCTCTGTTACTAATGACTCCAAAGCAAGTTCTTCCTGCTTTCCAATGTTGTATGTTACTGGCTCCAATAAGCACTGGAGTTCTCCAATTAAGGGGCTAGTGGAGAGGATCCTATGCTGCTGTAAATATGTGCCCCATTTAGCCAGTGTAAGCATCTTTGCCACTCCACTCCATGGCCTTTGTACCCAGTCTTGCACCCACCTTGTTATGGCTATTACCTTGGTCAGAGCTGTTCTGGTGATGGGCTCTATACCCAGCAAGGCATGGTACAAAGCAGCGAGTTGCTTCCCAATCAAAGTATACCAGACTTCTGCTTTTTCCAAAGTTGGGACCAGAATTCAATAGGTAGATGGGTTCATTCAAGCCACTGCCCAAGTCCCCACCCATAGCCGTCTCTGGTTGCATGAACATCTAGCTCACAGGACCCTGATGAGTCCATTATACTCACAGCCTGTACAGCCTTGACTGCTCGATTAGCAGCAGTCAGAGCACCTGCACATGTTTCATCCCAATCTCACCTGATGACATTTCATACTGACCTGTGCCAAGTGCAGAATAAACACTCCCCAGCAGCTCAAAAGCCTCCAAATCTTTTGTGATACTGCCACAGTAGTAGGGATAGGGAAATCCTGGAATTTATTATGACTGCCTCTAGGATAACTTTAGTCTGACTTGAACATACAACCCCCAAGAACTTTACTGACAAACTAGGTCCCTAACCCTAGTGCTGTCCACAGCCCATCCTTTCTCCTGTAGATGTTGCAGCAGTCTAGGAACTGGCCTTTCTAAATATGCAAGAGAATCAGATGTGAGCATAATGTCGTCAATGTAGTGATACGGCTGCATGTTGGCTGTTTCTCCCATGCTGCCAAGTCCTGAGTTACAGTGCATGACAAGTCCTGGGACTGCGGAGGTACCCCTGTGGAAGGACAGTGGGCATCCACTGCCAGACTTCCCACATGAAGGCAAACTGTTCCTGCCTTTCCTGTGCCATGTCAATAGAGACTAAAGCATTAGCAAGGTCCACAGCATAATATGTCCCTAGCTCATAACTGAGGGTGCCCATAAGGGCTGCTATAGAGGGGACAGCAGCATGCAGAGGGGGTGCTACCTTTTTCAATTCTCTATAATCTATAGTCATTGGCTAGGAACCATCTGGGTTTTTCACTGGCCACACCAGGGAATCAAAGGGACTATGAGTGGGCTTTATGATGTCCAACTTCTCCAGCTCCTGTAGAGTTTCTCCAATTTCTTTGTGTCTCCCAGGCAATTTTACTGCATAGTATTCATCACCCACTGAGTTATAGGCAGAGCTATAGGCATGTGCTTAGCATGTCTCCTCAGAACTGCCTTTAACTCATGTATCCTCAGTGAGAGCTCACCTGCAGTGGTCTGTAACCACAGGCCTTGCAGGATATACACCTCACAAGTATATTCAGGGATGGGATATATATACATAGTATACACTTTTGGGAGTAAACATCCTATTTCCAATAGGATTTGGGCTTTCTTCACTCTAATTGCCTTATGCCATAGCCATCTATCACAGCAAGAGTCCCAGAAAACTGCTCAGGGTTGCCATAAACCAAAGAACACTCAGTTCCTGTGTCCCCCAGCACCAGAGCACATTGTACATTCATTGGGGACCAATGAATTGCTAATTCTGCATATGGCCTCCAGTCCCCACCATGTCTCTCAAGGTGGGGGGCCTTGACTACCCCCTCAGTCACAATTTCCAATCACCTTCTTGTGTGAGTGGAGGCCTAAAGCGGGCCTGAATATTTTCCCCCAGGTAGTCCTGCAGACATACGGTCCTGATACATAGGGCTTTGCCTCCAGCTTCCGTGTCTTTGAACTCAGCTGCTGGAATTGCTGCTCCAACGTTAATTGTTGCCACAGCTCTAACAAAATTTTAGTGGGCTGTCTGTCAAGTTTTCTTTCTCTGCCACCACCTTTATTAAGCCAACCCACAGCTGGGTTCTCAAGACCTTCACAGGGCCCTTTGAACCTCTTCTTTCAGAGTAGACCATGTCTCCTTCCCTGTTCTTGCTGTTTCAGCCTCCCACAGATCTGCTTACTAGTAGCCTCACTTATGGGTCACCCTGTGTGGGAGGCAAGAGTAGTCACTAAGGACCCGAAGAGGGGTCCTGGAGCTGTATGGGGCACCAGAGTTCTCAACCCCCAGTGAACACCTCCTCACCAGAGCTCTGAGGTCCATACTGTAGATGATACTTCTCATGCCCACCTCACAGAAAACCTCCTGGATCTCTGCATACCTTTGCCAGCTAGTGGGGAAGTATCGTAAATCTCTCTCATTAGGCCAAACTGCCTGGAGAGCCACTGTCAACCAATCCACAAGTGCGTGATTCCCTGGGAGGTGACAGGGAGTTTTTAACCTCGGGTGGACAGAGGGGTGAGTCATCACAGAAGCCAGTTTACCCATTTCTGACCCAGACAGAACAATCCCCTCTACTCCTAAATCCCAAAGATGCAAAAGCCATGTGGGCAGAGGCTCTGAGGGCTTCTGCCAAAATCAGGTGTTCAAATTCACCGGCTTTGCCTTTGTACAGGGGTGGAGCATGGAGGGCTCCAGAAACTAGGGAGGGGGCTGCTCCTTTCCCTGAGGAACCCGTGTTTGATGTGTCTTTATTTTCTTAAATACAACCATGTAGAATTTCAATATAGGAGTGGCTGGTGCCTCAGGAGGTGGCCTCAGCAACAGCTCCACCCTCAGCCCCACTTCTCATCTTCCCCTAGCTCATCCTACATTTGGGGGCCTACAGCACCACCTCTTCCTTCACTTCCCCCATGGCCTCTTGCCACCTGCATTTTTCTGCTGCCGCATCCCTTGCTACTCCTACTGCTCGCAGCAGTGTGATCTTGGTCTTCAGTAGATTTCATTCCTTTTTCAGAGCATCCCACAACTCATCTCCCTGCTCTGCCAGTTGAAGCAGAAGTGCATATCTCTCCTTGGTAGCTTTTCCAATGTTGCGAGAAACAGCCACCCCACATTCCTTCCACCCCATGGCCACTTAGTTCCCCTAAGGAGTCCCCAGTTCTGCAGAGGGCCAACTCCACTGCCTCTGGAATCCCAACTCATCCCCAATTCTAGGAGGCACATTACTCAGACCAAATCCTGACATGGAAGTCACCAGGAAGAATCCCCGCCCCCATCTATATAGAAAGCATACCAAAATGTGAAAACGGCACTCATAAGGACATATTTAGCATTCCCTGGACCCTGCTGAGTACTGTCAAAATGTAGCTCTGAGAATAAGGGGCTCCCCCCCAGGGACAAGTTCCCTATGAATCTGGTGAAGCCAAAGGAGGTCAAGTGGAAGGAAATGTTGGGCTAAAGGATCCTATCACCCACGGCTTCCTCCGGTCCGTCTGCTCCAGCTGCAGCATGTGGGCTCCTCTCCCTGCCCACACCTTCCAGTAGGAACTACATGGGCGAGCCTCTGGTGACTGACTGGCACAAGACCACTTAGTTACCAGGAATGGAAGGGAGGGGAGATTGGCCACTTTCTGTCTACTCCTGTCCCGGATAGACCAGAGACTCTATGTGGTAAACATTCATTGGTATGTTAATGGCTAAGGCTAGGCCGGAGATTCGGGAAACTGGGTGAAAACTTCCATTTATCCCACACCTACCTGTGCATTTATAATGTTCTAAAATATTTTGTTTAAATTTATATGTGTTTTATATATAATGTTGTAGAGAATTAAAGATGTGTGATATATGTATATATAATCAAAAGTTATAATCTCATAGATATTTTCCTTTGACAGTCATAAATTACTGATTATTATTTAATGGAATTGTTATGGTTTCCAATTGATCTGATATTAACTTATTTATTAATTTAATCAAATTATTGAACTGATGGATAAAACAAAATGAATTACTTTAACTAAATTGCCAAGACACATTTTTACATCTCAAGACTGAAAAGTATTAGATTTATTTCATTAAATGAAGAAACTTTTTCAACTAAGTTTGATAGCAAGTACTAAGGCATTTTTTTAAAAAATATGATAAAAGTCTGGATAAAATTAAGCATTTCCAAAAACAATACCTGATATAAAATTCAGTTATGAAAACAGTGGCTAATTTATGAAATTAATAATAATAGCACAGGAATGGATAAAGCTATAAGAAAGATTTGTAAATAATTCAAAGCACTAATAAAAAAGGAAAGAGTGAGAAAAAAACAACATATAGGAGTTAAAACAGGAAACATCAATAACAGAAGAGAAAGGCATTTCTACACTCAGATAGATAACTTATGCAAAATGAATCACAATATTCAACATTACCAATGGAGGAAAACATTTTGAAAAATTAATAGAAATCTTCCAGGGAGAAAAATATGACCATATTGATTAAGTAAATATGGTTCCTTGTTAGACAAAGTGTTCTTTACTAACACAAATCTTTCATAATCTCTTTTTCCTTATTTTAATGTTCTAATAATCTTTATTAAACATAACTTGATACATAAACAATGTGTATGCAAGTTTACACTCATGCAACATCTCATTATTTATATTTGACTCTACTTAAGGTGTGATTCTCAGAGTTGACTAATAATAGAATCACTCTTGGCTCTTTAAAATTAGTGACACATGTGATCTGTCCCTTAGAAAATATTAAATCAGAACTTTTGAAAAGATTTCTATGTGTTGATGGAACTATATTCAACCAGAGCTGGGATATATAGCAATAAAATTCCTCACATTCAATCTACCAAGTCACCTCATGTAGTCCCAACACAACTTTATCTTTTTCAATAGCCCTTTCAACAGACGGGGCACTATCTTCCATTTGGTTTTGCGAACCAGCCAGAGAAGTATTCATCATACTTTCCCTCTTTCACCTACTATATTTGATATGACACTGAATCAGTTTTACCTCCTAAATATTTTATACATCTAGTATTTATTTGTTTATACATCTCTACTACTAACACACTAATCTGTTCTCTCACAACTAACACAAGTTTCCTTCTTGCTCACATTGTTCCACTTATTACCCAAAAACTATTCTTCACACTGTAGTCTGATTATTCTTTTAAGAAAAAAAAATCTAAACATACAACTTTCTTCCATGAAAGTATTTTATTAACATAGGTAAATTTCAAATGTATCATTATGAACAGTATTCATATTATAATTAAGTCATATAGTTTTCATATTATAAAACAACGTATTGTTTCCTTTTCAGGAAAAGAGTTATGCCTGTGTTACAACTATATGAATTGCTTGATGTATCAAACATTATCTTTAATAGAGAGCTCTGTGGTAGGCTACAAAATTATTCCCTACTGAACCAGAATAATCATCAAAATAACCTGTAGCATGTAAAACACATATATACACTGGGTTTCTGTATATTTTAAGTGAATGGGTTCTTAAACAAATTTTGACTGTGTTTTATCATGCATTTTCATGAATAATCATTTGATAAAATTGAATTAATAAGATTTCACATGAAATGAAATATTTTATACTGAATATACTCAGAAATAATGATGATTTATAGGACATAAATGTTTTTAGACATATACCAAGTAAAGGTTTCTCTCTAGACAATTTTTAGTAAGAAAGGTATCCACTGCTAAATGTGATCTTTTAATTTTGCTGCTTTTATTTTTAATTTTAATAATTAGGATAATACCTAAATGATAAATATGATTTTCTCTATGCAAAATATGCACTTTCCACTCCATTGATAGTCATTTTCCTTTATCATTATACAAACCTTGTGGTTCTAAGATGTGGAAAGGGTAACTAAATATAAAACATGGTGTATTTTTGTGGAGAAAGCACCCAATAATGGAGGATAATTAGCTGCTTGAATGGCAAAAATGTTATAATGAAAAACTAAAAAGGAACATATAAGCAATTAAAAACAGAGCAAATACATTACAATCCTAATGTATTTTACACACACCTAATTTTATTAACACCACAAAAGTGCTTCCTGGGATTAAAACATCTAGTTTTAAAATACAACAGTACACCACAATATTAAAATAAAAAATTGTATGTCTAATTTTAACAACTTGGTTTTCTCTTTTATTATAATAGTGTTTTCTCTTAGTGATACTAAATTTTGTAAATTTTTGTCATTTATAATTGATCTTCTTCTTGCCTTAAGTGCAAATTTCTTAATATTCTTTTTTTAACAAAAGTTGCAAGTGTGACAAAAATTCTGTGATTCTTGTAATTATAGCACTCAAGTAATAATCTTTTAAAGTAATACTATTTGAGCTCTTCATATATTAATTGTTTTATGCTGTAGTCCCTAATACTGGTCTATCATAATATTTCCATATTTAATTGGAGTTTAGCCTTTGTAAATGAAAAAGCATTTTTGAGTTTGAAACAAAAAATGTGATTACAGAATATTTATAAATACCACATAATAAGATGTCAAAAAGAGTTTATCATTCTATTTGAACTTCTTAGAAATAATAATTCTCATATGAAAATGATGATAAGGGAACATTGATTGCTTTTTTATTTCAGGCATTATGCTAAGCATTTCCTCCAAGATTTCTTGGGAAGTCAGACTTACAAACCGAATATTTGTAAGCCAAAACTTATACCAGCATTATAAAAGTTGTAAAAAGGTACATACCTCAAGAATACCCTCCTCTATATCACCCTTTTCAGATGTGGTTGAGGTTACTGAACAGGAAGGAAGCCCCCTAAAATATGGATTCAGAGAAGGAAGAAAGAGCTACCCGAGAAATAGAATCCAGACTAATGAACACGATTCCTTAATCACAGCAAGGATTTTACTGATATTTTTATCAGGATTTTATCATTGTTATGGACCTCAAATTCATGAAAACTATATTTAAATTTGAAAAAAATGCCCTAAAATATTTCAGTATTTCCCACAAACATTAGTGATTGATGATGAAGCTCATTGGAGACATAAGTTACCCAAGTAAGGGTCTTGCCTGAGGGTTCCATCCCATGCAAGTTCACTATGGATTCAGTGAGACATAAATGACAAAGAATGTCCTTGGGGTAAAATGGTTAATAACCAGCTTTATTCTCAAGGTGGTAGGTTGATGTCAGGGTCCTGAGGTTACTGTTGAGGTCTTGGGGTTACACGAAGAGCAAAGAAGGAAGCGACAGTCATCATGGAGATTGCTCAAAGAAGCCACTTTATTCTGCATGAAACTGTACTTTTTATACTGCTATAGTGCTAATTCATGGTTTCATAAGTATTGAAGATATACATGTATGTGGCCTTCATGGCCAGGTGTCTGGCCTTCAAGGCCCTAATCTAACTCCTTACTCATGGATACAACATGCTTTATTTTCAAAGTTCCTCAAGGTCAGACATATCTAGGGTGAAGCAGCAGACCACTGTTCTTATAGAACAGTAGGGAAAGTTGAGGGGGGCTTCCCTATATCCCACCTCTTTCTAGTAGGACAGCAGCTGTCTGCTCCTTCCTTGCACACAAAGTAGATCCCTGTGCTCAGAGCCCCACAGAAGCAATATAAAGAACACAGATAAGGAGACCACATGCCCCAGTGGCCACTATGGTTTGGGACCACAGCCAAGTAAGACCAAGCTGTAACCACCAAGTAGGGAATCTTGGGATAAGGCTTGTATCTGAGACAGTTCATCATCTATTTCCTGGTACACAGCTTGTATTTGCTGCTAGTGGTCTGGGATGTAAATAGAGCAGCCAACGCATGATAAAGCACAGGTGCCCCCTTGTGCAGCTGTGAGTGTCCAGAGCTATTCTGTTTTGTAAAACCAGCTTCTGCATTTGGGTGACTTTATCTAGCAATAAGGCCAGTGAGGACCTTGTTATATTCGGGCATGAGCAACATGGTGTGCCAGGGTTTCTATTTGTAGTTCTACATCTATAGTGCCAGCTCCTGGAAGGAAAATAGCCAGGGGGTAAAACCGCTATGCCGTCCAATTGGGACAATACTAATGGAAACATACAGCATCCCAATTAAGTGTGGGCTGTGTCAAGGTTTGTAATATCTATCTTGATAAGTATGGGTGGCCCCAAGTGCAATGGCCAATCCACTTCACAAGGAGATAAGACCAGCCATATTCCCCACATATCCAAATGTTTTCTCCTGGCAGGGTTCCATAGGCACAGTGCCCACATGAGAGTGACCATCCCACCAGTGCTTAGGGTGCGATTAATACTGACATTGGCACACTGTTCTCTGGGTAACCAGCCAACCATGTGATTGGGTATGGAAACTTGCTGTTCAGCACAGCAAAGCTATGGTTTGCAAGGTTACATGTATACTAGACATCCATCCCTGCACATTATACACAGTACCTTCCCCAGGCAGAGTGGGTGCTGATTGTCAGATCAACTGCTCAGTTTCATGCTGTTTTGCTTCACCTTCAGCATCACTGCTATTCCATGCTCAAAGGCATTCCCACGTGGACAGGTTGGCAGGAGCGATTTTCTACAGCAGTCTGGCAACAATTTCTGTGGGCAGTTCCCCATACACACCCATCAGCAGGAGACATGCACCTGGGCAAAAGTACGGGCCCATGCCACCCTACTATTGCTCTCTGACAACCTGGATGGAAAGACAGCAGACTAAGACACCGTCAGTGGCAAGTCCCAGTTATCTGGGAGGATGAAAGTGACATTGTCATCTTGTGACAAAAAAGTGGCTTCCAGGGGAGGTTTCCCTGGTCTGTAATAGCAGACCATAGCCCCCAAAGACATTGGGAGAGTATCAGGTTCAGCCTTCAACAGAAATTGTGGTATTGGCCACACCCACATGACCAAAGTCCTTGCCAGTATGGCTGTTGTCCTCTCAGGCAAGGAATCAGTCAGTTTAAAAGGCCACTTTCCTATCCATGGGGTAATGTGCAGCCCATGAGTCAATCCTTCCCCCCCCCACACACCTCATACAATGTGACCCAAGGATGTCCTTTGAACACCAAGGTCCATGGTCACATCTACTTCTCTGTGCAGCCAGGAGACAGTGTACACGGGGCAGGAAGGAGCAATGTTTCTTCCAGCAGCTGTGGCTGCAATTCATTGGGGCCTTGATTCAAACATTTCAGGATGGATGAGTGAGCCACCAATAACTTCTCTATGGTGCTTTCCCCAGTTTTCTTTGGCTGCGCATTCAGCAAGCTTACTGCTATGGGTAAGTGCTTCACCCACTGTGTCCATCATAAACGTTTCAATTTGTCCTTTAACAGCCTATTGTACCTTTCTATCATTCCAGCTGCTTGAGGTTGATATGGCACATGTAATTGCTGTACAATGTCCTGTTGTTGGGCCCATTTTGTATCTCCTTTCCTGTAAAGTGGCTCCCGCAGTCACTGTTGACGATTAACAGACCTCCATAACTGGCACATGAGTGCTCCAAGGCCTGTTTAGTAATTTGCTGGGTAGCCTGGACCATGATATGGGCAAAACCCAACCCTGTAGCCATGTCCACTGCTGTGAATATTTATGTCCCTTATTACTGGGCAAAGGCCTTATGTAATCTACATGCCACACCTGTAAGGGTTCTGGTGGGTGGGGGAGCTGTACCTCTTGCTTGTACTCAGTGATGCTGTGGGTAAAATTGATGAGCACATGCTTGCACTGTTTTGCATCAGGAATTGTCAGTGAAATGTACCATCTCTGGGTGACTTTTCACATGGTTCTGGGCCTACATGTCCTAGTTTATTATGCAACCATGGTCCCATGTCCATAAAGGGCAGCTGCTGAAGAATATGAGCTCTGACCAGGGCCTTGGACTTGTCATTCACATAGCTTACTGCTGAGCGATGTCCTGACACGTGACATATCAGGGCCCCTTCCTTTAACCCACGGGTCCACAGATCCTTCCACATAGTTTGTCCCCACAGTGGGCGATGGCCTATTTCCCTGTCCTGTGCTGCCCACTGAGGCAACCAGACAGTGAGGCCACAAAACACAGCCCAACTGTCACTATAGATGGTTATCTGACCTGATTCTCTAGTCAAAACAAGCCACACCACCCATAATTCAGCCCATTGGCTGGATTGCCCTACCCCAGACTTATACCAGAACTCTTCCTGTAAAGGCTAAATGGCAACATCCGTCTGTATACCAGGCCCCCGCTGGTGGTGTACCCATCCCCTCCTCATAGGGGCTTACCATTGGTACTTACACACTTGGTAAGGAGGGTACAGGTTCCACCACAAAGTTTAATGGTCCCGGGACTTGCTGCAATTCCTGTGAGAGAGGGTTTTCGGAGAATCTAGCCCATTGCTCTAAATAGTCTCCCCATGTGGTCAGAGTGGGTGTCTGGCAACCCGGGTCTGGGGATCTGTGGCCAAGGCTCACACCTACTCCTCAATCGGGAAGACAGTAATGACCACTACTGCTTGTATTCCCATGATCCCCTCAGTAGCCAGTAAGGCGTTTTTCCAACAGCGAATAGTGAATCTCTGCTCCCTTCCACAACTGAGACCAAAACCCTATTGGGAACTGTGGGCCCCACACTTCTGACATAATCCCCACCCACACCCATCCATGCTTGCCAGCCCCCCTTCAGCAGGAACGGTATGGAGGGGTCAGTGACTTGCAGCATCTGGGCCTGAGCCACTGCTTTTCTGTCTTAGCTTCTACCTCTGGGGTCCAGTCCCACATTTCCCCTCAATTTATAAAATGACTCAGCTGCTTTAGAAGTATAGCTAAGTGAGGGATAAATGTTCTTCAATACCCCTACAAGCCCACATATGTTCGTAGCTTCTTAACAGTTTCTGGGCAAGGGTACTGTTGTATTTTATCAATTACTGCTTCAGGTAACACTTTTGTCTTTCCGAACTACACAACACTCAAGAACTTGACAGAATAACCAGGTCCCTGTACCTTGTCTTCATTGACAGCCCATCCCCACTCCTGGAGGGCCTGGTGCAAACTGTGAGCTGCAACTTCTAAATATGAAAGAGAATCATAAGTCAACATTATATCATCAGTGTAATGGAACACTTGAACCGAGGGTGTTCACCAAGCCATGACACAAAGTCGGACTGTACAAGTATCCTTGTGGGAGGACCACAAACATCCATTGGTGGCCCTCTCATGTGAAGTCAAGTTGATCCTGGTTTTCTGGTGCAATGTCAATGGAAAAGAAGGCATTAGCCAAGTCCAACACAGTGATAAGTCCCCAAAGTCATAGTCAGTTTATCCATCAGGTCAGTAATGTTCAGTACTGCAGCATGCAGTGGGGGAGTCACTTTGTTTAGTTCCCGATAGTCCACTGTCATTCTCCAAGCTCCATCTGGCTTCTTCACAGGCCACACAGGTGAATTAAAAGGACTGTGTGCTTCCTCCAACAGCAAAATGGTTTGGCCAATTTCCTCCTGCCCACTGGGCAATCTGTATTGTTTAACGTTCACTATGTAGGTGGCTTGTGGCAACACCAAAGGTGTGTGGTAGGGGTGACCTTACCACACCATTTTCATGACATGCAAACACAACCAAATCTCCCCCAGAGTCATGTGCATTGTTGGACTGTGCAGTAAAACCACTCCTAGAATGTATTCTGCTATCAGAGACACAGAAAGTGCATAGTGATGTGGGGACATGCATCTAATTCCCAAAGTCAGAGTCACTTGTTGCACCCACAATCTTTGTCCACCATACCCTCTATGACTGCAGAGGGCCCCTGGAACCTATTTGGGTTGCCATAGAGGAAAGTTGAGTCAGTACCTGTACCCACCAATGCCAGCACTCACTGTACATTCTGTGGGGACCAGTGAATGTCAAGTTGAATAAATGGCCTCCGGTCCTCCAGTGTCCCAATATGCTGGTATCTCAGCCACACCCCAGTTGGGGGAAGAAATCAGTCAGCAAATATGGTGCAAGTTCCTTGTCCACCACAGTATTGGCCCACACCTGCTTCAGGGGCAGTGGGCAATAGCATTGGTCAGGACGCAACTATTTCCATAGCCCTATTAAGACCTCTAAAGGCTGTCCATCAAGCTTTTCATGAGCCAAATAAGCAGCCAAAAGGTCAGTCCATACCTGTCTGCAGTTCATTTTCTATGGTCCCACTGCATCTGTCCCCAGTGCCATTTTCACTGATGTTGTTTTCCTTTTCCCTTGTGCTGCTTCACTGTGGTAGTTCTCACCTTAATTGCTTGAGGTTGCTTTATTTCTACATCTCCCAAGTCATCTAACACTGACATTGCTTCCTGTATTGGGTGGTAGGTATATGGTACTAGCAATGCAGAGACAGTTCCAATGGTACTGATCCCCATAACATATGTTCAGTGTCCACCAGTCATTGCTCTGTTTTCTTCTTTCCATTGGAGATTCTGCACTCTTTTCATGAGTGGCATGGCAGACAACCATCAGGAACAGCCATGCCACTTGGCCAACTGATTCCCATGGGCCAGAGGAACTAGGAACTCTAGCATCTCAAACTCCATCTGTATAGCCTCTGGGGTTGGCTGTATGGACTCCCAAACCTCCAGTGCTGCCCAAGTGGTCAAGTGTGTTGACACCAGGTACCAAATAGAGGCTGATGGACACATCTTCTCCACCCACCTCTCTGCATCCAGAGAAGCCAAAGGACTGTTGCTCTCATGACCACCTACCTCATCCTACTCACAGCACCAAGTGTCAGGGTCCAGGAGTTGCTGTTGAGGTCTTGGGGTCACATGAAGAGCAAAGAAGGAAGCGGGAGTCATCATGGAGTGTGCTCGAATGAAGCCACTTTATTCTGCATAAAGTTGTACTTTTTATACTGCTATACTGCATAAGTATTGAAGACAAGCATGTATGTGGCCTTCATGACCAGGTGTACGGCCTTTTAGGCCCTTGTCCAGCTTCTTACTCATGCGTACAACATGCTGTGTTTTCAAGGTTTCTCAAGGTCAGACATATATGGGGTGAAGCAGTGGACAGCTGTCCTTGTAGAACAGAAGGGAAAGTGGACCGGGGAGGAGAAAGGGTGGAGGCTTTCCCTACATTTGAACTCCATAGAGTTAGGTCTGCATTTAGCAGTCTGCAGATTTGTAAACCACCTTCATCTCAGCCTCCACCCAGAGCACTGGATGGAGCTCTTTATATAGTGACTCAGTCAATAATAGCTAATTTCCAACAGATGTGGGATCTTTAGGTTAGCAGTAGGCCAATTACATCATAAAGTAGTATAGGTTCTAGTGAGAATCCTGGCCATAGGAGCTTCCATTTTTCCCACAGTAAGCTAATTTATTTTGATTTTTTCAGTAGCATCTGGAAGAACCTAATAATGACTCTTTGAGGTATTTGATTCTTTAGTGAGGAAGTCCTGAATCTCTCATATGGTCCTTCATCTCCACTATAGAATAAAAAATAAGATTGGGGCTGACTACTTTCTATGAAAGCCTTGTTAAGCATTAATCATGGTTTGTTAGTGATCAATGCCTCAATATTGCATTATCAAATTAAGGTTGTATATATATCAAGAAATGTAGAGAAAGGCTTTCTACAATGTTCATGCCTCTTATCAGTTAGTGATTATTGGTAATAAGATTTAATATAACATCCAGGCCTCTAATAGTCTGCAAGCCATTATTTTAGGTCCCTCTGACTATGCTAAGCCCTTCCTTAGCCACAGGAATGCCAACTTTGCTGTTCCAAGAACTGTAGGGTGATGTCATAAAGAATAAGAAAATAGACCAATAGTTTCTTCCAACTAGAGTCTGAATGAGAATGAGATTCATGAAATACAGATTATAATTTCTAGACTGGAAACAGCCATTTTTCAAGGACTGTTTTATGAAGTGTGGATGGACAGCACTTATCTTACATGCATGCTTTCTAATATCAATCAAAGAAGGATTTTTATAAAAGGCAATATAAATTTCAATATTGACTACAGAGAAAGTGTTGTCAACAGTCACACATGGATAGTTGAAATTATTCCCTAGATGAGTCAAGGCATTTTAGAATTGTAAGGATATTTATTTATTTCATAATATTTATGAAGGGTTCCTTTACCTTGAGTTTCAGAATGACCCTGAAGCAATTCCCAAACCAACAATTAGTGACATGACACCAATTGTCACTACCAGAGTTGGGATTTAAAAAGTGAAGGAATTTATAATACATTGTCTCCAATTTTAGGGAAGAGACAGAGGAAAACAATGAAGATTCTTGGCATGAGAATTTAATCTCATCTCTTCTGGCTAACATTTTGTAATAAGAATAATATGAATTTTTCATTAATGAGGCTGGCTTTTACTTTTAACTTCATATGTCTAGGAACTGAGCTTTTAAGGATGGCAAAAAAACTCTCAGACTTAACCTTATTGTATTAAAATTCCTTTTCTTAAATTTGGGCCAAAATCCAGATTTTTGCAACCACAATAGACTGTTTCCATCTTTCAAAAATTCACATATCACATAGTTGCACATTAATACTTTCCTATCCTTGAAATAAAGCTGAAATTTTCACCAATGTTGTTGGAGGGAAGAGAATGTGGCATGACAAATCATAAAAATTTGGACTTTTATAGCACTCTATATTTTTCATTACTACATTCAAGAGCCTCTTTTAAACCATAGTATCATATACGTTTCCTTCCAGCTAACTTTCTGAGAGGTAAAAAGTAAAGTAACCTTTACTTTTTCACACGTTGGTGCTCTGAACTTATTATGATGATGGAAGATAGAAGATAGATAACAGAGAGATGAACAGACACATATGCTACAGATTTCCTACAAACAAAAGTTACCTAATTTTTAGGTATTAAAGTTTTATTTCTAGACATGTACATATTTCAAATTTAAGTGAATATTTCATAGACTAAACATAATCTCAATACATAGATATATGATAAAAAAAATTCTTCTAAAGCTACTAAAAATGAAAAAAATAACATAAATAGCCTCATTTTAGAAAATATACTAAAGATTTTAAGTAAATATTTTTATATTATAAAACATGAAAATGAAAATAATTTAATATTAGTTAATTGTTAACAATTAAAATTAGTTAACAATAAAAATTGTTAGGAAATGAATTCTGAAATTTACATGTTCAAGTACATATAAATTTCATGTCAAGTTAAATAATAGAAAAAATTAATTTCAATGTCTGATATTCCAAATATGGTCACAGACATATTTTTTCACCCATACAAGTCAGAGAGTTCTTGACATCTCAAAAATTAATGTATTATTTATCTATATGAAAATGATATGATTTAAAAAAATTGTTTTTTTGTATTAGTATATCTACACTTTAGTGTTCAGATGTGGCAAGTAAAATATTAGGTTTTCTGCTATTAGAATTGTGCTTTAGAATACCATATTATTAATTATTTTCAAAGAAATATAGCAACAGCCTTGAATGTTTTTTCATATGCCATGTAGATAAAAATATGGGACTTTCTCAAGTAAAAATTTACTTTATTGGGAATTTCAGACCCTGGCATTATTTAAATAAAAATTGCTAATGCCTAACACAGGTGCACTTTAGACTTCTAAAAATCTATTTCTAAATAGCATACAAGTAAACAGACCCTATGGGTGAATGAAAATGAGGATAAATGGAACAGTAGCTTATGTGTTTCTTAGAGATCTCAGTCATTTGTACCCATAAAATAGAATACATTCAGAATATTGAATTTATTTCTCTAAATTAGTTTCTCTAATTCTAGTGGGTGAGAATGAGAGACCAATATAGTGCTTTTCTGAGAAGTCTGAAATACAATGGGCTATGCTATGAAGTTTTTAAATACTCTGATAAATTCTAGGTCATGAATTAATGACTACCTAATAAGAAAGAACTAAAGAAAATTTAAGTAGACTAATTTCTAAACAGTGTAATAAGGCTACTTCTGAAAGGAAAACATAATGGCTTTTATTTACAATAGTTTTTAAACTATTGTCTTGTCTAAGCAATGTTGGAAACTGAGGAGTTCAAATACAATGAGAAAAAGAAAGTAAAATGAAATAATTAAAGGTCACATAAATGATCATTAATGTTTTTACATCATTATTGTAATATTATTAATTATATTATTAAGTCTGATGGACAAAATCTGTTGAATTTGACACAGAGAATGTGTGGGGTAAATGCGATTTTCTTGGGATTCCTTCCTGGCCTTGATAGTGTCTATTATGTATACATATAAGTGCCTATTTGCACATCAGTGGGATGTTTACTGACAACAGAGCCACTGGTCAATCACAGGATTGCTGGTGTTGGGAAGCAACCTTTCTGTCCTCCCCTCTGTTTCTGGTATGTAATTGGTCATGTGCCTGCTAGTCACAGGGACTCACACACAGCATTCCTCCCTGAAGAAGGGGCAGAGGGAAACAGAGTGTGCACTGAAGAGAGACAGAGCTCGGTAGAAGAGCTGAGCAAGAGGGAACAGAATACACAGGGAAATAAAGAGAGCTGACCAGCTAGTGTTCAGAGCAGAGTGTCATGGGGGAGAGATACTCAGCTGTAAGAATAAAAAACCTTTAATCCCAAAACTACCCTTTTCTTAGTCTTCCTTCAGTCTCTTAAAATTAAAAAGGAACTTGCCCTGGGTAGGGAACCCCCTTCCTCCTGGAGCTATAGACAGAAAACAATTACCTTTGATATCAAAGAAGGATCCACATAATTAAGTTTGAGGTAATCTATAAAGCACTATTTAGAGACATGATTGATACTTGGCATTTTATGATCACTTTGATTTGATTTGATTTGATTTGTTTATATTTTCAATGAAATAAATTAGGTACATGACATCACCATAAGCTTCAGGTGCATAATGTTATAATTCTATATGTAAGTCACCAGACATCTGAATCCCTTTGCCTATTTAGCCCACTCTTCAACCCCCTTCCCTTCTGGTAACCACCAATCTGTTTTTGTGTCTATGAATTTACATTTTGTTGTTGCTCATTGGATTTGTTTGTTTTGTATTTCAGATTCCAGCTATGAGTGCAATCATACTGTTTTTGTCTTTCTCCTTCTGACTTATTTCACTTAACATAATACTCTCAAGGTCCATTTATATTATTACAAATGACAAGATATGTATGTTATATGCACTACTATAACATATGTATATAATATATATGTAAAATAATATAGATACATAACATTTTTTATATCCACTCATCCCTCAATCAACATTACATTGTTTCCCTATCTCAGCTATTGTAAATAATGCTGCTATGAACATTGGGGTGTATACATCTTTTCAAATTACTGTTTTTATATTCTTCAGATAAATACAGAGAGTGTAATATCTGAATGACATGGTAGTTTTTTTTCATTAATATATATTATATAAATTTGTTGAAGTATTTTTTATTGAAGTATAGTTGATATACAACTTTTATTAGTTTCATGTATACAACACAGTGGTTCATCAGTTACCTACATAATTAAATCCCAACCAAACTACTACAGTTAATGTCTGTTAATGTAGAAAGATGTCACAGATCACTGGTTATATTCTCCATGCTCTATTGCCATCCCTGTGAAAAACTTATAGTATGATTGAGAATTTTTTTGCCCCTTTAGCACCTCCTCTTCACCCATTTACCCATTCCCTCCGCCATGGCAACTACCAGTCATTTCTCAGTGTCTACAAGTCTACTGATATTCCATTCATTTTGCTTTGATTTGGTTTAGATACCACAAATAAGTAAAATCATGGTATTTATCTTTTTCCAAATGGCATATTTCACTTAGCATAATATACTCCAGGTCCACCCATGTTGTCACAAATGGCAGGATTTCATTTTTTTAATGACTGAGTTATATTCCATTGTTCTGTATCACTGCTTCTTTATCTAACTATCTATTGATAGACACTTTGGTTTATTCCATATCTTCAGTATTGCAAATAATGCAGCAATAAACATAAGGGTGCATATATCTTTCCAAATCATGGATGTTACTTTATTTGGGTATATTCCTAGAAGCGGAAATACTGATTCATATGGTACCTCTAATTTAGCTTTTTGAGGAACCTCCATACTGCTCTCCACAGTGGCTGCAACAAATTACGTTCCCACCAAAATGCAGGAAACCTCTTTTCCTCACATCCTCACCAATATTTGCTATTTCTTGTCTTTTGGGTAGCAGCCACTATAACTTGTGTAGGGTGATATTTCATTGAGGTTCTGATTTGCATTTACCTAAAGATTAGCAATGTGAAGCATCTCTATATGCACCTGTTGGCTCTCTACAGTTCTTTGGTAATATGTTTGTTCAGGCCCTCTGCACACTTTTTAATCTGGTTGTTTGTTTATTTGTGTGTGTGTTGAGACATGAGTTCTTTATATATTTTGGATGTTAATCCCTTATCACATTAATCATGCATGAATATATTGTTATGTATTGTAGGCTGTTTTTTTGTTCTACTGAGGGTGTTTACTTTACAGAGATTTTTTTAGTTTTATGTAGTCCCACTTGTTCATTTATTTTGTTTCCTTTGCCCAAGGAAATGTGTCCAGGAAAAATTGCTCATGCTTACGTTCAAGAGATTTTTTCCTGTATTTTCTTTAAGAGAATTATGGTTTCATGTCTTCCATTTAGGTCTTTAACCCATTTTGAATTTACTTTTTTTGTATTGAGTTAGGCAGTAATCCAGCTTCATTCTCTTGCACATAGCTGTCCAGTTTTCCCAGATATTGAAGAGGCTCTCTTTTACCATTGTATATTCATAGCACTTTATCATATATTAATTGACCATATTGTGTAGGTTTATATCTTGGCTCTCTATTCTGTTCCATTGACCTATGGGTCTATACTTGTGCTGGTACCATACTGTTTTGATTATTGAAGATTTATAGTATAGTTTGAAGTCAGGGAGCATAACAACCTCAGCTTTGTTCTTCTTTTTCATGATTACTTTGGGGTCTCTGTGGTTCTGTAAGTGTAAGAATTATTTGCTCTAGTTCATTGAACAATGTCATTGGTGTATTGATAGGGATTGCATTGACTGTAAATTGTTTTGGGCAGATTGTCCAGTTTGACATTAATAAGTCTTCCCAAACATGATTATGGGATAGATTTCCATTTATTTGTCTATTCTTTAATTTCTTTTTACAGTGTCTTACAGTTTTCAGAGTAAAGGTCTTTCCCATCATTGGTTAGGTTTATTTCTATGTATTTTATTCTTTTTGATGCTATTGTGAATGAAATTGCTTTCCTGATTTCTCTTTCTGCTAGTTCATTGTTAGTTTATAGGAGTGCAACAGATTCCTGTGTATTAATTTTGTATCCTGCAACTTTGTTGAATCCAGTTATTAGTTCTAATAATATATTGGTGGAGTCTTCAAGGTTTTCTCTTTATAGTATCATGTCATCTAATAATACTGACAGTTTTACTTCTTCCTAACCAGTTTTGTTGCCTTTATCCCTTAGTGTTGTCTGATTGCCATGGCTAGAATCTCCTGTACTATGTTGAATAAAAGTGGAGAGAGTGGGCATTGTTGTCTTATTCCCAATCTTACCGGAAATGCTTTCAGCTTTTCACTGTGAAGTATGATGTTGGCTGTGGGTCTGTCATATATGGACTTCATTATGTTGAGGTACATACCCTCTATACCCATTTTCCTGAGAGTTTTTATCTGATTGCTGTGGCTAGGACCTCCAGTACTATGTTGAATAAAAGTGGTGAGAGTGGGCATCCCTGTCTTCTTCCTGATCTTAGAGAAAATCTTTCAGCTTTTTGACACTGAATATGATGTTAACTGTAGGTTTGCATATATAGTCTTTACTATGTTGAGGTACATATCCTCTCTACCCATTTTGTTGAGAGTTTTTATTATGAATGGATATTGTAATTTTGTCAAATGCTTTTTCAGCATCTACTGATATAATCATATGACTTTTTCCTTCTTTGTGTTAATGTGGTGTATGACAATGGTTTATTTATAAATATTTCACCATTCTTGCATCCCTGGAATACATCACATTTGGCCATCATTGATGATCTTTTTGGTTTATTATTTTAATATTGTTTGCCAATATTTTGTTGAGAACTTTTGCATATATGTCCATAAGGGATATTAGTTTTAATTTTCTTTTTTTTTTTTTTGCAGTGTCTTTGTCTGGTTTTGGTATTAGAGTGATGCTGCCCTCAAAAAAGGAATTTGTAAGTGTTCCCTCCTCTACTACATTTTGTAATACTCTAAGAATGATGCATATTAGATGTTCCTTAAATGTTTGGTAGAATTCAGCTGCAAGGCCATTAGGTTCTGGACTTTTCTTTGTTGGGAAGTTTTTGATTACCAAGTTAATTTCATTACCGGTAATTGGTCTGTTCAGATTTCTGCTTCTTCCTGGGTCAGTCTTGGAAGGTTGTACTTTTTAGGAATTTGTCTATTTCTTCTAGGTTGTCCCATTTATTGGTATATAATTTTTCATAGAATTCTCTACTAATTCTTTGTATTCCTGTAGTGTCAATTGTAACTATTTATTTTTCATTTCTGGTTTTATTTGTCTCTTCTCTCTTCTTTTCTTGATAGCCCTGGCTATGGATTTGTAATTTTTTTTTTATCTTCTCAAAGAACCAGCTCTTGGTTTCATTGATTTTTTCTATTGTTTTATTCATCCATATGTTTATTTCTTCTCTGATCTTTATTACATTCCACCTTCTACTAACTTTGGTTTTAATTTGTTCTTTTTTTAGTTTTTTTTAATTATTAATTTAGACTGATTATTTGGGATTTTTCTTGTTTCTTGAGGTAGGCCGGTATTGCTGTGTACTTCCCTCTTGCAACAACTTTTGTGGCACCTAATGTATTTTGAACTGTTGTAATTTTGTTTTAATTTGTCTCCATGTGTTGCTTGTTTTCTGTTTTGATTTGTTCACTGATCCATTCATTATTTAGAAGCATGATGTCAGCCTTCAAGTGTTTGTTGACTTCTTGTTTTTTTGTGTGTAATTTATTTGTAGTTTCATACCAATGTAGTCCAAAAATTTGCTTGATACATTTCCAATACTTTGTAATTTATTGAGGCTCTTTATGTGGCCTGCTGTGTGATCTATTCTAGAGAATGTTCCATGTGCACTTGAAAAAATGCATATCTTGGTGATTTGGGGTGGAATGTTCTGTTTATATCTGTTACATCCATCTGTTCTAGTGTGTTGTTCAGTGCCTTGGTTTCCTTATTCATTTTCTTTCTGGTTGATATGCCCATTGATGAAAGTGGTTGTTTAAAGTCCCTAATATAATTGAGTTGCAGTCTGTCTCTCACTTTAGTTCTATTACTACTTCTTTTTTTACATTTGTAGGTGCTTCTATGTTGGTTGATAGATACTTATAATGGTTATGTCCTGTTGTTGGACTGATCCGTTTATCATTATGTAATGTCCTTTTTTGTCTCTTGTTACTTCTTTGTTCCAAAATTTATTTTGTCTAATACAAGTAATGCTACCCCTGTCTTTTTCTTCTGTTAATTTGCATCAAATATCTTTTTCTGTCTCTTCACTTTCAGTATATATATGTCTTTAAGTCTGAAATGCATCTCTTGTAGGCAAAATATAGATGAGTATTCTTTATTTGTCCATTCTGCCACCCTTTGTCTTTTGATTGGTGAATTCAATTCATTTACATTTGAGGTTGTTATTGATAGGTATGTACTTATTGCCATTTTTTTTCCTTTTATTTTTGGGGTTCATCTCTTATCCTTTCTTCTTCTCTTATACTCTTCTGTTGTTTTTAGATGATTTTCTTAGTTTTGTGATAGCATTTCTTTCTTTTAATTTTTTTTTTTTGTGAATCTGTTATAAGCTTTAGGCTTTTGGTTACCATAAAGTTCACAGATAGCTTCCCAAATCTCTAACAGACTATATTTGGTCACTATTTTTGAACACAGTCTACATGTACATCCTTTTTATTCTTCTCCCCCACACTTTATTTATTAGATGTCATAATCTGCATTTTTTCATGTATAATTTAACTGATTTTCTATATTGTTGATTTTACTACTTTTTTATACTTTACACTTACTTAGTAAGTGTACTTTCTTTATTTTGGCTACTATCTTTATTTTGGCTTTATTTTCACTGATGAAAAATATTTAGGCTTAAGAACATTTCCATCTATGGAAGTCCCATTAACATATCCTGTAAGGCCTTTTTAGTTGTGGTGAATCCTTTTAACATTCTTTTTATTTTTAATTCTAATCTGCTCATCAATTCTGAATGATAATCTTACTGAGTAGAGGATTCTTGCTTGACAGTCATTGTGTTTCAACACATTAAATATTTCATGCCACTTCCTTCTGGCCTGTAATAATTTGTGCTGAGAAATCTGCTGACAGTCTTACAGGTTTGCCCTTATAAGTAATTTTTTGCCTCTCTCTAGATACTTTCAATATACTCCTTTTATGTTTAATCCTTGTTATATTAACTGTTATATGTCTTGATGTTGTCTTCAAGGAGTTCCTTTTTTTAGAGGCTCTCTGCACTTCCAGGACCTGTGTGTATATTTCTTTCCCCGTATCAGGGAAGTTTCAGCAATTATTTCTTCAAAGACACTTTCTACTTCTTTGTCTCTCTCTTCCCCTTTTGGTATCCTTAGTATGCAAATATTATTTCATTTGGAGTTGTCACACTGCTCTCAGTATCCCCTTTTCTAGAGATTTTTCTCTCTGTTTCTGACCTCTGTTATTTTCCTCTTTTCTAATTATGCTCCCATTGACTTTCTCCTCTACTTGCAGCAATTCATTATTCATTCTCTCCATTGTATTTTTCATTTCAGTTACTGTATTATTCAGCTCTGAGTAATTCTTTTTTTTTCAAATCAGTAATTTTTCAAATCTTGTCTCTTTGTTGACATCCTCCCTGAGATCATCAATATTTTTCTGCAGATTATTGAGCATATTTATAAATATTTTGAAATCTTTATCAAGAGTATTGGTGATTATATTCATTTACCATTTTTCTAGTGTCTTATCAGTTCTTTTGTCAAACATATTCCTCTTTCTTCTCATTGTATCTTTCTTTTCTGTTTCTACGTTTGTATTTAATAGATCAGCTATGTCTTCTGGTCTAGAAAGTAATGGCTTTATGAGGAAGGTGCCCAGAAGTTCAAGACTCTTTGCTCACCTGTGCTCATTTCTCCTTTGTAATGAAGCCAAAGTTGCTTTTTTGAACCATGGGAAGGGCTACTTTTCTACCTGTTGCCATCAGTGACTGATCTCTCTCAGCAGAATCCCTTTTTGGTCATGTAGCTGGTACTTCTGTGGGGATTATTGTGGGTGGTGCCACCTTTCTGCCTGTCTGAGGGCAGTGACTGATCTCAGTCTGCTTTTGGCTGGCAGCTTACCTCAACAGGCCTTTTGTGAGCTGAGCAGTGGGTCTACTGCTGGGATCACTGTGGGCAGGGCAACCCTCTGTCGGCCCTGTAGTGATAGTGGTACTGCTGGGTTGAAGGTGTGGGTAGATCAGGTGCATGGGGGAGCTCTGTATGGGCTAGGCTGGCAGCAAGGAGGAAAGAGTATTTGGGGCTAGATTCCACATGTGACTCCCCATTTGGGCTGAAAGGGGGCTGGGAAAGCTGGGAAATTCTCCCTTTCACTTCCAGACAGCAAAGTCTGACTGCTGCTGGGCATAGCAGGGCAGGTGGGTGGACAGGGGGTATCCCAGGAAGTTCCTGGGGCTGAGCTTCCTGTGATGGGTAAGGAGTGTTTGGGACTGCTGCTATGATTGCCTGAACAACAGGATAGCTCAGAAGATATTTGGACATCACATATTTCATAAAGTGTAAAAACCCAAAATATATAAAGAACTCATATGACTTAACAAGAACAAAAAAGCAAACAAACCAATTAAAAAATTGGCAGAAGATCTGAATAACCATTTTCTAGAGAAGACATATGGATGGCCAACAAGCGCATCAAAACATCACTGATATTGAGAAAAGCTTAATGAAAACCACGAGATATCTGCTCACACTGGTTATATTAGTTTTCATCAAAAATTCAAGAAATAACAAGAGCTGGAGAGAATATAGAGAAAGGGGACAGCTCAGGATAGCTCAGGAGGTGCTGTCCACCTACCCTTTCTCCCACAGGAGAGCTCAGTCCACGCTCCACCCCTCTGGCACCTTTCCCTCTACTGGTAAGTCTTTCATGCTGCCATCTCTGTGCTGGGTCTCAATGGGAACAACAGAACATGCCTGCCCTCCACAAGCAGGAGGAGTCTCAGTCTCCCAGGTGCTCCAACTCTCCCTCATTTCAAATAATCACCAAAGACCAATGCAATATGGACTTGTGTTCCTAGAACAGATCTCCAGGGACTGGTCTTCAGAGTTCCTAAGTGCTTATCTCCTCCCAGCTCCGTTCCTCTCCGTCCAGGTTGTGGGCTGGAATGGGGGAAAGAATTGGATCTCACTGGATTGTGGCTCTGTCACCTTACCCTTCTCTGTGTTGTGTTCCCTTTTCAACAGGCATAGATGGTCTGTTCTGCAATCTTCAAGACATTTTTAAGATTATTTGTTTTTGCTCTAGTTGCTTCCTTGGTGTGAATGTGGGAGGTGTCTGCCTTGCCTTCCTACTCTGCCACTTTTTGCCAGAATTCCACTATTGTATTTCTATTAACTTTTTGAGGTATCTCTGTAATGTTTTCTACATTGGTTACACCAATTTATATTGCCACCAACAGTGTACAAGTGTCCCCTTTCTCCACATTCTCTCCAGCTCTTGTTATTTCTTGAATTTTTGATGAAAACTAATATAGCCAGTGTGAGGAGATATCTCACTATGGTTTTCATTAAGTTTTTCTCAATATCAGTGATGTTTTGATGCACTTGTTGGCCATCCATATGTCTTATCTGGAAAATGGTTATTCAGATCTTCTGCCAATTTTTTAATTGGTTTGTTTGCTTTTTTGTTCTTGTGAAGTCATATGAGTTCTTTATATATTTTGGGTATTTATCCTTTCTGAAATATGTGATGTCCAAATATCTTCTCCCATTCAGGCTGGTTTTCCTTTTGTTTTGTTGATGGTGTCCTTTGCTGTACAGAAATTATTTTTAAGTTTATATAATCATGTTTGTTTAGATTTTGTCCTTTGTTTCCTTTGCCTTGGAATCAGATAGACAAAAATACCACAAAGACTAATCCCCAAGAACTTACTACATATTCTTTCTTGTATTATGGTTTCAGAACTTACTTTCAATTCTTTATCGATTTTGAGCTAATTTTTGTGTATGGTGTAAGGCAGTGGTCTAATTTCATTATTTTGCATGTGACTGTTCAGTTTTTCCTATGTCATTTATTGAACAAACAGTCATTTCTCCATTGTATCTTCTTGGCTCCTTTTCATAAGTTAATCATGCTCTCAATTTCACAAATTCTGGGCTCTCAATTCTGTTCCATTGACCTGTGGATTTATATGTCAAAATCTTAGTTTTTTGATTACTATATCTTCATAGTATAGTTTCACATCAGAAAGCATGATACCCTCACTTTGTCTTCTTTCTCATGATCATTTTGATGTTTGGATTTTTTGTCATCCCATAGAAATTTTAGAATTATTTGTTCTAGCTGTTTGATAATGCTTTCGGAATTTTCATAGAATTGCATTGAGTTGTATAGACATTTTGACAATATTTATTCTTTCAATCCATGGGCATGAAATTCAAGAAGCAATCTTGTAATTTAATAAATACTGATTAAATATTAATTCATTCATAATTATATGAAATATTTATTTTCACTAAAGAGTAGTTTTATTGATATTTGAGATCAAATAATGATTCTACCCTAAATAATATTATCTTCTCAAATTTTCTAATGTATCTTGACTAATTTTAGCATGAGAAAATTGATTTTCAAAGTGTTTAGGAAAAACATCTAAATGTCTTCTCTTTCATTTCTTAGTCTGTATTAATTGGCCATGTCCTTGTGTCATATTATTTACTTACTTTAAATGTGTTATAATAAAAGTTAAGCTATATGAGGCAGTGACTTTTTCATTTTATTCACTCAAATAACACCACTTTCTAGTAAAGTACTGAAAATATAGTAGAGTTCCCAATAAAATTATCAAATAGATAATAGATCAAATTTAATTTTCTGACTCTTGATTTTGAGGAGTTGTATTAGTTGAGGGTATCTGCCTATGGAGTTTCACATCAGAAAGCATAGAACTTGTTAGTAATTTTAGCTAGAAACATGTTAACAATTATTACTGGATGTATTCACAAACTTCTACTATTTGAAACATTTACTTTGTTTTCAAGTAGAATTAGCCAGTCCTCATATTTGACTTGCGCATTCTCAGATTGTTTAAAGAAATGTGTATGTAGCTAGACTCTGGAAAAATTGTCCTTTGAATATCACTTTGTGGTATCATTTTATACTTTCTTGCTTTTTTGGTTGTTGTTGTTTTTTTTGTTTCTACCAATAGTAATTATATTGAATAATAACTACCTCTTTTTATAGAATATTTGACTTATTTATATAAATTTATATCATAATCTATGGATAGAGTTGTTATTATTTATATACATAAGTATGCAAAACTTTCTTTTATACTCAGTCCTTCAATGTCCACAACTGTCTCTAATTCATAATTACCTCTTCTGTAATTACTAAGGGCTTAATAATTTTGTTATGTGAATGGGTAAATGAAATATAATTCCTATATAGAAAATATCATATAAAAGCTTTTCTTTGTTGTTCAATATATTTTATTAACTACTATTCTATGCTTCTCCTGTAGAACAGCAGGAGCTACAAGAGCTAATAATGCTGGTCTATGAGTCTTATGTGTATTGTAAAATAAATTCTAGTAAAAAAAGAAAACTCCTTCAAAAAAAGTTATTTCTCAACAATCAGGAGTTCCTATGTTATGTTTATTTACTTATTTATTTACACCTTAAATACTATACCTTGACTAATACCTCCTTATTTCTATTATCAGTTAAAATTCTAATTAATGCAGTTGTTATAAAACATTTCATTACCATCAAATTATTTTCAGTTCTGATATGAAAACCTGGCTAAATCACAAACAGAACAGTTGCTTTTTCTAGTCAGAGACTTGCGAACATTTATATCTCACAAAAGAATGCTATTTGTCACAAAAGGAATTGGAATGTATGAATTAAAATTTTGCTCAGGGCAAAACTTTTCACTGTTACTGACAAAACAACTAAATGTGCTTGCCCAGTTGAGTAGGTTAATAGTATTATCTTTATTTAGAAAAGATGACCTGTAAAACATAGATGAAATTGATGTAACACAAATAAAAGTACTTTGTTTTACTGACAGGTAGGACTTGCAAAGATTTTAATATTAAAATATATGTATATGTGATATTTGAAGAAAACATTAAAATGGAGATTGGATTTTCATTGAGAGTATAAAAAAATAGCAATTTTGGGTAAATTAATTTTGGAAAATATCTATGATGTGTCCATAACATAACTTTAGCTATATAATTGGTTTTCTTAAAAAGTCAAAGGCCCCATTTTTACTTCAGTACAAAATAGAAAAGAATACATATGCTATTGTGAATTTTATATGGAAAACAAATGATAGAGTTTCCCAGCATGTTTATTTAACAATGTTAATTACTAATTAAAATGAATATATTTAAAACCAAGGAACATAATCTGATTTTATGGTTAGGAAGGAAATAATAAACACATTTGGCTATGCGGCATTCTAGATAATTATCAATATATTACAATTTTTTCATAATACACTATTTTAACTTGTTAATCAATCATAGTACCATAATTATGAGTCTCAATGCACCACAGTGAGAAAAATAATTTTTGAAAATTTTATATTCCCTTCAGGTGAGAAATTGGGGATCAACAGAGGTGAGGCTTAGAACCTCACCCCCCCTGTTTTGAGAGAAATCTTCTGCATCCGTGGATGTTTTATTGCCCTTGTCTACCTTGGATTAATACTTAGTCCATAGGCACACACCTGATCATCTACATTGCCCTCTTACAGCACTAAACTATGTTTTCTACCTTTATCTTGCATCTGCCTACCACTTCAGCATTTTATTAAATAATAATAATAATAATAATAACAACAATAATAATAAGGGAGAAATGTAAGATTCACATATAAATCAAGTATAAAAATCAAACGAATATTCATATTTGACCTGATTGTTTATAGTTCATAATGCGTGATCAAAACCGAACGTTTCTGTGATGACTGCCCTTGCTCTGTTCACCATGTAGGAACTTATTCACTATGTAAGAATTTGTTCACCATGTAAAAACTTGTTCGTTATGCTTCAGAAGATTGGAGACTGTTGAGAACTAGGCTTGGGGTTGATTAATGATTGTGCATTGAGTCCCCTATACAGAATTTTATTGTTGTTAACAACCATTTGATCAATAAATATGAGATATGCCTTCTCAAAAAAAAAATTATATTCCTTGTTAGCCACGATGAACATAAAACATAGTTAGCCTTGCAACAGATGTTTTATATAAATTTCTGCCACTGAATTCAATGGTAATTTTAAAGGCAAGAAGTATTACCTGCATTTTACAAATTAAGAGTACAAAGAGGCTTAGGAATTAAATGATTTACTCTAGTAAATACTGCTTATATTTGAGACACAAACTACTTGCTAGGGATTTAAACATAGTTTATTAGACTTCTACAGGTACTTTTTCCAAGATAACAAAATTATTTCTAATTTTCTACATATTTTCTGGCAAAGTACTAAAATACAATGGAGCTATGTTAGTAATATCAATTATCAGATCATCAGAAAAATTTAAATTCAATAGTGATAGAATGTTTTCTATATTTTGGTAAATGAAATTAAAAAATTCTCAATAGGTCAAATATAACCATGGACCAGCATTCAAAAGTTCCAGAGACTAATTAAAAGTGAATATCCTTTTTGTCCTTTCCACCTATACAAACTTCCCTTTTTCATAGTCAGCTACTTTTATCAATTCTTTCTGTATGTAACCAGAGATAATATAATCACATACAAGGATATAATTATATAGTATTTTGACCTGAGAGAAGTGAGGCAGAAACCTCCTCCCAAAACAACATATAACACCAAAATACGCAAATAAGACTAATCCTTAAAAAGCGACCCAAAAGAAGACTGTGACAGATTGCTTACAACTGGGGAAAACCTCACAGAAAATGGTAAAGTAGCAAAACCATGATCCGGTGTGAGCCAAGACCTCCTACAAACACCAGCTCATAGGCAGGAGGAAGACAAATAGAGTAGGCACAGAGTAGAAGCCCAGGACTGCTAAACACTGAAGATCTTCTACAGGAGCACAAACCCACAATGCATGATGCTCTGCAGATTAGTGGGGTTGGAAAGCAAATGCAGACAAAATACTCACAGAGACTGAGATTACAGCCACTTGTGGAGAATAGGTACCCACAACCAGTGCTTCAGGAAAGAAAGGCAGGCCCTTTGAAAGTCTTTCCAACAGTGAGAGGGATGTCAAAGGGGCAAGGATTACACAGAGCTTGCTGCTCAGGAGAAAGGACAGATGAAAAAAATCATCCAAGCATACTCAGCCCAACAGCTTGGGAACCTGCAGAAGCTTCATATGCTCCACCCCTCCAACTGCCAATGCAACACTGAGGCTCTCCACTGCAGTAGGCAGCCTGCCACTCCTTCCTTCTGGCAGGCACCCATCCACACTACTGCTGCCCTCACCATACCACCAGGCCAGGAAAAGGGTGGCCTTGCTTATGGCAGCTACAGGGGCATAACACAGAAGCTCCTCCCTGTGTGCTTGGGCCACTGGCCCTGGCAGTGGAAGAAGGCACTGCAGTGGGAAAGCTGGAAAGAGCTCTTTCCTCCTGGCAAGCAGCAGCACTGTGTGCTTGTGAACACTGTCATTGCTCCAGGAGCTGGGCAGCTCAACAAAGTAGAGTCTTGGCACTAGATGGCATCATCTACACAAAGTTACTATTCCACAGTAATCATTAGAAATAGAAAATGGCAAAATATTCTTGTACAAACCAAAATCCCACAAACAGTAGAAACAGCAATAAATGAAACTGAAATCAATATTCTTGATAAAGATTTCAAAATAAAAATTATAAACATGCTCATGGAGCTACAGAAAATATTTATGACCTCAGGGAGAACTTCAAGAAAGATAAAACTTTGAAAAGTACAGCATCTGAAATGAAATATGCAAGGGAGAGATTTAAAAACAGATTCAGTAAGGTATAGGAGAATGGTAAATTAAAGAAAAATTAGAGAATAGAATACAAGAAGGTGAGGCACAGAGAGAAAATAGGATCTCTAGGATTGAAAGAATAATAAGAGCACTATGTGACCAATCCAATGGAACAATATTTGCATTATAGAGATACCAGAAAAAGAAGAGAGAGAAAAAGGAATAGAAAGTCTCTTTGAGGAAATAACTGCTGAAAACCTCCCCAATCTTGGGTAAGAAATAGTCCCTCAGGCCATGGAAGTCCACAGATCTCCCAACACAAGGGGCCCAAGGAAGACAACACCAAGACGTAATAATTAAAATGGCAAAGATCAATGACAAGGAGATAGTATTAAAAGCATAAGGAGAGAGAGAAAAGATCACAGATAAAGGGAAGCTATCAGGCTATCATGAGACTTCTCAGCAGAAACCTTACAGGCCAGAAGGGAGTGGTATGACATATTTAATGCAATGAAACAGAAGGACCTTGAAACAATACTCTACCCAGCAAGATAAACAGTTAAATTTGAAGTAGGTATTTAAATAATTTCAATATAAAACAAGTGAATTTCCCTCACACAAACCATCTCTATAATGTACTTTAAAGGGAATGCTATAGTTGGAAGTGCTTAGACTAAATAGGTGACATCAGAGAAAATAAAACCATAATAAAGGAAGTAGACCAATTAATTACTAAGCCAATGAAAAAGTAAATCAACTACCCACAAAGCCAGTCAAGGGACAAAGAGTACTGAATATGACCCCTAAGATAGAAGGAGTGGAGAAAGAAGAAAAATGGAGGAAAAAAAGAACCTTTAGATTGTGTTTCAAAGAGTGTAATAAGCGAGTTAAGTTAGACTACTAGATAGTAAAGAAGCTACTCTTTAAGTTTTGGTAAACATGAATCCAAAGCTGGCAGTGAAAATAAGCACATATCTATTAATAATCACCTTAAATGTAAATGGACTGAATGTACCAATCAATAGACATAGAGTCATGGATAGAGAAAGAAGACCCATCTATATGCTGCCTACAAGAGAATCACTTCAAACCCAAAGGCATATAAAGACTAAAAGTGAAGGGATGGAAGAGATATTTCACACAAATAATGAGAAAAAAGCAGGAGTTGCAGTACTTGAATTAGACAAAACAGACTTCAAAACTAGGAAAGTAATAAGAGACAAAGAAGGACATTACATAATGATAAAAGGGTCAGTTCAACAAAGGATATTAGCATTATAAATTCCATGCACCCAAGAAGAACAATCTCATATGAACAGTCTAAACTCACAATTAATGAAATTAGAAAACAAAGAACAAATGAGGCCCAAAGTCAGTAGAAGGAAGGACATAATAAAGATTAGAGTCAAAATAAATAAAATCAAGAATAAAACAATAGAAAGAATCAATGAAAGCAGGAGCTGATTCTTTGAGAAAATAAAATAGATAACCCCCTAGCCAGACTTATGAAGAAAAAAAGAGAGTCTGCACACTTAAACAGAATCAGAAATGAGAAAGGAAAAATCACTACAGGACACCACAGAAATACAAAGAATTATTAGAGAATACTATGAAAAATTATATGCTAACAAATTAGATAACCTATAAGAGATGGACAACTTTCTAGAAAAATAAACCTTCCAAGGATGATCTAGGAAGATACAGAAAATCTGAGCAGACCAGTTACCGGCAACAAAATTGAATTGCTAATCAAAAAACTACCTAAGAACAAAACTCCTGGACCAGATGATTTGACTACTGAATTTTATCAAACATTTAGTGAAGACCTGTACCCATCCTCCTTAAAGTTTTTGAAAAAGTAGAAGAGGGAATATTTCCAAACATTCTATGGAGCCAGCATCACTCTAATACCAAAACAAGGCAAAGGTACAAAAAAAAAGAAAATTACAGAACAATATACCTGATGAACATAGATGCAAAAATACTCAACAAAATATTAGCAAACCAAATTAAAAAATACACCCAAAAAAAGATCATCCTTTATGATCAAGCAGGATTTATTCCAGGGATGCAAAGATGGTACAATATTCAAAAATCCATCAACATCATCCACGACATCAACAAAAAGGACAAAAACCACATGATCATCTCCATAGATGCTGAAAAACATTTGACAAAATTCAACATCCATTCATGATAAAAACTCTCAACAAAATGGGTATACAGGGCAAGTACCTCAACATAATAAAGGCCATATATGACAAACCCACAGCCAACATCATACTTAACAGCAAGAAGTTGAAAGCTTTTCCTTTATGATCAGGAACAAGACAAGGATGCCCACTACCCACACTTTTATTCAACAAAGTACTGGAGGTACTAGCCATAGCAATCAGACAACACAAAGAAGTAAAAGGCATCCATATTGGTAAGGAAGAAGTTAAACTGTCCATGTTTGCATATGATGATCTTATAGATAAAAAACCCTAAGTAATCCATCCAAAACTACTACAAAACTACTAGATCTAATATCTAAATTCAGCAAGGTTGCAGGTTACAACATTAATACACAGAAATCTGTTGCATTCCTATACACTGACGATGAGCTAGCAGAAAGAGAAATCAGGAAAACAATTCCATTCACAGTGACAGCAAAAAGAATAAAATACCTAGGAATAAGCCTAACCAAGGAAATGAAAGACCTATACCCTGAAAACTAAAAGACACTCATGGAGGAAATTAAAGAAAATACGAATAAATGGAAACTCATTCAATGCTCATGGATAGGAAGATTTAATATTGTCAAAATGGCCATCTTGCTTAAAGCAATCTACAGATTCAATGCAATCCCTATCAAAAAACAAACAGCATTCTTCAACAAACTAGAGCAAACAGTTCTAAAATTCATATGGAACCACAAAAGACCTCGAATAACCAAAGCAATCCTGAGAAAGAAGAATAAATCTGGGGGATTATGTTCCCCAACTTCAAGCTCTAATACAAAGCCACAGTAATCAAAACAATCTGGTACTGGCACCAGAACAGACCCATAGGCCAATGGAACAGAAGAGAGTCCTAATAAAAACCCAAGCAAAAATGGTCAATTTATATATGATAAAGGAGCCATGGATATTCAATGGGGAAATGACAGCCTCTTCAACAGCTGGTGTTGGCAAAACTGGACAGCTACATGTAAGAGAATTAAACTGGATCACTGTATAATTCCAGACACAAACGTAAACTCTAAATGGATCAAACACATGAATATTCATCATTAAACCATTAAACTCTTAGAAGAAAATGTGGGCAAAAATCTCTTTACTATAAATATGAGCAATATTTTCATGAACATATCTCCTCAGGCAAGAGAAAATAAGCAAAAATGAACAAATGGGTCTATATCAAACGAAAAGACTTCTGTACAGCAAAGGATACCATTAGTAGAACAAAAACACATCTGACAGTATGGGAGAATATATTTGTAAATGACATATCCCACAAGGGGTTAATGTCCAAAATATATAAACAGCTCACATACCTCAACAAAAAAGAAAGCAAATAAAACAATTAAAAAATGAGTGGAGGACATGAACAAGATACTTTTCCAAAGAAGAAATTCAGATGGCCAACAGGCACATGGCAAGATGCTCCACATCACTAGTTATTAGGGAAATACAAATTAAAAACACAGTGAGATATCACCTCACACCAGTTAGGATGGACAACATGGAAAAGACTAGGAACAACAAATGTTGGCGAGGATGTGGAGACAGGGGAGCCCTCCTACACTGCTGGTGTGGATGTAAACTAGTTCAGCCATTGTGGAAAGTAGTATGGAGGTTCCTCAAAAAACTGAAAATAGAAATACCACTTGATTCAGGAATTCCTTTCCTAGGAATTTACCCAAAGAAAACAAATTCTCAGATTCAAAAAGACATACACACATATATTTATCGCAGCACTATTTATAATAGCCAAGATATGGAAGCATCCTAAGTGTCCATCAGTAGATGAATGGATAAAGAAGATGTGGTACATATACACAATGGAATATTATTAAACCATAA
Organism: Manis javanica; assembly: GCF_040802235.1. Lineage (NCBI taxonomy): Eukaryota > Metazoa > Chordata > Mammalia > Pholidota > Manidae > Manis > Manis javanica. Next base: position 26,083,997 of record NC_133169.1, read on the forward strand.
CACAGAAACAAATCCTACCATTTGCAACAACATGGTTGAAGCTAGTAGGTTTTGTACTCAGTGCAATAAATCAAGCAGTGAAAGACAAATACCGAATGATTTCCCTCATTTGTGTAGTATAACAACGAATCAAAACTGAAGGAACAAAACAACAGCAGACTCACAGACTCCAAGAAGGGACTAATGGTTACCAAAGGGGAGGATTTGGGGAAGGCAGGTGGGGATTGAGGGAGAAGGGGAATGAGTGGCATTATGATTAGTACACATGTCTTGGTGGGGATTATGGGGAAGACAGTATAGCAGAGAAAAGACAGTAGTGATTCTGTGGCATCTTACTACATTGATGTACAGTGACTGCAATGGGGTATGGGGCATACTCAATATGAGTGGGTGTAGTAACCACATTGTGTTTCAAGTGAAACCTTCTTAGGAGTGTATATAAATGAAAGCTTAATAAAAAATATTTTGGAAATAATATCAAGGCACAGTGGTAATGTTTTGTTCAAAGACACACACCTGGGGTTATTGAAACCATGGTCATTGTTTCATGAAATCTTGTCTAATGAAATATAGTATTTTTCTAATGTCCTGAAACAAGAATATGATTACTTTTGTTAGTTTTAAAAATTATAAAATAGATAAATTATATTTCCAGTTTTGATAAAAACATAATGCTGCATTATCAAATGGAAACCAAATTAATGAAATATACATAACATCCACTTCTAATATTAAAATAATTTTTACATAATTACATACTTTCAAATGGACTAAACTGCATTTTATGAAGTCCATCAGTAAAAAAATTTACTATCCCTAATAAAATCTTGTAGAGTATTTTCACTTTATAGTCAGCTATGTTAGTATTTTATTTTAATTATATCCATCATAATTTATAATATGACTTTTGGTGTCAACAGATGAAATTTCTAATAAGTTATGATCAGGAAAATGAATACAGATGTACTGTACATTAAATTCTTCTTTCCTCATTAGTACAGCAGTTGTTTGGTTGACAGTTTGAATGATCTTTTACTGTTTATTCCAGATAGCTTTATAGTTTATATAAGTTTTGTTGGGGATTTACATATTCTTTTTGTTCACTTTTCAAAGAACCAAGGTAAAATAATTAGACAAATTACCTATATTATTAAAACATCGCTATATATAATCACCAAATGGCTACATAGCATGTTATATGATACAAATGCATCCAAATAAAGAAAGAAAAAGATCATATTTCAACATATAAATTTGATTTTTGAAAATCTATATAAGCCATGTAACACTTTACAAAGAATATAAAGAGGACCCAAACATCTCAGCTATTTAAATATATATATCAAGCATATTCAAGAATGGAAGGCTTAAATGTTCCCTCACTACACTCATGCAATTAATGTAATTCAAATAAAAATCCAAGGAAAATTTGTGTGAGATGTGGATGGAGATTTTTAGGATAATTTCAATTCTTGTGTGTAAAAATGGAAATGCAGTAAAAGTCCAGAAGTATTTGGAATATAGTAAGAATATGTACTACAGAATAATTTGTCTTAAAAATATTATTAAGCTACTATACAAAATATGTTACTGGTGCAGAAAGTGGTACACATGTTAAGAAAGGATGTAAGGTGCCATATACTGTGTTTTCTATAATACGTGGTATGTAATAAGGGTAGTATTTGAATGAGAAAATGACACTTTCACATATTAAATTACTAATGCATTAAAGAGTTAATTACTTTAAATATCAGTCATGGAAAAGCAGGAAAACAAAAGTGAACTTTTGCTCATATTGATTGATTTAACATAAAAAATAATTGGAATAGGAAACTGACCAAGAGGGCCTTTACATTCTCCTCAGCTTGACTTAATTTTAGACAGTCTTCTTGCTGTCTCTAGGTCCCAAAGCTCCCCTATCTTAGGACACCTATTTTAGAAAACTTGGTTTTTTAGAACATTTATTTTAGAAATCCTTTCTCTACACCTCTAAAATGTAAATTTTTATAAAAACTCTATTTTACAAACTGGAATATGTTTGTTAAGGACTTAGGAGGCATCCCTTTAAAAATGTAATCATCAAGAAAGATGTCACCTTCATCTTCCAGTTTCTGTGGGAAGTAGGAGTCAAACTTCTGTACAAAGGGTGCTTTACTCCAAGTTGTAAAATTACCTCCAGTCATAAAGTTAAAAGAATGTTTACTTTTATCTGGAGCCAATAGCAAACACAAATGGGGTAAAAATCTCTTCCTCATACCAGATTTTTTTTGCTTTTATTACATGGGTGTTGAATTTAGACTCACTTCTGGCCACTGTTCCTATTGCTATACTTTTTAAGTCTTTGTTACCTGTTTAAGTTTGTCTGGTTCAATTTTTGCACTGACACAGACTTCAGACCAAGTCCAGAGACTTGTAACAGTTGTAAAACTGGAAGACAGATTGAAGTCCAATTGTAACATATATATATATATATATATATATATATATATATATATATATATATATATATATATATATATATATATATACACATATATATATGATCTCTTCTCTGTGTAGGAAAAAAGAGACATGTTTAAAAAAATGCACTTCCTGGAATATTCCTGGAATATCAGTGGAGGACACAAGTGGCCTGTGTATTGGTGCCACCCTGATCATTTGTTCAAAAGATTATTTACCAGACCTTATTTTTATTCTTCCACACAACATGCCATTTAAGTCACAAAATTGCATATTCTGGGGGTAAATCAAAAGGAACTTTTGACTGTAGTTATATTGATGTTTGTGTGCATGAATTATGTCCCTTTTTTCTCTCTAGTTGACTTGTTTGCTTTTTAGCTGAACAACAAAATCTGCCTGTGATATAAGAAAGGATATAGACTTATTTGTACAATATTGGGTACTATCCAACCGTAATTTTTCATTTACCTACTATTCTCCTAATTAACTTGGGGTTTCTGAACCCTTCCAATGGGAAAATAACAAGAGAAAGGTTTATGAAATATTACATGAGATAAGATTTGGGTGGCATTTCAGGAAATTTAGCAGTCTGAATTTTAGATGTGTTCATATATATATTCATATGATTGCCCCAGCGTGTGACGTATGGAAAATACATGATGCTAATATGAAAGAGTTTTGCAAGTTGAAAACAGCTTTGAATAAGAAATAAGGTGACCTTAAATTTCTCTAATTTAGCTAGCCGTCTGTGAGATTTGTGGCCGCTTTATTTCCTCACTAGGTCCTGTTTACATGTTAGAGTAAATTTTTTCTTTTCTACATGAAAATTATAAGTTTGAACTGGAAGCATATTGCTTCCAGTTTATAGGATGAGAAGCACAATGTGGGGAGAGAAGTAAAAAGGACAATTTGGCCATATTCAGATGGAAATGTAAGCTGCTCCAGCTTCAAGTTTTCATGAAGTTGCTACATAGGTAATAACTCTTTTAATGGTGATGAAGATTTATTTAAGTATCTGTGTCCCTTCCCTGGGTAAGCATTTCTGTGCATCAAGTCTATATTTAATCTTTATCTATAATGAATTTATATATATCTTTCCCTATAGAGTAAATCACACAATAAATTTTTAGCAAATGGAAAGAAAGTGCCATTAGAGACTTCAAATGGCATCTGTGGCAACTTACATATGACTAGAAAACCAATTTTAAGGGAAAAATCCATTGCCTTTTCCACAATAATTTATTGGTTCATCTTTTTTAAATTAAGGTGTCACTGATATACAATATTATGAAGGTTTCACATGAGCAACATTGTGGTATCCACATTCACCCATATTTTCAAGTCCACCCCATCCCATTGCAATCACTGTCCATCAGCGTAGTAAGATGCTATAGGGTCATTACTTGTCTTCTCCATGCTACACAGCCTTCCCCATTACCTACCTATATTGGCAGTGTTAATTATAATGCCCCTCAATCCCATTCTCCCTCTCTGCCTACTCACCCTCCACAATTCCCTCCCTTTGGTAACTGCTAGCCCCTTCTTGGAGTCTGTGAGTCTGCTGCAGTTTTGTTCCTTCAGTTTTCCTTCATTGCTATACTCCACAAAGTAGTGAAATTATTTGGTACTTGTCTTTCTCTACCTGGCTTGTTTCACTAAACATAATACCCTCTAGCTGCATCTATGCTCTTGCAAGTGGTAGGATTTGTTTTCTTCTTTTGGCTAAATAATATTCTGTTGTGTATATGTACCACCTCTTCTTTATCCATTTATCTACTGATGGAAACTTAGGTTGCTTCCATATATTGGCTATTGTAAATAGTGCTACAATAAAAAAAGGGGTGTAGGTGTCTGTTTGAATCATGGATCATGTTTTCTTTGGGTAAATTCCTATGAGTGAAATTCCTGGGTCAAATGTTATTTCTATTTTTAGTTTTCTGAGGAACCTCCATATTGTTTTCTACAATGATTGAACTAATTTACATTCCTGCCAACGATGTAGGAGTGTTCCCCTTTCTCCTCATCCTCATCATCATCTGTAGTTTCTTGCTTTTTGGATGTTGGCCATCCTAACTGGTGGGAGGTGATATCTCATTTTGGTTTTAATTTGCATTTCCCTGATGATTAGTGATGTGGAGCATCTTTTCATGTGCCTGTTGTCCATCTGAAATTTTTCTTTGGAGAAGATCCTCTGCACATTTTTTAATAGGGTTATTTGTTTTTTGGGTGTTGAGATGTGTGAGCTGTTTATATATTTTGGATGTTAACTTCTTATCAGATAATTCATTTATGAATATATTCTCCCATACTGCATTGGAACTTTCTATTTTGATGTAGTCCCATTTGTTCATTTTTGTTTTTGTTTCCCTTGCCTAAGGAGGTGTACTCAGAAAAAAATTGCTCTTGTTTATATTCAAGAGATTTCTTCTTATGTTTTCTTCTGAGAGATTTATGGTTTTATAACTTACATTTAGGTCTTTGATCCATTTAGAGTTTACTTCTGTGTATGGAGTTAGACAATAATCAGTTTTAATCTCTTACATATAGGCGTCCAGTTTTGCAGACACCAGTTGTTGAAGAGGCTCTCATTTCCCCATTGCATGTCCATGGCTGTTTTATCATATATTAATCAGCCATGTATGTGAGTTTATATCTGGGCTCTCTATTCCTTTGCATTGATCTGTGGGTCTGTTCTTGTGCTAGCACCAAATTGTGTAGATAACTGTGGCTTTGTATGAGAGCTTGAAGTTAGGGAACATAATCACCCGTTCTTCCTTCTCAAGTTGGCTTTGGCTATTTGGGGTCTTTTTTGGTTCCATATGAATTTTAGAACTATTTTATTTCATTGAAGTATACTGTTGGTATTTTGATAGGGATTGAATTGATTCTGTATATTGCTTTAGGCAGGATGGCCATTGTGACATTATTAATTCTTCCTATCCATGAGCATGGGATATCGTTCCATTTATTGGTGTCTTATTTAATTTCTTTCTTGAGTATCTTATAGTTTTCAGAGTATACGTATTTCACATCCTTTGTTAGGTTTATTCCTAGGTATTTTATGCTTTCTGGTGCAATTGTGAATGGAATTGTTTTCCTGATTTATCGATTTATCTTTCTGCTAGTTCATCATTAGTGTATAGGAATGCAACAGATTTCTGTGTATTAATTTTGTATCCTGCAACTTTGTTGAATTCAGATATTAGTTCTAGTAGTTTTGGGGTGGACTCCTTAGGGTTTTTTATGTACAATATCATGTCATCTGCAAACAGTGACAGTTTAATTTCTTCCTTATCAATCTGGATGGCTTTTATTTTTTTTGTTGACTGATTGACATGGCTGGTTCCACCAGTACTATGTTGAATAAAAGTGGTGAGAGTGGGCATCCTTGTCTTGTTCCCAATCTTAAAAGAAAATCTTTCAGCTTATCACTGCTAAGTATGATGTTGGCTGTGGGTTTGTCATATATAGCCTTTATTATGTTGAGGTAGTTGTCCTCTATACCCATTTTGTTGAGAGTTTTTATCATGAATGAATGTTTAATTTTCTCAAATGCTTTTTCAGCATCTATGGAGATGATCATATGATTTTGTCCTCCTTTTGATTGAGGTAATGGATGATGTTGATGAATGTTCAAACATTGTACCATCCTTGCATACCTTGAATGAATTCCACTAGATCATGAAGTATGATACATTTGATATGTTTTTGAATTTGCTTTGCTAATATTTTGTTGAGCATTTTTGCATCTATGTTCATCAGGGATATTGGTCTGTAATTTTCTTTTTTTGTGGTGTCTTTGCTGGGTTTTGGTATTAGAGTTTTGATGGCTTCATAGAATGAGTTTGGAAGTATTCCTTCCTCTTCTACTTTATGGAAAACTTTAAGGAGGATGGGTATTCAGTCTTCACTAAATGTTTGATAAAATTCAGTGCTGAAGCCATCTTGTACCAGGGTTTTGTTGTTAGGTAGTTTTTTGATTACCAATTTAATTTCATTGTTGGTAATTGGTCTGCTCACTGTTTCTTCCTGGGTCAGCCTTGGAAGGTTGTATTTTTCTAGAAACTTGACCATTTCTTCTAGGTTATCCAGTTTGTTAGTATATAATTTTTCTCAGTATTCTCTAATAATTCTTTGTGTTTCTGTGGTGTCCATAGTGATTTTTCCTTCCTCATTTATGTTTCTGTATGTGTTTGCAGACTCTTTTTTCTTGATAAGCCTGGCTAGTGGTTTATCTATTTTATTTTCTCAAAGAACTATTGATTCTTTCTATTGTTTTATTATTCTCGATTTTATTTATTTATTTTCTGAACTTTATTTTGTCCCTCCTTCTACTGACTTTGGCCCTCATTTGTTCTTCTTTTTCTAGATTTGTTAATTATGAGTTTAGAGTGTTCATATGGGATTGTTCCTCTTTCCTGAGGTAGGCCTGTATTACAATACACTTTCCTCTTTGCATGGCTTTCATTGCATACCACAGATTTTGCGGTGTTGAATTATTGTTGTCATTTGCCTCCATATACTGCTTGATCTCTGTTTTTATTTGGTCATTGATCCATTGATTATTTAGGAGCATGTTGTTAAGCCTACATGTGTTTGTGGGCTTTTTCATTTTCTTTGTGTAATTTATTTCTAGTTTCATACTTTTGTGATCTGAGAAACTGGTTGGTACAATTTCAGTCTTTTTGAATTTACTGAGGCTCTTTTTGTGGCCTAGTATATGATCTTTTCTAGAAAGTGTTCCATGTACCCATGTAACCAAAGTAAATGTTGCTGCTTTTGGGTTAAGTGTTCTGTAGACTTCAGTTAGGTCCATCAGTTCTAATATGTTGCTCAGTGCCTCTGTGTCCTTACTTATTTTCTGTCAGGTTGATGTGTCCTTTTGAGTGAGTGGTGTGTTGAAGTCTCCTAAAATGAATGAAATGGATTCAATTAATTCTGTTAGTATTTGTTTCACATGTGTAGGTCTCCTTAATTGGATGCAAAAGTATTTATAATGGTTATATCCTCTTATTGCACTGACCCCTTTATCATTATGTAATGTCCTTTTTTCTTGTTACTTTCTTTCTTTTGAGTTCTGTTTTGTCTGATATAAGTAGCCCTGCTCCTGTGTTTTTCTCTCTATGTTTTGCATGAAATATCTTTCCATCCCTTCACTTTTAGTCTGTGTATGTCTTTGGGTTTGAAGTGAGTCTCTTGTGGGTAGTAGATAAATGGGTCTTGCTTTTTTATCCTTTCTGTAACTCTGTCTTTTGATTGGTGCATTCAGTCAATTTACATTAGGGTGATTATTGATAGATATGTAGTTACTGCCATGCAGGCTTTAGATTTATGGTGACCAAATATTCAGGGGCAGCTTCCTTACTATGTAACAGTATGACTTAACTCCCTTACTATGCAATTTCAAAGAAAATCTTAAGGTTTTGTTTTCCCTTCTTCTTCCTCCTCCACTCTTTTAAAATTAGGTGTCATATTCTTTACTCTTTGTGTATCCCTTGACTGACTATGTGTCTATATGATTTATTTTTGATTTGCTTAGTAATTAATTGGTCTACTTCCTTTATTGCAGTTTTATTTTCAGTGGTGACAGCTATTTAGTCTTAGGAGAACTTCCTTCTATAAAAATTACTTTAAAATTCACTGTAGAGACAGTTTGTGGGTGGTAAACTCCCTCAACTTTTTCTTATCTGAAAATTGTTTGATCCCTGCTTCAAATTTAAATAATTATCTTGCCAGGTAGGGTATTCTTGCTTCAGGGTCATTCTGTTTCATTGCATTAAATATATCACACCACTCCCTTCTGGCCTGTTAGGTTCCTGATGAGAAATCTGATGATAGCCTGATGGGTTTTCCTTTGTATGAGATCTTTTCTCTCTCTCTTGCTGCTTTCAATACTCTCTCCTTATCCTTACTCTTTGTCATTTTAATCATTATATATCTTGTTGTTGTCCTCCCTGGGTCCCTTGTGTTGAGAGATCTCTGCACTTCCATGACCTGAGAGACCATTTTCTTCCCCAGATTGGGGAAATTTTGAGCAATTATTTCCTCAAAGAGACTTTCTGTTCCTTTTACTCTCTCTTCTTCTGTTATCTTTATCATGCAAATGTTGTTCCATTTGGATTGGTTGCACAGTTCTCTTATTATTCTTTCATCCCTAGAGATCCTTTTTTCTCTATGTGCCTCAGCTCCTTTGTATTCCTGTTCTCTAATTTCTATTTCATTTACCATCTCCTATACCCCATTTGATCTACTTTTAAATCCCTCCATTGTATGTTTAATTTAACATACTGTATATTTAAAAGTTTCTGTCCTTTTCTTGAAGTTATCTCTGAGGTCTTGAATATGTAACTCTTTGTGCATATTTATGGTTTTTATTTTGAAATCTTTGTCTAGAATATTGCTGATTTCAGTTTCACTTAGCTCTCTTTCTGGCATTTGAATTCTTGTTTGTACAATTGTTTTTGGCTATTTTATTCTAGTGATTCCTATGGAACAATAAGTTTGTGTAGGTGGCACCCTCTGTTGCCCAGCTCTCTGGAGCTGTGGAGCACCTGGAGCAATGGCAAGGGTCTCAAGTGAACAGCCAGCATTACCTGCCAGGAGGACTGAACTCTTTCCTGCTTCCCAGTTGCAGTGTCTATCTCCACTTTCAGGTCCAGTAGGCTGTGTGTGTGTGTATGGGTCTTTGCATTCTACCCCTCTAGTTGCTGTAGGTGGGCGCCTCTCCAGCTGGCCTTGTGTGATGGTGAGGACAGCAGGTATGCAGACCAGTGCCTGCTGGGAAGAAGGAGCAGCAGGCTGTTAGTTGCAATGGGGTTCCTCAGGCTACATTGCCAGCCATGGAGATCAAGCATCTGAATCTCCTGAAAGTTCCCAAGCTGCTGGGCTGAGTGTGCTGGGATGATTTTGTCCACCTGCCCTTTCTTCTGAGCAGCAAACTGTGTAATATTGGCCTCTTTAGCACCGTTCTCAATGTTGGGAAGTTTTTCAAAGACCTCCACCTTTCTTTTGTCCCAGATTAGCCGTTTGTCTGTACCTGTTCTTCATGAGTGGTTGGAATCTCAGTCTTTCTGAGTATTCTACCCGTCTTTAGTTTCCAACCCCACTAATTTCCAGAGTATCATGTACTGTGGGTTTGTGCCCCCAGACCAGATCTCTGAGGGATGTTTAGCCGTCCAGGGCTTCTACTCCCTCTCTGCTCCATTTCTCTTCCTCCTGCCTGTGAGTTGGTGTGGTGAGAGGGCTTAGATCCTTCCAGACCATGGATTTGCTACTTTACCCTTTTCTGTGAGGGCTTCTTCTCTTTTCCCAAGACAGGCCACTTGATCTGCAGTCTTTGGATTGCTTTTTCAGGATTAGTTGTATTTGCTGTATTTTCATGTTATATGTGATTTGGGGAGGAGGTTTCTGCCTCATTTCTCATGCTGCCATGTTTTCCCCCTATCCTATTGATTCATCTTTTAATTTAGCAGAATGATTTTAAGCTGCTAGACTATGGCAATACCTGTTCTAGGTGCTCAGATTCAACAATATGCAAATCAGATATGGTGTCAGAGATTTTTATGTTCCTATGGTCACTCACAATTGCTCTCAAGTCTTGAGTTACATGCCCACAAGATACAAGTAATTGGTGATATTCTCAGAGCATTGTTAAGTTCTTTTCTGAAAAAACTAAATAGAGCTAATTGAAGGTCAATTTCCAGGCTGATCAGCCTGTTTGCAGGAACTGGTAACATCTATGTCTTTAGTTATGATGGCCAGAGTGGTGGTGCACATGAAATTGAAAGACAAATCTAAATAATATGCTAACTAGCTGGAAGTCTAGTTGGGTCAAGGGTGTAATAAAGAATATGGAGCAAATGTATAAGTGTATTATACATAAAAAGATTTTAAAAACCCAAATAAACTCCACTCTACTGCATATATGTCATAATTATGTCCACTTGAACACTTGACTAGCATAATTTTCAAGAGGGGAACTGAATTATCCAAAGGCATAAAAAATCAGATTTCATTATTAAAAATAGTAACAGAGAGGAGCCAAGATGGCAGCATGAGTAGGACAGCAGAAATCTCCCAAAACCACATATATTTTTGAAAATACATCTATGCCTAAGAGAGAGACCAGAAGATACAGTAGAACAGCCAGACTACATCTACATCTGCAAGAACTCAGCATCTCACGAAAAGGGTAAGATATAACCTACAACCTGGCAGGATCTGAGCACTCCACCCACCCCAGTTCACTGGGAGGAGGAAACGAATCAGAGTGAGGATGGAGTGGAAGCATAGGACTACTAAATAACCAGCCCTAGTAATCTGCACCAGGAGCACACACACACATTGCATGGTGTGCTGGATATTAGAGAGACAGAAAAGTAAAATCTGCGAGTTGGTCCCCACAGCTGACTCCCCTGGAACAAAAGAAAAGTGACTGTTTTTTGAAAATCTTAAAGGGAGAGGGACTTAAGAGTTGGATGGAATCGTCCTGGCACACTCAGTCCAGCAGGGTGGGAATCCTGAGGAACTTCAGGTACCCCAACAGTCTGGGTGGCAAAGCAGCTTTGAAGCTCCTCACAGTGATAAGCAGCCTGCCATTCATTCCCCTGACTGGTGCTGCCTCACCAGAGTAGCCAAGCAGCTGGAAAGTGGCACTGCCCACAGCAGCCGCCCAGAGTCTCCGCCCAGTGCACAGCTACCCAGGCCAGACCCAGAGGCTATGCTGGTGCAAAGCTGCTTAGCGCAGACATAGGAAGCCAGTGCAAGGCACAAAGGGGTGCCATTCTCACAGGAGAACATATGCAGCAGGCCTGCCACTCCCTGCAGAGGCCTGGGCTACCCCAAACACTGCCACACCCACAGCAGCTCAGAGAATTAACCCATAGGCTTCTCTCAGTGTGCAGATAACCAACACAGGCAGTGGAAAATGGCAAGGCGACCAGCAAGCAAAAAGGGACTTTGTTCTCCCAGCTGACACACATGCCACCTGCCTATGACTACCTTTATTACCATTAGAAGGCAGAAGAATCTGTTCCAGCTGAGAATTACACAGATGATCCCAATTAGAGGGCCTGGAGAGATAGATTTAACCAATCTTCCTGAAAAATAATTGAAAATAAAGGTCATAACCATGATGATGGACCTGCAGAGAAATACGCAGGAACTAAGGGATGAACTCAGTAGGGAGACTACAGAAATGAAGTGTGGAAGGACTTAAGTGAAGATTGGATGAGGTTCAAGAGACTGTTAATAGGATAGAAATCAGACAATAGGAATACAGATAAGCTGAGGCAGAGAGAGATAAAAGGATCTCCAGGAACCAAAGAATATTAAGAGAATAGTGTGACCAATCCAAATGGAATAATATTCGCATTGCAGGGGTACCAGAAGAATAAGAGAGAGAAAAAGGGATAGAAAGTGTCTCTGAAGAAATAATTGCTGAAAACTTCCCCAAACTGGGGGAGGAAACAGTCTCTCAGACCATGGAAGCCCACAGATCTCCTAACACAAAGGACCCAAGGAGGACAACATCAAGACTTATAATAATTAAAATGGAAAAGATCAAAGACAAGGATAGAGTATTAAATGCAGCCAGAGAGAGAAAAAAGATCACTTACAAAGGAAAACCCATCGGACTATCATCAGACTTTTCAACAGAAACCTTACAGGCCAGAAGAGAATGACATGCTATATTTAATGCAATGAAACAGAAGGGCCTTGAGCCAAGAATACTGTATCCAGAAAGATTATCATTTAAATATGGAGGAGGGATTAAACAATTCCCAGATAAGCAAAAGTTGAGGGAATTTGCCTCCCACAAACCACATCTACAGGAAATTTTAAAGGGAATGCTCTAGATGGAAGCATTCCTAAGGTTAAATACATGTCACCAGAGAAAATAAAATCAGAGCAAAGAAAGCAGACCAACCAAATACTAACTAAAGACAAAAAATAAAATCAACTATTCACAAAGGCAGTCAAAGGAAACACAAAAAGTACAGAATAAATCACCAAACATATAAAGAATGTAGGAGGAGGAATAAGAAGGCAGAGAAATAAATAATCACCAGACTATGTTTATAATAGCTTAATAAGTGAGTTAAGTTAGACAATTGGATAGTGAAGAAGCTACCCTTGAACCTTTGGTAACAATGAATCTAAAGCCTGCAATGGCAATAAATACATATTTCTCAATAATCTCCCTAAATGTAAATGGACTAAGTGCACCAATCAAAATACATAGAGTAACAGAATGAATAAAAAAGCAAGACCCACCTATATGCTGCTTAGAAGAGATTCACCTCAAACCCAAAGACATACACTAAATAAAAGTGAAGGGTTGAAGAAAGGTATTTCATGTAAACAATAGGGAGAAAAAAGCAGACATTCCACTACTGTACCAGAAAAAATAGAATTCAAAACAAAGTAACAAGAGATAAAGAAGGACATTACATAATGATAAAGGGCTCAGTCCAACAGGAGGATATAACCATTATAAACATATTTGCACACAGTTAAGGAGCACCTACATATGTGAAACAAATACTAACATAATTAAAGGAGTAAATAGAATGTAAAGCATTCATTCTAGAAGATTTCAACACACCACTCACTCCAAAGGACAGATCCATCAGACAGAAAATAAGTAAGGACACAGAGGCACTGAACAACACACTAGAACAGATGGACCTAAAAGACATCTACAGAACTCTACACTCAAAAGCAGTAGGATACACATTCTTCTCAAGTGCACATGGAACATTTTCCAGAATAGACCACATCTAGGCCACAAAAGGTGCCTTAGTAAATTCAAAAATATTGAAATTCTACCAATCAACTTCTCAGACCACAAAGGTATAAAACTAGAAATAAATTGTACAAAGAAAACAAATAGTCTCACAAACACATGGAGGCTTAACAAAATGATCCTAAATAATGAATGGAGCAATGGAGCAAATTAAAACAGAAATCAAGCAATATAAGGAGACAAATGACAACAACAGCACAGAGCCCCAACTTCTATGGGATGCAGCGAAGGCAGTTCTAAGAGGAAAGTATATAAAGTATATAGCAATCCAGGCCTATTAAAGAAGAAAGAACAATCCCAAATGAATAGTCTAAAGGCACAATTATTGAAACTGGAAAAAGAGGAACAAATGAGGCCCAAAGTCAGAAGAAGCAGGGACATAATAAACATCAGAGAATAAATAAATAAAATCAAGAAGAACAAAACAATAGAAAAAAATCAGTGAAACCAAGAGCTGGTTCTTTGAGAAATAAACAAAATAGGTAAGCCTCTAGCCACACTTATTAGGAGAAAAAGAATCTACACACATAAACAGAATCAGAAATGAGAAAAGGAATATCATGACAGACCCCACAGAAATACCAAGTATTATTAGAGAATACTATGAAAATTTATATGCTAAAAAGTTGGAAAACCTAGAAGAAATGGACAACTTCCTAGAAAAGTACAGCCTTCCATGACTGCCCAAGGAAGAAACAGACGATCTAAACAGACCAATTACCAGCAAAGAAATTGAATCAGAAATCAAAAAACTACCCAAGCACGAAACCTCCATCCCAGATGGATTCTCTGCTGAATTTTATCAGACATATAGAGAAGACATAACACCCATTGTCCTTAAAGTTTTCCATAAAATAGAAGAGGAGGGAAAACTTCCAAACCCATTCTATGAAGCCAGCAACACTCTAACACCAAAACCAGGCAAAGACACCACAAAAAAAGGAAATTACAGACCAATATCTCTGATGTACATAGATGCAAAAATACCAAACCGAATTCAAAAATACATCAAGAGGATCATACAACGTGATCAAGTGGGATTCATTCAAGGGATGCAAGGATAGTACAACATTCAAAAATCCATCAACATCATCCATGACATCAACAAAAAGAAGGATAAAAACCACATGATCATCTCCATAGACACTGAAAAAGCATTCAATACTCAACATCCATTCATGATAAAAACTCTCAACAAAATGGGTATAGAGGGCAAATACCTCTAATTAATAAAGACTGTATATGACAAACCCACAGCCATCATTATACTTAACAGCGAGAAGCTGAGAGCTTTTCCTCTAAGATCAGGAACAAGACAGAGATGCCCAATTTCCCCACTGTCGTTCAACATAGTATTGGAGGTCCTAGCTACAGCAATCAGAAAAAACAAAGAAATACAAGGCATCCAGATAGGTAAAGAAGAAGTCAAACTGTCACTATTTGCAGATGACATGATATTGTACATAAAAAACCCTGAAGAGTCTACTTCAAAGCTACTAGATCTAATATGTAAATTCAGCAAAGTTCCAAATACAAAATTAATACACAGAAATCTGTTGCATTTCTATACACTAATGATATACTGGAAGAAAGAGAAATCAGGAAAACAATTCCATTCACAATTGCATCAAAAAGCATAAAATACCTAGAAATAAACCTAACAAAGGATGTGAAATACCTATACTCTGAAAACTACAAGATACTCAAGAGATAAATTAAATAAGACACCAATAAATGGAAATATATGCCATGCTCATGGATAGGAAGAATTAATAATGTCAAAATGGCCATCCTGCCTAAAATAATCTACAGATTCAATGCAATTCCGATCAAAATACCAACAGCATTCTTCAACAAAGTGGAACAAATAGTTCTAAAATTCATGTGGAACCACAAAAGACCCCGAATAGCCAAAGCAATCCTGAGAGGGAAGAATAAATCAGGTGAGTCTCACTTCTCAACTTCAAGTTCTACTACAAAGTCACAGTAATCAAAACAATTTGGTACAGGCACAAGAACAGACTCACAGTCCAGTGGAACAGAATAGAAAGTTGAGGTATTAACCCAAACATATATGGTCAATTCATATGTGATAAAGGAGCCATTGATATACAATGGGGAAATGACAGCCTCTTCAACAGCTGGTGTTGGCAAAACTGGACAGCTACATGTTAGAGAATGAAACTGAATCATTGTCTAACCCCATACACAAAAGTAATTTCAAAATGGATCAAAAATTTGAATGTAAGTAATGAAACCATAAAACTTTTAGAAAAAAACATAGGCAAAAATCTCTTGCACATAAACATGAGCAATTCTTCATGAACATATCTCCCCAGGCAAGGGAAACAAAAGAAAAATGAACAAGTGCGACTATATCAAGCTGAAAAGATTCTGTACAGCAAAGACAGCATCAGCAGAACAAAAAGGTATCCTACAGTATGGGAGAATATATTCATAAATGACAGATCCGATAAAGGGTTGACATCCAAAATATAAAAAGAGCTCATGCACTTCAACAAACAAAAAGCAAATAATCCAATAAAAAAATGGGCAAAGGATCTGACCAGACACTTCTCCAAAGAAGAAATTCAAATGGCCAACAGACACATGAAAAGATACTGCACACCACTAATCATCAGAGAAATGCAAATTAAAACCACAATGAGATGTCACCTCACAGTAGTAAGGATTGCCACCACGCAAAAGACAAACACCAACAAATGCTGGCGAGGATGTGGAGAAAGGGGAACCCTCCTACACTGCTGGTGGGAATGTAATATAGTTCAACCATTGTGGAAAGCAGTATGGAGGTTCCTCAATAAACTCAACATAGAAATACCATTTAACCCAGGATTTGCTCCCCTAGGAATTTACTCTAAGAATGCAGGATCCAAGTTTTAAAAAGATATATGCACCCCTATGCTTATCGCAGCACTATTTACAATAGACAAGAAATGGAAGCAACCTAAGTGTCCATCAGTAGATGAATGGATAAAGAATATGTGATACATTTACACAATGGAATATTATTCAGCCATAAAAAGAAAACAAATCCTACCATTTGCAAAACATGAATGGAACTAGAGGGTATTATGCTCAGTGAAATAAGCTAGGCAGAGAAAGACAAGTACCAAGTGATTTCACTCATCTGTGGAGTATAAGAACAAAGAATAAAACTAAAGGAACAGAACAGCAGCAGCCTCACAGAACCCAAGAATGGACTAACAGTTACCAAAGGGAAAGGGACTGGGGACGGTGGGTGGGAAGGGAGGGATAAGGGGGAAAAAAAGGGGAGCATTACGATTCACAGACATAATATAGGGAGGGACACGGGGAGGGTTGTACAACACAGAGAAGACAAGTGGTGATTCTATAGCATCTTAATACATTGTTGGACAGTGACTCTAATGGGGCATGTGGGGGGGACTTGGTGAAAGGGGGAGTCTAGTAAAGATAATGATCCTCATGTAATTGTAGATTAATGATACTAAAATAAAAAATAATAATAGGAAAAAATAGTAACAGTCATTCTTGCATATATTTCTTTCAGAATATTTGTCTAACAACAATGATAAAGTAGTTATGGTAACTTATTAGAATCATCATTTTAAAAAAATCACAGCACTTTATCTTTTCATTTGTCCACTATTTGTTCAACAGATATGAAGATGCTTTATGTGAATAAATATCTATGACTATGCTCCTTTATTAGGTGTTATCATAGTGTTTTTAGAAATTCTCTAATTTATACATCTTACCCATTCAAAGCTAAGAGCACCTGGTCATTAATAGTTTTATACTCAATAGAAGCAGATGCATTTCTAGATAATGATATTGAAATATTAACCCATCTTAACTCATTCCATGAATTGATGAATCATTTGTTGAACAAATGCAATAAATTGTTGTTAATTTCAGGTTAAAATTTGCTGAATCTAGTTTGCTGTAATTGAGTTTCTATTCTGTCTCAGATGTTTTGCTTCCTTTAGGTGAGTCACTGAATTTTCAGTTTGTTAGTAAACACAAACTTCAACAAACCTGGGAGCAAATATTAGTCTGAAAATGCATATTGTCCCTGGATACTTCCCTTCACATTATAAAATGACAGATTATTACTTCATTTAACTTATTCTTAAATTCAAGCCATTTTAGTAACTTCATTTTTAAGTGACCTGAAGCAAATTAATTCTTTAAAAAAAGTATTGAGTTTTCCTTTTGAAAGAAGTAACCTGTAACTACTTGAAGAAAAATTAGGAAAAGAAGTATAGAGAAAAATGTTAATATATAATAGCATAACCAATTCCTTACATTATTTCTACTTAATTTTTAATTTTTACATGATAGAGATCAAAGTTTTTACAAATTTTCTTGATCAGCACTCATATGCTTTCACTTTTATTTTTATTCATATTTTAAATATTTTTCATTTACCATTAATACTTAGTCTTCTATACATAACCAGAACAGGCATTTATATTACACATATACTTAATTTGCCAAAATACCTCTAATTACCTTGCCCCTCTTAAGTCCTTAGATTAGATCCAGTATTTTCTTTATAGTGAGTGAATGAAAGTTACTTCCAATCTCAGATACCTAGCATAGAAATCTTAGATACAAATAGCACACAAAGCCATTTCCTTCCTTTTGGAAATACTGCAAACTAAAAATAAACAAACAGAAGGAATATTAAAAACTACCAACCCTAAGCAGAGTTGCACTGACTGCTTATTTAGGGTATATACCATTTTAATTTTTGTCTAGACATTGTTTTGAAGTAATTTAATTTTCAGAATTTTTAATATACTGAGTATTAAAATATATTCACAATAATGTGTATAATCACCCATTTAAATAAAATATAATTAGATGATAAAGAAATGCAGTAGGAAAAAAGTGAGGTATTTTAGTATCAGTGAGAAGTGTATTAATGAGGTAATAATAATGTTTACATTACTATATTAATTCATTCTGTGGACACCAGCAATATGCTTTTAATACACCAGACACATAATACAAACTTTGTGTATTATAACATTCTAAATATACAAACATTTACTTTTCAAGAGTCTCAGTTGTGCTTTATTGGATTGTCACATTTTTAGATTCAATTTAGTTGTATATATATATATGAGTATGAAACTCAAAGTACAAAATTATAGAAAAGGATATGTGTAAAAGAGGTAGAGAAAAATATTTAAATATCAAATAAAAGTACTTTGCTTCTATTCTAAATCTATATGATCCCATGGAAAACATTTTCTATTGTGAATAGTTTGGAAGCAATGTACCATCCAAAAACATTACATTTTAGAAATGCTAATTGTTTTCTGGGTTATCACACTATTTCCTAGTGTCCTCAATAGCACAATTTTTCCTGAAGATGTACATGAAAAATATTCTACATTTTAAACATAATGATTTATTTTGTTTTTGGTTGATTCTCAGTTATACTTTAATTATGATGCCTCCATTAATTTATTCCCTTTCACTCTTTGTATATGTTTGTTGTCCTTAAAATTACAAAAAATAAGATATTAATAGGACTACTTATTTTTCCCCAAGATAGTTTATCATTGATTCTTTTGCTTTCTTGGAATCTTTCTAGAGAATTAGAACCAAATAGAAATGGATAAACTTGTCTTCCTAAAGTAAATACAGAAAAAAATTATGTAAAACAAAATATCCTAGAATCTGCTAGCAGCCACTAACCAAATTTAGGCATTCTCTTCTGGTTATTCTTATTGCCATCTTCAATTCACTGTTCAACTCTTCCTTAGCAATTTACTATTTCCAAAACCATATTCAAAGAGGCTAGATTTTTTTGTAACATATATAACATATAATTATAAGTATATTGCAAAAATAGGGAATATGAGAGTGAGAATTTGAACCAATGATATACTGTTAATTATGTCACTTTAATGAATATACTATCTCAATATATGTATGTTTTAATAATTAATTTCCTTGATAATATATTTTATGGAGTAGTGACAAAATTCCCCACTTCACTACTCATGCAGATATCAAAGTGCCAAACAAGTATTTGTGCCACAGAATAACATTAACCTATTTAATAATTGGAAATATTACTCTTCTCAAATATAAATCTGAAATGGAAAGTTTGCATTAAAAAATGGAAATCTTCAGGAACCACAACTATGTAATGAATTTCTTTTATTTACAATGCTTGATGCTTTGTTCCTGAATATGCTCAGTGCTTGAAGTTCATTTTATTCCACATCAGTATCCTGCACTTATTGAACTTCATGTTAGTACAGGCTGAATGTTAGAAGCACACAGAATTTTCCTTTGAACTTGGCCTCCCCCGAACCGTCATGTTTTCTCTGCACAGGGGCTTCTTTTGCCTCCTTTCTTACAGCTTCCTCTGAACCTTTTACATCCTACACACCACTCAGAAGATGCTGTCTCTCTGGCTCGCCCTCTTAAAAAAAGTGCAGAAGTGGAAGCATTACCCAAACCAGAGGCTGTGGAGTGAGTCTTCTGGAAGCGTTTACACTCTGTTCCTTCCAGCAGTTACTATCTAAGTTCTTCCTCTTCCTTTGCCTCCTTCTTTCACCAGATAATCACATCAGTTCTTGGTGGTTTCTCCACTGCCATTTTAGAACACAATTCCTTGTCATAGTCTTACCGAAATACTTTTAGCATGATGAATTCCTAAACATTTTGCCTTAAATGCAAATAGAGATAATGTACCATAAAGAGGGAAATAAATATTAAAATCCCAGATAACCATTTTACTTTTAAAGGAGAAGTAAAAATTCATATAGGGATGTCAAGTGAAGAGTTGGAAAACTAAGCAAATGAAATAGAAGTGGATTAATTCATATTAGTTTAATTGAAAATTTTAGATTATTGTGGGTTATAAGATAAAGCTTCAAGGAATAATGTGAGTTTTTAGAATTTACAGTTAAGTTTTCTGCAAGGAGAGTAAGTTAATAGACCTTTGAATACTATCTCAAGGATTTTTTTCAGGTGACTATATTGCATAAGGTTAATTTACCTCATCTGAAGACAGATTACATGTCCTAAATTGCCCTTAAATCCAGTGAATCCATGTACAAAATTTTTGTTTAATTTTCATTTCTAAGGAAATAATCATTTTGTGAATGTGAATATTATTTAGATATTTCCAAATTTATTTCATATTTAAGTGTCTTCCAGGTTTAACATAATTCATAATGTAATGCAAATGGTTTTAGTTGTATTAGTCTACTTCAAAACTCTCAACTCAAAAATAATTACCTATGAGATAATTAAAACATCCTATTTTATATAAATGTACACATACCAAAATCCACAAAGGTGTATATGTTATAGTCCAAAAAATGGTTGGAGCTACATTAAGAGGAATAACTTCAGTTTGAGATAAATGTGTAAAACTCATTTTTAGTCATAACTCTCTGGACTTACTGAAGCAAAATGGCTCATTACTGAAATGAGAAATCAGTGAAGATTGGATGGAAGAAGCAGCTTTTGAATTGGGCTTGAGAAATAAGAAAGGCTTTGTAATGTTATGTGTTATTTGTGAAGAAAATTAATTGCACTCTTGAATCACATAATAATCAGATATTATTTTTCTGACAAAATCTCTGAAAGCTGTTTGAGTTTAATAGATTGTGCTGAATATCAGCACACAGAGCTTAACTGTGAATGGCTGTATGCCTGGTGCTACTAAATGAAGGCACTTTTAGAAACATATTTGATATTTTGATTAGGGCAAAAGTGAACAAATTTTAAAGAAGGCACCCATATAGATGGTTTAAAATAACATCAGTGACCAAATGTATCTGACCTTTGAATGTCACAAAATGTCACTCTGATCTTGAAGCATAGAGTGAGAATAAAGTTCCATTTACCATGGTTAAAAAATGAAACACCCAGTAAAATTCTATTTTAATGTTAAATAAAAAGAGCCATAATTGGTACTATTTCAGTATAATGATTTTTTTGTTAAATATTCTCATCATATTTTGAAATAGCAAGTAGTAGACCCAAAGAAAATGCTATTATTGCCTTTTCTGCTTTACCTAATAGAGGTTCATCCACCATAACAAGATAGAAATCACTCAATTTTTATATATGTTAATGATTATATGTTTTGTGCTGAACAGTGTTTTTTCATGATGATAAGAACAATGAATTGAAAAATATGACTTGAGAACTTAAAGTACAGTTAATAAAGAGAACAAAGCCAGATAAAACATGTATTATGTTAAAGGATCTCTAAGGAATAGAAATTTATATGGGGGGAACCACTGTAAAAGTGAATGTTTGGAAACATTGCAAATTGTTAAATATAAACAGTCTGAACCAGTTAGCATATTTTATATTGGAGACAAACATGTACAAATACATAAAGTTCAGTGAGAAGATATTTTAAGAAACATAGCATATCATGATTTAATGAAAACAGTGAAGGAAAGGCAAACTGAACTTATTGAGTACCTACCATATCCCAGGTAATGGGGATTGGTGGTTGTTTATTATTTTCAATAAAATATAAATACATTTTCCAAGTCCACACACCTCTCCGCATTGTGATTCATATTCAGGCTCATTACTTCTTGTGAATCTAGTCTTACTGCTGGCTCTAACCTGTGTTTATGTTTAAGATGAAATGGCTATAATTTTCAAAACAGTTAAATCATCTAGCAGAATTATTGCTTTGTTTTCAGGATTTGGGTTTACTACTTTTCTTTACATAATTTTCCACAATGTAACAATTCATATGTTCTTATATACTCACCAACTGGGTCTCTGTGAAAACCAGATGTGAGTGAAAATAAAACTCAATGTCCATAAATAGTATAATTCTGGTAAGTTATAAAATAATTTAAATAGGCTTCTCCTTATGGTGAGTCTTCATGGAAAATTTATCATTTTATCTTGGTCATGAAGAATAACTTGAACGACTGTAGACAGAAATGGAACATAAGACAAAGAAACAGACTGAATAAAGGCATATAGCTCTGAAAAAGCTATACCTGTCAAGGAGATGAGGAATTTCATGTTGTCAGTGGCTGTGTAATGAATTACTCATTCCTAAGCAACTTAAAACAGCAAGTGCTTATTATATTACAGCCTCTGTGGATCAGAAATTTGGTTATAGTTCAGTTGAGTAGGTTCAACCTAGGGTCCCTCATGAGGTGGGAATTAAAGTGCTAGCCAGGTCTATAGTCATTTGAAAGTTCCTCTAGGGCTAAAAAATCCACATCTTACTTCATTTCCCTAACTGTTGGTGTCCTCGGTTCTTCACTGAAGTTTGGCAGAGGCTTCTGTTCTCCCCAGGTGAGATCTCTCCATAGGAATATTTGTAATTGGGTAACTTGCTTCCCTCAGAGCAAGTAATCCAAGAAAGAGTAAAAGAGAGAGCCCAGTATGGAACCTGTGATCTTTCTATGATCTAATACTGATAGTGGCTGTTATTTCTGCCAAATACAGTTAGTTACAAAGATTAACTCATATGTGAGAGAAAACTAAACAGAGGTTTGACCAGAGGAACATGTGGGGCCTTTTAGAAGCTGGCTACTACCTAGGGAAAATAATTCTATACAAGCAGGAGCAATACCCTTCTTCCCTCCCCATGAAAAATTTATCAACATCTGGAGACAATTTTGGTTGTTAGAACTGGGAATGGTGCCTCTATAACCAAGGAGTAGGGACCAGAGACACTGATAGATATCCTATCATGCATGGGACAGTCACCAAAACAAATTATCCACCCCAAAATGTTGATAATGCTGAAGTTAAAAAACACTTTTGAGCCAAGTTAGAAAGTATACAAGAAGCTATAATAAAAATAATTTATGACATGCAAATTCGCTATTACTTGTGTATGTCATTCAAATGGAGTTAATGAAAAGGATACTTAAATAAAGCAAGACAAGCAAACCAATACTAAAAATTAAGAGTGAGAAAAATAATCTGAATGAAAAAAGTGTTTGCTTATTATAATCTACATATATATATATATATATATATATATATATATATATAAAACAAATGAACTAATAAGAATATTTTTGAGAGTTGCAATAAAATTTGCTCATATATAAACAGGAGTATAACACTTACAAATAAATATCTTTTCCTACTATTTTGGTTTCCCTTTCATCTATTACCCATGAGTTAAGAATGTTCTCATCAAATCAGGAAATAGGTTTCTAATTTTCTACCTTTATTAATATTGTTTAGATTTATCACTGCCTAGCAGAAATTGCCATCTGTGTATTTTTGCATTTTTTCAGAAGGGATTCAGTTTTCCTTCATTGTCTGATGCATGATCAACTATATAACTTTATGATAGCCTTTAAGCATAATTTTCTGTGTTCACTACTTTCTGTTTAATATTCTTATATTTGATTTAAAACCTATATTATCTTTTTAAATAATCAACTCTGACTTTGTTGTCTCTTTGTTTTCTGCTTCTTAGTTTTAATCTTTAAATTTCTTTCCTTCTTTCATTGAGTTGAATTTGTTGTTATTCTAAATTGCTTAATTTATAAATTTGTTGTTATATGTACTTAAATGAGACTGCAGGGTTTGTGCATGCACTTTAGATCAAATTTGTTACCTATGATCTTTAAATCTACATTTTTACTCCCTTTCAGTTCGTTTTATTTCTAGTTAGTGAAGAGATTCTGTAAGTAACATTACTGTGCTTTTATATAAACTAGTATACCTTATTCATGTACATGTTTTTGCCTATGAATTTATTTGCATGTTTTTTGTAGTTAAGTTGTTATGAATTTATATTATTATATTTACCAGGATGACTAAATATGAATAATTTCCTTATTAAATTTTTTGCCATATTTTTTTGTATTATGTTAATATAGCTATACCAGGTTTCTCTTTTTTATTATTTGTCTAAAATAAACTTTCAATTTGTTTATTTTCAAGTTCTATGGTTAAGACATTCCTTTCAAGGTTGATATTTCAACAGAAAAGTTTTTCTTATGAGAAGTAAAGTACTTAAAATATTAGTATTTTCTGGGAAAATTTTTAATGAAAATCCTCCTCATGTTAAATTTTTCCTAAAGTGGTAACTAAAATCTATAATTGTGCTTGAAGTTATGCTATTTAGGAAGATATAAACAATAATGAGAATATATTATCCAGTCAGGAAGAAGTGTGTTTTTCATTCAAGAAATCCATAGAGAATCGACTGATAGCCAAAAGCAAAGTATTGCTTGAGAATGTCCTAGTGCAGAAGTTAGCATCCTCCTGGAAATTAGAGTAGGTGAACAGTGGCTCTCTTTCGAAGCCAATTTTTCATACAGAGTAATGATGAAGAAACATTTGATAAGGTTTTGGAAAGATTCCTCAGGCAATTTATGCAAATGATACTAATCTGTGAGGAACTTCATAACTTGTTATTCCTCATTATCTGTCCCCTGCCTTATAAACTTAGTCTAATAGACATACAACGATTCAGCCACTAGGCAGGCTGATATAATTTTTACTGGTAAAACAGTGTTTCTGCAGACATTCAGCAAAGAAAATGAGTATAATTCTGATCATACAACCAAAAAAGCTGTGGGGGTGGGTCTTTATTCCTAAGATAAAATAAACAACCTTGAACATATCAATGACATATCTAAAGCTTTTATTCAACATAGAATTTGTGTTGGATAAGTTGGTCTTTGGTACATTGAGACTTGGAGACATGAACCCTATTACTGACTGAGTCCATGAGGACCTTGGCCAAATATAGTAGAACCTCCAATTCTTTAGAAACCCACCAACCAGTCAGTTGCCACCAAAAACACCCTCTACTTAAACAAAATTAGTTTAGTGAAGCAACAGAGAATATATACCAAGGGAACTGGGGTGTCTTATAGAGAAACCAACTAGGGAAAAGTACTTAGAGAATTTGGGGAACTAGAGTGAGTTACTGAATGGTCTTGGCAGGGTGGGTTTGCAAACTTAGAGAACTGCTTGTACAGTAAGTATAATCCATGACTAAGGTATTGCTGACAAATCAGTTTGCTATGGAAATTCCTGAGACTGAATGTGCTGCTTGAGTTTTAGCTTAAGCATTTGTCTTGCGTTTCAGGTTAACTTTTTTGTAGGTACAGTTTGGGTTTGGCAAATTTTGGTTTCTATATAAATTCTTATATGATTTTTATATTTTATCCAACATTCCTATGTGTTACATAGTACAAGTTTGTCTTTCAGTATATATCATGTTAAATATTTCTAAAGGTTGGAATGTCGCAACTTAAAATTTATCTTTATTGTCATAAAGTGCTCTTATGATAGATTTTAGGTGTATTCTTCTTTCTCTACAAAAAGGGACAGCCAAAATAAGTAGGATTATTAATCTAAGTGTACCAAAGGTAGATCATATTTAAATAAACATAAATCCACTGGACATCCAAATTCTCAATGCCTGAAGAAAGAAAAGTTATTTGATATTGTGTAGTCAAGGTATTTTGCACATTTAAAAAAATGGTTTGCTCTATCATCTAAAATCCATTTTATTCTTGCCTAAATTCAGTCTAAAATAATGGCTACACAAAAGCATAGAGAGAGAAGTTATTTTCAGACATGTATGCCAGATAAAATTTCAGTACACATTTTCAAGGAAAATAAAATTTGTTGCATGAAACTATTCAATGTTTAATCGTTATAAAATATTTGGGAAATAGATAAAAATCTGAATTTTAAAGGTAATAGTCATAATTGTCATTTTCTACTCTTGAAATATATGTAAATCCTATTGATAGCCTGAGTCATTTATAACTCAAATTACAGCATTCAGGATTCTGCTAGTTATCATAATTACATTCTGTAGCTATGATTGATTATGGAAGATGATTGTTCCTCCTTAGGTGATTCAAATAATAGTACTAATAGAGAGTGAAGAGCAACACACTTCTTGGATTTACCTCTGTGTGTGTGTGTGTAGTGTGTTTGCACATTATTTAAGGATGTGAAGGGAGTTTTCTTCACTAAAACCATCTGATCATTTGTGAGCTAGATATTTTTCTCAATTTCTATTAGTGTGTCTATAAACAACATGGGTAACATTAGGAAAATTGTTTTCATATAAATGAAAAATAAAACCAAACTAATTCCTCAGTGTAATTTATATGTGCCAATGTAATTTGAAATCCACATTATATTAAATATTTAGAAATGCATGTAATAACTCTGTGTTTCTCTAAGAAACATACCAGGGAATAAATTATACTTTATTCATCAAAACATATAAGAGAAACAAGTGAAAGTGTCATGTGTTGTTTTCAGAAATATGTTTTATATTTATTTTTGAAAATCATTTTATTGTTTACAACAAAAATGAAATTGTATAAAGGAAGCCTGGAGTTACAAATAAAAAATTAGAATAAGAAATAATTATCTTCCCAATAATTAAAAAGACTTTAAATATTAACACATGATGAACTTAAAAATTTGTGTGATAAATTCGTGTTATGTTTTACTAAACTTAATTCCATCAAAGAAAGAAAAGAATGCAATTGAAGTTTCATACCAAGAAAAAGAGAAAGTTCGTAAATGAGAACCTGTATTGTGGAGATAAACTCAAGGATGGAGGGAAAGAATAATTTAGATTCCTTTGAATACTTGTTTCCTTTCAATTTCTAATTCACACTCATGTAAATTTCACAAAAGTGATTAATGTGCTGTAGTAGAGAAAGTAAAGGGCCAGAGAAATTTTTCCTAATTTTGTCAAGATTAAAAATAGCCGTTTAAAAAAATGGTCTGTGCAGTTTCATTAATGCACTATGTATGAAAGGAGAAAATGATAGAGAACAATGACTGCACAAATAGAAAATAATTTGAAATGAATATAAATTATTTTTTGATATGAAAAATGCCATTGTTCATATTAAAACAAATACACCATTATCCATCCAATATTAATTTTTCCCATTTCGATTTTCACTTTCCATTAAAATTTCCAATTTAATATGTGAAATACATATTCTTAAAAACAGTCATAAAAGTTGCATTTAACAACTAAATTTTTGTTTAAAACACAATTTAAGGTATTTGCATAAGACTTAGTGAGGATTTAACTTACATTAATTAAATTATGCAACAGCTGACAAGAGGGATTGATTTTAACTTTGTGATTTTTATATATCCATATAGAAGTTAATCAGTAGGCAAGATGATTTATCTTATTACGATGATTCCACAGATATATTTTGATATTATCAATTCACTATGTGTTTTCATTACATGAGTTCAAGTTGTGAAATTATATTTAATACGTATTAAACATTTTGGAAAGCAATAATTATTACTAAATATTGATTTTTATATACTTGCAAAAGTAAATTAACCAAGTGCATCACAGATATTTATTTACTACTTAGAACACATTCTTAGAGAAAAAAAGGGATACTACTCACGTTATGATGCCCAATTCTTTTCAATATTTCATACTTACAGAGCAGTGCATATAAAACTTGTGTCAATGAATAAGATAAATGAAGATGTAAGAAGGGGTATCAAAAAGAACAGTATCAAATTGGTGTATATTTTACAGACATTCTGATGAATGTTTTATTGTGACTATGTTTAGAAATAAAAAATATTTACTATCAAATAGTGTCTTGACATTTAAAGAAATGTTCCATGAAAAGGAGAGAGCCTTTCTATGTTAGCCAATTATGTACTTTTAGATTTTTCTTC
Organism: Manis javanica; assembly: GCF_040802235.1. Classification (NCBI taxonomy): domain Eukaryota; kingdom Metazoa; phylum Chordata; class Mammalia; order Pholidota; family Manidae; genus Manis; species Manis javanica. The sequence goes on from NC_133169.1 coordinate 26,111,961, forward strand.
ATCTTAGCTACATGGCATCCTCTTTGAACTTACTTCCATAAAAATTTTCTTTGCCTTTGTGACTCCAATACATATTCTGTCTATCTCATCACTAAATCATCTATTTATTTTCTCATTCAACAAATATGTACTTGGTGTATTATACATGCTTGACCTCATGCCAGGAAGTACAATGTTGAGGAAGGCAGATACAGATCTTAAAGTAAAAAATTCATACTTCTTCTAGAAACAAAGCCCATTCAGCTAAAGACCATTAAAAATTATTTCCCTTACTAAGAATGAAGAATGTGATGTCAATTGTGCATTTATTATGTGATAGGTTATAAGGACAGAGATTTACACAAAAATAATCTTACTGAATCTCCCAAATATTCTTTTAAGCGAGTTCCTCACCTTCAGCTAAGAATACTTGATTTAAAAGAAATAAAACAATTTGTCCCATGTCCCCAGGTGGGCAAATAGTGGACTCAGTACAAACTCTATTTCAAGCCCTTGTCAAAAACAATTTCATTATATTAATATTCACTATAAACGTACTAGCCTGGTATTGTATTTTATTTATTTATTTATTTATTTATTTATTTATTTATTTATTTATTTATTTATTTGGTATCATTAATCTACAATTACATGAAGAACATTATGTTTACTAGGCTCCCCCCTTCACCAAGTCCCCCCCCACAAACCCCTTCACAGTCACTGTCCATCAGCGTAATAAGATGCTGTAAAATCACTGCTTATCTTCTGTGTTGCACAGCCCTCTCCGTGCCCTGCCCCCACACTATACATGCTAATTGTTATGCCGCCTTTCTTTATCCCCGCTCTTATCCCTCCCTTCCCACCCATCCTCCCCAGTCCCTTTCCCTTTGGTAACTGTTAGTCCATTCTTGGGTTCTGTGCTTCTGCTGCTGTTTTGTTCCTTCAGTTTTCCTTTGTTCTTATACTCCACATATGAGTGAAATCATTTGGCACTTGTCTTTCTCTGCCTGGCTTATTTCACTGAGCATAATACCCTCTAGCTCCATCCATGTTGTTGTGAATGGTAGGACCTGTTTTCTTCTTATGGCTGAGTAATATTCCATTGTGTATATGTACCTCATCTTCTTTATCCATTCATCTACTGATGGACATTTAGGTTGCTTCCATATCTTGGCTATTGTAAATAGTGCAGCGATAAACATAGGGGTGCATCTGTCTTTTTCAAACTGGAGTGCTGCATTCTTAGGGTAAATTCCTAGAAGTGGAATTCCTGGGTCAAATGGTATTTCTATTTTGAGCATTTTGAGGAACTTCCATACTGCTTTCCACAATGGCTGAACTAATTTACATTCCCATCAGCAGTGTAGGAGGGTTCCCCTTTCTCTACAAGCTCGCCAACATTTGTTGTTGTTTGTCTTTTCAATGATGGCTTCCTTACTGGTGTAAGGTAACATTTCATTGTGGTTTTAATTAGCATTTCTCTGATGACAAGCAATGTAGAGCATCTTTTCATGTGTCTGATGACCATCTGAATTTCTTATTTAGAGAACTGTCTATTCAGCTCTTCTACCCATTTTTAATTGGATTATTTGCTTTTTGTTTGTTGATGTGTGAGCTCTTTATATATTATGGATGTCAACCCTTTATCAGATCTGTCATTAATGAATATATTCTCTCATAATGTAGGGTACCTTTTTGTTCTATTGATGGTGTCCTTTGCTGTACAGAAGCTTTTTAGCTTGATATAGTCCCAGTTGTTCAATTTTGCCTGTGTTTCCCTTGCCCAGGGAGATATGTTCATGAAGAAGTCACTCATGGTTATGTCCATGATATTTTTGCCCATGTTTTTTCTAAGAGTTTTATGGTTTTATGACTTACATCCATTTTGAATTGACTTTTGGGTATGGGGTTAGACAGTGATCCAGTTTCGTTCTCTTACATGTAGCTGTCCAGTTTTGCCAGCATGATCTGTTGAAGAGACTGTCCTTTCCCCATTGTATGTCCATGGCTCCTTTATCATATATTAATTGATGATATATGTTTGGGTTAATGTTTGGAGTCTCTACTCTGTTCCACTGGACTGTGGCTCTGGTTGTGTGCCAGTACCAAACTGTCTTGACAACTGTGGCTTTGTAGTAGAGCTTGAAGTTGGAGAGCGAGATTCCCCCCCCACCTCACTTTATTTTTCCTTCTCAGGATTGCTTTGGCTAATATGGGTCTTTGGTGGTTCCATATGAATTTTTTAACTATTTGTTCCAGTTCACTGAAGAATGCTGTTGGTAATTTGTTAGGGATTGCATTGAATCTGTGTATTGCTTTGGGCAGGATGGTTTTGACAATATTAATTCTTCCTAGCCAGGAGAATGAGAGTTTCCATTTCTTAGTGTCCTCTTTAATTTCTCTTAAGAGTGTCTTACAGTTTTCAGTGTATAGGTCTTCCACTTCCTTGGTTAGGTTTATTCGTAGGAATTTTATTCTTTTTGATGCTATTGTGAATAGAATTCTTTTCCTGATTTCTCATTCTATTAGTTCATTGTTAGTGTATAGGAAAGCCACAGATTTCTGTGTGTTAATTTTGTATCCTGCAACTTAGATGAATTCCGATATTAGTTCTAGCAGTTTTAGAGTGGAGTCTTTAGGGTTTTTATGTACAATATCATGTCATCTGCAAATAGTGACAGTTTAACTTCTTCTTTAACAATCTGGATTCCTTGTATTTCTCTGTTTTGTCTGATTGCCATGGCTAGGACCTCCGGTACTACGTTGAGTAACAGTGGGGAGAGTGGGCATCCCTGTCTTGTTCCTGATCTGAGAGGAAAAGCTTTCAGCCTCTCACTGTTCACTAATGTTAGCTGTTGGTTGATCATATATCGCCTTTATTATGTTGAGGTACTTCCCCTCTATGCCCATTTTGTTGAGAATTTTTATAATGAACGAATGTTGAATTTTGTCAAATGCTTTTTCAGCATCCATGGAGATGATCATGTGGTTTTTGTCCTTCTTTTTGTTGATGTGGTGGATGATATTGATGGATTCTCGAATGTTGTACCATCCTTGCATCCCTGGGATGAATCCCACTTGGTCATGGTGTATGATCCTCTTGATGCATTTTTCAATTTGGTTTACTAATATTTTGTTGAGTATTTTTGCATCTACGTTCATCAGGGATATTGGTCTGTAGTTTTCTTTTTTGGTGGGGTCTTTGCCTGGTTTTGGTATTAGGTTGATGTTGGCTTCATAGAATGAGTTTGGGAGTATTCCCTCCTCTTCTATTTTTTGGAAAACTTTAAGGAGAATGGGTATTATGTCTTCTCTGTATGTCTGATAAAATTCTGAGGTAAATCCATCTGGCCTGGGAGTTTTGTTCTTGGGTAGTTTTTTGATTACCATTTCAATTTTGTTGCTGGTAATTGGTTTGTTTAGATTTTCTGTTTCTTTCTGGGTCAGTCTTGGAAAGTTATATTTTTCTAGGAAGTTGTCCATTTCTCCTAGGTTTTCCAGCTTGTTAGCATATAGGTTTTCATAGTATTCTCTAATAATTCTTTGTATTTCTGTGGGGTCTGTCGTGATTTTTCCTTTCTCATTTCTGATTCTGTTGATGTGTGTTGACTCTCTTTTTCTCTTAATAAGCCTGGCTAAGGGCTTACCTATTTTGTTTATTTTCTCAAAGAACCAGCTCCTGGTTTCATTGATTTTTTTCTATTGTTTTATTCTTCTCAATTTTATTTATTTCTTTTCTGATCTTTATTATGTCGCTCCTTCTGCTGACCTTAGGCCTCATTTATTCTTCTTTTTCCAATTTCGATAATTGTGACATTAGACTATTCATTTGGGATTGTTCTTCCTTCCTTAAATATGCCTAGATTGCTTTGTACTTTCCTCTTAAGACTGCTTTTGCTGTGTCCCACAGAAGTTGGGGCTTTGTGTTGTTGTTGTCATTTGTTTCCATATATTGCTGGATCTCCATTTTAAGTTGGTCGTTGAACCATTGATTATTTAGGAGCATATTGTTAAGCCTCCATGTGTTTGTGAGCCTTTTTGCTTTCTTTGTACAATTTATTTCTAGTTTTATACCTCTGTGGTCTGAGAAGTTAGTTGGTAGTATTTCAATCTTTTGGAATTTACTGAGGCTCTTTTTGTGGCCTAGTATGTGGTCTATTCTGGAGAATGTTCCATGTGCACTTGAAAAGAATGTGTATCCTGTTGACTTTGGATGTAGCATTCTATAGATGTCTATTAGTTCCATCTGTTCTAGTGTGTTGTTCAGTGCCTCTGTGTCCTTACTCACTTTCTGTCTGGTGGATCTGTCCTTTGGAGTGAGTGGTGTGTTAAAGTCTCCCAGAATGAATGCATTGCATTCTATTTCCTCCTTTAATTCTGTTAGTATTTGTTTCACATATGTTGGTGCTCCTGTATTGGGTGCATAAATGTTTATAATAGTTATATCCTCTTGTTGGACTGAGACCTTTATCATTATGTAATGTCCTTTTTATCTCTTGTTACTTATTTTGTTTTGAAGTCTATTTTGTCTGTTACTAGTATTGCAACACCAGCTTTTTTCTCCCTGTTGTTTGCATGAAATATCTTTTCCTATCACTTGACTTTAAATCTGTGCATGTCTTTGTGTTTGAGGTGAGTCTCTTGTAAGGAGCATACAGACAGGTCTTGCTTTTTTATCCATTCTATTACTCTGTGTCTTTTGATTGGTGCATTCAGTCCATTTACATTTAGGGTGATTATTGAAAGATATTTACTTATTACCATTGCAGGCTTTAAATTCGTGGTTACCAAAGGTTCAAGGTTAACTTCTTTACTACCTTACTGTCTAACTTAACTCACTTATTGAGCTATTATTATCACAGTCTGATGATTATTTCTCTCCCTTCTTATTCCTTCTCCTCCCTTCTTCATATGTTGGGTGTTTTGTTCTGTGCTCTTTTTAGAAGTCCTCCCATCTAGAGCAGTCCCTGTAAGATGCCCTGTAGAGGTGGTTTGTGGGAGGCAAATTCCCTCAACTTTTGCTTGTCTGGGAATTGTTTAATCCCTCCTTCATATTTAAATGATAATCGTGCTGGATACAGTGTTCATGGTTCAAGGCCCTTCTGTTTCATTGCATTAAGTATATCATGCCATTCTCTTCTGGCCTGTAGGGTTTCTGTTGAGAAGTCTGATGATAGCCTGATGGGTTTTCCTTTGTAGGTGACCTTTGTTTTTTCTCTGGCTGTCTTTAATACTCTGTCCTTGTCTTTGATCTTTGCCATTTTAATTATTATGTGTCTTGGTGTTGCCCTCCTTGAATCCCTTGTCATGGGAGTTCTGTGTACCTCTGTGGTCTGAGAGGCTATTTCTTCCCCCAGTTTGGGGAAGTTTTCAGCAATTATTTCTTCAAAGACACTTTCTATAAGTTTTTCTCTCCTTTTTTCTTCTGGCACCCCTATAATGTGGATATTGTTCCTTTTCGATCGTTCATACAGTTCTCTTAATATTGTTTCACTGCTGGAAATCTTTTTATCTGTCTCTGCATCAGCTTCTATGCATTCCTGTTCTCTGGTTTCTATTCCATCAATGGCCTCTTGCATCTTATCCATTCTGCTTATAAATCCTTACAGAGATTGTTTCTTTTCTGTAATCTCCATCTGGATGTCATCCCTTAGCTCTTGTATATTTCTCTGCAGCTCTGTCAGCATGTTTATGATTTTTATTTTGAATTATTTTTCAGGGAGACTGGTTAGGTCTGCCTCTGCAGATCCTCTCTCATATGTTGTCTGAACTATTTTGGGCTGGACTAAATTTTTTTGCCTTTTCATGTTGATAGCAGTGGCTGTAGGCAGGTTATTGGGTGTGTCAGCTTGGGGAAGAAAGTCCTTTCCTGCTTGCTGGTTGCCTTGCCCTTCTCCGCTGTCTGTGTCAGTTACTCACACTCCTGGAGCAGCCACCGGGTTAATCCTTTAAGCTGATGTGGGCGGGGTCTCTGTCAGAGCAGCATGGAGCCCTGTGGGGAGTGACAGGCATGCCAGGTGCGCTCCTCCGCAATAGCGGTGCCCCTACCGGGCTGCTGTGTACCAGCAGTGGCCTTTGGGTCTGGCCCGGGTGGCTGTGCGTTGGGCTGTCATTCCGGTCAGCTGCTGGGAGCATGACTGCTCCTTCTGGCACCACTGCAGGTTCACATGGGCCTCTCCTGCACAGACCTCTCCTGGGCTCCTCTGGTGCCACTGCCACCGGCACGCGTGGCCGGCTCCTGGGCTGTTCAGTCACAGCCGCAGTGAGCTTGCACAAGCCTCTCTCAGTCCACTCTGGCCCCGCCAGTGCACAGAGTCTGCTCCCGGTCCCCTCTGGTGCCACCACTGCCCCTAGCACATGCTGCTGCTCTCCCACTACTGGGCTGGTGTGTCGGGGTCTGCACCAGTTGGGGGAACATCTGGCAGGCTTCTAAATGCCGTGAGGGGCTTCAGAGCAGTGCTGCTGCCCAGGGGGTTAGGGCACCTAAAGGTCCCCGGGATTCCCAGCTGCTGGCTAAGTGTGCCAGGATGACTTTGTCCAGCTGTGGGGTCCCGGTCTCTTTAAGACTTGAAGAAAGCACTCACTTTTCTTTTGTCTCAGGGTCGCTGATTGCAGGGCACTGCCCACAGGTTTTGCTTTTCCATTTCTCTAATATCCAGCACCCTGTACACCTTGTGTCTGCACTCCGGGTGTGGATTTTTAGAGCTGGTTGTTTAGCAGTCCTGGGCTTTCACTCCCTCCCTGTTCTGACTCCGTTCTTCCCACCTGGTTTTGGGGTGGGGGAGCTTCCTGGTCCCTCCTGGCCACAGCTTGTATCTTACCCCCTTTGTGTGATGCTGAGTTCTCACATATGTAGATGTATCCTGTCTGTTGTACTGCATCCACTGGTGTCTCTTTTAAGAATAGCTGTGTTTATTGTATTTTCATAAATATATATATTTTTGGGAGGAGATTTCCACTGAACTACTCACACCACCATCTTTCCATGATCCTCTGGTATTGTTTTTTATTTGGCATATAATTTCAGACAAATTACAACTTCTATGAGAAGATTTCCTTTTTAAAAATGATTCTTCTTTCAGGCTGTTGTGAAAAATATTTATATAAGTTGCCTAAACTTTATAGACCAAATTAAACATACCATTAAATGTAGTAATGCCAGCTTATTATGCTATGAACACAGATCTTATCATCTCTTCTCAGCCATAAATTCCTTAGAGGTAAGGCTAAACCACATAACAATCTCATGGTTAGAAGTATACGAATTAAGCCAGAACCCCAAGATTAGTCTAGATTTGAAAATTTGTAATAAAGATTACTCAGACTGAACTGAGTTCATTTAGACTTCATTTTACTACTGAGCCAATGAGCAAGCAGTGAAAAGGAAAAAATTAAGGATTGAAGAGGTTGGAGTACATGAAACTTTACAGAGCTTTCCTTTACACCATATAGCACCCCCTAATCTGTGATCTAAGCAGCCACATCATGTGAAGAATATGCCATGTCAGAGAAGCCCTGGACAACTAGCCCACTGACTTTTATCTTGCTTTAAATTGAGGTGAGTTTTCTTAACCCTCTAGGGTCTACTTTATTGTCATGAATGGAATGTCACTTTGTGTATGTTTATAGTCTCTCAGTTATTTCCTGCTGCACCACTGATATGCTTCAGGTTTCAGTGCAGCCAGATGGATGTCTGAGTACAGATAAGGGATATAGAGGCTGCAATGCAGCAAAGAGGAGCCAAGTAAATAAAGAGCATGAGGGGACTCATGAGCACAGAAGCCAAGAGGCTGCCCTAGATGTGGCTCTGAGAACAGGTGGGCACCTGCACAGAGAAACAAATGGAGAGAGGCCCGTGGCAGACATTCAGCTAAGAGTAGGCCTAAGACTGAAATCAGAATGTACTGAATTCAGGATCGGTGACTTTGGAGGTACTGGGTTGGTTAGTACAGTTGACCTAGGGCATATTAACTCATTGATGGGAAAGATCCCCAGAAGCCAGATGGTTAAAATGGTTCAATCAGCAGCTAGATGAGTTAATACAAAAATGAAAACCAGGAGTTGGGAAATGAGGTTAAGTAGGTATAGTTAAGCAGGAGGAAGAAGAGTAATGTCATGTATGCACAATTGCCAAAATAAAATCCTGCCAGAGAATTGGGTGTCTTCTTGTCCCATAAATTTTTATTTCTAATTAATACACATGTGTGTTCTCATTGGACAAGCATTAAATACTTGTTAATGATTAATAAATTCATCATTGTAATCAAATATTCTATCTCTCAGTGCATCTTTTCATTTTTCATAGGTAGACTTTAGGAAGGGCAATGGTCAATCACTTGTGTTAAACAAGTTTTTAGTCCATAAAAATAGAAAAATGCTCTCAGATAATTGTTATATATGTTTAGAAAGTGGGAATGGGAAGTCAGAGTGATTTCAGAAGGAAAGGCTTAGTCATATCTATGAAAGTATCTTTTGTGCTCAAATTTGTCTCAATATATTTTTATAGAATGCACATTGTCAGTGGGCCCTCATATATGAGGCAGCCAAAATGAAGGTCATCACCACCTCCTCAAATTATTGTCAGAAGTCTGATGCAAGCCCAATTCAGAGAGGAAAATGTACATCATGATCATATTGTGATATCCAGCTGCTAGCATTCCACCAGCAGGAAATTAGAATGAATAATTACAGTAGGATATAATATATTTAGGTAGCTAGAAAGACCTTATAACAGGAATAACTAATGCTTACATAAGTGGTTACTCTTATTAGGTACCTTTCTAAGCATTTAACATATTTGCACATACACACAAATATGTATACATACACACATGCATTCATAGAATTTTCATATTTAATATTCATCAAATTTGTGGAATAGGTGCTTTTACTATCTCTATTTTTAACAGTGAGAAAACTGAGGTGCAGTGAAATCATGTTACCTGCCCAGAGACAAACAGGTAATTAGTGGTGAAATGGTTATTTAAGCATTGTTTGTCTGACTTCATAAATGTGCTCTAAAATCACACCCTATGCTGTTTTTCCTTATAGATGAATCTGTAGTTACAAATAAAAACATAGATGATAAACTGAAAATATAAAACATAAATGTACATACAAAAACTAATATATCAAACCATCTCCCTTCACTACATTATCTAAGGCAGTCAAGAAAAGATGTCTCAGGGTAGAAACAAAAGGAAACTGAAAAGGAATGTATAAAGATCTGAAGGCTGAGGGAGAGGGAAGAAACAATCATGTTTAAAGAATTAATCATTGGGTACATATATATGCATATATGCATACATATACACACATACATCAGATTTATTTCAATAAGATGTATGATTTAAGAGAATTTACCAAGCAAAATATTCAATTTCTTTCTGTTATATATTCTATTGAATAGACAATATCAAAGTTACATGTTTATTTTCTTGGAACTATGTTAAAACTTTGACAAGCTATAAAAAAGTGAATAATCTAATTTTTTATTACACTGAAACAGGAGTATACCTGTTCCTAATAAAGATATGCATAATTTCTACAAACTGTGAAACCACCTGGTCTTTTGCCCTATTCTGGAAGTTTATGGAATAGTGATTGTCTGCATTTTATTAATTTTTTGATTCATGAGAATATTCCCATAATTTTAGAAAAAGAATATTTAAAAATTATAATATTTAACATAAAGGGTTTTTCATTTCTTTGCAGATTGGATAATGTAAATAATCTTTTATACACATTTTGCTGCACAATTATTATTTATATTGTTTAGGAGAATATACAAGTTTATTCACCATTGTGTATTCACAAGCATGATCCTGACAATAAATATTGAATTAAGTGAGATAATTAAGTATACTTTAAGGAGAAAAAACAAGAGAATAATCAGCATACGTGACTGCCATTTTGGAGGGAATAAACGCCCTTATTAGGAGAGTTCTACCAGACTGCTGGTATCAAATTGCACTGATCCTCACTCAAACAATCATGAAACATTGAACATCAGAGAAACTAATTAACATTAGTTTATTAATTTATTTATTATCTAATTATAAAAACAGAATATGAAATTTTCAAGTATTTGATAAATTAAGCCTTTTATGTAGCATATCTTATGAATATAAAAAAGCAAGCTATAACTAATGAAATGTACACTTAAATTTGTAATCTAAATGCAAAATAATATGTTTATAAAGGAAGTAATATGAAAACTGAAGAAAGTTAATGCAACATACTTTACATTTTATATTTAAATATAATGAACTATAAAATAATAGCTAGTACTGTATATTTTAACCATTCCCATTAGAGTTCCTAATTTTCCACTTGGTTTAAGATAATGATAATGAAAAAAATTGGAAAAGACAAATAAAGGCACATATATTATACAGCTAAAACTACAAGGCAAAACTCAAGTGGATTATTGAAACATTTCAAAATCCTCTTATATTCTACTATTAATAATTCAACCTACTAAAATGAATTCCTCTATATACATGATATAAGAGCTGTTTGATCACATACTTGCTCCTGAAGAAAGCTAAAGCTTAAAAAGATAGTTTTTGCTTTTAAAACCACTAGAAGTTTGCTTTATGTGGATTTTAGCCTTCTTAACAAGCTTATTCCAGCTTCACAGCCTGCTCCCTGCCATTCTCCCATTAGACTTACATCTGGCATGATTTTGCTCTTGGTATTGATGGGGTTCCTTTGATTGCTTCATTTGGGCATGAAATCAGGACAGTTCTGCTGACATTACCCATGAAGTTACTGCCTCATCTGACAACAGGACAGATCAGGTAAAATTAGTACAAAGGAGAAGAAGAAAAAAGATGGTGGTGTGAGAAGTGAGGCATAAATCTCTTCCGAAAAGCACATATAATATGAAAATATAGCAAATATAGCTATTTCTAAAAGAGTGACCAGAAATAAGATTGCACCAGGCAGTCTACATCTGGAAGAAGAGAATATCTCATGGAAAAGTGTAAAGTAATAAAGCTGTGACCCAGAGGGACCCAAACAACCTCCTCTCACACCAGCTCACCAGTGGGAGGAAGATAATCAGAGCATAGAGGTAGTAGAAGTCCAGGACTGCTAAATACCCAGCCCTAGAAATCTACTCCAGGATCACAAACCCACATTGCATGGTGCTCTGGAGATTAGAGGGGTTGAAAACCAAAGTCAGAGACTGAGACTGCAAACAGGTTCCCACAAACAGCTGCACTGGGACAAAAGAAAGGCAGGCACTTTGAAAGATTTACCAACAGTGAGAGGGCCGTTGAAGGGGCAAGGATTCAGGAGATTGAGCAGGTGGACAAAATTGTCCCAGCACACTCAGCCCAGCAGGTTGGGAACTTTCAGGAGCTTAACGTGTCCCATCCCCTTGGCTGGCAATAGAGCCCTGAGGTCCACAACCATGATAAGAACCCTGCCATTTCTTCATCCCCACTGGCACCTGCATGCAAATCCACCACCCTGCCATGGCTCCAGACCAGCCAGAGGGCAGCCCCACTCTACAGCAACTACATGGCTTAATGCAGAGTTTTCTCCCTGTGTGTGGATCACTGGTACTGACAACAGAGGCAGGCACTGTGGCCAGGAAACAGGAAAGGGATTTGTACTCCTAGAAGACAATGGCGCCACTTGCCTGTGACCCCCACCATTGCTCCAGGCCATCCTGAAGCCTGTTTCACCCACAGCAGCTTAGGGCATTGATGTAGAGACTGCTCCTTGAATGCAACTCACAGGCACTGACAGCAGAGTCAGGCACTGTGAATGGGAAGCAAAAAAGGGCTCACTCTCAGGGTAGGCACTAGCACCACTCACCTGCAACCACTGCCATCGCTGCAGGTACTGGGCAGCTATGAAGAGCAGAGCTTCTGGGCACTAGAGGAAGCTGCCTACACAAACCTAATATTTCTCACTATACAATAGGATTATGAAAAGATGGAAAAACCTTGTTCAATCCAAAATCCCTCAAACACCAGAAAGAGGGTCTCAGTGAGACTGAAATCACCAATCTTCCTGAAAAAATATTCAGAATGAAAGAAATAAGCATGCTAATGGAGCTACAGAAAATATTTCAGAGCTAAGGGATGGATACAGGAGGGAGATAGACACCTTAAAAAACACAGAAGCTTGAAAGGAAACATACAATGGAGGGATGTAAAAGCTGATTAGATGAGGTAAAGGAGATGGTAAATGGAATAAAAATAAGAGAACAGGAATACAAAGAAGCTGAGGCTGAAGGGGAAAAAAGGATCTCTAGGAATGAAAGAATATTAAGAGAACTGTATGATCAATTTAAATGGAACAATATTCACATTATAGGGAAACCAGAAGAAGAAGAATATAGAAAAAGGGATAAAAAGTCTCTATGAAGAAACAATTGCTGAAAACTTCCCCAAGCTTGGGAAGAAAATAGTCTCTCAGGCCATGGAAGTGCGAAGATCTCCCAATACAAGGGAACCAAGGAAGAAAACAATAAGATGTACAATAATTAAAATGGCAAGTATCAAGGACAAGGAAAGAGTATTAAAAGCAACCAGAGAGAGAAAAAGACTACCTACAAAGGAAAACCCATCAGGATATCATCAGACTTCTCAGCAGAAACCTTACAGAACTGAAGGGAGTGGCATGATATATACAATGAAATGACACAGAAGGGCCTTGAACCAAGAATACACTAACCAAAAAGATTATCATTTAAATGTGAAGTAGGTATTAAACAATGCACAGAAAAGCAAAAGTTGAGGGAATTTACCTCCCACAAACCATTTCTACAGTGTATTTAAAGGGACGGCTATATGGGCACTGCCCCTAAAGAAAAATAGCTGTCACCAGAGAAAATAAAACCACAGCAAGGGAAGTAGATAAATTAATTACTAACAAAACATAAAGTAAATCAGCTACCCACAAGGTCACTCAAGGGACACAAAAAAAAACACAGAATATGACACCTAACATATGAAGAGTGGAGTAGGAAGAAAGAGAAGGGAGAGAAAAAAGAATCCTCAGATTGTGTTTATATTCACATAATAAGTGAGTTCAGTTAGACTGTTAGATAGTAAAGAAGCTGCTCTTAAACCTTTGGTACCCACAAATTCAAAGCCTGCAATGGCAGTAAGTACATATTTATCAATAATCACCCTAAATGTAAATGGACTGAATGCACCAATCAAAAGACATAGAGCTACAGAATGGATAAAAAAGCAAGACCCATCTCTCCACAGCCTACAAGAGACACACTTCAAACCTAAAGACATACACAGACTAAAAGTAAAGGGAAGGAAAAAGATATTTCATGCAACTAATAAGGAGAGAAAAGCAGGAATTGCAATACTTGTATCAGAAAAAAAATAGACTTCAAAACAAAGAAAGTAATAAGAGACAAAGAATGACATTACTTAATGCTAAAGGGGTCAGTCCAACAAGAGGATATAATCACTATAAATGTCCATGCACCCAAAACAGGAGCACCTAATATGGACAACAAATACTAACTGAATTAAAGGGGGAAATAGAATGCAATGCATACATTTAAGGAAACTTCAACACACCACTCACTCCAAAGGGCAGATCAACCAGACAAAAAATAAATAAGGACACAGAAGCACGGAACAACACATTAGAACAGAGATGGACCTAATGAACATCTACAAAACACTCCACCCAAAACCACCAGGATACACATTCTTCTCAAGTGTACATGGAACAGTTTCCAGAATAGACCACATATTAGGCCACAAACAGAGCCTCAGCAAATTGAAAAAGATTGAAATTGTACCAACCATCTTATCAGATCACAAAGGGATAAAACTAGAAATAAATTGTACAAGGAAAACAAAAAGGCTCACAAATACATGGAAGCTTAACAACATGCACCTAAATAATCAATGGATCAATGACCAAATTGAAACAGAGATCATGCAATATGTGGAGATATATGAAAACAACAACTCAATGCCCTAACTTCTGAGGGATGAAGTGATAAGAGGAAAGTATACAGCACTTCAGGCCTATTTATAGAAGGAAGAACAATCCCAAATGAACAGTCTGAATTCACAATTAATGGAACTGGATAAAAAATAATAAATGAGGCCCAAAGGCAGTAGAAGGAGGGATATAATAAAGATAAGAGAAGAAATAAATAAAATTGAGATGAATAAAACAATAGAAAGAATTAATGAAACCAATGGGGGTTTCTTGAGAAAATTAACAAAATAGATAAACCCCTAGCCAGACTTATCAAGTATAAAAGAGAGTCTACACACACAAGAAAGGAAAAATCACTGTGGACACCACTGAAATACAAAGAATTATTAGGAATACTATGAAAAATTATATGCTAACAAATTGGATAACCTAGAGGAAATGGACAAATTTCTAGAAAAATACAACCTAGCAAGGCTGACCCAGGAAGAAACAGAAAAGCCCAATCACCAGCAATGAAACTGAATTGGTAATCAAAAAACTACCCAAGAACAAAACCCATGAGTCAAATGGATTCAGCACTGAATTTAATCAGACATTCAGAGAAGACCTAATACCCATACTCCTTAAAGTTTTCCAAAAAACAGAAGAGGAGGGAATACTTCCAAACTCATTGTATGAAGCCAGCATCAATCTAATACCAAAACCAGGCAAAGACACCACAAAAAAAGAAAATTATAAACCAATGTCTCTGATGAACATAGACACGAAAATACTCAACAAAATATTAGCATACTGAATTCAAAAATACATCAAAAAGATCATCCACCATGATCAAGTAGGATTTTTTCCAGGGATACAAGGATGGTACAATATTAGAAAATGCATCAACATCATCCACCACATCAACAAAAAGAAGGACAAAGACCATGTGATCATCTCCATAGATGCCGAAAAAGCATTTGACAAAAACTCAACATCCATTCATGATAAAAACTCTCAAGAGAATGGGTATAGAAGGCAAGTACCTCAACATAATAAAGGGTATGTATGACAAACCCATAGCCAACATCATACTTAACAGCGAGAAGCTGAACGCTTTTCCTTTAAGATTGGGAACAAGGCAAGAATGCCCACTCTCCCCACTTTTATTTGATGTAGTTCTGGAGGTCCTAGTCATGACAATCACACAACACAAAGAAATAAAAGGCATCCAAATTTGTAAGGAAGAAGTTTAACTGTAACTGTTTACAGATTACATGATATTGTACATAAAAACACCTCAAAGAACCCACCTCAAAACTACTAGTACTAATATCTGAATTCAGCAAAGTGGCATGATACAAAATTAATACACAGAAATCTGTTTCATTCCTATACACTAATTATAAAATGGCAGAAAGAGAAATCAGGAAAACAATTCCATTCACAATTGCATCAAATAGCATAAAATACCTAGGAATAAACCTAACCAAGGAAGTGAAAGACATATACCCTGAAAACTACAAGACGCTCTTGAGAGAAATTAAAGAGGACACTAATAAATGGAAATACATCCCTTGCTCATGGATAGGAAGAATTAATATTGTCAAAATGTCCATCCTGCCTAAAGCAATCTACAGATTCAATGCAATTCATATCAAAATACCAAAAGCATTCTTCAATGAACTAGAGCAAATAACTCTAAAATTCATATAGAACTACAAAAGACCCTGAACAGCCAAAGTAATCCTGAGAAGGAAGAGTAAAGCTGGGGCGATTATGTTCCCCAACTTCAAGCTCTACTACAAATCCACAGTAATCAAGACAATTTGGTACTGGCAAAAGAACAGAACCACAGACCAATGGAACAGACTAGAGAGTCCTGATATAAACCCAACCATATATGGTCAATTAATATATGATAAAGGAGCCATAGGCATACAGTGGGGAAATGCCAGCCTCTTCAACAACTGGTGTTGGCAAAACTGGACAGCTACATGCAAGAAAATGAAACTGGATTATTGTTAAATCCCATACACAAAAGTAAATTTGAGATGGATCAAAGACCTGAATGTAAGTCATGAAACCATAAAACTCTTAGAAGAAAACATAGGCAAAATCTCCTGAATATAAGCATGAGCAACTTCTTCCTGAATTCATCTCCTCAAGCAAGGGAAACAAAATTAAAAATGAACACATGGGACTACATCAAACCAAAATGTTTCTGTACAGAAAAGGACACCATTAACAGAACAAAAAGGCATACTATATCATGGGAGAATATATTGTAAATGACATATCCGACAAGGGGTTAACATCCAAAATATATAAAGAACTCACATGCCTCCACAACCAAAAAGCAAATACCTGATTAAAAATGGGCAGAGGATATGAAGAGACAGTTCTCCAAAGAAGAAATTCAGATGGCCAACAGACACGTGAAAAGATGCTCCACATCACTAATCATCAGGGAAATGCAAATTAAAACCACAATGAGGTATCACCTCATACCAGTAAGGATGGCCAGCATTGAAAAGACTAATAATAACAAATGCTGGTGAGGATGCACAGAAAGGGGAACCTCCTACAGTGTTGGTGGGAATGTAAGCTAGTTCAACTATTGTGGAAAGCAATATGGAGGTTCCTCAAAAACTAAAAATGGAAATACCATTTGACCTGGGAATCCCGCTTCTTGGAATTTACCCAAAGAATATAACTTCTCAGAGTCAAAAGGACATATGCACCCCTATGTTTATCACAGCACTATTTACAATACCCAAGAAATGGAAGGAACCTAAGTGTCCATCAGTAGATGAATGGATAAAGAAGATGTGGTACATATACACAATGGAATACTATTCAGCCATAAGAAGGAAACAAATCATACCATTTGCAACAACATGGATGGAGCTGGAGGATATTATGTTCAGTGAAATAAGCCAGGCAGAGAAAGACAAGTGCCAAATGATTTCCCTCATTTGTGGAGTATAGCAATGAAGCAAAACTGAAGGAACAAAATAGCAGCAGACTCACAGACTCCAAGAAGGGACTAGTGGTTACCAAAGGAGAGGGGTGTTGGAGGGCGGGTCAGTAGGGAGTGAGATGGAGATTGACGGGTGTTATGCGTACTACACATGGTGTGGGCTGTCACAGGGAAAACTACATGCAAGTGTAGCTCAGAGAAGGCAAACAGTGAATCTGGGGCATCTTAATACACTGACGGAGAGTGACTGCACTGAGGTATGGATGGGGACTTGATAATATGCATAAATGTAGTAACCACATTGTTTTTTTGTGTGAAACCTTCATAAGAGTGTATATCAATAATACCTTAATAAAAAATGTTTAAAAACTTAGTCTGTAAACATGGATAGGGTTAGTTATCTATTCAGTCAGATTTCTTGTCTTAAGAATTTCAAAAGAGAATACAATGAATGAAACCTTTAAACTTGTGATAAGAACAGTAATAGTAGAAGCAAAGAAAAACAGATCTATAGAGAGTTCTTCAGCTAGGTAAAAAATGAAGCACTTAGCCTTGCTTCTCAACCCTGACAGGGTTGTTAAAATCACCTACAGAGATTTTTTTTTTTAATTGAAGTATAGTTGATACACAATCATATTTTAGTTTTAAGTATACTAAACAGTGTTTCAACTGTTTACTCACATTATTCTTATTCCAACTAGTGAAGTTACTATCTATAAACATAGAAAGATGTTGCAGAATTATTGGTTATATTCTCCATGCTGTATTATCATCCCTGTAGACAACTTATATTATGATTGAGAATTTTTTTGCCCCTTTATCCCCCTCATTTTCCCCACCCACCCATCCCAACTCTTGCCCCATGGTAACCACCAGTCATTTCTAAGTGTCTGAGTCTACTGCTATTTTGATTGTTTTGTTTTGCTTTGCTTTCAGGTTCCACAAATAAGTGAAATAATGTGTTATTTGTCCTTCTATGCTTGGCTTTTTTCACTTAAGTCATCCATGTTGTCCCAAATGTCAGGATTTATTTATTTTTAATGACTGAATAATATTCCACTGTGTATACATACCACCTATTTCTCCAGTCATCTATTGATGGGCCCTTTGGTTGTTCTCTATCTTGGCTATTGCAAAATAATGTGTCAATAAACATAAGGGTGCATATATCTTTTTGAATCAAGGATTCTGTTTTCTTCAGGTAAATTGCTAGAAATGGAATTACTTGTTGAATGGTATTTCTATTTTTAATTTGAGGAGTCTCCATACTGCTTTCCACAATGGCTGCACCAATTTACATTCCTACCAACAGTGTACGAGAGTTACTTTTTCTCCACATCTTCATCAGCACTTTTATTTATTGTCTTTTTGATAGTGGCCATTCTGACTGGAGTGAGGTGATATCTCATCAGATTTTTTTATTTGCTTTTCCTTGATTACTGATTATATGGAACGTCTTTTCATGTACTTTTTCACCATCTGTATTTGTTCTTTGGAAATGTCTGTTCAGGTCCTCCTCCCATTTTTTAATTGAGTTATTTTTCATTTGGGTGATGAGTCATGTAAATTCTTTATATATTTGGGTGTAACCCCTTATCAGATAATTCATTTACAAATATAACTTCGAATGCTGTGGGTTATCTTTTTGTTCTGCTGAGGGTGTCCTTTGCTGTACAGAAGCTTTTTAGTTTGATTTAGTCTCACCTAGTAAGCTTTTAAAAATTCCAGTGGCCCTTTGGCTTTTAAAAACTGCCCAGAAACCTTTGGTCTAGGAAGGCACCTAAATTTCAAAACCTTTTTTTAACTCTCCTCAGGTAACATGCAGCCACACTGAGAATTAGTGCACTAAACTCAAATTCCAAAAGCAAAAATTCCCTAGATTGATAGAATGACATTTAGTCACAGTTCAGAAGGCCCACCTGTACTAGGGTAGGTTTCAGCTGTCTGCAACAGAAAGCTCTCAGAGAAACAAACTGTATCTTCCACTCCAGTGGAAATCCAGTCATGCCAGGGAAAGCTAGTAAAAATGACTGCATTGCTACCAAGGACTTGCTTCCCTTCTATTACTTGCTCTCTGATTCTATGGGATACCCCTCTCAAGGCATATAATAAATCTTATATAAAATAGTAAAACACTTTTCTTTATTGATTCTTCATCTTTAATATAGAAAAAATCATTCTGAATTTCCAAGAGAAATAGTATTCAGTGTTTTCCAAATTTAATTTAAAAATCTTCAAAAATGAAATCTCATTCTCTCCATTTCCCTTTATCTCTATCATTCTGATCTCCACTTCACTCTATCTTTCAAATACAGTCAAAATAAAATATCTGTTTGAAAATCATTACAACTCACATTGTCATTATGGTTACAGAGATAATTAATTATCCCTTTTTATTTCATTTCTAATTAATAATTTTAAATGAAGGGTATATTATTGGAATTAAATATTACAGAATATCAAAAAATAAATTTTAAAATTTATAACTATGTTGGTTATTTTATATAGTTCCAATTTTATAGAAGCCTTTTAATCCTGTTCCATTTTCAAATAGCCCCAGGGAAAATGTTGCAGTTATTCATGCATCATACCATGCTTTGTTCATCCCTAATAGTATTTGAACAGAGAATCCTGGCTAATAAATTAAATAGGAAGAGATTATGATATCTTGGTAATAGGAATTAATTTTCATGTTATGCCTCAAAGGAGAGATAATACTTCCTATGGAGAGGAACTTAAAATACCCCCACCTTTTTTTTTTTACAAGACTCAGATTCATGGTGCTTATTACAATAAAAATGTTCCCTAATAGTATGAAAAATATGCAGGAGTAATATATGTTTAGACAGTACAGATTTTTGGAGGTTTGTATTCAATTAAAGTCAGAAAATAACATTTCATTTAAGTAATATTTATCAAACACTGGCTATGTCTTAGACAGTATGTATCCCAAACTATTAAAGGGAAAAAATCTTTTGAATTGAGGACTCAGCCCAAAAAGATGGTATTTTAAGCAAGTGCTCAAGAAAAAATTTTGAAACACTTTGAAATGTGTTAACTAAATTATTAATGACACCATGACATTAAGAACTCCAAAAGAAGGTTTCAAGAACCAAGAGGAAGATAAAATGATCTAGAGGAGGAGGGAATTATTACTATAGATGCAAAAATTAAAGATTATTGGTTCTTTACATTTTAGGAATTACTGTAATAAAACACATTAAATAAAGTAAATTCACAGAGAAAGCACATTCAGCTATAGAAATCTTTACATTTCTCACACCTTAATTTTATAAGCCTTTAGTAAATTAAATATTGCATTATGATTTAATATTGCTTTACAATGTCCAATAATATATATATGTATATGTATATGTATATGTATATTATTATGCAATCTTATACCAACCTAAACAGTTTGCTCAAGAATAAACATTACTTGTATTTTAAAGGCATTGAATTCATAACTTTGTAAACTGCTTTTCCAAGTGCATATCTGGTTAGTAGCAAAGTGTTGACTAACACAGAATCTCTGCATCTTTTGCTCTGTGCTAGTGTTTGTACACAAGTAAATGTGCCAAAAGGGGAAGGTGTAGTAATGATTCAGTTTGAATCATATATTTGCAATACACACACTGAAAAGTAAAAATCAGATTACTTGTTCAAAATACATATTAGTTTACAGTATATTTAATCCTGAAAATCGCTACTCTTAGGCAGATTTATATAATTTTTATCAGATTATGAAATTCCCTTTAATAGTAGTTTGTTGAGAGTTCTTATATGAATGGGATTGACTTTAACAAATGGTCTTTTCTGCGTCAAGTGAATGAATATTTCATTTCTCTATTTATTCTACTAATGTAATGAAAAAAAATTGATTTTTACATGTTAAACTGACCACAATTCCCTGAAATAAACTCGGTCATAATATCTTATTTTTTCATATTGCAGAATTCAGTTTGTTAATATTTGTTCAACATTTTGCATCGATATTACTAAACAAGTTTGACAAATGAACTTTATTTTTATTTTCTTTTTCTTTTTTCCAACACTGTTGAAGTATAATTGGCAAAAAAAAATTGTATATATTTAAGATATGTAACATGATGGTTTAATACACATATACATTTTGAAATGATTACCAAAACCAAGTTAATTAACACATTCATCACCTCACATAGTTCCTTTTGTAGCAAGGATGTGTTGAGAACACATACATTTATTCTCTTAGTAACTTTCAAGTGTGTAGGACATTATTACTATTGTCACCATGATTTATTAGGTTCCCAGAAATTAGTCATCTTATAACAGATTGTTAATGCTGTTTGACTAATGCCTATTTTCCATTCCCCCACACTCCTAGTAACCACAGTTCTAGGTGATTATAGGAATTCAATTTTTGGGTTACACATATAAATGAGATCATATAGTATTTGCTTTCTAAGTATGGCTTATTTCATTTAATATAATGTCCTGCATTTTAATCCATGTTAACAAAAATAGCAGGATTTCCTTATTTTTATGCCCAAATAACATTTAATTTATATATATATATATATACTACATCACACTGTTTTGAGCCATTTTTTCCTTTGATGGGTATTTGGGTTGTTTCTATATCTTGCCTATTGTGAATAATGCTGCGATGAATATGGGAGGGTAGATTTCTCTTCTGGATACTGATTTGATTTTAAAGAAATGGCTTGATAGATCACATGGTAGTTCCATTTTTAGTATTTTGAAAAAATTTCACACTATTTTACATTCCCATAATGAGCGGAAAAGGATTCCTTTTTAACCCACCCTAGCCAACACCTGTTATCTCCTGTTTTTTTCTTATGTTTTCTGTTGATATACAATGTTATATTAGTTTCAAGTATACAACACAGTGAATCAACAGTTACACACATTAAATCCTCACCCCATCTAGTGCAGTTACTGTCAACATATAAGATGTTATAGAATCATTGAATATATTCTCCATGCTGCACTGCTGTCCTCATGACCAACCTATATTTTGACTGAGATTTTGTGCCTCTTTATCAGAATCATCCACCCTACCAATCCACCCCCAGCCTCCATGGAAACCACCAGTCACTTCTCAGTGTCTGAGTCTACTGCTGTTTTGTTCATTTTGTTTATTCTGTCTTAGTTTTATGTTTTTTATGTTGTTTTTTTCAAAATAGCCATCCTAACAGATGTGAGAGGTTATTTCATTGCAGTTTTGATTTTCATTTCCTGATGATTAGTGATGGTGAGCAACATTTTATATACCTGTTGTCCATTTGCATGTCTTTGGAAAAATGTCCACACAAGTCCTTTGCCCATTTTTAATACTTTTTTTCTGCTCTTGAGTTGTATGAGGTACTTACATATTTTGCATATTAATCCCTTATGGGATACATGGGTTGCAAATACCTTCTCCTATTCTGTATGTTGCCTTTTCATTTTATGATCGTTTCCATTGCTGTGCACAAACATCAGTTTCGTGTAATACCACTTCGTATTTGCTTTTGTTGCTTGTGCTTTTTGTTCCGACCCAAAATATCATTGTCAAGGCTGATGTCAAGGACCTTTTCCTCTATGTTTTTGTCTTTTTTATGAAGTTTATGGTTTCATGTATTATATTGAAGTGTTTCACCCATTCTGAATTGGATTTGGGATTTTGTGTAAGGTAAGGGTACAATTTCAATTTTTTGCATGTGTATATCCAGTTTTCCCAACACTATTTATTTGAAGGGGCCACCCATTCCCCTTGTGTATTCTAAGCACTCTTGTCATAGATTGACTGTATATGTGTGAATTTATTTCTGAGCTCTGTATTCTGTGCCATTGTGTGTGTTTTTCATGCCAGTGCTATATTATTTTGATTACTATAATTTTGTATATAGTTTGAAATCCAGCAATGTGGTACATCCAGCTTTGTTATTCTTTCTCAGATTGTTTTGTTTATCTGGGGTCTTTTGTTAGTCCAAAGAAGTTTTAGGATAGTTTTCCTAAGTCTGTGAAAAATGCCATTGGAATTTTGATAGGGATTACATAAGTGTGATGTTATCTAAACTTATCATATATACTCTTTATTATTTTTGATGTTCATTCCTTCTATACCTAATTTGTTTAGAGTTTTTATCATGAAATGGTATTAAATTTTGTCAAATGGAATTTTTTGCATCTTTTGAGATAATCATATGAGTTTTACCCTTCATTTTGTTAACGTTGTGTATTGTGTTTATTGATCTGTGTATGTTGAACCATTCCCACATCCCAGGGGTAAATTCCACTTGATTATTGTGTATTATCCCTCAGTGTGTTATAGAACTTGAATTGTTAGTATTTTGTTGAGTACTTTTACATCTATATTCATTAGTGGTACTGACCTGTAATTTGCTTGTCTTCTAGGGTCCTTGTCTGGATTTGGTATCAGGGTAATGCTGGTCTTGTTAAATGAGTCTGGGTGCGTTGCTAGAAAAGTGCAGAAAAGGGCTTTTTATATGCATGCTGGGCATATACAATTACAGTTGTTATATTCTCTTTATGAACTGACTCTTTTACCACTTATAGAGACTTTATCTCTACTGACCAATTTTGGCTGAGTGTATAGATTATCTGATGTAAGTGTGGACACTCCTGCTATTATTTGGTAATATTTGCATAGAATTTTTTTTTCTGTCCCTTCACTTTCAACCTGTTTCCTTAAAGGAAAAGTGAGTCTTGTAGGGAGCCCATTGTTGGGTCTTATTTTTTATTCATTAGGCCACCTTGTGTGTTTTGATTGGAGAATTTAATCCATTTATATTTAAATGAATTATTGTAGGTAAGAACTTTTTAATTATCTCATCTCTGACTTTTTGTAGTTCCTTTGATCTTTCCTTCCTTATTTTTTTGCTGTCTTTACTTATGGTTTCCTTTTGTATTGGTATGCCTTAACTCTTTTCTCCTTACCTATTGTGTGTCTACTATAGGTTGTTTCTTAGTGTTTTTCATCACACTTGCATAAAACATCTTATAGATATGACAGTCTATTTTAAGCTGTTATCAATTTACCTTCAATTGCATACAAAAGCTCTACAGTTTCAATTCCTTCTTGCCATATTTATGGTATTTGTATCATACTTCACATCTGTTTATATTATGTATTCATTGAAAAATTATGGTATGCTTATTTATTTTTAATACTATTGCCTTTAAATTTGTATTCTAGAATCAAAAGTGATTTAAGTGCCATCATTACAGTATTAGAGTATTCTGAAATTGAATATATATTTACCTTTACCAGTCAGTTTTATGCTTTAATGTATTTTCATGTTTCTTCTTACCTCCTTTTGTTTCATCTTAAAGAACTTGAAGAAACATTAGCATTTCTTTTGTTGTCAGGCAGGACTAGATATGATGAACTCTCTCAGCTTTTCTTTGTCTGGGGATGTTTATTTCTTGCATTCATTTCTGAAGAGCACCTTACCAATATACTATTCTTCATTGGAAGATTGACTGTAGGACCTATTTTTGGTAAGACTGCTAAGGGTCCACTTCAGAGTCTACAGTTGGGCTACTGTCACGTGGAAGTGTGTGGCTTCACCAGGTCTCAGAAAGAGCTCCTCCTAGCTTAATAGACAGGTCACTGTGTGGGCAGGACTTGCCCCACACCATGGCTGAGAGGGGCTTGAGCTAAGTCTCAGAGCTGCTTCTGGGTCCACAGCCAGAACAAAGTTTTGCAGACCTGCTGTGAACAGATGGATGGCCATCTCCAGAAAGATCCATAGGCAGAAAGGTCTGTTTTCTGACCACATCTGAGAGGAGGTGGCAGATCAAAGATAGCTCTAGAGGCACTGACAGGAGCATATCCCTGAGCTGGCAGGATTGCTTATAGACTGCAGCGGGAAAGGGCAACAGCCATGTTACAGGTTCATTTCAGGATCTACAGTCAGGCTAAGTTCAGTGGAATTGTCTCCAGGGGCCCCTGGACTATAGCTCACAGGGCCTGGAGCCAGATCACTGTCGACTTCAGGGTTCACAGTTTGGATCAAGGTCTGCAGGCCTATTACTCAAAGCATAAGTGAACATGACTCCCCCTGGATCCTGAGACCACTGCGGGTGAATCAGCCACCTGACACAGCTTGCCTTCTCAAAAAAATGCGCCTTAGTGGTATTGGACTCCACTGGGGTTTCACAATATCCTACCCAGATCCTAAAGCACCCGCAAAGATATTTTGTCTGTGTATGATTGACAAATTATTGCTGAAGATGGAAGATATGTGTAGGGACTTCTTATTCTGCCACCTTTCTCGCATCACTCTTCTCAAAGCAATGCTGAGATGTTAGAAAGTTCTCTGTGAATCTTTTATTTCTCTTGTATATTCTCTGTCAGTGAGGCCTTGACTGCCCTTTGGTGCAACAAACCTTTTCAGGTTGTTAAGTGTAGAATTTAATAAACTTTTAAGTAAAATCTCCTTAAGTGTTTATAAGAAATATCTTAAATATATGCATAAGGAAGCATGAATACTAATAAATATATGCTCTAAAAATAAAATACACTAACAGATAATTACTAGAAATAAATAGCTTACAAATATGAATGTTAAATAACATGAAAATAAAATGTTAAATTTCTATACACCTAACTATAAAAGCTAAATTAAAGTGTTAATGGAGAGAGAGACAAATTCAGAAAGTGGGAGATTGATCATTGTTCTCTCAGTAACTGACATAAATAGGCTAAAATTCATTAAATATGTAGTTAAAATACATTAAATTTATTAAGTACATGAAAATAAAAATTGCATAGATTTTGTAGCCTATTTATTTTAAATTTATTCAGAGATTATTGCTTTATAGCTATCAATTTATTTTAGATTTATTCATATATTTGTGCTTTCATAACTTTTATATTTTTATGACTATCTGTGCTTCTTTCTGCCACAGGAAGCCCTTTATTACATTCTTTTACAAGGTCTTGTAATGACAATCTCTAAGATTTGGCTTATCAAAAATGTCTTCATGTTTAACCTTAATTTTAGAAATGGGGACATTTTGCAACAAATAGAATTCTAAGTAGTTTTTTTGGTACTTTATTGATATAATTCCATTTGTTTCTTGTCTCTCAGTTTTTTTTCCTTGAGTACCCAGACTCTGATGTTTCTTTCCTTTAAAGAAATATATTTCCCCTCCCCTGTCTGGTTGCTCTTAAGATTTCCTCTGTATCTCTGGTTTCAGTTATTTATGATTTTTGTACATGGGACTTGATTTTTTTTCACCATAAATTTCATTCATAGAACTTCTTAAAACTGGATTTATGTCTTTTCACAAATATTGTTTCTATTATATTAGAATAAATAATAATATATTAGATCTTTCTTTTTCCTTTCGTGTTATATATTATTTTTCTTTTCTAATCATCATTCTCTGTGTGTTCAAATCTGGATATTTTCTGCTGTGCTCTTTTCCAGTTCACTTAGTCTTTCTTCAACTGTGTCTCATGTAATGTTAAATCTATCAAGTTTTTACCCTGTTGTTATTTAGAGTTCTTAAATTTCAATTTGAGATCATTGTATATGTTCCAATTACCTCATTATATTCTCCATTGTGTTATTAATTTTCTGAGTATATTAACACACAGATTTAGCTTACTTGAGATTAGATTTGATTTTTTATAAGAACTATTTATTTTATAGTTTTATCTTTTGCCTGTGTTATAGCCTTTATGAATTGCAAATGAAAGCTTATCATTTATCAGTGACCCTCCATTTTTTCTGGTCTTTGAACTACAGTTTTATCTTCCTACACCTTATAAATGGCTAAAGCTCTGTTAATCTGCTCAGCTTCTCATATTCTCAGCCTTTACATTAGAATTTTTCAATGCCTTGCAGTAGAAAGTGGATCCAAACATTTTGCTTCTACTTCCCTTCAAATTGTAGGCATTTCAGTTTCTTGCTATGTGGCTGGCACTTAGACACTTTCACATATATTTTAGTTTACAATTTGAGTCTATTTTTCCAGGTGTTCTCAATGGGAGTGTATTCATGTTATGCTAATGCATGATCACTAAAAACAAAAATATTCCTTGCCTGATTTTTGGTGCTGAATTTTACTAAGGTGAGCAAAACTACATTTCCTCCTTCAGAAGATAAATTTGAGATAACAATGGGATGCACTAATAGAAATTTCCAGATGGCAGTTGTATATACAATTTTATCATTCAATTATTTTCATGTTATAGATTTAAGTCGGCAATTAAATCCAGTAATCCAGTGAAATGGGTGAGTTCTTATAGGAATAGAGCTTTAGAAAACAAAAAAATAAAGAGAGGGATTGGATATAAACTTCATGGAATTCAAAAATTTGGATTATAATGCAGAGAAAAGATGTTGTAAAAGAAAATGTTAAGGGACAAAGGAAAAAATAAAATCAGGATAATATGTTCCTCTGAAAACTATAGAAGAAAAATATTTCAAAAAGCACAGAATAGTCAGTTGTGACAAATAAATTGCACATTTCAGTAAGGTAAATCCAAAAATGCAGTTGGTCATGGGGAATTTCTATTAGACTTTATGGTAAGGAGCAGAGAGGAATGGCATAAAAATAAATAAAATAGTATAATTTCCAGCAATTTTATGA
This sequence comes from Manis javanica, assembly GCF_040802235.1. Classification (NCBI taxonomy): domain Eukaryota; kingdom Metazoa; phylum Chordata; class Mammalia; order Pholidota; family Manidae; genus Manis; species Manis javanica. The sequence goes on from NC_133169.1 coordinate 26,139,454, forward strand.
ACTAGAAAGCATTGAAAATCTCCTACTCTAAAACATCAAGTAATATTGTGCATATTATAAAATTATTTTAAGTGCATAAATGAATTTGCAGGAACATAAGAAAAATCTCTAGAGGCTAAAAACAAAAGAATTGGAAATAAGGCTATGAGTTGAAAGAGAAACTCCTGCTGCCCATCTCTGCATCAAAAGACTTCTGTTTTAAACTACATAAAATTAGAAAATGTAATACATATTTGACAATTTTTGAAAAGAAAATTACACAAAAATTAGGTATAGTTAAAACAAATTAGAGTGAAATGGTTGAAAGTACATGTATTTAAGCAGAAAGGCTGAAAAATAATGAGTTCAAGTCAGATATAGGAAGTAAGGAAAAGAAAAATCCAAAAGGCTGAAGAGCAGGAAAACATGAAGTTCAAAGTCAAAATTAATAAAAAGGGAAATAAATTGGGATACAACACAGCTAAAATTGGTTTTTTGAAAAGTTTAATACAAAATCCTCTCTCAAGCTTGGCAAAAGAAAATGTGAGAGAAAAAATATTTTGAAAAATTTCAAAAATAAAGAATATCAACTACTTTTAGCCAATGGATTTGGCATGCTGATAGTTAAATTTGGCAAATTGGATATTTACCAAAATGGATAGTTATTAGAAATAATTCAAAAGAAATAGAAAAACTTAATAAACAAGTAATAATTAAAACTGGATTCAGTAATAAAATTATCTACAAAAATAATATAAGCACACAAAACAAACAAAAATAGAACAGTAATTCCACAGAGATTTTAATCAAACATTCTATCTTCATAGAAGATAATAACACTTATTTTATTATGATTGTATAACCTTGCAAAAACTACTTAGGAAGTTATTTATTCAGCTACTTTTACTTAATAGCAGATGTCAATATTAAAGTAGAACAAGAGCAACCTGAAACCATTAAAGTATAAATAGCTAGTATGTATTGATCAAATCTGGTTGTTTTGAAGAATAAAAGACTGCTTTGACATTTAAAAATATGACAATGTAATTTACCACATTAACATAATGAGGAAGAAAAATGACAATTGATTCATCTCAGTAGATATAGGAAAAAACTTCAATAGAATTTAAATGTCATGTATAATTAAAAAGAGTTGATCAAGTAAGGAAATTTATAATTTTAAAAGTATTGATCACAAGTCTATAGAAACTCCATATATGATTGAATGATAAAATCAGTGTCTTTAGGAACATAAATAACATAAGGTGTTTAGATCATTACCTCTATGCTGTGTTGTACTAATAGGTCATTGGACACATGTAACTGATAATGCATTAATATTTAGAATCTAAATTTATAAAGAGAGTATAAATTAAAGTCACAGTATATTAGTCAACTATTGCCGAGTAACAAAAACCCCTCTAAGAAAGCACATAACAATAAACAAAATAAAAAGAGAAGTGTCCCCGGATGACCTGTGCTGTTACCTATTCGCTCTCAAGTAGTGAATCACACATATAAGACTGTATAGAGAGCTGTTGAGTAGCTATTTTACGCACCCTCCTTCTTGAACCTCTATTGGGCAAAGTATTGGGCCCCACCAATAACCTGAGAGGAACTTGAATTTACTTATGATACAAAAAGCACATGTAAACAGAATCATATAGTAGTGGCAAGAATTTGAGTTTCATTCCCACTATACATGATTGACTGAAATGTAAAATCAAGCAACCAAGTCTTGTTCTTGGTGTGTATTCCCTTATGAATAACCCAGTCGCATATACCCACCAGGAATTCTTGCTTTAAAATTCCATTGCTTTTGACATACATGTAAAACATAATTTCACTCAACATTTAGTAAATTATATATCATCATTAAGAAAACAAAAATTAAATTCAAAATGTTGAATATATAGGCATTCTTAAATTTAAAATAAAGATGCTAGAATTTGTGCTCTTTCAAATTCCATTTAAGAAGAAAAAAGTAAGTTTTAGAAATTAACTAATACTGTTTATTCAACATGACTGAAGGAAAGCTGGAGTCTAGGATAAAACATGACAAGCTTATATATGTAAAGATTGTACAAATTTTAAATGTATAGTACACAACTGTGTTAAGTGTAATGTGATACTTATGATTCATGGTATTTTAGTCTCTCTGGGAAATTATAGCAGTGAGAGAGCAATAAAATGAGTGCCCATCAAAAAAAAAAAGGGAAAGTAAGTTTAAGAGTGGGACAACATATAAAAAGTACTTGTGTAAAATATCAGTGATTCAAAACCTCAGAAAATACATTTTCTGAGAGAGTAGATTGAACAGAAGATGACCTAAATCTAAAATTTAAATATTCACATTGGCTTAGGAATATTTAACTTAAAAAAACAGCACATATAAATGTGTAGAAATGGAAATATCATCTTTAAAATATTATAGGAAAATCTGACAGATATCTATAAAATAAAATCAGATTATTAAAAAGGGTATCATTTGTATTATCTGATAATCAGAAGGTAAGCATATCAAATATTTGTAAACATTTAGCCTAAAAAAACTGTTTTCCTTTTATACTAAATAATAAAATCATTTGCATGTATGTGTTTGCACACATGTGAATCCAAAATAGGTAAAATATTCTTGTACATTCAAGCATACAAAAAATACCCCATTTAAATACATATAAACAAAACACTCAAAAGTAATTTCTTAACAGCTTTCTAAGAAAAATTAAAAATTCTCATGATGTCTAAAGTTTTATAGTGGAGATCTAAAACTATTTTACATGTTAGTCTAATTAATCAAAAGAATTAAAAAATTATTACTTTCATAAATCTTACAAAACCAGCACAGACCAGGTTGCAACTAAGTATGTAATACAGAAAATACAAACATGAAAGTGTTCACTCACCACTACTCTCCAAATTGGTAGAAAATTAAATGCACTGAATTCAGTAACAAATTAGTGTATTAATGATAACATACAAAAATGAGATTACCAAATACAAAGCAATTTTAATTTATGAATGCAATATTGTATTCAACACCCTTATGTCAAATTATAGAAGCAATAATAAGATAAATAAAATAATTTTAAAAATCCACACAGTTCAAAAATAATTACCTTTAAAACTAGAAATAAAATAATTATTTTTCATTATTAAAAAGTAATCTACTTTAAAGCATCTTACATACAGTAAAAAATTGAAGAAACATGAGGTAGGCCCATTGTTTTATACAATTTCATTATTCAGTTATTTTATATGTTCTATACATGTGCTTCGATACTTTTTTCCACTCCCCTCACTCCTTAATGGTAGTTCTGATTCACCTGAGCAATCCATGCTTGTAAATTGATATGCTTCCTTCAGGCTTACACAGACTGTTTCTCTAGGTGTATCTCAGTTTCTGTTTTCTCTGTATCTGAAAACCTACTTACCTATCTTCCTCAGTTAGAGTCCAGACAGGAGACAGAAACCATACCAGTATTTTAACAGATAAATTTTAATGTCAATAACCATTAAACAAATAGAGTTAACCAAAAAATGCAATAAAAAGAGAATTTTAGCTACCACACAGAGGTAGCAACAACAGAAAACATCTAGCACTCGTGAGGCTGGAGAAACAGAAGGAAAATACTGACATGAGTAAGGAACGGACTCTTGGCAGAGGAACACCGTGGGGCATAGTATTGTCTGAGCTCGAAGAAAGGGTCTGTGGAGGCTGAGACCAGGTCTGCGAAGAGATTGCCAACTGGATGATGTTGAAGTCCTGGTGCGGATGGAGCCTGATTTTGTGAGTTTTAGAAAACTGCAAACTGTCTTGAACTGCTGATACAGAAGGAACTCCTGATGCCCCTAAAAAGATGTACGATGTAGTCAGAAATCAATAAAAACAGAAAATAGGCAGAAAACAAACAGGGTGGAGGAAGTCCTCTATTTGTAAACCCAATACAGACGTCTGGCACACTAGAAATACGTTTTTCAGAGTTCCAACTCTAAATTCATAAAATAGAATATAAAGATTTAGCTTTGGAGCTGGGAAGCAGTAATTTAATAAATGGTATTGCCCATCCTTTGCCACATAGCATCCATGTATGCACTTCCATTAAAAACAAAAAAGCTAACATCCCTTTCCTTGCTTCTGGCCATTTCTTTGTTAAGAAAAAATAAGAAACTGTATGTACAGCTCTAAGTTCTGCACTGCAAACATTTCTTTCACTTCTCTTCTTCAGAGCCACCTGTGACTGAGGCTATAAAGCTGTATCTGTCCATTTCTTATTGCCACTAGTGTATCCACATAAAATGTATCTGAGAATTTTTAATACTAATTTGGGAAAATTGCATCTGAATAAATAGTGCTTACTAGAATACAAGTTACAACTTATAATTGTGCAAAAAAGTCACAGATAAACACCATTAGTATCTTACATGCAGACTTGAGATAGGATTTTTTTGAAAAAAAACTGTGTAGTAATAATACAGTGTACAGAAGCACCAAATTATTTTTCTACAATTTAAGTTAGCGTAGATAGTTTGCATGTATAGTGGCCAACAGAGAAAAACCTGCATCCCCCATAATGCTGTATGTATGTTTAGCATGGCGAAGAGCTACAATCATGTAACAGCTGAATCAGTTAAGTAGCCTTTTTAAAAGAGGAGATCAGTAGCAGGATCGAGTTAACTCACACATGCTGAGCCAGTTTTCATTAAATTAGCTAAAGAAGGAGGGGAGGAGCCTTCAGGATCATCCAGATTTCCTGTCCTTAATCTGCTTATGCCAACTGCACTAAATACTTATATGTAAGTAGTAAAAAACATTAAAGAATTGAAAAAAAGACATAAGTGAATATTTACATGATCTTGGGTGGGAAAGAACTTTTTGACAATAACGTACCAGGCATATGGTTATGTGAAAAAGCAGATTCTAAATCAGTAGATACCTTCTTTATTAAATGAAATACTGCTAAGATAAGATGAAATCTGTAATAGAATTATGTTTGTGATCCTTTTCTCTATTTTCCTAGTTTTCTATGACTAGTATGTATGGACTTTGCTTTCTGTATGTTTTAGTGCCATGTCAAAATTATTTGTCGAGTTAGTATTTTCTTCAGACATTCAGAGAACAAATAATTCCTCTGTTGCATACAGAAGCATAATCTTAAACAATAAAACTGATCAGGATATTCTAAAAGTGGCATTTGCAAAGGAAGGAAAAGTTAGGAGCAATATAAATTGGCATAGTCAGTCTATTATTTTAGAATCTGCCCAGCACAAATTGGAATAGTACCCATTCCTTGGAAGATTGTCCCTTTTTCCTCCAACTTCACCTATATGTAGAGCCATATGTTTGTATTTGCCCTTAAGTCTTTTCTTAAATGTCGCTTTATCAGGGGAGTCTTCCCTGATTATATTATATTAAATGTAACATCTCTCCTTTGTTCTTCATGACCTTTACACTTTATTTTTTGTGATGACATATTGCAGTCTGACATATTAATTTTATTTATGCATCATCTTTGTGCTCTACTATGTTATAATTACAGCAGAGATTGTGTGAGCTTCATTAGCTGCTTCATCATGAATATGTAGAAAAGTAGAATGGATGTAATGGGAGCTCAACTAATATTTTTGAACGATTGCATGAATGTAAACATTGTGTACTCGAGGATCACATTTTAGTTTTGGAGAGGTCACATGAATCTTTCGAAGTACTTACCAAAGGTTTTACTAACCTTACTAGGTAAATAAGTGCTGTCTACCCTTCTTATGGCAACAGTGAGACATGCTAAGCTATTGACAGCTATGTTTCCATTATTATGGTAAAAGATGGGCTAAAATAATGTGACTGACATAAGGAAAAAGCAAACGTTATTGATTAAAAAGAGAAAGTTCAAGGGGATGATTGACTTTCTTATTCCAATCATATTCAAATATCTGCTGCACCTGCCATTGCCATGGCTTATTTATATGAGAGACATATTCTCCTTTGCCTACATCTGCGACATTTGGGTTTCTGTCACATAGATTCCTGCCTGACTCTATTGGAATTACATAGTATACTGTAAGAATATAAAGCTATAAGCTTTAAATAATTCTTCATAGATTTGAAGTAGATTTTACTTAATAGTAAAAGTGAAAATTAATTAAAATGTATAGGTAACCAGACCTGTTGGACTAAAAAAATATTAGTTAAAGAGTATAACTTCAAAAGAAGTTTGGCTAAGTTACCTGTAAATATTCTAATCCTTTCTGAACTAGTTCATGTAAAGTACATAGGAAGAGCTAAACAAATATTATTTATTGTTTAGCTTATCCCCCATAATGCTGTATATATTACATTATTATACAGCATTATGTATATAGGCTTCTTCTTATGTATATATGTTTCTTTCATTGTCAATGTATTTCTTCAAACATAGCATGCACTTGTTGAATTCTTATTCATTTATTTTATTAAAACTTGCCATTTGTCCATTTGCTTTGTAGAACATCAGCTATTAGAGTTATGTTTTAGAAGTATATGTGTTATTGTGCTTCTCCCTCTACTTCCATTTGTAGTTTGAATATCAGAAAATTGAGGCTATGTACTCTCTACCAAGTACAGAAAAGAAAAGGAGTTTAAATCATTTATGGTGAGTAATCTTCACCTCAAAATCGGAGATGAAAATAACTTCTTCATTCATCATCACTAAGATATTTTGGAGAACCATGAAACAACCCAATTATCAGCAATAAATGCAGAGATTTTCTGATTACAGACTTAATGCAAACTGCAATTTGCTCATTAAGATATCTATCATAATTAAACTAATAATCCTTCTAATCATAGGTATTTAATTTACCTTTGTCACTTAGAACTTTACATAGAGTAGGCACACAGTAGGGGAATTCAAGAAATGTTTCTTATAACAGTTGTTGATTATTAACAGACTAGAAATTGTTCGTGAACTTTTAATTTTAGAAGAGTTTTGCTTAACAATAAAATTTATGATAGTATAAAGTGTTTACGTATAACTCACACCAGTTTCCCCTGCTATTAACATCTTATTAGCATGGTAAAGTTGTTACAATTAATGAACCAAAATTAATGCATTACTGATTTTTAAAGTCTGTATTTTATTCAGGTTTCCTTTTTCTTTTTTGTTTTTTATCCTAGGACCCCACTCCGAGCACCACATTTCATATAGCCAGCATGTCTTCTTCTGCTCGTCTACCCTGTGGCAGTTTCTCCAAGTTTTCTTGTTTTTGATGACTTTGGTAGTTTTGAGAAACACTGATCAGATGTTTTGCAAACTGTCCCTTTACTGGGATTTTTCTCATGATTAGACTGAGTTTTAGATTTAGAGAGAAAACCACAGAGATTAAAGTGCAGTTGAATTGCTGCCCGTGCTAACCTTGACCTCTTGGTTGAAGTAGTACTTGACGGGTGTCTCCACTATGAAGTTACTTATTTTCCCCACCCTATATGCTGTATGTTTGGAAGGAAGTCACTGTGTGCAGACAACATTTAAGGTGTGAGAAGTTTTCTACCACCTCCAAGTAAGTGTCCTCATAGATCATGTGGACATTTTTCCATAGAGGATTTGTCTATTAATTCCCACTTATTTTATCTTTTATTTGTACTACTATTTTACACTTTAGGCTATAATTTAATAGTTATTTATTTTATTGTTCAAGTTCTTTTACTTTTGGGGACTCAGAACTCTTTCATTTGGTTCCTGTGTCACTTTGACATGACTCCATAATTTTATGTATGTGTTATTTTTTTAGCACTTCCTCACTTTCTGATACTACAAGTGCCCAAGCACATTTTATTATATATCTTATATATTTCCTGTCCCAAACTGTGACTCCAAGGAATACTGGTCCCTTTGACTGGAGAATTATACTGAAAACCATATACGGGCACAATTGTCATTGCTACTAAAGGGCTATTGCCATTAGGCCCTTTCAGCTGATAAGAATTCAGCTCTGATATTTTATGTATATACATTTTGATAAATATTTCTGAATGTAGGCACATTTATTTACATAAAGCTAAACGTGAGTTCATACTTATATCTCCCATGTTAATCTTTACACAGTGACCATTCTACCTCCTTCCCTGCTTTCCCTGTAACTTCCCACTCCAACGTGGAATCCTGGCTCCAACATTCTGCCCTCCATCTACTGAAATGCTTAATTCCAGTATAAACACGTTATGGCAGAGCTGTTAACGCACATGGGAAATAGCTGTCAGAAGTGGAGTACAGTGATCATGCACAATTTATTTGCCTGTAGTCCTATAGGCTTGACTCAGTGTAAGTCTACCTGACACTCATAGCAACTTTGATCACATACACAATTACTAATCTTCCCTCCCCCTTTCAGCTTTTGTTTTTGATATCACAATTTATGTATTTTTATATTATATATCCATTAACAAATTATTATAGCTATTGTTATTTTTAGAACTATTGTTTTTCAACCTTTTTTGCTAGAGTTCAGTGGTTAACAGGACAACCATATTACAGAATTAAAGTATTCTGAATTTGACTATATGTTTATCTTTAATGATATGTTGTACATTTCATATGTTTAATATCCCTAATTAACATCTCTTCATTTCAATTTGAAAATTTTCTTCTAGCGATTCTTAGAGATGATGAATCCCTTCAGCTTTGTTTATTGACAAAGTTTGTACTCACCTTCATTTCTTTTGGACAACTTTCTGGTTAAAACATTCCTGGTTGGCAGTTTTTTCTTTCACTATCTGAAAATATCACTTCCTTGGCCTGCAGGGTTTCTGCTGAGAAACTTGCTGATAGCCTACGTGGGTTCCCTCATATAAGATTTTTTTCCTCTTGCTGCCTTTAAGATTCTTTCTTTGTCTTTGATTTGGGTAGTTTGTGTCTTAGAGAAGATCGTTTTGGGTTGAGTTTTGGTGTGACCTATTAGGTTCATGAACTTGAATATCCAAATCCTTTCCATATTTGAGAATTTCTCAGACATTATTTCTTTAAATAAGCATTCTACCCCCTTCTTCCTCTCTTCTCCTTCTGGGACTCTGATAATGTTTCTCTTAATATCCCATTGTTCCCATAGGATTTCCTGGTTCTTTTACATTCTTTTTTATTTGTTCTTCTATTACCAAATAATTTTAAAGTCACTGTTTTCTACTTCATGGATTCTTTCTTTTGCTTGACCAAGTTTGCTGTTTGTGGTCTCGATTGTATTTGTCATTTCATTCATTATAAACAGAACTTCTGTTTGGTTCTTCTTTATAACTTCTTTCTCTTCATTAAACTTCTCATTTTCTTCATGTATTGTTTTCTGATTTTACTGAATTTTCTTTCTGGATTTTCTGGTAGTTCACCTGAGCTTCCTTAAAATAGGTATTCTAATTCTTTATTGAGTTAAATCACAGATCTGCATTTGTTTGGAATCGGTCACTGGACAATTATTATGTTCCTTTGGAGTTGTAATTTTCCCTTGATTTTTCATGTACTTTGAAGTCTTGCCTGCTTTATTCACATCTGCAGAAGTAGTTATCATCTCCAGTCTTTACTGACTGGTTCTGTAGAAAAATACTTCCTATCAGCCCTATTAGGGATTTGAAGTTTTCTCAGAACTTTTCGATGAGCTCTCTCTCATGACAGAATTCTTAACTTTGTTTGCCTTCTTTGACCCTGTCAAGCTTTTATCAGAGCTGACAACATCTCTTTTTCTATTCCTTGGGTGTTGCTGAAAGCTAGTGTGTTGTCTCCCCAGACATGTAAGTCAGGATGACTTTCTGCATGTGCTTCACTAGCTATCTGTAACACTCTCAGGAGGGCACTAAAGGAACTAGCACTGGGCTTGGGCATGGGGTGTGGGTAAGGCCCACTTAGTGCTCAGGTTGCCCATGGCCAGTTCAGGGGGTCTATAGATGAAGCATTGCCAGAAAATCATAGGCAGGCTTCTTGATGGGGCTCATGATGCAGTCATGCGGCTCCACCTCCCTTCGATGTGTTCCTTTCTGAACCCTGGTGGCATTTCTCCCAGCCATTCATTGTCTCCTTTAGAGCAGTTCTCAACTCAGTATTTTGGATTGGGTGAGAGAGAAATGGACAGTCTTGGCAGTGCCCCCCACACATTTTGCTTAATGATCAGAATAAGCTAAGATATGCAGTAATATTGAAAATGAAAACTGGAAAATCCCAGGACTTACAATAACAAAGGCTTATTTTTCAATCATGTCATGTGCCTATTATGGATCAACTGTATTCTTCTCTGTTTTCAGTATCCTCACTCCAGACCCAAGATAAACAAGCATCCACTATGTAAAGCTTTTCTGGTCTCAGTTCTAACAGAAGGGTGACTGTGACAGCAGGGTGATGGCACTTCACCTTGTATCCAGAGGCGACAAATAACTTTTTTGATTCACCTCATTTCCCAAAGCAAATTACACAATTATGAAAGGTCAAATGATTATTATATATCTTGAATATTGTCCATCTTTCTCACTAGAAGGCAAACTCAGTTAAGGTAGGAAGCTTTTTATTTTGTTGACTCTGGTGTAACTTGTTCCTAGAATAGTACCTTATCTATGTTAAACTAGATAAATACTTGCTGAATGCATATATTTCAATAGGTTGTTCATAAAATTTACTTAGTAAGTTAAAGCATTTAGAGCATTATATGGAACACAGAAAAGATTGATTAATGTAAGCTACTACTATTCAATGACACAGAATCTTATTTGAATAGTTCCTATTTATTTGGTTATAAACAACCATTGTGTATCTGTTATTTGGTAGGTAATATGGCAGGCAAAGGTTGTGTGTGTATATGTGTGTGTGTGTGTGTGTGTGTTAGTGATTCCTGGCTTTATAGATGTATGATTGAAAAACAAAGATTTTATATACTTAAGATGTATAGTGTGGTGTTTTAATATAAGTATACCTTGTGTAGTGGTGATGTATAAGACAAATTTTTCAGTGTGAGTTTCTATTTCCTTCAACCCAAAAAGTAGAATCTATTCTCCTGAACCTTCAATTCAGGCTGACTTAGTAGAATGTGTTAGAAATGATGTTGCTGTAGTTTTCTGCATATGCCTAAAGAGACCTTGGAAGTTTTTCCCTCCTTGCTGGAATCTTGCCTTTGCAATGTGAACAAGCCCAAGCTAGCATACTAAAGGTTGAGAGGGAAGTGGAGGAGAGATGTACATGCCAGCCTGAAGCCTGCTACTTCCCAAACACATGATAAAATCTGCCTGAGGTTGAATCATGTAATTCACTGACATCATACTACAGATGCATGGGATAAGCCCAAACTTGACCAGAAAAACAGTCCAGCTGAACTGTATACACAGCGTTAAATAGATGATGTGATGTTAGCCACTGAGTTTTGAGGTAGTTATTATGGAACAACAGGTAGCTGTATATACAAAATATAATTGCTGTGTGATGGCCTGAGACATGACAATGCCAGAGGTCAGACTGGAGAATGGCACCCAGAGCTCTTTGGCTCTGGCATTTTAAAACTCATGGTTAGAAGCCTTTCTTGTGTTGGAATAAGAGATTAGGTCCAACAGAATTATGACATAACTGAATCTTGGCCTGTAGCCAAATCCCACCACCTTAGGCTTATTGTCGAGCTTTCCACCTCCCACCCTTTGCAATCTGTAGCTTTAATCTAAAGCATCTGCATAATATATTTGAATAGAAGCTTCAGATCTGATCAAATATCAGTGTTATTACTAATATTGAAATCATTGGACTGATTTCATGACATTTTTAAAAATATTTTATTTATTAATGAATTCCTTAGTACTTAGGAACATATTAGAAAACTGAATTTTTTGTGGAAAGGGTAGAACTTATATTTGAAGATTTCAGAAGTGTTGAACCAGATAAGGAAAGAATAAAGACATTTTTGAGGCCTCAAAGTGAAAGATTTCAGCTAAACCTTAGATCACTGAAGGTTTCAATTTCAGCTCAATATTTTTAACCTGTGCATGATTTTTAACTAAAGTCTTCCAGGAATATTAAAGCTCTGGTAATAAGGGGGTTAAAAACTTGGATATCTATAAAAGAATATGAAAATACTTATTTGTAAAAACTATTAAGTAATTTTTCACTGCATAATGAAAATTGTCTCCATGATTTAGCCAATTTAATTTTAACAAATATCCTCACAGAATATCATATGTAATTCATAATTTAAAAAAATACACCTAACCACAGAAAGGAAATCACAAGACTGAAGGGGTGCAGGCACAGAGAAAAGAGAAAAGGACTGAGCCTGGGTCCGAGAGAGAGAATATTATGAAACCAACAATAACTGCTTTTGAGTTAGTAAAGATGAGATCATAGAATTTACATAATCTTGGTGTTTGGATTTATGGGATGCTCACAGGTATTATTTTTATGTGGATATTAGGTACACATTTAATAAAATATGGAGTAAAAGTAGCTTGATAAAAAAATATCAGTATGCCTTAGGTCATTAGTATATGGAAGGGTTTTAAGAGAGTCTATAGAAAATTTTAAAATCCCTTATTGTTAAAACAGTTAAGCTTTTAAAGATCTATTATTTTCCTTTCAACCTTATTCAATACTTGAAGCTAAATTTTAAAGGAGATGAAAATAACTTTATTTTTCTTAATGACATATTTTTAAAGAACTTCTAGAATTCTCATCATCCAATTGGTTTTTTAATAACAGAATCCTTCTGCATTATAAATGGTGAACTATGTATTTCACAAAATACTTCATTTTCAAAATAAACTGGCTTATGCCAATAATAGAAGCAGAATTTATTACAAAGCAAAACATACATTTCTCTGAAAAGTGTTTTCATATGGAGAAATATGTGTTAGTAAAAATCCTGATTCACTGGATACAATTAATTATATGACTTTGAATGACACATTAGTATTAAAAATATGCTCTATTACCTGAAAATGAACAATTTCATTTTATCTTATTGTTATGACTAGATTCTTTTTGTAAATTAGAAGATGTCATGTAGTAACTGCTGAATGTGCAGATGTTAAGAAAATATGCAAATTCACAGTAGGCAATTTCACCAAGCTGAATAAATATGTCACACATTTTTTGTGTAATATAAAACAAGTTTGCTGCCATTACTGGTTTTCATTACTGTGCTGAACATTTTGTTTCATGTACTGGCATTTTTGTTTCTTACCATAAATTTGGTAGCTCAAAAAAAATTAAGTGATTAAGAATAAATCAGTGCCTAGCACTTGCCCAGCATTTGTAAAATGTTCAATTAATCACCAGAATTACAACTTCAATGTTAGTCACATTAGAGGAACTATATAACTCAATCTTTATGTTTGCATTCTACCAAATGTTGCCTTAATTAGAAATGTGATGTTTCAGCTCCTTGTTTTGTTTAATCCTTACAAAACATAGTTTATGAAAGCAAAGATAAATAAGCAAAAATAAATTAGTTTTTTGCTTATGTTATGCCTAAAATATAGTCATATGCTATTTCATATTTTTCATTCTGAGAGGCAGTTTTTTGTCCTTTTTTATGGCAAAAGATTAAAAAATTTAAATTATTTGTTCAAAAAGTTCATCCAGTTATTTACAGGGGAATAGCTGGGATTATAACCAATAGTTTATATCTCTACTATTTCTTACTCTTTATAAATTATGTTGTTCATATAAAAATTGGAAGAAAAGTATATTCAACTCCTTTCAATTCCAGTATGAAGAAATATATTTAAGTAATATATGTTAAAAAATCAAGAAACTCTAGGAAATGATAAGTATAATAAACTCTTAAATTGACTTTTAAGTAATCATGAATTTGTATCACTCCTAGCCTCCTGCTAGCTTTTGGAGTGACTTGGCTGGCATGCATTAGTCTCTGGTGTGATTTCCTTGATCCCTCTACTGTTAGACATGCCGATTATCTCTAAAGCTGGTACATGTAACACTTGAAATGGCACTCCAGGCCACCAGCTCACACCCTGTTGTTGGAAACATTTAGCCATCCTCACTTCCTTTATCTCTCAGTAGCTTCGGCCCACGTGGTCTTGCTGCACCCTCCCATCTACAGATGGATGAGCTGCCGCAGTCTCTGTCCTCTGCCGCTGGGTGAGAATCCACGTGGTGAGAACCACGGCAAGAATGCTGACTCTCTTAATGAGACAGTAGGAAATCAATCATATCAAAAAGGAAGCATGTTCTGATCTCCATGCTCTCCTAGCATATTACAGATAGTCTGAAGCGACAAATATTTATTGAAGAAATGAATTGGATGTGGATTTGAGCTTAACATCTAAGAGGATACTAGCAATAAAGAAAATAAAGTGCAAAATAAAGTGCAAGATTCTATCTACTCCAAATTGGCAAAGAAAGAGATATGGATCCTAGGGATAAAGATTAAAATGCTGTACTTTGAGATATATATCATAGGAAGTTGATGATATAGAATAGTGAAGAATATGAGAAAGGTGTATTAAAATTTAAAATGAATTTTTAAAATACAGAAACATTATGATACCATGGCCTTAAATCAATACCTAATGATCCTTTATTTTTATTTTATATTTTTATTGTGGTGTGCATGTGTGTGTGTGTGTATCCCTGTTACAAAAAATATAATTTCCTTTAGATAATCCTTGATAAAATATTTTCAAATTATAGCTTACTCCAAGATATGTAAGATAAAGCCATTAACATATGGCGAACATTAGCAAAAGATATTTTACAAATTAGTAGATTGTCCTCATATTTGTATCTCATTATTTACTTAGCAAAACTGATCTACCCTTAACATTCATAAATGTATTTTACACAATTAATGAACGTGAAGAACATTTATTAAAACTACAGCATTGCTATTATGATTATTAATATGCAAGAAAAATGAAAATATTTTATTACTTTCTGTTTCAGCTTGTTCAAAATAAAGTTGTAATTCACTCTTTTTTCTGAATATTAGCCAAAGTCAATTTACAATTTGATTGTTCCATAGCTCCTGGTGATTTCATTACGCTCCCATAGTGGAATACTGTACAGCAATAAAAATGAGTAATCTTTAAGTATGCACAAAAATAAGAATCAATTTGAGGAACATAGTAATGAGTGAAAGAAGATGGACACCAAAGAATATACTACCATATAATTTCAGTATATAAAGTTTAAAAAAGACAAAAAAACTAATCTATACTATTAGAAGTAAAAAAAAAAAGAACATATGAAGTTGCGTAAGGGCACACAGAAACGGAGGGAACGTGAAAGAGGTTTCCGGAATGCTTATATGTCCTGTTCCCTGATCTGGGGACTGTGTGCATGGGTGTGCTCCATTTGTGGGATTTCTTCGAGCCAAATACTTTGATATGTGCACTATTCTGTATATAGAAGATTGAGAAGGAAGAAAGTGGGGAAAATCACCATTCACTGTAGCCTCTGATTTGAAAGTTGGTTGCATGGTCTTTGGTCACATCCTATGGGAGTAATCAAGTATTATGATCACGATTATTTGGAAGTAAAATTGGGAAATGTGGTAAATTTGTAGATACCCAAGTACTAAGATAAAACTCTGGTTTTAGCTCTGGTTTAGCTCTGGTGTTCTATTACCAAAGAGCAATGGAGAAAACGGAAATTGAGGAACAACTAGGAGTTTCTGCTGCCATGATACAGGTTTTATTTTTAGAAATGATTTTAAATTAATAGTGTAGTAATATTGTCTTTCCCTGGCATTAAAACTGTATTATAACCACTGTATTGTTTATGTGAAATCATCACAAGATTGTATATCAATGATAATTTAAAAATAAAGAAAAATTATAATTTGAAGAGAAATTCAAGGGGCAATGAAAGAGCAATTTTCTGAATACAAAAAAAAATTTGAAGAGACATGAGAAAATTGCTTGGGTCTTCATAAAAATGAATAATCACAAAAATTCCCTGTCATTTTACCTATAGACTCATTACTTTAAATTACATAAAAAGTCTTATATTTAATTTTTTGAGTATATGTGTACAACTGATCTCAAAAGGTGATTTTCATAGATCACAAAATCAACACTCTTTATACAGCAAGCTAACAACTATTTCACTGAATGAAGATTTATATACTTGAGTGGCAAATCATCATTTATACCAAATTTTTGTAAGTTTCTTTAGCAGTGTGTAGGACCAGTCTCTCAAAGTTTGCTTTATTAAAATATGGTATTTTATAGTTTTAACTTTGATTATCAGTGCTATTTTTTAGGTCAAAGAATCTGCTGTACCTTGGATCATCTAAAAATTAATAAATAAGCATCTACTAAAATGGTAAGCACTTTATTGTGACTTTGCAGTTTAAATTACTAATTAATTATATAAAATGCTTTTATTGTGTGACCACGTCATATGCCAATCAAAACAGAACTATGGTTGATGCTGAAAGAACTTATTTTAAGGACTAAGACTAGATCCTCTTTATCATTTGAAAGGGTAAAGTTATGAAGGAAACTATGTAGGTCATTACCTGATATTTTCTTATTCATAGTAGCTAATATTGTCTGGAATAATTCCAGAACCATATCATGCAAATAAACTTAATTAACTATTTGATCAAGTAAGTAGTACAAGAAAAGGAACAGGATTTCTATGATACAGGGAGTATCAGGGAAAGTGGCCACCCAAGAGTGCCTGGCCCACAGAGAAAACCCTCCTCCTGGCCAGCAGTTGATGTGTGGAAAGGTGAGCCTCCAGTTTTTAAAAACCCAGAGATAAATGAGCAAAAACACCGCCAGGTACTTGTGAGCTATCCCTCCATTAAAGAACAATAAAAAACAAAAAACTGATGACTAAATTAGTTTTTAAATATCTAAACTATATCTAGCTGCCAGATCTGACCTTTGAGCCATCAGATTGCAAACTCTGCAATAGATATTGAAATGTATATTAAAGTATTTCAGGTTAAATATATCTTTCCAACAAATGTAAAATACTGATATTCACTATCATTTGCTAATTTTGCTTGTAGAATATGTAAACCAGAGAGGAAGAAAAAATCCTTCATGTACATATACATTTCCCCCTTTCCAAAATTCTACATTTGCTAGTGTGTGTGTATGTATATATATATATGCCCTAGAAGTGACCTTTTAGAAATTTTACCTTTCCTCTAAGTATGTTGTTAATATTTTGATATCCAAGGGACCTTTATCCTTAATTTCGCCTTCAGAGTCTTGACCCAGTTTTCAGGCTCAGCAACATATTTTTGAATTATATTATCATTGAACTTAGTACCATTACTTTTCAAAGATTGCTAGTTGTCTTATTTTCATATTTTCCATTTTTTTCTTCACACACACACAAAAGGGTAGAGTGCCTATAAATGTAAGAAATAACAAATCATGGAAACAGGAAAAAGACCTGGCTCTAGAAATGTGGAGTAAGAACATCAGCAGGAGGTGGGTCAGGAATGGGAAGTGGCTCATCCACATCAACGACCACAGTGAGTAACATGAGCTGGGATTAAAAACTGAGTCAGGAAAGCAAATATAAGAAAGCAGATATGAGGGATGTATGATAATGGGAGCAAAATCAATACATGATTAATTCACTAGTGTTACCAGTTGAGTTTGTTTCCCTTGGTCCTTGTCCCTACACACAACAAAGAATTGAAAGACAGAGACACGATAGTGAAGCAAAGGGAAAGTTTTATTTGAATACACTCCGAGACAGAAGCCGGCCAGAGCCAAGGAAGACAAAGGCAGCTTTACTTGATTACACTACCAGGGAGGAGTGGGCCAGAGTCAAAGCAGATAAAGGCCCTGAACTGCTAGGGGAGAGTCAGTCTGCCACTACATAGCTGGAGAGGCACTTCCTTTCATTGACAGGTTGAGATGATCTCATTGACAGCTCTAGTTATACACCCATTCCTCTCGGTGCATATGTCTTTTCCCAAAATGCAAGTGAAACCCCCATGGTGGGGTTGGACCAAAACTGCAATCCTATTTTAATGAGGTTATAAGGAAGAGTGGTTTGGGTGGTTCTTAGTTTTGCACAATTGTGCCCACACTGGGACCTGGTTGGGAATGCTTTGGCCAGGTCCCGCCTGATAAGCAAGAAGTTATCACCCTAAATCTTAGTTGTCTGCATGTGGTACTCACTACCTGAACAGTTTGGGCATTTTCCTTAAGCCGTATCTTCCCCTTCACCTACTGGTCATGTTTATCTTTCTACCTAACATTCCCAACATTAGAACATGTGCTATGTCCAGACAGATGATTTACTCAAGTAAGTACTGAAGATTTGGGAGTTATTAAAACTCAGCTAGGAAAGTAGTCTATAATATTGAAGGAAATCTGCATTCCACACATCAGATCTCCAACAGATTCAAGACCAAAGATGTTTACTAATTACTAAAAACAAAAACAATAACTAACTTTTTAAAAATACTATATAATTTGTCAGATGGATTCTATACATAATCTTATTTAGTATAACATTTCTGAAAGGGAGTTATTATCATCCATACTTTCTAATTAAAGAAACTCAGGCACATGTATTTTAAGAATCATGTTGACATGCACTAGTTAGTAAACAGCAGACTAGTTGTGGGTAAAATTGTAATATTTCTACAATCCCTAGCCTTACTTTTGTCAACAGGTGTTTCCAAGGGTTGAATAGAAGTAGTCTATCTCCATATCAATAGGTAATTACAAGTGCATGTGAAAGTTTAACTGCACCAGAGAGGTTGGGTGGAGCTCTCTTCTGCTGCAGCTGGGTCAAGAGAGAAACAGGACGACTGCTTGTAAGAAATAAAAAGTTTTCTTAACTTAATTTCTCCCTTTGACTGATTTTGGTTTTAGAGGTATTTTGCCCAGGGATTACCCCCCCCCCCAAGTTACATATGGTGGTATTTGGCAAGAATTTTGAACCCAAAATGTGTCTAAATGAGTGTGACCATTGGACAGGCTGTCTCTAAGAATAATGGGGAAGCCTCAATAGCTATAGCAGTAGAGGGTGCAGCTTCATTTGGGAACCCCCTATATGTGGGGCTTCCAATCAGAGAGTGGGGAATTGGTTTAGGCTAAACCACTTCCTAGAGTGGTGGGGCTTTCCCCAGAATTGCGGAAGAGTGGAGACACTGGAAACTGCAGAATTAGCCCTCTATCAGATAGAAGACTGCTTAGAGGCCCTGAGTGGCCTTGTAGCAACTGGCATTGTAGGACCTCTTTTTGTCCAGATAGTGCAAAAGTGTTACTGAGGAAAGAGGGAGGATTATCAAGGAGAGAGAGGCTTATTGAGGAGAGAGAGAGGGTTATCAAGGAGAGATAGAGACTTCAGCAGGAAAGAGACACACTTCAGCACTGCTCGGAGGAGCTGAGTGATGAACTATGGGATGCCCTTAAGGAAGAGAGACAGTTATTGAGAGGATGGGTCAACTTCTGGAAAATTCATTAGCAGCAGTGAGGGGGTAGGCAGCAGGTGAGTCCGCGTTGCAGAAGGTTCTGGGGGAGGAGGAGGAAAGAGCATTGCCTTCAGCTCTGGAGATGGTGGAGGAGGTGTCGGGAGACGATAAGGGGGTGGGGCTGAGGGCCGATTGGTTGCTGAGGCCACCACCTCAGGCACCAGACTCTCCTGTAGTAAAGGCCTGCCTGGTTGTAATTAAGAAAGTAAAAACACAACAACCATGGGCTCCTGACAGGGAGGAGCTGCCACCTCCCTACTCTGTGCTCCGCACCTATTCCCAGGATGAGCTGGTGTACATAAGTGAACAGTATCGACAGAAGCCATCAGAACCTGTGCCTACATGGCTTTTGCATCTCTGGGATATGGGGGTGGAAAACATTATTATGTTGGGTACTGAGAGGAGTCCCTGATGACTCACCCTTCTCTCTGGCAGTGGTTGCAAAGTGCCCATCATACCTCAGGGAATCAGGTGCTTCTGGATTGGCTGACAGCTGCCATCAGGGCATTTTGGTCTAATCAGGGTGATTTACCATACTTACCTACTACCTGAAAGATGTATGCAGAGTTCCAACAGATGTTGCAGGAATTGGGCACAAAATATGTCATCTATATTATGGATGCCCCAGGGCCCTGATGAGGAGTTGTTCACCATAGGAATGAGAAATCCAGTGCTCTCTATACAGCATCCCTATCTCTCATTGGGTCCCTAGAGACTATTCTTGCCCACCACATAGGGCAACCCATAAGTTAGGCTACTCATACTATAGCAGATCTGGGGGAGCTTGAAACAATAAAAGCCTGGGAGTACGTACAGGCTACGACTGAAAGGAGAGGTGCAAAGGGCCCCATAAAAGTCTCAAGTGCCCAGAGATGGGTTGATTTGATAAAGACCAGGATAGTGAAAGGAAAACTTGATGGGCAGTCCAATAGGATCTTATCAGAACTGTTGCACCAATTAAAGTCAGTGCAGCAGTTCTAGCTGCTGAGGTCCAGGACATGGAAGCTGGAGGCAAAACCCCATGTCCATCATGTGTCCCTGCAAGACTTCCTCGGGGACAGTACTCAGGCTCCACCTGGGCCCTCACCCCACAGGACAATGATTGGGCATTGTGGTTTGACAGAGGGGAAGGTCAAGGCATGTGGTGGGGATGAGAAGCCACATGTACAATGATAGTTATTAGTCCCCAATTAATGGGAAGTGTGTCCTGGCCCTGGTGGACACAGGAGCTGAATGCTCCATGATTTCTTGCCACCCAGACGGTTTTCCAGGGAGCATCCCTAATGTTTGCAGGGTGGGGCTAAGCGGAACAAGCCCAAATTCCCTTGGGAATAGGGTGTCTAATATTGTGTGCGATGTTGTGCTCTTGTCTGATCACCTTACAGATAAACATGGCACTTTTGTCAGAGGTTTTGGGCCTTGTAAGCTTCTGGAGAGTGTTTATTCCACACTTGGCACAAATTTTGAAGCCCTTATGCCATTTAGTATGAAAGGGCATCAGGTGTAGTTGGCATGAAATGTGTGTATTTACCTCTGCTGGTGCAAAATGGACTGTCAAGGCCATGAAGGTCTTGAGTGAGACAGACCCATCAGAGCCCTGTGAGCTGGATGTCCATGTGACTGAAGACGGCTGGGGCTGGGGCCTTAGCAGCACCTCGTCACCCAGGTGCATTGGCTAGCAGCACAGCCTGCCTTGGGCAGAAGACAATGTAGGCTGTAGCCTGTCAGTGGGGTGTGCCTTTGAGCTTTGAAGAGGTCAGCAGAGCCTATTCAGAAGTGCACAGTGTGACTGAGTCCCACAGCAACCTGGAGACTATGTGGCCTTGGACATTTTGACACATGGACAATGATGGCTGGCCTTTCTGGCACCTTGGGGACAAGGCCTGGAAGCTGGCTTCCTGTGTATTCCTGAAGTAACAGCGGAGTGACCCCCAAAGATCAAGGTAGTGTAGCCAAAAAGGCCAAAAGGTAAGAGCATCTTACTGGGGAGTTTTGTCTTACCATTTTGGCCAATGCACGTTCTTTATGTAGCTCTTCATATAGACCCATCAGGAACCCCCACAGGGAGAGGGATGTAGGTCTGGTACACTAAACCAGGACGAGATCCCATTCCTACCACTGCCTATTGTGGTAGGAAGCCAAAGAGACATAGCTTCTGTTGAGGCTCCAGGAATGTAGAGGAATCACAAGGCCCTTGGGTGCCTGAGATTGAAACAATGTAACAGTGTATTCCCCCCATCAGCACTCAGTGGTGTGGAACAACTTGTTCATCATAGTCACCGAAGCCCATTAGTTTGTAATATGGTATCTGGGTAACCTTTATAGAGATAGATTAAAATAAAACTAGCATCCTGAATACACCTATGGCGACCCAATAGTTCCCACTGCAATGGTTCCTGGGTGGTGACTCCCCACTAACCTTGTAGTGAATATATAAAAGGTATGGCCCTGTGAACTTGGGGCTCAGCCTTTGAATAGGAATCCACTGAGCCAGTGCCGGAACTAATAAAAGCTGCTTCTCACCAAACATTTCAATGTCCTGACCCCTTGTTCATAGCTCCCATGGTCCTTGCAACACTACCACAGGACCACTCTCTTGCATGTATCCTACCTGATGGACAAGATTTGCCTATGATGGTGTCATCAAAACATGTATAAGGTTATTTTCTTCGATAGTCCTTCTGGCCTGGCTGCACCCCCTGGCTGCATGATGATAGCTCTGAACTCCCTATCCCTTCAGCTACTGACCGCCTGTGGCATAGGCAAGCTATGGACTTAATCTGCATAGGACTTAGAACCTAGATGAATCCTCTGGCTTGAGGATTATCATGATTTTATTGCTGTTGCTATTGTATGTCATTAGTCTGGTTACAATGCTCCAGTTTTCTCACACAGAGGCCGTTGGGGAAGATGGGGAATGTGTAGATTGTGAGGTGAGATTTCTGGAAGGGTGGGCTGTTGGTAAAATTGCAATATTTCCAGAATCTCTTTTCTGACTTTTGTTCATTTGCATATCAATATGTGTTTCCAATGGGTAAGAGAAATGGTCCATCTACATATCAATAGGTAATTATAAGGGCCATCAAGGGTTTATGTGCACCAAGAGAGGTTTGGTGGAACTCTCTGCTGCTGCAGCCATGTCAAGAGAAAGATGGGATGACTGCTTATAAGAAATAAAAGTTTCTTAACTTTATTTCTTCCTTTGACTGATTTCACTTTTAGAGGTATTTTTCCCTGGGATTTTCCCACAAGTTACAAAAGTGTTTTAATTTCCACTTTCTACTTTTTCTACTATCTATCATAGATTCCTACATATTTCTATAATTAATCGGTATTATTCTTAAAAAGCCACAAACTTAGGAACTTCCTAGAACACAAATCTATTGCCTTCCAGTATTGAAGGTCAGAAATCAGAAATGGATCTCACCAGGGTAAAATCAGGTCATCCCCAGGGGTGTAATCATTTTGGAAGATTTAGTGGATAATCTATTATTCTGGATGCCTTTCCCAGTAACCAAAGGATACCTCTTTGTAACTACTGGGGAAAATCCCAGGGCAAAATACCTTTGAAGCCAAAATCAATAAAAGGGAGAAATAAAGTGAGAGAGAAAACCATTTATTTCTTACAAGCAGTACACTTCTCTTCTCCTGTGTCTCTCAGGAACTGGCTGCAGAAGAAGAGGCTCCACCCAACCTGTGTGGTACAGATAAGCCCTCATTTGTGCTTGTAATTACCTATTGATATGCAGATGCAATAATGCCAGGTGAGAGATTCTGAAAATAATTCAGTTTTACCTACAGCTCACCCTTCCAGATATCTAGCCTTACAATCTACTCATTCCCCATCTTCTGCAATGGACTCTGTGTGAGAAAACTGGATCATTGCAACCACACTAATAACATACAATAGCAACAGCAATAATCATGATAATCCTCAAGCCAGAGTATTCACCTAGGTTCAAAGTGCTATGCAGATTTAGTCCATAGATTCCCCATTCCACAAGCAATCAGTAGCTGAACAGGAAGGGAGTTCAAAGCAATCATCACGTGGCAGCTGCAGACAGAGGGTGTGTCCAGGCCACAGGAACTATAGAAGAAAATAACCTTAAGAGCAATAAGATACAAATTTTGATGAAACCAGCAGAGAAAAATCTTGTCCATCAGGTAGGATGCATGCAAGAGAGCGGTCCTGTGATAGGACAGTGGCAGGAATGGGGCCTCACCCTGGTCTAGTATATCAGACCTTCACCCCCATCCCTGTGGGAGTTAAAGATGGGTCATTATACAGAGCTACGGGAGTACATGCACTGGACATAAAGATAAAACAAAACTTCCCCGTGAGATGCTCTTACCTCCCGGATGACGTGGGTACACTACCATGATATTTAGAGACCACTCTGCTGTTAATCCAGGAACACACACAAGGCTGAGTTTGAGACATTGTCCCCAATGTGCAGGAAGGGCCAGCGATCGCTGCTCCATGTGTCAAAATGACAAGGGCCATGTCCACTCAAGAGGTCCCCAAGGTTTAATGAACTTGGGGCTCCCAGCAAGACATCTGCTGTCTATATCCTGGCTTCATTAATTCTTCTTTTGTTTGCAAATACAGTTGCATAGGAGAGGCAGCCATGTGTGTTAGCATAGCCACAGGGCTCAAGGCTCCTTTTTGGAGCTTCTAATTAAAAAACATAGCACTGTCGATAAGCAGCTGACCAGCTCCATAGACTTGGTGACCAACTTCAGGTCAGATTTCAACAAATCATTGTTTTTCTCTATTGTGCCTGCCCTCGTAGTGTTAGGTAGGAATGAAATTTCCACTTTATTCCTAATTGCTGCACCCATTCTTGTAACGCACATCCAGTAAAGTGGGTGCCTTGATTACTCTCAATCACCTACTGCCACTAAAGACTGCAAAGGGATGCAGTCTTTTGGTGGTTTGCTGATCTGCACAACATGCAGGAAAAGCATCCAACAGTCCAGTAGTTGTTTCCACACAGTCATGGCATACTGATATTCTTCTGAGATGATCATAGGCCCAATATAGCCTATCTGCCACCTTACAAGGGGTATTAGCCCCTTTAAAATAGTCCCATATTGCTGTGGGACTCAGTGTAAGTCCCTCTTAGAGCACACAAGGCACACCATCTGGGCTCTGCTGACTTTTTCAAAGGTCAATGGCAACCCCACTGATGGGTTACAACTCACAGTGTCTTTTACCCTGCATGCAACAAATGTTGATGTAACCATTGGGCCAATCAGAGGCAGGTTTGCCTTCTAGCCAACACACCTGGGCCAATGTGTCTGCTTCATCATTCCCTGGGGATGCTAAAGGCAAATGGCCAGTCCCATGGTATACAGCAACTGTCTTAGTCTGACCAGAGGCCCATAGGTCCTGCCAAAACTCTTGCCCCCAAAGAGTACAGTGACCACCATCCATTTGCCATGGTACCATGTGGATAGCCATAGGGTCAAGCCCTGATAGATGGCCTAGCTCTCAGTGCAGACAACTATAGGGGAGGGGCTCAGGGTGATTACAAGCCATACTGCATATAACTCAGACCATTGGCTGTTCTTCACCTCTCATCCTCCATCCATATTGTCTCAGTCTTAGGATGGAAAGCCACCGCCCTCCACTTCAGGGGCCACCCATGACTGGAGCCATCTGTACACCAAGCATCTTCAGGTATGGGGGCTTTTCCACCATGTTAAAGACTCTTGCCTAACAGTTTCTCAAAATCAAGTTCTTCCTGCTTTCCACTAGTATAATCACTGGCCTCAAGAAGCATTAGAGTTCTCCACTTAAGGGGCTAGCAGAGAGGGTGCTATGCTGCTGTAAATATGAACCCTGCTTGTCCAGTGTGGTGTCTGTGCCATACCACTCCATGGCTGTTTGGTTCAGTCTCACACATACCCCATGATGCAATAGGTGGTTATTACCTTGGTCAGAGCTGTTTCATCAATGGGCTCTGTAGCCAGTATGGCCTGGTGCACACCAGCCAGTTGTTTCTCTAGCAAGGTGTATTGGACCTCTGCTCCTTTCCATAGTTGTGACCAGAATTCAATAAATTGGCATGTCCATTCAAGCCTCTGTCATAGACCCTCTCCATAACCATCTTCCATTACAT
Organism: Manis javanica; assembly: GCF_040802235.1. Lineage (NCBI taxonomy): Eukaryota > Metazoa > Chordata > Mammalia > Pholidota > Manidae > Manis > Manis javanica. The sequence continues at coordinate 26,164,965 of NC_133169.1, forward strand.
GAGCATCTTACCCATAGGGCCTTGATGAGTACATTGCACACAAGGCCTGTATGCCCCTTACTGCTCGCTTAGCAGCAGTAAAAGCAGCTGCACATGTCTCATCTCAGTCCCACCTCATGCCCTTTCATACCAGCAGGTATAACATCTTCTGAATAGGTGCCAAGTGCAGGATAAACACTCTCTAACAGCCCAAAAGTCCCAAAAGCTCTTGTAATACTGCCATAGTGGTAGGGGTGGCAAAAGCCTGGATCTTGTCTATGACTGATTCAGTGAGCATATCACAATGTAGTGATAAAGCCGCACCATTTGTGGGTTCTTCCATGTGGCCAAGTCCTGGGCTACAAGTTCGTGACAGATGGTGGGACTCAGAGGTATCCTTGTGGAAGGACAGTGAATGTCCACTGCCAGCCTTACCACCTGAAGCCAAATGGTTCCTGACTTTCCTGTGCTGTGTCAATAGAGAAGAAAGCATTAGCAAGGTCCACAACATAATGAAACATCCCTAGTTCATGACTGAGTGTGTCCATAATAGCTGCTATAAAGGGGACAGCAGCATGCAAAGGGAGTGTGACTTAATTCAATTCCCTGTAGTCCATGATCACACACCAGGAGCCGTCTGGCTTTATCTCTGGCCACGCTGGGGAATTAAAAGGACTATGAGTGGGCTTTATGATGCCCACCTTCTCCAACTCCAGTAGAGTTTCTCCACTTTCCTTGTGCCACAGGCACTTTATGCTGCTTAGTATTCATCACTCTCCAAGGTATAGGCAGAGCTACAGGTGGGTGCTTACCATGTACCCTCAGTCTGAACTCAACTGTAGTGGTCTGTAACCACAGGCCCTGCAGAATATCTACCCCAAAATATGTTCAGGGATTGGATAAATGTACACAGTGTACTCATTTGGGGATAAACACCCTATCCCTATTAGGATTTGGGCTTTCTTCACACTAATTGCTTTATGCCCATAGCCATCTGTCCCAGCAAGTGTTCCAGGAAAATGCTCAGGGTTTCCATAAATCAGAGAACATTCAGCTCCTGTGGCTATCAGTGACTGGACATGTACATTCACAGGGGTCCAATGAATTACTAATTTACATGGGCCTCCAGTGCCTACCACATCCCCAAGGTGGAGTCCTTGACTCCACCCAGTCAAACCACAATGCCCAATCATTGTCCTGTGGTGCAGAGGGCTCAGGAAGTCTTGCAGTGACAAAAGTCAGACATGAGGCTTTGACCAGCTACCATGTCCTGGACCTCAGTTGCTGGAACTTCTGCTCTGACTTTAATTGGTGTCCCAGTTCTAACAAGAGCCTATTGGGCTCCCCATCAAGTTTTTCTTTCACTACTGCAGCCTTTATCAGGTCAGCCCACATCTGGGTCCTCAAGACATTCACAGGACACTTTGCACCTCTCCTTTCAGTCATAGCCAGTAGTTCCTTCTGTGCTCTTACTGTTTCAACCTCCCCCAGATCTGCTATAGTACAAGTAGCCTCACTTATGGGTTGCCCTATGTGGGGGAAAGAATAGTCTCTAGAGAATAGTCTCTAGGGACGCAAAGAGCGATGAGAGAGCTGTATGGAGCACCAGATTTCTCATTCCTATGCTGAACAACTCCTCATCAGGGCCCTGGGGGTCCGTATTATAGATGATATTTTTCATGTCCAGCTCCCATAACACCTGCTGGAGCTCAGCATACATTTTCCAGCTAGTGGGTAAGTATGGTAAATCACCCTGATTAGGCCAAACTCCCTGATGGCTGATCTCAGCCAATCCAGAAGCACCTGATTCTCTGAGGTGTGATGGGCCTTGTGCAACTGCTGCTGGAGGGAAGGGCGAATCATCAGGGAAGCCATTTCAGAAACCAACATAAGAGTTTTCTTCTCCCATATCCCAGAAACGCAAAAGCCATATAGGCAGAGGTTCCGATGGCTTCTGCTGAAACCAAATACTCATGTCTACCAGCTCACCCTGGGCATAGGAGTGGAGCATGGAGAGCTCCACCACCTGGAGAGGGGGTGGATCTTCTCCCTGAGGAGCCCGTGGTTATTGTTTTCATTTTCTTAATTACTATCAGGTGAGTCTTTAATACAGGAGAGGCTGGTTCCATCTACATGGCTGAAGGCACCGCTCTTTCCTCCTAGTGCCCCATGACCTCCTACCATGTGGTATCTCCTGCTGCTTTCTTCCTTGCTGCTGCTAGGGAATCTTCCTGGACCATGACTCTTTTTCTCAATAACTGTCTCTCTTCCTTAAGCGCATCCCATAGCTCATGCCCAGCTCCTCCAAGTGATGCTGAAGTGTGTCTTTCTCCTGCCAAAGTCGTATTGATTTCAAAGGTATTTTGCCTTGGAATTTTTCACCCAGAGCTACATCCAGAAGCAAAAACTAAAGTATAAGCCCCTGTTTAAGAAAGAGAAATGTGTTCGTGTGTGTGTGTGTGTGTGTGTGTGTCTGTGTGTGTGTGTGTGTATGCATGTGCACACTCTGATGAAGAAAAATGATAGATAAGACTGACATATCAGGAATCTGGTCAAAAATTTATATTTTCAGATGTGCATATTCAAGTAACATGTTTTCAGAAAGTTTTTTAAAAATATAAGAAATTCAGGAGAACAGCTTTTTAAAGTAAGCTCAAATTAGCTGAGGATATTATGTTGAATACAAATGTTTTGTAATTGTTGATTTACTGAGATTTCTCTTTAGTGAATTGCAGCAGAAATTATGGGAAAATGGTAGTATGATAGAGAAGATATTTTAAGATAATTGTGAAAAAAGAAATTCTTTTCAGTATAAAGAACAAACATAATGAGAAAATAACTATAAATACATAAAATTATAGAATCCTAACATTAGAACTAAGAATCTGGAGAGTCTTCAGTGTTTTGTGAATGACAAATTTGAGTAAAATGACAATCTGCCCTATTTCATTCAAGAACTGTGCTGAGTTGGGAGTGCATTGGTTATAGTTAACAATCATGTGCTCTACTGAACAAACATGTAACATAGGAAATAAATTTAGATGCTGATATAATGAGTGGGGTAAAGAGGAATGTGAGAGAAGTTGGAATTGAAGACAATATGGACATAGCATCCTTGGAGGCAAGCACAGAGATACTCAGGTTGATTAGATTTTAAAAATCCAACACAGCAATGTATTGTATAAAAGGAACATGCTTATTAACACATCCATCTCTTCACGGAGTTGCCTTTGTGTGTGTCTGTGTGACAAGAGCACCTGAAATCACTCTTTTAGCAAATTTCCAGTCTACAATATAGTAATATTGACTATAGTCATCAAGCTGTACATTAGTTCTCTAGAACTTCTTCATCCTACATAACTGCAACTTTGCACCCTTTGACCAGCATCTCCCCATTTTCCCCACCTCGTTGCTTGTCAACCATGATTCTACTTTCTTCTTCTATGTATTTGATTTTTTAAATTTCTGTAGATAAGTGAGAGTACGCAGTATTTTTATTTCTTTTTTTGGCTTTTCTTTTAGCATAATGTGCTCCAGGTTCATCCGTGTTGTGGCAAATGACAGGCTGTGCCTCTGTATGAGGCCACATCACATCCCATTGTATATAGAGACCACTCTTTCTTTAGCCTTTCACCCATTTCCAGACACTTGTTATTTCTATCTCTTGGTAGCCATGAATAATGCTGCAGCGAACATGGGAGCACAGGTACATCTTCGAGGTGCTGATTTCATTCCTCTGGGTGTGTACCCAGAAGAGGGGTTGCTGGATCATGTGGTAATTCTATTTTTTAATGTTTTCATTTCACTATGTAAATGTATATTAAAATCTCATGTTGTACACCTTATTCATACTTTATTAAAAACAATGAAAAAAAAACAAAAGAAAATAAAACCAAAAAGAACATGCTTAAGATAAAAAAGTAAAGCAACTAAAAAATAAATATATGAAGTAAATATGAACCAAAATAAAACCTGGGTATCAACTTTGCAGCTGACAACTAAGACTAAAAAGTAAAACACAGTATAACAAAAAAGAACAGTTTTATAAATCAGCGAAACAAGATAAGCCAATGAGATTTTTACAGTGGTATGTCACTTGGTCAAAGTAGAAACAACAACAAAAGGGCAGTAAAATTACAATCTTCAGAAACTTAAATACATTCTTTAAAGTTGTCTGTGGAGGAAACAATCTACAGTGATCTGACTAGGTTACATTAAACCACAAATTTCAAAGGATATCACTACATTGATTATGTTTCTTAATATAAGATTGTTTTAACACACTAGACAGAGAATTTCCTGCCAACCTGGAAGAAATAACATCCAAGTTGTGAACTGTCCCCAGACAGGGCCATCTGGCAATAAACTGCTGGTGGCCTCTCTGACCTAAAAACATGGTCCTCAGCCACATCCAGTGTTTTGGTAATTTGTTTTGCAGCAATTTATATCTAATACATAGCCTTTTATTTAAATTGTGAAGGATGAGACCTGTATAGCTAAAGAAGGAGTTATCATGGTTCTGAAGATATTTGAAAATTGGTCTTCATTTACTGGAGATCACTCCAGGTTCAAGATATGTTTTGATCAGGTTCTTGTAGCATGTAGAGTCTAAATGTGATGGATAGGGACAGTGCTTATGACTGAGCAAGCATACTGCCCTCTGTAAGCCATGATGTGAATTTGAGCACCCATTAAAGTGAGTACCTTGAAAGTGGGGATTCTGAATTAATTAGAAGAAAAATAATCAAAATTTTTTGTTACTAAATGCCTAAGAGATTGTTAAATATGATTACAAAGCATTGCAGAGAATATAATATAAAAATTGCACAGCTAAACTCTTAAGTGGTGCTAGAAATCATAGAAACAGAAATGCAAATTAATAATATTTAATAAAACACAGTGTTATATTTAAATATAAAAATATACTTTTGTGGGATTAATGGGCTTAATACATAAATCAAGTAATATAAAAATCAAATGTATGAAGATATGTGACTTGATTGTCTCTCCTATGACCTCTGATGTTTGGTCAAGGGCAGAATGATTAAAGCCATAAAAAGTTCCTACTGCTCATGACCGCCCTCACATGGTTTCGGTGTCCTTGAGGAGTGTCCCGCCCTTGGGCTGGACTCAAGGGTAGATCATGATCATGTGCTGAACCCCCTACTCAGAATTCTTCAGATGTTCATTTACTCAATAAATATGAGGAGTGCCTTCTTGGCATCACTCTTGAGCTGTTACGCCTTGAGTCCCCTGGCTGGTCCGTTCAGGTCTTGGATACCTCATCTCATCGCCTCCTTAATCTGCAGGTTGAAGACAGGGAGGAGGCTGACATACTTTAAATATTTGAACAACATAAAATGGGCATGAACTAAGAGTAGAGAGCTTGAATTATCTTTATCTTCATTTTTTGTTGTTTTTATTAGTAGATAATTTCTTAATTCAGTTTTAGGTTTACAGAAAAATTGAGAACAGACTTCCCAAATATTGTCCCCACTTCCTCAACTCCACCCAGATTTCCCTATTTTCAACATCTTCTGGTACAGTAGGGCATATGTTATAATCATTATTGATAAATGAATTAAACATGTATTGACACATTCTTACTAACAAAAGTCTGTAGTGTACATTAGGCTACACTCTGGGTGTTGACAAATATATAATGTCGTGTTTCCATCATTGCAGTGTATTCAGGAATGATTTCAGGGTCCTAAAACTCTGTGTTCTACCTGTTCAATCCCCCCTCTCTCCTCCCAGAGCCCTGGCAACCACTAGTCTCTCTTTATTAATATTTTTATATCTTTTACTATCTCAATATTTTTGATTTTACCACAATGTCTTCTATGTGTAATACAGTATCAAGTTTGTTTTAGATTAGCCTCTTTCACTTAGTAATATTCATTTGAGTTTCCTTCATGTCTTGTTTTCTTGATAGCTAATTTCTAACAGTCCACTAAATTAATGTATCACAGTTTTATATCCACTTATTTGTTGAAATGCATCTTGTTTTCTCTCAAGTTTCAGGAATTATGAACAAAGCTGCTGTAAACAGTTATCTACAGTTTTTTCTGTGAACATAAAGTTTCAATTCATTTGGGTAAATACTTAGGAGGCTGATTACTGTATCACATATGGTAGGACTATCTATAGATTTGCAAGAAACTGACAAACTCTTCCAAACTATCTATATTGTTTTGCATTTCTACCAACAATGAATGGATTTCTTGTCACTCCACATGCTCTCCAGCATTTGGTATTGTCAGTTTTTTTTAATTTTAATCCATTCTGACAGGTGTTCGGTACTTCCTCATTGTTTTAACTTGAAATTACCTACTTACATATACTGAAAAATAACTTTTTATATGCTTTTGTTATCTTCTTTGGTGAATACTTGTTCAGGTCATTTGTTGAATTTGAGTTGTTTTATTAATTAGTGTTAAAAATTATTTATACATTTTATATACAAATCCTTTCTCAGAATTGTGTTTTGAAAATATTTTCTTCCAGTTTCTGGCTTTTCTTTACAGTGTTTGCACAGAGCAGAAAGTGTTCACCTTAACAAATTGTAATTTCTCAGCATTTTCTTTCTTGCAGTGTGTTTTTGGTATTGCATCTAAAATCTCATCACCAAACATAAAATCATCTAGATTTTCTATCTTATGTTGTAAGAGTTTTATATTCTTGTGTTTTTCATGGTCCATTTTGAGCTAATCTGTGTGAAAGGTGTAAGTTCTGTGTCTAGATTAATTTTCTTGCATGGGAATGTCCAATTGTTTCAGCATTATGTGTTTAAAAGATTATCTTCTTCATTGAATTGCCCTTATTTTGTTAAATCACTTGACTAAATTTGTGTGGGCCTAGTTCTGAATCTATTTTTTAAATATCCATAAAAACTTATAAACACTGACTTTACATCAGGGAAATCTGGTAAATCCTCCAAGCATAATACTATAGTCATACTGAAGGCAATAAGGAAGAAAAACTAAAAACCTGCCAATCATGCTTTTAGGTAAATATTTTGCAAAGAAAATAGAACTTTAAAAACTCTAATATCAGACTGAGGTAGGTCAGGGACATTAGATAACCATCATAATTAACTTTTCCTGCCTATGATAAAAACTGATGAGATATAAACAGTATGGTAAGAACAGCAGAGACCCCATCTTAAAGCCAAGATTCCATTTATAAAAAGCAGAGTGTTGAGAAGTAAAATTCCTAACATATTCTCTGGTAATCAGACAATAACCCAACAGCCTACCTTAAGGCAGGGCAAGCAATCTTAACTGATATGTCCCCACTGTTTGAGGGTAACCACTAACTTGAAAAAGAACAGGATAAATAAATCCCTTGTGTTGGTTTTATTTAGCAAAATTAGCTGAAAGATTGATAATAGAGGAAAGGAGACATGGTGCCTCTCTCACCAGAGATAAGCACTATGCGACCACAAGTCAAGTCTATGCCCAAAAACTTCCCTACTTCCCTTTGCAACATTCTTGAAAGCCTTAAAAGACAGAATCTCCAAATTTTCAGTGTTCCTTCTTGCTAAGGATGCCTGCACTTTCCTTGGATTCAAGATTTGGAAAAAGAATCTGCTCTAGGCTAAGAACTTTCCCCCTGCACTTTCCTGTTTTCTGTTGCCTGCAAGGCAGCCTCCATTCCCTGCTGCTCTTGCTTTAATGAATTCCTTCCTTACCTACAATCATCTGACCTGTTTGAGAATTCTTTCTCTTCTAGAGTCAAGAACCCTCCCCATTCCATGTTGAGGTTTCTCCTTGTGCTTCACCTAGTGCTCAGGGAGAGACCTCCCCAGATGCAGCTGCCCAGCAACAGGACTCTTTAAATTCAAGAGATTAATATTTTATTATTAAAAACCCATTATTAACATTTTTATGATTCCAAAAAGAATATTCCTAATTCAACAGAAAGCAGAAGGGAAGATAGAGCATTATTAAATTAGATTTAAAAAATCAAGATGATTTGTATTTGGAAGTGCATTCAACCTATGCATTTGGAAAGAATTGATATTTGTATTGGTTCAGTGTTATATATTTTCTACTTTTGTACAAAATATTTGCTTTCCAATCCAGTCTATTAAGTTAAAAGTTTTGAGAACTTATAAAAAATTATGTAAGATTTAAACTTATGCTATCATAGTAGCAAAATTATTTTTGTGACATTTTAAATGATACATTTTCCCATAGTTCAATCTAAATTGTTTCTGAAAGCCTGGAAAGCAATGGAATTGTGTATAACAATTTTGTATTTGTATAATTTTTTTCCACTTGATTGTTCGGGGAATTTAAAAACCACAAGGATTTCTGTGAAAATATTTGTTTTGTCTCATTATTTTCAGGTTCTTGAAGTTGATTAATCTAAAAAGTTAAAATCTTCCCTGATAAAAGTAAATTTGGTAATTTTATATACTATTGACTCCCCATTACAACATTGTCGATATGTGACTGGTCAGCAGTATGCTAATCTTTTATGGTTTATACTTCTAACATGCATTTGGGGTGATTTACTGCATACAAACTAGTTTATATTGTAGCTTGGAATGTGAAATAAGTTATTTAAGAGTTATGGAAAATAACCGTATGAATGGGTATTACCATATGAAGCTTTTCAATGTTTAATTGATTGTATAAATAGGTCAGTAAGAGTCTTGTTTTTTTGATAAATTAACCTCATGTGGCAAAACATAAAATGTGTACACAATAATAAGATGTTTCAAAAGGAACCTGTCACATAGTTACTTTATGCTCACTTGGTTTATGTATGGATTGTTTACCACCAAATTAACATGAATGATTTAAAGAGATAAACATGAATTTCAAGATCATAAATTTCTTGAATTTGCTACTTTAAAAGCTCAACAAAATTATGCAAATCTAACTTTACCACCACTACTTATAATAAATGTAGTAGATGCAGAAACACCACTAATACTTTCTTCCTCCATTACTAGCAAGGAAAGAATTGAGATAAATGGAAGAAACTTACAGAGAATGTCTAATGATAATTGTCATTTTCCATTTCACATATCAGCTGAATGCTGATAAAAAATAGTGTAAAGTCTTTTTAGTATAAAAGAAAATTATTTTCTCTTTGCATAGCAAGTACTTATAAATATGTTAAGTATTTGTGTTCAAATAAAATAATTATAAATTATTTTTAATGTTAAAAAAATAAAACTGTGTTCCTGGGATCATCATGAGAAAAGAATTAACACATTTGTGGAGCTTTCTTAATTACTATATTTATATCTCTATGTACCTGTCTTTCTAAATATCTATCTATCAACCTATTCAAAATCATATATGTATATACTGGTTAATTAGCCTAAGGTTGTATTGGGGGTTTTTCTACAAAATATTTTGATTCATATTACCAAACATATTTCAGAGCATTCCAAATACCAGTTTTCCAAATCATTCAGAATATAAATATCTTCACAAAGAATTGCTCTGTTTTCAATATTTGTCCCCTGTAACTCCAGGGGGAAAATATGTTCTCAGGACAGGGCAAATAACTTTTGAACCCAAAATCAGTCAAAGGGAGAAATAAAGTAGGAGAAACCCATTTACTGTTTACAAGCCATCATTTCCTTCTGCTCTTCCACGTCTCTCATGAAGGTTCAAAAAGGGACCCCACCAAACTTCTGGTTCACATATGCCCTTGCTCTCCCCACCTTGTAACCACCTACTGACAGGGAGGTGGACTTTCTCACCTCCACATGGAAACATTGGTTTATATGGAGATACACTAAGGCCAGGTGAGAGATTATGGAAATACTGCAATTTTTCAGACAGCCCACTCCTCCAGAAATCTTGCCTCACAATCTATTTACTCCCCAACTTCTACAATGGCTCCTGTGCAAGAAAACTGGAGCACTGTAGCCAGACTAATAGCATACAATAACAACAACAATTAAATAATGATAATCTTCAAGCCAGAGGCTTCACGTAGGTTCAAAAGTCCTAAGCATATTAAGTCAATTGCTCACCAATTCCATGGGTAGCCAGTAGCTGAATGGGTAGGGAGTTCGGGACAATCATCACTCAGCAGCTGCAGCTAGGGGACAAGTCAAGACCACAAAGACTGTAGAAGAAAGTAACCTTAAGGGAGATAAGATACATGTTTTAATGACACCAGCATAGGTAAATCTTGTCCATCAGGTAGGATATATGCAAGAGTGCAGTCCTGTGATAGGACAGTGGCAGGGATGGTATCTCGTCCTGGTCTAGTACACCAGACTTTCACCCCCTCCCTGTGGGAGTTACAGATGGGTCAGTGTACAGGGCTATGGGAGGTACATGCACTGGCCATAAAGGTAAAAGAAAACTTCCCTGTAAGATGCTCTTACCTCCAGGACATTTTGGGTAGACTACTGCAATCTCTGGGGGTCACTCTGCTGTTACTCCAGGAACTCTCAAGAGGCCAGCTTCAAGGCATTTTCCCCAAGGAGCCAGAAGGGCCAGCCATCATTTATCCATGTGTTGAAAAGTCCAGGTCCATGACCACTCAACAGAATTTCAAGGGTTTAATGCAGTTGGGGCTGGCAACAGGTCGTTCTGGACATATCCTGGCTTCAATAACTCCTCTTTGCTTTGCACATACAGTAGTATAGGAGAGGCAGCAATGTGTATTTGTATGTCCACAAGGCTCAAGGCTCCTTTTGGGGGCTTCTCATTCAAAAAGCCACAGCACTGTTGATAAGAAAACTAGACAACTCCATAGACTATTGGTGACAGACTTCAGGTCAGATTTAAACAAACCACTGTATCTCTCTATTGTGCCTGCCCTAATATTATTATACGGGACATGAAATTTCCACTTTATTCCTAATTGCTGCACCCATTCTTATAATGCATTTTCCATAAAGTAGGTACCTTAATAGATATCAATCACATGTGGCCAGCCATTGGCTGCAACGAGATACTCTAGAACCCTTTTTGTGGTTTGCTGATCTGCACAACATGCAGGAAAAGCAACCAACAGTCCAGTAGCTGTGTCCACATAAGTCATAGCATACCGATATCCTTCTGATATGGGCAGAGGCCCAATATAGTCTACCAGCTTCCTGTCAAAGTGTATTGGCTCTTTTACAATTGTCTCCCATGTTGCTTCAGGGCTGGGTGTAAGTCTCCCTTAGAAGACACAAGGCACTCCTTCTGGGCTCTGCTGACTTCTTCAAAGGTCAATGGCAAGTTCCACTTTTGGGTTACAGCCCAAGCTGTTTTTTGCCATGTGCAAGAAATGATGATGTAACTACTGGCCTAAATTAGAGGCAGACTTTCCTTCTAGCCAGCACACCTGGGCCAATGTGTCTGCTTCATCATTCCCTGGGGATGCCAAAGGCAAATGGCCAGTCACATGATATAGGTAACTGTCTTGGTCCGACCACAGGCCCACAGGTCTTGTCAAAACTCCTCCCAAGAAGGGGCTGGTGAGCAACTATCCAGTAGTCATGGTACCATGTCCGTAGCCACAGATCAAGTCCAGAGATATGACCCAGCTCTCAGTGCAACTATAGGGAAAGGCTCGTGGGTGATCATGAGCCATACTGCTAGCAACTCAGCCCATTGAAAGCTCTTCCCCTCTCTGTCTTCCATCCATATTATCTCATTCTTACGACTGCAAGACACGGCTCTCCAGTTTGGGGACTGTGCATAACTGGAGCCATCTGTATACCAAGCATCTTCAGGTATAGATGTTTTTCCCTTCTAATAAGGACTCTTGGTTACCAATGACTCAAAAGCAAGTTATTCCTGCTTTCCACTGGTGTATGTTGCAAGCCCCAGTAAGCACTGGAGTTCTGTATGTAAAGGGCTAGTAGAGAAGGTGCGAAACTGCTGTAAAAATGTACCCCATTTGGCCAGTGTAGGCATCTGTGCCATGCCACACCATGGCCTTTGGTTCCAGTCTCATGCCCACCCTGCAATGGGATAGGTGGTTTTTACTTCGGTTGGAGCTGTTCTGGTGATGGGCTCCATATAGAGGAAATTGTGGTACATAGCAGCCAGTTGCTTCTCTATCAAGGTGTACCAGATCTCTGCTCCTTTCTATAGTTGTGACTAGAATCAAATAGGTTGGTGGGTCCATTCAACCCTCTGTCAAAGACCTCATCCATAACTATCTTCTGCTACATTAACATCTACCTTACAGGACCTTGATGAGTCCATTACACTCAATGTCTGTACAACCATGAGTACTTGCTTAGCAGCAGTGAAAGCAGGTGCACGTATTTCATTCCAGTTCCACTTAATGCCCTTTCATACCAACAAGTATGATGACTTCAGAATTTGTGCCAATTTGGGGATAAACACTCTTTAGTAGCCCAAAGACCCAAAAACTCTTATAATATTTCCACAGTGGTAGAGGTAGCAAAATTCTAGAACTTATCTATGACTGTTTCTGGAATAACTTTAGTTTTACCCGACCAAACAACCCTCAGGAATTTTATTGACAAACCAGGTCTCTGAAACCTGGTTTTGTACACAGCCCATCCTTTCTCCTGTAGATGTTGCTGCAATCTAAGAACTGTCCCTTCTAAATCTGCAAGACAATCAGATGTGAGCATGTCATCAATGTAGTGAATCAGTTACACCATTTGTTTCTTCCACGTGGTTGAGTCCTGGGCTATAAGTCCTTGACAAATGGTGGGACTGTGGAGGTATTGCTGTGGGAGGACCATGAATGTCCACTGCCATCCTGCCCACATGAAGGTAAACTCTTCCTGACTTTCTTTTTCAGTAGAGAAGAAATTGTTAACAAGGTGCACAACATAATGATACATCCCTAGTTCATGTCTGAGGGTGTCCATAAAGGCTGTTATAGAGAGACAGCAACATGTAGAAAGGTCTGCCTTTTTTCAATTATCCATAATCCATGGTCATATGCCAGGAGCTGTCCATATTTTCCACTGGCCACGCCAGAGAATTAAAAGGACCCTGAGTGTGCTTTTTGATGCCCAACTTCTCCAATGTTAGCGTCCAGGACTCCGGGGTTTCTCAGAGAACAAGACACACGGACACGGAGATGAAAATCTAAGCAAAGTCTTTATTCAGCCAGCAAGCTGGGGTCGACAGCACCTCCTCTGACATGCAGGCCGAGTCCGAGCTGCCGACCCCTAAGCAACTTTAGGTATGGTTTATATGGGATTTCTAGAGTCATTGCACCGGAGCCTGCACATTACTCTAACTAATGAATTTGAAACACATTCTATACTTTGGCCAATAAAATTGGAACAGGGATACACCAGGTACTTGACTTTTGCACAAGCATTCTTATGTGACTTATCACGAGTTTCAACTCCAGGGGGGTCATTTACTTCTAGTTATCTAACTTAGGGTAGGGTCCAGGAATGTTAGCCTCATGTAGTTTCTGGCTTCTAGTTATCTAACTTAGGGCAGGGTCCAGGAATGTTAGACTCATTTCGTAGTTTCTACAAAAACTGGGTGGCTCAGCCCTGTTCCCTGCATTCCTCTACATTCCCCCCTTTTCTTGATTAAACTGAGGAATCTTCCACAGCAGCATCCAGGGCCTGATATCTCTTTCGAAGGACCTGAAGTTGGACAGCGTTAACTCTTTCCCGCACAAACTTAAGCAGCCTATTTACTATGCACAGACTAATCATAAGCAGTAACAGCAGGATGACCAGTGGCCCTGTAACAGCCGAGAGTAGGGTAGCGAACTAAGGTTTGTATTTGAACTAAGAGTCAAACTAGCTTTCGCTACTGTCATATTTTTTACGCTTCTTCTCTAGATCTTTCTTTAGTTTGGCCAGGGAATCTCTGACTGCACCTGTTTTGTCTACACAGAAGCAACACTCTTCTTTTAAGGCTGCGCACAGTCTACCTTCTTTTAAGAACAGGAGGTCCAGGCCCCTTCTGTTTCGTAGGACTACCTCAGCTAAGGAGGTAAGAGTTTGTTCCAAGTCTGATATTGTCTGTTGAAGTTGTTCTAGGTCCCTGTTGACAGCCCGCCTCAGAGCTGTGAGCCCCTGTTCTCGAGGTACAAGGGCTGCGACCCCTGTGCTAGCCCCTGCCATCTCTAGGGCAAAAAGGGCCCTAATGGTCAAGGGAATAACTTCTCTTTTTTCTCTGTGGGGCTTTGGCCATTCTTCTCAATAAGAAAGGAGGGTCTCATGAGAATGATATACTAGGTGTGGTAGAATGGCCACAAGTACACAAAACTCACTGTTAGCATTAAACACAGAGGTGGATATGGCCGGGCTGAGGCCTGTATTTAAGCAGAGCTACTAACCCGAGGAGGGTATAATTTACTTGTCCTGCTTCTATGTATTGTACGTGTAGGACGAGCATAACTGGCTCCGGACTATAGGGACTGAGCTTACACATGTTTCCGCGACTGAGACTTGAGCGATTGTAAGTCCCCTCGGCCTTCTGTCCCAATAAGTGGGATAGGAGTCATTAATGGTGTAGGAGCCATTTATCTCAATTGCTTCATAGAAGGGGGGTGAACCTGGATAGCATAACCAACAGGGATTGGTGAGGGAGCGAGTGGTGTGGTTCAGAGTCTCTGTGAATGCCTGCACTATTTCTCATAAGGGGTTACCTAACCCGGAGAGACCCGAACCTGGTTTTCTTGTGGGCCCTGGAATCAGCTTCACCAATGTAGCTTCCTCGAGAGTCCATACGAAGGCACTTATCAACAGGATCTCCTTCATCTTCGACTTAGGTGTATTTTCAGGGGATTCGCAGGATGCTGCTGCACTTTCTACTCTTCCTCGTGATCACCTGGGTTTTTGTGAGGCAAGATTTTCTGAACGTGGGTGTGATGCACTTAAGGAGTGATACTGTCAACTTTGAGAGCAGTCGGGGTGGTAAACAATACAACGTAAGGTCCCTTCCACCTGGGTTCAAGAGTCTTTACTTGGTGTCTTTTGACTCATACTGTATCTCCTGGGACTATGACATTTTCCAGGCTCGGAATTTTTCCAACCTCATAATATGCTCTGATCAGGGGCTAGATTTCTTGCTGCACTTTGGCAAGAGCCTGCAACACATTCAGGTAGTCAGGGGCCGGGTTCTCTGCACCGGGAAGCTGCACTCACCGAATTATGGGTGGAGGAGCCCCGTACATTATCTCAAATGGAGTGAAACCATGTACATTGGGGGAGTTCTGAGCGCGGAAGATGGCTAAGGGAAGGAGGGTCACCCAGTCCCCACCAGTCTCTAATACCAATTTAAGAAGGGTCTCCTTTAGGGTCTGATTCATTCTTACTACTTGCCCAGAGCTTTGTGGGTTATAAGCACAGTGTAACTTCCAATCTATTCTCAAAGCTCGGACTAATCTTTGTAGGACATTGCTTACAAAAGCCGAGCCTTTATCGGAACCTATAGCTTCAGGGACCCCATACCTGGGGATGATTTCCTCAATTAATTTTTTGCTACTACCTGGCTAGTCTCATGCTTGGTTGGAAAAGCCTCTACCCACCCAGAGAAGGTATCTACCATAACTAGCAAATACTTTTATCTATACTTTCCTGGTTTTACTTTGGTGAAGTTTATTTCTCAGTTCTTCCCTGGAGCCCTCCCCCTTTCCCGGGTACCTGCTGGGTGCAGCCCTCTTGGGGCTGGTCTTAGCATTGCACAGCTACTGCATTCTTTTGTGATTTGACGAGCTGCCTCATTTTGGTGGGGAAACACCAACTGCGCAGACTGAAAAAGGCTGAGGAGCTTTTTCCAGCCTAGATGGGTGGACTTATGCAGATTAGCAAGCATGTACTGTCTTAATGCTTCTGGCAGGATCAACTTACCTTCTTGATCTCTACTCTAGTTTCCTTCCCTAGACACTTCTCTCGATACTTGTTTCTTAATCTACTCAAGATCTTGGAGGGAATACTCAGGTTTGGGTGGCAAGGTGGGCAGTTCAGGTATGGGTATTTTGAGGGCTGCAAGTACAAGGGAGTCCGAGAGGGCTGCCCTTTTAGCTTCTGCATCAGCATAGCTGTTGCCGATGGCCTCAGGTGTCTTCTTTGATTGGTGGCCCGGTACATGTATAACTGCTACCGCTTTGGTTTTTTCGACAGCAGCTAGTAGTCTTTGGACTTCTTGCCGATTCTTCAGTCCCTTCTCTTCTGCGGAATGGAATCTTCTTTCTCGGTAGATGGCACCATGGATATGGACAGTGCCAACAGCATATCTGCTATCTGTGTAAATGTTGGCCCGCTTGCCTTCTGCTCTTTCTAGGGCCTCAGCGAGAGCAATAAGTTCCACTTTCTGTGCTGAGGTGCCAGGGGGCAGAGCTGCACTCCAGACAACTTCTCCTTCATGGGTTACTACTGCTGCCCCTGCTCTCCTGACCCCCTCCTGCACAAAGCTGCTCTCATCCATATACTAATTTAGCTCACAGTTTGGTAACGGTGTCTCTTTCAGGTCTGCTCGCACCTGGATAATTTCGGAAAGGATGTCTCTACAGTCATGGGTGGGGGTCAACAGATCTGGGTCCGGCAGAAGGGTGGCAGGATTTAGGGTTACCGGGTCAGAGAAGGCAATTCGTGGAGAATCTAGTAGGAGCTCTTGGTAGTGAGTGTGTCTTGCATTTGTCATCTATTTTCTTGGAGGATGCCTGAGTATCCCCTCTATGGTATGTGGGGCTGTTACTCTCAGGTTCTGGCCAAAAGTCAGCTTGTCTGCCTCCTTTACCAGTAGAGCAATAGCTGCTAGGATACGCAGACAAGGTGGCCACCCGGAGGCTACTGGGTCTAGCTGCTTGGACAAATAGGCCACAGGTCTTTTCTACGGGCCCAGCTGCTGAGCTAGGACTCCTTTAGCCGCTCTCTTCTTTTCATCTATAAACAGGACAAAGGGTTTTTCTGGGTCTGGCAGAGATAGGGTGGGGGCCCGGAGGAGAGCTTTTAGTCTGTCAAAAGCCTCTTGTTGTTCCTGAGTCTATTGCCAGCCTGGCCCTTCTTTGGTCGCTTCATATAGTGGTCGGGCTATTTCTGCGTACTCTGGAATTCAGAGCCTGCAAAACTCAGCTGAGCCAAGAAATTCCCTCACTCTCTGGGGTGAGGAAGGGATGGGGATAGTCAGGATAGTTTGTTTCATGGCCTGCGTTAGCCACCTGGCCTTATTAGATATTTTGTACCTCAAGTAGATCACTGACCTCTGACAGATGTGGGCTTTCTTGATGCTGGCTCAATATCTTAGTTCACCCAGTTCAGCTAGCAAGTTCCCTGTGGCTTCTTCGCACTCTTCATGGGTTTCTGTGGCCAGCAACAGGTCATCTACATACTGCAGCAGTGTCACATGGGGGTGGCTCCTACGAAAGGGCTCAGGTCCTGGCTTAGGGCTTCATTGAATAAGGTGGGAGAGTTCTTGAAGCCCTGTGGTAGTCTAGTCCAGGTAAGCTGCCCTTTTCTTCTCCCCACTGGCTCTTGCCACTCAAAGGCAAACAAAGTTTGACTAACTTCAGAGAGTGGGATACTAAAGAAGGCGTCCTTCAGGTCCAGAGTAGTATACTACACATGTGTAGGTGGCAGGTGGCTGAGTAGGCTGTAAGGTTTGGGCACTGTTGGATGGATGTCTTTTACCTTCTCATTGACTTTTTGTAAGTCCTGCACCGGTCTGTAATCTCTACTGCCAGGCTTTTTCACTGGAAGCAGGGGCGTATTCTATGCAGATTGGCAGGTTTTAAGGATTCCTGTCTCCTACGGATATGGGGTGCTATCTCTTTCCTAGCCTCTTCCGGTATTGGATATTGCTGGACCCAGATGGGTAGAGCTGCGGCTTTGAGTTGAACAACGACCGGGGATAGATGTTTAGCGAGACCAATTCCTCTGGTCTCGGCCCATGCGGAAGGGAACCTCTGCAACTAAGAGTCCATTTTTCCTTGGCCCCCCTTTTCTTGATCCGCCTGAAACAGATGATGTTCGTTGGCCAGGGACAGAGTTAACACATGCACCGGTTGTAGGGGCTGCTCTTCTTTGTCTATGATTTTTATCTCTTTGGGTTCAAAATGAATGCGCGCCCCAAACTTGGTTAGTAAGTCTCTACTTAACAATAGTGCGGGGCTCTCAGTTATGACCAGAAATGAGTGAGAGACCTGATGCTTTCCTAGGTCTACTTTTCTGCTAGTGGTCCAGGCACATTTCTTGGACCCTGTCACTCTCTGGACTATACTTGTGCATCCTGGGTTCAGGGGACCGTGGGCCTGGTTGAGAACTGAATATTGTGCCCCAGTATCTACCATGAACTTAATGGGAGTCCCCTCCATGCACAGGGTTACCCAGGACTCGGGGAGGGGTGCCAAGCCCCATCCCCATCAATCCTCCACTCCTAGATGCAGGGTCTTAACGGTGTTCCCTCCTCCTTGTTCCCTCCTTTGGGGGCACTCCCTCTTCCAATGTCCATATCTCTTGCACAGGGCGCATTGATCTCGTCCTAGTCGGGATTGATGGGGTCTTGTTCCTCAAGGTGGCCTAGGGCCCTCCTTCACCCCGGCCAGGAATATCCTGGCCATCTCCTCCCTCTGCTTCTTGTTCTTCCTCTTCTGAAATTCTCTGTCTTCCTTCCTATTTTTCTCCTGCATTACTCATTTCTCTTTCCTCAGCCTTTCCTCTCTATCCCCCGGAGTTTCTCTAGCATTGAAGACCTTCTCCACCTGCTGCAGCAGTTCTCTAATAGAGATCTCCCCCAGGTCCTCTTGCTTGTGGAGTTTTCTCTGGATATCGGGGGCTGCTTGGTTGATGAATGAGAGGACTACAGCTGATCTATGTTCCTCTGCTTCCGTGTTTACGGGGGTGTACTGCCTGTAAGCGTCAAACAGCCTTTCCAGATACGCGGCTGGGCTTTCTATTTTCCCCTGAACAATAGTTTTTACCTCAGCCAGGTTAGTGGGCCGTCTGGCGGCCGCCCGGAGACCGGTCATCAGAGTCTGGCGGTAGACCTGGAGACGCTCTCTACCTTCTGCAGTCCCGAAGTCCTAATCCGGGCGTGTAAGTGGGAACGCCTCGTCAATGATGGGCTGCAGGGTAGTGGGTCTTCCATTCTCTTCGAGGACATTTCTCCTGGCCTCATTGAGGATATGCTCTCACTCTTCTGTCGTGAAGAGAGTGCGGAGCAATTGGTGGCAGTCATCCCATGTGGGATGATGGGTAAACATAATGGACTCCACCAGACCTATAAGACACTTGGGTTCCTCTGAGAAGGGAGGGTTCTGAGTCCTCCAATTATAGAGGTCACTAGATGAAAAGGGCCAGTATTGATATTGTTGAGCGATGCCTGTACCGATGGCACGCACAGGCAGAACCGGCACTGCTCCTTCTGAGGTGGAGAAGGGAGCCTCCCCTTCTTGTTCCCTGGCCCCCCGAGGCCTTAACTGCATTCCTCCTGCTCTACCTGGTGCCCAGCATGGAGCCAGGGTCGGGGAGTGTGGGGAAGCTCTTTCCAGCCTCCTGCCTTCCTCTGCTGAAGAGTCTGGGGAAGCTGCGGCCGCCTGGTTCCCGCTGGGTTCCCCAGCCTCATTTTCTATCCTCCTGGCAGCTTCACCCCTCTCCTCCACGTACGGGGGTGGCTGCTCAATTGGTAGAAGGGGGTAAAGAGGAGAACTGTCAGGGAGGACAGGCGGCGCACTTGAGTTTTTGGCCCTGCGATTAGGGGACTTTAAATCTTCCTGGGTAACTAGGATGGAAGCTCTTGGTGGGTCGGTGTGAGGTTTCTCCACCAAAAAGGGCCTCAGCCAGGAAGGGGGATTCTTAGCCAAATTTTCCCAAAAAAGGATATAGGGAAGTTGGTCAGGGTGGCCCTCAGGGTTTGGCTGGGAGATAATAGCTTTGACCTTGTCAATAAGGTCCATGGAAAGAGACCCCTGGGTCGGCCAGCCTACTCCAAAAGAAGGCCACTCAGCCAAGCAAAAAGCATCGAGCTTACCTTTCTCGATGTTAAAACCCATATTCAGGGCTTGTTTCCTAACTTTCGGAAAGTGGGAAAGGATCAGACTTTTCGGAGTAGTCTGAGTCTGGCCCATAGTGAAAAATACGAGGAAGACAATGGTAAAAGGTAGAGATGCCACTCTAACAAGATGACTGGTGTATGTGCTTGTGAACGGGTGCATCTTGTTGCACAGTTTTTCTTCTGTGGGGGACACGAATTTATCTGGGATTCGCAGCTGTGGCCCCCTTATCCTGTCACAGGAGTCTTCTAGTGGCGGGTGCCCTAATGGCTCTTAATTGCCTGACCCATGCCCGCGGGGAATGATTTAGTGGCAGAGAGGAGGAATGGAAAGAACAGGGAACCTTACAACAGGGAGACTTAAAATAAAAAGCTCAGAAAGAAATATAAACCGAAACCAAAACACAATAAAACAATGATAACACTAAGCACACACACTACATCTGATCGCACTCGTTCGGACCGGTCCTTCTTTCACTCTGGTGTGCACCACACTCACCACTTTCAGGATCCTCAAAAAATCTCGTGATTCTCCCGAAAGGCGTCCACTCAGACTGCTGCAGGGTGATGAGCTTGATCCCTTCCTCCTCGGGTGCCAGGTTCCTGCCAATCAGACTTCCTTTCCTAAGGCTGAGTCACTCGGACCCTAGGGCCAGGATTAGTCACCTGGACTTCACTCAGGGTCACTAACCCGGGGGCCGGGACTACCAACCCAGACTTTCTCACTTGGGGTCACTAACCTGAGACCATACACGGGATGGTGACTCTCGCTTTATAATGGATTTATGCAGACACGAGGGGGCGACCCTCAAATTACACTGCCCCGTCCAGACAATTAGACCTTGCCTCCAGCCGTCCTTTGTTCTCAGGGAAGCCGCATGGATCCTGGATGAACCCCCAAATGTTAGGGTCCAGGACTCTGGGGTTTCTCAGAGAACAAGACACATGGACACGGATATGAAAATCTAAGCAAAGTCTTTATTCAGCCAGAAGCTGGGGTCGACAGCACCTCCCCTGACATGCAGGCCAAGTAGGAGCTGCCAACCCCCAAGCAACTTTAGGTATGGTTTATATGGGATTTCTACAGTCATTGCACCGGAGCCTGCACATTACTCCAACCAATGAATTTGAAACACATTCTATACTTTGGCCAATAAAATTGGAACAGGGATACACCAGGTGCTTGACTTTTGCACAAGCATTCCTATGTGACTTATCACGAGTTTCGACCCCAGGGGGTCATTTACTTCTAGTTATCTAACTTATGGTAGGGTCCAGGAATGTTAGCCTCACGTAGTTTCTGGCTTCTAACTATCTAACTTAGGGCAGGGTCCAGGAATGTTAGCCTCACATAGTTTCTATGAAAACTGGGTGGCTCAGCCTGTTCTCTGCATTCCTCTACATCCAACTCCTGTAGACTCTCTCCAATTTCCATGTGTCTCCCCAGAAATTTGTATTGGTAAATGTTTGTCACCTGCTGAGGTACCCACAACGCTATAGACAGGTGCTTAGTATGTCCCCTCAGAACTTCCTTTACAGCACATACCCTCAATCTGAACTCACTGGCAGTGGTCTATAACCACAGGCCTTGCAGGATATCGATCCCTAAGACATATTCAAGTTTATGAGAAACATACACAGTATATCCTTTGGGGCTAAATGCCCTATCCCCAATGGGATTTGGGATTTCTTTATTTGTGTCATTCCCATAGGCAGGTATTATAGCAGGGACCACAGAAAATGTTCAGGGTGGCCATAAATCAGAGAACATTTGTGTCCACCAGTGCCAGGATACGTTTTACATTCATGGGGGACCAACAAGTTGCTAATTCTACATGTGGCCTTCAGTTCCCACCATGTCCCCAAGATCATAGCCTTGACACCCCCCTCAGTCAAACTGCAATGCCCAATCATCTTCCTGTCTGGAAGAGGGCCCAGGCTGAGTCTCAGTACTGTTTCCCAGGAAGTTTTGCAGAGACAAAGGCCAGACGTTGGGTCTTGCTTCTGTCTTCCTTGTCCTGGACCTCAATTGCTGGAACTGCTGTTCTGGCTTTCATTGGTGGCACATATCTCACAAGATTCTACTGGGCTGCCCATCAAGTTTTTCTTTTACCACACCTTTCTTTATCAAATTGACCAATATCTTGGTCCTTGAGAACTTCACTGGACCCTTTGCACCTCTCTTTTCAGTCTTAGCCCATACTTCTTTCCATGCTCTTACTGTTTCAACCTCCCCCAGATCTGCTAAAGTACAAGTAGCTTCACTTATCAGTTGCCCTATGTGGGGGAAAGAATAGTCTCTAGGGACCCAAAGAGTGATGGGAGAGCTGTATGGAGCACCGAATTTCTCATCCCTATGGTGAACAGCAGCTTATCAGAGCTCTAGAGGTCCATATTATAGGTGATATTTTTCATGCCCAGGTCCCCTAACACCTGCTGGAGTTCTTCAAATGTTTCCCAGCTAGTGGGTAAGTATGGTAAATCACCCTGATTAGGCCAAACTTCCCTTAGGGCTGCTGTCAGCCAATCCAGAAGTGCCTGATTCCTGAGGTGTAATGGGCACTTTGCAAATACTGCCAGAGGGCGGTGGGCCATCAGGGAAGCCCATCTACCCATTTCAGAACCTGACAATGTTTTCCACCCCCATATCCCAGAGACATAAAAGCCATCTAGGCAGAGGTTCTGATGGCTTCTACCAAAAATGGATGCGCATGCCCACCAGCTCATTTTGGTTATAAGGGTGGAGCATGGAGTGCTCCACAACCTGTGGAGGCGGCTTCTCTTTCCCCTGAGAAGTCCACTTTTGTCTTTTCTTAGTGACAACCTGGTGGGCCTTTAATATAAAGAGGCTCGTGCCTCAGGCAGTGGCCTTGACAACAGTTAGGTTCTTAGCCCCATCACCTCATCCTCCCCAGATATCTCCTCTACCATCTCCAGGTCTGAAGTCACTGCTCCTTCCTCCCTCTTCCCATTGGTCTCCTGCATCACGGATTCTCCTGCTGTGTCCTCCCTCGCTGCTAACACATCTTCCAGGAGCATGACCTGTCTTCTATAATAACTGTCTCTCTTTCTTAAGGGCATCCCATAGGTCATCACCCAGCTTCTCCAAGTGTCTCTGTCTTTGATAACCCTTTCCACTATCTTGAGAAACAAACATCCCATAATCCCAGCTGCTACATGGCCACATAGGGCCTCTAAGCAGTCTTCTATCTAATGAAGGGCTAATTACACAGCTTCCAGTGACTCCACCCTTCCCCCATTCTGCAGAAGGCCCCACCTGCTTATGAGGTGCTTTACCCTAGACCAATTCCTCACTAGGGGCTGCCCAAGTGGAAGCCCCATAGATGGGGCATTCCCTGTTGAAGCTGCACCCACCACCACTGCAGGAAGTAAAGGTGATCTATCACCCCCCACCACAGTAGCCACCAGGGGCCTCCCCACCATGCACAGGGAGATTTCCAGGAATCTCCTGCAATCTTTAGGGGCAGTCTGCCCTAAAGTCATACCCATGCAGACAAATTTTCCGTTCAGAGTTCCTGATAAGTACCACCATGTGTAACTCCGGGAGGAAAATATGTTCCCTGCCCTGGAGCAAATAACCTTTGAAGCCAAAATCAGTCAAAGGGAGATATAACATGGGAAATTACATTTATTGCTCACCAGCAGTGGTCTACTTCTGCTCTCTCATGTTTTTTGCTGCACGAAGGTACCCCTCCTCACCTCTCTGGTCCTGATATGCCCTTGCTTCCCCCACCCTTGGAATCAGGTATTGGTATGGAGATGGACTACTTATCTCCACCCCTTGGAAATACCTATTGATATGCAGATGAACAAGGCCAGGGGAGAGATTCTGGAAAAATTGCAATTTTATCCCCTCCCCCCTCCACTTCTCAATTTTTCTCTCTCCTGCTATCCTTGCTTAAATATAGCAAAGGCAAAATAAAACAACAACAATTAGCTTTCAATTATAATTGTTACATCTTTTACAATATCAATTGCCCTTGTGAAAGAAAAGCTTTGATAATTAAATACACAAATAAATATGATTTCTTAAGCAGTGTATGAAGCACTATATGGCAATATTAAAACATTTTCATTGTCCAATGGCAATAATACTAAATAAAAAACAGTAACAGGAGGCATGTAACAGGAACAATGAGGTAAGTTTAAGTTATCCATTCATGAAAAATAAGCCTGGCTCCCAGCCCAGCTAACCACATATAGCATAAATACCTTCCTTTTCTTGATATAAAGTTGTGTATATACAAGAATAAAAATATAATCTTTAGGTAAGGGAAATCCCTCATAAATTTTTTTCTCATTGTATTTGGCAAATGGAGCTGATTATGAAAATATCTGCACACCTCACTCAAAATCTTCAGGTCCTTTACATTCAAAATTTATGTTAAAAGGTTTTTAATGATGTTACTAACCCAGCATTGATATGTTTTGTTTTCCATGCTTTAGTCAGCAATATCAATGTTTGGGAAGTAATTGAATTGATTAATTGTAAACATGCTAGGTAGCAAATTATAGAGATTTGGATGCTGGATATTAGCTGGTGAGGAGTAACATATGAACTCTATTTCTAAGTCTTGTTTCAGTTTATTTTAGATGCAAGGGATTTGTCTGCTAAAAAACAATTTGACCATTCAGTAATGTAAGTACCCTTCTAGAAAAGTTCAAACATATTTTGAATGTCAGAGTTGACTAGAGACATTTTCTGGTAGATCAACCACTCAGATAATTGAAAATTAAACTCTCTAAAATAGGCAATCCAAGTTTGCAAGCTTAGAAAATAAAATGCACAATCAATAAATGTAAATAACATAATTCTGATAGTGGCAAATGGTGCTAAAAACTAAGAAGTTGACAAAAGATCATAAAATATCTATTAAGTATCATTTCATTTTGCATGATATTTAATGCCGAGTATTTTATAAAGCCTCTAACATATTTCTAATTATTATAGAAGTCTACAAATTAATATATATTCACATACAAACACAAACTTAGTTACAAGTTAAAGGGAAATGTAATTTGCTGTAAATACTATTCTTGTGTGAAATGCTCAGTGTTTAAAATGCATATTGAAGGCTGTGTTTGTACATGTTTGTGAATAATGAACAATTAAGTGTATAGAATATTTTTCATATTTGTATTATCATACTACAATTGCTGTTAACAATGGTAGAAAGTATAAAATAATATTTAAACACTCACACGCATAATATTTTGTTATAATAATATATAATTCAAGGGTCCAAGGATCAGAAAGGGGGGACTCTTGCACCAAGAGTAGTCAGTGGACAGACATTTTGGGGCCAGCTCTTTGTTTAACATTAGGAATTAATATGCTTTTAATCTTAAACAAACTTTCTGTTTGTCAAGGAAACTAATAATTTCTATTGCCTTCTATTTAGTTAGCCTTACACTTTAATTTTAACTGCCTGATATCTGTAGGCATTTGGTTTCTCTAAAATTTATTGTGTTTAATGATCTTGCAGTATCATCGGATTTGTACTTCTAACTCATGTTTGATGGAAGTGGCAGGTGTAGAATATTATGAGACAAAAACAACAGATAATTGGTTGATAATCCAGTGTCACAAAGAAATGTTTCATTTTAAATTTAAGAAAGTGAAATTTGCAAAATTAATCTGGAAACATGCTAGTAGTTTACACTGACTTCATTTTAAGGTCCTCAGATAAACTCACATGGATGGAATTCTGTCATTACTTTCTCAATCTTCTTTCCTCTTCCAGCTCCAGAAGCCATAGGTTTTCCTAACTTTATCAGATCAGGATACATCCTGATCTCTCGGTCTCTCCTAGCTCTAATCACAGCATTTTCAGGTGACTGTCAAACCCATCTCTTTCAAGATATTTCATCCCTCAAAAGATGACACTTTTTCCATGAAAATATTACTTAACCCAATATTGTAATAATTATAATTTCCACTCACCTATACCCCCTTTGGATAATACAACTACAAATACTTTCACTTGAATTTAATTTTCTAAACATTTATGCATATATCAAAGACAAATTTGAGCAGAATTTCACCCAAATAAAAGTAGAAGGTAATGGTAAAAAGGAAACTGGCATGTTATTAAAACTTTATATGGGTGTAATTATGTATGATAATTTGACATAAGTGGGAAAAATTAACCATATATATATATATATCTTTCAATTAGTAATTTCACAATTCTGGAGATTTATATTGAACACCTAATTTTTAAAAGTGCTGTGAATCTAAGTGCACACTGCAATTTTATCAATAATAATGATATTTGAATGATTTAGAAAATTGTATGCAATTAGCAGTTTTTAGTCACTAATACACTAAACATAAAGACTGCAGAAATATCAAAATATTAATTATTTTTATTGTATAAAATAAGTCATATTAAAATTTTATGTAAGTAATACTAGTAGCAATATAATTTTATATAGTGAATAGGGTAACTGCTAAGTACTGTAATAATAAGGTCAATAATATTTTTATTAATATAACTTAATCCTACTGAGAAGAAGAAAGCATACAGATATGGTTGTGAAATCACTGTTTTTGAAACAAGAATTTCTGAAGATAATTTTCCACATAATGATGCTCTGTTTTCTATCACTGTTTTTCATATCTGACTTTGAGACTCAGGGAAATATTTCTTAAATTATTCTTTTCAATTACATAGTATTCAAAGGAGAAAATAGAATTTCTCAATAAAATAAGAAAATGGTTAAAATGCCATTTTTTTCTCAATAATAACTAGGTAAAATATAGGGAAAACTAAAAACTATGTCTTCTGAATTCTATTCTTCAAGTTGCAATCACAGCTATAATGTGCAGAATTCAAAGTTACCATTCACTTCATTTGACAGCTGAAACAGGATATTGAATTTTCCTTTTCTTTTCACTTCCCCTCCATTTGTAAAGAGTTGTTACGTTAAAGTGCAAGACATGGGGTTCTCATTAATTTGGTCACTAGGAAAATTTTTTAGAGCAAGACCTTTCTGTTAACATTTTAAATTACTTTTAATGGCTATTAAGAATAAAAAGATAAACTTGTGTTATCAAGGGAGTAATGCCTGCATAGCCTACATTTTAAAGATTCATTGAGTTTAATACAAAACATTATGTGTTATTTAATTCTGGTCACCTTTCAAACAAAATCTGAAAAAAAATAGGTGAATTTAAATTTAATAAAAAAGCTAAAATATGTGCATGCTCATATACACAGCACTTTTATGTACTGATAAAATTCATAGCCACACTACACATATTATTTAAGTCAGGTTTATTATGTTAAAATTTACCCACAGTAAAATTCATCATTTGTATCTAGTTCTCTGAATTTTGACAAGTATAATAGAGAGAGTATCATCAAGACATATAATATCTTTTATCACAAATTTCCTTCATGTCTCTTTGTATTTCATCTCCTTCCCCTACCTCATGTACTGGCAATAACTGGTAGGTTTTCTCCATAGTATTTTTTCCTATTCAAGTATGTCTTATAAATGGAATTTACAGTATCTAGTCTTTTTGGTCTGGCTTTCCTTACTTAATGCATTTGAGATTCATCTCTCTTGTTGAATATCTCAGTAGTTCATTCTCTTTTTTGATTAAAACATTCAATTATGTCTTTACAATAGTTTATTCAACCATTAAAGTCAAAGACATTTAGATTGTTTTCATTTTTGTTTAAACCACAGTAAACCTTTGCATACAGATTTTTATGAAGACATATTCTTATTTTTCTTGGGACAATAGCTAGTCAGAAAGAATTGTATGATCTTATGTAAGTTTTATTTTATAAGGGACACCCTAATTCAGAAACCATTTTATAGTCATATTCATACTTCCTCTCTATCATTTCCAGCATTTAAACTCCAGGTTAAAGTTTGATCCATTTGTATTTTAATGCTGATTTATATTTATTTTTTTATTGCAAAAAAGTTGATATACAATATCCTGTTGGTTTCATATGTACAATTCAGTGATTTGATAATTGTATACATTACCACATGCTTGGCACAAAAGGTGTGGTTACTCCATTACCATACCAATACATAACAATATTATTGGTTAATTCTCTATGTTGTATTTCCATTCCTATGTCTAACTTAGTTTGCAATTTTCAGTGTGTACCTCTTTATCCCCTTCATCTATTTGACACACCCATCCACCCCTTACTTATGTTAACCAATAGTCGGCAACCTATATTTGTAGGTCTAGTGCTTTTTTCTTTTTTTAGATTGTACATAAAAAGTACATAAAAAGTACATTTTTTAGATTGTACATAAAAGTACATTAAATCATATGGTATTTGTCTTCTTCTGCCTGATTTATTTCACTTAGAATTATATACCCTCCTGGTTCATCCATGTTGACACAAATGTCAAGATTTCTTTTTACAAAAAGGAAAGGCTAAGTAATATTCCATTGTATATATGAATATTTTCTTCATCCATTCACCTATTTATGAGTTCATGGGTTGCTTCCATATCTTTGTTATTGGAAACAATGTTACAACAGCATGAGGGTGCATTTATCTTTTCTAATCAGGGATTTTCTTTTCTTAGGGTAAATTCCCTGAAGTGAAATTACTGGGTCAAGTTTTATTTCTATTTTTTATTTTATTTTATTTTTTTAAATTCTGTTATCATTAATCTACAATTACATAAAGAACATTATGTTTACTAGGGTTCCCCCTTCACCAAGTCCCCCCCAAAAACCACATTACAGTCAGTCCATCAGGGTAGTAAGACGTTGTAGAATCAGCACTTGTCTTCTCTGTGCTGCACAGCCCTCCCCATGCCCCACCCCCACATTATAAATGCTAATCGTAATACCCCCTTTCTTTTTCCCCATCCTTATCCCTCCCTTCCCTCACATTCTCCCCAGTTCCTTTCCCTTCGGTAACTGTTAGTCCATTCTTGGGTTCTGTGATTCTGCAGCTGTTTTGTTCCTTCAGTTTTTCTTTGTTCTTATACTCCACGTATGAGTAAAATCTTTGGTATTTGCCTTTCTCTGCCTGGCTTATTTCATTGAGCATAACATACTCAAGCTTCGTCCATGTTGTTACAAATGATAGGATTTGTTTTCTTCTTATGACTGAATAATATTCCATTGTGTATATGTACCACATCTTCTTTATCCATTCATTTACTAATGGACACTTAGGTTGCCTCCATTTCTGGGCTATTGTAAAAAGTGCTGTGATAAATATAGGGGTGCATATGTCTTTTTCAAACTGGGATGCTGCATTCTTAGGGTAAATTTCTAGGAGTGGAATTCTTGGGTCAAATGATATGGCATTTTGAGCATTTTGAGGAACCTCCATACTGCTTTCCACAATGGTTGAACTAATTTACATTCCCACCAGCAGTGTAGAAGGGTTCCCCTTTCTCCACAACCTCAACAATATTTGTTGTTTGTCTTTTGGATGGTAGCCATCCTTACTGGTGTGAGGTGAGATCTCATTGTGATTTTAATTTGCATTTCTCTGATAACTAGTGATGTGAAACATATTTTCATTTCTCTGTTGGACATCTAAATTTCTTCTTTGGAGAACTGTCTGTTCAGCTCCTCTGCCCATTTTTTAATTGGATCATTTGCTTTTTTTTTATTGAGGTTCATGAGCTCTTTATATATTTTGGATGTCAACCCTTTATTGGATCTGTCATTTATGACTATATTCTTTCATACTGTAGGATACCTTTTTGTTCTACTGATGGTGTCCTTTGCTGTACAGAAGCTTTTCAGCTTGATATAGTACCACTTGGTCATTTTTGCTTTTGTTTCCCTTGCCCGGGGACATATGTTCATGAAGAAGTCACTCATGTTTATGTCCAAGAGATTTTTGCCTATGTTTTCTTCTAAGAGTTTAATGGTTTCATGACTTACATTCAGGTCTTTGATCCATTTTGAATTTCCTTTTGTGTATGGGGTTAGACAGTGATCCAGTTTCATTCTCTTACATGTAGCTGTCCAGTTTTGTCAGCATCATCTGTTGGAGAGACTGTCATTTCCCCATTGTATGTCCATGGCTCCTTTATTGTATATTAATTGACCATATATGTTTGGGTTAATGTCTAGAGTCTCTATTCTGTTCCACTGGTATGTGGCTCTGTTCTTGTGCCAGTACCAAATTATCTTGATTACTGTGGCTTTGTATAGAGTTTGAGGTTGGGGAGTGAGACCACCCCACTTTATTCTTCCTTCTCAGGATTGCTTTGGCTGTTCAGGGTCTTTGGTGTTTCCATATGAATTTTTGAACTATTTGTTCCAGTTCATTGAAGAATGCTGTTGGTAATTTGATAAGGATTGCATCAAATCTGTATATTGCTTTGGGCAGGATGGCCATTTTGACTATATTAATTCTTCCTAGCCAAGAGCATGGGATGAGTTTCCATTTGTTAGTGTCCTCTTTAATTTCTCTTAAGAGTGTCTTGTAGCTTTCAGGGTATAGGTCTTCACTTCTTTGGTTAGGTTTATTCCTGGGTATTTTATTCTTTTTGATGCAATTGTGAATGGAGTTGTTTTCCTGATTTCTCTTTCCATTGGTTCATTGTTAGTGTTTAGGAAAGCCACAAATTTCTGTGTGCTAATTTTATACCCTGCAACTTTGCTGTATTCTGATATCAGTTCTAGTAGTTTTGGAGTGGAGTCTTTAGGGTTTTTTATGTACAATATCATGTCATCTGCAAAGAGTGACAGTTTAACTTCTTCTTTACCAATCTGGATTCACTGTATTTCTTTGCGTTATCTGATTGCCATGGCTAGGACCTCCAGTACTATGTTAAATAACAGTGGGTAGAGTGGGCATCCCTGTCTTGATCCTCATCTCAGAGGAAAAGCTTTCAGTTTCCTGCTGTTCAGTATGATGTTGGCTGTGGGTTTAACAAAGATGGCCTTTATTATGTTGAGGTACTTGCCCTCTATGCCCATTTTGTTGAAAGTTTTTATCATATATGGATGTTGAATTTTGTCAAATGCCTTTTCAGTATCTATGGAGATGATCATGTGAATTTTGTCCTTCTTTTTGTTGATGTGGTGAATGATGTTGATGGATTTTCAAATGTTGTACTATCTTTGCATCCCTGGGATGAATCCCACTTGGACTTGGTGAATGATCCTTTTGATATATTTTTGAATTCTGTTTAATAATATTTTGTTGAGTATATTTGTATCTACATTCATCAGGGATATTGGTCTGTAGTTTTCTTTTTTGGTGGGGTCTCTGCCTGGTTTTGGTATTAGGGTGATGCTGGCTTCATAGAATGAGTTTGGGAGTATTTCCTCCTCTTGTATTTTTTGGAAATCTTTGAGGAGACTGGGTGTTATTTCTTCTCCGTATGTCTGATAAAATTCCAAGTAAATCCTGCAGTCCTGGAAATTTTGTTCTTGGGTAGTTTTTTTATTACCTCTTTAATTACTTTGTTCATAATTGGTTTGTTCAAATTTTGTGTTTCTTCCTTGGTCAGTCTTGGAAGGTTGTATTTTTCTAGGAAGTTGTCTATTTCTTCTAGGTTTTCCAGCTTGTTAGCATATAGGTTTTCATAGTATTCTCTAGTAATTCTTTGTATTTCTGTGGGTCTGTCATGATTTTTCCTTTCTCGTTTCTGATTCTGTTCATGTGTCTTGATTCTCTTTCTCTCTTAATATGTTTGACTACAGGCTTATCTATTTTGTTTATTTTCTCAAAGAACCAGCTCTTGGTGTCATTGATTTTTTTCTACTGTTTTATTTTTCTCAATTTTATTTATTTCTTTTCTGATCTTTATTATGTCTCTCCTTCTGCTGACTTTAGCCCTCATTTGTTCTTCTTTTTCTGATTTTGATAATTGTGACATTACACTATTCATTTGTGATTGTTCTTCCTTCTTTAAATATGCCTGGTTTGGTATATACTTTCCTGTTAGAACTGCCTTCAATGTGTCCCAAAGAAGTTGGGGTTTTGTGTTGTTGTTGTCATTTGTTTCCATATATTCCTTTATCTCTATTTTAATTTGTTCATAGATCCATTGATTATTTAGGAGGGTGTTGTTAAGCCTCCATGTGTTTGTGAGACTTTTTGTTTTCTTTGTACAATTTATTTCTAGTTCTGTACCTTTGTGGTCTAAAAAGTGGGTTGGTCGAATTTCAATCTTTTTTAAGTTACTGAGGCTCTTTTTGTGACCTAGTATACGGTCTATTCTGGAGACTGTTCCATGTGCACTTGAGAAGAACGTGTATCCATTTGCTTTTGGATGTAGAGTTCTATAGATGTCTATTAGGTCCATCTGTTCTAGTGTGTTGTTCAGTGCCTCCATGTCTTTACTTATTTTCTGTCCAGTGAATCTATCCTTTAGAGTGAGTGGCATTTTGAAGTCTCCTAAAATGAATGCATTGCATTCTATTTCCTCCTTTAGTTCTGTTAGTATTTGTTACACCTATGTTGGTACTCCTGTGTTGGGTGCATATATATTTATAGTGGTTATATCCTCTTGTTGGGCTGACCCCTTTATCATTATGTAATATCCTTCTTTATCTATTGTTACTTTGTTTGTTTTGAAGTCTATTTTGTCTGATACTAGTACTTCAACACCTGCCTTTTTCTCTCTGTTGTTTGCATGAAATATCTCTTTCCATCACTTGACTTTTAGTCTGTGCAAGTCTTTGGGTTTGAGGTGAGTTTCTTTTAAGCAGCATATAAATGGGTCTTGCTTTTTTATCCATTCTATTACTCTGTGTCTTTTGATTGGTGCATTCAGTCCATTTACATTTAGGGTGATTATTGAAAGATATGTACTTATTGCCATTGCAGGCTTTAGATTCGTGGTTACCAAAGGTTCAAGGTTAGCTTCTTTAGTATATTATTGTCTATTTTAACTCACTTATTGAGCAATTATAAACACTGGTGATTCTTTATTTCTCTCCCTTCTTATTCCTCCTCCTCCATTCTTTATATGTTGGTTGTTTTATTCTGTGCTCTTTTGTGTTTCCTTTAACTGCTTTTGTGGGTAGTTGATTTTATTTTTTTGGCTTTAGTTAGTACATGGTTCATCTGCTTTCTTTGCTATGATTTTATTTTCTCTAGTGACATCTATTTAGTCTTAGGAGTGCTCCCGTCTACAGCAGTCCCTCTAAAATACCCTGTAGAGGTGGTTTGTGGGTGGCAAATTCCCTTAACTTTTGCTTGTCTGGGAATTGTTTAATCCTTCCTTCATATTTAAATGATAATCATGCTGGATACAGTATTCTTGGTTCAAGGCCGTTCTGTTTTATTGCATTAAATATATCATGTCATTCTCTTCTGGCCTGTAAAATTTCTGTTGAGAAGTGTGATGATAGCCTGATTGGTTTTCCTTTATAGGTGACCTTTTCCCTTTCTCTAGCTGCCTTTAAAACTCTGTCCTTGTCTTTGATCTTTGCCATTTTTAATTATTATGTGCCTTTGTGTTGTTCTCTTTGGGTCCCTTCTGTTCGGAGTTCTGTGCACTTAT
This sequence comes from Manis javanica, assembly GCF_040802235.1. Taxonomy (NCBI): domain Eukaryota; kingdom Metazoa; phylum Chordata; class Mammalia; order Pholidota; family Manidae; genus Manis; species Manis javanica. Next base: position 26,198,357 of record NC_133169.1, read on the forward strand.
GTGGTCTGATCAATTATTCTCTCCTCCAGTTTGGGGAAGTTTTCAGCAATTATTTCTTCAAATACACTTTCTATCCCTTTTTCTCTCTCTTCTTCTTCTGGTACCCCTATAATGAAAATATTGTTCCTTTCTGGATTGGTCACACAGTTCTCTTAATATTGTTTCATTCCTGGAGATCCTTTTATCTGTCTGCATCAGCTTCTCTGCATTCCTCTTCTCTGATTTCTATTCCAGTAACGGCCTCTTCCACCTCATCCAGTCTGCTCTGAAGTCCTTCCAGAGATTGTTTCATTTCTGTAATCTCCCTCCAGACATCATTCCTTAGCTCTTGCATATTTCTCTGAAGATTCATCAGCATGGTTATGTCCTTTATTTTGAATTATTTTTCAGGGAGATTGGTTAGGTCTATCTCCCCAGATTCCCTCTCAGGGGAGGATGTCTAGGTTAGTCTGGTCTGTATCAAATTCTTCTGCCTTTTCATGGCAATAGAGATAGTTGTGAGGAGCTGGTGCATGTGTCGGCAGGGAGAAAGCCCCTTCTTGCTGGTTTGTGGCCTTACTCTCCTTGTAGAACAGCGTCCCCTAGCGGCTTGTGCTGGGCATCTGCACACAGAGAGGGTGTCTCATTCTTGCCCAGCCACTGTGGAAGAATCTCTGCCTGGTTGCTGTGGGAGTGGCCACTGCCACTATGGAGGAGTTATGCCAGAGGGGGAATGGGTGGGAGGCTGTTTATCACCATGAGGGGCCTCCAAGCCTCACAGCCATCCCAGGATTCCCAGTTACGGGGCTGATTGCACTGGGGTGCTTCCGTCCAGCTGTGAGGCCCCTGTCCCTTTAAGATTTTCAAAGTGCACTAGCTTTTCTTTGTCCCAGGGTCGCCGGCTGCAGGGACCCACTCACAGGTCTTACTGTCCTGTTTCCCTAGTTTCCAGCACCCCATGCATGCACTGTGTGTCTGCGCTCTGGTGAGGATGGATGGGGCTGGGTGTTTAGCAGTCCTGGCCTCCCTCTTCCTCCCCGCTCCAACTCCTCTCCTCCCACCCAGGAGCTGGAGTGAGGGGTGCTTACCCCCTTTGGGAGGTGCTGTGTTCTCACAGGTGTGGATGTAGTCTGGCTGTTGTCCTGTGTCTTCTGGTCTCTCTTTTAGGAGTATTTGTATTTGTTGTACTATCAAAAATATATATGATTTTGGGAGGAGATTTCCACTGCTCTACTCATGCTGCCATCTTGGCTCCGCCCCCTCTATTTTTAGTTTTTTGAGAGACCTCCATATTGTTTTCCATAGTCATAGGATAAGTTTATATGCACATCAACAGCTCCAAGAGGCTTCCCTTTCCTCCATACACACGTTACTTTCTATCTTTTGAATCATGGCTATTCTAAATGATGGGAGTTGGTCTCTCACTGTGGTTTTGATTTGCATTTCCCTGATGATTTGAGATTGTGAAACACCTGTGCCTGTGGGTCATCTGCATTTCTTCTTTGGAAAAATGTCTGTTCAGGTCCACTGCCCATTTTCTAATCAGGTTATTTGTTTTTCTGGTGTTAAGTCATACTAATTCTTTCTATCTTTGGATGTTATCCCCTTATCAGATAAATAATTTACAAATGTATTCTCCCATACTGTAGCTTATCTTTTTGTTCTGCTGATGGTGTACTTTGCTGTATAAAGCTTTTTAGTTTGATGTAGTCCACTTCATTTCTGCTTTTGTTTATATTGCCTGGGCAAATGTGTCTAGGCATTTGCTCATGCTTATGTTCAAGAGATTTTTCCCTTTTTTTTCTAAAAGGTTAATGGTTTTATTTATTATATTTAGATCTTCAAACCATTTTGAGTTTATTTTGTGTATGGAGGTATCAATCCAGTTTCATTGTCCTGCATATAGCTGTCCAGCTTTTACCAACACCATTTATTGAAGAGAATGTCTAGTTCCATTACTAGCTCATGGTAAGTACAAGAAAGAAATAAACTAGGAGAAATCCTTTTATTGTTTACAAGCAGTCATCCACTTCTACTTGCCTGTGTCTCCCATGACCCAGCTGCATAAAAAAAGGGGCCCCACCAAACCTGTCCTTCTAGATTTGTATATCCATGGCTCCTTTATCATATATTAATTGACCACTTATGCATGGGTTTATATCTTGGCTCTCTATTCTGTTCATTGATCTAGGGATAGGTGGGAAGTGTGGGTGGGAAGGATAAAGAGGCACAAAAATCTCAATCATAATATAAGTAGGTCATGGGGATGGAAGTGAAGCATGGATAATAGAGACACTGGTTCTATAACATATCTCTATGTTGAAAGATGGTAACTGCACTAGTTGGCATGATGAATTAATATATGTAGCCTGAATCATGGTGTTTTATACTTGAAACCAATATAATATTGTTTATCAAGTATAACTCAGTAAAATGTAAAACTTTTTACTTTAAAAATTGTTAAAAATAACAAAGAAATGCTTAAATGAGCTTGTGTTTAACTTAACCAAAGAACACACACATACACATTTGTTTAATATCTCTAATTTCTCTGTACTTGTCTATTTTGAACTAAACATTTAAAGAAGATATGAATCAGCACAAAAGGACAGAAGTGATTTCCACTAGTCTGTTTTTGCCATCTCTCCTTGACTTTTGTACCTCCCTGTTCCATTGGTTCTGAGGCTGTGAACATCTGCTTTACAGAACCACTACTTTTTTTAGCCAGTTGGATACCTCTTCTGATTTTACCCTACTTTGAATCTATGTATTTTCTTATATATTTGGGAAAAGGTTTGTCATGTGTTTATTCTTTATGGGCCAAATACCTGGTAGCCCAATCTTTCTGAAAGAGAATGAACAAGATCTGAACATCTTAACAAAAATGAGATTGAACTAAAATAGTGTGCTATCATTACATATCTTACTGATGTCAAAACAAAGTGTATAACAAACATCCATGTGAATTTTGAAGAACAGTTCCATGACTAGCTCATGGTAAGTACAAGAAAGATGAAATGATATGATTAACTTCCTCTTTTACCAAAGAGATATAACTGATCTCAAATCTGTAGTAGGTGGAAAGGGAAACAAGCAATATTCCAGATGCATCTTTACTCCCCACTTTTTTTAAGCAAAAACAACTTGACCCCTGAGGCATCTTTTTTTCCAGGCAACTTAGTGTCACAATATATTGCAAATGTAAGCTACAGATAAACTCTACAGTACTTGATGATATTGTAACCTGAATGATTAAAATTATTTTCATATAGTACAAAAGTGAAAATAAACACAAAATAAACTGCTTCCAGTTACAGAATAGTTGAAAACTAAAACTGAAATGTGGACATTTTATTCATGGTAAAGAAAGAGTGAGTCAGAGGATGGGAACATTGAAAATAAAAGTGGCATGCAATGTCAGACATAGAATTTTGGTGGTGAAAGCAAATTACATTCCTGTCAATTCCAAACTGCTTTTAGAGATGAGGGTCCTGAAGACTAGATCATGACAAAATTTACCACAATAGAAGATTAGTGACAAAGACCTTCCTGAAAGAACAAGAACAATTAAAACATGAAAATAATCAACAACATTCACTTTTTGGGCATTACAAGACATCTGCATTATAAGAATTCCGTTTTACAATGAAGGTAACTGACAGCCCATTGGGTCATACTAAACAGAGTAAATGGGCTTTCCCTTTGAAAGGATATAAATGGAATAATGGCAATAATAAATGCTAGCTTTTCAATTTCAGATATAAAATCAGTGCAAATATATGTAGAGGAATTCAAAATACCGTAGCACTGAAAAGCAGCATGCCTGACATAAAACTGCAGTAGGAGATGTGAAATTAATGATCTTCCTCCCTGACCCCATTCAGTTGACACCAGAGCCAACCACATAAGGCAACACTCAAAGCAAACCTCAAGAACCTCAAACCTCAGTATATTCCTCAACGTTGTTAGAAATGAACTTGCTTGTCAGAATATTTCTGAAATTATGTACTCATATTTTTCTGAAAACACTCTTCATTAATAATTAACATCTAATTCTTGAACTGAATAATTAATTTGATCTTTAGAGTTTTTTGTCAATTGTTAAAAAGTTGTTGCAGATTTAACCATCTGTTTATTTTTCTCTTCAACATCCTTTCATATACTTGAAGTCATACACTTCCATCGTTATTTTGGGGAGTCAGCTGATTGAAACTAAAATCTTGCTTCCTATCTCTAGACTGCATCCTTGCTGGACTCATCTGCACCACATCCCATCTGTAAGTCCAGGGAGACATGCTGGGGCAAAACATCTTTGAAACTGAGATCAGTCACAGGGAGAAATAAACTAGGAGAAATCCTTTTATTGTTTACAAGCAGTCATCCACTTCTACTTGCCTGTGTCTCCCATGACCCAGCTGCATAAAAAAAGGGACCCCACCAAACCTGTCCCTTCTAGATATGCTCTCACTCCCCTTGTAATCACCTGTTTTTTTTATTAAGGTATCACTGGCATACAAATCTTGTGAAGGTTTCACAGGGGCAACATTTTGGTTACTACATTCACCCATATTATCAAGTCCCCCCCACACACACCCCATTACAGTCATTGTAGTAAGATGCTATAGACTCACTACTTGTCTTTCCTGTGCTGTACTGCCTTCCCTGTGAACCCCCTACAATATGTGTGCTAATCATAATACTCCTTAATCCCCTTCATCCACCCTCCCTACCCAACCTCTCCCCTCCTTTCCCTTTGTTAACCATTAGTTCCTTCTTGGAGTCTGTGAGTCTGCTGCTGTCTTTTTCCTTCAGTTTTACTTTGTTGTTATAATCCACAAATGAGGAAAATCATTTGGTACTTGTCTTTCTCCACCTGGCTTATTTCAGTATTTCTCTAGTTCCATCCATGTTGGGGCAAATGGTAGGGTTTGTTTTCTTATTATGGTTAAATAATATTTCATGGTGCACACGTAGCACATCTTCTTTATCCATTCATCTATTAATGAACACTTAGATTGCTTCCATGTCTTGGCTAGAGTATATACTGCTGCAATAAACATAGGGGTACATATGTCTTTTTGAAACTGGGATCTTGTTTTCTTTGGGTAAATTCCTAGGAGTGGAATTCCTGGGTCAAATGGCATTCCTATTTTTTGATTTTTGAGGAACCCCCATATTGCTTTCCACAGTGGTTGAACTAACTTACATTCCCACCAACAGTGTAGGAGGTTCACCTTTCTCTGCATTCTTGACAGCATTTGCTATTCCTTGTCTTTTGGATGTTGGCCATCCTAACTGATGTGAGGTGATATCTCATTGTGGTCATAATTTGCATTTCCCTCATGGTTGGTGATGTAGAGCATCTTTCCATGTGCCTGTTGGCCATTTGCTTCTTGGGTGTTGAGGCATGTGAGTTCTTTATATATTTTGGATGTTAACCCCTTATCACTTAAAAATATATTCTCTCATTCTATGGGGTGCTTTTTTTGTTCTGCTTATGGTGTCCTTTGCTTACAGAAGCTTTTTAGTTTGATATACTCCCATTTCTATACTTTTGCTTTTCCCTTGCCTGAGGAGATGTGTTCTGCAAAAGTTGCTCATGTTTATATTTAAGAGATTTTTGCCTGTTTTCTTCTAAGATTATTTTGGTTTCATGACTTACATTCAGGTCTTTGATCCATTTTGAGTTTATATTTGTGTATGGAGTTAGACAATAATCTAGTTTCATTTTCTTGCATGTAGCTGTCCAGTTTTGCCAACACCAGTTGTTGAAGAGGCTTTCATTTTCCCATTGTATATCCATGGTTCCTTTAGGGTATATTAATTGGCCATATACATGTGGGTTTATATCTGGACTCTCTATTCAATAACATTAAATTATGGGTCTGTTCTTCTACCAATACCAACTTGTCTTAATTACTGTGCCTTTGTAGTAGACTTGAAGTTGGGGATTGTAATCCCCCCCAACTTTATTCTTCCTTATCAAGATTGCTTGGCTATTCTGGGTGTTTTGTGGTTCCATATGAATTTTAGTCTTATTTGTTCTAGTTATTTGAAGAATGCTGTTGATATTTTGATAGGGATTGAATTGAATCTGTAGATTGCTTTATGCAAGATGGCCATTTTGACAATACTAATTATTGTAAATGAGCATGGGATGTATTTACATTTATTGGTGTCTTCTTTAATTTCTCTCATGAGTGTCTTTTAGTTTCCAGGGTATAGGTCTTTTACCTCCTTGGTTAGGTTTATTCCTAAGTATTTTATTCTTCTTGATCCAATTGCAAATGGAGTTATTTACTGACTACTCTTTCTGCTAGTTCATCATTAGTATATATTAATGCCACAGATTTTGGTGTATCCTGTAATTTTGCTGAGTTCAGCCATTAGTTCTAGTTGATCTGGAGTGGATTTTTGGGGATTTTTATGTACAGAAACATGTCTTCTGCAAACACTTACAGTTTAACTTCTTCCTTACCAATCTGGATGCCTTTTATTTCTTTGTGTTGTCTGATGGCCATTGCTAGGATCTCCAGTACTATGTTGAATAAACATGGGGAGAGTGGGCATGCTTGTAATGTTCCTGATCTTGATCTTAGAGGAAAAGCTTCCAGCTTTTTGTTGTTAAATATGATGTTGGCTGTGGGTTTGTCATATATGACCTTTATTATGTTGAGGTACTTGCCCTCTAAACCCATTTTGTTGAGAGTTTTTATCATGAATGAAGTTAAATTTTCTCAAATTCTGGTTTGGTATCTGTTGAGATCATCATGTGATTTTTGTCCTTTTTATTGATATGGTATATACTGTTGATAGATTTTTTGAATATTGCACCATCCTTGCATCCCTGGAATAAATCCCATTTGACATTATGGATAATCTTTTTGTTGTAATTTTGAATTCGGTTTGCTAATATTTTATTGAGTACTTTTTCATCTATATTCACCAGGGATATTGGTCTGTAATTTTCTTTTTTTGTCATGTCTTTGTGTGGTTTTGGTTTTAGAATGATGCTGACTTCACAGGATGAGTTTAGAGGTATTACCTCCTATTCTAGTTTTTGGAAAACTTTAAGGAGAATGGGTATTAGGTGTTTTCTAAGTGTTTTATAAAATTCAGTGGTGAAGCCATTAGGTTCAGGGTTTTTGTTCTTAGGTAGTTGTTTATTTATTTATTTATTTATTTATTTTATTTTTTTACAAATTCCATTTCATTGCGGTTAATTGATTCATTCAGATATTCTTTTTCTTCCTTGGTCAGTCTTGGAAGGTTGTATTTTTCTGGAAGATTTTCCATTTCTTCTAGTTTATCTAATATGTTAACATACTATTTTTCATAGTATTCTCTGATAATATTTTGTATTTCTGCAGTATCCATAGTGAATTTAACTTTCTCATTTTTTATTCTGTTGTTGTGTCTTTTTTTCTTAATAAGTCTGACTAGCGGTTTATCTATTTTTTTTAATTTTCTCAAAGGACCAGCTCCTGGTTTCATTAATTCTTTATATTGTTTTATTCTTTTCAATTTTATTTATTTATTCTCTGATCTTTATAATGTCCTTTTCACTGACTTTGGGCCTCATTTGTTCTTCTTATTATAGTTTCATTGATTTTGAGTTTGGACTGTTCATTTGGGACTGTTGTTCTTTCTCAAGATAGGCCTGTATTACTACATACTTTCCTCTTAGAACTGCACTCACTGAATCCCACATTAGTTGGGCAGTTAAGCTGTTGTTTTCATTTGTCTCTATATATTCTTGGTCTCTGTTTTTATTTGATCATTATTCCATTGATTAGGGACATGTTGTTAAGCTCCATGTGCTTGTGGTCTTTTCTGTTTTCTTCACACAATTTATTTCTAATTTCATACTCCTTTGTAGTCTAAGAATTTAGGTGGTAGAATTTCAATCATTCTGAGTTTAAAGAGGCTCTTTTTGTGGTCTAGTATGTGATCTATTCTGGAAAACATACCATGTGTCCTTGAAAAGAATGTGTATCCATTGCTTTTGGGTAGAGTGTTCTGTAGATGTCTGTTAGGTCCATCAATTCTAATGTGTTGTTCAGTGCCTCTGTTTCCTTACTTATTTTCTTTCTGGTTGATATGTCCTTTAGAGTGGGTGGTGTGTTCAAGTCTCCTGACATGAATGCATTACATTCTATTTCTCCCTTTAATTCTGTTAGCATCAGTTTCACATATTTGGGTACTGGTATGTTGGGTGCATAGATATTTATAATGCTTCCATTCCCTTGTTGGACTGATCCCTTTATTATTATATAATGTCCTTCTTTGTCTCCTGTTACTTTCTTGCTTTTGATGTCTATTTTGTCTGTTATAAGTACTGCAGCTCTAGCTTTTTTCTCCCTATTATTTGCATGAAATATATTTCAATCTCTTCACATTCAGTCTGTGTATGTCTTTGGGTTTGAAGTGAGTCTCCTTCAGGCAGCATATAGATGCATCTTCCTTTTTATCCATTCTGTAGCTCTATGCCTTTTGATTGTTGTATTCAGTCTATTAACATTTAGGGTGATTATTGATAGATATGTACTTATTATCATTGCAGGCTTTAAAAGATTCATGGTTACCAAAGGTTCAAGGGCAGCTTCTTTACTATCTAACAATCTAACTTAACTCACTTATTATGCTATTACAAACACAATCTAAAAGTTCTTATGTCTTTTTTCCCTTTCTTTTCCTCCTTTTTCTTCCTCCTCCACTCTTTATATGTTAGATGTCATATTCTGTACTCTTTGTTTATCCCTTGACTGATTTTGTGTATAGCTGATATAATTTTGCATTTGCTTAGTAATTGCTCTACTTCGATTACTGTGCTTTTATTTTCCCCGGTGACAGCTATTTAGCCTTAGGAACACTTCCTTCTAGAGCAGTGCATTTAAGAAACACTGTAGAGACCATTTGTGGGAGGTAAATTCCCTCAAGTTTTGTTTATCTGGAAATTGTTTAATCCCTGCTTCAAATTTAAATGATAATCTTGCTGGGTAGAGTTTTCTTTGTTCAAGGCCCTTCTGTTTCATTGCATTGAATATATCATGCCACTTCTGGCCTGTACAGTTTCTGCTGAGAAGTCTAATGATAGCCTAATGGGTTTTCCTTTGTATGTGATCTTTTTCTCTCTCTGGCTGCTTTGAATTCTGTCCTTTCCCTTGATCTTTGCCATTTTAAGTTTCATATGTCTTGGTGTTGTTGTCTTCCTTGGGTCCCTTGTGTTGGGTGATCTGTAACCTTACATGGCCTGAGAGACTATTTCCTTCCTCAGATTGGTGCATTTTCAGCAATTATTTCCTCAAAGAGACTTTTTATCCTTTTTCCTCTCTCCTAGTACCCCTATATTGTAAATATTCTTCCATTTGGATTGGTTGCAGTGCTGTCTTATTATTCTTTCATATTTGGAGGTCCTGTTTTCTCAGTGTGCCTCAGCTTCTTTTTATTCCTGTTCTTTAATTTCTATTTCCTTTACTGTCTCCCCTCCCTCTTCTAATCTGCTTTGAAATCCTTCTATTGTATTTTTCATTTCAGATACTGCATTGTTCAGTTTCTTTCTCTTTCTTGAAGTCATCCCTGAAATCTTGAATATTTTTCTATAGTTTGTGAGCATGTTTATGATTTTTATTTTGAAATTTTTATCAAGAAAATTGATGATTTCAGTTTCACTGAACTCTCTTTGTTGTGCTTGAGGGATTTTGGCTTGAATGAAGTTCTTTTGTGCTTCATATTCTTATTGAATTATATGGAATAATTACTTTGTGTAGGCAGTGCCCTCTAGCCCCAGAAGCTCTACTCTCTGAAGCTCTGCAGCCCTTGGAGTGGTGGCAGGGTTCAAAGGTGAGTGGCACTCATGGCTATTGGGAGGAAAGGTCACTTTGATGCTTCCTGGCCACAGTTCCTGCCTCAACTGCCAGGTCCAGTAGGCCTAGTACACAGGGAAGAGACTCTGCATTCCACCTTTGTAGCTGTTATAGGCAGGGCTGCTCTCCAGCTGACCTGGCATGATAGTGGGGCGAGCAGTTTGTAAGACATTATCAATTGGGATGAAAGAATGGCAGGCTGCTTATCCCATCAGGGTTCCTCAGGACTGAATTGCCAGCCAGGGGGATAGAGCTCATGAAACTCTTGAAAGTTCCCAACTTCCTGTGCTGAGTGTGTCAGGATGTTTTGGTCCACCTGTTCTTTCTCTTGAGCAGCAAGCTCTGTGTAATTCTTGCCTCTATAATAACCCCCTCATTATGAAGTCTTTCAAAGTACACACCTTTCTTTTGTCCTAGAGCTGCTGGTTGTGTGTACCTTTTATCCACATGCAGTTGGAATCTCAGGCTATCTGTGTATTCCACCTGTCTTTGCTTTCCAACCCCTCTAATCTCCAGGACACCATGTAATGTGAGTTTGTGCTTGGAGTAGATCTCAAGGGATGCATTTTAGCTGTCCTGGTCTTCTAGTCCTTCCATGCTCCATTTCTCTTCCTCCCACCAGTGAGCTGGAGTGGGGAGAGGGCTCGAGCCTCACTAGATTGTGGCTTTACTACTTTACCCTTTTCCATAAGGTCTTCTATTTTCCACAGATATAAGCCATCCATTGCAGTCCCCCTTCTGGTCACTTTTTCATGATTTATTGTATTTTCTGTATTTTCATGTTTTATATGGTTTTGGGAGGAGGTTTATGCCTCACTGCTCATGCCACCATCTTTTTCATCCCCTGTAATTACCTATTGATATGGTGATGGACTGTTCAACTCCACCCTTTGGAAACACCTACTGATATGGAGATACACTAAGGTCAGGTGAGGCATTCTGGAAATGTTGCCTTATTACCACACTATCCCATCCTAGAAGTATGTATTTGTATATTTGGAGAAACTTTGAGATCATTGAATTCTTAAGTGGGACACAACTGATAGTTTATTATTATTTCAAGTTATCTTCTGACTTAAAATTTTACATTTTACATGAAAATTTAATAGTAATAATAAAATATCTCACATAAGAATGTAATAAATAATAGAGTATCTACTATTAAATACCCTGCATTTTCCAAGTATGCCTTATCCTATTATAAAGGAGAAAGTGTATACCTCTTACTCATGTGATGAGAGCTTTATGGAATCAAGAATAATTATTTTAATTAAAAGTAAAATTAACTGTTCAATTCATATTAATATGTATTTGTATCACCAATTTTTAAAATGTCCATGTAAAACAAGGACACATTAAAAGGAAAAGAATAGATGCAAACTTCACTGTTGAAGCAGGTTTTTTGCTAAAGGTGAGAGGGACCTCTCTGTTCCAGTTATCATAACAAAGGAGACATGACTTACAGGCTAAGAGGCTTTTTATGGCCAGACTTTTTGGTGGGCTTCTGAGGAGATGAGTCATGAAAAATGTGGACTTGTGGCTTATTGATGTGTCCTGTGGGTAAAACTGCAATATTTCCAGAATCTCTCACCTGGCCTTAGTGCATCTCCATATCCCCGGGTGTTTCCAAGGGGTGGAGAGTAGTCCATCTTCATATCAATAGGTAATTACAAGGGTGAGCAAGAGCTTATCTCTACTGGAGAGACTGAGTGGGACTTTCTGCATCTGGGTCATGAAAGGCATGGGAGGGCAGAAATGGATGATTGCTTTTAAGAAAAAATGGGTTTCTCCTACTTCATTTCTCTCTTTGATTTCTGTTTCAAATCATTGTGATATAGGGGTTTTACCCTAGGATTTTCCCCCCGAGTTACATCTGGTGGTAGTCGGCAGGACCTCTGAACCCAAAATCTGTCTACATGTGTATGACACTTGTGTGGGCTGCCTCTAGAAATGGTGGGGAGATGCCTGGAACCACCAGGTGGATGTTGGGGAGGCCCCAGTGGCTCCCACAGTAAAAGGTGCAGCTTCACCCTGGAGCAACCTATTGGTGGAGCTTCTAAATGGGGAGCCCCAAGTGGGGAATTGGTCTAAGGTAAAGTACCTCCTACAGGGGTGTGGACTTCCCCAGAATTGGGGAAGGGTGGAGACACCAGAAGCTACGGAATTAGCCCTCTGTGAGATAAAAGACTGCTTAGGGAACATGAGTGGGCATGTAACAATTGGCATTGTGAGATGCCTTTTCCTCAATATAGTGGATATGGTTATAGAGGAGATAAAGAGACTTGCAGGAGAGAGACACACTGCAGCATCACTTGGAGGAGCTAGGCAATGACCTATTGATGCCCTTAAGAAAAATAGACAGTTATTGAGAAGACAGATCACATTCCTGGAAGATTCCTTAGCAGCAGCAAGGGAGGAGGCAGTGGAGAATCCATGTTGCTGGAGACCGTTGGTGAGGGGGAGGAAAGAGTGGTGTCTTCATCACCGAAGATGGTAGGAGGGGTGTCAGAAAAGGATGAGGGGGTGGGGCAGAGGGCCAGTCTGTTGCCGAGACTACCACCCAAGACACCAACCTCTCCTGTATTAAGGACCTGCATGGTTGTAATTAAGAAAATAAGAACACAACAACCATGGACTCCTCAGGGGGAGAAGCCACTCCCTCCCAAGTATCTGGAGCACTTCATGCTTCTCCCCTATACCCAGGATGAGTTGGTGGACATGATCAGTCAGTATTGGAAGAAGCCATAGGAACCTCTGCCTACATGACTTTTGCGTCTCTTGGATATGGGGGTGGAAAACATTGGTATGTTGGGTTCTGAACTGAGTAAACTGAATTCCCTGATGACCCACTCTTCCCTCGAGCAGCAGTTACATTCCTACCTCATGGAATCAGGTGGTTCTGGATTGGCTGACAGCAGCCATCAGGGCAGTGTGGCCTAATCAGGATGATTTACTATACTTACCCTCTAGCTGGAAAATGTATGCAGAGCTCCAGCAGGTGTTATGGGAATTGGACATGAAAAATATTATCTATAATATGGGACCCCAGGGCCCTGATGAGTTGTTCACTATAGGAATGAGAAATCTGATGCTCTATGCAGCTCCCCCAGCTCTCTGGGTCTGTAGTGACTATTCTAGCCCTTCACATAGGGTAACCTATAAGTGAAGCTACTCGTACTTTAGCAGATTTGGGGGACATTGCAACAGTAAGAGCACAGAAGGAAGTATAGGCTATGACTAAAAGGAGAGGCACAAAGGGCCCCATGAAGATATCAAGGACCCAGAGGTGGGTTGATTTGATAAAGGCCAGGGTAGTGAAAGAGAAACCTGATGGACAACCCAATAAAATCTTGTTAGAATTGTGGCAACAATTAAAGCCAGAGCAGCAGTTCCAGCCGCTTAAGTCCAGGACACAGAAGCCAGAGGCAAAGAACACTGTCTGTCCTGTGCCCCTGCAAGACTTCCTGGGGGACAGTCCTCAGGCTTCACCAGGGTCCTAACCCCCACAGGTGGATTATTGGGCAGCACAGTTTGACTGAGGTTTGGTCAAGTTTTCCAACTTGACTGGAGGGATCCAGAAGCTACATGTAAAATTAGCAATTCATTGTTTCCCTGTGAATGTACAATATGTTCTGACACTAGTGGACAGAGGGGCTGAATATTCTCTGATTTATCACAACCCTGAGCATTTTACTAGGTCCCCTGCTGTGATAGGTGACTATGGGTATAAAGCAGAGTGAAGAAAGCCCAAATCCTATTGGAGATAGTGTGTTTACTCCCAAAGGGGTATATTGTGTACATTTCACACATCCCTGAGTATATTTTGGGTGGGGATATACCACAGGGCCTGTGGTTACACACCACTGCAGGTGAGTTCAGACTGTGGTACATGTGGTAAAGGCAGTTCTGAGGGGACCTGCTAAGCACCCACCTGTAGCTTTCCCTGTACTTCAGCAGGTGAAAAATACTATGCAGTATAAATTTCCTGGGGGGCACAAGGAAATTGGAAAAACTCTACAGGAGTTGGAGAGTGTGGGGATCATAAAGCCCACTCATAGTCCTTTTAATTCCCCAGTGTGGCCAGTGAGAAAGTCGGATAGCTCCAGGTGTAGGATCATGGATGACCACAACTTGAATAAATCTACACTCCTTTGTATGCTGCTGTTCCCTTTATAGCAGCCCTTATGGACACAGTCTTGAACTAGGGACTTATCATTATGTTGTGGACTTTGCATATGTTTCCTTTGACATAGCACAGGGAAGTCAGGAGCCACTTGCCTTCATTTGGGAAGGCCAGCAGTGGACATTCACTGTCCTTCCACTGGGATACCTCCAAAGTCCCACCGTTTTTCATGGACTTGCAGCATAGGAGTGGGCCACATGGAAGAAACAGGAAATGGTGCAGATTTATCACTACACTGATGATATCATGCTCAATTCTGATTCTCTTGCAGATTTAGAAGAGGCAGTAACTAGACTGTTGTAACATCTACAGGAGAAATGATGGGCTGTGAACAGCACCAAGTTTCAGGGACCTGGTTTGTCAGTAAAGTTCTTGGGGATTGTCTTGTTAGTTAAAGCTAATGTTATCCCAGAAGCAGTCATAGAGAATGTCCAGACTTTTCTACTCCTACCACTGTGGCCCTAATACAAGAGTTTTGAGGTCTTTTGGGCAACTAGACAATGTCAATCCCACAATTGGCACAAATTCTGAAGACCTTATACTGGTTGATATGAAAGTGAATCAGTTGAGACTGGGATAAAACATATGCAACTGCTTTTACTGCTGCTAAGCTAGCAATCAAGGCAGTACAGGCCTTGAGTGCAATGAACTCATCAAGACCCTGTGAGCTAGATGTTCATGTAACTAAAGACACTTACAGATGGGATATTTAACAGTGGCTTGAAGGCATGTGCAACCTCTTGGATTCTGGTCACAACTATGGAAATGATCAGAAGTCCAGTACACCTTTGTAGAGAAGCAACTGTTTGCCATGTACCACACCTTGCTGTCTACAAAGCCCATCACCAGAACAGCTCCAACCAAGGTAATAACCACCTATCCCTTTGCTGGCTGGTTGTGAGACTAGACCAAAGGCCATGGAGTAGTGTGGGAGAGACACTGACATTGGCTAAATGGGGTGTATATTTAAAGCAGTATAACACCCTCTCTACTAGCCTCTTAAATGTAGAACTCCAACGCTTATTGAAGCCAGTGACCTATACAAGTGGAAAGCAGGAAGAGCTTGCTTTTGAGCCATTTGTACCCAAGTGTTCTTATCAGTAGGTAAAACCCTTATACCTGAGGATGCTTGATATGCAGATGGATCCAATTGTGGGCAAACGCTGCAATGGAGGGTTGATGCTTTCCATCCTAGTATGAGACACTACGGGTGGGTGATGGAGAGGGAAGAGCAGCCAATGGTCTGAGTTGCAGGAAGTATGGCTCAAAATCACCCAGGAGCCCTCCCCTATAGTTGTCTGCACTGACAGCTGAGCCATCTATCATGGATGGACTCTTTGGCTACTGACATGGTACTATGCCAACTGGATGTTGGTCACCAGCCCCTTTGGGGGCAAGAGTTTTGGCAAGGTCTATGTGCCTCTGGTCAGACCAAGACAGTTACCATATATCATGTGATTGGCAATTTGCCTTTGGCATCCCCAGGGAATGATGAAGCAGATACATTGGCCCAGGTGCACTGACTACAAGGAAAGTCTTCCTCTGATGTAGTCCCATCGTTACATAAGCATTTCTTGCAAATGGGGCAAAAGACAATGTAGGCTGTAGATTTTCAGGCTCGACGTTGGCCTTTGAGGAAGCCAAGAAATCCTGTAAGGTATGCCTTGTGTCCTCTAAGAGGGACTTATCTCAAGTCCCACAGCAACATGGAACAATAATAAAGGGCCTGGTACCCCTTGTCAGGTAGCAGATAGACTATATGGGGCCTCTGCCCATTTCAGAACGATATCAGTATGCCATGATTTGTGTGGAGACAACTACTGGACTATTAGTTGCTTTTCCTGCATGTCATGCAGATCAGCAAACCACCACGAGGGGCTCAGAGCATCTCTTTGCAACCTATGGCTGGCAACTGGTAATTGAGAGCAATCAAGTCACCCTTTTACTGGACATGCATTACAAGAATGGGTGCAGCAATAAGGAATAAAGTGGAAGTTTCATGTACCATATAAACATAACAGGGCAGGCATGATAGAGAGGAACAATGGTTTGTTGAAATCTGGCCTGAAATCAGACACCAATAGTCTACAGAGTTTGTCAGTTTGCTCATGTACAGTGCTATGACATTGGAATGAGAAACCCCAAAAAGGATCCCTGAGCCCTGTGGACATGCTAACACACATTGCTGTCTCTCCTACACTACTGTATGTGCAAAGCAAAGAGGAATTAAAGCCAGGATACAGCCTGCAGAGCAACATCCTGCTGCCAGCCTCTACTGCATTAAACCCTGGAGACACTGTTGAGTGGATGTGGCCCTGGACATTTTGACACATGGACCAAGGGTGACTGGCCCTTCTTTCACCTTGGGGAAAAGGCCTGGAAGCTGGCCTCATGTGTATTCCTGCAGTAACAGCAGGCCCCCAAAGATCACAGTAGTGCACCAAAAATGTCCAGAAGATAAGAGCATCTTACAGGGAAATTTTGCTTTGTCCTTATGACCAGTTTATGTACTTACCATAACCCTATATATTGACCCATCTGTAACTCCCACAGGGATGGGGTTGTATTTCTGGTATACTAGATCAGGATGAGATACCAGTCCTTCCATCGTCCTATCACAGGACCACTCTCTTGCATGCATCCTACCTGATGGATAAGATTTGACTCTGCTGGTGTCATTAAAACATGTATCTTATTGCCATTAAGGTTATTTTCTGCAGCTGCTGCATGATGACTGCTCTGAACTCCCTACCTGTTCAGCTACTGACTGTATAGAGTGGGCAAGCAATGGACTTAATCTGCATAGGACTTTGAACCTAGACCAGAAGTGGATGACTGCTTGTAAGAAAAAAATGTGTTCCTCCCACTTTTTTTCTTCCTTTGTCTGATTTCAGCTTCAAAGGTATTTTGCCCTTCGATTTTCCTCAGGAGTTACATTAGGCTGCAAGCATTATCTGGAGTACTGTAACTCTGGGTTACCATTTTTTTCTTTGCTACATCCTGCTAAGAGGTTCCAATGAAGAGGGTTTTCTGATAGTTTGAAGCAGGAAGTTGTTTGGAAATGTTCTCAAGTAGTTTCCAAAGAGATGTTCACCATTCGATCCTGTAAAAAACTTTAAATTAGATTAATTTAGCAGGGAAGGAAAAGAAGGAAGAGGGTGATAAAGGCTAATGGTGTCAGGAGAGGTAGAAGTAATCAAGGGTTGTAGAAGCTGAGAGTGTAAGACTTGGATACAGGCTGGGGAGAGAAGGGTTAGAGCCCAGTGCCTGAAAATGTCAAAGAGGTTGTGTGAGGAGTGTACCTGTAGGGGCTGATGGAGCACAATTTTTGGGGGGCTTCAGGGTTAAGGAGTGCAGCTGACACTAGGACCTGTAAGCAGAGAGGCCAGCCTTTTATCACAAGATTGAGTTGTTTGGACAAATAGGCAACAGACTGAAGGGAATCCCCTGCTGATTGCATTAGTAGCCCTAATGCTTGTCCAGTTTTCCTTGTTAAGAATATGAAGAAAGGTTTATTAGGGTTAGGTGGAGTCAAAGCATGTGCCTTAAGGAGTGCTCGCTTAAGGGTCCACAAAGAAGTCTGTCTCTGGCACCCTTTCTTGAGGATCCCCATGGGAGGCCTTATAATGGGGTTTTGCAATGAATGAGAAATTTGGGATACAGAGTCTAAAATAGCTAAGAAGCCCCAGGAAGGAAACATCTCTCTTTGTGGTGGGGAAGGGAGATTATTTATTTTCAGAAGGTGGGTATGCAGTGAGTGGTAGGGGTGAGATCAAGTCCAAGGTACATGACCTGTCCTGTACTAGTTGAGCTTTGTACATTGAGATACAGTATCCCTTTTTCCCCAGGAATCTAATAAGGGAGATAGTGTGGGATATATAAATATTTTTTGCTGGGCTTCAAGGCAAGAGGTCTTTGAAATATTGGAGCAGGCAGCTAAGCATGAGATTGGAGGTGCTTTTGTAGTGCTTAGCTAAAGAAGTGGGTTTTGTTCTGAAATCTGGGGAAGAACTATCCATGTGAGTTGTTGGGTGAACAGAGATATGGGGTCTGTTCAGGTGAAAACAAAAAGTTGTTGGGAATCAAGACTGAGGGAAGTAGTAAAAAAAGGTGTCTTTGAGGTCTAGGACAGTGAAGTATTGAGTACTGGGGTGGATATGGGAGAGGATGGTGTAGAGGTTGGGGACTACTGGGTGGGTGGGAGCAACAGCTTTGTTAATCCTTTGGAGATCTTGGACTAATTGGAAGGAGCCATCAGGTTTTTTACAGGAAGGATGGGATTATTGTGGGGCTCATGTGTAAGGATGAGGATTTGGGCTTTAAATCAGTTGAAAGGTTGGAGAGTCCAAGATGTCTGTTGTGGCTCAGAAGGTATTGGTTAACAGTGACAGTAGGCCCTCTCAGGGGTATTTTGAGGTGTTGGTGGAGTGAGATATAGAAGATATTGTTTGTGCCTCAAACAATAGGGTGAACCTGTGATTTAATAAGCTGTACTGCCTCAGAGGGGAGAACCTCTTTAGGGGCTGTGATTGAGAGAATGAGAGAAGTGAGGGAATGTGTAAAGATGCCCCCATGCAGTGGAGAATATCTCTTCCCAGAAAGGGTGTGGGGTAATGGGGGATTACCAGAAAGGAGTGAATAAAAATAATATGTCCCAAGGAACAATATAAAGGAGTGGTTTGGTCTGGTGTTTCCATTAAGCCTTTTATCCCAACAACCAAGATAGAGAAAGGGAGCAAAGGTCCCAAGTATTCAGTAAGCACAGTGAGGCTGGCCCCCATGTCAATCAGAAAAGAAACCTGATTTCCAGCCACCAACATTGTTACCCATGGATCTGCTGGTATCATTGTTGAGGGGGCCTCAGGATCCAGGCAATGTCAATCAGTTGCTGAAGACAGGGCAATGAGGACCAGCAGGTCCTCTCTAGATACGTCCAGTCATCAGGAAAGGGGAGAACTCAAGGGAGGGGCTGACTTCTCTAGAGGGTAATTCACTCTCCAGTGACCCCACTGTGTGCAGTGCAGACACGACTTTGTAGGAGGCCTGGGATCAGGGCAGGCTCTTGCCTCGGGGCCTTGAATGGCACAGTGGAAACAGTTGCCAGGTGGGTGTGGGGTGGAGCTTTTTGCAGGCTTATCAGCAGTAGGTCGACCTAGTAAGGTCAGAATCTGATATTTGACTTAAGCCTATGTGGGGAAGTTGGGGTTCCTATGGCCAGGATCCTCACTGAACTTAAACCACCTGATGATGTAACTGGCTTGTCGCTAGGCTACCACTTCCACACCTTTAGGCAATAAGCTATTATTGTGCTATATATAGAGAGCTCCGCCCAGTGCTCTGGGCGGAGGCAGAGACGCTAGTGCTTCACAACCACCAGGAGAACAAACTGCGTAATAAACCCTTTAGCCCCAAAGACTGTTTTGCTCTCAATTACAATGGTCACATTGAATCCATAGTGAACTTGCCCTGGGCTCAAACTCATTGGCAAGACAGTGGGGTTTCTCTCAGTGTTTTTTGTTTGTTTGTTTGTTTGTTTGTTTTATTATTATTTTTATTTTATTTATTTTTTATAATCATTTTTTATTACTTTTATTTTGGTACCATTAATCTACAATTACAGAAAGAATATTATGTTTACTAGGTTCCCCCTTCACCAAGTCCCCCAGACAAACCCCTTCACAGTCACTGTCCATCTGCATAGTAAGATGCTGTAAAGTCACTACTTGTCTTCTCTGTGTTGCACAGCCCTCCCCGTGCCCCCCACGCACTATACATGCTAATCGTAATGCCCCCTTTCTTTTCCCAGCCCTTATCCCTCCCTTCCCACCCATCATCCCCATTCCCTTTCCCTTTGGTAACTATTAGTCCATTCTTGGGTTCTGTGAATCTGCTGCTGTTTTGTTCCTTCAGTTTTCCTTTCTTCTTATACTCCACATATGAGTGAAATCATTTGGTACTTGTCTTTCTCTGCCTGGCTTATTTCACTGAGCATAATACCCTCTAGCTCCATCCATGTTGTTGTGAATGGTAGGATTTGTTTTTATCTTATGGCTGAGTAGTATTCCATTGTGTATATGTACCACATCTTCTTTATCCATTCATCTACTGATGGACATTTAGGTTGCTTCCATATCTTGGCTATTGCAAATAGTGCAGTGATAAACAGGGGGGTGCATCTGTCTTTTTCAAAGTGGAGTGCTGCATTCTTAGGGTAAATTCCTAGAAGTAGATTTCTGGGTCAAATGATATTTCAATTTTGAGCATTCTGAGCAACCTCCATACTGCTTTCCATAATGGCTGAACTACTTAACATTCCCACCAACAGTGTAGGAGGGTTCCCCTTTGTCAACACCCTTACCAACATTTGTTGTTGTTTGTCTTTTGGATGATGGCAATCCTTACTGATGTGAGGTGATATCTGATTGTGGTTTTAATTTGCAATTCTCTGATGACAAGCAATGTGGAGCATCTTTTCATGTGTCTTCTGGCCATCTGAGAACTGTCTATTCAGCTCATCTGCACGTTTTTAATTGGATTATTTGCTTTTTGTTTGTTGAGGTGTGTGAGCTCTTTATGTGTTTTGGATGTCAATCCTTTATCAGATCTGTCATTTATGAATATATTCTCCCATACTGTAGGATACCTTTTTGTTCTATTGATGTTGTCCTTTGCTGTACAGAACTTTTTAGCTTGATAGAGTCCCACTTGTTCAATATTGCCTTTGTTTCCCTTGCCCGGGGAGATATGTTCATGAAGAAGTCACTCATGGTTATGTCCATGAGATTTTTGCCTATGTTTTTCTAAGAGTTTTATGGTTTCATGACTTACATTCAGGTCTTTGATCCATTTGGAGTTTACTTTTGTGTATGGGGCTGGACAGTGATCCAGTTTCATTCTCTTACATGTAGCTGTCCAGTTTTGCCAGCACCATCTGTTGAAGAGACTGTCCTTTCCCCATTGTATGTCCATGGCTCCTTTATCGTATATTAATTGACCATATATGTTTGAGTTAATGTCTGGATTCTCTAGTCTGTTCCATTGGTCTGTGGCTCTGTTCTTGTGCCAGTACCAATTGTCTTGATTACTATGGCTTTGTAGTAGAGCTTGAAGTTGGGGAGCAAGATCCCCCCACTTTATTCTTCCTTCTCAGGATTGCTTTGGCTATTTGGGGACTTTGGTGGTTCCATATAAATTTTTGAACTATTTGTTCCAGTTCATTGAAGAAAGCTGTTGGTAATTTGATAGGGATTGCATCGAATCTGTAAATTGCTTTGGGCAGAATGGCCATTTTGACGATATAGATTCTTCCCAGCCAGAAGCATGGGATGAGTTTCCATTTGCTAGGGACTTCTTTAATTTCTCTTAAGAGTGTCTTGTAGTTTTCATGGTATAGGTCTTTCACTACTTTGGTTAGGTTTATTCCTAACCATTATTATGTCCCTCCTTCTGCTGACCTTAGGCCTCATTTGTTCTTCTTTTTCCAATTTCGATAATTGTGACATTAGACTATTCATTTGGGATTGTTCTTCCTTCTTTAAATATGCCTGAATTGCTTTGTACTTTCCTCTTAAGACTGCTTTTGCTGCGTCCCACAGAAGTTGGGGCTTTGTGTTGTTGTTGTCATTTGTTTCCATATATTGCTGGATCTCCATTTTAATTTGGTCATTGATCCATTGATTATTTAGGAGCATATTGTTAAGCCTCCATGTGTTTGGGAGCCTTTTTGCTTTCTTGGTACAATTTATTTTTACTTTTGTACCTTTGTGGTCTGAAAAGTGAGTTGGTTGGATTTCAATCTTTTGGAATTTACTGAGGCTCTTTTTGTGGCCTAGTATGTGGTCTATTCTGGAGAATGTTCCATGTGCACTTGACAAGAATGTGTATCTTGCTGCTTTTGGATGTAGAGTTCTGTAGATGTCTATTAGGTCCATCTGTTCTAGTGTGTTGTCCAGTGCTTATGTGTCCTTACTTATTTTCTGTCTGATGGATCTGTCCTTTGGAGTGAGTGGTGTTTTAAAGTCTCCCAAAATGAATGGATTGCTTCCTATTTCCTCCTTTAATTCTGTTAGTATTTTTTCACATATATTGGTGCTCCTGTATTGGGTACATATATGTTTATAATGGTTATATCCTCTTGTTGTACTGAGCCCTTTATCATTATGTAATGTCCTGCTTTATCTCTTGTTACTTTCTTTACTTTGAAGTCTGTTTTGTCTGATACTAGTATTGCAAAACCTGCTTTTTTCTCTCTGTTATTTGCATGAAATATCTTTTTCCGTCCCTTGACTTTTAATCTGTGCATGTCTTTGGGTTTGAAGTGAGTCTTGTAAGCAGCATATAGATGGGTCTTGCTTTTTTATCCATTCTATTGCTCTGTGTCTTTTGATTGGTGTATTCAGTCCATTTATATTTAGGGTGATTATTGAAAGATATGTACTTATTGCCATTGCAGGCTTTAGATTTGTGGTTACCAAAGTTTCAAGGTCAGTTTGTTTACTACCTTACCGTCTGACTTAACTTGCTTGCTTATTGAGCTGTTATAAACACAGTCTGATGATTATTTCTTTCCCTTCTTTTTCCTCCTCCTCCATTCTTCATATGTTGGGTGTTTTGTTCTGTGCTTTTTTTAGGAGTGCTCCCATCTAGAGCAGTTCCTTTAAGATACCCTGTAGAGTTGGTTTGTGGGAGGCAAATTCCCTCAACTTTTGTTTATCTGGGAATTGTTTAATCCCTCTTTCATATTTAAATGATAATCTTGCTGGATACAGTATCCTTGGTTCAACGCCCTTCTTTTTCATTGAATTAAATATATCATGCCATTCTCTTCTGGCCTGTAGGGTTTCTGTTGAGAAGTCTGATGATAGCCTGATGGGTTTTCCTTTGTAGGTGACCTTTTTACTCTCTCTGGCTGCCTTTAATACTCTGTCATTGTCCTTGATCTTTGCCATTTTAATTATTATGTGTCTTGGTGTTGTCCTCTTAGGGTCCCATCTCTCAGGAGTTCTGTGTGCCTCTGTAGTCTGAGCTACTATTTCCTCCCCCAGTTTGGGGAATTTCTCAGCAATTATTTCTTCAAAAACACTTTCTATCCCTTTTTCTCTCTCTTCTTCCTCTGGTACCCCTATAATATGGATATTGTTCCTTTTGGATAGATCACACAGTTCTCTTAATATTGTTTCATTCCTGGAGATCCTTTTATCTCTCTTTTTGTCAGCTTCTATGCATTCCTGTTCTCTGGTTTCTATTCCATCAATGGCCTCTTGCATCTTATCCTTTCTGCTTATAAATCCTTCCAGAGTTTGTTTCACTTCTGTAATCTCCCTCCGGATGTCTGTAATCTACCTCCGGACTTCATCCCTTAGCTCTTGCATATTTGTCTGCAGTTCTGTCAGCATATTTGTGATTTTTATTTTGCATTCTTTTTCAGGAAGACTGGTTAGGTCTGCCTCTGCAGATCCTTTGAACTATCTTGGACTGTACTAAATTTTTTTGCCTTTTCATGGTGATAGCAGTGGCTGTAGGCAGGTTTTGGGTGTGTCAGCTGGGAGAAGAAAGTCCTTTCCTGATTTCTAGATGCCTTGCCCTTCTCCGCTGCCTGTGATGGTTACCCACACTCCTGGAGCAGCCACTGGTTTAGTCCCCTAAGCTGCTGTGGGCAGGGTCTCTGTCAGAGCTGCACAGAGCCCTGTGGGGAGTGGCAGGCATGCCGGGTGTGCTCCTCCATGCTAGCAGCACCCCTGCCGGGCAGCTGTGTAGCAGCAGCAGCCTTTGGGGCTGGCCCAGGCAGCAGTGCATTGGGCTGGGATTCTGGTCTGCTGCTGGGAGCGCGCCTGCTCCCTCTGGCTCTGCTGCAGGTGCGTGCAGGCCTCTACCGGGCTCCTCTGGCTTCACTGCCACCAGTTCATGTGAGCCATGCCCTGGTTGTTTGTTTGCACCACTGCGGGCTTGCACAAGCCTCCCTTGGTCCCCTCTGGTAATGCTGGCACACGAATCTGCTCCCGGTCCCTTCTGGCCCTGCCATCCCCAGCACGTGCTGCCATGCTCCCGCTACTGGGCCAGTGTGTCAGGGTCTGCACCAGTTGGAGGAATGACTGTCATGCTACTTAGTGCTGTGAGGGGCTTCAAAGCTGCACTGCCTCCCCAGGGTTTAGGGCACCTAAGTTTCCCCGGATTCCCAGCTGCTGGCTATTGGTGCAGTGACAACTTCATCCAGCTATGGGGTCCCTGTCTCTTTAAGATTTGCAGAAAGCACTTGCTTTTCTTTTGTCTCATGGGCGCTGGTTGCGGGGACCTGCCCACAGGTTTTGCTTTTCCATTTCTCTAATGTCCAGCACCCCATTCACCTTGTGTCTGCATTCTGGGTGCGGATTTCTAGAGCTGGTTGTTTAGCAGTCCTGGTCTTTCACTCCCTCCCTGTTCCAACTCCTTTCTTCCCACCGGGTTTTGGGGCAGGGAGCATTTGGGTCCCACCTGTCCGTGGCTTGTATCTTACCCCCTTCATGTGATGTTGAGTTCTCACAGATGTAGATGTATCCTAGCTGTTGTACTGCATCCACTGGTGGCTCATTTTGGAATAGTTGTATTTATTGTATTTTCATAAATATATATGTTTTGGGGAAGAGATTTCCTCTGAACTACTCACACCGCCATCTCCCCGTGATCTCTCCCAGTGTTTTTGAGGGGGATTTGACCACTCTGTGAGGTCGAGAAAAGGTGGCTGTGGTAGGGAAATGGACTGCTGCTACATCTCTCTGTGATTGCCTTCCCAACCAGAGTCCATGGGCTCCCAGAGCCGGATGAGATTGTCCTGCACACTGGAAGGAAGCGTCCCCCCCGGGTCAGAGGGCAGGACATTCCCTTTTCTATGGTGGTCTTAAATGGAGAGCAGAGAAGAATGGAAAGGATAAAAGGGAAAATGGAAAGGGGACAACAGATGAACTTTCTCTAGGTGCCAAGCAAAAGCCAAGGAGGCCAAAATCTTACCCTCCTGGTAATGGTGATGGATCAGTGGCCTGTAGTGGATGTGCAGACTGAGGTCTGGCAGATCAGTCCCCAGACCAGAGTTTGTGAGTTAGGTGTTGTATGGGGAGGGAAGGGAAATGGAGTGAGACAAGGAGGCTCTCAGGATCTAGGAATCAGCCCAGGACTTGCTACCACTGCGCACTGCTTCCCAGGCTGCAAAAGATTTCCTGATCTTGGCTCCTGCCCCCAGGTTTGGGCACCAGATTGAACGAGAAGAAGGGACATGAATTCCACAGTCCAAGCAGGTTTATTGCTATGCCTGAGAGGAACCTCTCTGTTCTGGTGAGCAGAACAAAGAAGGCATTTCTTAAAGTCTAGGAGGCATTTTATGGCCAGATTTTTTGGCAGGCTTTTGAGGTGATGGATCAGGAAATAGGTGGGCTTGTGGCTTTCTGGTGTATCCTCCAGAAAATGCTTATAGCCTAAGTGAGATGAAATCTAGGTCTCTGAGATGGCAGGTGGGCTTATTCAAAAAGGCAGTACTCCTGTCTGGTCTCTATCACACATAATGCCATTCAGCATAGATTTCAATTGCAAAATGGAGATATTTATATAAATATTTTTTCATATATGTATGTTGGGGGTTGTTTGTATGTATACATATATATATTCGTTATTTTTTTTAAATAAGAGAAGATTGGTGGGCAGTATAAATTTTTAAGTAGACAAAAAGGGGCCAGGAAATAATTATTTAATTTTTAAAATATGTTTATATGTTCATATATTTAGGAACATAGTAATATTTATGGCATATCTTAGAAAATTTGTAATTAAAAATTAAAAACCTATTCCAATTAAATATTTCACCAAGTAATCAGATAATAAGATTCTATTCTCCTAGTACACATGTCCTGTATAATCTCCTACGTGTGCATGAGACTTTTGAATATGTTTTGACCTTGTATTTTAAAGGGATTTTAAGGATATGAGTAAGGGACAGTCAGTTGGCTGTTAGTTAATCAAAGGGTTATTATCCTCAGTGTGCCTGACCTAATTGGTTGATCCCTTTAAAGAAGTCAGATATTTAATTTGAAATAGGAGAAATGCTCTTGCTGCCTCTGCAAAAGAAAAATACTTGGTTGTAGAGTCACATGGCAGGGAATGAGAGGCAATCTAGGAGCTAAAACTGAGTCAGTTTGTAGCCAGGAAGGAAGAAGGGATTTCAGTTCTATAACCAGAAATGATTTTCTGTCAATAACTGGTAAACTTGAGAGAGCTATGAGCCTGTCTTGCCAATGGGTTTCAGCCCTGGGTAAGTTTACTATGGATTCAATGTGACCAAAGAAATGACAGTAGAATGTTCTTGGGGTAAAAGTGTTATACACCAACTTTGTTTCCACAGTGGTAGGTCAATCACAAGAATTCCATCCACTCAGAGTGAGTCTGCAGGCAGCAAGCCAGTCTCTGCCTCTGGGCCCCACAGCCATCCTCTGGCTCTGTCCTCAGTGCTGCCACCACTCCACTCTTGCCTCTGCTCTACTGCAGCCCTGCAGCCATGCCACTGTTTTGCACAGAGCACTGGGCAGGGTTCTTTATATAGAGTCAGTAATGACGTATTGCCCACATATGTGTAGTGAGCAAGCCAACCAGGGCCAGGTGAGAATCCTGGCCATAGGAGTCTTCACTTTATCCACAGAGCCTTAGATGAGATCTCTACCCCAGTCTGTTTTATTCCGTCCTTATGAGACACTAACTACGGAAGCTAGCTATGTTGTGCCAGATCCTAACACAAAGCAGCTATGAGATTATACGTGAATGCTGCATTAATCTGCCACATTTATAATTTATTATTTAGGATTAGAAAACTCAAACAGTTATACTAGACAGAAGCCAAAGATAGTCAAATCTCCCTGAAGTACACACCCTGTAAGACTTCCTCTCTTTGGATGTAACTAGGACCTGTGAATAGATGGAAATCACTCAGGTGGAAAGTTAGGAAGAGTGAAAGGAGTTCTCAGATGACACTGATTTTAATTAGTTATGTTTGAATTATACAAAGGAGGATTATATTAGGTGGTCTTAATCAATAGAAGCTAATCAATAGAAGCCCTTAAAACAGGGACTTGTCCTTTATGAGAAAAGATTCCCACCGGCTTGAAGAAGTAAACTATCATGTTGTGAAAGAGCCTGTGAGGAGCCATGTGGCTTCAGCTAATAGTTGTCACTTAGCTTAGATGTTGAGAGAAGCCCCCAGCTGAAAGTCAGCAAGAAAGAAGAGCTTAGAGTTCTACAGGTGCAAAGAACAACAACTGCATGAACTTGGAAGAGGATCCTTGAGCTCCACAAGGGAAAAGAGGGTAGCAAAAATGTTGACTGCAGCCTCTGAGACCCTGAGGAGACTCAGTTAGGCTGTGCCCAAGGCGCTCAATTTGTGGCCAGTTGTTTCACAGAAATTGAAAATAATGTGTCTAATGGGATTAAAAAGAAGATAAATGAGAGAAATTTTTAAATCTGGTTATTTGAATTAAGGAATTCAGTATTTTTATCCACACAATTAAATTATCCAGCTATAATGTCCATTCAGCTTTCAACTTTATTCAAGTATCAAACACAGATTTATAATAATTATTAAATGGAGGAAAATCATTTGTCTTTTAAACTAATGTGAACATGACTAGTCTTTTCTACATACAGTAGTCCCAAATAATACTTACCTGAATAATTTTTGTTCCTCACTTCAAATATCTTTTTGGATGAAGATGTTAACCATAGCCTGCATGATTCTGAATTTCAATATTTAATTCTGCTTACTTTTTCCCTTGTCTTTGTCCCTGTTCTATTTTTTTCTAAATAGTCTGTGAGTATAATTTTGCCAGCTGTAGTGAAATAGTTGTATTTTATTTACAGATTTGAGACATATCTGTACATCAATGTTTAAGTTATTCAGCAGTGAAATTAATACTCTATTCACAGTATCAACACTTTTCCAGACTGCCTTTAAAATGGGCATGGCTCAGATATGGCTAAAGCTGAAAGCTTCAAATCTGGCAGGATTTTGACTCATTCTGAAGAAAATAATTCAAACTCAGTAATAATGCATGTGCAAGCATTTCATATCAAACATAATTATCTTAGACATATGCATTTTGCTTATTCTAAAAAGAAATAGTCTAAACTAGTAAAGCTAAATTTCTATCTTTAATTGTACTTATATATAATGGGCCAACTGGAATAGTCAATTCACAGATACATATTTATGTATGTAATAGTTGAGAATACACAAAAAGCATATCTATTAATAAACACAGGTACATATCTATTTATGTAATTATGTTCCTTGTAAACTTTTGTTAGTTTCAGTATTCATTATGATTTACAAATATATCATTCCTTCTCTATTATTCCTGTTATATTTAATAGTCATGTAGTTTTTAATCCCATTTATTCTTTCATATTTATATCTATGTGTAAATATCTCCTTATATGTATCAGTACAGAATAATGGAGTTTTATTTCATTTAAAGAGGTAATACAATGCATTTCTATCATACATAACAAATGCACAAATAGAGCTAATTATTTCACTAGAGTTCTTTAGAGATGTTGGCTATCTCAGTCTTAGCTCCAACCCAGAATTATGTATTTTATTTAGTGATCATGTCTTTTTATTCTCTTGTAATATATATAGCAGTGACTTACATTATTTATGTGCTTCTTAATCTTGATACTTTAGAAGAGTACAGGCCAGTTACTTTAAAGAATGCCTCTCAAGTTGGAATGCACAGTGATTAGATCCAGGTGACAAAATTTGCAGGAATATCCATAAATTTATTTGCCCTATTAGGAAGTTTGTTATCTTGACTTGTTCCTAAAATAGTGATATTAATTTTCATGACATGTTAAGGTAGTGGCCACCAGTTTTCTGCACTGGAAACTTACTGTTTCCATATTTAAAACTAGTAAATAATCTGTCAGGAGATACTCTATGTCCATGTAATTCTTTGTCAGTCTTCAAACTTTAATTTCTTAGTTTTAACATTCATTACAATTTTGAAGTACATTATTTATTTTCTATTTATTTTCACTTTGCTTCTATCTCATTTACTTATTCTTTCATTTGATCAATATATATACATGTATATGCATACATATATATAAACAGAATACAGAATGGCATGGTTGGTTTGTAACCTTGTGAGATTTCCAGGTGAAATATGAAAATGGTCCCCATAAACAGAAATGGAAGGAGAGGTCAGAGAAAGAGGCAGATCACTCACGATTGGTAGATGACAGGTGCAGTTTATAAGTATTATTATTAATTTTCTTATCCAAAGTGTCACAGATTTGCCATTGAAAGCCCTTCCTGGTGGACCTTCATGTCCTTTTTACATGTCCCCATGATTTTGGGAGCCTTCCTTGCTTTCCATTTGAATACAATGTTTCAGGTTCATCTTGAAATTTCCTTATCCCGGCTCTGACACTAGCCCTATGTTACCCAGGAGCCACTGTTTCTTTAAGTGAAAAATATTATTTAGAAATCAATATTTGGGAACTAGCTTTGCTCACTGACAGTGGGATTTACGGTACTACACACTTTCATCAGATAAAGCTAAAATTTTATGTACTTCAAAAATTTTTTACTACCGATTGGTAAAGCTATCTTTCTATTGAGAAAAGGAAAATCACGACTCATACTAATTCCTCCAATCCTACCAGGTACATGCTAGGGTTTCTTCTTTCCACATTTATAATTCCATTTCCCAACAGGAAAAACTTGCAACCATGATGATTGTTATATTTATTTATTTGTTGAAGTCTTCAATGCAAGCCTCAGAATTATTCACCACATGATAGCAAAAAACAAAAACAAAAATTACCACCTAAACTTCAATATTTGTTCAGTTTTTTCCCCATTTTGGAGTAAATTTATACACAGTGAAATATACAAATATTAACCTTACAAATATGAACATTTACGCTCATGTAACCACACCTATATATAAATACAAAATGTTGCCATATCTCCACAAAATTACTTTATACCCCTTTCAGTTAATATTTTATTGGGAGAATTAGACATTGATATATTTGTGTACAGTCCAGGTTATGCCAGAAAAGAGCACTGGAAAAACATTGGTTAAAACATAATCGACTAGAAAACATGCATTGGTAGCTAAAGGCAATGTATTCCTCCAGAGAGATTTACAAATACTTCTCCATGTGGTTTTCATATATTACTAGGTAGTAAAAATCTGTAGACCATCCTCTTCCCCTCCTGGAAAAGATTTGTTTATATTCCAGAATAAAAATATTTTCTCCATATATCTATGTCTTCCTGTCTCTCAGTCTTCCCCCCATTGTTCCCCATCCCCTCTCTCCCTCTTTCTCTCAGAATGAGGTGAATCAATGGCCAGTAACCCTGTGTGAGCTCCATAGTTTATGATCTGGAGATTCTTCCCTCCTCTGGTGTAAACTCAGTGGGTGAGCAAGTGTGAGCACTTGGCTCTCACCATGTCACCCTGTGTTGACTGAGGCATGGGTAGCCAAGACCAAAAGCTTTGTTAATAATATTATTCTCTGATTCTGAAATCTTTTGTATATATTAAATATTTATTTGTTGAAGTCTTCAATGCAAGCCTCTGAAGCTATACAGCCCAGAAGTAACAAGTGGCTTATTGCTTACGTTTTTTTTTTTTTGTACCAGAGATGAATTTTGTCAGATATAGTATTTCATACATATGAAATCATACAGCATGTATTCTTTTTCAGCCAGGCTTCTTTCTTTCAGCATAATGCCTGTGACATTCATCTATGTTTCTAACAGTTGATGGTTCCTTTCTGTTGATAAATAATATTCCATTATAAGAATATGCCACAGTTTGATTATCTATTCTCCTATTGATGGGTTATCAGGCTTATTTGTAGTTTTGGTTATTATGAATACAGCATGCTATACTCTTATAGATTCTTATGAAAATATTCTTTTAAAAGACTTTTGATTTATATTGGTTAAGTACATTAGACAGGAATTGATGGCTCCAAGAGTAGGCATATGTTTAATTTTATAAGCATATACCAATCTGTTTTCAAAAGTGTTAGCACCATTTTATATTCTCACTAGCATTAAATGAGAGTTTCACTTGCTCCTCAATTTTTCCATAATTTGATTGCAGTTTTCTTAATCTTACTGTTGTATGGGTTTGTAGATATGTCTTGTGATTCTAAAATATATTTCTCTGATAGGTAATATTTCCATGCACTTTTTATTGTGCTTGCTGGTCATTTGTTTTCCTTCTTTTTGTTGAACTGTTGTGCCAATTTAAAAATCTTTTATTCTTGACTTATAGGTGCTTATTTTAATTCTGAGTAAGAGTCCTTTGTTAAATATGTTTTGCAACTATATTCTTTCAGTCTGTGACCTGTCTGTGCATTTTCTTAATTCTTTCTTTTGATAAGCATAAATTTTCAATTTTGGTGAAATCTAATTTATCATTATTTATGGTTGCCGCTTTCTGTGTCCTGCCTAAGAAATCTTTGCTAAACCTTAAGCCTCAACACTATTATTATATGCTTTCTTTTAAAAGTTTCAGTGTTCACTATAATTAATATTAAAAATAAGAAATCAAGAATATCATAAATATTAAATCACGTTTCTGAGTACCTGAAGGGTCACATAAGAAATCACCAGCAAAATGAAAACATGCTTTGACCTAAATGATGTTGAAAAGAATATATGTAAATTTCTGAAGATCTGGTAAAAAAAATGTTAAGGTGAAAATTAACAGCTATAAATGTTTATGTAATAGTGGTTTAGAAAACTAGACAGAGTAAATTAAACCAAAGTAAGTTAGTAAAAGAAAGAAAATGAAAAAAGTTATAGTAGAAATGATAAAATATGAAACACTCAATAGAGGAAATTAACAACAAAAAACAACTGGATAAAAACAGGATGGATTTTAATTAACTAAATAAATTAAATGAATCCAATTAATTTGATTAATAATATACAGATGTTTTGCAAAACAAATGAAGGTAAAAGAGAAACTGAAATTGTCAATGTCAAGTATGAAAGATGAATGTCATTAGAAATTCAACATATATTATTAACGTCAAGATAAAAATTAATGTAATAGATTTGAAAAAAGAAAAATGGACAAATACATTGGGAGATACAAATGAGAAAAACACACAGAAAATAAAAAATTAAAATAGTCATATATTAAGTAGACAGATAAATTGGCAGTCAAAGGCATCACCCCAAAACAAACTTCAGACCCAGGTAGCTCAGCTTGTACATTCTGTCATAAACAAGTACTATTATTACACATGCTCTTTTTAAAAAAAGGAGCAGGAAACAGTCCCCAACATGCTTTTAAGGCCAAGAAATGCCTGAGAAATACAGTTACTAGAATTTTCTTAAAGATGCTAAAATCTTTAATACCAGAAATATATAATAAATAATAATATATCCTGGCCTCTTGGAGATTATTCCAAAAATACAAGGTTAGTGTGACATCCGAAAAGGAAATTTAATTCACCACATTAATAGAATAAAGAGCTGGAATAACATTTGAAAAAATCTAACTCATCCATGTTATAAAACTCTCAATGAACTAGGACTAGAAGAGGATGCCATTATTTGAAGAATGACATCTACAAAAACTTACAGCAAATATTATAGTTAGTGAAGAGATACTGAAGTTTTTTCCCTACTAGTAAGAACTATTAGTGAATATTCATTGAATATTATATTGGAGGTACAAGTCAGTGTAGTAACATAAGGCCAAAACACAAGAAAATAAAGTAAGATAAAACAAGGAGAATCAAACTGAAATGAAATAAAGAAGCAAGCATACTTTTTTCAAGGAAAAAAGTAAAACATTTTTCATCTTGAGGTATAATAGATAAATAAAATTGTAACATATTTAAAGTGTTCAATGTGATGATTTCACACATGTATACATTGTGAAAAGACTCCCTTCACAGAGTTAATTAACACCTCCACCACTTCTCATATTTTTCTTCCTGTGAGAACATTTCAGTTCTACTCTATCAGCAAATTTCAATTATACAGTAGTGTGGACAACTATAATCACAGTATAATATATTATACCTTCAGACCTTATTCATCTTACACTTGAAAGTTTACACCCTTTTATGAACCTGTCCCTACTTTCCCATCCCCCACTCTGTGGCAACTACTTTTCTACTCTGTTTCTATGCAATCAACTTTTTTTTGATTCAGCATATAAGTGATACCATACTGTATTTGTATTTGGTTTCTTAAAGTCAGCATAATACCCTCAAGGTTCACCCATGATGTGGAAAATGATGGAATTTCCTTCTTTTTATGGCATTGTATACCTATATATCCATATATTTACATCTAAATGCCAGTGTATTTGTCAGTAGCTGATGGGAAATAGAGATACAGACTAGATGGTATAAATACATCACATTTTCTTTGTCCATTCTTCTGTCAGTGGACATGTGGACATTTAAACTGTTCCTATGTCTTGGCTCTTGAGAATAGTGTGGGAGTGTAGACACTGAAATAATAATTTCATTTCCTTTGGACATATATCCAGAAGTAGAATTGCTGGATCATATGGAGTTTTATTTTTAATGCTTTGACAAACTGCCAAAATGTTTTTTATAGTGGCTTTACCAATTTGCATTCCTACCAGCCATGTACAAGTGTTCCCTTCTCTCCACATCCTCACCAGCATTTCTTATCTCTTGTATTTTTCATAATAGTAAACCTAATAAGTACTATTTCATTACAGCTTTGATTTGCATTTCCCTGATGATTAGTGATGTCAAACACCTGTGCACATACTGTTGGCCATTTATATATCTCTTTTGGAAAGATGTCTATTCAGGTTTTTTTTTTGTCCATTTATTAATTGGGTTATTTTTTTGTGCTGTAGATTGTATGAATTTCTTGTGTATTTTGGACTCTAAACCTTTATAAAATATGTGGTTTGCAAATATATTCTCCCATTCTGTAGGTTGCCTTTTCATTCAGTTAACGATTTCCTTTGCCAAGCAGAAACTTTTTAATTCAATGTAGTCCCACTTGTTGCTTTTTCTTTTGTTGCCTTTGCTTTTGCTGTGAAATAAAAAAAATATTGCCAAGACCAGTGTTAAGTAATTTACCCTCATCTAGAAGATTTATGGTTTTAGGCATTACATCCAAACCTTTCATTCATTTTCAGTTGATTTTTTGTATGTTCTTTACTTTTGGCTATCCATTTTTCCCACCTCCATTTACTGAAGATGCTATCGTTTCCTCACTGTAAGTCTTGGCTTTTCATAAATTAACTGACCATATAGGGATGGGTCTGTTTCTGGGCTCTTTTTATGATATCATACTATTTTGATGACTGCAGCTTTGTAATAATGTTTGAAATCAAAACATGGTACTTCTCAATTTGTTCTTCTTTCTTAAGATTGCTTTGGTTATTTGGTGTCTTCTGTGGTTCCATATAAAATTAATTCTTCATAAAATATATGATTGCATATTTAGAAAATCCTGAAGAAACTACAAAATATTTCTACTAGAATGAATAGATTAATTTGGTACTAACATAGGATAAAGATCAATTTAGAGGAATCAACTATCTTTTTTATAATAGCAAGAAACAATTGAAAAATGAAATTTTAAAAATATTACCTTTTTGATAACATCCAAATTTTATATACAGTTTTATATATAGACACACAGACACACATGCATACATATATTGACTAGAAAATGTTCTATATCTTGATTGTTGTGTTGGTTACACATTTGTATGTACTTGTTAAAATTCTAAATTTTATACTTGAACTTTGTGCATTTCTCTAGATGTTTTACTTAATCAAATATACATATATGTATTTATGTGTGTGTGTGTGTGTATATATATATATAATACTGACACAGCCTGCAACATGCATCATTCAGGATTGGTTTAGCTATTTTTATCTGTATCCACCATCTTAGTACAATTTGAAATTTTACAAAAATCCCAATGTTTATTCTATTCAAAATACTTAGTCCAGAAAATTTGTCCATATTATATCTACTTAAATCACTTTTAATTGTAAGTAGAAAAATCACCTATGTATCTTTATAATGTGCATATTAGAAAAAATATTCATTGCCTAAATTATCTCTTCACAATAATTTTTCAGTGACATTGCCTGACTTTTCAACATTCTGTGTATTTTTGCGACTTAGAAGATAAATGTCTTTTTGATTAGTCTACACCTAAGGAAATGGGATATTATTTTTCAATCAGGTTATTGTTAGATTTTTTTTTTTTTAGTAAGTATCTCTGGTATGCCTGAACTCTTCATATTCATAGAAACCATAGGCTTTTTAAATTAAATTCTACTATATTGGTTATCATTTTGAGATTTTTCTCCAAAATTAAAGACATCTTCAAATTCTAAGTAATATTTTTTTCTACAGTTTGAAGTCATGCTAGCTTGGATCCAGAATATATCCTACTGTAGAAAGTCTGTCATTTCAGTGGAGCGTGTTCTCTTCTCTTCCTTGAGATGATACAGGAACTCCAGAGTATATCCAGTACTAAATTTGGGGTAAGGCTTATGGACTTCATGTCATGTTCATAGTTAAGATGATTATTTTTCAATCCTATGTGTCCCTTAAAAAAAATGTTGGTTAATAAATGCTTTATGTCACTTTGAACACCTTCTGAAGTTTGGGCAATTTAACTAATTGAAACTATTTCTTGGTCACATAAATCCTGATATGAGTCAGGCTGTTCTTCTCCAATTTGTAATTGCATCATGTTGAATATTTGGTCTCAGATCTCAGAGCCAGACAAGGAAAGAAAACAATATAGGTTTTTAACTGCCTCCGATTTGGTGCAGATGCTTAATTGTTTTTTGAGATAAGCTGAGTATTTTTTGATATGTTGTATTTTTCTCATATTGCTAAATGTGCTTTGCTAATAATTTGGATTTTGCATCTATGTTCATTAGTGAGATTACCCTAAATCCTTCATTCTCATATTATCTTTGTCCAGATTTCACTATTATAACACCTTCCTATAATATGATCAGATTGGGTATATTTCCTTATTTTCTGTGCTCTATAATAGTTTGTGTAAAATTAAAAATATCTTTTCCTGAATATTTTGTAGAATTCAATAGTAAAGGTATGTGGAACTGGTATTTTATTTTATTGATGGAAAAATTGTTAGAACTAATGAAACTTGTTTCATTAGTTATAAGTAAATCTGTCTGAGTTGGGTGAATTCAGGCAAGATTTTCCAGAGCTTGATCTCTTAAAAATATTTTACTTCTATCAGAAACTTCAGGACATTATATTTATTTATTGGTTTATGATTCCCTCAACCACTAACTTCAATTAAAATATAATTCTATTTTAATGTGCTTAGAACATTTACTAAAACTTTGTTTTATTTATCTAGTAGCCAAAATATAGGCATAATTCACCATTCAGAGGTCTTCCTGTGTTTTGTCTTTGGAGACGTGTGGGTATGCATATTTAATATAGTCTATTTTTTCTCTAAAACACAGAACCAAGCCTATAGTTACTATTCTCTTGCTCTTAGTAGTGTTGCTTATGGTTAGTTAAGAATCTTCCCATGAAATTCATCAAAGGCTGTGGAGAGAATTACAGCTTGTGCTACCAATTAATCTTCCTTTTTATAAAGCTCTTATTGATATTCCTATATTTACTTGAAAGCCAAAAACTAT
This sequence comes from Manis javanica, assembly GCF_040802235.1. NCBI lineage: Eukaryota > Metazoa > Chordata > Mammalia > Pholidota > Manidae > Manis > Manis javanica. Next base: position 26,235,083 of record NC_133169.1, read on the forward strand.
TCATCTTTCCTTTTTTCTATCCAGATTTCTAGATTACTTTAAATTTAAATCTTGGGAGTTTTAGAAAATATGATCTTCAGTTTCCTAAAAAGGAACCCCATGTTATTTTATCAGTGCACTATTAGACTCAGCTATTAATTTTTTAGAATTTCATATTAATGTTTATAATTGAAATTTTCCTATATTATTATTTTCTTGTACTGTTTTAATCTATTTAATAATCATGGTTATAGAATGAGTTGAGCAAGTTTCTACATGTTATGTTTCTCACTTATCTCTTAAGGTAAAATATATTTCTGACCCTTGGAATTTTACTGACCTTTTGGATCTAGAACATTTTTGTGTATTTACATATATTTCAAATTTAATAACTTGTCTCTTTTTCTTGTTATCTTGAGGACTTCAGCAATTTAGATAACATATGCCTCAATGAAGAGTTGATATTGATGTTTTCACTTGGGGCCATTTGGGTGGTTAAATGTTTAAGGTAGTTGCCCCAGTGAGTAGAATATCCCTGAACCATAGTTAACAGTTAAATGGCCAAATTTGCTGTGTAAGAATAGAAATAGGTTTGCATAAGCATAGCCATCTTAAAGGCCTAGAAGCCATTTTTCTGAGTATGTGACTTAAAAAACAAAACAAAACAAACCTGGGCCTGGGTAAGGCCTTGAAAAACAAGTTAATCATGAGCACCGGGTGGTGGGCAGCTGTGACCCTTGGTCAGCTAACCTTGCTCAGTTAATCTTACATACCAAGCTTATCGTGCAGAACCTCCCTAACCATTGAGGAGTAGTCTTATCCTGCCCTTGCTTAACCCCAGGATGTATGTCTTGCAAGAATAATGTATAGTTGTGGAAAATTACTATGAGTTAAGTGCTTTGAAAATGCTATATAAACCCTTGGCTCTGAGTGCTCAGGGTCCTTGTTGAGACCCGCTGCGTCGGGCTGACTTGGACCCCAGCTAGCTGGCTGAATAAAGACTTTGCTTGAATTTACATCTCTATGCCTGTGTAGTTTGTTCTCTGGAGAAGCCTCGGAAGCCCGGACCCTAACAGCTGATCCTAACCTCATGAAAACTCTATTAACAAGTGCTATGTACCACTCCATTCCGAGGGCTTTTTTGCCTGATTATATTCAAGAAAGAGAATAAGTTAGAGGATGGGCAAACTGACAGATTTGCGGCTTTATCATGTGTTTTTTATGAATTTTGCAGCTGTTTGACATTACAGTTTTATGCCTCATCTGGTGCTGGGTCTATGCTGTTCCTCCTGGAAATTTTTTATTATAAGCTTAATTCAGAACTTCCTTCTTTCCCAGAGACATGTGACCTAGCTCTCTTTCATTCTCTCTATTGGTTTATCCTGATTTTTAGTATGTCTGTGTATATTCCATATCTACCTACATGACTTTAGTTTTAATATAAAGCATGTGAAAGTTAGTGGTAAATTTGCTTATAGGATTAATATTTTACTGAGACTGATCATTAAAATGTATAAATGAGAGAACTGATGGATCCCTAGATTACTAAATACACTTAATTTTAGTATGTATTTTGCTTTTATCAGTTCTCTGTAGTTCATCTATATTTCTTTGAGAATTTTAGTTGGAAACAGTATGGAAATCTGACAGGAATAAACTTTCACATAATTTTTCACTCTGGCAAGATCAGAAATGCCATGAAAAGTACACTGTCGCACAGGATACTTTCTACTTCAGCTGGTTTCTGAACTCAGGCAGACACACAGTCATATGCATACATACATAAAACTTACATCTCAAAAGCTGAATCATAAAAAAGGGGAGAATGTTTTACATTCAGTTATCCTCAAGGATTTATCCATATGTTCAAAAATTAATTGATCTAAGAGACAACAGTAAAAGACTAAGGTAAAAATATTTCTTTTCAATTATAGTGGGTCTAACAAAGTGAACTTACTGTATTTCATAACACATTTTAAATAACTAAGTTGTTTATTTTAAAAATATAAACAAAATCAAATTTTAGATAAAATGCAAGCTCAGTTTTTAAATATATATCTATTAAGATATTCCATTCACATGCTAATTTAGCTTTTGAAGAATTAAGATGCATACATAGATAACATAATAGTAATGTATTGTTTAACTACCTACCTCATTTCATTTTATTTTGCTCTAGGCACAATTAGTCTAGATAGCATAGTTCATATGTTTTATGGAGCATTGAACTGGTAGCATATGAGAGAATCATGACCATTATGGCTGCTGTTTCTGACAGAGTGGGAGGATAATAGGCCAATCTTCTCTCTTGATGACTCCTGCCTGACCAGAGAAGATGAGGTGGCTGAGGAATTGAATCATTTTAAAAGAGGCATTTGTGCAGAATGGAGAGTGAACTATCAATTGAGTTGTACTTGACAGAAAATGGCACTTTTTTGCTTTAGGCATCTTTGAAGAGTAAGAAGAAATGTACATTTAATAACTTCTTGATTTTACACAATGAACATAGAATTTTCCCCCACATATATCAGAATAAAAGGTGTCTTGGTGTCAGTGTTATTATCATAGATAACATCATAGAAAATAGAGGCTATAACTACATTTAAGCTAGTATCTTGGGATTGAATTTCCTTACATGAGGTAATATAATTGAAAAAACAGATGAATTTCCACAATACTGGATTACAAAGAGAAAAACAGTGAACTTCCCACATAATACTTAAAATACATGTCAATTAAGCTCTCATCTCTTGAGTTAGTGATAAAGACATCAGCTTTTTCTGGGAATTACAAATATGATACTGTTTATGTATTTATTATTTTCCTTATCTATTGAATATGATTAACCATAAAATAAGATGAATTACCTATATTTTTGTTTTTCTAATTCTTTGGAATTATATTGGCTTTACTGAATTTCCCATTGTCTCAGCAGGTTTTTGTTGTCATTGTGTTTTTTAAATAAAGAGAATGTTCTGTTATCTTTAAATTGTTTTTTCAGTTTTAACTAAATAATTTATTCATGGAAGAATTTATAAACATGTCAGCAGTTGTAGTCACAAATACTGAATTTATATTGTTTTATGGTTATCATTTTGGTTTTGGATGATTTCAGGTTATTTACGGTAAATTCCATTAAGCATAATGGTAATTGAAATCCATACATAAAAATAGAAATTGTTTCTGACTCACTGAAAAGATCATTTGTGATAAAACCAAAATATTCCACAATAAGATTTTAAGACACAATATAATACAGAAATTAATCTGAATAAATATTCCTTGGCTAATAGACTCCTTCCTATATACAAATGTGGGTGTAAAGTGGAGGGGCATGTGTGTGTGTGTGTATTGTACTTACACATTCATAAGTAAAGAAGGAAATTTGAAATCCCTTTGTAAAAAGCCAAGCCAGCCATTATGTTGAGGGAGCATTGTGTATTTTTCTTGGTCCTTGTCCCTGCCATGACAAAAAAATTGAAGGACAGAGACACAGTAGTGAAACAGAGTAATAGTTTTATTTAAAGTTACTTAGAGAAAAAATGCAGACAACCTCAGAGAGAGAGGAGCACCCTAAAAGACTGAAAAGAGAGTTTAAAGTTAAAAGTTTATGCACTTAGTAAGTGTGGGTGACCTCAGAGAGAAGAACACCCCGAAAGGCTGGGGACTCCCCCTTTTAAGGATTATTTAGGAATATGACTAAGGCCTGGGGGTGCATATTTGTTAAGTGGTCTTTGAATACTTAGAATTAACTTAGCACAAGGAACTTCCTGCTCTGATTTCTCCCTGGGATACTGGACTCTAGGTCTGGGGGCAGATCAAACAAGACCGCCTGCCTAGCCCCCAAGGTGGGCTGAGTTATTGTCTGTTTGCTAAAGAGTAACTTAAGAATCTTACTTCTTAACTTTTTGCCTTTTATTATGTTGTTTATAACTGGGCCTGCATTCTAAATTAGTTGCCTCAGTTGCAAACTACTTGATTAGGCCAAAGGAGAAAAAAACAGCATATAGGTAAAGTTAAAAAATAAGCTTGGCCTGCATGATTAACACAGTAAAGACATGGGTTATGCTGAAGTACCCTCCTTTATCTGGGGAGTATTCAAATATTCCAGGCCAAGTTGCTCCTCGCTTTTTGAGCATTAACTGGTTAACTCTGGGCTTTCCTGGCCTTATTCTCTTTCCACCCTGCTCATATCTATTTTCCTGCCTAACAATTACAGTTCTTGAGATATTCCCTTCCCTTGTTCAGAGATATTTGGTAATCATCTGAAGATGTCAGTTTAAGGAATCTAAGATACTGTGAGGATAGAAACAGGTATCAAGGGAATGAAAAAAATTGCAATCTGAAAGTATTTTCTCATATCCATGAAATATAATTAGTATTCAGGGTTCTGTAAAAGGTAAAAGCTGTGTCTCTCATTTGTGGTAAAGTTTCAAAGATACGTATAAGCTTTTGGAGGCTAAACATGATGGTTTCTAGAATTGAAAACAACTGTACCTAGTGACTGCCATCAAGGGCAGGGTGGATCACTGTGACCAGCTGTCACAGAGGTCTGTCCAGAGCGGTGGAGCTGGCAAAGAACCCAGGATGGAGATCTGGGTAGTGCAAGAGCAGTTGATTGGATCTTCTCACATTGCCTTTTCCTGGTAATTTATATGCTTCACAGAAGACAGAATGAAAAAATAATACATGTTGTACTTCTGACTAATATTATTATTATATGACAGATTTCCACCTAATTTTACAACTGAAGAGCATTGATCTTTATACTATCAACATGCTTTTGTTCTTCCTTTGTACCAGTTTCAGAAGAAAAGTTAATCCTTCTCCATTTAAGACTTATTCTGATCTATATTCAAATCTTCCATTCTCACTTTGATAATAATTAATTGCTCATTTTTTCTTCCTTCTCTTTCAATGTTTCCTTTCAATAATACAAATACCAATTATACATATTCTGAAGCATATCATGCTTTCAAAAAAAACTAATTCAATTAACTTCAGGGACTAAATTTTCAGTTTCTTTCATTTTCTAGTCTTTTTTTATTAGATGTGCTATTCTATCAAAGCAATTAAAGTACCTACATTATTTCATGATGTCTTTTTAATCCTGTCTATCATTCAGTGTGTTTTTTTGCATTAATTTCACCATAACACATGACTGGTTATTATACATAATGCAACAGTTAATATGGTTCTACTGTATTTCTATAGAATTTGCGATAGATCATGAAGAATTATTCCAATACCATCTGTAACTCTGGAGGGAGAATCCCAGGCAAATACCTTTGAAACCAAAATCAGTCAAAACCATGATCTTCTGTAGTGTGGACTCTCCTGCTGCCTCCCTCCTCGCTGCTGCGAAGGAATTTTCCAGGAGCACAACCCATCCTCTCAATAACTGTCTCTCTTCCTTAAGTGCATCCCATAGGTCATCACCCAGATCCTCCAAGCGATGCTAAAGTGTGTCCCTTTCCTGCCAAAGCCTCTCTATCTCCTCTACAACATTTTCCACTATCTCCAGGAAAAGAGTTCCTGCAATCCCAGCTGCTAAATGGCTACACAGTGCAGCCTGCTGATGGGTCACACCAATGGAGACAGATTTCAGGGTCAGAGGTCCTGCCAACTACCTCCAGGTGTAACTGCATGGGGAAAATCCTGGGCAAATACCTTTGAGACTGAAATCAGTCAAAGGGAGAAAGAAAGTTTATTTCTTACCAACAGTCTTCCACTTCTGCTTTCCCATGTCTCTCAAAAGACATGCTGCAAAAGAAGAGGCCTCCACCCAACCTCTCTGTTCCAGATTAGCTCTCACTCTCCTTTATAATTACCTGTTGATATGGAGATGGGCTATTCCTCTCCACCCCCTGGTACACCTATTTTATGGAGATGCACTAAAGCCAGGTGAGAGATTCTGAGAATATTGCCATTTTACCCACACCATCTTATCCCAGAAGTTTATTTTTACTCATTTTCACAGTTCTATTAGTCAATTTATAAATAACTATATGGGTTATACTTATTAGTACACCTAGACCTGAACCCATTTTTCAAATTGAAGACTCATAATCTATCAGATCTTTCTCATTAACTTCAGTTCTGCTATCATACATTTTTCCAAAATGTACTGAAAGCTATTTCTTCTTTTGTTATTGAAAAAATCATTCACAAAATTATATAGGAAGGGGGCTTTTCAAAGCTCTAAAGTACATTTAAAGTCAACTCAGAAAACAACATGTTTTAAAGAAGAGGCTTTAAAGAAGAAATTCATAAACTCACCTTTCAATTGATTTGAATGCTTATACATTTATTCCCAGGTTTAACTTCCTTCAAATAAATTTTTCTAAGTATCATCTATCCTGTATCTTTATCCTTCAAATTTTTGCATTTGTCTATCTCCTGTGAAGATAGAAAACAATCAAGCAATATATAACTCCCCCTATTCTACTTGAATCTGCTAAGTAATTCTTCAACAGAAGTTTAAGAAATATTATATATAACAAATAAAACATTACAATTCTTTAAGGAAGCTTTCCAATAGCATTATTTCAGAATTGAAAAGTGGTGTAGTTAAAAAAGTGAATCTCTCATTCCACTGAGTCATCTGAGTATGTTATGAGCCTTTAATTACACCGTGCCTCATGACTGACAACAAATGGTTCAAAATCTGTTTTGAATAACATTGTAGGTGTGGAAAACATGCTAATCAATGTGGCAATAACTTGCACTTGAGTACGATTAGAGTTTTAATCTCTTTTTTAATTGAGAAATTCAGATTTGATAGACTTATTCTGACTGATGTACAGACAGTTACAGGCAATATTAGATATTCTTGATTGAAAATAGTTATTAAATAATATGCATAGTTAATAGTGAAAGCTTACCATAGAATAATGGTCATGCATTAAATTACAATATGAATGATTAAGATTATAGAAAAAATATTTTTAACTTTTAACCCGAAGTCCAGGCAAAACTAAAGTTCCACAAAGTTCAATGCTTAATTAGTATACTAAGGAGCAAGTCAATTCGCTTATTATAGAAGTGTTGAAAATCTATGAAAACTTTTAGCAAGAGATACCTTTTTATATATTCAATATCCATAGTTTCTTTTCCAAAATTCTTAAATCCAAAAATTCTGGAAGCAAACATACTTATATGATCCATTAATGGTAAGCAGTTGTGGACATGAATACCAAAAAAACACTAACTTATATACCTCCTGTCCATTTTGCAATGTCCTATTTATTTAAAATTAACTAAGCACCTGTTCAATTATAATATTAATTTCATTGGATTTAATGCATATAAATTTCCTTATGTCCAAATAAGCTGGATTAAATGGAAAACTCTCAACTCTTTCTGATGATGATAATCACTTTTCCAAAATGATACTGGCTTATGCTGATGTCCTGACCAATTACTAATTGGGTTCCTGTCCCTCTCAGATATATCATAGTTCTGATTACATATTAAATGTCTTCTTCCTACCACTCCACTCTTTCCTCCCTCCCAACTCCAGATTTTGGGAAAGTCCCAGTCTTCCTTCATGATACCCCTTATCCGTTAAGCAGTTTAGGACTCTCTAGGTACATGACTAAGGGGGTAGGGTTGCAAAGTCAATCTATCTGTTAGATAATGCAATTATTTGTTATTTATGAGATTAAAGATAAAATAACTCAAATATATTAGCATGACAATGGATCATTGTGAACACTTCATGGATTCCTCTCCCATCTGGGGCATAGATTTGGCATTGGCATGAGCGAAGAAGAAAGTGGGCAGAGAAGTAGTGGTGCAGCATTCTGTGCCTCAAAATGGGGCTGACTTAAAGTTTTGGCATGAGTATGTTTGCTTCTTATATGGTCTGTAGCACATTTTACTTTAATTCTACAAGGCTTGAATTTAAAATGCAGGGTAGGCAAGCTTCCCTTGTAGTTCAACTTACTAAATTTGTTTTCAAGTCATGCTCCAAGACATCTAGTCATCTTCTACTTTATTTTCTTCAAATGTGTGTGGGTAAGTTTAATATGTGTTTAGGTTTTATATGTGTTTGATATACGTATTTAGTTGTCTGATAACTTCCCAACCATTTTCACTTCTTAGTAGTTACTGTTATACTAATGTTATACAATACATTTTTATAAAAAATAAAAGGGCTGTGCATCTTTCCTATTAACAATGGAGTGCTTTTAAATTATTTCACTTTTTTCTTTTTAAAATTTTCTTGTTAGGAGAGAATTTGACTGTATATAGACCAATATTTCACTAAGCAAATAAAACTAACGTCTTCTCTAAAACTTCATGAACTGACTACCTACCCCCAAATAACTTAAAATCAAACTGCCATGGGCAAATATATGCTCTTTACTTCTGTTGTGTTTCAACCTGGTCAAGTGTAACAGATGTGTTGCTAATATGGATCTGGAGGAGTGTTTTTAACAGTTTTGAGTTAACAGATGAGCAGTCAGAGAAAGTTTGAAAATTATATAACCAACAATATCTTCATGACCTTTAGAAACATCACTTACCAACTAAATAACTTTGTAACTTCTGAAATTATTACAAGGTAACTTCATATATATGTTACCTTAAAATGGCTCTTACATAAACAGAGAAGAGCACTCAAACTGAATTATTTCTCTGATTTCTGTGGAAGGGAATTTGATTTAATAGGACTCTACTTGGTTTCTTTTGTCAGTATAATTATGAGTTTCTGAAATCTATCTTCTCAAAAATCATGGTCTCATTAAAATGTATCATCTATTTGTAGCAAATACAAAGTTCTTTACAGGAAGAACATGTTCTTAATATATGCTTTTAATACATGTTGTTAAATTTTAACTTTCTTATGACCCTTTTTAGAACAAAAAGGACACCAAAAGTGTTTTCTGATGGCTTTAGTTTTCTGTACAGATTTTTCTGTTACATTCCCACACTGCAACTAAGTCAAGTGTACATACATAATTTGAACAGTGAATTCAAAGGCTTGTTCAGGCTGAAAGCTGTATGCATTTAGATAAGAGGATACAAGTAGCAGGAGGAAAAATAAACTTGGAAATTGTCATCTATGTTTGCTTGTTAAGTATGCTTAGCTAAATCAAAAAAAACACATGAGTTTTTAATTTCTCTGTAGCATAAAATGCAAATAGATGTTAATAGAATTAATATTTTTTCAAATTTGATTTTCCTGGTTATTTATATTTACAATGTATTGAAAGATGATCTACTAATAAACCACATAAAGAAAAAGAGTCAACCCCCAAATTTTCACTTTTAAGTGGCAAAATGTATAAAACAATGTTTTTCTTTTTAAGCCAAAAAATATTATTAAAAATAAATAGTGTAGTTTAGTAAATAAATGTTTAGAATTTGAATTAGATTGCTTTTTATTCAGTGCTTAGTACACTGGACATGACATCTTCTCATTTCACATTTTCAATGTGCAAAACAAACTTTGGGGAAGCTAAATGCAAATTTGTAACAGTTTGACGTGTAACACTCTGCCACTAATTTTAAACAGTGGTAGAGAAATGAATCTTTTTTCTCCTATGGATTAAATAATTGTCTACAGTTTAACCAGGAAAGTTGAGTCTGTTTTAACCTTCAATAAATAAGTAAAATAATTTATTTTAATATAAAATATTTAAATTTGAGGTAGACAAGCCTACCTAATAACAAATGAGAATATAATTATTTTAATTCAGTCAGTACCCATAAGTGGTAAAAAGGAATTCTGATCAATAATTTGTTAAACAAAGCTTCTTTACTGTTCTAACCAAAACTAGACCAGACTCTCATGGGGCTGACTTTAAAGAACTAAGATGATATTAATCAAACATTTCATCAATAAACATAAATGTACAACAGTGATGGGGGCCTAATTTTGGAATAACAAACATGCAAATCTGAATGTTCAGTATAATCTAACTACTCACCTATAATCGATATTTTCTCAGTTGAAATGGTAATGTTTGAATATGTACATCTTCTTTGGAAAGCAAGGTGAATTTTGACTCTACTTACAAATAGTTTTTCTAAACTAAAGGACATTTTTATTTTTAGAACAGTAGTGAAGCCTGCACCATTTTCAAATCCAAAGTTCATTCCAGCTCTTGATTAAGTCACACAAAGAAATAAAACAAATTATCGCCACAACTAACAAAAAAGATTATCCCAATCACAATTTTCTATCCAATCTAGGATTGAAATTAAAGGTGTCATCTTTAATGTCTTAAACTTTATGGCAGGTAGAAAACTAACATTTAATTTCATTCTTAAAATAATGAATATTTTCTGTTTATTAAATATGGATATGGGGAGAAACTAGATACAGAATCTAAATGAGATTAATGTTAACAATCATCTTGTCATTATTCTTAAGGTATTCTTTGGTTCTGTTACTGAAAACTGTTTTTTCTCAACAAAGTCATATCATAAAACACAATGACAAGGTTTTGAGAAAAGGAAAGAAGTAGTTTATTAATTTGCCAGCAAATGAGGGAGTGGCAGGCTCATGCTTTGAAGAACCACAGTACTCCCAAAGAAAAGGGGAAATTGGTCCACAGACCCGTAAAATAACAATCTTCAAGTATCTAAGCAGACATTATTATGTTTATCTTTTTGTTTTTCTTATCAGTTCCTCCTCAGTTCTCTAGGACAGGATAGTTTAGGGTCTGCAAAATCATCTTTCTGCATTATCTCTCATCATGAGACTCAGAAAACAAAGAGAACAAAGACAAACTGCCACCTGTTAGTGGTTACAAAGTTTTGGGGGCTACTTGAGTTCATTTTCAATTTAATGTTAGTGTTAAATTTTAAATCCCAAATATTTAATTTAGTTTTCCTCTGTAACAGTTACATACAGGTAAATTATGTTTTGGTATTCATGACAATAGAAAAATCCAAGGAACATTTCAAACCATGGTCATTAACATAAACTGATAACTTCTAATAATGGGCAACAATATATCACTTATAAAATTGAGTATAGCCAAGAAATGGAAGCAACCTAAGTGTCCATCAGTAGATGAATGGATAAAGAAGATGTGGTACATATACACAATGGAATATTATTCAGCCATAAGAAGAAAACAAATCCTACCCTTTGCAACAGCATGGACGGAGCTAGAGGGTACTATGCTCAGTGAAATAAGCCAGGCAGAGAAGGACAGGTATCAGATGATTTCACTCATCTGTGGAGTATAAGAATAAAGGAAAAAAATGAAGGAACAAAACAGCAGCAGAGTCACAGAACCCAAGAATGGACTGACAGTTACCAAAGGAAAAGGGACTGGGAAAGATGGGTGAGAAGGGAGGGATAAGAAGAAAAAAAGGGCATTATGATTAGCACACATAATGTTTGCGGGGGGCACAGGGAAGGCTGTACAACACAGAGAAGACAAGTAGTGATTCTGTGGCATCTTGCTACGCTGATGGAGAGTGACTGTAATGGGGTATGTGAGGGGGATTTGATCATGAGGGGAATCTAGTAAATATAATGTTCCTCATGTAATTGTAGATTAATGATACCAAAATTTTAAAAAATGGAATCAAAATGAATTCATTAAGCAGATACTATATATAGTTGGCATTTTTCTTATTTGTACAAAGTTAATAATATATTACATGATTTACTGGTTTATATACAAGAATAATAATGGTATGGAACAAATCAATGTTTTTAACAGAAGGTAATTTAAATAAAAGGAATACATATTTGTGCAGGGAAGCATAAGGGGCAAATAATAGATCTCATTAAATTTTGGATCCTCACAGTCAGGAATTATGCCACACCTTTATAATTCTTCCCCTTTGTACCTATCCTTATTACTCAAAATTCAAAAGTTCAAAGGGCTCTCAAACCCTTTGATCATTTTATTTCTTTATACACATTATTAGTGATTATAAATTCATAGTTTAAAACATCTCTAGTGTAACTTCATGACAAAACCCTGGGGCAAAATACCTTCGAAACCAAAATCAAACAAAGGAAGAAATAAAGTTTAAGAAATTCATTTACTGCTTACAAGCAGTTATCCCACATTTCTCTCAGCCAGGGTGCAGCAACACAACCAAAAACCCCACCCAACCTCCCTGGTCCATCTCTGGCCCTTGTAATTACCTATTGATATGGAGATGGACTGTTTCTCTCCACTCCTTGGTAACACCTATTGGTATGGAGATGCACTAAAGCCAGGTGAGATATTCTGGAAATATTATTATTTTACCCACAGGCCACCTCTCCAGAAATCTTGCCTCACAGTCTACTCATTCCCCATCTTCTTCAATGGCTCCTGTGTGTGAAAACTGAAACATTGTAACCAGACTATTAACATAAAATTATGATAATCCTCAAGCCAGAGGATTCAGCTGGGTTCAAAGTCCTTAAGTCTGTACCTTGCCCATTCCACAGACAGTCAGTAGCTAAACGGGTAGGGAGTTCAGATCAATCATCATGCGGCAGCTGAAGCCAGAGAGTGCATCCAGGACACAGAGACAATAGGAGAAAATAACCTTATAGGCAATAAGATACATGTTTTAATGACACCAGCATAAGCAAGTCTTGTCCATCAGGTAGGATGCATGCAAGAGCATGGTCCTGTGTCTTTTGGACAGTGGCAGGAATGGGATCTTGTCCTTGTCTAGTATACCAGATTTTCACCCCCCTCCCTGTGGGGCTTACAGATGGGTTAATATACAGAGCTACAGAAGGTGCATGTACTGGCCACAAAGATAAAACAAAACATCCCCATAAGATGCTCTTACTTCCTGGATGTTTTGGGTACACTACTGTAATCTTTGATGGTCACTCTGCTGTTACTCCAGGAATACATATGAGGCCCACTTCCAGCCTTTTCCCAAGGTTCCAGGAGGGCCTGCCATCCCTGGTCCATGTGTTAAAATGTCCAGGGCCACATCCACTCAACAGTGTCTCCAGTGTTTAATGCAGTTGAGGCTGGCAGCAGGATGTTGCTCTGCTGGCCATATCCTAGCTCAAATAACTCCTCTTTGGTTTGTACAAACAATTGTATAGAAGAGGCAGCAAGGTGTGTTAGTATATCCACAGAGTTCATGGCTCATTTTTGGGGTTTCTCATTCAAACATTGTAGTACTGTCCATAAGCGAACTGACCAGCTCCATAGACTACTGGTGTCTGACTTCAGGCAAGATTACAACAGTCTGTTGTACCTCTCTATCTTCCCAGCCCTGGAAGGGTTATATGGTACATTAAACTTCCAATTTGTTCCTAATCACTGCACCCATCCTTGTAATGCATGTCCAATAAAGTGAGTGCCTTGATCGCTCTTAATCACCTGCGGCTGGCCATAGGCTGCAAAGAGACACCCTAGGCCCCTCTTGGTGGTTTGTTAATCTACACAACATGTATGAAAAGCAACCAATAGGCCAGTAGCCATGTCCACACAATTTATAGAATACCGATATCCTTCTGATATGGACAGAGGCCCAATGCAGTCTATCTGCCACCTGACAAGGAGTACCATCCCCTTTGCTATTGTCCCATGTGGCTGCAGGACTCGGTATAAATGCCTCTTAGAGCACACAAGTCATTCTTTCTGGGCACACAAGGCTTATTTATTCAAAGGTCAACTGCAGGCCCCACTGATGAGCTACAGCCCACATTGTCTTTTGCCTTGTGTGCAACAAATGCTGATGTAACCATTTGGCTACCTCAGCAAAGAGAAATGCTTTCCTTCTAGCCAACACACCTGGGCCAATGCATCTGCTTCATCATTCTCTGGGATGCCAAAAGCAAATGGCTAATTACATAATATATGGTAACAGTCTTACTGTGACCAGAAGCCCATAGGTGTTGCCACAACTCATGCCCCAAAGGGGCCAGCTGTCATGGTACCATGTCAGTAGCCACAGAGTCAAACCCCAACAGATGGCCCAGCTGTCAATGGGAGAGGGCTCCCAACTATCGGGGAGGGCTCCTGGGTGATCATGAGCCATACTGCCTGTAACTCAGTCCGTTGGCTGCTCCTCTCTCCACCCTCCATCCATATTGTCTCAGTCTTAGGATGGAAAGCCATAGCCCTCAACTTTGCGGGTTGCCCACGACTGGAGCCATTTGCATTCCAAGGACTTTCAGTTACAGGGGCTTTTCCCTCCTCATAAGGACTCTCAGCTACCAGTGGCTCAAAAGCAAGTTCTTTCTGCTTTCCACTGGTAGAGTTCCCTGGCCCCAAAAAGCATTGGAGTTCTCCACTTAATGGGCTAGTAGAAAGGGTGCTATACTGTTGTACCTATGCACCACATTTGGCCAGTGTAGGCATCTGTGCCATGGTACTCCATGGCCTTTGGGTCCAGTCTTGCACCCACCACGTGATGGGATAGGTGATTATTAGCTTGGTTGTAGCTGTTCTGTTGTTAGATTCCATAGCCAGCAAAGCATGGTACACAGCAGCCAGTTCTTTCTCTGTCAGGGTGTACTGAACCTCTGCTCTTTTCCATAGTTGTGACCAAAATCCAACAGTTTGCCATGTCTGTTCAAGGCACTGCCAAACTGCTGTCCATAATCATCTTCAGTTACATGAACATCTAGCTCACAGGACCTTGATGAGTCTATTACACTCAAGGCTTCTATAGCCTTGATTGCTAACTTAGCAGCAGTAAAAGCAACTGTACATGTCTCATATCAGTCCCACCTGATGCCCTATCATATCAACCAGTATAAGGGCTTCAGAATTTGTGCTAAGTGTGGGATAAACACTCTCCAGTAGCCCCAAAGACCCAAAAACTCTTGTAATACCAACTCAGTGGTAGGAGTGGGGAAAGCCTTGAACTTGTCTATGACTGCTTCAAGAATAACTTTAGTTTTACCCAAACAGACAACCTCCAAGAATTTTACAGACAAACCAGGTCCCTGAACCTTGGTGCTGTTCACAGCCCATCCTTTCTCCTGTAGATGTTGCAGCAGTCTAGGAACTGCCCCTTCTAAATCTGCAAGAGAATCAGACATGAGCATAATATCATCAATGTAATGATACAGCTACACCATTTGCTGTTTCTTCCATGTGGCCAAGTCCTGGGCTACATGTCCATGATAAATGGTGGGACTGTGGAGGTATCCCTGTGGAAAATACTGAATGTCCACTGCTGGCCTTCTGATATGAATACAAACTGTTCCTGACTTTCCTCTTCTATGTCAACAGAAAGGAAGCATTACCAGGGAGCATTACCAAGGTCTACAACATGATGATATGACCCTGTTCATGACTGAATGTTTCTATAAGGGCTTCTGTAGAAGGAATAGCAGCATGCAAAGGGGGTGCAACTTTATTCAATTCCCTGTAGTCCAAAGTCATACACCAGGAGCCATCTAGGTTTTTCTCTGGTCACAATGGGGAATTCAAAGGGCTATGAACGGGATTTATAATACCCACCTTTTCCATGTCCTGTAGTGTTTCTCCAATTTCCTTGTGCCCCTTGGGCAATTTATAGGGCTTAGTATTTGTCACCCACTGAGGTACAGGCAGAGCTACAGGTAGGTGCTTAGCATTTCCCCTCAGAGCTACCTTTAAAACATTACCCTAAGTCTGAACTCACCTGCAGTGGTCTGTTACCACAGGTCCTGCAAATATATACCCCAAAAATATATTCAGAGATTGGAGAAATGTATACACCATACTCCTTTGGGGATAAACACCACCCTATCACCAATGGAATTTGGGCTTTCTTTACTCTAACTGCCTTACCCCCATAGCCATCTATCAGGGGGCCCAGGAAAACACTCAGGGCTGTCATAAATTAGAGAACACTCAGTTCCTGTGTCTACCAGTGCCAGGACATATTCTACATTCACAGGAGACCGATGATTGCTAATTCTACATGTGGCCCCTAGTCCCCACAGCATCCCCCGTGGTGGACCTTGACACCCCTCAGTAGAATTGCGATGCCCATTCATCCTCCTGTGGGGGAGAGGGCCCAGGTGAATCCTGAGTATGATCCCCCAGGATGTTTTGCAGGGACACAGGCCAGACATGGGGCTTTGACTCTGGTTTCCATGTTCTGGACCTCAGGTGTTGAAATTGTTGCTCTGGCTTTAATTGGTGCCACATTTCTAATAAGATTAGACTGCCCATCAAATTTTTCTTCACTACACTGGTTCAAATCAACCCACATCTGGGTCCTTGAGACTTTCACAGGGCCTTTTCCACCTCTCTTTTCACTCATAGCCTTCCTCCATGCTTTTATTGTTTCAACCTCCCCGAGATCTGCTAAAGTAAGAGTAGCCTCACTTATGGGTTGCCCTATATGAAGGGCAAGAGTAATCACTAAGAACCCAAAAAGAGATGGGGGAACTGTATGGAACACCAGATTTCTCATTCCTACAGTGAACAACTCCTCATTGTGGCCCCGGGGGACCATATTATAGATGATATTTTCATGCCCAATTCCTGCAACACCTGTTGGAGCTCTACATATGTTTTCCAGCTAGCGGATAAGTATGATAAATCACTCTGATTTGACCAAACTGCCATGATGACAGCTGCAGCCAATCCAGAATTGCCTGATTCCCTGAGGCATGATGGGAACTTTGCAACCACTGCTGGAGGGAAGGGTGAGTCATCAGGAAAGTCATTGTACTCACATCAGAACCCAGCATAACAATGTTTTACACCCCTATATCCCAGAGACTTAAAAGCCATTTAGGCAGAGTTTCCAGTGGCTTCTGCCTATACCAGATGCTCATGTCCACCAGCTCATCCTGGATATAGGAGCATAACATGAAGTGCTCCACAAATGAGAGAGTGCAGATCCTCCCCATGAGGAGACTGTTCTTGTTTCACTTTTATATTTTTACTACAACCGGGCAGACCTTTAATACAGGAGAGGCTACTGCCTTGATTGGGGCCTCGGCAGCACAACAGCCCATGACCCCACCTCCTCTTCTTCTCCCCACCACTGCTCCTCCACCATCTCTGGGGCTGAAGGCACTGCTCTTTCCTCCCCCCCCCCCCCACAGCCTCTGCAATGCGTCTTCTCCTGATGACTCTCCCATCTCTGCTGCTAAGGTATCTTCCAGGAGCACGACCCATTTTTCTCAATAATGGTCTCTCTTCATTGAGGGCATCCCATAGGTCATCTCCCAGCATCTTCAAGCTATGCTGAAGTGTGCTTCTCTACTGCTGAATTGTCTCTCTCTTCAATAACCCTCCCTGTCTCCTCGATAACATTTTCCACTGTCTTGAGGAAAAGAGACCTTATAATTCCAGTTGCTATACAACCATTCAGGGCCTTTAAGCAGTCTTCTATCTCACAAAGGGCTAATTCTGCAGCTCAGATGTCTCCACCTTTCCCCAGTTCTGGGGAAAGTCCCACCCCTCTAGAAGGTGCTTTAGTCTAGACCAATTCCCCACTAAATGCTCCCAAATTGGAAGCCCCACAGGTAGTGTGCTGCTGGGTGAAGCTGCACCTTCTATCACTGCAGCCACTGAGGTGTCCCCACTATCCACAGGGGGGATTCTGTGAATCTATCCCACCATCTCTAGGGGCAGCCTGCCCCAGTGTCTTACCCATGTAGACAGATTTCAGATTCAGTATTCCTGCTGACTACTGCCAACTGTAACTCCAGGGGAAAATGCCATGGTAAAATGCCTTTGAAACCAAAACCAGTCAAAGGGAGAAATGAAGTTCAAGAAACATGTTTATTGCTTACAAGCCGTTATACTGTATCTTTCTGCACCTAGCTGCAGCAGCAGAGTCAAAAACTCCACCCAACCTCTCTGGTCCCTCACTGGTCATTATAATTGCCTATTGATGTGGAGATGGACTACTTCTCTCCACCCTATGGAAATACCTGTTGATATGGGGAGGTACTAAAGCCAGGTGAGAGATTCTGGAAATATTGGAATTTTACCCACATCTGGTAATAGTGAATTTGGTATCTGTTAATGAATATTTCTAGTCCCATAGCATAATACTATATCTTTTGAGTTAAATTAAATATCAATTAATTAATTAAATATCAATTAATTAATGTTCCAGTCTATGGTGAAGATGATGTCCATAAAAGCACACCTTGCTTCATGTTCTTTTGAAAACTCTGTTTAAGATTTCCTGTGCCACTTCACTACATATTTTAAGAATTTGAAAGAGAAAGATAAATTGATATTCTGTCTTGATCAATTGATTCTATTAAACTTATCTGATAAGAAATTAGGTCCATTAAACTTTCCCTTTTAACGGTATTAACGGACTTGAAAATAAGTTACCAAAGTTTTCATGTACTTCTGCATCCTGTTTTAAGTTGATTATACTGATGCCATGGAATAAGTAAATGTTGTTCATATCATTTTTGAAAAGTCAACAGACTTAGTTTCCACTTAGAATGATAAGGTCATTAACAGGATGATGAATTCTTATCTAAAACAACATTTCATGAATTTTATTGTTATAAAGAAACATTGGAAGACAAAGTAGGTTGCCATTGGAGAACCCAATGGAAAGAAACATTTTCTGGATGATATAGGAGAATAAAAATGTATCCTTCCTAATCAGCAGTAAAATCTCACTATCTCCAATGTCATAATATAATATTCCTCTTACACTCTTGCATCTCTTTTAACTTTGCATGCTTGAAGCAGAAAGTATTCAAGAAAACTTCTAACTATTGCATAGTAATTGGCTTATGAAAATCTGAGAAATGAAGCATTCACTGTTGTAATTATTTGAGTATAACAATTGTAACATCGTAATAATTAAAAAATTGAAGCCAGGGTATCTGTATTCATTGATGTATAAGAAAGACATATATCTGTTGATTTCAAAATACAAATTAGTAATGGGTTTATAAAATAATTCCACTGATGTTCAAAGTGTGTGTGTGTGTGTGTGTGTGTGTGCGTGCACATGTGTTTGTACATAAATATGGAAAATGTAGAAAAGATGACATTTAAAAAGTTTAAAATAGTTCCTATTGGTAGGTAGCTAACTGCAGGTATGGAAAACTTGGAAAAGTTAATCTAATGTTTTTACTAATTACCTTACTGTACTACATGAATTGTTTTTTACTTAAATACTGTTTTACAAATTAAGAATACTTTTTAAAGGAAGGATTACCACAGAAGTACCAAAGAACACAATGTAAAGTTAATAATATGGGTCAATTTTTATGTAGAAAATGTTAAGGCTCAGCATTTATGACAGCATTCTTGTTAACTCTGCAAAATTGAAAGTTTTAAAAATGTAATTACACATCTGTGTCTCAAAAAAACGAGTTAAATAAACTTAAGTGCTTTCTGGTTGCCAGGAGGTGATTTTTAAATACAGAGATTTACCATAGCTATTTGGAGATGTATCAGACTTATTTACCAAAATTAATATGTTAGAATAATCTGATTAAGTATTTAACAGTATTCCATTTTCATACCTCCAGATTTACCAGAAACAATGAAAGAAAAATTTCTCTCTCTTTCAAGAGCACAGCTACGCTATCATGGCCTAAAATTCTTATCTTCTCCTGAGTTTCATGCATCAGAGAAGTCTTAAGTAGCACTTTTCCCTTAAAGTATAATCCAGGACTTCTAAACTTAAACAGGTTAAATATATTTGTATATGTATATATTTTTTAGAATATTTATGATATATATTATGAAAATAGTTTTCCACATGATTACAATTTAAATTTCCCTTAGCAGAGTTCATTTCACGTCATTCTCTATTGTATTACAACCTTAGAGATTGTGATGTGATGTGGCACTGTAAATGAGCAGCAGAAAATTCTGTCTTGTGAGGAAGAGCAAGAAACCAAAGAAAAGTGAAATGATTCTAACTTTGAAAGCTTGTGTTTTCACAATTTGAGAGTGTTCAAGAGAACTGGAATGCATAGCTTCCATAGACAGGGTGCCCCAGGATTGGAGAACCTACATAAGATTTGACTACATGTATACCTATATTCTAAATGTTATTTTTTATGGTCTTCAGGGCCTTACCAGCTGTCCAGTGACATGAATGAAACAGGTGTGGTAATACCTGTATTACTTGTTTTGATGGACAGTACGCACAAACCTTTCTTGAGCTCTCCTACATTTCACAGCCTCCTTTGCAGTTAGGTTGACCATAGTCTTTCAGTTACTGTGTGGGAAAATTATTGCTTTCAAAATAATATTTAAAAATGGTACACTAAAATCAAACAATGATGTGGTATTAGCAAAGATGGCAAAGTAGTTCTAAGGATTTGTTTTTACACAGAAACAATGAAAAAAGGAGCAAAACTTTAGAGTAAACTTTATCAGAATTCTAGAAAATAAGCAAAGGTATCTATCAATCAAGAGAACATTTAACCAAGAAAAAAGGTAACTTAAAATGATGACAGCTTAGTAGTGTTTTAACTTTTTCCCCCCACCCTAATGTCCAATTCAGTGGCAGTTTTCACATAGCAGCCAGAATTTCCAGTGTTGACCTTAGTTTCAGTTTCCAGATTTAACAGTGTAGACTTTGTTCTCAGAATCAATTATATGTGTCTATTTAGACCTGTCTTGGTGTTACCTGTAGAACTGACACAGCTATTGTTTTACCTAATTTGAAGCTCTTTCAGAACAGAAAATTGCTACAATTATTTGAAGGGCATTCCTTAAAAGCATTCAAAGGAAAATAAACAATCTCAAGAAATTACAAATGAAGTAAGCAATAGACATGCCTGAAATCTAGGAGAAAATATGCATCCATTTCCTCCTTGGTCATGAAACTTCATGCATGTTTGTACCATAAAGGTCAGTGTATAACTTTAACAAAAGCTGTGCTGTCTTCATAAGAATCAGTGAAAGTTCCTGCTTTCCTTCACATCTTTAGATTTTCAAAACAAGACACAGCAATCAGCCTCTATCTGCAGATACAACTGACACTCCTTGGGGGTAAATATCTTCTCCTAGAACTCACTATGTTCTCTTCCAGAGGCATGATGGAGCAGCTCCTTTCCAGAAGCAAGTCAAATATTACCAATCCAAGGAATGAGATCTCATACCTTAATACTCATATGCATTCCCTGTGGGTATCCTCTTAGACTGACATGTGGGAGATTTCTCTTCTTGTCCATAAGTAATTTTCTTTTATTTTGGTATCATTAGTCTACAATTACATGAGGAACATTGTTTACTAGAGTCCCCCATCACCAAGCCCCACCACAAACCCCATTACAGTCACTGTCTATCAGCGTAGTAAGATGCTATACAATCACTATTTGTCTTGTCTGTGTTGCACAGCCTCCCTGTGCCCCCCCACATTATACATGCTAATCATAATGTCCCCCTTTCTCCCCTGCTTATCCCTACTTTCCCACCCATCCTCCCAAGTCCCTTTCCCTTTGGTAAATGTTAGTCCATTCTTGGATTCTGTGAGTCTGCTGCTGTTTTGTTCCTTCAGTTTTTCTTTGTTCTTATACTCCACAGATGAGTGAAATAATTTGGTACTTGACTTTCTCAGCCTGACTTATTTCACTGAGCATAATATCCTCTAGCTCCATCCCTGTTGTTGCAAATGGTAGGATTCTTTCTCTTCTTATGGCTGAATAATAATCCATTGTGTATATGTGCCACCTCTTCTTTAACCATTCATCTACTGGACACTTAGGTTGCTTCCATTTCTTGGCTATTATAAATAGTGCTGTGATAAACATAAGGGTGCATATTTCTTTTTCAAAATGGGCTGCTTATTCTTAGCGTAAATTCCTAGAAGTGAAATTCCTGGGTCAA
Organism: Manis javanica; assembly: GCF_040802235.1. Lineage (NCBI taxonomy): Eukaryota > Metazoa > Chordata > Mammalia > Pholidota > Manidae > Manis > Manis javanica. The sequence continues at coordinate 26,256,781 of NC_133169.1, forward strand.
ATGGTACTTCTATTTTGAGCTTTTTGAGGAACCTCCATACTACTTTCCACAATGGTTGAAGTAATTTACATTCCCACCAGCAGTGTAGGAGGGTGTTCCCCTTTTTCCACAACCTCACCAACATTTGTTGTTGTTTGTCTTTTGGATGGTGGTGATCCTTACTGGTGTGAGGTGATATCTCATTGTGATTTTAATTTTCATTTCTCTGACAACTAGTGATGTGGAGCATGTCCTCATGTGTCTGTTGGCCATCTGAATTTCTTCTTTGGAGAACTCTCTGTTCAGCTCCTCTGCCCATTTTTTAATTGGATTATTTGCTTTTTGTTTGTTGAGGTGTGTGAGCTCTTTATATGTTTTGGATGTCAAACCTTTATCAGATCTGTCATTTATGAATATATTCTCCCATACTGTAGGATGCCTTTTTGTTCTATTCGTGGTGTCCTTTGCTCTACAGAAGCTTTTCAGCTTGATATAGTCCCACTTGTTCATTTTTGCTTTTGTTTCCCTTGCCTGGGGACATATGTTCATGAAGAAGTTGCTCATGTTTATCTCCAAGAGATTTTTGCCTATGTTTTATCTAAGAGTTTTATGGTTTTGTGACTTACATTCAGGTCTTTGATCCATTTCAAATTTACTTTTTGGATGGGGTTAGACAAGATCCAGTTTCATCCTCTTAGATATAGATGCCCAGTTTTGATAACACCAGCTGTTGAAGAGGCTGTCAATTCACCATTGTATGTACATGGCTCCTTTATTGTATATTAATTGACCATATATATGTTTGGGTTAATGTCTGGAATCTCTATTCTGTTCCACTGGTCTGTGGGTCTGTTCTTATGCCAGTACCAAATTGTCTTCATTACTGTGGCTTTGTAGTACAGCTTGAAGTTTGGGAGCAAGATGTACCCACTTTATTCTTCCTTCTCAGAATTGCTTTGGCTATTCAGGGTCTTTGGTGGTTCCATACAAACTTTAGAACTATTTGTTCCAGTTCATTGAAGAATACGTTTGGTATTTTGATAGGGATTGCATTGAATCTGTAGATTGCTTTAGACAGGATGTCCATTTTGACAATACTAATTCTTCCTAGCCAAGAGCATGGGATGAGTTTCCATTTGTTAGTGTCCTGTTTAATTTCTTTTAAGAGTGTCTTGCAGTTTTCAGGGTACATGACTTTTACTTCCTTGGTTAGGTTTATTCCTAGGTATTTCATTCTTGTTGATTCAGTTGTGAATGGAATTGTTTTCCTGATTTCTCTTTCTGCTAGTTCATCATTAGTGTATAAGAAAGAAACAGATTTTTGTGTATTAATTTTGTATCATGCAACTTTGCTGTATTCTGATATTAGTTCTAGTAGTTTTGGAGTGGAGTCTTTAGGGTTTTTTTATGTACAATATCATGTCATCTGCAAAGAGTGACAGTTTAACTTCTTCTTTACCAATCTGGATTCACTGTATTTCTTTGCGTTGTCTGATTGCCATGGCTAGGACCTCCAGTACTATGTTAAATAACAGTGGGTAGAGTGGGCATCCCTGTCTTGATCCTCATCTCAGAGGAAAAGCTTTCAGTTTCTCACTGTTAAGTATGATGTTGGCTGTGGGTTTGTCATATATGGCCTTTATTATATTGAGGTACTTTCCCTCTATACCCATTTTGTTGAGTGTTTTTATCATGAATGTATGTCGAATTTTGTTGAATGCTTTTTCAGTGTCTATCGAGATGATCATGTGGTTTTTGTCCTTTTTTTTGATGTGGTGGATAATGTTGATGGATTTTCCAATTTTGTACCATCCTTGCATCCCCGAGATGAATCAAACTTGGTCATGGTGTATGACCCTCTTGATGTATTTTTTTATTCAGTTTCCTAATATTTTGTTGAGTATTTTTACATCTGTGTTCATCAGGTTGTATTTTTATAGGAAGTTGTCAATTTCTTCTAGATTTTTTAGCTTGCTAGCATATAGATTCTCACAGTATTTTCCAATGATTACTTGTATTTCTGTGGGGTCCATCATGATTATCCTTCCTCGTTTCTGATTCTGTTGATGTATGTAGATTCTCTTTTTCTCTTAATAAAGTTGGGGCTTTTATTTTGTTTATTTTCTCAAAGAACCAGCTCTTGATTTCTTTGATTTTTTTCTTTTGTTTTATTCTTCTCAATTTTATTTATTTCTTCTCTGATCTTTATTATGTCCCTCTTTCTGCTGACTTTGGGCCTCATTTGTTCTTCTATTTCCAATTTCAATAATTGTGACTTTAGACTATTCATTTGGGATTGTTCTTCCTTCTTTAAATAGGCATGGATTGCTATATACTTTCCTCTTATAACTGCCTTCCCTGCATCCCACAGAAGTTGGGGCTTTGTGCTGTTCTTTTCCTTTGTCTCCATATATTGCTTAATCTCTCTTTTAATTTGGTCATGGATCCACTTATTATTTAGGAGCATGTTGTTAAGCCTCCATGTGTTTGTGAGCCTTTTTGTTTTCTTTGTACAATTTATTTCTAGTTTTATACTTCTGCAGTCTTAGAAGTTGGTTGGTAAAATTTCAATCTTTTTAAATTTACAGAGGCTCTTTTTGTGAACTATCATGTGGTCTATTCTGGAAAATGTTTGATGTGCACTTGAGAAGAATGTGTATCCTGCTGCTTTTGGGTGTAGAGTTCTGTAGATGTCTATTAGGTCCATTTGTTCTAGTGTGTTGTTCAGTGCCTCTGTGTCCTTACTTATTATCTGTCTGGTGGATCTTTATTTTCTAGTGAGTGGTGTGTTGATGTCTCCCAAAATGAATGCATTGCATTCTATTTCCTCCTTTAATTCTGTTAGTTTTTGTTTCACATATGTTGGTGCTCCTGTATTGGGTGCATAAAAATTTATATCCTCTTGTTGGACTGACCCATTTTTTTCATTATGTAATGTCCTTCTTTATCTCTTATTACTTTCTTTGTTTTGAAGTCTATTTTGTCTTATGTACTTCAACACCTGCTTTTTTTCAACCTATTGTTTGCATGAAATATCTTTTTCTATCCCTTGACTTTTACTCTCTATGTCTTTGGATTTGAGGTGAGTCTCTTGTAAGCAGCATATAGATGGGTCTTTATTTTTTATCCATTCTATTACTCCATGTCTTTTGATTTGTACATTCAATCCATTTACATTTAGGGTGGTTTTTGAAAGATATGTGCTTATTACCATTGCTGACTTTAAATTCATGGTTACCAAAGGTTCAAGGATAGCTTCTTTCCTATCTAACTGTCTAACTTAACTTGCTTATTAAGCTATTATAAACACAGTCTGATGATTCTTTATTTCTCTCCCTTCTCCATTGTTTATATGTCAGATGTTTTATTCTGTACTCTTTTGTGTTTCCTTTCACTGCCTTTGTGAGTAGTTGATTTTATTTTTTGCCTTTAGTTAGTATTTGATTGGTCTACTTTCTTTGCTGTGATTTTATTTTCTCTGGTGACATCTATTTAGCCTTAGGAGTATTTTCATCTAGAACAGTCCCTTTTAAATATCCTGTAGTGGTGGTTTGTGGGAGGCAAATTCCCTCAACTTTTGCTTGTCTGGGAATTGTTTAATCCCTCCATCATATTTAAATGATAATCATGCTGGATACAGTATCCTTGGTTCAAGGCCCTTCTGTTTCATTGCATTAAATATATCATGCCATTCTCTTCTGGCCTGTAAGGTTTCTGTTGAGAAGTCTGATGATAGCCTCATGGGTTTTCCTTTGTAAGTGACCTTTTCTCTCTCTCTGGCTGCCTTTAATTCTCTGTCATTGTCCTTGATCTTTGCCATTTTAATTATTATGTGTCTTGGTGTTGTCCTTCTTTGGTCCCTTGTGTTGGGAGTTCTGTGGGCTTCCATGGTCTGATAGACTATTTCCACCCCCAGTTTGAGGAAATTTTCAGCAATTATTTCTTCAAGTACACTCTCTATCCCTTTTTCTCTCTCTTCTTCTGGTTCCTCTATAATGTGAATATTGTTCCATTTGGCTTGGTCACACAGTTCTCTTAGTATTCTTTCATTCCTGGAGGTTCTTTTATCTCTCTCTCCCTCAGCTTCTCTGTTTCCTGTTCTATGATCTCTATTCCATTAGCAGCCTCTTGTACCTCATCCATTCTGCTTTTAAGTCCTTTCAGAGATTGTTTTATTTCTATACTCTCCCTCCTAACTTCATCCTTTAGCTCTTTCATATTTCTCTGCAGCTCCATCAGCATCATTATGACCTTTATTTTGAATTCTTTTTCAGGAAAATTCATTAACTCTATCTCCCCAGGATCCTTCTTGGGGGTTGTCTGGGTAATTCTGGACTGGATCAAATTCTTCTGCCTTTTTGTGGTGATAGAGATAGTCATAGGCAGTTGGCATGTGTGTCAGCTGGCAGAACAATGTCCCTTCCTGTGCCTTGCCCTTCTCTACTGCCTGTCCTGGTTACCTGCACATGAGGAGCAGCTTCCAGTTTTATTTCCTGAGTCACTGCAGGCAGGACAGCTATTGGGCACCCCAGAGCCCTATGGGGAGTTCTAGGTGTGCTGGATGTGCTCTCCTGAAAGAACGGTGACCCTTTGCACCCTGTGCTGGCTTCCTCTGTCTGTGCTTGGCTGCCATGCACTGGCAGGTCCTCTGAGTCTCACCTGAGGAGCTGTGGAAGAGGCTCTGGGCAGCTGCTGTGGATGCAGCTGCTCTCAGGCTACTCTCCTCTGGCAGGTCCATGTAGGAGGGGGAATGAACGGGAGGCTGTTTATCACCATGAGGGGCTTCAGAGTTGCTCTTCCTCCCAGGGGACTGGGGCACCTGGAATTCCTAGCTGCTGGGCTGGGTGTGCCAGGATACTTCCGTACAGCTGGGAAGTCCCTGTCCCTTTAAGACTTTCATAAAGCACTTGCTTTTCTTTTGTCCCGGGGGTGCCAGCTGCGGTACCTGCTCACAGATTTTACTGTTTTGTTTCCCCAATATCCAGCATAACATGCACTGTTTGTTTGTGCTCCTGGTGCACATGACTAGGGCTGGGTATTTAGCAGTCCTGGGCTCCCACTCCCTCCCCACTCTGACTCCTCTCCTCCCACTGGTGGGCTGGGGTGGGGGGAGCACTCGGGTCCCCCCAGGTCATGGCTTGTGTCTTACCCCTTCGTGAGGTGCTGGGATCTCGCAGAGTAAATGTAGCTGACTATTGTACTGTATCTTCTGGCCTCCTTTTAGAAATAGTTGTATTTGTTTTATTTTCAAAAATATATATGGTTTTGGGAGATTTCTGCTGCCCTACTCACACTGCCATCCTGGCTCCTCTCCCATAAGTAACTTTTAAGGCAAAAAATATGAGTAAACCAAAGAAAATTAGAAAAGTGATATTAAACTGCAGCTTGATGAACAAATGTAGATTAGGCAGGTTAATGTCCACAGAAATACAACAGCAGGAAAAAATGTCTTTGGCAAAAGAATCAGCATGAAGATAAAAAGGTCTTTATTTATTAGCAAAACTAAAGCAATAATTCTAAGGACAAAAAAGCAGTCTCTGGTAATAATAATTGATTTGTACTACAATAAAAAACAAGAAGCTTGAGGAAATTTTAATTTTGAGTATCTAAATATTTATGAGGTTGCTCATTTAATAATTTAGCATTTATCTACATATGTGCTTTATTTTCAATTTCTTATTTCTAATAATTATTAAGAGATGTTTTTGTGAACTGATAATTATTGCAAACATTTATGATAATTATATGTAAATAAATATTTTATGCTTGCATGTTAAATTAAATTAAGACTATATAGAATAATGTTTTATATGTTATGCATATATAAGTAAAAAGAATATTTAAATAATATCTGTATATATTTATTGGGAACTTTTATAATAATTTAAAATTTAGGTTTCTAATCTGACATTGTGGCAATAAGAATTTATAAAGACATAAAAGGAAACCTACAAATATTTGGAAATTTGGATATATTTATTTCGTTCAAGAACTTTAAACTTTTAATTTTAGTTAAAATTTGTACTTCAAACAATTCAGCTTATTTAACTAATTTCATTTTATTTGATAATGTGTGAATTAATTAGATATGCCCAAAGAGTATAATGCCACATTCACTATTGGTATGTGAACGTTCATATTAGGTATTAGTAATATGTTGCATTTCATTTGTAGTACAAACCTTCTTTTCAGAAGAATAAAGAACAATGGAATAATATGAATAATATGACTTTTAAGAAAGGGGCAGTCTCTCCAAAATTGTCAGTACATGATAACTATAAAATCTATTTAAATAGGAAATCATTTAAATAATTTTATAAAAAATATCTTTTCAGTAAAATAATATATAAGAATCATAAGACAGAATGGGAAAGCATGTGATATAATTTGGGGACTAATTATTGAATCATCTACATGGAATTCTAGATTTTATATTAACATCCTCCTTTTCTAAAAGTAATAGAATGGCAAGGATAAAAAGTCCTTGAGTTAAACCTACCTATGTATACAGGGAGATTCATATATGATAAAAACATAACACTTATTTTTCTAAAGCAACTGAAATACCCTAAACAGTAAATTATAACAGAAAAAGACAATGGGTTTTAAGCACTTACATCTTTTATCCCAGATCTATAAGTTTTTTTATCATTATCTAGAGTTATTATGACTTTTCATTATCATTAAAGTCTCTCTAAAATTTATATGTTAAAGATGTGAAAATTCTTGAGAGTATAAATGCTCTTTATAATTAAAATACTTAGAAGATCTAATGTTTCATAAAAGATGAATTAAGGAGGTGTGAAGTGAGAATCTCCACAGGATTAAAAGAGCAGGGTACAATTTTTAGGTCTGGATTGTATAATTTTACAGGAAACCACTTGTGTTTGTAGCCATTTCAACCAGATGAAAATGTTGCTTTGCTGTTTATAAAGGCAAATATAGTAGTATTAGACATTCCTAGGCATTTTAAAACAAAAATTTAAATACTAATAAAAATAACCTATTATTCAATTAGTGACTATTAAGTAAAGGTGACTATGGTTATGAGTAAAGAGAAATAATTAAAATGTATTTTACCTGACAACCTGTCACCCAGACAAATTAAACTTAGGTGCTCTTAAATATTGTAGCTTTGATAGAATTATGACTGCAATAAGTTGACTCATTAAAAATAGAACATTAAATTAGTTTGTCTATTAAATGTTATACAGTTGCAATATTTAAAATGAAATTCATCACACTTCAGTGAGCAACAGATATAAAGCTTCAAATACAAAGTATTATTTATTATATAGCAAAGATACTATTTAAAGTGAGTGATAAGCTACTCAGTAAAAAGTGCTATAATAATCATTAAGAAAGAAGTTGTATTTAATTGAAACACACAAATTATAACAAAACAAATTTCTAGATGGATTAACATCTATGAATTATGTAATGAAAAAGAAGAAAGTATCTATAAAGGTTTCAGATATACAGGATGGTTTCAGATCTCCAAAGGACAACATATAAAATGAAATAAAGTATAAGCCACAACAGAACAACTTAAAACATAATATAAAAGTATGTCAGATCAAAGGGATAATTTTGACAACACAAAATTAAATATGTCTGCACAGAAAACATGCCATTGCTTCCAAAAGCCCAAGCAATATTGAGAAAAATAATTTTAAAAGAAAGGACAGTATTTACAAAAGGGTTATTTTCCTTAATATATAAAAATCTTTAACAATGTAATTAGGCAAAGAACATGAGCAGATTATTTATAGAAAAACCAATAGTGAAGAATTATGGAAAAATATTGTATCTGATGTTAATAAATGTAGATGATGCTTTCTTTTAAAATTTCATATTGAAAAATATAGAAAAGTTCAGATAAGATTTTAAATTGAATTAAAGCATAAAGATAAAATATGGACACTATCTGATAAGGGGTTAACATTCAATATATATAAAAATTTCATACAAGTAAACACCAAAAAACCAAATAACCAAATTAAAAAATAGGTGGAAGATCTGAATAGACATTTTTCTAAGGAAGAACTACAGAATTCCTATAGGAACATGAAAAGATGCTCAATATCACTAACACTCCGGGAAATCAAAGCCACCATGAGATATTACCTCACACCAGTCATAATGGACATTTTCCAAGTGACAAGGAATAATAAGTGTTAGTGAGGATGTGAGAGAAGAGGGCACCCTCCTACACTGTTGGTGGGAATGTAAATTGGTGCAGCCACTGTGGTACCTGGTGACAGCATACTTTACCACTTGGGCAGTATGTGGAAAGAAGTATGGAAGTTCCTCAAAACTGAAAATAGGAATTCCATACAAGCCTGTAATTCCACTTTTAGGAATTTACCCAAAGGAAAAAAAAAACTGATTTGAAAGGTATTTGCACTACTGTGTTTAAAGTGTCCATCAAAAGATGAATGGATAAAAATGTGGAACGTATACCAATTGGAATATTATTCAGCTATAAAAAGAAATAAATCTTGCCATTTGTGACAATATGGATGGACAGCGAGTATTATGTTAGGTGAAATAAGCCAGATAGAGAAGGACAAATGTTTTCACTTACATGTGGAAACTGAAAATAAAATAAACAAAACAGAAATAAAGTCATAGACACTGAGAAGTGACTGGTGGTTACCATGAGGGGAGGGATTGGAGTGGGTGGGTGAAATAGGTGAAGGGGACAAAGTGGCACAAAAATCTCAACATAATACAAATCCATCATGGGGATGAAAGTACAGCATAAAGAATGCAATCAACAGTTCTGTAACAACTTTCTATGATGACAGCAAGTATGCTACTTGGGGTGAGTATTTAATATTGTACATAATGACTGAATCACTATGTTATATATTTGAAATCAATACAATACTATACACCAGGTGTACTTCAATAAAAATATATTTTTAAAAGATAGCATGGACATTTATTGAACTCACTCAAATCATTGGAAATTTGTGTATTTTCAATTTATTAACCCTAGGGAAAAGGATGAGAAATTACACAGTGGGTCTTATAAATTACAAACAAAAATTTCTCAGTTGTCATTGGGATGATATCTCATCACTGATTGAAGACAAGGATCATTCACAGTGTTAGTCCTAAATAGTTGAAAGAGCTTTAGATACAATTTTCCCTCAAGTCAAGAAATTGTTACAGGGATCAAGGAAAAATTCCTTCTCTTTAATACAATAAATTAACAATACTCATTACATATTTACAAATCTAAGTAGTGATCTGTCACATAGCACTTGTAGAAACTAATCAGTTTCTTTGATTACAACTCTGAAAGTTTTAGATAAGTGGTTGTATTATCTTCACCTTATACTAGAGAGTAGAGGCCAAACTTATGCAAAGATACACAAAATTGAACTGGGATTTAAACACAGATTAGTCTTTTAACAAGAAATTTTACAAGGAGATATATACATATATAGTTATAAAATGTATAAAATGTAAATGTATTATAGAAGGTTCATCCTACATATTTTATTTCATTATGCAGAAGTGTTATATAGCTCTCTAATTCACCTCTGTAGGGAAATCACCCCCCTCAACTTTCCCTACTCTTCTATGAGGACAGTTGTCTGCTGCTTCACCCCAAATATGTCGGGTCTTGCATGGACCAAGATATGTCTGACCTTGAGAAATCTGAAAACACAGCATGTTGTACCCATGAGTAAGGAGCTAGATAAGGGCCTTGAAGGCCAGACACCTGGCCATGAAGGCCACAAGCATGTGCATCTTCAATATTTATAGAATCATGAATTAGCACTGTAGCAGTATCAGAAGTGCAGCTTTATGCAGAATAAAGTGGCTTTATTTGAGCACCTTCCATAATGACTACCACCATCTTCATTGATTTTTTACGTTGCCCCAAAACCTCAACAGCAACCCCTAGACCCTGACACTCGGTGCTGTGAGCAGGATGAAGTAAGTGGTCAAAAGAGCAACAACAGTCCTTTGGCTTCCCTGGATGCCGAGGGTTGGGTGGAAGAAATGGGGACCCCAGCCCCTATTTGGTACCTGGTGACAGCATACTTCACCACTTGGGCAGTACTGGAGTATTGGGAGACTGTACAACTGACCCCAGAGGCTATACTGACAGCATTGGAGATACTAGAATCCCTAGTTCCTCCAGCCCACCAGGAATCGTCTGGGTGAGTGGCGTGGATGTTCCTGACAGTCATCCACTACGCCACTCGTGAAACTGTGGGGATGCAGCAGGGAGTGCAGAATCTCCAGTGGAAGGAGGAAGACTTGGAGCAACTGGCTGGCAGCTGTGGAGCGTATGTCACAGGGGTCAGTGAGTGCAGCAGTGTTGTCGCAGACTGAAAGCCCTGAGTGCAACACAGCACCTTTGGTTTTGCATGCTCGCCCCACCATGGAGCAATGCATATGCAAGAACCCATAGCCTCAAGGGGGCAGTGGGTAGCCCCCCACCATAGTAACCTGGCAGGTGCTGTACATATGTGGCTATGGAATTGTGGGATTTGGCCAAGCTATATAAGCGACATTTGGGGAAATCTGTGCCTGACTGGCTGTTGTGGCTATGGGATGAGGACACTGAGAATATGAAGCAGTGTAGGCATTAGCTCTCTTGGGATACATAAAAGTAGAGTGACCTCAAGCCACCAAAGTAAGAACTGCTACAGTGAAACAGCACAAGGAAAAAATAAATACAGCAGTGAAAATAGCGCCAGAGATGACTGCTGAAAGTAAGCCACAGGTATGGACTGACCTTTTGGCTGCTGGTTTGGCTCATGAAAAGCTTGATGGACAGCCTTTAGAGGTCTTGATGGGACTATGGAAACAGTTGTGTCCAGACCAACGTTATTGCCTACTGTCCCTGAAGCAGGTGCAGGCAAATGCTGTGGTGGACCAGGAACTTGTGCCAGATGTGCTGACTGATTTCCTCCCTGACTATGGGTGGGGCCGAGGTGCTCAGCATATTAGGACACTGGAGGACCGGAGGCCATTTGTTAAATTCACCATTCACTGGTCCCCACAGAATGTATGGCGAGTGTTGGCACTGGTGGGTACAGGTGCTCACTCCACCCTCCTTCATGGCAACTCAGATAGGTTCCAGGGCTGCAGTCATAGAGGGTATGGTGGACAAACAGTGCAGGTGCGATGAGTGACTCTGACTTTGGGAACTGGAAGCTTACCCTTACATCAGTATGTCATTTATGTATCCCTGATACTGGAATATGTTCTAGGGGTGGATGTGCTGCATGGTCTAATGATGCAAATGCCTCTGGGGTAGTTTCTGTTGCATGTGCACATTGTGAAAATGGTGTGGTGAGGTCACCCCCACCACACACCTTTAGTGTTGCACAAGCCACCTATATAGTGAGCATTAAACAATACCGAATGGGTGCTGGACAGAAGGAAAATGGCCAAATCATTTTGCAGTTGGAGGAAGCACACATCATCTGCCTGGTACACAGCCCTTTTAATTTACCTGTGTGACCAATGAAGAAGCCATATGGCACTTGAAGAATGACAGTGGACTACTGAGAACTAAACAAAGTGATTCCTCTGCTGCATGCTGCAGTACCAAACATTACTGATCTGATGGATACACTGACTATGACTTTGGGGACTTATCACTTGGTGTTGTATCTGGCTAATGCTTTCTTTTCCATTGACATTGCACCAGAAAGCTAGGAACAATTTGCCTTCACATGTCAGGGCCACCGAAGGACGTTTGTGGTCCTCTCAAAATACTTGCATAGTCCTACTTTGTGTCATGGCTTGGTGGCTAGTGACATGGCCACCTGGTCCCATCCACCCTTGGTTCACGTGTTCTATTATATAGATGATATAATGTTGACTTCTGATTCTCTTTCAGATCTCGAAGTTTCAGCTCACAGTTTGCACCAAGCCCTCCAGGGTTGGAGATGGGCCTTCAGCAAAGACAAGGTGTCGGGACCTGGTTATTCTGTCAAGTTCTTGGGTATTGTCTGGTTGGATAAAACAAAAGTGATACCTGAAGCAGTGATTGATAAAATACAATAGTACCCCTGCCCAGAAACTGTCAAGCAGCTACAAACATATGTGGGCCTGTTGGGGTATTGGAGAATGTTTATCCCTCAGTTATTCATGCTGCTAAAGGTGTTGCATCACCTTATAAAGCAAGGGGAAGTGTGGGACTGGATGCCAGGGATAGAAAAGGCTTTTGCTGAGACAAAAGAGCAGTGGCTCAGGCCCAGATGCTGTGAGTCACTGACCCCTCCACACTGATCCTGTTGACAGTGTCTGCCAGCATGGATGGGTATGGATGGGGATTATGGCAGAAACGTGGGGTCTGAAAAGTCCCAATAGGATTTTGGTCTCTGTTGTGGAAGGGAGCTGAGATTCACTATTTGATGTTGAAAAAACAGCTGGCAGCAGTGTATGCCGCCTTACTGGCTACTGAAGGAATCACGGGAATACAAGCAGTACAGGTAACTACTGCTCTCCTGATTGAGGGGTGGGTGTGAGCCTGGGCTACAGCTCCCTAACCTTTGGTTGCCCAGACACCCACACTGACCAAGTGGGGAGCCTATTTAGAACAATGGACTAGATTCTCCAAAAGCCCTCTCTCATAAGAATTGCAGCAAGTCCTGGGACCGTGAACCTTTGCAGTTGAATCAGCACCCACCTTACTGAGTGTCAAAGTGCCAATGGTAAGTCCCCATGAGACGGGTCACAGACACCACCAGCAGGGGCCTGGTATACAGATAGACACCTACTAACATGGGTGGCCATCACCATTCAACCACTGCACGAAGAGCTCTGGTATGAGTCTGAGGTAGGGCAATCCAGCCAATGGGCAGAATTATGGGTGGTGTGGCTTGTTTTGACTAGGAAATCAGGTCAGATAACCATCTATAGTGACAGTTGGGCTGTCTTTCATGGCCTCACTATCTGGTTGCCTCAGTGAGCAGGACAGGACTAGGAAATCTGCCTTCACCCACTGTGGGGATAAACAATGTGGAAAAACCTGTGGACCTGTGAAATAAAGGAAGGGGCCCTGATATATCACATCTCAGGACATCACCCAGCATTAAGCCCTGGGAATGAAGTGGCCAATGCCTTGGCCAGGGCTTGTATGCTCCAGGAACTGCCCGCTATGTTCATGGGACATGTTGCCCCTAGAATCATGTATAAAGTCTCCTAGAGATAGCACATTCCACTGATGTTTGCTGACCCAAAACGAGCCGTGCAAGCATGCACTCAATGTGCTTACTTTTACCTGCATTCTTGTCAGGTAAGAGGGACAGCACCTCCACCCACCAGAACCCTTACAGGTAATGCAAGTAGATTACATAACACCCCTGTCCAGTAATAAGGGATGTAAATATACATTCACAGCAGTGGATATGGCTATAGGATTGGGTTTGGTCCATCCCATTGCCCAGGCTACCCAACACACTACTAAAAAGGCCTTAGAGCACTTATGTACCAGTTATGGTGTCCGTTAATGGTCAACAGTGACTGCAGGAGCCACTTTACAGAAAAGGAGATATAAGAATGGGCTTGACAACAGGGCATTGTATGTCCATTACATGTGACATATCAACCCCAAGTGGCTGGAATGATAGAAAGGTACAATAGGCTCTTAAAGGACAAATTGAAACATTTAGGATGGACACAGTGGGTGAAGCACTTACCCACAGCAGTAAGCTTGCTGAATGAGCAACCAAAGAAAACCAGGGGAAGCCCCATAGAGAGGTTGTTGGTGGCTCACTCATACATCCTGAAATACTTAAAACAAGACCCCAGTGAGTTGCAGCTACAGTTGCTGGAAGAAACATTGCTCCTTCCTGCCCCATGTATACTGTCTCCTGCCCATACAGAGGAGTGGATGTGGCCATGGACCTTGATGTTTGAAGGACACCCATGGGTCACCTTGTATGAGGTATGGGGAGAGGGGCTGACCCATGGGCTGCACATTATACCATGGTTAGGAAAATGGCCTTTTAAACTGACTACTCCCTTGCCAGAGAGAGCAATAGCCATATTGCCAGGGACTTTGGTCATGTGAGTATGGCCAGTACCATAATTTCTGCGGAAGGCTGAACCTGATATTCTGCCAGTATCTTCAGGAGCTCTGGTCTGGTATTACAGACCAGGAAAACCACTGCTGGCAGTCACTGTTTTGTTACAAGATGAGAAAGTTGCTTGTATCCTCCCAGAGAACCAGGACTTGCCATTGTGGTGTCTTTGCTCTGTATTTCCACCCAGGTTGACAGAGAGCAATAGTATGGTGGCATGGGCCATACTTTTGCCCAGGTACATAATGTCTCCCACTGATGGGTATGTATGGAACTGCCCACAGAAATCATTGATGGACTGCCACAGGAAATCACCCCCACCAATCTGTTCGTGTGGGAACACCTTTGAGTATGGAACTGCAATAATGCTGAAGGTGAAGCAAAATGGCATACAACCAAGCAGTTGATCTGACGATCAACACACACTCCATCTGGGGAACCGTGTATAATGGGAGGGGATGGATGTCTAGTGTGCATGTGACCGTGCAAACCATAGCTCCGCTGTGCTTTGAACAGCAGGTTTCCATACCCAATTGCATGGTTGGCTGGTTGCCCAGAGAACTGTGTGCCAATGTCAGTGTTAGTCTCACCCCTGAGTGTTGGTGGGATGGTAGCACCCATGTGGGCACTGTGCCAACCGACCCTCTGCCAGGAGAAAACATTTGGATATGTGGGTAGTACGGCTGGTCCTATCTCCCTGCAAATTGGACAGGCTGTTGTACATTGGGCCGCCCATACTTATCAGGACAAATACTACAAACCTTGCTGGGGCCCTGTCTTGCCAATAGGTTTCAGCCCTGGGCAAGTTCACTATGGATTCAATGTGACCAAAGAAAATGACAGCAAAACATTCTACAGGTGAGAGGGTTATACCCAACTTTATTCTCACAGTGGCAGGTCAGTCACTAAAATTCCGTTCACTCAGAGCAAGTCTGCATGCAGCAAGCCAGTCTCTGCCTTTGGGCCCCTCTGCACAGCCATCCTCTGGGCCTCTTTGCAAAGCCATCTCACACAGTTGTCCTATGGGCCTCTGTCCTCGGCGCTGCCACCACTCCAGCCTCTGCTCTGCTCTCCTGCAGCCTTGCAGCACTGCCACCATGTCGTGCCCAGAGCACTGGGTGGAGCTCTTTTTATAGAGTCAACAGCCATGTATAGCCCACAGGTGTGCAGTGAGCTAGTCAGCCACAGCCAGGTGAGAATCCTGGCCATAGGAGCTCTCATTTTATCCACACTCCACCCCTGCAGGATTCTCTCCTCTCAATCTCTGTGCCCTTAGTTCTCTGCAATGGCCCCTGTGCAAGGAGGCTCGAACATTGTTCTCCAGCCTCTCCAGCAAAATGTCTTGCAGACATACAGGCCAGACTTGTGGCTCTGTCTCTGACCTCTGCCTCTTTGGCTTTAATGGCTGGAACTGCTGTTCTGGTTTCAGTTGTTGCCACAGCTCCAGGAAGATCCTATTTGGCTTCCCATCTAATTTCCTTCCATCTACTCCTGTCGATATCAAATCAACCCACATCTGGGTCCTTGTAACCCTCATGAGGCCCCTCAAATTCCTCCTGGGAGTAACAGGTCTCATTTCTTTCTGGGTTCTCATTGCTTCAGCTACTGTACATGTCACCTCGCATTCTGTAATCGCTGCCTCAAGGTGGGCTGCACTGTCAGGGAAGACAGCTTTCCCATCTCTGATCCTGAAAGAACAATTTGATCCATCCCTAAGTCCCACAGCCAACAGCTCAGCCTGAGTATAGGGGGGGACCACAGAGTGCTCCACGACCTGGGGAGGGGGCTGCTCCTCTCCTTGGGGAACTTTCAACTGCTGGGTCTTTATTTTCTTTACAACCACTGGGCGTGCTTTCAGTACAGGAGGGGTCAATGCCTCAAGCACCACCCCTTCATCCTTCCCCAGCTCCTCCATTTCTGGGGCTGATGGCACCTTTCTCTCCACTCCCCCAAGTGCCTCCTCTGTTACAGTGCCTCACAGCAATGCCAGCTCAGTCTTCAGCAGCTCTCTTACCTTCAGCTCAATGCTTTGCAGCTGACCTTCTGGTGCCACCTCTACCTGTGCTTCCCTCAGGAGTTCATTTTTTTCCTTGATGGCCTCTTCCTCCTTCAGAGCACTTGGCAGTGCTGCCATCTCATCTCCAATGCACCTTGCTGCAGGCGCTCTCGTGCTGCCTCCTCCCGCATCAAGGCCATCTCCTTCCTTAGGGAATCCACAGAGGTTTGCAGCTCATGTTCTTGTGCTGCCATTTCTTGGGTCTCCTCTGTAGACTTTTTCAATACTGTGAGAAGCAGCCAACCCACAGTCCCTGTTGCCTCACAGGCACTCTGCTTCTCAAAGGATCTGCTTACTATACCAAGGGCCACCCCTACTGCCTCAGGTGTCACCTCCACTTGCTTTCAGTCCTGGGGTAGGGCCCAGTCCTCTAGAAGGCAAGCCACCTCAGACCATGTACCCACTGGGGGACAATCCACTGTCTCCCCATTCACAGGGGCAACCCGCTCAAGCACCCCTCCCATAAGGGCATCTTTTCTTTTTCCTTGGTCAAAAATGAACCCTGCTGACTTTTGCCAATTGTCTTGCCAATGGGTTTCAGCCCCAGGCAAGTTTGCCATGGATTCAGTGTGACCAAAGAAAATGACAACAAAACGCTCTTTGGGGTGAAAGGATTATACCCAACTTTATTCTCACAGTGGCAGGTCAGTCACTAAAATCCCATTCACTCAGAGCGAGTCTGCATGCAGCAAGCCATTCTCTGCCTCTGGGCCTCTTTGTCAGCACAGCTGTCTTCTGGGCCTCTGTCCTCAGTGCTGCCACCACTCCAGCCTCTGCTCTGCTCTCCTGCAGCCTTGCAGCCCTGCCACCATGTCACTCCCAGAGCACTGGATGGAGCTCTTTTTATAGAGTCAACAGCCATGTATTGACCACAGGTGTGCAGTGAGCTAGTCAACCATGGCCAGGTAAGAATCCTGGCCTCAGAAACTCTCATTTTTTCCACAGGTCCATACATTATTGTGATGCTGTATATTCCTGTGGGCATCATCCCAAATGGATGGCAGTTGGTTTTACCCCCTGGCTATCTTCCTTTCAGCACCGTAGATATAGAATTACAAATAGAAGCCCTGAAACAGCATGTTGCTCATGCCTGGAATATAACAAGGTCCTTGTTAGCCCTATTGCTAGATGAAGTCACCCAAATGCAGAAGGTGATTTTATGAAACAGAATGGCTCTTTGTATATGCACAGCTGCACACAGGGGCACCTGTGTTTTATTACACATTGACTGCTGTGTTTACATCCCAGACCACTAGCAGCAAATATAAGCTGCACTCAAGGAAATAGATGATGAAGAGTCTCAGCTACAAGCCTTATATTAAGATCCCCTGTCTACTTAATGGTAACAGCTTGGTCCCACTTGGTTGTGGTTCCTAAACATAGTGGTCACTGGGGCATGTGGCCTCCTTGTCTGTTGTTATTCTTTATGTTGTTTCTGTTGGCTCTGGGCACAGGGCTCTGCTTTGTGTGCAAAGAAGCACACTGCTGCTGTCCTATAGAAAGGGATGGGATGTAGAAAAGGCCCCCTCCACTTTCCTGCTGTTCTATGAGACATCTGTGTGCTGCTTCACCCAAAATATGTCTGACCTTGAAAAACCCGAAGACACAATGTGTTGTACCCATGAGTAAGGAGCTACATAGGACCTTGAAGTCCAGACACCTGGCCATGAAGGCCACATGCATGAACATCTTCAATATTTATGCAACCATGAATTAGCACTGCAGCAGTATCAGAAGTGCAGCCTCATGAAGAATAAAGTGGCTTCTTTTGAGCACCCTCCAGGACAACTCTTGCCACTTTCTTTGCTCTTTGCATTGCCCCAAAACCTCAACAGCAACCCTGGGCCCTGACAGCTTCATTGAATACTTAACTAGATTTTTTACAGTGAGCAATATATTGTAACATTATTTTGTTTATATTTTTTAAGTTTATTTACATTCAAAAATTATTAAACATTTCTGAGTGTTCATTTAAAAATTACATTTTTAAACATTTTATATTTTTAAAAAATTGTCTTATTTAAACTTATATTCTTTCATAAGCAGGAAAATCATATGACCTGCTATTGCAGTTAATTTTATTGTTAAATGAATTTAAAAAGAAAAGTCTGACTATAAGAACATAGTTAGCAACAAATTTACCTCCAAGTAGGCTGTTTAGACTTAAAAGTCCGTGAATTAGTAATATTTTATTTAGTTTTTCCTCTCTAGTGAAATCAAATGTCAGGCCTGTTTTTAAGAAAGAGAGGATTTGAGCTAGTAAATAAACATCAAAGGTACAGAAGTATGATCTTGCTTAATTATTCATTTTAAACACAGCAGTACAATACTGGCAGAAATTAGAAGATACATTTTGAGTCTGCATATTTAAAACAATAATAATAGCTGAATACATATATTCTTTAGTCACTAAGATATTTTTCTGTTAAAGAGCCAAATTTAGAAGGAAATTATCTTGGTGACTGAACTAAATTGATAAAGGTACATTTGCTACTCATTTAACAATTTTATCAAACAGGTACAGTGCAACAGATACTATCTCTGGCACTAAAGGTTTAGTGGCAAGCTAAAATTTGCATAGTATCTATCAATAATGAAAATATAGTCTTGCAAAATACATGTAAGGATACTACTTGGAAATCCCTGTGAAATAAAATTGAATCACTGTGGTAGGATAGCACACGGCATATAAATAACACAGAAAAATTCTTTAGGACTGAAGAAAATACAAAAGGGATTGGGGAAGAAGGTGAATGTGCTGAAACACGAGGTGGCAGAGATTGTCAGAGCTATCCCTTTTAAAGGTATTAATGCAATTATTTGTCTTCATAATGACAAATTAAATTAAAATTAATAAATTACAAAAAGTTTCTAGATGTGAGACTGGTATGATTCACTTGTCTCTACAAAATATCACTCTAAAGTGAAGAGTGAATTTGAGAATTTCCATTGATGGTGAGACTGACAGCCAGGGAATCTGTCCAAATCTACTGAACACAAAAATGATGCCAAAGCTTTCTTAAAAAAATATTTCAAAATGCACAGATAATATTTCCAACTGCACTCTAAGTACAGGAAAATGAAATATCATGGGAGAGTGAGGTTCTGCTTTAACTATTGCTAATCTAATAGAAAAATGAAAAGTGATTATCTAAAGGATGTGTTTGCTACAAGTGAAGACACATGATTTGCTGAACTAATGAGTATTACTTGCATCCAGCTGGCGTGAAGGAAAAATTGGGTTGTTTGCCTTACTCAATGCTTGTGCCAGGACAGTCCAAGAAATGTACACTTTCTGAATATTAATTAAACTCTGAGCAAAATAATTTCAGTAAATAAATGGTATTAATCTGAATGTACTTTTTCCTGTTTTTATCACTATTTAATCTATGTTCTTCACATTTAATAGTTCTTAGATTTTTGTTGTGGAAGTTTTTATTTATAAGCAAAAATTTTTCAAAAGATTTCATCCAACAATATATATTAATATTTCAAGATCATTGTTTTGTTTTTACTTTTTTTGTGGGGAAAGTGGTCTATTTTTGTTGTCACTTGTTAGGTCTTTGCCTCAGGCTGTAATAGAAAACAGGTTAAGCATTTTTAAAACAAGAAATGAGTTTAAAATTCGCCTTTGTTAAACCCAATGAGTATGTAAATTATAAAAATGAAGTAAAGGTAATACAAAATATTTTTTTATAAACACCACAAAAGTACTTCTAGAAATTGCAGTTTATTAACAGATAATAAACAATTCACCATCTATGATTTTTTTCTTTGATGACAATTCTCCATAAACTAATGACAAATCTGAATATACATAAAGTATGATAAAAAAGATAATAAACATTACACATGAATGTATAGCTGTACTATCATTTTCCTAAAATGATTTACTTTAATTTTTAAAATTCAGAAAAAGTCAAATATCTGTCAAAAGAATGCAAGACTAAAAATCTTAAGCTATGAGTCATGACACAGATTTTCAAGTCTTTACCAAATGAATCAAGCAGATTGCATTGGCTGTGCTGGGTACAGGATTAGATGGATAGGCATGTATATTACTTTTATGTTGATTTTATACAGTTTTAAATTAAAGTTTTTACTATCAGCATTAAATGAGTTGAATAGCCTTTAATCATCTTTTCTTTAGAACAATCTATATCAACAGGAATTGCATTTTCCTTCTTTAAAGTATAAGTTTGGTAGAACTTACTGTAATGATATTTTAGACAGGAATTTTTATGAAATGAAGATTTTCAATTTCTTTATTCATTATTATCTATTGAAGTTTTCTATTTCTTCTTTGATCAAATTTAACATATTGTAGAAATTAATTTTTAACTGTTTTCACATTTTATTGGTGTATGCTTATAATTTGCTTTGAATACTTTTGTATCTATTTTGAACTTTTGGAAGTTTGACACACTTTATTTTATGAAAAGTACATTTTTTTAAAATTGGTCCTGTGGCAGTTCTGTTATTATTATCATTGTTCTAATCCAATTATTTTTGAAGAAGCAGCTCTTGAATTTTTTAATTTTCATGTTGTTTTATAGTTGGTTCTCTTTTTATAAATACTTTCCTTATCTCTATTTTTATTTCCTTTCTTGGAGAGGAATGGCACTGAAATTACATTGATACTGTTTTGCTAATTTCTTTAATTACATGAATGCTTTCACTTTGTGTTGTTTTTAGGAGACACATTCTCTATTAGTCCTGAATTAATATTTATATTATTTATATTATTTATTTAATTTGGAAACTTTGTTTTCCTATCTCTGTTATAATGACTCTGATTATTGATTTGCATTATTTTCCACATTTTTTTTGTTTGGTCCTTATATATTTCAGGTTTAAACATTGTCTTTTGTGTTTCTTGTTCCTCATTTTTTTAAAAAAATTATAAATAGCTAACATTTTTTACTTTTCCATTTTTATTTTTAAAAATCTGTCTACTACTGTTTTGATATTAAAATAATCTAGGCTTTCTTTTAATGTGTATTTTCCTTTTAGTTTTTTTATTTTGTTTTGCATTTTATTTTCAACATCACTGCATTATTATGTAGAATTGCTTAACTTTGAATAATACATTGGTAAATCTTTTTTGTTCTAATTCAGTCTGAGGGTATCTATTTTTTAATTTGTGGATTTAAAAGTTATTTTAAGTCAATATTAATTTACTGTAATTCAGAATTCATATGAATCCTATTAATCATATTCATATGTATTGTATTTTTCATCTAATTATGGTGAGACTCTTCTATAAAAGAAGTTCTATGTTTGCCAAAATTTGAGGAATAATATATTTTAAAATATTGACAATCACACTGGACATGCACAAAAAGTTCTACAATATGATCTAATCAATTTGTATAAAATGTTAGAAGATAAACAGGCAAATAAAAATGTTCAAGAATTCATTTTAGCTGCATTAAACCAAAAGAGCTCACCAATGGGAGCTAAGGACTTTTACAGGGTACGGGTAGAAGCAAAGCAAGGGAAGCATTTGATTGGTTAAGGCTTACGCCATTGCTTTATTTAGAAAAGTCGATTTGACTGCTTGTGATTCATTGTTCTTAAACTTTATTTTTTAAGGATAAGAGTGTATTTACAACTAAATGTGGTTTAGGTTACCATTTTCTTATGTAGTCTTCCAAGTCACTGAGCCTATTCATTCTAAGGGCTTTTTTATTCAGTGACTTTAATGGTCCAGTGCCCCGGTCAATTATTATACTTTTATGTTTTGGTATGAATGTACTCTTATATGGCATTGACTTTTATTCCTCACAACAGCAAATCTGTAAGTTATTCCCCCAACCAAACTTCTCATTTGAGGATGTTAATGACCCATCAATACTTCAGAAGCTCATAATACCTTTAGAGTGTCTTCAATATAAACAGTTGGATCAAATATAACCATTCAAACTTAATTTTATTTCCCTTAAGCTTAGAAAGTATTTTATAATTTTCCCCTTGCTTAGAGTTTTGTTGTTAAAAATTCTAATATCAATATCAATGAGAGATTGCAGTCAGTGCTTAGGTACTGGGATTTTAGAACTTGTATGACTAAATCTAAATCTCACTCCTGAGTTTTCTAAAATGTATCTGGTGATAATAATAATATCATAGAATTGTTTTATTTTTAGTTAATCCCCTAAAAATAAATAGTCTGTAGAATATCTTAGCCCTAAAATTCATTTTAGCTTCATTATTAAATATATTAAAATGTTCAAAGATCATTGTGGAGAGTATATTATCTCCTCAATATTAATTTTGAATCAATACAAGACAAAGCTAGAAATTCAATATACTAACAATAAGAAAGAATATTTAATATTGTCAGAAATACCTATCCACATGGATGAAAAAACAAACTTAGGCTCCCTATCATAGAAAAAATGTTAATTCCAGATAGGGTAATGGCCTAGTTCATAAAATTAAAAAATATCTGTCTTGTAAAAATTAAGGCAATATGTATTTCAAGCCTAGAGGTCTCTTGTAAGATCATAGCAGGTGTAAAACAGTCAACACTCCTCCAAGATATATCAGACTATACAGAGATTTGTAAATTGTTCATGGTGAAAGACATAACATAGATAGGAAAAAAAAGTGACTGAACCTATATAAGAGATAAAAGGTCATTATATATAATGAAGTGAAATTCATGTCAATGTAGCAAGATTGAAATCAAATAGGAAAACTATCCAAATAATATCAATAGGCGACTTGAAGTACATAGCAAATAAAAAAGACATTAAAAGATCCCAAACAAGTGAAATGTAAATAATTTATCAACATAATCTTACATGTATCATATAGCTAAAAAATTAAGAAACTGTAATAATTATTATTAGTGAAATATTAAAGGAAATGATAGTATCACATGTAATTGACCAAGCACATATGTTATCTCTTAAATAAATTGGCAATCTCAACTTCAGTTACCCTGACACTGGGAGTAGTATCACATTAATATAATATATGATGTTATTATAGACCATAATAATATATGATCAAAAAATATATATATATACATTAATTTATATTGAAACATTTTTCTTGATGTCAAGAATTAATACTAAGTGCATATGGTATTTTCAGCAAGGTAGATCATCTATCAAGCATTAAAAAAATTAAAGAGTTAAAGTTATAAAGTATATGTACTCTTACCAAAATGGTATTGAATTAGAAATCCATAACAAGATGAGTGGTAAAGAATTATTATTTTTTTTTCAAAGATTAAAATTTATTTGGAGAGGTCCACATTTTTTTTTCCCCTGGCTTTTTTTTTTTGAGAGGGCATCTCTCATATTTATTGATCAAATGGTTGTTAACAACAATAAAATTCTGTATAGGGGAGTCAACGCTCAATGCACAATCATTAATATATCTCAAGCCTAACTCTCGTCAGTTTCCAATCTTCTGAATCATAACGAACAAGTTCTTACATGGTGATCAAATTCTTACACAGTGAATAAGTTCTTACATGGTGAACAGTACAAGGGCATTCATCACAGAAACTTTTGGTTTTGATCACACATTATGAACTATAAACAATCAGGTCAAATATGAATATTCGTTTGATTTTTATACTTGATTTATATGTGGATCCCACATTTCTCCCTTTTTTATTATTATTACTTTTTATTTTTAATAAAATGCTGAAGTGGTAGGTAGATGCAAGATAAAGGTAGAAAACATAGTTTAGTGTTGTAAGAGAGCAATTGTAGATGATCAGGTGTGTGCCTGCAGACTATGTGTTAATCCAAGCTAGACAAGGGCATTACAACATCCATGGATGCAGAAGATTTCTCTCAAAACAGGGCGGTGAGGTTCTAAGCTTCACCACTGTTGATCCCCAATTTCTCACCTGATGGCCCCCCTGCGACTGTGCCTGTCATAGGTTGTTCCTCCCTTGAGGAATCTCAGCCGTCTCTGGCTAACCAGTCATCTTCCGGGGCCATACAGGGAGATGTAAAGTTGGTAAGTAAGAGAGAAGCCATATTGTTTGAAAAGGTTGGCTTTTTACTTCTTTGCAGATTTATGCCCTGTGGCTTCTATGCCCAGCATTTGTCTTGAGGAATCTTTACCACTTGGAGGAATTATGGTACTCGGTAAATTCGATATGAGGCACGAATTCTATTTAAGCATTGTAATTATGAAGGAAGAAGAAAAGTTACAGAGGTAGCATATGGAAGAAAATATGGGAGGATTGATTATTTCTTTGACATATCTTCTTGTACAGTAACTTAAGCATGTATAGGTTTTAAACTACTAACTAAATTACACACACACATTGACATAATAGGAATACAGTTACATAACCAAAGAAGATCTATAATTACCAGCCATCTCCAGTGAAGCCAAGAAAACCAGTTAGGCACCCTAGGTATTTGTGAAAATTTGTCTATGATATGATGGATATTGTCCAACTGTACTTGAACAGTCTGAGAGAAATCAGACAAATTAAAACAACCCATTCTTGGGAACTGTTCACATCCTATATGTTCTTTTAACCGTAGATAGTCTGTAGTCGTAAGATTTTGGAGCGCTACAACTTGCACTTCTCCTAATTCTTGGTTGAGTTCCAACAGTATAGATCCAGTCAAATTTGTTGTTTTACTATATGCAGAGGCCAGCTAAGATATCTCCTTTTTCATTCCAATGGCAAGTCCAGGAAATGGTGGGATGAATGCAGCTACAACTGCAGCATCGCCTGGATCTTTGTGGAGGTTTTTTGATGATCATCTTCTGGTATGAGTCTTCCAGAGAGTGCTGATGTTGAAAGCTCTTCTTCACATCGTATCTTAGTACACTTGCTGGGTAGCCAAATTAGGCTTTGGTCCTCTGTATAAACACAAACAGACCCTTTGCCCACACTTTGATATGCCCTTTTTACCATTGTGTAGAACTCATTGGAGGTCACCACAGAGGAACTTCTTTTTTTTTTTTTAAAGAGAAAGGCATATTATCAGAAAAGTGTACCTCCATAGCTGATCATTTGACACCCTCTAAGTGATCAAAATTAAGGATGTTTAAAGCATGTGTTAATCGTTTATTTACCATTAGTTTTATCCTATTAAGGAGTAATCCCCCTTTTCTTTCTTTCTTTCTTTTTTTTTAATCTTTAATCTGCACTTAAATGAAGAATATTATGCTTACTAGGCTCTTCCCTATACCAGGTCCCCACTATAAACCCCTTTACAGTCATTGTCCATCAGCATAGCAAGATGTTGTGAAATCACTACTTGTCTTCACTGTGTTGTACAGCCCAACCCTTTCTCCCTACCCCCCAAGCATGCTAATCTTAATACCCCCTTTCTTCTTCCCCTGCCTTATCCCTTCCTATCCACCCATCCTCCCCAGTCCCTTTCTCTTTGGTACCTGTTAGTCCATTTTTGAGTTCTGTAATTCCGCTGCTGTTTTGTTCCTTCAGTTTTTCCTTTGTTCTTATACTCCACAGATGAGGGAAATCATTTGGTATTTCTCTTTCTCCACTTGGCTTATTTCACTGAGCATAATACCCTCCAGCTCCATCCATGTTGCTGCAAATGGTAGGATTTTCCCTCTTCTTATGGCTGAGTAGTATTCCATTGTGTATATGTACCACATCTTCTTTATCCATTCATCTACCAATGGACATTTAGGTTGCTTCCAATTCTTGGCTATTGTAAGTAGTGCTGCAATAAACATAGGGGTGCATCTGTCTTTCTCAAACTTGATTGCTGCGTTCTTAGGGTAAATTCCTAGGAGTGGAATTCCTGGGTCAAATGGTAGGTCTGTTTTGAGCATTTTGATGAACCTCCATACTGCTTTCCACAATTGTTGAACTAATTTACATTCCTACCAGCAGTGTAGGAGGGTTCCCCTTTCTCCACAGCCTTGCCAACATTTTTTGTTGTTTGTCTTTTGGATGGCAGCCATCCTTACAGGTGTGAGGTGATATCGCATTGTAGTTTTAATTTGCATTTCTCTGATAATTAGTGATGTGGAGCATCTTTTCATGTGTCTGTTGGCCATCTCTATTTCTTTTTTGGAGAACTGTCTGTTCAGTTCCTCTGCCCATGTTTTAATTGGATTATTTGTTTTTTGTTTGTTGAGGCGTGTGAGCTCTTTATATATTTTGGACGTCAAGCCTTTATCGGATCTGTCATTTACAAATATATTCTCCCATACTGTAGGGTTCCTTTTTGTTCTATTGATGGTGTCTTTTGCTGTACAGAAGCTTTTCAGCTTAACATAATCCCACTTGTTCATTTTTGCTGTTGTTTTCCTTGTCCGGGGAGATATGTTCAAGAAGAGGTCACTCATGTTTATGTCTAAAGGTTTTTGCCTATGTTTTTTTCTAAGAGTTTTATGGTTTCATGACTTTCATTCAGGTCTTTGATCCATTTTGAATTTACTTTTGTGTATGGGGTTAGACAATGGTCCAGTTTCATTCTCCTACATGTAGCTGTCCAGTTTTGCCAGCATCATCTGTTGAAGAGACTGCATTTCCCCATTGTATGTCCATGGCTCCTTTATCAAATATTAATTTACCACATATGTTTGGGTTAATTTCTGGAGTCTCTAATCTGTTCCACTGGTCTGTGGCTCTGTTCTTGTGCCAGTACCAAATTGTCTTGATTACTACGGCGTTGTAGCAGACCTTGAAGTTGGGGAGTGAGATCCCCCCTACTTTATTCTTCTTTTTCAAGATTGCTTTGACTATTCGGGGTCTTTGGTGTTTCCATATGAATTTTTGAATTATTTCCTCCAGTTCATTGAAGAATGTTGCTGGTAATTTGAGAGGGATTGCATTAAATCCTTATATTGCTTTGGGCAGGATGGCCATTTTGATGATATTAATTCTTCCTAGCCATGAGCATGGAATGAGTTTCCATTTATTACTGTCCACTTTAATTTCTCTTAAGAGTGACTTGTAGTTTTCAGAGTATAAGTCTTTCACTTCGTTGGTTAGGTTTATTCCTAGGTATTTTATTCTTTTTGATGCAATTGTGAATGGAATTGTTTTCCTGATTTCTCTTTCTATTGGTTCATTGTTAGTGTATAGGAAAGCTACAGATTTCTGTGTGTTAATTTTGTATCCTACAACTTTATTGTATTCCCAATATCAGTTCTAGTAGTTTTGGAGTGGAGACTTTAGGGTTTTTTATGTACAGTATCATATCATCTGCAAATAGTGACAGTTTAACTTCTTCTTTACCAATCTGGATTCCTTGTATTTCTTTGTTTTGTCTGATTGCCATGGTTAGGACCTCTAGTATTTTGTTAAATAACAGAGGGGAGAGTGGGCATCCCTGTCTAGTTCCCGATCTCAGAGGAAATACTTCCAGCTTCTCGCTGTTCAGTATAATGTTGGCTGTGGGTTTATCATATATGGCCTTTATGATTTTGAGGTACTTGCCCTCTATTCCCATTTTGCTGAGAGTTTTTATCATGAATGGATGTTGAATTTTGTCAAATGCTTTTTCAGCACCTACGGAGATGATCGTGTGCTTTCTGTCTTTCTTTTTGTTGATGTGGTGGATGATGTTGATGGATTTTCAAATGTTGTACCATCCTTGCATCCCTGGGATGCATCCCACTTGGTCATGGTGTATGATCCTTTTGATATACTGTTGAATTCTGTTTGCTAATATTTTCTTGAGTATTTTTGCATCTACATTCATCAGGGATATTGGTTTGTAATTTTCTTTTTTGGTGGGGTCTTTGCCTGGTTTTGGTATTAGTGTGATGCTGGCTTCATATAATGAGTTTGGGAGTATTCCCTCCTCTTTTATTTTTTGGAACACTTTAAGGAGAATGGGTATTATGTCTTCTCTGTGTGTCTGATAAAATTCTGAGGTAAATCCGTCAGGCCCTGGGGTTTTGTTCTTGGTTAGTTTTTTGATTACCGTTACAATTTCATTGCTTGTAATTGGTTTGTTTAACTTTTGTGTTTCTTCCTTGGTCAGTCTTTGGAGGTTGTATTTTTCTAGGAAGTTGTCCACTTCTTCTAGGTTTTCCAGCTTGTTGGCATATAGGTTTTCATAGTAGTCTTTAATAATTCTTTGTATTTCTGTGGAGTCTGTCGTGATTTTTCCATTCTCATTTCTGATTCTGTTGATTTGTGTTGATTCTCTTTTTCTCTTAATAAGTTTGGCTAGAGGCTTATCTATTTTGTTTATTTTCTCAAAGAACCAGCTCTTGGTTTCGTTGATTTTTGCTATTGTTTTATTCTTCTCAATTTTGTTTATTTCTTCTCTGATCTTTATTATGTCACCCCTTCTGCTGACTTTAGGCTTCATTTGTTCTTCTTTTTTCCAGTTTCGATAATTGTGATGTTAGACTATTCATTTATGATTGTTCTTCCTTCTTCAAGTGTGCCTGGTTCGCTATATACTTTCCTCTTAAGACTGCTTTTGCTGAGTCCCACAGAAGTTGGGACTTTGTGTTGTTGTTGTCATTTGTTTCTATATATTCCTTGATCTCTATTTTGATTTGTTCATTCATCCATTGATTATTTAGAAGCATGTTGTTAAGCCTCCATGTGTTTGTGAGCCTTTTTGTTTTCTTTGTAGAGTTTATTTCTAGTTTTATTCCTTTGTGGTCTGAAAAATTGGTTGGTAGAATTTCAGTATTTTGGAATTTACTGAGGCTCTTTTTGTGAGCTAGTGTGTGGTCTATTCTGGAGAATGTTCCATGTGCACTTGAGAAGAATGTATATCATGTTGCTTTTAGATGTAGGGTTCTATAGATGTCTACTAGGTCCATCTGTTCTAGTGTCTTGTTCAGTGCCTGTGTGTCCTTACTTATTTTCTGCCAGTGGATCTATCCTTCGGGGTGAGTGGTGTGTTGAAGTCTCCTAAAATAAATGCATTGCAGTCTATTTCCCCCTATAGTTTTGTTAGTATTTGTTTCACATATGCTGGTGCTCCTGTGTTGGGTGCATATATATTTAGAATGGTTATATCCTCTTGCTATACTGAGCCCTTTATCATTATGTAGTGTCCTTCTTTATCTCTTTTTACTTTCTTTGTTTTGAAGTCTATTTTGTCTGCTTTCTTCTCACTGTTGTTTGCCTGAAATGTGTCTTTCCATCCCTTGACTTTTAGTCTGTGCATGTCTTTGAGTTTGAGGTGAGTTTCTTATAAGCAGCACATAGATGGGTCTTGCTTTTTAATCCATTCTATTACTCTGTGTCTTTTGATTGGGGCATTAATTCCATTTACATTTAGGGTGACTTTTGAGAGATATGTACTTATTGCCATTGCAGGCTTTACCATCTTTAGTATCTTACTGCCTAACCTAGCTCGCTTATTGAGCTGTTATGTACACTGTCTGGTTATTCTTTTCTTCTCTCACTTCTTATTTTTCCTCCTCCATTCTTCATATGTTGTGTGTTTTGATCTGTGCTCTTTTTAGGAGTGCTCCCATTTAGAGCAGTCCCTGTAAGATGCCCTGTGGAGGTGGTTTGTAGGAAGCAATTTCCTTCAGCTTTTGCTTGTCTGGGAATTGTTTAATCCCGCCATCATATTTAAATAATAGTCATGCTGGATACAGTATCCTTGGTTCAAGGCCCTTCTGTTTTATTGCATTAAATATATCATGCCATTCTCTTCTGGCTTGTAGTGTTTCTGTCAAGAAGTCTGATGTTAGCCTGATGGGTTTTCCTTTATAGGTGACTTTTTTCTCTCTATCTGTCTTTAAAACTCTTTCCTTGTCCTTGATCCTTGCCATTTTAATTATTATGTGTCTTGGTGTTGTTCTCCTTGGATCCTTTCTGTTGGTGGTTCTGTGTGTTTCCGTGGTCTGTTCAATTATTTCCTCCACCAGTTTGGGGATGTTTTCAGCAATTATTTCTTCAAAGAGACTTTCTATCCCTTTTTCTCCTTCTTCTTCTTCTGGTACCCCTATAATATGGATATTGTTCCTTTTGATTGTCACATAGTTCTCTTAGTATTGTTTCATTCCTGGAGATCCTTTTATCTCTCTCTATGTCAAGTTCTGTACCTTTCTGTTCTCTGGTTTCTATTCCTTCAATGGCCTCTTGCATCTTATCCATTCTGCTTATATATCCTTCCAGGGTTTGTTTCACTTCTGTGATCTCCTTCCTGACATCTGTGATCTCCCTCCAGACTTCATCCCATTGCTCTTGCATTTTTCTCTGCATCTCCATCAGCATGTTCATGATTTTTATTTTGAATTCTTGTTCAGGAAGACTTGTTAGGTCTGTCTCCTTCTCGGGTGTTGTCTCTGTGATCTTTGTCTGCCTGTAGTTTTGCCTTTTCATGGTAATAGAGATAGTTTGCAGAGCTGGTACGAGTGACAGCTGGAAGAGCTTTCTTTCTTGTTGGTTTGTGGTCTTCCTCTCCTGGAAAAATAGCGACCTCTAGTGTCTTGTGCTGGGCAGCTGTGTGCAGAGAGAGCTTCTCCTTCCTGCCAGGCTGCTATGGAGTTTATCTCTGCTGTTGCTGTGGGCGTGGCCTGGCTCCGGCTGCTGCTCCAAAGTGGTGGAGCCCCTTTGGAGGGGGAGCAGCTGGAGGGCTATTTATCTCCATAAGGGGCCTCCCTGCTCCCTGCTGCCCAGGGGGTTAGAGTGCCCAGAGATCCCCAGATTCCCTGCCTCTGGACTAAGTGTCTTGCCCTGCCCCTTTAAGACTTCCAAAAAGCACTCTCCAAACCAAAACAACAACAGCAACAACAAAAGGAAAAAAATTAAATAAATAATTTAAAAAAAAAAGAAAAGAAAAGAAAAATGCACGATTTTCTTTGTCCTCAGGCGCCGGTCTCAAGCACCCACTCACCAGTCTTCCTTCCCTGTTTCACTGTTATTAGGGTCCCTGTCCCTTTAAGACTTCCAAAAAGCACTCGCCAAAAAAAAAAGGAAAAAAAAAAAGGCCACTCCCGTTTCTTTGTTCTCCAGTGTCGGCCTCAGGCACACACTCACCGGTCCTGTCACCCTGTTTCCCTAGTATCCAGGACCCCACTCATGCACTGTGTCTGCGCTTTGGTCTGGATGGCTGGGGCTGGGTATTCAGCAGTCCTGGGCTCCTTCTCCCTCCCTGTTGACTCCTCTCCACCCATGGGAATTTCGGGGAGGGTCACTCGGGTCCCACCTGACTGGGGCTTGTATCTTACCCCCTTCGTGAATCGCCTGGTTCTCGCAGATGTGGATGTGGTCTGGATGTTGTCCTGTGTCCTCTGGTCTCTATTTTAGGAAGAGTTGTCTTTGTTATATTTTCATAGATAAATGTGGTTTTGGGAGATTTCTGCTGCTCTACTCACGCCGCCATCTTGGCTCCACCTCAAGAATTATTTTTAAAGTTAGCACTCACTTTAAAATTACAAAGATAAAGAGGAAAGCTGAAAAGAAATTGAAAATGTTAAATATAAATGTAAATGTTAAATATAAATGTAAATGTAAAATGAAAATGTAAAATATAAAATAACTAATATGTAAATATGTATATTATATATAATAATGTATAAATAATAAATAGAATATAAATAATGATAAAACAAATACATAATATATCAAAACCTGTGGAACAAAACTAAGGCAGTGATTAAGGGAAGTCTTTAGCACTGCCAATATTAGAAATAAAAGAATGGTATAAAATCAATGTTTTAAGCTTCCACCTTAAAAAGCTAGGTAATATAAATGAGACCCAACATCATAATGAAAAAATCAGGTAGCAAAAACTCAATAAAATAAAAGGTAGACAAATTATAGAGAAAAATTATTAAACCAAAATGGTTTGTCCTTTTTTCATTTTTTAAAATTAATGTAAAATACACATATTTACCATCTTAACCATTATCAAGTATATAGTTTAATTGTATTAAGTACATCAATACTGTTCTGTAAACATCATTTTCATCAATCTCCAGAACTCTTCCATCTTGCAAGACTGAAACTTTATATTCATTAAGCAACAACTGCTGGTTCTTCCCTACCCGTAGTTCTTGGCAACCAGATCTCTACATATCTGTCTCTATGAATTTGACTACACTAGGTATGTTATGTATGTGGAGTCTTACAGTATTTGTCTTTTTGTGATTGGCTTATTTCACTTGGTATAATGTCCTCAAGGTTATCCATGTTGTAGCACTTCTCAGAATTCTTTCTTATTTAAGGCTAATATTCCATTATATGCCATATTTTGTCTACCCATTCATGTATCAATAAATCCTTGGGTTACTGTCATGTTTTGGCCACATTGAATAATACTTCTATGAATATGAGTGTACAAATATCTCTTTGAGATGTTTTAAATTATTTTGATTATATGCCCAGAAGTGGATTTGCTGCATTATGTGATAACTCAATTTTTAGTTTTTTAGACACTGCCTTAGTATTTTTGGCAGTAGCTTCCCTATTTTATTTTCATGTCAACAGTGCATAGGATTTCCATTTTCTCCACATTCTCCAAAATAGTAGTTATTTTCTTTCTTTGTTTTGATTTAATAGTAACATCTTCTTGAGTGTGAAGTGGTAGTTCACTGTGGTTTGGCTTGCATTTCCCTAATGATAAGTAATCTTGATCATAATTTCATGTGTTCATTAACCACTCATATATCTTTGGAGAAATGTCTGTTTAATTCTTTTACCCATTTTTTGAACCAACCTTTGTTAGGTTTTAGGAGTCATATTTATTTTGTAGATATTCATCTCTCATAAAACATTTAATTTGTGAATGTTATCCCCCATTTTGTGCATTGTTCCTCTGTTCAGAGTGTCTTGTGTTAAGTAGAAAGACAGACATGAGCAGCTGGGGGAGGGGAAGATAAATTTCAAGGGAAAAAAGTGTTCAGTTAGGGGTTCTCACTTGAAGACAACAGAGTCTTTGCAGGGAGATAATTTCTTTGACTATCAATCCCAGGCTAAACTGTTCCCAGTCAGATTAAAATGCAGACACAAGTGAATAAAACTAAAAATTACATAAACCACAGCTCATCATAATCTCATTAAAATAAAATTGCAGAGAGGAACCAAGATGGTAGTGTGAGTAGAGCAGCAGAAATCTCCCAAAACCATATATATTTTTGAAAATACAACAAATACAAATAATCCTAAAAGAGAGACCAGAAGACACAGGACAACAGCCAGACTACATCCACACCCACGAGAACCCAGCACCTCATGAAGGGGGTAAGATACAAGCCGTGGCCTGGTGGGACCTGAGCGCCCCTCACCCCAGATCCTAGCAGGAGGAGAGGAGTCAGAGTGGGGAGGGAGAGAGAGCCCAGGACTGCTAAACACCAAGCCCTAGCCATCCGCACTGGACCGTAGACACACAGTGTGTGCTTGGGGTGCTGGAAACTAGGGAAACAGGACAGTAAGACCTGTGAGTGGGTCCCTGCAGCTGGTGCACCCAGGACAAAGAAAAGTGAGTGCTTTTTGAATGTCTTAAATGGCCAGAGACCCCACAGCTGGACAGAAGCACCCTGGGACAACTTAGCCCAGCAGCTGTGAATCCCGGGGAACTCTGGGCACCCGAACCCCTGCAGCACAGCTCAGAGGCCCCTCACTGCAATAAACAGCCTCCTGCCTGTTCCCCCTCCAATGCAGCTCCACCATATTGGATCAGTAACCTGAGGCAGGCCATGCCCACAGCAACTACAGAGCTAAATAATCTCTGTAGCAGCCGGGCAAGATAAGAAGCCCCATCTGCATGCAGCTGCCCAGCACAAGCTGCTAGAGGCTGCTGTTATCCCAGGAAAGGAAGGCCATAAACTGGCAGAAGGGACTTTCTCTTACCCAACACATGCGCCAGCTCCCCACAAATATATCTATTGCCATGAAAAGGCAGAAGAAATTGATATAGACCAAGATCACAGAGGCAAACCCTCAGAAGGAGATAGGCCTAACCAGCCTTCCTGAAAAAGAATTAAAAATAAAGCTCATAACCATGCTGATGGAGCTGCAGAAAAATATGCAAGAGCTAAGGGATGAAGTCTGGAGGGAGATTACAGATGTCCAGAGGGAGATTGCAGACATGAAACAATCTCTGGAATGGTTTATAAACAGAATGGATAAGATGCAAGAGGCCATTGATGGGGTAGAAACCAGAGAACAGGAACACATAGAAGCTGACACTGAGAGAGATGAAAGGATCTCCAGGAATGAAACAATATTAAGAGAACTGTGTGACCAATCCAAAAGGAACAATATCCACATTATATGGGTACCAGAAGAAGAAGAGAGAGAAAAAGGAATAGAAAGAATATTTGAAGAAATAATTGCTGAAAACTTCCCCAACTGGGGGAGGAAATAATCAATCAGACCATGGAAGTGTATGGAACTCCCAACAGAAAGGATCCAAGGAGGATAACACCAAGACACATAATAATTAAAATGGCAAAGATCAAGGACAAGGACAGAGTTTTAAAGGCAGCTAGAGAGAGGGAAAAGGTCACCTACAAAGGAAAACCCATCGGGCTATCATCAGACTTCTCAACAGAAACATTACAGGCCAGAAGAGAATGGCATGATATATTTAATGCAATGAAACAGAAGGGCCATGAACCAAGAATACTGTATCCAGCAAGACTGTCATTTAAATATGAAGGAGGGATTAAACAATTCCCAGACAAGCAAAAGTTAAGGGAATTTGCCTACCAAAAACCACCTCTACAAGGTATTTTAGGGGTACTGCTCTAGATGGGAGCATTTCTAAGACTAAATAAATGTCACCAGAGAAAATAAAATCACAGCAAAGAAAGCAGACCAACCAAATACTAACTAAAGGCAAAAAATAAAATCAACTACTCACAAAAGCAGTTAAAGGAAGCACAAAAGAGCACAGAATAAAACAACCAACATATAAAAAATGGAGGAGGAGGAATAAGAAGGGAGAAAAATAAAGAATGACCAGACAGTGTTTAAAATAGCTTAATAAGTGAGTTAAATTGGACAGTAACTTACTAAAGAAGCTAAACTTGAACCTTTGGCAACCACAAATCTAAGGCCTGCAATGGCAATAAGTACATATCTTTCAATAATCACCCTAAATGTAAATGGACTGAATGCACCAATCAAGAGACACAGAGTAATAGAATGGATAAAAAAAGCAAGACCCATCTATATGCTGCTTACAAGAGACTCACCTCAAACCCAAAGACTATAGGAACAAAGAAAGACTGATGGAACAAAACAGCAGCAGAATCATAGAACCTAAGAATGGACTAACAGTTACCAAAGAGAAAGGGACTGGGGAGAAAGGGAAGGAAGGGAGGGATAAGGGTGGGGAATAAGAAAGGGGCATTACGATTAGTATGTATAATGTTGGGGGGGGGCATGGGGAGGGCTGTGCAACAAGGAGAAGACAAGTAGTGATTCTACAGCATCTTACTACGCTGATGGACAGTACTGTAATGGGGTTTGTGGGGGGGACTTGGTGAAGGGGGAACCCTAGTAAACATAATATTCTTCATGTAATTGTAGATTAATGACAACAAAATTAATTAATTAATTAATTAATTAATTAAAAAATAAATAAATAAAATAAAATAAAATAATAAAATAACAGTTTTGCTCCTCCTTCCTCCACCATGGTCTTGTCTATTCTGGGAAAAGACATGCACATCAAGAGGAGTGGGTATATAACTAGAAATGGAAATCAAATGACCTTACCCTGTCAATCAAAGATGCTGCCCTGCTAGGATATGATAAATAGACCCTCCCCTAAAAAGTTCAGTGCCTTTGTCTACCTTGACTCTGGCTCACTCCTCCATTGGAGTGCATTCAAATAAAAGTTTCTTCTTTGCTATAGTGTCTCTGCCTTTCAATTTGTTTCAGCATGGATAAGAACCAAGGAACAAACGACCTGCAACGTACTTGGTGCCACAACTCAGATTGCTGCTCCCACCATTAAGGTGTACTAAATAAAAACTGCCTGTGGCTTTAACTCTCTACTGGGTATCTCAACTGAATTCTTTCCTTCAAGACAAGACCTGAGGAATTACACAGTTCACTGACCCATATCATTATGATACACAATTAAAAGAAAATTCGTGAAATCAAATTTGCCTTTTTATTTTTGTTGCCTATTTTGCCTTAGGTATTATCCAAGAAATCTGCTAAACAATATTGTAAAATGTTGTAAAGTTTTGCCCTATATTTTCTTCTCAGAGTTTATTATTTTAGGTCTAATGTGTTTATGTCATGGATCCATTTTGAATAATTTTTACATATCATGCTACGTAATGGTCCAACTTAATTGGATATCCATATGATATTTAACTTTCCCAGCACTGTATGTTAAAAAAATTTTTTCTCCACTACATGATCTTGGAGCCCTTGCTAAAAATAATCTTACCACGCATGTGAGGGCTTATTTCTGGAATTTGTATTCTACTCCATTTGTCTATATATCTGTCTTTGTGTCAGTATTACACTGTTTAGATCAATCACTGAAGGATTGTATTGAAGGATTGTTTTAAAATCAGGCAGTGTGAGTCTTTCAGATTTGCTTTTTTTCAGGATTGTTTTGATTATATGAGGATACCTGAGATTCAATATGAAATTTTGAATGGGTTTTTCTATTTTTGCCAAAAATTGTCATTCAGATTTTGATAGGGATGGGATCAAACCTGTAGGTTGCTTTGGGTTTTACTGACATATTAACAGTATTAAGTTTTCTAATCCATAAGCATGGAATCTCTTTCCATTTATTTTGTCTTCCAGAGTTTCTTTCAGCAGTGTTTTGCAGTTTTCAGGATAAAGGTATTCCATGTCCTTGGTTAAATATTTTTTTTATGTCATTGTAAATTGAATTGTTTTCTTAATTCTGTTTTCAGGTTGTTAATTCTTAGTATATAGAAATTCAGCTGACCTTTATATATTGACATTGTATCCTACTACTTTGCTGAATTCATTTCTAACTTCTAATTTGTATATGCGTGTGTGTGTGTGTAGAATCTAGAATTTATGCCTGTAAGATAAAATTATCATCAAACAGAGATAATTTTACTTCTTCCCTTACAACTTGGATGATTTTTATTTCTTTTTCTTGCTTGATTATTTTCTTTAGGACTTTCATGACTATGTTAAGTAACTGTGGCCAAGGCAGGCATCCCTGTCTTGTTTTTGGTCTTAGAGGGAAAGCCTTTCATCTTCACCATTAAGTATGTTTCTGTGAGTTCTGGCTTTAATTATGCTAAATAGTTTCTTTTCTAATTTGTTGAATGCTTTTATTATGAAAGGATGTTCAATTTTTTCAAATGGTATTCTTCATCAGTTGAGATAACCATGCTTTTTGTCTTCATTCTGTTAATGTGGTATATTACATTGACCAATTTTTATATGCTGGACACACTTGCATTCCAGGGACAAATCCACTTTGTCATGGTGTGTAAACTATTCAGTATGCTGCTGAATTCAGTTTGTTGATATTTTGTAGAGGATTTTTGTACTTGTGTTCATAAGGAATATTGGCCTGCAACTTTTTTTCTTTAGTGTCTTTGGCTTTTATAGCAGGGAAATTCTGGCCTCCTAAAATGAATTAGAAATCTTCCTTCTTTTTCACATTTTGACCAAGTTTGAGAAAGACTGGCATTATTTATTTTTAATATTGGTAGAATTTACCATTGATACCATCTGAGCAAAGATAGGTAAATAAAGGACTTGTACAAAACAGTAAACTCAGTAGATCTAATGAACATATGCAGAACTCTATACAACAGCAGGGGAATACATATCCAAGTGCACATATGACATTTCTAAGATAGACCATATATTAGGCCACAAATTATGCATTAATAGATTTCATAAGATAGATATCATACAGAGTATCTTTGACCACAAGAGGATGAAGAGACAAATCAACTACTGAAGAAAAACTGGAAAATTCACAAATTTGTAAAAATTAAACAATACACTCTTAAAGTTGTTGAATCAAATAAATTTCAATGGAAATTAGAAAATACTTAGAGATGAATGAAAAGAACAACGCAATATGCCATATTTATGAGATACAGTGAAAACAGTGAAAAAGAAGAAATTTAGAGCTATAAATGCTTATGTTAAAAGGTAAGAAAATATCACATCAACAATCTAACTGTATTATTAAAGGAATTAGAAAAATAACAAACTAAACTGAAAGCTTGCAGAAAGAAGGAAATAATAAAGATTAGAGCAGAAATTTTTTAAAAAGAGAATAGAAAACAATAAAGAAAATCAGTGAAACCAAAAGTTTATTCTTTGAAAAACTCAACAAAATTGACACTACTTAAAGACAAAAGAAAAACATTAAAAACATAAACGTCCAAATAGAGTGATGAAGAAAAATAGAAGATACAAAAGACAAGTTTCAGTAATGAAAAGGGGAAGAGTTATGTACACATACATACTCATACTACAGATAATAAAAGTATTTAAAAATGAATATAATCAAAACATTATGTCCACCCATTCAGCAACCTAGTATGAGACAAATTCCTTGAAAGAAAATTACTAGATCTAAATTGATAAGACCTAAATATAGGACAATTAAAATATCTACATACCCATTTAGCTACAAACAAACAAACAAACAAACATGAATTCAGAATTTTTAAAATTCTTCAAGGAGAAACTGAGAAGCTCATAGGGTCTTATTCATGAATTCAATAAATACTTATGGAATAAGTAATAATTCTATAGAGATTTCTTTAGAAAACAGACAAGTGAAAAATGTCCCACTTATTTTATGGAGTCAACATGACACTGATACCAAATCAGACAATTTTTCAAATTGATCTCTAGATTCATTTGAATCTAAAATAAAGCCTAGCAGAATTTCCGTAACAGTTGACAAACTGAGTCTAAAATTTCATATGTAAGAATAGGACCTAGAATAGCTAAAACAGTTTTTTAATGTTGAGAAACTTTTATTACAGGTCTTCATTACATACATAAAGAAACAGGAATCAAGAGGGTATAGTGATAGTATAAGAATATTCATATATGTCAATGGAACAAATTAGAGTACAGAATCAGCACCTCAACTCTTACAGCCAAGTAGTTTTTAAATAGATACAAGAGTACTTCAATAGGAAAATACCATCATTTCAACAATGGATGCTGGAAAAATTGAAATTCATTTAGAAAAATGATGAGCATTAACACCTTTCTCGTAATACAAACAAAAACTAACGAAATGGATCATAAACTTAAATATCAGAGCTAAAACATAGGAGACAATTTTAGTGACCTTGGATAAGTTATTCTTAGAAAGGCTACAAAAAGCATAAAACAGAAAAAAGTTACATAAGAAAAGTTGGATTTCAGTTGTCAAATTGCCTTTAACCAATATTTGATCATTTTTACCTATATTGTAAAAATAAATCATATATAGCATTTGGTGGAAATCAATGTGGAATATTTTAAGCCTCATTGAAATACTGAAGTGTTTAATATGAGAAAGAAACCTAGCTAAGTGAGCGACTTAGTAATTTGGGTACACATCTCCCATTTCTTCATTAATGAAAACATTTAAACTTAGAAATGTTAATATTAAGCTCCTCATTGTTTTAGTTGAGGGGAGACTACTAACAGAACCATAACAAATAAACCATCAATAACTTCTGCATCGTTTTGATCAACTAACCATTCATATCTGAACGATTCGCTGAATAAGCTGATGACCAATCAATATGACTTACTATTTCCAAACTGTTGACAGTAAAGTTATAAAGGAAATGTACTGATGTATAATTTGGCATAGAACTCAGGCTATGCATCATGAAATGGTAAATTATTTATTGTGATATCATTTTCCTTGGATATAAACCAGTTATTAATGTATTAAGTTAAATATGATTTAACTTTATGATATTTAAATTCTATGACATTTTAACAATGTTTACATGTGTAGTCTCTGGACTTATGTTCCATAGCAATAAAAGGCAAATGTGACACACATGTTTATATACATTTATTTACATCTTTATATATATACATATATATCTTATAATATCTTATATTTTAATAAATTAATAAAAATATATATGTGTAAATATGTAAAACATTTTTTCCCTTCAACTTTGCTCTGAATATATTGACTGAAATGTTCACAAGCCTGACATCACTGGGCCACTGATTGGTCCAGTTGTGGTCTTATCCTGCATCAGCTTAAATATAAATTCACTATTTCTCAGAATCTTGCCTGAAGAATCCGAGGTCTAATGTATGTACACACATTTTTGGCTATGTAGCCCAGTTTTATCATTGTCGTAACAGTTCAGCCTTCATGTCAGGTCACAGGCAAATTTGTTTAAGCCACAGGACACCTACATTTTTCTGATTCCAACTTGGAATCTTACAAGTGTAGAGCCATATCAAGTAGATATTAATAGCTGAGAGTGCCAAAATACAGATTTTCAGAAAGCCTAACCAAGAAATCCAAATAATTTTCAAGTTCATTCCTCGCTAAAGGCCTCAGTTCCCTGAATCTAGGCCTAAAGATGTCCTCACATGAAATCTGGTTTTAGCTCATGATTTTATGGCTTCTTTTTGTATCAAATAACCTCTAAATTTTTAATCTTATCTCTCTCTTTTGGAAAAACACCTCTCTTTGTCTTGTTTTTCCCCTAATCCAGACAGTATTTCCTTCTCAAAACACCTTTTTTATATCATAGACTTGTTCAAGAAAGCTTTCAGTTGTCCTGGAAAAAGTTCCACATCACAGATTTTTCTGTTTGTGTCATTTGATATTCCTTAATTATGTCCCCATTCCCCAGATTTCCTGTAAATAAACATTAGGTCTAGGAGTGATTAGACTTAGGTCAAATTTTTAGTGAGAAAATTTTATAGATATTGTGCTGTATTTTATATTACATTAAATAAAGAGATACCTAATAAGATTTGTTTTTAACTTCAATTTTTCTGTATTTTTTAAGAAGATAGTCTGGCAAGAGTAGGATAAAGAAGAAAGGAAGATGTGCTGATACAAGTATTGCCTTTAGCTTGTATTCCTGGCCTTCACCACAGATTTATTTCACCCTATCACTTAAATCATTATATATTAGGTTGGTGATTAAATTGTTTTGATTGTTTCAAAGATAGAAAACAAATTATCTTGTGGGCTGTTGTCTCAATATCTTTCAGATCACATAAGTTATTTTGAATAATATGTGAACTTTTTAGTAACAAAAATAGATTAATTTAGAAAATGGAGTCAATGAAAACATAAAATTTCAGTTACTGTCATGATTCTGAACCTTTAAGAAAAAATTAAACATAGAACATTCCAATTATCAACCAGCCAAAGATTATTTTTATTTTATAATTAATATTGACGTAATTTTTGGTGGTAGACTTATAATTTCTATTCTAACATATAGTTTTTAAATATACTCTTTATTTTACTCAAGTATTATGGCAATATCAAATGAAAAAATAAAGGATATCACAGTGAGACAGGGACCATGGATGTAGTCAGAGTAGGGTGAGGGCCCCTGGAGGGGGCAGGGTGGAATATTTGCAGTCAGAGCAAAGTAACTACATGCAAGGAAACCGCCCTACTAAAACTCTGTGTTAAACATTGAGCTCTAGAATCATTCTTCCATGAGATCAGTTAATGTTCCCCAAATAAAGAAGAGTAGCACATGTTTTATTATGCTAATCATTTGTAACCATAAGATTCACTTTAGCATGCTAAAAGGCCCAGGCCTATGTGCTATCTTTCCTCCTTCAGATCTGATGAGGTGATTTTGCGAACTGAGCAACTAACTTAGCATGCAGTCCCAGCTGTAGAAGACATGGTAAAAGGCAGGAAGAATTTCATCTTAAAGATAAGATTGTATTTTAACATCCAGGAAGTTGGGGTCTGGACAGGAAGACTTTTGATGTGCTCCCGGACCGAGGCGCCAGTGTCCCAGAGAGAAATCAAGGCAGGAAATTCCCTACATTAAGCTAATTT
This sequence comes from Manis javanica, assembly GCF_040802235.1. Lineage (NCBI taxonomy): Eukaryota > Metazoa > Chordata > Mammalia > Pholidota > Manidae > Manis > Manis javanica. The sequence goes on from NC_133169.1 coordinate 26,298,768, forward strand.
TTAATATTCAGGGGCCACTTAACAAGTCCACAACCCCTAAGTTTTTTTCATGTTCTCGAAAAATCCTCAACTGCCTATAAAACCCCCAAGACAACACACCACTATGGGCTCTCTTGTCCCCTCCTGGAGTGAGCCAGGAGCTCTGTCCTTTCATTTTATCTCTAAATAAAAGCCTGTACCTCACTCTCCTACCTTGACTGTTTGTGAAGCTCATTCTTCAGCTTCGCAAACAAGAACCCTGGCATCAACAGCATTATGAAGGTAATCAAAAATTCATCTAATGAATTTCTTCAAGCAAAAACAAGAAATAAAACAGCTAACAAATTCAAAAACAAACAGAAAGAGTTGGTAAATAAACATAATTCCAACTATCATGAACTGTGTAGATTTTTAAATTATTTGAAATACTTTTATTTTCACCTGATGCAAAAGAGTAATTTTAATTAGCTCTTTAAAACTAAAAATCGGAATATAGTGAAGTAAAGTTTTTTTTTCTTTCTATATTCCACTGGCTCTTAGTTTTGAGGTTATTTAGTTTGGTAAAATAATGTAGATATTTAACAAATACAAACTGCATTAATTAAAACAATATAATTGAAATACATAATTCTATTTTTCTTCAATAGAGATTGTGTTTTTTTTTTTTCTGGTCGTTGTTGTTAGGCTAGAGGAAGGAAAAACAAGGACATGCAAACAGAACAGAGAAATGCCGTAAGGGGAGAATAGACCAGACCCCAAGGTCCATGCCTTATATGGAAAGGGGACAGCTCTTCCTGAATTCCATCCTTCTGATGTGCCAACTAAGACCCTGATGTCAGCCTCCTCCCTCTTGGAAGGAAAAAATTTCCTAGTTGTCTATTATGTCACCTTTAACCAATCATACCTCTCCACACCCCCTAGGATAGCTTGCCCACTCCTCCCCCTCCTAACCCCTTATAAGCCCCCACCTCCCTGACTGGGTGTGACTTCCCCAGCCTGTAATACCCAGACCATGGAACATCACCCGGGAGTGGCATTCAAATAAACTACCTGGCCCTTTGTTGCCTCTCTTTGCCTGCTTATTTCGGCTAAAATTTATCTTATATTTGGTGCCAAAATCCCAGGAAGGAGTGTGACTGCAGGGCCCCTACCGGCCACCAGTGGCCCCGCCCCCTCCTTCCCCAATCCAGAACCTCAGCCTGCTCTCCTCTGTGTGGACTGTTTTCCGGTGAGTCCATCAGTTTCTCCCAGTCTGTTTCCCTCCCTAACTCCATTTCACCTTGTCCATTAAAAATCATCTGTATGTCCAGGTGGTCCACCCTCTGCAGGCATCCAGCCCACCCGTGGCCCTGTGGTGGGGGAGACGTCCCTCACCCAGGCTCCCAGGATGTCTCTCCTGACTTGGCATGCTTGGGATGCTGGGCGCTCCTCTCAGCAGGATTAGTTGGGGGGTGGTGCAGACATGTGGAACCAGCACTCAAAAGCAGAGGCTCAGACCCCACTGCGGTGTCTCATTTCTAATCTGGCTACTCTATATTTGTCCCGGGAAGTTTGCAAATGGAAGCTAGTCTTTCTTTGCTCTGAGGCCGGGCCTCAGTATCCCTTGAACAACCAATCTCACTGGCCCCTGAGGGAACTTTCAATTTTAGCCTCCTCACCACCTTGATTAATTATTGCCACTAGAGCAGAGAGTAGAGTGAAATCCCATATGTGCAGGCTTTTTGGACTTCATGCTCCCGCCCAGACCTTTATGTTGTGTTCAATGACCCAGGTTCTCCTACCCCGATCTCCAGTTAAAGATTGTCAGCCTCTTACACTGCTCAGTCCTTCCTTTTCAGATCTGCCAGAAAACCTCAGTCGCCTGCCGCCCTCAACTTGCAATCCCCTCCCCCTCTCTCCACCACCATCTTTAAGTCCTTTGTCTTCACACATGTCACCACCATCTTAAAGTCCTACATTCTCAACCATGCTGTTGTCCTGCTCTCCTCTTCCAGTGGTGGCACCACCCCCTCCCCCTCTTCTCTTGCCTTCACTGCCCTCTTCCCCCACCAGAACACAATGCTCCACCCTCTGGTTCCAGAAGCCACAGACAAGAAGCTGAGGAGAGGGAAGGCAATTGAATATCAGTGACTCAAGTCTTTATATCAGTTTGTATGTCTGTGTATATGTTTTTGTGTGGGGGGTGTTGCTGACTGTAGTCGTATCTCAGTTTGTACATTTGTGTGTCTAGGTTTATAGATGATAAATACTTTATTTAAAAACAAGGGTTTGTGAAAATTGGGCATTCTAAAACTTCCAGAAAATCTGATAAAAATGTTAAGCATTAATGCTAATTCGGGTTTGGCTGAGGTGGGCATGTCCTTGTTGTTATCAGTTGCCTAAGTTTACCTAAGGTCATTTAAGTCGATGTTATCTGCTAAGTCTTTAAGAATAAAATGCTTAAAGGCTTGGCTTTGTCTAATATTCAGTAAAGGTCTTGTAAGTATTCTAGCATAGTTGTTACGAATGAGTGAACTAAATAAGTGTGGCAAGTGAACACCTTTTAATTGTGTGTTACAGTGTGTATACCTATCTACAGCCTAGAAATCTTTGTAGTAAACTAAAATCTTAAAGTTTTTCTAAGTTAAAAAGATATGCTTTGTGCTTACTGAGAGATTGTATTATAAAGCTCATAGTTAACAGAAATTATAAAAATATTCATAAATTTGTCAATCCAAAGAATGCTAGTGTAACAGTTTATAATAGCCTACTTCTCAGTGTTCACTAAAATTTAAGGTACCTAATGGTTTTAAGGTCTAATTACAACTACTTTAAGTAATAAGGAAAACATTTCTGCATGCTAAAAAATATGTCTTTTGTTAAAAGAAAGTAACTTTGTTCTAAAGTACAGCTGTTCATTTAGAGAGAGAAATCAAAATATAAAAAGGTTGTAGAAAGTTTGTGGAAGAATTTAATATGGTCATGCTATATAAAATTAAAGCAAATGAGTCTCAGTATAAAGTACACAGCAAAATTAGAATTTTGTTTTCAGTTAAAAAGACAAAGTTTTCTTAACAGTCTTCTCTTAATATTGGAAAATTGCAAAAAGTTCTCTAGTTTTATCAAAACAGTTTCTCATGCTTAAAGTCTCAATGAGTTGTCAGATTATTTAAGAAAATGAGATCTTAATATTAAAAGGACTAACAACTAAAGTTTGCTAACTGTGTAACCTTTATTTGCCTTTGAGGTATTTTATTGTCATTTTGGTTAAATAGATAAGTATTGCTTCATAGCAACCTATAATCCTATTTAAGCAAGTGCTTAAAACTTTTAACAGCTTCCCAAAATCAAATTCAAAAAGGTACTTTTACCTCTAGTTAACTCTGATATTTTCCAGAGGGCCCCTGGAACATATCAGAAGAACTTTTTCTCATTGGAGAAAGTATTTGGCTAATTTAACTTATTTATCTGATATATAATTACCTGCTTAATTACCTAGAAAGCACTGTCAAAAAGAATAATGCTAAACTTTGTTACTGAATGTTTTATGTTACAGAAATATCAGAATTTCCTTATGTCAACTGTCTTACAGTAAGCTCTCATCAAATCTTTAACCATTGTCACTTGTAAGTCTTTTATCATTCATAGTCACTGTTTTATTACTCTTATTAGTTACATAGGGTTAAGAAAACTAAAGAAGATGATTTTGTGGCTTTTTGTTTCAAATGTTGTTGATAAAGTGTTTTGAGCTTTTCCTCTTAAGCTGACAACAGTTTAGTAAATGACTGCCTTTATAAGCAGAACTGAAACTTTATCTTTCTCTCTACCTAATCCCTCCAGAATTTAAAAACTCTCAGTAACTATTTTTATATTTCATGGAAGTATGTTTATTTGCACAAGTTCAATAAGAATCTGCTTTCCTTGTAAGAGAACCAATTAAAACCACTGGTTATATTACCAAGGCTTTGACTGGAACATCATACCTGAGAGACACATGTGTAAACTCAGATATGAACAGACAGCTTTAAGGAACTAACACTGACTTTATAAAGCCAACAAAACCCCTTAAAAGAATTGGCCTAGTACCTTGCTTACAGAGTTCCCAGCAGCCTTACTAAAGAAAGTCAGGGAGGTGGGGGCTTATTAGGGATTAGGAGTGGGCAAGCTATCCTAGGGGGTGTGGAGAGGTATGATTGGCTAAAGGTGACATAATAGACAACTAGAAACTTTTTTGCCTTCCAAGAGGGAGGAGGCTGACATCAGGGTCTTAGTTGGCACATCAGAAGGATGGAATTCAGGAAGAGCTGTCTCCTTTCCATATAAGGCATGGACCTTGGGGTCTGGTCTGTTCTCTAAAGAAAGTCACTAAAGAAAGTCACTAAAGAAAGTCACTGCCTGGCAGGTGCAGGAACCTCAGGAATGTCTTGGGAAACTCAAGAAGAGAGGAATTCACCCAAATGTATAGGTACTGCAGGCACAACGTGATGGCAAGTCTGGCTTGGCTTTCTGGCCTCAAGAAGCCCTTAAAAGTTCAATCTGAAATTCCTTACAAAAAGTTCCAGTAAAGCATATTTAAAAAAGCCTATGTAATCAACTGCTCTTCTTGCTGCACTTATGCAAATAATCAAGCCAACTGTTAATTATTTTCTTAATCTGGCTACTTCTAATAAAAATAAGGGTGATTTTAGAGAAAAATATTATTTCAATAATGCAGTCTTATCTATACTAAATCCTAATACTAGTCATTAAGATGTAAACTCGATCCAGAATTCCAGCCACCCATAATGGCCTGGCTAATGCCCCTACTGGGCTGCTTAATAACAGTTTGTGATTTACTCTTAGTTGCCCCTTGTGTCCTCAGGTTCCTCCAACAGCGGCTAACCCAGATGACCTGAGCCACCACCAACCAGATGTTATTTCACCATTACACACCTCTTCCCACTGATCCCCCTCCTTCGGCCTAACGCCAGCCTCAAACCCCCACGATGTCCCTTGTCAGCCAGAGGTAGCCGGATCGAGTCGTCACCCATTATGACCAAAAGGCTGGAATGTTAGGCTGGAGGAAGGAAAAACAAGGACATGCAAACAGAACAGAGAGATGCCATAGGGGGAGAACAGACCAGACCCCAAGGTCCATGCCTTATATGGAAAGAGGACAGCTCTTCCTGAATTCCATCCTTCTGATGTGCCAACTAAGACCCTGATGTCAGCCTCCTCCCTCTTGGAAGGCAAAACAGTTTCTAGTTGTCTATTATGTCACCTTTAACCAATCATACCTCTCCACACCCCCTAGGATAGCTTGCCCACTCCTAATCCCTAATAAGCCCCCACCTCCCTGACTGGGTGTGACTTCCCTGGCCTGTAGTACCCAGACTACAGAACATCACCCGGGAGTGGCATTCAAATAAACTACCTGGCCCTTTGTTGCCTCTCTTCACCTGCTTATTTCGGCTAAAATTTATCTTACAATTTTCTCAGCTCTTGTTAATCTTGTGCACTTTACAGCATTCGATAAAAGGAAAAAATGAAAATTTTTTCAAGTACAAGCACAAGTACAACATCTTCCTATGTAGATAGATAGCAAGTACGCTAGTTGGGGTAAGGATTTAATAATGTGTATAACTGTTTAAATCACTATGTCATATATTTTCAATCCACATAATATGTGTATCGGTTATACTCACATATAAAAAGATGTTTTAAGAATATTTTCTATTTTAATTTATGATAATTCTATTATTTTTTCTGCTTAAAAATCAGTAAAAATTTCAGTATTTTTGCACAGAGCAGATTTGTCTTATGATCTTCAAAAGAATTACTCATTTTCACTTGTATGTTTTATAAGAAACACACTAAAATATACTCAAATCAGAAATAATGACTTTGTACTGTTTCTCAAGTACAAAATTCTATTGTTTCTACCTCACAAATATTTCTCTAAACTTTCAACTTCACTTCATATTTACTGTTGCCACATTAGCCAATTATTCTTTTCTAATTCATTCTCCATTCTGAGACAGAGTGTGGGTAAAATTGAAACATTTCCAGAATATCTCACCTGGCTTTGGTTCATCTGCATATCAGTAGTTGTTCAGAGGTGGAGAGAAGTATGGCTTTACTGCATTTTCATCTTTCCTCAGGGATGAGAAGTTCATCTCCATATCAATGGGTGATTACCTGGGCAGCAGAGGGCTTATCTGTATCTCAGAGGTGAGGGGGAGGGCCAGTGTGGTTGCTGCTGGAGCAGAGAAGAAAGACTGCCCGGGACTGGGGTTTGTGAGCAATAAACGGATTTTAAACTTTATTTCTCCCTTTGACTTATTTTGGTTTTTAGAGGTATTTTGCCATGAGATTTCCTTTCCCTGGACTTACACAGAGTTAGCAGAAAATTATCATGTTAATACTCTGACCAAAACACCTCCACATATTATCATTGCCCTTAGTTGAAGGAAGAAATAATAGTGCTTAACATGGACTATGAGACTTAGAATATACATGTCATGCTTATCTCCCCAAACTCACTCACACCACTCTCTGTTGGAGTCCTTGGTCCTCTGTTGAAAAAAAGTGTGCCTCCTGTTAGCCAGCCATATTTATTGCAATGCTCAAGTCTCAACCCCTGAAATATTATTTACCAGCATAACTGATCCCTACTACACTTGCTCTCACAGGCAGCAAAGGCAATAACAGAAAATAAAACCAAAAACCCACATGATGTATCAAACCAAAAAGCTTCTGCACATCAAAGGAAATAATCAACAAAATAAAAAGGCAATCCACGGATTGGGAGAAAATATTTTTAAACCACATATCAAATAAAGGGTTAATATCCAAAATGTACAAAGAATTCAAGCAACTCAAAAGCCAAAAACAAATATTCTTATTTTAGATGGGTGTAACTTTTGGGGAAAGGGTGTCCTGACCTGGGGTGAGTTCCCTATAAATCTTGTGAAGCCAAAATAAGTCAAGGGAAAGAGTAGGTTTGGAATTTTATTCCTTACAGTTGTGAACCAGGTCTGCCTATATCTGACTACTGTGGACACAGCCAAAACTCTGCCTCCCTTCCCCTGGAGGCACAGACTTCATGGGTAGGTCCTTCATTGGCAAACACCAGAATAATTATATACCAGGAAGAGAATGGAGGATAGAATGGCCATTTTCTCTCCACTCATTGCCCAGAATTGATGCGAGGCTCCGCAGTGGTAAACACCTATTGATATGTAAATGGATGAAAGCCAGGAAGAATATTGTGGAAATTCTTCCATTTACCCAACAATCCACCCCTTCAGAATTCTCACCTGACAATCTAGATGCCCCTAATCTTCCACAATGAACCCTGTGTGAGAAAACACTGTAACCAGACTAATAACATACAATAACAACAGAAATATAGGCAGCAATAAATTCATAATAATCTTCAAACCTAAGGATACAACTAGGTTCAAAGTCCTACTCAGATTAAGTCTATAGCTTTCCCATTCCACACGAGGCCATCAGTTGAACCATTAGGGAGCTCTGTGCACACTCAGCAAGGAGAAGCTATGGCTAGGTGGTGGGCCCAATCCACAAGGACTGTAGAAGAGAATAACCTTAAGGGTGATAAGATACACATTTTAATGACACCAATATAGACACATCCTGTCCATCAGGTAGGATTCATGCAAGAGAGTGGTCCTGTGATAAGACAGTGGCAGGCATGGGGTCTCACCCTGGTTAGTTTACCAGCTTTCCCCCTCCCCTTGAGGGAGTTATGGATGGGTCAATATGTAGGGCTACAACAGGCACATGCATTGGCCATAAAGGCAAAACCAAACTTCCCCATAAGATGCTTTTATGTCCTGGCCATTGTGGGTACACTGCTGTGATTGTTTGGGGCCACTCTGCTGTCACCACAGGAACACACAGGAGGCCAGCTTCCAGGCCTTTTCCCGAAGGCTCCAAAAGGTCCAGCCATTGCTGGTCCATGTGTGAAAATGTCCAAGGCCACATTCACACACCATGATACATGGCAACTGTTTTAGTCTGACCAGAGGCCCATAGGTCTTGCCACAACTCTTGTCCCCAAAGGTGCCAGTGATCAACCATCCAGTTGGCATGGTACCATGTTGGTAGCCACAGGGTCAAGCCCTGATAACCTGCGTAACTGTCTACACAGACAAATTGGAGAAGGCTCCTGGGTGATCACAAGACATACTTCCTGCAACTCTGCCCATTGACTGCTCTACACCTCACCATCCTCTATCCATATTGTCTCAGTCTGAGGATGATAAGCTGCATCCCTCCATTTCAGGGGCTGCCAGTGACTGGAGCCATCTGTAATCCAAGCATCTTCAAATATAGGGTTTCTTTCCTCCTGATCAGGGCTCTCTGTTACTAATGGCTCCAAAGCAAGTTTTTTCTGCTTTCCACTGGTTTATATCACTGGTCCCAGCAAGCCCTGGAGTTATTTGATTAAGGGACTAGTGGAGAGGGTGCTATACTGCTGTAAATATGCATCCCATTTGGCCAGTGTTGATATCTGCACCATGTTACTCTATGGCCTTTCGGTCTGGTCTTACATCCACCCCATAATGGGATAAGAGGTTATTACCTTGGTCAGAGATGTTCCAGTGCTGGGCTCCATAACCAGCAGGACATGTTACCTTGCAGCCAGTTGTTTCTCTATCAAGGTATACCGGACATCTGCTCCTTTCCACAGTTTGGACCAGAATCCCATAGATTTGTGAGTCCATTCAAGCCACTGCCAAAGTCCCATCCATAACAATCTTCAGTTACATGAACATCTAGCTCGCAGGTCCTTGGTGAGTCCACTACACTAAAGACCTGTATGGTCTTGACTGCTGACTGACTTGACAGCAATAAAAGCAGCTGCACATGTCACATCCCAGTCCCACCTAATGCTCTTTTGTACCAACCAGTATAAGGGCCTCAGAATTTGTGCCAAGTACAGGATAAACACTTTTCTGTAGCCCAAAAGACCCCAAAGCTCTTTTAATACTGCCACAGTGGTAGGGGTAGGGAGAGACCAGAACTTATCTATGACTGTTTCTGGGATAACTTTAGTCCTACCCAACCAGACAACCAACAGGCATGTTACTGACAAATCAGACCCCTGAACCTTGGTGCTGTTCACAGCCCATACTTTCTCCTATTGATATTGTAGTGGTCTATGTGCTGCACCTTCTAGATCTGTAAGAGAATGAGATATGAGCATAATGTCATCAATATAATGACACACCTGCACCATTGGTGGTTTCTCCCATGCTGGTTCTGGTCCACAAGTCAGTAACAAATGATGGAACTGTGGAGGTATCCCTGTGGAAGGACAGTGAACATACATTGTTGGCCTTCCCACATGAAGGCAAACTGTTCCTGACTTTTCCTGTGCTATGTCAATAAAGAAGAGAACATTATCAAGGACCATGACATCATATGTCTCTAGTTTGTGACTGAGGGTGTCTGTAAGGGCTGCTATAGAGGGGACAGCACCATGCAAAGGGGGCATGACTTTATTCAATTCTCCTTTATCCATGGTCATATGCCAGGATCCATCCAGCTTTCTCACTGGACACACTGAGGAATTAAAAGGAGTGTGAGTGGGCTTTATGATGCCCACCTTCTCCAGCTTCTCTAGAGCTTTTCAATTTCTTGTGCCCCCCCAAGCAATGTATATTTCTTAGTATTCATAACCTACCAAGGTACAGACAGACTTACAGGCAGGTGCTTAGCATGTCCCCTCAGAACTGCCTATACCACATGTACTCTCAGTCTGAACTCACCTGCAATGGCCTGTAACTACAGGCCGTGCAGGATATCCACCCCCAAAGTATATTCATGGATGGGGGAAATAAACACAGTATACTCCTTTGGGGATGAATGTCCTTTACCTAATGAGATTTGGGCTTCCTTCACTCCATTTGCCTCACCCCCATAACCATGTATCACAGTGGGAGTCCCAGGAAACTGCTGAGTTGTCGTAAATCAGAGAACATTCAACTTCTGTGTCCACCAGTTCTAGGACACATTGTACCTTCATTGGGGGCCAATGAGTTGCTAATTCTACATGTGACCTATGGCTCCCCTATGTCCCCCGAGGTGGGGGCCTTGAGGCCCCCTCAGTTAAACTGCAATATCCATTACCTCCTGTGGGATGGGGGCCCAGACAGGGTCTGGGTATTCTCTCCCAGAATGTCCTATTTACCTCTGGCTTCCATGTCTTGGAACTTAGCAGCTGGAACCACTGCTCTGCCTTTAATTGATGCCAAAGTTCTAGGAAGATTCTGTTGGGCTGTCCATCAACTTTTCCTTTCACTGCCCCTACCTTTATCAATTATTCCCACATCTGGGTCCTTGAGACTTCACAGGGCCCTTTGAAGCTCTTCTTTCAGTTGCAGACAATATTTCCTTCTGTGCTCTTATTTCAACATCCTCAATATCCGCTATAGTACAAGTAGCCTCACTGAATGGTTGCTCTATGTGGGAGGCAAAAATACTCACTAGGAACCCAGAGAGGGATTGGGGAGCTGTCTGGAGCACCAGATTTCTCATCTGCACTGTGAACAACTCCTCATTGGAGCCCTGACGTCCACACTGTAGATGATGTTTTTCATGCCCAACTCTCATAAAACCTGCTGGAGCTCTGAAAATATTTACCAGCTAGGGGTAAGTATGGTAAATAGCCCTGATAGGCCAAATTGCCCCGAGGGCTGCTGTCAGCCAGTCCCAGAGTGCATGATTCCCTGGGGTCTGACAGACAATTTGTAACCTCTGCTGGAGAGAGGGGTGAGTCATTAGGGGAGTCATTTTCCCCATTTCTGACCCAGATAGAACAATGCCTTCTATTCCTAAATTCCAAAGATAAAAAAGCATGTAGGTAGTTTCTGAGGGCTTCTGCCAAAAAGTGCACATATCCACCAGCGCTACCTAGGTATTAGTGTGGAGCATGGAGTGCTCCACAGCCCGAGGAAGGGGCTGATCCTCTTCCTGAAGAACCTGTAGTTTTTGCATCTTTCTTTTCTTAATTACAACTGGTGGGATTTCAATATGGGAGGGGCTTGTTCCCCAGGTGTGGCCTCACCAACAGTCCCTTTCTCAGCCCACACCCTTATCATACATACCGCAGCTCCCAGATCCTCCTCCCCTGACATCTCCTATACCATCTCTGGAGCTGAAAGAACCACCCCATCTTCACCTCCCCCATGGCCTCTTGCACCTCACATTTTTCTGCTTCCCCCTCCTTCACTGCTACTATGTCTCTCAGCAGTGTGATCTCAGTTCTTAATAGCTTTTGTTCCTTTTTCAGAGCATCCCACAATTCATCTCCCTGTTCTTCCAGTTGATGCTGTTGTGCATCTCTCTCCTTGGTACCCTTTCCAATGCCATAAGAAATAGCCACCCCACATTTCCTGGCACACCATCGCCTCTCAGTTTGCCTAAGGAGTCCCGTATTTTGCAGAGGGACAACTCCGCTGCCTCCAGTGTCTTCACCTTTCCCCAGTTCTGGGGAGGGGCCCACTCTTCTAGGAGGTGCTTTACCCCAGACCACATTTCCACTGGGGAATCTCTAGATGAATCCCACCATCCACAGGGGGATCCTCAGGTTACTCTCCAGCACTCATAAGTAGGTCCCCAGGTGTCTCCGCACCACCCCTAGGGGGGTCCAAGGGTATTTCCCACCATCTATAGGAGCAGCCCACCCAAACATTGCACCCTGAAGACAGATTTCAGGCTCACTGGATTCTTCCAGTTCACGCTAGATGTAGCTCTTGGGGGAAAGGTTTTCCTGGCCTGGATCGGGTCCCCCTGTGAAACCACTGAAACTGAAATAAGTCAAAGGAAAGTGCAGGTTGGAAGAAAGGCTTTTACTCCTTACAGTTGCTGGATAGGCCCAGCTCTGTCCAACTCTGCTGGCCGTGGCTCATGCTCTGCTTCCCCCACCTGCCCCTTATGTCAGAAACTCCTTGTGAGGGTCCTTGGTGACTCGCAAATGCCAGAACAATTCCATACCAGGAATGGAGGGGAGGGGAGAATGGCAGTTTTCTCTTTACTCCTTGCCCCAGATTGACAGGAGGCTCTGATTACAAACACTTATTGATATGTAAATGGACTAAGGCCAGGCAGGAGATTCTGGAAATTTTGCCATTTATTCCACCATGGGCAAGGAACCTAGAGACATTTTGCTAAATATGACATGCACATGAACAGGTGCATGTAAATGTGCTCAACCTCAATAATCACCAGGGAAATACAAATCAAAACTATGAGAAAACATCTCACAGCTGTTAGACTGGCTATTGTCAAAAAAGCAAGAGATAGAAATGCTGGTGAGGATGTGGAAAAAAGGGAATACTTGCAATCTATTAATGCAAACATAAATTGGTTCAGTAACGATGAAAAGCAATTTGGAGACTCTTCAAGAAATTAAAATTAGAAATACCATATAATACATCAATCCCACTTCAGAATATATATCCAAGGAAAATGAAACCATTGTCTCAAAGAGGAATTTGTACTTCCATGCTCATTGCAGCATTATTCATAATAGCAAAAGTATGAAAACTACCTAAATTTCTGTCAGTACATGAATGGGTTAAGAAAATGTCACCCACACACCCACACTAGAATTCTATTCAGCTTTTAAAAAGAAAGAAACCCTTCCATTGTGGATGAACCAGGAGAATATTATGCTAGGTGAGATAAATCAGACAGTGAAAGATAAATAATGCATAATATCATTTAGATGCAGAATCTTAAGAAAAATTTCATAGAAAACTAGAGTGGAAAATATTTGCCCAGGACTGGGGACTTGGGGGAGTAAGGAGAGGTTGGTGAAAAGGTATAATTTTCAGCTATAAAATGAATAAGGTCTGAGGTTCTAATGTATAACATAGTGACTATAATTGAAAGCACTGTATTGTATAATGGAAATTTGCCAAGAGAGTAGAACTTAAATGTTCTCAACAAAAATAGAAAAAAAAGGTAAATATATGAAGTCATGGATATGTTGATTAACTTGAAGCATCCTTCACAATGTATGCATATATTCCAATCACATTGTATACTTTATTTTATAATTGTCTCATTTATACCTCAATAAAGCTGAGAAAATGACCAATACAAAACATTTGTAAACCATAAATCTGATGAGTTAATGTTAAAAGAAAATAAGGAAATCCATAAATTCAATAGGAAATAAATAAATAAATGAATGAAAAATAGCCCAAATAAAAGGTGGGCAAAGTACCTGAACAGACATTTTTCCAAAGAAAACACATAAATATAGAACAGATATATGGAAAGATGCTCACCATCACTAATCATCAGGGAAATGCAAATAAGAACCACAATAAACTATCACCCATTATGATGACTAATAACAAGTCAGAAGATGACAAGTTTTCACAAGGATGTAAAAAAACAGAAAGGATCCCTTTGTGCACCACTGGCAAAATTGATATAGTCATTATGGAAAACAGTCTGAAAGTTCCTCAAAAATTAAAATTAGATCTACCATATGACCCAGTATCTCTATTTCTGTGTATATCCAAGGAAATCAAATTACTATCTTGAGCAAATATTTTACACTCCCATGTTCATAGCATTATTCACAGTACCCAAGGTATGGAAATAATCTAAATGTCCATCATTAGAAAAATGGATATATACTTAATGGAGGATACAATACTCAATTTGCATTCTTTATCATAGTTTTTCAGCTACATTTGACACAGCTGATTCCCCCTTTTTAATACTTTTTTGTAACTTGGCTTCCCAGCTCTCCCATTCACCATACTGGCCAATCTTCCTTAATGTCCTTGTGGATTTCCCGTATTTGTAAGTCCTAAAGGCTAAAATACAATTTTGTCAGCATGTGGACCTCTTCTATCTTCATTAATTATATTTGCAATCCCCTTAAAAATAATTCCTTTAAAAAACATTTATATGTTTATGGTTCTTAAATTCTTACCTTCATACCTTAAAATTCAGACATAAGTAACTGCCTATTCCAGTTCTCCATGAGCTTATATGATGCATATCCCACACTTTATATGTCAAAATATAATCTTGCTTAATGCACAAATGTGAATTCCTCAGCCTTGCCCTAGTCTTCAGATTTTCCCAACTTAGTAATTGGACTTGCCATTTGCACAGGTACACCAAAACAACAAAAAACATGATGAGTATATTTTTATCTCTCTACCACCTATCATTTATCTTTCTAAGTATCTCTTGACATACATACATGTATGTATATACACAAATACATATATGTATACACATACATATATGTGTTACATGTAGTTTTTCTTCTACACTACAAACACAACTCTCCAGCCTGTCACTGAATGTGTTGCATCACAGTGCTAATTTTCTCTAAATAAGCCTCATTGTTATTAGAGTATAATAGATATAGTCTAATACTAAAAATGTAGATTCTGGTTGCCTGGATTCAGATCACAGTTGTAACACTTACTAGCTTTGTTTGAAACTTGACGCAACTACTTAAGTTTGAAATCTGAAATATGAGGAAAACAACTTTAACAAGTCAATTATCTCTTACTGAAGTAAACTCATGTTGTTTCTTTGTTTCAATTCTTGTCCTCCCTAGTTGCCATGTTTATTGTCCAAGCTACAAGACAATAACTTTAAGATATAAAATGTCATTATCATAAGAACAAGTTCCTATCAATGTAATTACATGAAAAATAAATTCTAATTCACATACTGTGACATACAGGGCTTTATGTAATCTGATCTGTCTACCTCTCAGAATGTTATCTCAGATGCTCTCCCCTTTTCTCTTCCATTGACGCCACACTTACAGTGTGCCTTAACCGTCCTGCTCATAACCCCACCTCAGAATCTATGTATTTGCTACTCTCCATGTCTGAACATATTTTTGTCCCTCATTTCATTTAGAACAATCAGAATATATTGTCTTTAATGAGGCCTTCGCTAAACTCTAGGACTTTCAACATGCTTTGTATTCAACAGCATTTTTCACTAGAGGTATACATTTTTTGTTTGTTTGTGGTCTGTCATATACACTGAATGCAAAGACCTAAGAGTTTTCTCTAATGTATTGTTAGTACAAGAACAATAGTACCATTTATCAAATAAATTTAGGGGATTTATGGAATATCATTTATTAAACACATTAATGTTAATCTATTGTTCTGAATCCTCAAGAGGGCAAAGGGTGTGCCAGGCACTCAGAGCTTTCTCAGAACAGCTAAATACCTATCAGAGTCAAGGGACTCTATACAAAATCCTTCTCTTTGAAAATTTTAAAGATAAATCATCTAATTTCATAAAAAATGAATGTGTGGAGATATATGTATATATACAAACACATTTACATATAACTTATACATACACTTCCATATGTAAAGTACTGGACAAGTAATCTCCTTCCACCACTTTCATTTTTTTCTGTGAGAGCTTTATCCCAACTACAGTGTCAGCATAGTGTGAATTTTCATCATTTCATTCAAGATTAAGCTATAAAAAGGAAAAGCCAGTTGGTTGATGACTTTAGAATTAAATAACCAAGTTCAAAAGCCATCAACATGTGTTGTTTTATTGCATAAAACTTTAGTTATTTTTTGTGGTGATATATGTATTTAGACAGCACAATAAGGTAATTAAAAAGATGCATTCTATATTTAAGGAATTTGGCTTTGTTCCCATGGGAACATTTTGGCCATGAGTTTTGCAAAAGAAAATGTCTAAGCACTTCAGATTTTACTGCTGCTCTTATTTAATTATTCTTTTTTAATATTCAAGAGTCTTGAACAATTTAAACTATTAAGATTTCAACTACTTAGTTGAAATGTCTAACAAACTGTGTTTCTACATGGGAAAAAAAGAACACTTCCTGATTCATTCCAGTTGCATTTTAGGCAGTCTGAAAGAAAGTTATTGCTGTAATTTCTCTATGTGTATTTTTGTAGATTTAATAATACCATTTATATTATATTCCATTTCTATTTGTAATTATAAACAATATTTTTTTGAATATTTGTATTCATTTTTTTCAGTAAGAAAGAAAATATTTGGGTTGACATCATCAAATTATTTCTGCTAATGAATTTTCACTGAGAAAATGTCAATTTATCATGTTTCCTTTGAAATGAATTTTCTAAATTACATAAAATAAAAAGAGTAGTAGTTCCTTGTGATTTTTCATCTCTGTTGCATCAACTGTAATGCATTCTCTCCCCTTATAATTTATTTATTTGAAATGTCTATCTCTTTTCTTTTTTAGTATAGCTAAAGTTTTGTCAATTATTTTTATCTTTTCAAAAACTAACTCAGTTTGTTGATTTCCATGTTTTTGTTTTCTATTTCATTTTTTCTTTGATCTAATATTTATTTCCATCCTTTTGCTAATTTTGGATTTACTTCTTATTTTTTCTGTTTCCTTGATATGTAAAATTAAGTTATTCACTTGAAATACTTTTTAATGTAGGTGTTTAACACTATAAACTTCTCCCTCAGTACTGTTCTTGCTACATTCCATGTTTTGGACTGTTATATTTTCATTTGTTGAGTTCCTCTAATTTTTATGTGACCATTGGTTGTTAAGGAATGTATTGTTTTCCACATATTTGTGAATTTTCCATTATTACTTCTTATAATTATTGACTTCCATTTTCATATTATTGTAGTTGGAAAGCATATTTTATATTATTTCACTCTGAAAGAATGTATAACCTGGGACAAATGGGAAAATTCATAGAAACGTACTACTTACTAAGATTGAACCATGAAGAAATAGAGTAATTTGAACAAACTAATAAGTAAGGAGATTGAATCAATAATCAAAAACATGTCCAAAATAAAAACCTAGGACCAGATTGTGTCTCTGGTGAATTTCACCAAACATATAGAAAAGAATTAACACCAATCCTTCTCAAACTATGTAACATTTTGAAGAAAAGGAACATTTCCAACTGATTTTATGAGGCCAACATTACCCAGTTACTAAAACCAAAGACATCACAAGAAAAGAAAATTACAGGTCAATATCCCTTTTGAACATAGATGTAAAAGTCCTCAACATCACACTTGCATACAAATTTCAACAGCATATTGAAAGGATCATATAACATGATCAAGTGAGATTTAACCTTGACCTTGGGATGCTCAGATGTTTCAACATATGCAAGTAAATGAGTGTGATACTTCATATTAACAGAAAGAAGGATAAAAATCATATTATTATCTCAGTTTATACCGAAAAAACACAACACATTTTAACACCCTTCCATAACAACACTCAACAAACTGGATATAGAATAAATGTACCTCAACACATAACAGTTATATATGCCAAACACACATCTAACATCATATTCACCAGTAAAACTGAAAGGTTTTCTGCTAATGTTAGGAACAAGACAAGAATGCCTACTCTAGTTACCTGTATTAACATACTACTAGAAATCCTAGGCAAAAAACATTAGTCAATAAAAAGAAATAAAATTCATTCAGTTTGGAAAGGAAGAAGTAAAATTATCTCTGGTCCCAGATGACATGACCTTATATGTAGAAAATAGTAGAGACTTCACCCAAAAACTGTTAGAACTATAAGTTAATTTAATATAGTTGCAGAAAACAAAATCAACAAGAATAATAATCTGCATTTCCTTATGCTAACAATGAAATATCTAAAAGGATATTTAAAAAATACCATTTACAATAGTATAAAAAATTTAAAAAATTAGGAATAAATTTAACCAAGGACGTGAAAGATTTATACACTGGAAACTACAAATGTTAAATAAAAGAAACTAGTGAACACATAAATAAATAAAAAGACATATCTTGTCTATGCACTGGAAGGTTTAGTATTGTTTTTTAATTATCCTTTCAACAATGTTAGATAAATGGAACCGTACAATATGTAACCTTTTGAGATGGGCTTTTTTCACTTTGTGTAATGCCCTTGAGATCCAGCCAAGCTGTTGCGTGGTAAATAGTGCATGCCTTTTTACTGCTGAGTAATACTCCTTGCTATGAATGGTTCACAGTTTAGCAATTCCCCTAATGTAGGAAATTTTGCTTTCAGTTTGTGGCTAGTACAAATAAAGCTGCAATGAATAGCTTTTTGTGTGGACATGAGATTTCATTTCTCTAGGATAAATGTCAGGTGTGTGACTGCTGAGTCAAATGATATCTATTTTTTTATGAAATTGCCAACTATTCTTCAGCACTACTTCACATTCCCAATAACAATGTATGACAGCAATGTACCCATTTCCCCACAGGTTCACCAGCACTTGATACTGTCATTATTTAAACTTAACCTGTTTTGATAAACATGTAGTGATATCCTATATTTTAATTTGCATTTCTTTAGTGGTCAGTGATATTTAACATCTTTTTACGTGCTTCCCATCTGTGCACCCTTTTTGGTGAAGTGTCATTTCACATATTTTGTCCATTTTCTCATCAGACTATTAGTAAAAAGACTTTTGAGTTTTGAGAATACTTTATATATTCCAGATGTATCCACTAGTAGATATGTGGTTTGCAAATGTTTTCTCTTTGTCCATAACTTGTCTTTTTATTCTCTTATCTTTTATAGAGCAAAACTTTAATTTTGATGATGCCTACTTTATTGATTTAAGATATGGACCATGCTTTTAATTTTATATCTAAAAAACTTCACCAAGCTCTATGTGCTGAAAAATTTTTTTTTTTCCTAAAAGTTTCACACTTTACATTTAAATTTATGATCCACTTTGACTTAATTTTTGTATAAAGTGTGAGACTTGGGTTAATTTTTTTTTGCTTATAGAAATCCAACCATTTGTTGAAAAGACAATTCTGCCCCACTGAATTACTTTTGTACCTTTGTGAAAGTACAGTTGGTCGCAGCTGTCTGGGACTATTTCTGGGACTATTCAGTTCAATTGATCTATGTGTCTTGTATGGTTTAATATTAATATATGTTCCTGGGATCAACAAATTCAGTTTTTTTCCTATAAAATCACAATGACATTTTAAAAGTACATAGAATAAGCATCTCTGAAACTTTCCAAAAGAAAAAGAAAGCAATCTTGAGGAAGAAGAAAAACTGGTGACACACTTCTTGACTGCAAAATGTATTTCAAAGGTTTAGTAATTAAAACAGCATGGTACTGGAATAAAAAAGACATAAACATCAATGGAACAAAATAGAGGGCCCACAAATAAACCCACACACATACAGTCAACTGATATTTGGCAAGGATGCCAAGTACACAGGAGGGACAAAGGACAGCCTCTTCACAAATGGTTGGGAAAATTGGATATCCATAAGCAAAAGAAGAAATTGAGCCTCTATATTACACCATATGCGAAGATCTACTCAAAATGGATTAAGAATGTTATGAAAGATCTGAAACTATAAAACACCTAGAAGAAGGCATAGAGAAAAAGACTGACATTGGTCTTAATGTTTTTTGGATTGACACCAAGCAGAGTTAATGAATATAACACCAAAACACAGACAACAAGAGGTAAAAGAGGCAAATAGGACTACATTAAACTAAAAAGTTTCTGCACAGCACAGCAAGTGAAACAATCAAATACATGAATGACAAACTGTGGAATGGGATAAAATGTTTGCAAGTCATTTGTATGATAAGGAGTTCATACAAAAAATATATAACAAAGTTATACAACTCAACTAAAAATGGTAAAATCATGGGCAACAACTAACAAATACATGAAAAGGTACTCAAAAATTTCTGGAGATTTGCTATACAATATAATAGCTATAGTTAAGGGCATGGTATTGCACACTTAACAATTGTAATAAGGTAGATCTCATGTGAAGCCTTCTTACCACACACAAAAAAATAAATAATAAGAAGGACACAAAAAAGCTTTTAAAGGCAATTGACATGTTTGTTGCCTTGATTTCAGTGATAACATCATGGGTATATACATATGTCCAAACACATCAAATTGTATACATTAAATATACTTTTTTGTATATCAATTATACCTCACTAAAGTTGTTAAAAGAATGAAAGAATAATTTTTGAACATATGAGCATTTGCCTTAATGCTTTGTATTGTCTTCTTTTTATTTTCTAGAAATACTCATGAACTGTCCTAATTGGAGAGTCCATACTATTATTTGGGATATTCTTAAGAATATTCCAAAGAATTACTTTGCTCCTGGAAATCAAAGGAAACTGTATTCGCATTTCCCATTTTAAATGAGGACATTCCTTTTGTCCCTTGTTCCTCTGCCTCACTTAGTGACTATATAGTTCAGAAATAAATCCTTTTCCATAATTTTCCCCTGAAAAATTTCAGTGTTTGAGGAAAATTTTTTCTGAGGGTTGTTTTTCTCTTCTTTCACTCTCTCCTACCTTTTTGTAACAGGAAACACACACATACACAAATACACTTACACACGTCTTCAAATCATTGTTCCTTTTGAGAATTAATATACCTAAATAGAAAAGGAGTCACATATTTTTCCTCCTCTCCATTATTTGCATTGCCACTGCCATAAATGAGAACAAAACAACTGCTGATTATTCTGATCTATAATCTTTTGCCTTTCCTTTCTTCCCTTCAATGTATTTAAAGAGCTCTTAAGAAAAAATGTGGATTCATTGAATGTAAGTTTAGAAGGATATAAACATCAAAAAGAAGTGCAAGAGAAGGCAAAAAAAAAAAAACTACAAGAATAAAAGTAAAAGAGAGCATAAAATTAAAGGACAATTTTATATGGCCATTAAAAAGCAAGTAGCTTCCATAGTTGGAGCTGGTGAGCCTGAAACTATACAGGTGACACGTCAGTCATGTACCACACTCTTTCATTGTCTGTGTTGTTTCTTTTCTTTATAAAGACAAAAATTCTTAGCCCTAACTTTCCAAGCCAAAACTGTCAGAAATGGAAATTAGATATAACTATGTATCTGCCCCTTTCCCCATGTTAGTGAAAACGAAGTTCCTAATAAGAAGATAAGATTTGACATCATTGTTTTTGATGATACCTCAAAAATAAAATATCGGATTTTGAAGGTGATTCCTCCAATGGACTAGGCTAGAAATGAAATGCTGTGAAGTCTGGAGGGAAATGATGTTTTATAACTACTCTAAAATGACTAAGTTGTCTAACGCTCGAAAGTGCCTAAAACTCAAAAGTGGCATTAAGGGTTTATGTTGCTTTTAATCACAAAATCACATTTTTAGTGGATTATAAACAGTTAGTAGATTATAATAAAAAGTGATATTATTTAGTGCAAGAATTCTATTTTAGACAAGCAGAGACTAGTTAGGGACTAGAACACAACAATTAAACATCTCCTAATTTTCCTTAATTTTATGCTAGGATTATCAACTGATTTTACTATTATTTATAAAAAAAGAAGCCAAACTCATAGAAACCAAGAATTTATTGGTGTTGGCCAGGTGTAGGGTGAGGGAAAAATAAGCTACTGCTCAATGAGTGTAAAGGTTCACTTATGCTAGATGAATATTCTCTGGAGATTTGTTGTGTAACATATTGCTTGTAGTAAACAATACAGTATTGTGCACTTCAAAATTTTCTAAGAGGGTAGATCTCATGTTAAGTGTTAGTACCACAAACAATACAAAACAAACAAAAACACACGAGGAAACTTCAGGAGCTGCCTATTCTCTCTATTGTGGTGATGGTGTCATGGATTTTTGCATATGTCAACTCACTGAATTCTACATACTAAATATATTCTGTTCTTTTTATATCAATTATACCTCAGTAAAGCTGTTAAAAATGTAAGTTATATGTGTAAAAATCATAATATATGTGTAAAAATAATAAAATGTATAGAAATATACAATATTGAAATAAAAGACTAATTTACACAAAAGTTTACTATCCATTTCAACACAATCCATTTTAACACATAATGTTGAGTAAGGCTGTGAATGTCAGTTCTACTAGTGTCTATCTCCAAGGCACTGAACAAGAAACTGAAACTCTCAAAGTTTCAATTTTGTCCTCTGTCAAATGTGTGACTAACAGTACTTTCCTCATAAGAATGCTATTAAAGAGAAATGAGATACAGTACGTAAAAATTAGAACCTTTTCTTAGCCTATCGTTATTGTTCAATGAATGTTGACTACTATTTGAGTCTTTAAAAAAGGAATAATCTACTCTGTGTCTTCTTCACATTTGATTACCAGCACTCAGCCCAATCCTAACAAACATTAGATACACAATAATTATTTATGGAAACATTAAAAATACCTTGAATTACATAAATCAACTTTCATCTATTTTTTGAAAGATGGTATTTCTAAATAATGTTCACTACACAATGGAAAGAAAGAAAACCATCACCTAAGGTCATTTTTCATAAATAAAATAAACAATATTTCATACTAAGGCAAGAAAATGTTTAACAAATTTAGTAGATTACAATGTGACATCATTGTTTTGGTTGTATTTGTTATCGTTTTGGAGCATGTTTTTGAAGTCAAGCAACTTTTAATTTTTTTTAAACATTCATCCTCCAGTGCTCTGCTTGCTCAAACGAACTCTTCAAGACAGGTGCTATTGATCATCTTTATTTTGTGACAAAGGGAAGTTAAGGAGGTTAAGATATTCTCCCAAGGTCACTAAGCTGATATGTGTCATTTTGAATTTTTAATGTTTGAGTGTTATGAGTATGTATGTAAATAAGTGTGTCTGTGTATGTGTCTATAGAACAATTGCAGTTTGACTATGTGTGTTTGTTAAAATTTAACTGAACTTCATAAAATTGAAAAGCCACATTATTTTAAGCTTACAATTTAACTTTGCAAGTAATTTTATTTCCCGTGTGATTTAATTAATATTCCATTGGACAAGTTGAAATATTAAATTCCACTACATCATTTTCCATTCACAAATTTAGCTAAATTATCAAAATTTTGCTCTGTTTCCACAGTTAACATTATTTTTAAGTATGTTCAATGCCTCATAGAATACTCTAATGATTTATCAAGCAAATTATTTCCAAGATTTAAAGAAATATTATAAAAGTAAGTCAAAATAATAAAGATAGTAAATTAGTTCTACACATTTCAATAACATTAACAAACTTTAACAAATCTGATTACACTATGCACTGTATCCTCACATACTTAACAGTTCCAACTGCCTCTTTCAAATTCAAATCACCCCTAAAATTCTGGGTTCCTTTATATTTCATCTTCTCTTAAAGATTAATGTTTAATAATAAACACAATAAATATACTGAAATAAACTTCTTTCCAGGATAGAAACACATTAATACTGTGGATTAAAATATTTCATTGTCTTATTTCTAAAACATTCATTTCCAAAATGTCTGGGTCTATGAAGTCATTCACCAACTTCATGAGGCATTTTTACAAATTCTATTGTTCTGATTCTGAACTTACCATGTCAAAAAATTAATAGGCAAGATATGTTAGTCATATATTAAAGACTGAATAGTTCATCAGTATGCTACAGATTGTTATACTGCTTTACCTGAAAAACTATGAACCGATGGAGTTTCTTCTGTCTGCCATGTCAACAAAGAACTATGAATGAGTACTTTTTTTTCAGAATTTAGTTTCACAACCTGGTGCATTATAAGTCCCCTGAATAATTTTTAAATTTCAAATTACTCAATTATTTTTTTTACTTTCTGAACTAACACCAAATTTGAATAGATTTAATTCTTCACTCCACATCCACACCCACACATACATACCCACACACATGTAGGCATGTACACACACAAAATGCAATTAACATATTTTCTCCATGATTAGAGTTAATCACTTTCTAAGACACTTACTAGGTTGTAATAGTGGTTGTAATCTTTTTTATTTGAGAATATTTACTCATCTATTGTATATCATCTCTCTCATCAGCAATGAGTTTTCATTTACAAAATTTTTAAGACATAGAGTTACAATAAGCAGATTACCAAATAAGATCAGTAAAACACTTAGGAAATGGCTACTACCTATTGAAAGAACTATGCTGAAATTGTTCTGGTCCACACTGTATGACTGATAAAATTTATCAATGTATGTTAGGTGATCTTTATTTCATAGCATACTTTTACATATTTCTTTTGTTATATTAATTCTTCTCATAATCCAGATTGCATTGTATCTGTTTCCTTCAGGAAGGTTTTTTCCAGTAAAAATTGAGATAAATATTTTTCCAGTGGCCTTTCTGCCTAACCTATCTTAATGATTCATACTCTGCATTGATTTTATCTGCTTAGCTAGCTTCTGCTAATATACTATTGTCTACTTGAGGATGGAGTTGGTGATTGACCACCCTTTACCTGTAGAATCCAATATAAAGATTTAGATATAATATTCAAAATTATTCATTAACTGAGAAAATTATATGTAATTGTTACACAAAGTGTACTTTTACATACTTCATCTCAAATAAACAACTATCAAACATTTTACAAGAGGACACCAGGTATCTACCTGTACTGGGAAATGAATAACTTTGGCTAATGAATGAGGATTTTTAATACACTAACTAGCCCTTCCTGGCCCCAGCAATTACAATGATCACAACAATAAATAAGCTAATAGTTATTCATCTTTCAGATCAATTACACAACATGTTAATTGTCCTAGCTGAAACTTCTGATACCACAGTCTTTAGAATATGCTACAAGAAATGTTTCCAAGGTTAGCAGTGAGAATATGGATAATGTTACAAATATAAATTTCCACATATGTAATTTCCATATGGTCTCTTTACTAAAATTTATCTCCTGAGAATTGACTTATATATGTCTGTGGTTCTCTTTTCCCACATTCCCTTCCCTAAAATCTGCTAAAAAGAGAAATATACCCTTTTGCTGTCCTAAATTTTATTCTGATGTATTGTGCCTGAGAGTAAAACCACTTGAGGTGCAAAAGAAAGTGTCAATTAGGATTATAGGCTCTTAAAGAAGCTCCTTTCATGTTTTATTATATCATAAATCACTGTTGCTTTTTTTTTTTTTTTTTAGACCGGAGGGTCACTGTTGCTTTTTTTATACATGTTGTTGAGTTAATGAGGCTTCAGAGGTAGAATATTTTGCATTTGTTAAGATATTTTAATTTCAAACATATTGTAGAGAAGTTGGTGAAAATGATTTTTCCTTTTCCATTGTTCCCTAATTATTTTCAAATAATGCATAGCTCAAGATGAAACTTAAAAACAAATCAAAGAAAATATCAAAATGATTAAGCAAAGTCTAAAGGTGAGCAATATTTTTAAGTTTCCTCACAACTATTGATTAGCATGAGTGAGTAGCTGGAAAGGAAATCTATGAAAAAAAACTAAATTTACTTATGATGCCAAATCTTTTAAATGTCACTGGAGTACCTCCAGAACAGTCAAAATTTTCTGGATGTATTGAATGAAAAACATGTGATTTCTTTTAGATAAATTGTTCATAATTTAATGAAATAGGTAACATAATTTTATAAAAATAATTTCATGAAATGTTTGTTCCAGTTATGATCCTTTCTTCTTTTATTTTTCCTTATATTATGTTGTATTTTCTGCTTATTTTAGTAATGTACCTGTTAATTCATATACTGATCTTATAAATATATAATTTTCTCTTTCATTAAATACAAGGGAATTGATAGTGAAAACTAATAAAATTAATGTATTTATGTCTTATTTTACTCATGTTCTTATTTAATTATTACTTACATCTCAAAATCAGATATCTGCATACCCATAAATACCCTTGGAAATAATATCTTTTTCTCCATCATACATCTCATTACATCAATAATTTGTTTTAATACTACATTGGAACACTTTATTGCAATTTGGATTATAAGAAGCTTTGTATCACCATATTTTATAATTATAAAATGGATAAATTATAATTTATATTTGCAAGTGATATGTCATGAATTAAAATTGTACTTTATAATATATTTGTATTATTTTAATATATTTCTTAGGTATACACTAACACATTATTTGAATTTAAGGATGAAAATAAATATTACTAGAGAACTTGATATGGCTGATTGGTTTGACATGGCAGATTTTGCTAAATTATTAAATCATAAAAAAATTAATTAGAAAATAGATATAAAATTCAATCTTAAGATTTTCAATACATAAACATTTCATTTGAAAACTGTAATAGAATGTGTATAAATATGTTATAATTTGTATAAATATGTTATAATTATTATCCCTAACATAAATATGTATAAATATGTATAAATGTTTTAATTATTATCCCTAATTGTTTATAAATCTGATAAAATAAAGGTTCTCCACATGAAAGTGTAATGGCTACAATAATTAGTCACATAACATGACTTGATAAAGCTGTTGGTAAAATTTCAAGAAATTGAAAAAGTAGATGTTTCTAATGATAGAGAAAGAAATCTATTACATATCAGCTGGTTTCTGTTTCTTTGATTTCAACAAAATTGATAAGGGACTTGGCCTAGTTATCAGATGATAAACATTATGTTTTGTGTTGGTAGGTAATAATATAAATTTTGGCTTATAACTTGAAATTAGTCCAAATAATTGTGGGCTATAGACATATTGAAACTCCTTCCATTTCCATTGACTATTTCATGTGATCAAGATTTCTCAAAAGTTACACTAATGAAAACAAAGCACTTGTTCTAACAAAATCAAATATTTGAAATAAACAAAATGCCTTCATTTTTCTCAAGAAATATATTTTCAAAGGAATTTTATTTTTTGGCTTTTAAATTGCTAATCAGTATGTCAACTGATAAAGTGTACACTAAAGAGTTGCAGTGAAAAAAGATTTTTTAAATAGAATCTTTGGAGCCACAATATTTTGTTGGTGAGAAACAAGACACTGTGATCAAAAACTTGTAAGCGAGAAACATAAAATATTAAGATGAAAGGAAAAATCATAAATGGAATAGCAGTAGAAATGAAGCAGCCCTGTAAAATTCTGGCTATAAAGAAGACTTTGTCTTACATATCTTAAATAAATGAAATAAGTATCAAATTGCTAGGTTATTTTAACTTTTAGGTGGGTAGTATGATGATTGTATTTGAAAATGTCAACATCTGAATAGTACCTTGGAAATGTATGTCAATATAAACTTATGTTGACAGACTTTAGGTATCTATCAATCAAAAAATTAAAAAGGGGTGCCTAGTTTTAAAAATTAACTTTAGGCAATTTAGGGACAAAAAATTGTTTTAAAGTGTCTGAAATATCAAGTACCAGTTCAACTTCCTCACTTAGACACCACAGGTGCAGAGCTGCAGGACATGTCTCCAACAGAGGAAACGAAATGTCCCCACTGAGGCAGAATAGAAGTGAGGGTCATGCATGCTAAGTCATAGTCGGCTGATATAAGTAAGACCGAGTGCTTCAAGAGCAAATATTCATGACTCATTTTATATCTGGTTGCAATGAGTATTCTATAAATTTTCCAAATGATAATTTATCACTGATAAAGGAAGAAATAGCAATTAAGGAAAAAACAATGAATTTTTAGCTTTAGGTTTTCCATCAAAATATCAATTCAACTGAAATATTTTTAAGACAAGTAATTATTGATTTTCAGATATCCAAATACCCAGTAGACACTAGAAATGCAAATATAGTAAACAAAAGATGAATCTTTAAAACAAAGTACCCTTTTAGGGGAAAAACACTTGTGTGTAAGGTAAAGAATTGGGGACAGATTGCAAATCGTATAAATATAATCATGTAGCCAGAGTTGGCCTTATTTAATCATGAATTTGTTCAAAGAAAAGTCAATCTCAAAATTCAAAATAATTGAAATAATTTCCTTTCTTTCTAATTACTGGCAAAATAAATACCACTGAAAAAAGAGTGTTTCAAAACCGAGGAAGTAGTTTGAAAGATTTACGATCAGCAGGAACAGTGCCAGAGGACTGACAGTTGGACAGAGGAGAAGAATGGACAGGTGGAAACATTTCCTGGGCCCAACTGGTTGGGCACTTGGAGTCCCAGATGCTCCATTCCTCTTGCTTATAGCTCAGCCCTGAGGGACTTCCCTATGAGCCTGCCAGCCTGCCCAGTCTGCTTAGCCAAGTGCAGTCAAACATGGCTGTCTGGAAGGCAGAGGGAGACTGCTGCCTGGCAGGTAGAAGGGGGCTTTCCCAGATCTCTTGGCCTTATCTCAGACCAACTGAGGAGGTGCCTGCGTGAGCCAGCTCTGAATGCACAGGGCCTGACCCACCATCAGAAACCCTGCTTCAGTGGGAATATTGCCACTGATGCACAACTATGTGCTTATGATCCAGCCATGGGCTTAATGTGCTGCCTGTGCTCCTGTGTGTCCTGGCACCATATATCTGCACATCCCAGTGCTACTCACTATCTCCAGAGCCAAGAGACCTCACTTCCCACCTGGTTAGACCTGCAGGGACACTATTACTGCAGGGCAGGCAGAGGGTGGCCCCATTAACAATGATCTCAGCAGAAGCAACACTGTCTGGCTCACAGAGGGGCCAGCTCAAGAGAACTGCCATCCCCAGGGAGAGGAGGGACAACAGCTGGCAGACAGAATGGCCCTGAACATAGCCCACCAACAGCAGCTGGGACTCCACCACAAAGGAGAACTGGACACTGAAGAGTAAAGAGTTTGAGCTTTGGGGCACCACAGGACACCTTTTTCATAAAGCCATTATGCTCCAGACCAAGAAGCATAAAGGATCTATCCAATGAAAAGGAAGAAACAGAAACCCTGAAAAAATTAGGCAAAGGAATATGTTCCAGACACAACTACATGATTACATGATAAGACAACAGAAAGAAGGTAGATAATACAGAGATCACCAATCTTCTTGATAAAGATTTCAAAGTCACATTTATGAATATGCTTACTGATCTGTGGAAAAGTATTAACAATCACAGGGAGGACTTCATAAAAGAAATAGAAGAGTTCATAAAGAGCTACCAAGAGCTGAAGAATAGAGTAACTGAAATGATATATACAATAGAGGGAATGAAAAGTGGATTGCTGTGAGTAGAGGAGACAATTGACAATAGGAAATATTTCCAAACTCATTCTCTGAAACCAGGATCACTTTAATATTAACACCCTAAAAAGACACTATAAAAAAGGGAAATTACAGACCAATATCCCTGATGAACATAGATGCAATAATCTTCAAAAAAATATCAGCAAACTGAATTTAAAAACACATCAAAACTATCATACATCATGGCCAAGTGGGATTTATTCCATGGATACAAGGATGATATTGATAAATCAATCAATGTGATACACCAAATTAACTAAAGGAAAGATAAAAACCACATGATTATCTCAATAAATGCTGAAAAAGCACATAATATTCAACATCCATTCATGATAAAAAGTCTCAACAGAATGGGTATAGAGGGTATGTATTTCAATATAATAAAGTCTATATATGAATAATCCATAGCAAATATACTTAATGGCAAAAACTGAAAGCTTTTCCTTTAAGATCAGGAATAAGACAAAGATTTCCATTCTCATCACTTTTATTTAGCATAGAACTAGATGTCCTAACCACAGCAGTCAGACAATAGAGAAAAGTCATCCAAAGTAGTAAGGAAGAAGTAAAAGTGTCTCTTTTTGCATCTGACATACTATACACAAAAAAACCCTAAAGACTCAACCATAAAATATATTAGGATATTAGTGGATTACAAAAGCTATTAGAACATCATGGATACAACAAAACTGCAGGATAAAAAATTAATACACAGAAACCTATTGCATTACTATGCTAATAATGTACTGGCAGAAAGAGAAATCAAGAAAACAATTCCATCTACAATTGCATCAAATAGAATAAAATACTTAGGAGTAAGCCTAACCAAGGAGGTGAAAGACTTGTTCTCTGAAAACTATAAGACACTAAAGAGAGAAATTAAAGAAGATACAAATCAATGGAAATCTATCTCATGCTCATGGATAGGAAGAATTAAGATTGTCAAAATGACCATCTTGCCCAAAGTAATTTACAGATTCAATGCAATCCCTATCAAAATACTAAGGAATTAGAGCAAAGAATCCTAGAATTCATATGGAATGACAGAAGACCCCAAATAGCCAAAGCAATTCTGATAAAGAAGAACAAGGCTGGGGTTTTATGCTCCCTGAATTCAAGGTATACTACAAAACTACAGTAGTCAAAACAGTATGGTACTGACAAAAGAATAGACCCATAGATCAATGGAACAGAATAGAAAGTCCGGACATAAAACCATGCATATATGATCAATTAATATATGATAAAGAGCCCATGGATATAAAATGGGAAAATATAATATCTTCAATAACTGCTATTGGGATAACTGGAAAACTATATGCAAGAGAATGAAACTGGATTACTGTCTAACTCCATACACAAAAGTAAACTCAAAAAGAATTAAAGACCTAAATGTAAGACATGAAGCCATAAAACTCAGGAGAAAACAGGCAAAAATCTCTTGAATAGAAACATCAGAAATTTATTTTTCCTGGACACATTTCCTTGGTCAAGGGAAACAAAAGAAAAAGTGAGCCAGTGGGACTGCATTAAACTAAAAAGCCTCTGTACAGTAAAGGACACCAGAACAAAAAGGAATCTACTGTTTGGGGAAATATATTAATACATTATTTATCTGATAAGAAGTTAATGTATGTAAAGAAATATGTAAAGAACTCACATGCTTCAACACCAAACAAGCAAATAACCCAATATAAAAATTGATGGAGACATTTTTCCAATGAAGAAATACAGATGGTCAACAGACACATGAAAAGATGCTCCCCATTTTTAATCATCAGGGAAATGCTCATAAAAACAGCAATGAAATATTCCCTCACACCAGTTAGAATGACCACCATCCAAAAGACAATAAATAACAAATGTTGAAGATGTGGAGAAAAGTGAACACTCCTACATTGTTGGTGGGGATGTCAGAGGTTTAGCCATTGTGGAAAGCAGTATGGAGGTTCCTCAAAATACTAAAAATAAAAATACCATGTGACATACTAATTCTACTAATATGAATTTACCTGAAGAAACGAAATCTCTGATTTGAAAAGGTATGTTCAGCCCTATGTTTATTGTCACATTATTTAAAGTAGCCAAGATATGGAAGAAACAAAAATGTCAATCAACAGATGGTTGGATAAAGAAGAAGTTTTATATGTACACAGTGAACTATTTTTCAGTCATTAAAAAAAAAGGAATCCTGCCATTTGCAAAAACACGGATGGGTCGATTGGGTATTAGGCTATGTGAAATAAGCCAGGTGTAGAAAGACAAATGCCACATGATTTCACTTATTTGTGGAACATAAAAACAAAACAAAAGTAAATGAACAAGATAGCAGTA
The DNA here is from genome assembly GCF_040802235.1 of Manis javanica. Taxonomy (NCBI): domain Eukaryota; kingdom Metazoa; phylum Chordata; class Mammalia; order Pholidota; family Manidae; genus Manis; species Manis javanica. The sequence continues at coordinate 26,330,072 of NC_133169.1, forward strand.
GACCCATAGACACTGAAAAGTGACTGATGGTTGCCAAATGGGAGGGGTTGGCATGGGTGGATGGGGAAGGTGAGGTGGGTAAAGGAGCACAAAAATTCTCAATCATATTATAAGGTGATCACAGGGATCATGGTACAGCATGGAGAATATAGCCAATGATTCGGTAACATCTTCTTATGTTGGCAAATAGTAATTGCACTAGTTAGGGTGAATATTTAATAATATGGGTAACTGTTTAACTAGTGTGTTGTATATTTGAAACCCATATAAGATTACATATGAGTAATACTTCAATAAAAGAAGAAAAAGAGGGTCTCTGCCTTCCATATCTCATTCTAGTAAACAATGATACATGATGTTAATTCTTAAAGTATCTAATAACATAGTATTTTTATACCAGAAAACTCATGGGGACAGAAGATAAGATTTGGCCAGCACTTCTAACAAATTTGCTGCTCAATGATTTGAAGAACACATGAACTGGTGTACTGGGAATTCAAAAAGACAAGTAGTGGTTGATAATAATTGAACCAAGTCCAAAGAATGAATAGATGAAGAAAAGTTAGTTGAAATATTTCCAGGTAAGAAGAAAAGCTAACAAAGGTATATATGTACATAAAATTGTGGAGAGTACTAAGAAAGAAAATCAAGTCAATGTTAGTTTTGGTAGAGTGAAAGTTAGGATGGATCAAGAAATGCAGTTCAAAAGGCATAAACATATATAGGCATCAGTTCTTTTTCAGAGAGCTTATGTTACTAGCAACATAAAGATCCCACTAAAGTAGAAAAACGGAGTTGTAGATATATTTGGATGTGAGAAAGGTCGATAAAGTTTATCTCGCTACATGAACTGACCAGAGGAAGATTACAGACAACTGTAGATGGTAATAACCTCCTAAACAGATTTTAACTATTCCTTTAGCTCCATGTTTACTATTATAAACCCTCATCTGTTCCATTTTAGCTCTTACTAGGTCTGTTGCAATATACTTATGTTTGGTTTTCATCTAATCTTTCCAACCATTCCTATTTCTCCTTCACCAATAAAATTCCACATAGTAGTCAGCATTGTTGTTTTACTTAAATTATGTCATGCCAAGTACATTGTTAAAAACTTTCAAAAAGTTCCCAATGAACTAATTGTCCATGCAATATTTTAATATATTCTGTAAGTAGAATTATCACTTAATTCCTGGTAAAAATATTCTGTGGGTGAAAGAGGGCACTATTAGTAATTACACCAAAAAAAGTTCTGACTTCATTTGGGGCATGTTGCAATGCAGTTAGCCTTCCTATAATGGCTCATGTGAACTGCCTCCTGCCTACTTACCCAACCTCATCACAGTTCAGTCTCCAATTTATTCTCTCCAAATCAGCTGCAATGGTCTTCTATGTGTCCAGTACACTGCTACTTTCTCTGCTTCACCATTTGCCCCTGTTTTCCGAGTTATTGCCTACCACATCATATTTGTGTTTTTACATATTATTTTTTAATGTCTGATTTGTTTTGAATTTGTTTACTTTCATATCATTCATCTCCTTTCATAAGAATGAGGTTATTTAAAAGAATATATTTTGTCTGATTTATTCATTATTCCATCCTTTTTGCTTAGAAAAATATCTGGGGCATTCAAGGTACTTAGATATCATTGAGTAGATACATGAAAGATTCAACTCATGTAACAGTTCAGAAAATATTGCAGTAGAATAGCCAAGAGTTTTGAGATATTGTAATGGCAACTGGTATTAGGAATCAAAAATAATGAATAAATATATGGAAAATCATAGCAGTAAAAGAAGGAAGAAGCATAAAAGAAGGAAGTAACAGAGTGTAGATAACACATTGTTTTTAAAATAGGTAATATTTACATTTTTGAGGAATGATCCTTTCTTATGTTACCTAGTGTATATCAGGATTTTAGGATATCTGACTTTGTTCTACTCAAAGCCAGGAACACTTTTGTTTATATGGCAGTAAAATGTATCACATATTTTAAACAGTCCTTAGAGAGGTGGTAAAAGTTGAAAAAATTTGATTAAAAAAATATGCTTAAGGACCTTTGGATTTATAGCATGAAGAAGTGGAAGCTAGTGAAAACCTGGAATAAGTGCACTGGAGTACAGGGACAAATCTGTAAGGTTGTAAAACAAGAATAATTAAGGTTTTATGTGTGCCTGATATGACCAAGTAGTTTTTTAAAGCAGGACACTGATTGAGCTAGAAATATAGATGTGAATATTGCCCATATTATAACATGTGTGTGAGCAGGTTACCTTCTCCAGAGAAAGCAGAGGGAAAAGGGAGGCAGACTGAGGGTGGAAACCCAAGGGTCACTGATACCGAGGAAGCAGAGCAGAGAGGTTCACAGGGCAGGCTGAAAAGAAATAGTGAAACTTGGAAAGAAATCTGTGAGATTAATCAACTGGAAAACCAAGTTCATTTTTGCCAATAAAAAGTGATTTCAATATTCTGAATTAGTTTTGAATTAGACAGAAAATAATGGAAATGAGTTTTCTGATGTTTGATCCTTTCCTGTATGAATTTTAATATTGAATGATGATTTAATGTGTCATATGATTGGCTCTCCTAAAGAATGAAATAAAATCATGTTTAAATAAGATCAAGTTAGATTATTTGGTTTCCTAAATGGAAATTCAATGTGCAATGTTTAAAAAATAATAAACTAATGAAGATGTGCTATATAAAGTTTTTGAAATGTTATCTTTAAATGTTCACTGTATCATAATATAATTCATGGAATATTATTTTAAATCTATTTGAGTACTGATCATTTATTGCTTTACAAATTTCTTGAAATATTTTATTACAGAATATTTTTGTCTGTACTTATACTGCTGAAATGGAAACATGACTAAATGATATTAACATTTCATGTTGAACAAAGAAAAAGAAACTAAGATAGATGAATGTAGTCTATATTGATTTCAACTCTCCATCATGCAATTATGAGTGAGTATTGATCTTTTATCATATATGTATGGGCTTCATATTGGCAGGATAATTGTCTACATTGATGCTGAATTTTTCAACCTAATAAAACTTACAGATCAAATTATTTTGATACTGGAATAAATTATTGGAATCAGAAATCAGTTGAGTCTCTAATGTTTTCAATATACTAGTTCATTTGAGATATCTTAATTATGTACTTATGTATTTATTCAATATCTATTTATTGTTATGCACCAAAATTGATACTGTGAAAGGCCTTGATTATAAATGGATGAACAAGGCAAACACACTCCTGCCTTGTTGTGCTATCTAAGGGGTCTATTAGAGCTTGCACAAAAGTAAACAGATGATTTTTAATTTTCAATGTAAAGTCTAGAGGTATTTCAAATATATGAGGGCAGGTCTGTGACAATAATATGCTTACAATGAAGTGCAGGACTCTGGAGGCTTTCCTAATCTATATACAGACAATCTTTCTGAAAAAACATGACAGAAATTTGGGACATTTCAGATACAAAAAACTTTTTCAAGTTAACTTCTCAATATACCACTTTTCCATCTAAAAATAAAAATAGCAATACCTGTACCATAAGATTTTAATGATTAAATTAAGCATTACCTGTAATGGACAGTGCCCAGAATGTCTGTGTCTGCATGATTTCAATATATTATAGAAATCATTATGTAACTAATGGGGTTCCCATTGCAAATGAGGAGGGAAAGGCTGAATAGCAGAAAAGAAGAAAACTGTAGAAAAATGGATAACAAAACGTGGCACTCTGTTACACCTGAATGGTTATAAATCACAATTATTTGGGTGGAAAAATTTAGAGTGAGAGTATATTATCAATATATATATACACACATATATATATGTAATTATTTTTATGAAGATACAATGTTGAGGGAGGAAAAAAGATGGTGGCATAAGTGTAGCAGAAATCTCCTCCCAAAACCACATATAATACAAAAATACAGCAAATAACAACTATTCCTAAAAGAGTGACCAGAAATAAGATTGCACCAGCCAGTCTACATCTGGGAGAAGAGAATATCTAATGGAAAAGGGTAAAGTAATAAAGAGATGACCTGGCAGGACCCAAGCACTCACCCCACCCCAGCTTACCTGTGGGAAGAAGAGAACCAGAGCAGGGAGGGAGTAGAAGCCCAGCACTGCTAAATACCCAGCCCTAGAAATCTACTCTGGGAGCTCAAACCACATTGCATGGTGCTCTGGAGATTAGAGGGGTTGAAAACCAAAGTCAGAGACCGAGACTCTGAACAGGTTCCCACAAACAGCTGTCCTGAGACAAAAGAAAGGTGGGCGCTTTGAAAGATGTCCCAACAGTGAGAGGACTGCTAAAGGAGCAAGGATTCAGAAGAAGGAACAGGTTGACAAAATCATCCCAGCACACAGCACAGCACGTTGGGAACTTTCAGGATCTCCAGGTGCTTCATCCCCTTGGCTGGCAACACAGCCCCGATGCCCCCTGCTATAATAAGCAGCCTAGTTGTTCTTCCTCCACACCAGCACCTGCATGCAAACTCACTGCCCCCACCATTGCTCCAGGCCAGATGGAGGAAAGTGCCACCTACAGCAACTATGCAGATTAACACAGAGGATGCTCCCTGTATGTGGCTCACTGGTCCTGACAGCAGAATCAGGCACCACATCTGGGAAGCAGGAAAGGGCTTTGTCCTCCTGGCAGGCACTGGAGCCACTCACCTGTGGTGACCCCCACCATTGCTCCAGGCCAGCCAGAGAGCAATCCTGCCTACAGCAGCTTAGGGCCTTAATGTAGAGACTACTCCCTGTGTGTGACTCACTGGATCTGAAAGCAGAGGCAGGTAGTGTATCCAGGAAGCAGGAAAGGGCTTTTTCTTCACAGCAGACACTGGTACCAACAGACTATGACCCATGCCATTGTTTCAGGCCATCCTGAGGGCAACCTTACCCATGGCACCTTAGGGGATTAAAATAGAGCTCCTCCCTGTGTGTAGCCTAATGGTCCTAGGGTAGTGGAGGCAGGCACTGCATGTGGGAAGCAGGAAAAGGCTAGCTCTTTAGAATAGGCACTGGCACCACTCAAGTACAACCACTGTCATTGGTCCAGATACTAGGGAGCTATGAAAAGTAGGGCTTCTTAGCACTAGAGGGCAACACCTAAATAAACTTAATATTTCTCTCTATCCAATAGGATCATGAAAAGGCAGACAAACCTTCTTCAATTCAAAATCCCTCAAACACCAGAAAGAGGTCTCAGTGAGACTGAAATCACCAATCTTCCTGAAAAAAAAAATTCAAAACAAAAGTCATAAGCATGCTAATGGAAGTACAGAAAAATATTCAAGAGCTAAGGGATGAATTCAAGAGGGAGACAGACACCTTTAAAAATACAGAAGCTGAAATGAAAGATACAATGAAATAATTCAAACCAGATTAGAAGAGGTAGAGGAGCCAGTAAATGGAATAAAAATTAGAGAACAGTAATACAAATAAGTTGAAGCAGAGAGAGAAAAAAGGATCTCTAGGAATGAAAGAACATTAAGAGAACTGTTTGACCAATACAAAGAAAACAATACTTGCATTATAGGGGTACCAGAAGAAGAAGAGAGAGAAAAAGGCAGAGAAAGTATCTTTGAAGAAATAATTGCTGTAAACTTCCCCAGTTGGGGGAAGGAAATACTCTCAGGACAAGGAATACCACAGATCTCATAATACAAAGGACCCAAGGAAGACAACACCAAGAAATATAATAATTAATATAGCAAAGGTCAAGGACAAGGATAGAGTATTAAAAGCAGCCAGAGAGAGAAAAAATGTGGCCTACAAAGGAAAACCCATCAGGCTATCATCAGACTTCTCAGCAGAAACCTTATAGGCCAGAACAGAAGGGACTAGAACCAAGAATATTCTACTCAGCAAGATTATCATTTAAATTTGAAGGAGGGATTAAACAATTCCTAAATAAGCAAAATCTGATGAAATTTACCTCCCACAAACCATCTGTCCAATGTATTTTAAAGGGACTTCTCTAGATGGAAGTATTCCTAAGGCTAAATAGCTGTCACCAGAGAAAATGAAAACACAGTAAAAGAAGTAAACCAATCAGTTACCAACTAAATGCAAAATTAAATCAGCTACCAGCAAAGTCAGTTAAGGGATAAACAAAGAGTACTGAATATGACACCTAACATATAAAGAGTGGAGAGGGGAGAAAAAGAAGGGAGAAGAAAATAATCTTCAGATTGTGTTTATAATAGCATAAGAAATGAGGTAAGTTATACTGTTAAACAGTAAAGAAGCTTTACTTGAACCTTTGGTAACCATGAATCCAAAACCTGCAGTGGCAATAAGTACATATCTATCAATAATCACCTTAAATGCAAATGGTCTGAATGCACTAATCAAAAGACATAGGGTTACAGAATAGATAAAAGAGCAAGACCTGTCTATATGCTGCCTACAAGAGACTCACTTCAAATCCAAAGACATAAACAGATGAAAAATGAAGGAATGAAAAAGATATTTCATGCAAACAACAGGGAGAAAAAAGTGGGAGTTGCAATACTTGTATCAGACAAAATAGACTTTAAAACAAAGAAAGTAACAAGAGACAAAGAAGGACATTACATAATGATAAAGGGGACAGTCCAACAAGAGGATATAACCATTATAAATATCTATGCACCCAATATAGGAGCACCTACATATGTGAAACAAATACTAACAGACTTAAAGGATGAAATAGAATGTAATGCTATTTTAGGAGACCACAAAATACTACTAACTCCAAAGGACAGATCAATCAGACAGAAAATAAGTAAGGAGACAGAGGCACTGAACAAGAAAGAAAATAAGTAAGGAGACAGAGGCATTAGAACAGATGGACCTAACAAACACCTACAGAACACTCCACTCTAAAGCAGTAGGGTACACACATTCTTCTCAAGGGCACATGGAACATTTTCCAGAATGGATCACATATAGGCCACAAAAAGAGCCTCAGCAATTTCAAACAGATTGAAATTGTACCAAACAACTTCTCAGATCTATGAAAGTAGAAATCAATTGAACAAAGAAAACAAAAAGGCCCACAAACACATGGAGGCTTAACAACATGCTTTAAATAATCAATGGATCAATAACCAAATTAAAACAGAGATCAACCAATATATGGAGACAAAGAAAAACAACAGCTCAACACCCCAACTTCTGTGGCATGCAGCGAAGGCAGTTCTAAGAGGAAAGTATGTAGCAAATCAGGCCTATTTCAAGAAGGAAGAACAATTCCAAATGAACATTATAAATTCACAATTAATGAAACTGGATAAAGAAGAACAAATGAGGTCCAAAGTCAGTAGAAGGAGGGACATAGACCAGATAAGAAATAAATAAAATTGAGATGAATAAAACAATAGAAAGAATTAATGAAACCAAGAACTGTTTGCTTGAGAAAATAAACAAGATAGATAAACCCCTAGCAAAACTAGGGCCTACACACACAAACAGAATGAGAAATTAAAAAGGAAAAATCACTATAGACACTGCTGAAATATAAAGAATTATTAGGAATACTATGAAAAATTATATGCTAACAAATTCGATAATGTAGAAGAAATGGACAACTTTCTAGTGAAATACAACCTTCCAAGACAGACCTAGGAAAAAACAGAAAATCTGAAAATTATCAGCAGTGAAATTGAATCAGTAATCACAAAACCACCCAAGACCAAAATGCAAAGACAAGATGGCTTCATCATTGTATTTTATGAGACGTTTAGAAAAGACCTAATACCCATCCTCCTTAAAGTTTTCCAAAGAGTAGAAGAGAAGAGAATACTTCCAAACTCATTCTATGAAGCCAGCATCACTCTAATATCAAAACCAGGTGAAGATGCCACAAAAAAAGAAAACTACACAGCAGTATTCCTGATGAACAAGGATGCATAAATTCTCAACAAAATATTAGCAAATGAAATTGAAAAATACATGAAAAAGATCATGCAGCATGATCACGTGAGATTCATTCCAGAGATGTAAGGAAAAATACATGAAAAAGATCATGCAGCATGATCACGTGAGATTCATTCCAGAGATGTAAGGATAGTAGGACATTAAAAAATCCATCAACATCCACTACATCAATAAAAGAAGGACAAAAATCAAATGATCATCTCCATAGATGCTGAAAATATATTTGTCAAAATTCAATGCCAATTCATCACAAAAAACTCTCTACAAAATTGTTACAGAGGGCAAGTACCTCAATATTGTAAAGGCCAAATATGACAAACCCATAGCCAACATCATATTTAATGGTGAAAAGCTGAGAGATTTTCCTCTAAGATAGCAAACAAGACAAGGATGTCCACTCTCCCCAGTTTTATTCAACATAGTCCTGGAGATCATAGTCATGGCAATCAGAAAACACAAAGAAATAGAAAGCATTCTGATTGGTAAGGAAGAAGTGAAACTGTCACTCTTTGAAGATGACATGATACTATACATAAAAATCCCTAAAGACTCCACTCCAAAACTAATAGAACTAATACCTGAATTTAACAAAGTTGCAGGACACAAAATCAATACACAGAAATCTGTTGCATTCCTATATACTAATGATGAACTAGCAGAAAGAGAAATCAGGAAAACAATTCCATTCAGAATTGCATCAAAAAGAATAAAGTACCTAGGAATAAACCTAACCAAGGAAATGAAAGACTTATACCCTGAAAACTACAAGACACTCCTAAGAGAAATTAAAGAGGACACTAATAAATGACAATACATCTCATGCTCCTGGGTAGGAAGAATTAATATTGTCAAAATAGCCATCTTGCCTAAAGCAGTCCAGATTCAGTGCAATCTCAAACAAAATACTGACAGCATTCTTCAATGAACTAGAAGGAATAGTTCTAAAGTTTGTATAGAACCACAAAAGACCCCAAATAGCCAAAACAATCCTGAGAAGGAAAGATAAAGTGTGGGGGAGATTACACTCGCCAACTTCAAGCTCTACTACAAAGCCACAGTAATCAAAACAATTTGGTACTGGCATAAGACCAGACCCATAGATCAATGGAACAGAATAGAGAGCCCAGACATAAACCCAGACATATATGGCCAATTAATATATGATAAAGGAGCCATGGACAAACAATGGGGAAATAGCCTCTTCAACAGCTGATGTTGGCAAAACTAGACAGCTACATATAAGAGAATAAAACTGGATTATTGTCTAACTCCATACATAAAAGTAAACTCAAAATGGACAAAGACCTGAATGTAAGTCATGAAATCATAAAACTCTTAGAGGAAAACATAGGCAAGACTTTCTTGAGTATAAACGTGAGCAACTATCTCATGAACACATCTCCTTGGGAAAAGGAAAAACATAAAAAATGAACAGGTAGAGCTACATCAAACTAAAAAACTTCTGTACAGCAAAGGCTACCATCAGTAGAACAAAAAGGTATCCTACAGTATGGGAGAATATATTTGTAAATGACATATCCAATGAGGGGTTGACATCCAAAATATATAAAGAGCTCACACACCTCAACACCCAGAAAGCAAATAACCTGATCAAAAAAATGTGCAGAGGATCTGAACAGACACTTCTCCAAAGAAGAAATTTAGATGGCCAACAAGCACATGAAAAGATGCTCCACATCACTAATCATTAGAGATATGCAAATTAAAACCACAGTATGATATCATCTCACACTATTTAGGATGGCCAACATCCAAAAGACAAGCAACAACAAATGCTGGCAAGGATGTGGAGAAAGGGGAATGCTCCTACACTGCTAGTGGGAATGTAAATTAGTTCAACCATTTTGAAAAGCAATATGGAGGTTCCTCAAAAAACTAAAATAGAAGTACCATTTGACCCAGGAATTCCACTCCTAGGAATTTACCCTTAGAAAACAGGATCACCAATTCAAAAAGACATATGCACCCCTATGTTTATTGTAGCATTATTTACAATAGCCAAGACATAGAAGCATCCTAAGTGTTCATCAGCAGATGAATGAATAAAGAAGATGTGGTACATATACACAATGGAATATTATTTAGCCGTAAGAAGAAAACAAATCCTACCATTTGCAACAACATGGATGGAGCTAGAGAGTATTATGTTCAGTGAAATAAGCCAGGTGGAGAAAGACAAGTACAAAATGATTTCACTCATTTGTGGAGTATAACAACAATGTAAAAACTGAAGGAACAAAGTAGGAGCAGACTCACAGAACCCAAGAATGGACCAGCAGTTACCAAAGGTAAAGGCATTGGAGGGGGTGAGTAGGAAGAGAGGGATAAGGGGATTAAGGGGTATTATGATTAGTGCACATAATATAGGAGAGGCACAGGGAAGTACAGCACAGAGTATGCAAGTAGTGACTCTGTAGCCTCTTACTACACTGATGGACAGTGACTGTAATGCGTATCTGGTGGGGATTGATAATAGGGGGGAATATAGTAACCACAATTTTGCTCATGTGAAATCTGACCATAAAATTGTATATCAATGATACCTTAATAAAAAAAGATACAATGTTGAACGACTGCAAGATCCTCAGTTCTTCACAAATATTTATCACAATTTTATGTTATTTGATATATAGATGAAAGATACATATATATATATACACACATAAATATATATGAATATACGTGCATATATTAATGACACCTGGGGTTAGAAGGAAACTGGTGCCAAAATTTATCATGAAATTGTTTATTTTTTCCTCCAGAAATCTGCATAAACACTGGTTTTGGGCAGGACATTTTTCTTTCACACAGTATGTAGTTGTATATGTTAAACCAATTCTATATGTACATTTCAAGTCCAAAATAAGTTTGACCTCCATCTCATTTGCATATGTTTATATCACCTATGAAATTATATACTTAAGAAATGCTTTATTTATTCAACAAATAAATGAATAAATTTACCATGTACATATATTTTTTACAGTATACCTGTAGATAAGAAATAATGAATTTCATTAAAATGACACAAGTACCTTAAAAACAAGACTTCAGTTTGGATATATAGTCATGTAGTAAACAATCATCAAATAAAAGAAAAATATAAGACTTCAAGAGTTATGTATGCTTATATTTGTAAGGTGTGAAAAGTATTTTTATTTATTAAAATGTTCTCTCACATTAAAAAAAAATTCCCAAATCATTAGGGAAACAGTAGTTTCCCTTAAAAATATTCAAGGTATTTTTAAAATGTAGAAATAGCAAACACAAATAGCAAAAATATTACATTATTCCATGAGTATTTGCCAATATCTGTTCATTCATGTTATTAGTCATATCTGTGACTATTGTGTTCTAAGCAGAGTACAGATGATAAATACATAAGGTACATGATAAAGAATTATGAAATAATTTTTTAATAGCAGTGATTTAGAATTTGTAGTGTCAGTAAAACTCAGGTAAACTTTTCTACTGCTAATCAGATATATATTGATCAAGAATAGAGAGAGAGTTATGGAGCTAGATTTAGGATCTTTAGAAATTCAAATGGTGATCTATAGTTTCGATGAAAGAAAGATTATTTAGGAGAAATGTTTCATTTATTTGATTTTTTTGTCCATCTTCTGAATATTTTTCATATGTTTAAGAAATTCCCAATATTACATAAACTAAAATTACTGGTTTCTTAGCTTGCAATGTAATGCCTTAGGGTTAGACTTATGAACAGATCTTCATTATGTAGAAGCTGTTGTTGATTGGACCCTTTTATTCCACCTTTACTCTAGTGTTGTGTTTTTTTTTTAATGGCATGTTTCCCAAAAAATTATAAAAGTTTTCACCAACTATATGTACTTTTGATTTCTGACAGGACTAAAGGGGAAGAAAAATATTGTTTTCCTGCTTCCTTAGGCTGTTTTTCTGCTGGGTCAGAGAAGACTTCTCCACTTAACATCTTGTAGCCAGCAGGAAGGAAAAAGGAAAAGAAAGAAAATAGGTACTTCTTCCTAGTGGCATCACTTGTTTCACCTCTTATTGGTCAGAACTTAGTTACATGTTTTTGCCAGTAGTCCAGGACAAAGTTGTTTCTAGTTAGTCATGTGCCAAAATAGAACCCAGGAATGCTATTACAGAAGGGTTCAATATATATTTGAGGACTATCAACATATTCATTCACAACAGACCTTTTCTTATAAGCCAGTTAATACCAGAAACATGAAGATCAGAACGCACTCTAGCAGTTGTTCTGCTAATTGTTGGTGTGAACTTTATTTTCTATCACAGAACTGACAGTGGTGCAAAGTATAGCTTCTAGTGCTTGGTGACATTAACAGCTGTTTATTACCAGACCAGTATTGCCTGGTGTTAGGGACATTTCTCCTGGCTGCTTTGCCTCAGACCTTCATTGCCAGCCTTCCCTGTGAACTACACAATTTCCTTTCAATGAACTCAATGTCTGATTAAAGAAGCAGGATCCAGCTCTTCTTGTGACTAAGAATTTTGACTGTCACGATGATTATTCAGATGACAAGATACCTAATAACAGAATCCAGAGGACTACAGCCTTTTTTTCCTAAGGAAAATTAAGTACTAGGTATAGAAATCCATTCAAAGTAATGAAACTTAGTATTTAAAGGATATGTTATAGAGATAATATAAGGGACTTCAGTTTTAGTAATCTAAGTTGTGAAAGTATTTGAATTCTCCTATAACAATTTGCGGGTATATTCCATACAAATAGTAAATTCTGTTCTGTTAAGTGATTTTAATTATCAACATCCTATTTCCAGATTTCTTGAAGGAAAATTATACTAGCCAAACACAAATTTTTTACCATATAGTTCAGGTACTCCTCTCTCCCTATTCAGACATTTTTGACACAAATTTCAGGGCTTCATGTCTCTGTCTGTATGAAGAATATGATCTGCTATGGCAAGAAACCCAATATAAGTGACTTTAAAAAATAAAGCTGCATTTCTCACTTTTAAGCCTTATATGAATATGCTTTGTCACAGAGCTCTCTTTGATAGCCCTTCTCCAGGTAATAAAGCCAGTGATTCATTCTTCTTCCATTATACCTCTAGTAACATATATTTAATTTCCAGGCATGTAGATCAGGATAGAGAGAGTGGGAAACATCTTTATCAAAATCACTTCTCCCCATTCATTGACAACTTCCACGATTACTTGGTCACATGAACACATGTGGGAGGAAGACAGGTTTGGAAATATATCTTTCCATATACCAAAAATAAAAATTAGGTTCTCAAAAAATTAGAAATACCATACAATCGAGCAATTTCACTTCTGGGTATTTAACCAAACAATACAAAGAGACGAATCAAAAAGATAGTCTGTGCCCCTGTGTTTATTGCAGCATTATTTACAACAGCCAAGATATGGCATCAGCCTAAGTGTACATGAAATATACAATGGATAATGAAGATGTGGTATTTATACACTTTGGACTATTACTCAGCCATGAGAAGGAATGAAGACTTGTCATTTATGACAACATGGATGGACTTAGAAGTTATTATAGTAGGTGAAATAAGTCAAAGACAAATACTAAACAATTTCATTTACATATGTGGAATCTATAAAACACAAGAAACAAAAAACAGAAACAGACTCATAAATGTGAAGAATAAACTGGTGGCTGCCAGAGGGGAGAAGTGGGAGTTGGGCAAAATAAGATCAAGACGTACAAACTTACAATTATAAAATAAATAAGTAACGGGGATGAAAAGTACAACATAAAAAATATAGTCAATAATGTAATATCCTTGGTGACAGATAGTAACTACACTAATGGTGACCATTTTATATTGTAAATATAGTCAAATCGCCATTTTCAACACCTAAAACTAAGATAATATTATGTCAACTACTTTAATGGTTATTTTATTTATTTTTAGTAAACAACAAAAATTATTTGAAAATAGAAGAGTCAAGTCCTTTCATTAATATGAAACATTCTTTCTGCCACATCATTCAATAGTGGAGTTTGTTGAGAGGAATCAGATTCTCTGGGAAAGACAGATGAATAACATACCTACAAAGCATTCTGATATGATTACTATGAATGCCTATGCTGAGAAATACAACATGTTTACAAAATTCAAGAGAGGAAATATTTTCAAAAGTTATTTATAAAAGCTAATGGAATAGATATCAAAACATAAATAACCCCAATCTTCATGAAAAAACAACGGTTAAACAGGATTTTTCTCCAGCAGCTATAGAAATAATGTGGCCATTATTTTCATAGAGCAGGAGAACAAGGGAGCAGGAGAGCAGGGCCTGGAGAAGAGGCAGTGCCTGAAGCAGAGGCTGGAGCAAGGACAGAGGCACAGATGGACTTGCAAAACTGCCCCAGAGGTGGAAGGGATTCTAGCAATTGACCTGCCCCCATGAGAGTAAAACTTGGTATAAACCCTTTTAACCCTCAATGTTTCTTTGTCATTTTTCAGTCTCCCTTAATCCATAGTGAACTTGCTCAGAGCTAAAATTCCATTCAGGCAAGGCAGCATGTAACCTTGATTATAGCAGCCAGCTGGAAACTAAAGGGTAGAACAGAATGAACTCCACTGATAAAATAATTTCTTATCCACAGCAATAATCACTGTAGGTGTGAGACCCTGATATATAAGTGAAAATAAGTACCCTCACTCTGTGAAAAGGATAAAGAATCACTTATGATTCAAATATTCTTTACCCTCTAAGTGCAGTGGGTTTAATTCCACAGAAATATGGAGAAACTTCAAATAAAACACTAACATGTTAATGCTATAAATATTTTAGTGGTTGACCAGAACTCACCTGTATTTTATTGATTTTTATGCACACAGGTAGAGTTGGTACCATGAAGAGATTCTATCTTATTATTTGCAATGTTTATTTAAATATAGGTATACTTCTACCTGACCACTTTCTAAATTCATCCCTTAATTGATTTACCTTTTTATTTCCCCATAACTAAAAATTCAAAAATGGAAAATGGTTGCAAAATAAATTTCTAGTAACAAAATAATTTTATACAAATGAATAACTTTCAACAGTAAATTTATCTTACATTGTGCATGTTTATATTCTCAGTTAAGGCAAATAGTACAAGAAAGGTATCCTTTATAGCAAACATAATAAATCAAGTTGAATGATAACATAATAAA
This sequence comes from Manis javanica, assembly GCF_040802235.1. NCBI lineage: Eukaryota > Metazoa > Chordata > Mammalia > Pholidota > Manidae > Manis > Manis javanica. The sequence goes on from NC_133169.1 coordinate 26,345,214, forward strand.
GATTACTATTTATTTTTCAAACACATGTAAAACTAACTCAGCAAATAGTTGATGTGCTAAGTCATCTAAAATAATGCTTGTTAGTTACCTGGAGTCAAAAGTACTATTATTTAGGAAAGAGTCAATATGAAATGGAAATAAAAATTGATCTACTGGAGTCAAGAGGAGCCAAGATGGTGGCGTGAGTAGAGCAGTGGAAATCTCCTCCCAAAACCATATATATTTTTGAAAATACAACAAATACAACTATTACTAAAAGAGAGACCAAAGGACACAGGACAACAGCCAGACTACATCCACACCTGCGAGAACCCAGCGCCTCACAAAGGGGGTAAGATACAAGCTGCGACCCAGTGGGAGCCAAGCACCCCTCACCCCAGCTCCCAGCGGGAGGAGAGAAGTCAGAGCGGGGAGGGAGAGGGAGCCCAGGACTGCTAAATACCCAGCCCTAGCCATCTGCACAGGGAGTGCAGACACACGGTGCGTGGGGTGCTGGATACTTGGGAAACAGGACAGTAAGACCTGTGAGTGGGTCCCCACAGCTAGCACCCCAGGAACAAAAGAAAAGCGAGTGCCCTTGGAATGTCTTAAAAGGACAGGGGCCTCACAGCTGGATGGAAGCGCCCCAGGACACTTAGCCCAGCAGCTGGGAACATGGGGAACTCCGGGCACCCTAACCCCCTGGGTGGCAGCACAACTCAGAGGCAACTCACGGTGATAAACAGCCTCCCACCTATTCCCCATCTTGTGCGGCTCCACCATAGCAAAGCAGCAGCTTAAGGCAGGCTACACCCCCAGTGGAGGACAGAGCTTCTTTCACAGAAGCTGGGCAAGAATCAGACGCCCTGTCTGCACACAGCTTCCCAGCACAAGCCGCTAGGGGCCGCTGTTCTTCCAGGAGAGGAAGGTCGCAAACTAGCAAGAAGGGATGTTCTCCCAGCTGACACATGTGCCAGCTCCTCACAACTACCTCTATCACCATGAAAAGGCAGAAGAATTTGATACAGACCAGATTAACCCAGACATCCTTCCCTGAGAAGGAATCTGGGGAGATAGTCCTGACCAATCTCCCTGAAAGAGAATTCAAAATAAAGGTCATACCCATGCTGATGGAGATGCAGAGAAAAATGCAGGAGCTAAAAGACAAAGTAGGGAGAGAGACTACAGAAATAAGACAATCTCTGGAAGGATTCAAAAGCAGAATGGATGAGATGCAAGAGGCCATTGATGGAATAGAAACCAGAGAACAGGAATGCATAAAACCTGGTGCAGAGAGAGATAAATGGTTCTCGAGGAATGAAACAATATTAAGAGAACTGTGTGACCAATCCAAAAGGAGCAATATCTGCATCATAGGGGTACCAGAAGAAGAAGAGAGAGAAAAAGGGATAGAAAGTGTATTTGAAGAAATAATTGTTGAAAACTTCCCAAACTGGGGGAAGAAATAATCGTTCAGACCATGGAAGTACACAGAACCCCCAACAGAAGGGACCCAAGGAGAACAACACCAAGCCACATAATAATTAAAATGGCAAATATCAAGGACAAGGATAGAGTTTTAAAGGCAGCTAGAGAGAGAAAAAAGGTCACCTACAAAGGAAAACCCATCAGACTATCATCAGACTTCTCAATAGAAACCTTACAGGAGAGAAGAGAATGGCAATAATACATTTAATGCAATGAAACAGAAGGGCCTTGAACCAAGAATACTGTATCCAGCATGATTATCATTTAAATATGAAGGAGGGATTACACAATTCCCAGACAAGCAAAAGTTGAGGGAATTTGCCTCCCACAAACCACCGCTACAGGATATTTTAAAGGGACTTATCTAGATGGGAACACTCCTAAGGCCAAACAGATGTCACCAGAGAAAATAAAATCACAGCAAAGAAAGCAGACCAACCAAATACTAACTAAAGGCAAAAAATAAAATCAACTACCCACAAAAACAGTTAAAGGAGACACAAAAGAGCACAGCATAAAGCAACCAACATATAAAGAATGGAGGAGGAGGAATAAGAAGGGAGAGAAATAAAGAATCATATGACAGTGTTTATAATAGCTCAATAAGTGAGTTAAGTTAAACAGGAAGATATTAAAGAAGCTAACCTTGAACCTTTGGTAACCACGAATCTAAAGCCTGCAATGGCAATACGTACATATCTTTCAATAATCACCCTAAATGTAAATGGGCTGAATGCACCAATCAAAAGACACAGAGTAATAGAATGGATAAAAAAGCAAGACCCATCTATATGCTGCTTACAAGATACTCACCTCAAACCCAAAGACATTCACAGACTAAAAGTCAAGGGATGGAAAAAGATATTTCATGTAAACAACAGGGAGAAAAAAGCAGGTGTTGCAGTAGTAGTATCAGACAAAATAGCCTTCAAAACAAAGAAAGTAACAAGAAATAAAGAAGGACATTACATAATGATAAAGGGGTCAGTCCAACAAGAGGATATAACCACTATAAATATATATGCACCCAACACAGGAGCACCAGCATATGTGAAACTAATACTAACAGAACTAAAGGAGGAAATGCAGTTCTACTTTTAGTTAGGATGTAGAAAAAGAAAAAATTTACCTTCCAGCTTGAAATAACTAGAATACCTGACAAAGAAAAACAACGGCTTTGAGACGTTGGACATAAGGCAACAAAAGAGTAATCCCTGCAAGTGGGGAAGCAAGTTGAAACACATGCTTTGCCCCATCATACTGCCTGGAGAGAGTTTTTAGACTACAGCCAAGGAAAAGGGAAAGCATGGCATCTTCTTGGGTTAAGGAGAGAACTGTGGGAGGAATCGGACAGCAAGTCAGCTCGAGTTTTATGTACAGACAACCAGAGAGAAGAGAACTACACTGGGTGAGAGCTTTGGTAAATCCGCAGAGGGCTCTCCTTGAGTCAACAGACTCATAACAACTTTTCCATAATTCAGTCTTCAGAGGTCATCCAGCTGTTGTGTAAGGTAAAATAATAAAGACTTTACTGCTTAATATACAGGTCTAAATAAGAATAAATCCTGCATCTTACAAACTTGAAACAGAAGCACTGATAAAGTAGTTTAAGATGACTTTTATTCATCTTTTTAAGGGATAAGATGACCTGTAAAGCCTCTGTCAGGATTAACTACAGAAAAAGAGTTTAGTTGACCCATGCCATAATGTACCATAAAGCACAATATCATAAAAGGGAAAATTACATAAATAATTATGGAAATACTTTACTTAAAGCTGTGTTAAAATAAAATCAATGAGATGTTTTCAACAGGAAGCACACTAATCATTATTGTGTGAACACAACTCCTCTAAGTAGGAAATATTCTTTAGAAGGTAAGCTTTCACTCAATTAGCTGAGTGTTTGTTTATGATTAAATCAATAAATTGAAATTTTCCACTCAAATCAGTTAAAATATAATTTGTGTGGTAGTGAATATATGGTTTCTGAGGCATTTGCTTAATTTGAGGAACATACAATTCCAGAAAGATCAAGGGGTAGATAAAATATCACTGTTGTCATGGAAAGAACTGACATATATACTGTTTAACAGAGTCTAAAACATAAAGATTTGGAATATGACAGAAGCACGAAGCACTCTCTGTTCAAAAATTTCATACTAACCTGGCCCCCATGCTAGGAGAGCTTTTTGGAAAGATATTTAACTAACCAGAATCTCATCAGAAGCACTTCTAAGAAGTGCTTTTTAATGTTCAAAAATAAATGCACTTTGATGACTTTCCTTTTATCAAGCCCTCCATTAAAATGCCTTCTTAATACTTCTTTCCCCCATACCTGGGCTTGCTACTCATATGATCTCTTTGAATAACATTTGAATACTACAAAGTGATTAAAACCAAATTTGAAAAGAATATACAAGCTATTGAAGTAAATTTGACATTCATAAAATTATGAACTAAATAAAAATTATCTTCACATATTCCCTCATATGAATTTTCTGCTTTATTGATATTCCTTTTATTACTTACACAATCCCTCATTTATGTCTTTCACAACCTTATTTTAGGCGTCTAAAAATGTTGTCTACCTCAGAAATTTTGAAATTTGTAAGAGCACAGAACTTTTTGATAACTCACATTGAAATTCTTACTTCAATATATATTAGTGGGATTACTAGACCTATACACTTATTGAACTTCAGTTCACTTATGCGCAAAGTTGAACAAAATCTGTGATGCCAAATGGAATTTAGGTCGAATAGCTGATAATGCAGGTTGATTTTTTCCTTTAAAAAATGACTTTTTTTGATTAGAGCTGCAAATGGTTACTTGGGAGGCAGCTATGCTCCCCACTATACCACCACTGCATACTCACAAATGGTTCTTTCGAAGAACAATTTTTTGTTTTGTTTTGTTTTGTTTTATATTACATGAATAACCCATTTGGAAAACACAGAGGCTAACATGAGTTAAAAGTCTTCCAGTTTGCATGAAATTTACCTACTGCACACGGGAAGAGATAATAGGCAACATTATATGCAGAAAATGAGCAAACAGAGGGTTAATTGGGTAAATAAGATAATATTGTTTCAAGTATTGTCCACAGCCTCCCTGTCAAGTCTTAATAGGAAAAATTCTCAAAATTTTGTTCCTTATGGAAAATTAAGTACAGGTTTTATTGATTTTCATGTTTGAAGATGACTAAGGTGTACCTCCATAGTCAAATGAGTAATCAAAATAAAATTTGGTATTCATAATTTAAAAAATTCATCCTTAATAGAAATAACTATTCAGTATTCTAATAAATATTACACATGCCTAGCAAGGGCTTGCTAAGCTCTCAAAACTCCTACTGTGCAATGTACAAGTTCCATTTGTGGGCATCAATTTTAGACAGAGTGATTTCTCATTTATTTTTGGTATTATGTTATGACATGGTAAGGTTTTCAACTATGGACATTCTAGCTTTATTAGTTGCTTAGTTTTGATGCTTTATCATTAGTATACTTTGTTAAAGATTTTGATTATGTTACATACTACAGTGATATGTGCAGCAATATTGTGTGACTTACAATTTCCTAATAACAAGACCAATGACATGCTTTTTCTATGAATAAGTACAATGCATGCAAAATATTAACCATTAAACTTTTTCTCCAATGGAAAATATGAATACAGGGTATAGTTGAGCCAATGGGCATACCAAACTGAGCAGGGTAAAACTGAATATTTCAGGGAAAAAAAAGCCCCAAAATTTACATTACATAAAGGAAAAAGTATATCAAATAACATTCTTGGGTTTCAGAAAATGGAAGTGACTGGATAATTTAAGGAAAAAGAAATTTATGAAAGGATATGGAGTAGCTCATAGAATGGAAAGAAATCCTCAACAGCCTGAACAGAGTAATTCCAGGACTCCAGGCGTCAGTCACTTATGGCAAATTTGTCAGGGACAACCTAAGGAATGACTTAGCTATAAACATTTTGTTTTGTTATATCCTATGATTTCAAGTCTAGTTAGCTAAAGTTCATTTCCTATAAATATTGAAAGTATTATTTGATAGAAAACTGACATCATCGGTGAACCTCAAGTATGCATTGTATGCATGTCACTATCAACCTCTTGATCCTTCTAATATATACATTGTATTATTTTTGGATAGAAATCTATTTCATTATTTAAAATAAAGTACCTAAATATAGTTGAGTGTTATGGCTTAACTCTAAAATTTCTAAAATTAGATAAAAATGCAATGCTTCCTGAAAGCATAGCTTGAAGTCTTAAAGTGCCCTTATTTTCAGATGGTCCACTCTAATTGTTTTTAAATCTTTTTCTGGAGATAGTTCACTTTTGGTGTTATCTAGGAATGAAGGAGAGGTTGTATTATATATTACATTTCTCAACTGCCATTTTTAGAAAGGAAAATAAATAATAGCTTATTTTCTACATTTTAGAAGAGGATATTAGAAAAAATGGCAATGGCTGATCTGGGGGAATGTTATTTTCTGTTAGAGAACACTACAAATGCCCCAGGCAAATGGTCTAATTAACACCGATTCCATCTATCATCTGAGTTCCCCCAAACTCAATTATTCACTTGAATCGTTCCAAACTTCAGAATAAACCTTTGAAGAGCATCGTGGTATTATCAAAAGTGATAAAAACAGATTCATGGCTTACTCCATTCAACATGGTTATTTATTTTATCATAGCCTTTGTGCAAACAATAAATGCATTTTTCTTGCTGTAAGGTGTCTGATACTATGGTTATAATCCTTAAGTAAATATTTCACTATACAGGCTATTAACTTGCATTTATATGGGTGTTTTCAATCTTTGAATAAACCTTATTTAGAATGATTCTTCTTTAACAACTAGTGGTTAGGCAAGAATGAAATTCATCCTGTTACTGTAAATAATTTTCATTATAGCTATTGATTTCATTAGAAATTTTGCCATAATATAACCTAAAGAGCATTTTAATATTGCTTTCTACATTATTATTATTATTAATAAGCTAATATTGCTAAATAAGCAATTAGCTATAACTTTGTAGCTTATGTGATCAAGAGAAAGATTTAGGTGTCAGAGCTTTGTTTTGATGATACCTAATACCTCTAAAATGGACACCTTGCTTAAACAGTCTAAGCTTGGTTTATTTGCTTAAAAAAGGTTTGTTGAAAGAGTTAAATGGACTTATATCTAGCTTGACATAGAATTTTGTACATAGTAAAAGTTTAAGGATTTAGGGTTATATGAGTATAGCATAACTGACAAAATTTTATTTCTGCATAAACATGGAAAAATGATAGAAGGCATTGTTTCTGTTTATCAATATACAAGCATTTTTCTAAAGTCTTGGTTCATTGATCACACATTTTGTTTATATTAGAGTTGAATTTCACATCAATACTGTAATTGCATTGTTTCATTTTTAATATACTTAAATATTTGAAAGATAAATTATAATGTAAATATTTTGTGTCAAAATTTCTAATTCTGAAACAGATGTGGGAAGTGATCATACCCTAATTTGTCTCAATTTGGGCTTTACGTGAAATATAACCATGTTAATTTATTTTTATACCAAAGTAAATCTATATTTAAAAAAAATAAAACAGACCTGCATAAAACATAAATCTGTTTATAGCCAATAAGATACTCAAATATGAAAGATCATTTATTATTGTTTGGAATCCTCAGAGACTTTAAAGATAAATAACTCTTCTTATTCTTCTTACCTTCTCCGATAAGCTGAGAAAAGAAGAGAAAGTTCTTTCAATAAACAATAATGTTTATTTGGTTGATTTTGTTTGTTAGTTCTTCCTTTCATCTCCTCCCTGCCACATGTCCCCTTCCCTCACTTTCTTTCTACCTTCCTCTTTGCCTTCTTTTCAAATGTAATGGGGTTAATTTGTCAGGAATCATTTAGCCTCTATGATTTCCTCTTATTTGTAACTCAGGGTTATTTAAAAAAAAGATAATATCTAACAGCAGCTGAACTAAAAGTAAGATGCAATTCCAAAGAGCAGGCAGAAAACTAAAAACAGAAAGACACATAAGATTTTAGAACTACATATATTTGTCTTCTGTACAATTAGAGACAGTAACAATTTTCTGTAGTTAGTGCATTATTACTGACCAATCAATAATTGAACAAATGATAAAATATTAAACAACATCAGACATCAGCCAGCATAATATATAGGAAAGGACAGGTAAACCAGGATAGAACTAGAATATCACAGAGACTATTGAAGAACAGTTCTCAGTGTCCGCGACTTGTCAAGTGGTTCTATCAAACTTCAAATGAGAAGGGGGCCATCCTGGGGGTCAAACCGTACATCATTTGTATTATGTCACGATTAAGACTTAAGACTGGCAATATTATTTTTCACTGCAACATGCAGTTACTGTAATTTTGGACATAACATGTCGATTGTCTTACTGCCTCCTCTCTTACTTTCTATCCATACACTTCAAATGATTGACTTCATCCTGGACTTAAGGATTAATCACTCAACTTGGGCTGGCCCAAACTGAGCATACACGTACTCTGGCTATGAGGACAGATCTGGGATGGTCGTGGGTCTTTATCTCATCATGGTAAGGGAATATTTTTATGTGGCTGTTTAGAAGGAGACACATAGACACAGTTTTAATTTTCTGCTGGGTACCATTAAAATAAAGTTCATGTAATACTGTAGTTGATGGGTACCTGAGACTGAAGGCAGTAAAAAATACATCCTAGAGATGGAGAGAAAGCCAAGCCATATAATACTCTCTGAGCTTCAGAATCAAACCATACCTAATACAAGACCTCCCCTGGTTTTTGCATTTAATTAAGTCAACATATTCCCTTATATACTTCAAAGAGTTTGAGTTATCTGTTCAAACCAAAAGAGCCCTACCTGGTATGTTCATGTATAATTGTAAACACACATGCATGAGTGAACACATGCACATACACATAAATTATAGGATATTTTCCAAATGTAAGAAAATTTTATTTTTCCAAATAATGTTAAACATTAGGTTATTTAATAATCTAATCTAAGTTATGAAACAAAAAATCTTCTAAGATTTAAAAAAGAATTCTCATCTCCAGCATGAATTTTTTAAAGATCTCATCGATGTGTAAATATCTATGGAATCTGAAACAAATTCTTAAAGTTTTAAAATAGTTCTGACTGCTCATACTAATTTTCTGATAATAATAAACATCAATGTCTTTTTCATTATACTCCTTCCCCAAGACACCATTCATTTAGAATGAGAATTTCACCATTTAAAAATAGCCCTAATTATTTGAGATAATCAAAATTTTTACTTGCTGGTTGAATGTTAACAGTCACAGTTCAGGTTTATGGGAAGTATACCACATCAACTAAGTGAATATTCAATTTTGGCATATATTCAGCATCAGATATAGAAGTTCTCTATTTCAAAATATACCATAAATGCACAGAGAAGACTGGCACTGTTACTCCTGCTCAGATCATTTTCCTATCAAGTAGAACTTGACACAAAATGACTACAAAAGATACCTCATACCTGCTTTATACTTTGGGAGAAAAAATATGAATCATCTTGTCCTCTGTTGGTTTATCTTATTATGATTCCCAGTTCCTCCACGGGACTCTGTATGAAGCTCCTGCTGGAGATTTCCATGTGAAAAGTAGAGTATTCTGTTTAACTCCATGTCAAAATCTAATTTATTTCATTAAAAGGAATATTTAAAAATAGTTACCTTCATTAAAAAATAATTAAAATTACCCCAAGAATATTTAATGGGAAGAAACAATTTTATCAAAAGCAATCTTATATTTTATCCCACAATAAGTTACTATTGTTATGGTATCTTGAAAATACATATTCAGAAAATTACACCCATATGGCAAGATGGCTGGTGACTCATGGCCCGTAGCATTGCTCATGTTCATGACTAAGCTGCTAAATGTGTAAATACGATTAGCCACATGCTTCATCAGTGAAAGGGTGTCTTTAAAATGAATCTGGTTCATGGAGAATATCAGGTTCATTAACTCTTTGGGGCCATTATGGTGCCATTTAAAAGGCATTTGTTCTCTCTGACATAATTTTCCACGTCATACTCTAGTGACTTGTTTGGGGTATTCACTTACTGGCAGACATCTCGAGAGAGAGGGAAGGAAAAAAGAAAAGAAGGAAGAAAGAATGGAAACGTGGAAGAAAAGGAGGGAAGAGAGGGAGGGAAGGAAGGGATGGGTGCAGGATCTTAACACTCATACCTCTTCCCACAGTGAAACATGTTCTCAGATTGCTATTCCCAGTTTTCTCTAAAAACTCTATATTGTTTTTTGTTTAGAAATATCTACATATTGTAAACACATGGATAATAATAGTGAAATCTGTTTGGATTATTTCTAAGTCACCATAATTATGGTGAAACAGATAGTGTGTCTTTTTAAAATATGGATTTCAGATATGTGTACAAGTTTATTACCCAATTATCTGTCTACTGGTCAATCATCTATTATCTGCCTCTCTCTATTAACTATGTATCATCTGTCTGATAAGCACATATACTTCATTAGGATATCTGTACTTTTAAAAATTAGCTAAAACTAAAATTTCATGCATATGCTATATTGGGAAAATATGTACCCTAACTATATAGAAAATTTCAGTGGAGTTATAACTTCTTTTTAGAATTCTGAATTCATAACTATTTAAAGTTAAGTAAGACACCTTAAAAACTATTATACTGACTTGTTAATGATACTGCTCTTCTAATTATAAAAAATAAGGTACAATCATTTAAAAAAACCAAGAAATTGGAAATTACATTCTGAAACAATATTTGCATGTTTTGTCCATATATGCAAATAGGACTTTAATCATTTGTATTTACTTATAGAATGGAAATTTTAATTTTTGTCATATTTAATTGCTATATTTTAATTTTTATATTAAACCCTATATTCTATTCAAAGTTATTAATGCTTTCTCTTACTGAGAAATATACATGGGACATAGGGCAAAGTCTCTAAGAGGTGCTTTTTAAATATTGTTTGGATAAAAGTCTAGGGAGTAGAAATAAGCAGATCAATTGTTAATTCATCTAACCTAGTATTAGTAAATCATCTTGCTATTTTTAAATGGTTTGCTTCTAAAATTTCCCTATATAGTTTCAAATTCCATATAATTGCTTGAACCTATACAAAACAAATCTACCTTGTGATAGCATATTTTGAAAGGGATATTACCATCTTATTGTTGATGATAAAGACACAGGGAATAAATGCTAGAGTAGGTAGTGAATGTTTAGTGATTTGAACATTGTCTTCAGATAATTATTTCGCCTCCTTTAAAAAAAACATACACTTATCATCTGTATAAGCTTAAGTTGTATAACATGTTGATTTGATACATTGAATATATTGCAATATGATTCTTGCATTAGCATTAGCTAATACTCTTATCACCTCACATAACTAATGCTTTTCTGTGGTGAAAAAATTTAAGATCTAACCTTTTAGCAACTTTGAAGTATATAATACAGCAATGTTGACTACAATCACTATGCTGTGCATTAGGTCTCCAGAATTTATCTTCTAACTGTAAATTTGTGACTTTTAAATATCTCCCAAACTCCCACACCCCTCAGACTCTGGTAACCACTCTGTTTCCATGAATTTCAGTCTTTTTAGATCCTATATATGTAATATCATTCAATTATTGTGTTTCTCTAACTTTATCTCTAACTCCTATATCTCATTTAGCATAATGCCCTCAAAGTCCCTCAATGTTACTATAAATGGTAGGATTTCCTTCTTTCTTATGGCTGAACTAAACTTTCTTGTGTGTGTATATTGTATGTATATACATAGATACATGTATGTATATACACACAATATACATATACCATATTCTTTGTTATCCATTCATTCATTGATGGACACAAATTATTTCTATATCTTGGCTATTATGAATAACGCTGTGATAAACATGGGAGTTCAGATATTGTTCTAATAACCTCTTTTTATTGTCTTTGGATATACCCAGAAGTGGGATTGCTGGATCATATGGCAGTTCCATTTGAAAATTTTTAAGGAAACTCCATTCTGTTTTCCATAGTGGCTACACCAATTCACATTGTCATCAATAGAGCACAAGGTGCTCTTTCCCCACATCCTTGCCAACATTTGTTATCTCCTATCTTCCCGTAACAGCCATGCTAACACATATAAGGTGGTATCTCATTATGGTTTTGGTCTGTATTTTCAATATGGATAGAGATGTTGAGAATCTTTTCATGTACCTATTGTCCATTTGTATATGTTCTTTGGAAAACTATTTGGTTCCTCTCCCATTTTATACTTTGATTGTTATTTTGTTATTGATTTGTATGAGTTCTCTCTATATTTTGGATATTAACCCCTTATGAGGTAGATGGTTGGCAAATATTTTCTCTCATTCCATAGTTGGCCTCTCATGCTGTTGATTGTTTTGTTTTGTTTTCTGCAGTGCATGACATTTTTGGATTGTGTAGTCCCACCTTGAAGGTTTTTGCTTTTACTGCTTGTGACTTTGGTGTCATGCAAAAGTTGTTGCTTAGACCAGTGCTGGATATTTTCTCTCATGTTTTCTTCTGGGAGTTTTATGATTTCAGGTCTTGTGTTTATGTCTTTAATTCAATTCAGGTTTAATTTTGTGAGTGGTCTGAGATGAGTACAATTTAATTTTTCTGCATATGGTCATCCAGTTTTCCCAACATCATTTATTGAAGAAACAATCCTTTCCCTATTGATTTTCTTGTGTCCCTTGTCAAATATTAGTTGACCATATATCTGGCTTTATTTCTGTGCTATCAGTTATGCTCCATTATCCTCTGTGCCTGTTGTCATGCCACTACCATGCTGTCTTGGTTACTATAGGGAATTTTGACAGGGATTGCATTGAAACTATACATGGTTTGGGTAGTATGGATATTTTAACAATATTAATTATTCCAATTCATGTATATAGGGTATAATACCATTTGTCAGATTCTTTCATCAAAGTCTTGCAGTCATCATTGTACAGTTATTTAACTTCCTTGATAAAATTTGTGCTTAAATGTTCTATTATTTTTTAATGCAATTATTAATGGAATTGTTTTATTTCTCTTTTTGATAGTTCATTGATAGTTCATAGAAAAGAAATACAACTGATTTTGTATATTTATTTCATATACTGAAGCTTTTTGTTTTATTTTATGAATTTTTTAAATTTGTTTTTTAGCTCTGCCAGTTTTTGGTGATTGCTTTAGAGCTTTCTGTATATAATATCATGTCATCTGCAAATAGAGAAGGTTTCTATCTTTTTCTTTCAAAATCTCTATATATTTTATATCTTTCTTGCCTGATAGCTTTGGCTAGGACTCTCATGACTGTGTTGAATAAGAGTAGTGAGAATAGGCATATTTATTTGCTCTTGATCTTAGAAGAAATCTTCCAACATTTTACCTGTAGGCATGAAGTCAGCTATGGATTTGTCTTACATGTCCTTTATTTTGTTGAGGTATGTTTCTCCTATGCTCAGTTTGTTGAGGATTTTTATCATGAGAGTAGGTATTTTGTCAAATGCTTTTTCTTCATTGCTTCATTGATATGGCCATATGCTTTTTTGTTTTTCATTCTATTACTGTGTATCACATTTATTTATTTACATATGTTGGATTCCTTGCATCTTTGCATTACTAGATAAAACCCATAGGTATCATGTTAATATGCTGTTGTATGCTGTTTGCTTGTGAATATTTGTTGATACTTTCATCTTTGTTCGCCAGAAATATTAGTCTACAGTTTTCTTGTAGTGTCCTTATCTAGTTTGGTAGCAGGGTAATGATGGCCTTGTAAAATGAGATGAAGAGTGTTCCTTTCTTTCAGTTTTTTGGTAGAGTTTGAAAAGGATTTGCATTAATAATTTAAATGCCTGGTAGAATTCAACAGTGAAACCATATGGTCTTTGACTTTTCCTTGTCAAGAAAGTTTTTGATTACTGATTCAATCCTGTTACAAGTAATTGGTCTGTTCAAATTTTCTATTTCTTCATAATTTAATCTTGCTACATTGTATGTTTCTAGTAATTTATCCATTTCTTCTAGGTTATCCACGTTGTAGGTATGTAATTGTTCACAGTAGTCTCTTTTGACCCATTGTGTTTCTCCATCAGCTCTAATGTACTTTGAGTTATGATTTTATTTTTGTCCTTTCTCTTTTTTTCTTATTTAGTCTAGCTAAAGTATTGTTAATTTTGTCTGTCTTTTAAAAATCAACTGTTAGTTTTCTTCCTTCCTATTGTTTCTCTGGTCTTTATTTCATTTATGTCTGCATTGATATTGGTTCTTTATTCCACCTGCAAACTTGGGCTTAGTTTGTTCTTTTTCTAGTTCCTTGAAGTTAGTTTATTTGAGATCCTACTTTTTCTAATATATCTATTTCTCCCTAAAAATTCCTTCTAAGTACTGCTTTCCCAGGATTCTATAGGTTTTGATATGTTATGTTTTCATTTCTATTTGTTTTGACATATTTTTTTCCATTTTAATTTATTCTTTGATCCATTGACTGTTCAGGAATGTATTGCTACTTTCCAAATATTTGAAAATTTTCAAGCTTTCCTCTTGTTGACTAAGAATTTCATATCATTGTAGTTGAAAATATGCTTGTTATGATCTCAGTCTTCTTAAATTTGCTGAGACTTGTTTTGTGGCCCACCATTTGGTCTACCCTAGAGAATGTTCCTTGTATACTTGAGAATAATGTGCATTTAGCTGTTGTTGGATAGAATGTTCCACATATGTCCATTACATCCATTTGCTCTAAAGTGTGTTTCTATTTTAGTACGACTTTAGGTTTACTTTATATACCATACTTTAAAGTATAGTGCATTGTTTCCTTGGTGATTTTTGCTCTGGATATTCTATCCATTACTGAAAATGGAGTATTGAAGTCTCCTACCATTATTTTATTTTTAGCCATTTCTCCCTTCAAAAATTTTAGTCTTTACTTAATATATTTAGGTAGTTTGATGTTTGGTGTGTATATTTTAAAATTGTTTTATCTTCTTGGTGATTTGCCTTCTTCATTATTACATAAAGACCTTCTTGTCTTTTGTTACATTTTTGGTTTAAAGTCTTTTTTTGTCTACTTCTTATTTATTTATTTATATTTTTGGTTTTCACTTGCATGCATGGAATATTTTTTCTTTTCCTTCACTTTGGGCTTGTGTTTTTCCTTAAAGCTGAAGTGAGTCTCTTGTGGGAAGCATGTAGTTAGGTCTTTTCTATCTATCCAGTCACTCTGACTTTTGATTGTAGAAACCAATCTATTTATATTTAGGGTTATTATCAATACGTAAGAACTTATATATGCCATATTATGAATTGCTTTTTGGCTGTTTTGTGATTCTTTTGTTCCTTTTCTTCCTCTCTTATGGCCTACTTTTGTGAATTGGTGGTTTTTCATGGTAATTACTCTGTTCCCCTTCTTTTGATCTTTTGTGAATCTACTATATATTTTGCCTTGTGTGCATCATAAGGCTTACATGAAACATCATATAGATATAATAATCCATTTTATACTTACAGCAACTTCAACAGCATAATGTACTCTTTTATTCTCTCCTTTCTGTTTTTGACACCACAATTTATTTTTTTATATTGTATATCCATTACAAACTCATGGCAACTGTAGTTACTTTTAATATTCTTTTCTTTTAATCTTTATAATATAGTTAAATAGTTATAGTTATACCATTATATTACAGAATTTGAGTGTTCTGAATCTGACTGCATATTTACGTTTACCACTGTGTTGCATAATTTTGTACGTTTTCATGTTACTGATTAGCATATTTTCATATCAGCTTGAAGAACTTTTCAGCACTTATTATAAGTAGGTCTAGTGGTAACAACCTCTTAGCATTTTATAGTCTGGGAAAATTTTCTT
The DNA here is from genome assembly GCF_040802235.1 of Manis javanica. NCBI lineage: Eukaryota > Metazoa > Chordata > Mammalia > Pholidota > Manidae > Manis > Manis javanica. Next base: position 26,360,655 of record NC_133169.1, read on the forward strand.
TCTCTTCATTTCAGAAGGATACAGCCAGATAGAAATACTTGGCTGGCTTTTTATTTTACTTTCAGTACTTTGAATACATCATCTCACTCTCTTCTGAATCTAAGACTTTTGCTGAGAAATTAAAGAAGGTTATATTTTAGGTTATCATCTTTTTGTCTTGCTGCTTATAAGATTCTATTTGAACTTTGAAATGTCTTAGAGATGATTGCTTTGAATTGAAATAATAGGATGTTTTGAATTGAAACAATTCTTAGATGTCAAGTTCTCACCCAAAGTTTGGGAAGTTCTCAGCCATTATTTAAATAAGATTTGTACCCCTTTTTCCCTCTCTTGTCTTTCTGGAACTCAAATTATTCTACTTGTTTTTTGATGGTTTCCCATAGATCAAGTAGGCTTTTGTTATTCTTTTTCATTCCTTTCCTTTGTCTCCTCTGTGTGGTTTCAATGTTTTTGCCTAACTCACTGATTTTGGTTGCCGTATCTACTCTGCTGTTGCTTCTTTTTATTGCATTTTTAATTTCATTCATTGAATTCTTCAACTCCAGAATTTGGTTCTTTTTATGAATTCTATCTTTGTTAAGTTTCTCATTTTCTTCATGTGATATTTTCCTGATTTCACTGCATTGTCTGTCTGTGTTTTCTGGCAGCCCATTGAGTTTCCTCAAAACAATTATTTGGAACTCTTTATTGAATAAATTGCTGATCTTCATGTCCTTGAGTTCGGTTATTGGAGGATTATTATGTTGCTTTGGTGATGTCATGTTTCCTTGAATCTTAATGCTCCTTGGAGCTTTGCATTGTCATTTTTGCATTTGATCTTTTGTGGATCTACTATATATTTCAGAGGGTAAAGACTCCTTCAGTCTTTACTGGTTGTCTTCAGGTAGGTGTTACTTTTCGTTAGTCCTGTTTACATCTAGGTTTCTCTGACCTTGTATGGATACACCTGCTCCATACTTCTTTCTCACTGTGGCAGAAATAGTAAGCCTGCATGTATTCTCTGGATTTTATAACACAGCAAGCCAACTGTTGGTAATTTCCTTCTTGTTTTCCTGAAGGTGACACTATACTTCAAGATTGTGGTTTCTCCTCTATTTTCTGAACATACCCCCTATTTACTCAAGGTTACTCTGATTTTCACACTTAGGGGCACAGACAGGAGCCAGCCTCAGAGTGGGGAGGTCTGGGTGTGGTACTTGGGATGCTCGGGGTGCCTGTTGGCCAGGTAGGAAGGATCCTTGGATAAGGTTTCCCCAGCTACTTGTAAGTGGGCTTATTGCTAGAGTCTAGAATGCAGTCAGTGCACCCCTTTATGCCCATTTAATGCCCTCTGACATCCTTATCTGCTATTTACTAATATCCTTCCTCCCCATAATCTTGGAGCTCTCACTTATTATTTGGGTACTGTAGAAGAAAGACAGGTGTCTTTAGCAGTGTCTTGCATAATTAGAAAAATTGGGAACCTCCTCCCACACTCTCTTCCCCTCTTGGGGGAAATGCCTTGTGACTTTCTCTATGCTGTGCCACCTTGGGGGAGAGGTGGTGCTGGCAAAGTCATTCACTCCAAAGCTTCCAAACTTGTATTTCTCTTTTCCCTTGAATGAAGTGCTGAAACTTGCTCCTATATATAAGCCTGAAACTTTTCCTCTTGAAACCTAGAGTTCTACAAAGTCTTTGAGTATTTGTCCAAGTCAGCATTTTCCAGAATGCATCTGAGAGAGGTTGGAGCTGATTCACAAGCAACTGCCATTTCCAGACGGTAGTAGGGTCTGTCTACCTGTCACCCAGTGCACATATGAATGGGACTCATCCCAAGTCCCTTGGTATGTGGTACTGGGTCTCATAGCTCCAGAGACACACTTCTGCTTATGGACAGATGATGAATTTTAATTGGTAAGAGAGAAAAAAGACAGATGTCTTTTACCACAGAATGCTGATATTACCCTCCCTTATTATATGTATTTTCTTTTTTTTATTGTTATGTTTTAATTTTGTGATTTTTAAAAATCACCATACGATTTAATTAAGAAGCTGATCTCTAATATTCACTGGCATATTTTCTATGATGATTTTTTCTTTCCTTGTTATTTAATAAAAAATACTTTTATCACATATTGGTCCTGAATATATATGTGTATATATATATATATATATATATATATATATATATATATAGAGAGAGAGAGAGAGAGAGAGAGAGAGAGAGAGGCATATATATATATATATATATATATATATATATATATATATATATATATATATATACTATAATACTTAAGATGCAAGTGAAGCAAGTGAATACTTTTGGACTATATTTCTTAGAAAAAGAAGAAACTGCACATGACATCAAGAAACTACACAGAGTTTTATACATACAATCAAGAATAAATATAAACTAACATGAAAGAATTAGAGAGGAGCAGATAAAAAGTTTGAACACAAAGAACATATAATTGATGACCATATTTTCTCAGTCATATTTTTCCTTTTTATAGTGCAATCCCTATAAATAAATGATTACTTATTTCAACTAATGAACATAGAGGTAGTGAAAGAAACAAATTATAAAAAAGAGTTAACACAATTTTCAACTTATTGAAAGTGGAATATGAGAATATATATATATATTCTTTATCCATTCATCTGCTTATGGACACTTAAGTTGCTTCCATTTCTTGGCTATTGTAAATAGTGCTGCAATAAACATAGGGGTGCATATGTCTTTTTACACTGGCCTTCTGCATTTTTAGGGTAAATTCCTAGGAGTGGAATTTCTGGGCCAAATGCTATTTCTATTTTTAGTTATTTGAGGACACTCCATACTGCTTTCCACAATGGTTGAACAACTTTACATTTCCACCAGCAGTGTAGGAGGGTTCCCCTTTCTCTGCATCCTCACCAGCATTGTTGTTCCTAGTCTTTTCAATGTTGGCCATCCTAACTGGTGTGAGGTGATATCCCATTGTGGTTTTAATTTGCATTTCCCTGATAATTAGCAATGTGGAGCATCTTTTCATGTGCCTGTTGGCCATCTGAATTTCTTCTTTGGAGAAGTATCTGTTTATATTATCCACCCATTTTTTAATAGGGTTACTTACTTTTTGGGTGTTGAAGCATGTGAGTTCTTTATACATTTTGGATGTTAACCCCTTGTTGGATATGTCATTTACAATATGTACTCCTATATAGTAGGATGCCTTTTTGTTCTACTGATGGCATTCTTTGTTTCACAGACGCTTTTTAGGATGATGTAGTCTCATTTGTACATTTTTTATTTGTTTCCCTTGCCCAAGCAGATATGTTCAGGAAAAAGTTGCTAATGTTCTTATTTAAGAGATTTTTGCCTATATTTTTTCCTAAGAGTTTTATGGTTTCATGATTTGCATTTAGGTCTTTGATCCATTTCGAGTTTACTTTTGTGGATGGGTTTAGATAATAATCCAGTTTCATTCTCTTGCATGCAGCTGTCCAGTTTTGTCAACACCAGTTGTTGAAGATGCTGTAATTTCCCCATTGTATATCTGTGGCTCCTTTATTGTACATTAATTGACCATATATGTTAGGTTTCTATCTGGGCTCTACAGTCTGTTCCATTGGTCTATGGGTCTGTTCTTGTGCCAGTACTAAATTGTCTTGATTACTGTGGCTTTGTAGTAGAGCTCGAAGTCAGGGAGCATAATACTCCCAGCTTTTTTTCTTCCTTCTCAGGATTACTTTGGCTATTTAGGGTCTTTTGTGGTTCCATATTAATTTTAGAACTTTTTTCTTAAGTTTGTTGAAGAATGCTCATGGTATTTTGACAAGGATTACATTGAATTTATAGAGTGCCTTAGGCAGGATGGCCATTTTGACAATATTAATTCTTCCTATCCATGAGCACAGGATGTGTTTCCATTTATTGGTATCTTCTTTAATTTCTCTCATGAGTGTCTTGTAGTTTTCAGAGTATAGGTTCACTTCCTTGGTTAGGTTTACTTCGAGATACTTTATTCTTTTTGATGAAATTGTAAATGGAGTTGTTTTCTTGATTTCTCTTTCTGTTAGTTCATCATTAGTGTAAAGCAATGCAGCAGATTTCTGTGTATCAATTTTGTATCCTGCAACTTTGCTGAATTCAGATATTAGATGTAGTGGATTTGGAGTGAATTCTTTAGGATTTTTTATGTACAATATTATGGCATCTGAAAACAGGCCCACTTTAATTTCTTCCTTGCCAATCTGGATGCCTTTTATCTCTTTGTGTTGTCTGATTGCCATGACTAGGACCTCCAGTACTATGTTAAATAAAAGGGGAGAGAGTGGGCATCCCTGTCTTGTTCCCGATCATAAAGGAAAAGCTTTCAGCTTCTTGCTGTTAAGTATGATGTTGGCTGTGGTTTTATCATATATGGCCTTTATTATGTTGAGGTACTTGCCCTCAGTACCCATTTTGTTGAGAGATTTTATCACAAATAAATGTTGAATTTTGTTGAATGCTTTTTCAGCATATATGGAGATGATCATGTAGTTTTTGTCCTTTTTTTGCTTGGTGTGGTGGATGATGTTGGCGGATTTTCGAATGTTGTACCATCCTTGCATCACTGGAATAAATCCTAGTTGATCATTTAAGATGATCTCTTTGATGTATTTTTGAAGTCAGTTTGCTAATATTTTGTTGAGTATTTTTGCATCTATGTTCATCAGGATATTTGTCTGTAATTTTCTTTTTCTGTGGTGTCTTTGCCTGGTTTTGGTATCAGAGTGATCTTGGCCTTGTAGAATGAGTTTGGGAGTATTCCCTGCTCTTCTACTTTTTGGAGAACTTTAAGGAGGATGGGCATTAGGTCTTCACTAAATTTTCGGTAAAATTCAGCAGTGAAACTATTTGGTCCAGGGATTTTGTTCTTAGATAGTTTTTTGATTACCAATTAAATTTCCTTCCTGGTAATTGGTCTGTTTAATTTTTTGTTTCTTTCTGGGTCAGCCTTGGTAGGTTGCATTTTTCTAGTATTTGTCCATTTCTTCTAGGTTATCCAGTTTGTTAGCCTATAATTTTTCATAGTATTCTCTCATAATTCTTTGTATTTCTGTGGTGTCTGTAGTGATTTTGCCTTTCTCATTTCTGATTCTGTTTATGTGCATAGACTCTCTTTTTTTCTTAATAAGTCTGGCTAGGGGTTTATCTATTTTATTTTCTCAAAGAACCAGCTCTTGCTTTCTGTGATTGTTTCTATTGTTTTTGTCTTCTCAATAGTTTTTGTTTCTGCTCTAATCTTTATTATGTCCCTCCTTTTACTGATTTTGAGCCTCATTTGTTCTTCTTTTTCTAGTTTCATTAATTGTGAGTTTAGACTGTTCATTTGGGACTTTTTTCTTTTCTGAGGTAGCCCTGTATTGCAATATACTTCCCTTTTACCACAGCCTTCATTGCATCCCATAGACTTTGCTGTGTTGAATAATTGTTGCAGTTTCTCTCCATATATTGCCTGATCTCTGTTTTTATTTGGTCACTGATCCATTGTGTATTTAGGAGCATGTTGTGAAGCCTTCATGTGTTTGTAGGCTTTTTCGTTTTCTTTGTGTAATTTATTTCTAGTTTCATACCTTTGTGATCTGAGAAGCTGGTTGGTACAATTTCAATCTTTTTTGAAGTTACTGAGGCTCTTTTTGTGGCCTACTATATGATCTATTCTTGAAAATGTTCCATGTGCACTTGAGAAGAATCTGTATCCTGTTCCTTTTGGGTACAGAGCTTTATTGATGTCTGTTAGGTCCGTCTGTTCTATTGTGTTGCTCAGTGCCTCTGTCTCCTTACTTATTTTCTGTATGGTTGATCTGTCCTTTGGAGTAAGTGGTGTGTTGAAGTCTCCTAAAATAAATGCATTGCATTCTATTTCCTCTTTTAATTCTGTTAGTATTTGTTGCACATATGTCAGTGCTCCTGTGTTCCATGCATAGATATTTATAGTGGTTATATCCTCTTGTTGGACTGGCCCCTTTATCATTATGTAATGTCCTTCTTCATCTGTTGTTATTTTCTTCGTTTTGAAGTCTATTTTGTTGGATGCAAGTACTGCAACTCCCTCTTTTTTGTTCCTATTAGTTGCATGAAATAAATATCTTTTTCCAGACCTTTACTTTCACTCTGTATTTCTTTGACTTTAAAGTGAGTCTCTTGTAAGTAGCATATAGATGGATCTTTTTTTTTATCCATTTGGTGACTTTATGTCTTTTGATTGGTGCATTCAGACATTTACATTTAGGGTGACTATCAATAGGTAGCTAGTTATTGCCATTGCAGTTTCAATTTGTGGTTACCAAAGGTTCAAGGGTAATTCCCTTACTATCTAACAGTCTAATTTGACTCACTTAGTATACTATTACAAACACAATGTAAAGGTTCTTTTTTTTTCCTCCTTTTTATTCCTCCATTCTTTATATATTAAGTATCATATTCTGTACTCTTTGTCTATCCCTTGATTGACTTTGGGGATAGTTGATTTGATTTTGCATCTGCTTGGTAATTAATTGTTTTACTTTGCTGTAGTTTTATTTCCCTTGGTGACAGCTATTTAACCTTAGGAATACTTCCATCTATAGCAGTCCCTCCAAATGCATTGTAGAGGTGGTTTGTGAGAGGTAAATTCTCTCAACTTTTGCCTATCTGAGAATTGTTTAATCCCTCATTCAAAGTTAAACTGTAACCTTGCCACATAGAGTATTCTTGTTTTGAGGCCCTTCTGTTTCATTACATTCAATATATCATGCCACTGCCTTCTGGCCTGTAAGGTTTCTGCTGAGAAATCTGATGATAGCCTGATGGGTTTTCCTTTGTATGTGATCTTTTTTCTCTTCTAGCTGCTTTTAAGTCTGTCCTTATCCTTGATCTTAGCCATTTTAATTATTGTATGTCTTGGTATTATCTTCCTTGGGTTCCTTATATTGGGAGATCCGTTCACCTCCATGGCCTGAGAGACTACCTCCTTCCCCAGATTGGGGAAGTTTTCAGCAATAACCTCCTCAAAGACACTTCCTATCCCTTTTTGTCTCTCTTCTTCTTCTGGTACCCCTATAATGCGGATATTGTTCTGTTTGGATTGATCACACAGTTCTCTCAATATTCTTTCATTCTTAGAGATCCTGTTGTCTCTCTGTGCCTCTGCTTCTTTGTATTCCTCTTCTCTAATTTCTATTCCATTTACCATCTCTTCTACTACATCTAATCTGCTTTTAAATCCCTCCATTGTATGTTGCATTTCTGATATGGAATTTCTTAATTATTAATTATTGTATCTCCATCCTAAATTCATCCCTGAGTTCTTGAATATTTTTCTGTACCATCATGAGCATGTTTATGATTTTTATTTTCAACTCTCTTTCAGAAAGATTGGTGATTTCAGTTTCATTTGGCCTTTTTTCTGGTGTTGGCAAGATTTTTCTTTGAACCAGTTTCAACATTTCATGTTTGTATGTGTTGCCCTCTAGAGCCCAGAAGCTCTAGTCTCTGGAGCAGCTCAGCCCCTGGAGTGATGTCAGGGGCTATAGGGGAGCAATGCTAGTGCCTGGGGGAGGAAAAAGTTGTTTCCTGCTTCCTGGCTGCAATGCCTGTCTCCACTGTCAGAACCAGTGTGCCAGCACACAGGGGTAAGCCTCTATGCTTTGTGTCTGTAGGTGCCATAGGCAGGGCCTCCCTCTGGCTTGCCTGATGTAAGGGCAGGGACTGCCGGTTTTCAAGCTTGTGCCAGCAAGACAGAAGGATGGTGCATCAGGCTGCATATCACAGTTGGGGGGGCTTCAGAGCTGAGTAGCCAGCCTGGGGGATGGAGCACCTGAAGCTCTTGAAAGTTCCCAATCTGCTGGGCAGAGCACACCCAGACAACCTTGTCCACCTCTCCCTTCTCCTGCACAGCAAGCTCCATGCAAACTCCACCCCTTCTGCAGCCCTCTCACTGCTAGAAAGCCTCTCAGAGTGCCCACCTTTCCTTTGTCCCCGATCGGCCAGATGTGGATCCCTGTCCTCCACAAATGGCTGGAATCTCAGTTTCTCCAAGTATTCTGCCTCTTAGCTTTCCAATCCCACTGATTTTCAGAGCACCATGCACTGTAGGTTTGTGCTCCCAAAGCAGACCTACAGAGCTGGGTGCTCAGCAGTCCCAGGCTTCCACCCTCTCCTGGCTCCATTTCTCTTCCTCCCACCAGTGAGCTGGGGTGGGGGAAGGGCTCTGGTCCTGCAGATCAAGGCTTTGGTATGTTACCCTGTTTCATGAGGTCTGCTCTGTTCTCCAGGTGTATGTAAGACTTCTTTCCTATTGTTCTTTTAGGATTAGTTGTATTAAGTATATTTTCACACTATGTGTGGTTTTGAGAGTTCTCTGTCTCACCTCTTATGCTGCCATCTTGAATCCTCCATATATTTCTTAATATAAGAAACTAAAAAAAAATATTTAAGTCCAATTTATTTGTGTGTGTGTGTGTGTGTGTGTGTGTGTGTGTGTGCTGGAGAGGTTGTGTTCTACTTGCCATTCAATTCTGCTACTTATGTTTTGCAGGATTGTTTTCATGAATTTGTTATGACAGACTCAATTATTATGTTAACTTGCTATGTATGACAGACAATGAGGTGCCAATTTCATTTCATATGTAAATCATACCACATCTTAACTTTACTGATCATTTTATTGCTAACAGCTTTTAAAGTTCTTTATTTAAAAAAACCTAACTTTTTAGTTTCTGCCACAAATAATGCTTAAGTAACACTTTTTAATGATATTCTACCTTAAAGCAATAGTATATATATGAGTTTAATATTCCATCTTCCAACAATACTACATATAAAGGGGTAAGTTTCTGGCAATTCATGTTTTAAATGTAATTCTATTCTTTTGACTACTTGGAAAAAAATAAACCTGATAAGCCACTGTTGTTCTGAAGAGAGTTCAGAGTTTATATTTTTGAAACACAAGAAATCTTCCTTTTTAATTCCTCTAATGACTGTATGAACACACACTAATACACACACATGGTCAATATCTAAAATAATACTGGTTCACTGTCTGGATAAGTTTATTTAGATTTTACTCTACTTGAACATTTTCATTGTGATGACATAAAATAAACAGAATATAAGCTATCATCCCAACAATCTACCCCCATAAGTATGCCAGGGCAAATGTGTGTGTTTGTGGTGGTGGTACAATGACAAGGATTAGGAGAAAGCCCTGCAAAAAGATGGAATATAGAGGATTGTTCTCCTATATGAAATATACTGAGAAATGTAACATAAATTATTCTCTTTAGATAAGTATGGCTGTTACATTTTATGAGATCAAGCAGTTCAGGTTAGAAGAGGTTGATCTTTCTCCATGTGTCAGATTTGATTAATGTATTCAATGCAACATTAAGCTGATTCCAGGGCTTGGTTTAAGCAGCTAAGTTTAGAGTGTTAGCTGGTTGAATATATCTTAATAACATAAAAGCAGATAATATTTGAATAATTCTATTATAGCTCACTTCTATGTGTTTCTTTTCCTTTTCCCCTGCAGCATCTGGGGAAATAAATCAGCTTGCTTGTGCATTTGCTGTTGTCCTTAATTACAATTACTGAAATTAACCTCTTATTTTTAAGATAATCACATTTTATGTCCAGATAGTTTCTACTGATTTTAGGATAAAAGTGTATTAAAGCTTTAGTCATGATGTCATTTTTATAAATTTTTATATGTAGACAAAGCCTCAGGGTGATATTTAAACCTGCTAGCTTATGACATATTAAGAAGTCTCTGGTCTTGTATTCTCCTAATTTTTTTTTTATTTTTTACTTTCTTTGTTTAAGCAGAGTCATTTCCTATTGAGAATATCATTGTTTATATTCCTGACAATTTCAATTACTATCATTGTCAATAGATAAAAATGTGTACAAATGATAGTATCTGCTGAAACAATAAAATAATATAAAGTAAATTTTGAAAAATCATATGAGAATGGCTTGAAAATATCTTAAATTATCAAATATTCTTAAAGCTAGACACCTACAATTCTGAAGTTGTGCAAGCATGAAAATTTTGTAAATAAGATAAATATGCACAGTTCCTCAGTATTTGCCCTATATCTTTCTATGTGTTGGCTATATAATACATATTTCATGTATATACTATATAACACACATATATAACATATAATATATATTATATAACATGTTTTGCATATACATTGTATAACACACATATGTAATATATAAACATACATAACAAACATATTTCATTTAAAAATTACTAAGACTGCATATCTCCCTTCAAAGGCAAATCACCTCAGTGAACACAAATCAATGACATCCTCACAAGTCAGATAATCAGTAAAAATACCATCCAATAAGTACTCTTCTGAATGACAATCACCCATACTTCTGCAAATAATTCTGTTATAAATTCAGCTTTATCTTTCAGATAATAAACTGTGGTCTCACAATCCTTTGACAGTTCTGGAAGTGGTACAGAGATTATATGCAAAGACTGTGAAGTTTGTATATTTGAAAGGACTCGTAACACTCCACAGGACATGCTCACACGAGACTTTTATTTAAAGTGAGAGGATATGGTGCCACGAGGTAAAGAGAGTTCAGTAAAGCATTGGGGATACTAGAAACAACATGAGCAACCTCCTCAGGATCCTCACTAACATGTGGACTGTTCGATGTTTTCAAATTGAATTACTAAGATCTGTGTTTAGAATCTTAATATTTAGAAGAGATCAAAACAGAATTTTTCCAGCACTGTTTCTATGCCCTTTTTAGACATATAATCAAGCCAGCTAGGTCAGTTGAAAACCATCAACAAAGAAACTGACCCTGAGGGTTATTTGTGGGATTTTGTCTATAAACAGCACATCATGAATCCCAGAGCCCTAACCTTGGCCAAGAGTACAAACAAAAAATCCAAAAAACCCAGAAATCTAGGAATCTCCAGACCTTCTCCAGTACAACTGTAGACCAATTCTACCTCTATGTATCATCCGAAAGAACCTCATGTTCCATGGCAGTCTTCTAGAGTTTCTTGCACCAAGAAACTTTAAGTTTCTCTATTAGTCTATCTTGCACCTTATCAGTAATTATTACTTGTCTCAGTCTAGCATTTGATAGAGAAAATCATCACCCTAACCGATTTCTACCAAACTATCATTAGTACAACCAATTTTAAAATGTGATATAAAGCTAAGATGTACATTAATCTTGCCAATAATGATACATTTTTATATGCAATGGATAAATTAATAAAAATTTCCTTGCACTGGAATTATCAAGATATAGTAATATATTTGCCATAAAATACCAAGAAAAAATATTCTTATAGCTCCAGCAAATTGATTTCAAAATTTTTGAGATTCCTGTGTTCTTTTGTAGGTATTAATTGGGCTCTTGACATCAAAGACCAAAGCTAATTGTTTTGGTGCTATCAGATAATTCCAAGGATATAACTCCCCACAAAATCTCAATGTACTATATATCCTTACAAAACTCCAAAGGGATGAAATACTGTCTGGTGAAATAAATAATAACCAGTGGAACAGGCAAACAATGATGTTCATTCTGTCCATAAGAGTTGGAGAATTTGAGATGATCTTTAAAAATTGTTGCTCACTGTGGCTTATATATTAAGAAATAATACTGAAACCGTAACTGTACAATGATACAATCTAGTGTCTTATTTCAAGTGTAGATAAGAAAATAGACATAACTTGGAGGAGGCTATATATGAACATATACATGAATCTTTGGCGCATGTCTTCTGTTAAAGGAAAATTATGCCACATGCCTTAATTATAATTTAATTCTTTCTTCATAGATAGTGACTTACTGTCAATTATTTTTTGTCAGCACAGGATATGTTTCTGAATTTCAAAACCTTTCTTATCCAGATCATCCATATTCACTCAATATTTTGATTAAGGAATGAGGCCTTGAATGACTTAATTCTTGACCACTATATCTAATATTAGAAACGTTCATCTATTCACTAAAATGATTACTTATTTGTTTATATGAGCCTGATTTTTTATATAAGCTAGTATTTACTTTGCAAATATAGACTATAAAATAATTTTAAAATTTTGCTCTTCTTTTTAATAGTAAGATAGTTATATTTCCCTGTACATGAAGTTACATTGCATATAAAATTCTAGCTTTAAATTTACAACTTAACTAGATTAAAATATAATTTTTAAGTTATTTGTATAAGGTCTACTTCATAATATTGCAACAAAGAGGAAAGGCTTGACATCTCTGCTTTCATATTTATCTGTCTTTTTGGCGGCCTTAATCCTTTGGTCAAAAAGCCTTTGCTGAGCCCTGCAATTCTGTACATTGTTAATCATCAAAAGGAATTTTTCTCATGGCTTAAGATTGTTGCTCCCAGACCCTTACCTGAAACACTTCCGTTGAGGAGATAAAGAAATATGTACAAAATGGCAACTAGATTATCAAGAAGTTATAGGAATATCATGGCCAGACCCACATCAACACCATGACTGGAGTCAACTAACCAAGGACAAGAAGTTTCATAACTCTCTTAAGACCCCTGCAGACATCTAGATGTCTGAGGTTGACTAGTCACCTCCTGACCTCAATTCCCTCATGTTCCCCCTTCCCTAATATAAAAAGCTTGGAAGGCAGTTATGCTCACCACTCTACCACCAAAACAGCTTGAAATCAACTCTAAGTTAAGGTGGTGCTTTAGGACATTAGTCCATCTTCTTGGTCTGCTGGCTTCCTGAATAAAGTTTTCCTTGCCCCACCGTCTTCTCTTAACTTATTAGCATGTCATGTGGTAAGTGGCATGGGCTTGTATTTCATAACAATATCATTTGACAGTTTCAATTTTATGACTTAAATATTTTTATAAAGGTATGTAGATTTTAGAATTTTACTTTATGTTCTTTATTTAGAACATTCAAGTTGTCAGATTCTAGGTAACACTTTAATTGTTATGCTAGTGGCATTATATTATTAGTGGTTAAAAATTGGTATTTGATTATGTAAAATAATTACACATGTGCACTCGTGCTTGAAGAATATTCCATTAAGATTTCAATCTAAAGGAAGTTTGCCTATAGGATGTATTACTGTTCTTTTCCTTTCCTCTACAGTTTCTCAAGTAGAATCAATAGTATTCTAATACTAAGAACCTCAAACTCACTCACACATGCACAAGTCTTTAAAGGAATAAGAAATATCTATAATGTTCTAAAAATCATACTGGAAATGTGTATTTATATTTTCTGAAAAAGTCCTCATTTAATATGTTAAAGATTCTACCCTTAAAATGGTCATTGGGCAGGAATTTTAGAATGGTGATACAAGGAGCTCATTGAAACTTCTCCCCAGTGAAACATCATTTAGCTGCTAATATTAAACTTACAAGAACACCAAACATTTAAAGTCTGTAAAAACTTTCTTAAGGCCATAGGGCATATGGAGAAATACTTATTCAAAGAAAGCTATTAACTTTTATTATGAGTAATGAGAATCTCTAGCATTTAAGCCATAACCAGTTTCCCATCTCAACTCCCAGCTCAGTGTGCTGGAAACTCTATGCTGGGTGGATATGGCCTAGAAAATGGAATTCCCCCTTACCCAGCTCCCAGGCTAGGGCTACATTTTCAGTCCAAGAACAGGTCATCTGACATTTCACCTGCCCTTTGCTCTTGAGCTTTAGAAGCCATAAACCAGGCAGTTGGGCAGAGAGGCTAAGCTTCCCTTTCACAAGTAAATAGGAAATGAGTGAGTGTATAATAATTACAAAGGCAGAATTAGTAATTAAAACAAATTTTAAAAAATGCTCCATATGCCTTCATAGGTGAATTTGGCCATCTTTACATTCTATTAATTCTATTTTGATAGAATTTGAATAGAGTTAATACCAACACCTCACAAACCCTTCCAAAAAACAGAATAAGTGGGAAAATCTCAGATTCATTCTATGAGACCCATATTACTTCAACTCTAAAATTAGACAAAAGACACAGAAGACAAAAGGACTATAGTGCAATATCTTTTATGCATATGGACACGGTAACATCAGCAACATATTAGCAAATGTAATCCATCAACACATAAAAGAATTACACATTGTGAACAAGCAGGATTTAAACCAGGCATGCAAGGTTGTTTAAAAATGAGAAAAATCAATTCATGTAATATACAATATTGATAAAATAGAGTACAAAACACATGATTAGCCTTCAGTCTATAGATATAGCCATAACATTTGACAAAATACAATATGCTTTCATGAAAAGAAAAAAAAATACTCATAAAAACCCCTAGAAGTAGAAGAAACATCCTTAACCTGATAAAAGGCACCTAAAAAAATCCAAGCTAGTATCACTATTAATGGTAAACACATGTTTCTCCCTTAATATTGGGAAATATCCATGGATATCTATTCTCACCATTTTCATTCATCATTCACTGAAAGATCCATGACAGCAATTAGATAAGGAAGAGGTTTAAGGGGCACTTGGAACAGAAAGGAAGGAAAAAAAATTCTATTCAGAAAACCTGATCTTCTGTATAAGAAATTCTAAGGAATACACTGAAAAAATACTATCAGGACTTATAAACCAGCAAAGTTGTAGAATAAAAGTCAGTAATATCTATCATATCTACATGTTAGCAATGAACACTACATAAATGAAATTTAAATAATAACTCAACTTACAATAACATCACAAATATTAAATACTGAGGAAATTTTACACATGGAGTACAAAACTTATACTGAGAACTGTAAAACAGTTGTTAAAAGAAATTTAAAGACTCCCTCCTCAAAACGAAAAGACATGATTCAGAAGGCAATAATGTGAAAATGACATTACTCTCCAAATTAATTTACAAATTCAATTCAGTTTCTATCAAATCTTGTTTTTTTTTCAGAAATGCAAGATACCAAAAAAAGCAGAAAATACCTTTTAAAAATTAACAAAAAATTGGGGGAAGCACACATTCCTGATTTCAAAGCTTACTACATAGCTATCATTATTAACACAGGGCAATCCCTGGTATAAGAATAGGCATATGATTATTTCATACATTTATAATAGATTTAAATTGTTTTATCATATTTCACAACCAATCCTGGGAACTCCTAACTTCCTAAATGGTGATTTTTAAAAAATTTGCACATATGATGGCTTACTTCTTGTGCTGTAAAATTCTATGAATTTGTATGGCTGCTAAATGTGTTGTGCTCACCATAACAGTATCATGCAAAATAATTTCACCTTCATAAGAAAGGTCCCCTGTGATTCACTTATTAGACCCTTCACAACTGCTCCCCAGAATTCCTGACAACCGATCTATTTATCTTTCTGTAGTTTTGTTTGTATATATTTTTGTATTACTTCTCATGTACTAGAGAAAGTAGATATTCTCTAATTTTTCTGCTTTGACATTTACTGGCAAATGTATCAACCCAGAAAAACCTATTTCATATATATTTTAATATAATACATAACCAATTATATTACTAATAATCTTAATAACATACAAAGTTGAAACACCCTTGGAAAATAAAGATTATCCAAATAAACACAAAAAGAAAAATATTCTGAATAATCTTATATTTGTTTAAAAAATTGAAGCCATCATGTAAGCTGTGTTTTTAAAATGCACTTTCAGGCTCAGAAGTCTTTATCTGAATTCTTCTAAATGTTTAATGAGGGAATTATCAGTCGACTTTCACCAGATCTTCCAGAGCATAGAGTTAGAGGGAATCATTTCCAACTAATTTTAGGAAGCCAACATAATATTGATGCCAAAACTTGACAGAGACTTTACATGAATAGATATTAATGAAAAATGTTGTCATAAACAATCTTGTCAATTAGGATTTATTCTTGTAATGCAGGAGTAATTTTGCTTGAAAAATAAATCCGATTAATTCACAATATTAACCAAAAAAAAGAAAAGAGATAATGATATGATTACAGTATTAGAAAAACAAGTGCTTGACTAGATTTGACAACTTGTTCAGGAAAATGAAAAATTATGTAGAAAAACAAGTCATAGAAATTAACTTCCTTAATTTGATAAATTATGGAGAATAATGATAAACCAAAAAATTATTAAGAATTATTGAGCATCTCCTAAAATTAACAATGAGACCAGGATTCCTGTTATCGCTAATTATATTTAAACTGTTTAGAATTTTTAGATCATATAAAGAAATAAGAAGAATTAAAGTCAAGAATTGAAATGCAAAAAATAGAATTGTCATTATTTACAGACAACATCAATATGGTTCATAGAATTTTTAAAAAGTCTACAAAAACCATTCAGTATTAATAAGTGAATTTAGTAAGGTCACTAGATACAATGTCAATAATTAAAATCACCTGTAATTGTACAAAAAATATTACAAAGTAAATATAACTGAATTTCAATTATAATAGCATTAAAACTCAACAAACGGGTTTTATACCTAGGAATAAGTACAACAATGTATACCTATTTATAGCTAAGAATAAATATGACAAACATGTGTGGATACTTTATTTTAAAAGTTATTTACAAAAGATCTAAATAAATAGATGCTTAGTTTGAATATCCAATATTTGAAGATGATATTTTCTCTATATTCATCAACACAACCTCAAACAAAATTTCACCAGAGTTTTCTGTGGTTACTTGGTACGTGTGTGTATCAATGGACAAAATTATTCTAATTCAGATGAAAGTGAAAAGAGAAAAGAACTTTAAAGGGATTCTTAAGAAAGATAAACAGAGCTATATCGTGTACATAATAATTTACCAAGATATAGGCCAGTGTAAACCAAATGCAGAATCCAGAAACAGCCTCAACCAAAGTAGATGACTTATAAAAGTATTAGACACTATTTTGGGAAAATAAGGTCATTTAAATAAATTATAGTAGCTAACTTTTTTACGTCTACAGAAAATATAGATCCCAACTTCCTATCACACCTCATATTTAAAAAGGTAGTCCAATAGATTTCTTTCAGAAGTAACCTTAAACTATCTTTACAAACTTGGGCAGGCATTAAAAAAAGAAATAAAAAGTGTTTACTTCTAAAAGGAAAACGTTTATTAATTAGACTATATTAAAATTAAGAATCTTGATTATCAAAATATACCTTTAAATTTTTGTAAATATGAGCCATAGAGTTGAAGCAAATATTTAGAATTCTCATGCCCTACATGGTGTTTCAATATGAAATATATAGAGAACTCTTACTTATTAACATGGCAGATAAGCCACTAGGAAAATATCTTCAAAAGTGAGAATATCCAAAAGGGGTAAATATATATGTATATACATATTTTTTTGTATTTTATTAGTTATTGGGAAAATGAAAATTGATTACACCCATCCAAAAAGCTAAGTGAAAAACAAATGACAACCAAAAAGTGATAAAAGACACTAAGCAGGCAAACCTCTTTGCCACTGCTATGGTGCATACAGATGGCTACACACTGTTTGGAAATTCCTTTAACAATATTAACTAAAGTTAACCTATTCATATCCTATGACTCAGCAATTATTATATCTCTTTCTGAAATGTATGTATATGTTCATTGATTGTAGATATATTTCTAATAGAAATATATTTATGGTCATGTTCAAGATTGTTCACAGCAGCACTATTTATAATAGCAAAAACACAAATTCTCATGAACAGTAGAAGGAATAAACAAACTGTTGTATATGCCTACCATTGTACGCATTACACAATTCAAACCAGCAAGCTATAATTACACATAATAATATGGATGAATCTAACAAATAATGTAGAACCCAAAGAACTCAAACATGAGAGAGCCCAAAATTATTATGCCACTTAAACTTCAAATGCAGAGGGAAATAATTTTTTATAATAGAGTTTAGAGCAGAGTATTACTTGAGGGAGGTATTGACAAGAAATGGGAAGAAGGACACTTCTATTTATGGAGTTTGTTCCTTTATCTGGTATCTACCGAAATGTGCATGATCATTTGTGAAAATTAATTAAGCTGTACACTTGTGTTTTATTCCCTTTTGTGTATGCATTTAATTTTTCAGTAAAAATGGTTTCTTAAACATATTGACAATTCAACTTCTTTTTCAGTGACTACAAACGACCTAAGAGAGCAAAACCAAACCAAAATGGAATTTAAGTAGCCGGAACCTGAAAGAATGATATTTTTATGGGCTGATCTTTTAAAAGTGGCAACTCAATAAAGGCAGGAGGTAAATCTTTGCAGCTAATAATAATATCCTAATTCTTGCCCTTATCAATAATTTTAGAAATAAAATGAAATAAATTCTCTTTTGCTGACTAAATGGACAAAATTTTTCTACTACTTTGTAAGTGAACAAAACATGGAATAGTGATTTGGAAGAGATTAGGACTCTGTTTTTTATTCTAAACTTATCTAAAAGAAAATTTCCCATGATTATTAGCTTATAGGGAATATAAAAACTTTGAAAGGAGCTGCATGTATAGATATACATTGTTTGATGATTTTTAAAATGTCTAATTATATGATAACAGATGTCACTTCAATGGAATTATAATTTTTTTTTACTTACAATTCCTTATAATCATCACATCCTTTGGAAAATTTTAATATTATTAAAAGGTTTATTTATCAATAGTTTATATGTATTTTCTCACTATAAAATATTTAACTTGTTATTAAGAATTCTGTTTTAATGTTAGATTTAAAAATAATACAGAAATTCAGCATAAAAGAGAAAACATGATTGAATATATAAATGGTGTCATTAATATAATTAATCATGCTATTTTCTCATCATCACAAGCTGAAGTCATTCACTATATGAGATTTTTAAAAATATCCCTAGATTTGTAATATCAACTTGACATTTATCTTCTTTTGTTGTGCTCAATTTTGCTGACTTACAACTTGGAAAGCACCTACCAATTCCATACCAGCATTAATCAGTATTAATTTATTTCTTCTTCTAACCTAAAATCTGACATATGATCTCCTAAGCCAGTAGGATCAGTTTCTTTTTCAGCATTTGAAATCATCTGTTCTTTGATCTTAACAAGAAAGACTAACAATATTCTTTAATGTTATATCACTTTGATCTTGGTAACTAGCATTTTATGTGGAACTTGGCTTTGAAGATACAATGAGTATGATTTGGAGATTCAAATTTATAATTTATACTGCACTTCACTTAAGCCTGAGTGATATAGTCTATGTGGTTGTGGAAATACATTTATTTTCTGGTACTCCAATGAACATTCTTATATCATTAAAAATATCTCATGTATCCCTGTATGGCCCCGGAAGATGACTGGTTAGCCAGAGACGGGTAAGATTCCTCAAGAGAGGAACAACCTAAGACAGGCACAGTCGCAGGGGGGCCATCAGGTGAGAAATTGGGGATCAACAGTGGTGAAGCTTAGAACCTCACCCCCCTGTTTTGAGAGAAATCTTCTGCATCCATGGATGTTGTAATGCCCTTGTCTAGCTTGGATTAACACATAGTCTACAGGCACACACCTGATCATCTACAATTGCCCTCTTACAACACTAAACTATGTTTTCTACCTTTATCTTGCATCTACCTACCACTTCAGCATTTTATTTAAAAAAAAAATAATAATAATAATAATAAGGGAGAAATGTGGGATTCACATATAAATCAAGTATAAAAATCAAATGAATATTCATATTTGACCTGATTGTTTATAGTTCATGATGTGTGATCAAAACTGAAAGTTTCTGTGATGACTGCCCTTGTACTGTTGTGTACATCATGTAAGAACTTATTCACTATGTAAGAATTTGATCACCATGTAAGAACTTGTTCGTTATGCTTCAGAAGATTGGAGACTGATGAGAATTAGGCTTTGGGTGAATTAATGATTGTGCATTGAGCATTGAGTCCCCTATACAGAATTTTATTGTTGTTAACAACCATTTGATCAATGAATATGAGAGATGCCCCCTCAAAAAATAAAAAATCTCATGTAAATGGAGTTTTACATTATTGTAAGTTTAAATCTATATCCTCTCTTAGTCCTTTCAAAGTTCTATTTGACATATTAGACATTGAATCCATAATTAACTGTCCAAAAGAAGCAGACAAATATTTCAAAGTATGCTTGTGGAACACATCAAACTAACTGAAGCTTGATGACTTCACCTATTATGCTTGTTCTATATGGGGACTTCTCATTCAGAACGGTTTCTGCCTCATAGTTCTTTTAGTTGTATTTCCTAGAGTTCTACTGAATAATACGGGGTGCCAAATAAAAGAAAACATAAGAATAATTTATGTCTGACAGGAGCATTATTGTTAGAATTAATGAAAAAAATGCATGAATAAGAGAGATGACAGTGGAGAAATTACTAGGGATGAACCCATGCTTAAATAAAATGAAAAAATAAATATATATCTCTAGGTGAAATAAGTAACATAATATCAATCCATGGGATTCAATCCATACAGTATTCACCTATTGAGACACAATTGACATAAACATTGTTTAAACTGTACAGCAGTATGATTGCACAGCTACCACAGGAAGATGAGTCAGCATGTTCACTCCATTGCATGTGTGTGTGTGTGTGTTCATGTGGTGAGCATGTGCATGTGGTGAGTGTGCATTGAGAAAACTGATGGTGCAAGTTATATTCTAGTGGGTGAAGTCCTCACGTGGAAATAATACAGATGGGACTGGTAGGGAAAGAACTGGTAGAAAGGTAGCAAAGATGATACTCATTTCATGTAGCATATTAAGTATATCATGAAAAACTCAGAGACCAGGTCTGAAACATTTGATAAAAGTGCTACCAACAATAACATAGAAGATACATTAAATATGTAATTAGCATGCAACTTTTGGGGAAGAGGTCAGGAAAGAAGTTTTTGGTAGCGTGTGTTGGTTGCTTTTTGATGAGTTTAACAAACAAAATAAGAAAAATATATTTCAGGAAAATAATAGCTAGTTTGAAACTATGAATGACAACAAATATAATCCACAAACCAAGTAATTTATATGACCAGAAGAGGTTATTTCTTCTTAATTATAAACAGTAAAATATAAAATTGACAGGCTAACTAAAAGCCAACTTTGTAGCAAATATTTTATTAAGGTTAGATACATTGCCTCATTGATAAAATCTCTGATTATATTTCTCAGAATATGAGAACACTGAAAGTGGGTAAACAACTTATATTTCAATTGGAGAAAATACTTCCATGAAGAGAAAATGAGGATATGGCCCTCTTATTGAAGTCTGACATGTACCTATAAGTAAAGAGAGAGAGACATGGGGGCAATAAAATAAATCTAGCAAATATGAGAATTGTGTGTTAAAGTGAATGTGAGGGTGCCTTCTGGAGAGATGACATGCAGCCAACAAATAAGAATTAGTATTTCAGAAATACTACCAGGAAAGTATAGAATGAGTTATATTTCCAAATTATCCATAGTCTGGACTAAAAGAAATTGTAACTATCTGAGAATTAAATCTATTTTTGGGGCTTTTCGTGGGGAAAATCTTGGGGGCAAAATACCTTTGAAAGTGAAATCTGTCAAAGGGAGAAATAAAGTTAAGAAACCCTTTTATTCCTTACAAGCAGTCATCCCATCTCCTCTTGACCAGGCTGCAGCAGCAGAGAGCTCCACCCACCCTCTCCAGTCCAAACAGTACGCCCTCGTAATTACCTACTGATATGTAGACAGACCACTCCTCTTCATCCATTGAAACACCACTGATAAGAGATGCACTAAAGCCAGGCAAGAGATTCTGGAAATATTGCAGTTTTACCCACAGGCTTCCAATATGGGTAAGAAGTATGCTAAAAATAATGCTCATAACCCCAAAGGATGTACTAACTGATGCGTACCTCAGAAGTGGCCAAAATATCATGCAAAGGTATACCTCCCACAGGTATGTGACAATCAGGTAGCTGGAGATCATGGATAAAAATGGATAAGGGAGTCCTTCTAAAGTAGCACAATCAGGACTAATTGTTTGGATTGTTTCCTCTTCAACCTGTTGCTGAAGGAGGCCTTTCTCCTCTAGGGTTATGGGAATGACCATATACATGACACATGATACTGGGCAGAAGAGATCAAAGACTATTAATTTCATATAATAATATACATATTACATGAATTAAATATATATATTATATACTAAAATATGTAATACATAATTATTATTTTATTTGTCACATATAAAGTCACAAGAGAGGAAGACATCATATCATGCAGGGCCACATGGCATTTATACTTAGGGACAGAGTAAACAAGCAGAAACTGTGAGAGACAGGTTTTGTACTAACAAGATGATAGAGTGGTTCCTACTTAGAGGAGAATGTGATTAGCTTGTCTGAATAATTTGCGGGCTGCCAGAGAACTGAAGCTTGTTACAAAGAAATAAACAGGCACTTCGCCTGGAGGGTTGTTTGGCTGTAGGGCCTCATTCACAGGAGTGGAGTTGGGAAGGAGAGATGTCGGTAGGCTGTTTGTGGCCCTCTGTGCTTCTGATGGCATAGTGATATATAATATTGAAACTCAATTTCAGGCTTTTGAACACTAATCAAGAACAGCCTATATATACCCAAAGGGATTATGGTATTTCTATGGATCAATGACTAACATGTCTGAAATTATGCTCTACAAGCTTCACAAGTATATAGGATGTGTCAGCGGATAGATACAGTTTTTTAGTTGTGAAATCTCCAGATGAAGAGTACATCCAGAATATAAAATTACCTTGTTTTATACCATGGTAAAGAAATTACAGTACATCAACAAAACATTGATTCTTGATCATGATGATGACTGTGTGAATTATTTCCCCTGCACTGAGCTTGAGTGAATTTTATAAGCAAATAGAAAGTGAATCTGGTATTTGATGGATTCTAGTAGCTCTTAGTGGTCTTCACAATCATTCAATTTCTCTTCTTATTGAAGCTGGCTCTGGCCCATGACTTGTTTCAGTGAATAAAATATCACAAAAAATGTCTTATTTGGCACATTATTTTCTCTCTACTTTGGTGATATGAAACATCCATGGTGAAAGCTCCGTCGGCTGGAATCCTGGAGCGCTCTACGACCCATCTGGCCAGCCCACCTCTGACTTCAGCACTACTGTACGTGTTCGCAAGCACACTAACACTAATGTGTGCATTGCAGCACTGCTTTTCTTGTTCCTGTGGACATTTTGTTGTTTTAAGGCAGTGAAGTTTTAAGACGTTCTAAAAATATAGCTTTACAGAAGTATAATTAACATAGTAACTCATGTACAAAAAGTGTACATTGGTGCTTATGTCTGTATATACTCATGAAGCTATACCACAATCAAGATAAAAACATACCCCCACTCTTAACGGTTTCCACATGTTCCATTGTAATTCCTCCTTTTTATCCCTCCATGACCCCCTTCTGTACTCAGAAAGCCACTGCTCTACTTTCTGTTACTATGTAAGTTTGCATTTTCTGGAGTGATTACATAAATGAAATACAAAACATGCTTCCCTTTATCTATCTTTTTTCCACTCAGTATAATTGCTTAATTCATCATAAATATTTTGCTGCATTTCACACTTTGGCCAATAGTGTATAAAATTTCCAATTGTTCCACATCTTTGCCAACAGTTGATGTTGTTAGTCATTTTAATAGGTCGAATGATCTCTAGGTTATTCCCTAATGATTAAGGACTAATTTTGCTCATTATACATCATATATTCCTGCATCTTTGTATGACTCCAAACAGTGTGTCTGACACCAGATAATATGAATTTTGCCTTCTTGAATGATAGATAAATTTTTATTTCTACAAATATTCCTGAGCTTTTTTCAGGGATATCATTAAATCCTGAAAATGGTTTTCTCTTTTCTAAACTTGTTTTAATACTGTGTTAGTAACAAATGAGTATTCAGTCTAAGGTTAATTTCTCCCCATTACTGAGGCAAGGTCTTCTGAACACTCCACCTGATGCCCCATAAATTATTAAATTTTCCAGTATGATTGGTGATTGCAGACATCATTTCTGGTACTTTGTGAGCCTCAGAGGCTGTTTTCTTCTAAACCTTTCAGTAGTTCTTTTTATATCTTTGGATAGCTTCCTCCCATGCATGCACTGAACAATACTTAAGTTGAATTATTTGGGAGAACCCCTGAACATGTGTGGGGCTCCTCATCTCATCTAGGCATTAATCTCTCATCTTATATTCTTTAAAAATCCTAACCATCATAGCCTTCTTAGATTCCTATCTATCTCTCCTCAAGTAAGGAGTATTTTCTGGCTATTCTTTGGCTCCTGCTGCATGAGACTTGACCCACAGCCTGGACATGTGTTCAGGCAGTAAACAAGGAAGTCATAGGACTTAACATTGTTTCTAGTTTCCCAACTAATCTCCCCCATCATCTGATGTCTAGTGTCTTGGCAGCCATTGTTTCACATGTTCCCCAGTGTCTCAGTCACTTGAGATGGGACAGATCCCAAAGTTTTCCAAGAAGGAGATTAAGAAGCTACAGGAGGTGGGGGCATCTCAGATGAGAAAGGGCGGTGGACTTTACCAGATGGGAGAGAAATGATCGGCCAGCCTATTATGAGAGAGCTGATGAACATGTTACATAGAGGGAGCCATTGGGGTCCTCAAGTGAAATGTGATGCTTCGCTAAAGGTTTATGGGTGTATTAGCATTTACACCATTGCTAAACAGGTTTGTAGGAGCTGCATAATGTGCCAAAGAATTACTAAGAAGTGTATGAGAAAGCCAGTATCTGGAGAGAGACTCCCAGGAATAAGACCATTCCAAAGTATTCAGATTGACTTTACTGAGATGCTGAAAGTGGGAAAGCTTAAATATTTAGTAGTGATTGTTGACCATCTCACTGGATGGGTGGAGGCCCACCCATTAACAACTGCAATGGCAAGATCAGTGATAAAGGTACTTTTAGAACAAGTAATTCCTAGGTTTGGGTTAACAGAAAATGTTGACTAGATAACAGAGTCATTTTACTTCAAAAGTACTACAGGAATAATGATTATTATATGAGCTACCATATCTGGGAAGGGTAACAGCCTTGCCCACTATAGAAACAAAAGATCAATTTTTAAGGGAATATGTGCTGGCCATGTCTTCTAACTTATCTTCTCTCAAGCTGAAAGGACTCCTCACCCAGACCACCCCACTTGAGTTCTTCGCTCACTGCTTCCAGCCTAGAGACCTGGTGTTAGTAAAATCCTAGAAAGAAGATGGACTCCAGCCCAGCTGGGAAGGCCCCTCCCAAGTGCTCCTGACCACAGATACTACAGTGAGGATGGCTGAAAAGGGTTGCACTCATTCCACCAAAGAAACTGACTGGGGGATCTGGGGACAAAACAGAATTGGCAGTGTCCCAGGTGGCTAACCAACCCATAAGGCTGAAACTAAAAGGAACCTAAAATGTTAACTTTTATCCTTCTAACTCTGTATTTCACAGGCAAGTCGCAGGGAGCCCTAAGATGGGAAGGAACACCTGGTTATCCTGTCAAAGTGGTAATCAATATTACTAAAACATCAAGCCTCCAAACCATTAGGTTTGATGTTTGTCAGGTTCTCTCTTGTGGTTACCTAAATGACCAAAGACAGCTTTCTGGAGATAATAAGTATCTCTGTCCTGAATGGACAAATCTTAATAGGATAAAAAAGCAAGTAGGCCCCCATGTCCAGGGTGGACCAGTGTTTGGTGGACTACCCAGTTTCAAGGGTGGACAGCCCCTCATGCAGCAGAAAAATCTTTAAAAAGAAAGCTCCACTTAGCTAAAGGAATTCCTCCTGACAATTGCCAGGACAGACAGTGTAACCCCCTTTTATTAAGTATACATAAACCTTAAGACTTAGACTCGGACCCTGTAATTGCCCCTCGTGTTTATGGACTTGGTGCAGATGTCATTGGAGTAGATCCTGTGGGAAGGTTTGGTCTTAATTTAATCGAAGGCAAGACTTCACCTATAGTGGCCACACCCATTCCTGAGGGAAATAACAAACCAGAGCTTCCCCATAATGACCCTAGACTAGTTACTGTAACAGAGATAAAAAAATCTAAAACAGACTCTTGAAATAGAGATAGGTTATGGAGAAACCAATGCCTGGGTAGAGTGGGTTAAATTTTCAGTACTTGCTTTGAATAAAAGCGATTGTTACGTATATGCTGCTAGATGGCCACAGGCGCAGGTGGTCCCATTCCCTCTGGCTGGGGACACAGACCCCACTGAGATGAACTGCATGTTGGCCCTGTACCAGGACAAGGACTCTTGGGGAAATGAGACTTGCAATGGCTTGTCTTTACTCTTTCATCCACTAATGACGTCAGACCTGAGGGCAGTCCCCTCTTTTTCCATAGAAAAGATGAATCACTCCTCATGCCTCTCTAGGCAAGCATAAGGTTTCACAACTCCTGTAGGGAACATACTGATTTGTCCCCATGTCCTAAATGTCTCTAAAGAGGGCAACTTCTCAAAATTACACATCCCCCAAGCGGATGTTTGGTGGTACTGTGGAAAGGGGAACCTGCACTACTCATTGCCACCCACCTGGACTGGGACTTATGCTTTAGTCCAATTGGCAATTCCATTTACCCTGGCATTTCTCTCCACAACCAATGAAAAAAAAAATTTTTCATAGAAGCCGCAGATCATTACAAGGCACCACTTTAGTTAATGAATTAGCTGGAAACTCTGGCACCAGTGACCCTTTTACAGACTGGTTGGAAAGATGGTTTAGAAAATAGAAAGGTATGGCTGCCTCTGTTTTAACATCCCTTGTTATAGTTGTGGGAGTTGTAACTGCTGTAAGTGCTGTATCATCTCTTGTGTGAGAGGCCTGACTCAAAAGCTTATAAAGGCAGCCATAAACAAGCAAATACCTATGACCTACAATCAAAATAATCTTATGTTATTAGAAAAAAATTTGAACTATGAGGAAGAGAGTAAAAAGCTATTAGAGAAATTTTAGAAAGGACCAAGCGTAGATTAAAATACATTACTGGGAATAAAATAAGAAATTTTTAAATAAAAAGAGGAGGGAACTGTTAGGAAAGAGTATAAAACCTAAATGTGATTTATTCCCATTAGGATGCTTAAACATTTTAACAGTAAGGTATTAACAAAGGGCCACATGGTGGAAGCTGCTCAAGCTGAGAGTGGGGGTGGGGGTGGGGGAATTTATAAGAGCCTGGCTATACTTGTTTGAGTTTTTTAAACCTACCAATAAGATTAAGACAAATGTAAAGGAAATATATAATGGGCTTAGGCGACGTCTGGGACAGAATGTGAACCCTGTGGTACTCAGCCAGTGAGGAACCAGGGGAGGGACTCGTGCACTAGGAGATAAATTATTGGTGCCACACTCCCCAGGTGTGCCTGACCACCAGACACCCGATCTTGCAAGACCATCATTAAAGCCTCACTCCACTGTTCTCTTTGTCTCTGTGTCACTTATTGAATTTGGACCAGTGAGTGTGTTTCTCACACATGTAAGGGAAATTTTAAACTCTCACAGATTACTTCTCAAATTCTAAACATATATGTGCATGTTTGTAAATGTATTTTATATGACAAGAAAGTGACAGTAGTCATCATTTTCTTAGAATATGAGGTAGGTAATTAGATATTAAGACATGGAGTCCAATTTCTTCTAACACTCATTTCTGAGAGAACAACCTATAATATTCCAGAAACATAGATCTACCTCATTGCCAAGTTATAAATATAGTACCTAAGTTACATTCACAACTCTAGTTTTAAGGGAAACTGAAAGACTCAATATTGAGCTTTCCAATCTTAGAAATACAAGGTAAGAGAAAGGTTATGAGTGTCAATTAACATATCAATCACACTGACTACATCAAATTCTGAACTCCAAACATCCCTTTAGCTACTCAAATTCTATTCATAGCTTTTTATATAGAATAAATGCTCATCTGTGCTACAGATGAAGCCAAGGAGGATACCGAGTGCACCATCAATATATATCTCAAAATATCCTTTCTTTGCTTATTTAATAAAAATTCTGCCTTGATTTTCTATAAACAGGAAACCAATTTACAAGTCAACTATCAAAAATGCACCACCTATAGTATATTAAGGAAAAGGAAAAGCAAAGGCAAAGAAGAAAATATTCATAGTCTTTATATTAGGGAAAAGTCATAAAAACATAACTACAGCTATAAATATAGATATTTTTGAAAGAAAGGGAGAACATATTCAGTTACTAATATCTGCATTTCTATTCACAGGGCTATAATTGGTATTTATATTTTTCTTTTGCCACATATTCCATGTTGTCTTTTCCATCAGCCAGCATTTCAGCACCTGAATTTTTATTACTAGATACTTTGAACCACTAGTGTTTCTGCCTTTTGTATTTATCACAGGTTATAAAAGAGTTGAGCGATTTTACCTGATGATCCCACATTTTCAAACACACTCCTCCCTGCCTCCTTCTTCTTAATAATCATGATTAAGCATCTTACACAGTACAGTAAGTATATTCTTTTCTTATTGACTTTAGTGGCATATGGATCTAAAATATCATGATGCCTGTGCAGAAATGGTGTTTCATTTTCCGAGTGAATTAAATCTCTAAACCAGAAGAGCAGACTTCTGGAGATTGGCAACAAAAACTTATTAGAGGATCATTAAGAAAAACCACTTACAAAGCTTGAGCACCAGAACAATGTGCTGTGTCCATGGAAGAAATAGTATCAAATACTGTATAGGGGAAATTCACTCATACCCAGCAAAATTGCTTATTCCAGCACATACAAATAGATAATTACATACACCAAATCTTGTAGGACAATATAAATTTGGCTTATAGTGATACCATTACTAGTTCTTCAAAGGTCAGTTCAACTTTACATGAAAACAGTTTATTCTTGCTGAGAAAACTCTGGTAAAACAAACTCCTTAGACATGAGGCACTCCATCATTGATATTAATTTTGTTGTTATTGAAAAATGAATTTTTTATTCAAAAACCTAGTGCTGTGTATGATATCATAATAATAAATTAGGTATTCAATAAAGCCATAAAACACAGTGCTTAGAGAAGCACTGTGACCAGAGATGACACATCTATACCCCTTAAAATTTTTATTCCAGTGAAAAGACTTGTCTATTTACAAAACAAAGGGGTCAAACACAAAGTTCCACTGAATTATTTCCCAGTCTTCCAGAAGAATGAGGTTGTCAGGTAATGACAGTGATCTCTGCAATTCTGAGACTGTCCCACTGATGGCAGTGATGGTGAAGCTGTCTGATACAAGGACAGTCTCCACCCCAGCTGCCTTGTGAGCCTGTTGATCAGTTCTTGTGGTAATTAGTGAAAGAAGCTAACCAGGATAAGTAAGCTTGTCCTTCTGATCTTTAATAGGATGGGTAAGATATCCTTCTGAGCATCTCTTCTGCAGTAAATGCTCTTTAGTGAGCATTCACACAGAAAACAAATATGCCGTCACTAGGTTCTCATTCTGCAATTTCTTAACATTTAATTCTTCCCAAATTCCTTGATGAGGAACTCAGCAACCATGTTACTTTTGTAATTGTCCTTCCCTTCTTGCCATGTGATTAACCAGTGCTCATAAACCAATGCAGATATGGACCTCTGGGACTATTTTATTTAGAAAACATATACTTCCAGATATGTTGTTCAAAGTCCTGTCTCCCTCACTAGCCTTCAGGTCCAACCTTGAGTGTATAGGTAAAATGGAGGAGCATTTCACATCCAGCAGGAGCCAGTCAATGAGCCAAAATAAATTGTAGATAAATCAGACGTGTATTTGATTTTCTGAGTCAGCTGCTCATAATCTCTGTATGGGTCCATAGATGTGTATACAATATTAGTGGCTTTAGGATATATAAATCAGCCTTTCCTCATTTATGATGGAGTCCTGCTGTACAAGTGTAGGAAGTTGAGACTATTTTTCACAAGATGAACTGTTCTTAGCATAACTTTACTTCACAAACTAGAGGTCTGTGATGTGCTTCTCTGATTGAAAATTTCTGCAGGCTCCAACTAGAATCCTGATACAGTGGAGAAATATCAATACTCTTTCGGATGTGCTAGATCAACAGCAGCGCTCACAAAAGAGCGTGAATAATAGCCAGGACAGTAGCTGAGCTTCCTCCTGTTCTGTGTTAGTTGGTGGGTCAGAAGCAAATATTTAGCTGAATTTTCTGTGTCTTCCAAAATCTAAATGGATCTAATAAGTTTCAAGTATTCTATTAGCTAATAAAATAAGGTCTTGTAATAGATAAACCCAAAATGTCAGTGAGGAAAAATAAAGCCAGAATTAGAAAAGAAGGAACAATAACTGTTAATAATAACAGGTTATATGATTGCATACATAAAACATCCAAAACAACTAAATTAATAATAATTAATTAATAATTATTCTAAATAAATTTTAGAATTAGCAAGAGACTTACAGGATATCTAGGGATACACTGATATAAATATTTTGTTTTAAAATAAAAATATCAAATGGTTTTTATTTCCTGACTGATATTAAATTTTGCATGGAAATTCAATTACCCAGCCATAGTTAAAATGCTACTGCAGGAGAAGAACATATATTGTCAGATATAAAGACTTACAGAAAAATAGTATGGCATTTTTGCAGGACTTGGCAATAACAAATGGAAGAACAGAGTGAGTCTGGGAATACACACACACATAGACAGAAGCTTGATATCTACACTGTGTCCTTGATTGGTGCTAGGAAATCTGTCTATCCATAAAAGGAAAAAAAATGAAATTAGACCCTCACATCACACAATTAAAAGGGGATCAATGCCAGGTAGATTGATGACCTACTTATGATAGTCATATATATAACTTTCAGGAGACAGAATGGGAGACTATCTTCATGATCTTGAAGGAGAGCATAACTTCTGAGACAAAACACAAAGGAACTAACCCAAGGAAAGTGTTGATATATTGTATATACATTAAAATGAGAAAGTCATAAAAGTTCTGAAAAGATAAGCTGAAGAATGGTGTTTATATAGACTATATAGAGAACTTCACAAATCAAGGAGATTAAAAAATAAGACAAGGGAATAAATGGGAACTTTATAAAAGATGAACTCCAAATGGCCAATAGCTATGTGAAAAGGCACTCAACCTCATTAGTAACCAGGCAAAAGCAAACCAAAGCCACATTTTGATGCCACTGGATCGCAGACTGGTTGGTTAACATTAAAGTTGCAGTATCAGTGCTGGTGAGGATGTGGATCTGTGAGAACTCTGATATGCTGATGGATGTCACATAAATCAGAAAATAACATTTGGAGACCAAGTCGGAATTTCAGCAAATCTCATCATGTCCTACAATTTAGCAATTCTACTTCCAGCTGTAGACTCTAGAAACAGGAGTGTGTACCTAATCTGTAAAACATGCATAGGAAAATATGCATATATACCTAATATGGAAAATATTTATAGAATCATCATTTAAAATTGCCAGAAATTGGACATAACCCAAATGTTCATCAACATTAGAATAAATGAGTAAATTGTGCTTTAATCACAATAGAATATACAGAAATAAAAACTGATGAATGAGATCTATAAGCCTTTGAGAAGAATCATGATTACATAAAAGGAAAGAAAAGTTAAACAAGCAACAAAAATACATACAAGGTGTTAGGACCTTTTGCCTCTTTTAGGCCTGTGACGGCTGCAGACTGGAGGTTTACATCCTCCCTCATTACTTCTGCATTTGTGGCCTAACTAGCTTCCTGCGGGCACTCCTGGCCCTAACTCTGCCTCCCCACCTAACCCAAAACCTGCCTAAAGACCATAGTGACAGATGAGATAATCAATTTCCATTGGCTTTTGCTAATTCCTTATCTTCCCCTATATAACTGAGCTTCTGATGCAATAAAGCTGAGTTCTGCTGCACCTCCAAGGCTGACACATCTCCTGGCTGAAAGGGCAAGCTCCCAGATTCTATTTCAGCCAATTGGGAACCAGATCCTACCGCAGCCAATCAGGACCTGGATCCTATTTCACCCAGTCAGAGCTTGGTCTCTCTCTTCTCCAGTCAGCAAAGAGCTCACCCACCACCCTTAGACTCTGCCAATTGACCAGAGCCATGACCTATCACCCCACCAACTACCCCTAGATCCAGCCAATCAGCCAGAGCCATGACCATCACCCCACCAACTGCCCTAGAACCCCATAAAACCTTTGTGGTATTGAAACTCGCTCTCTTTCTCTGGCATTTTGCCACTTCGATGGTGTAGATGAGAGATTGAGCTCGAGCTAGCTCGAATAAAGGCTCTTTGCTTTTGCATCGGTGTTGGCTCCTTGGTGGTCTTCTGGGATTCGTGACTTTGGGCACAACATTAGTGAAAGGGCAAGCTCCCAGATTCTATTTCAGCGAATTGGGACCCGGATCCTACCTAGCCAATCAGGACCTGGATCCTATTTCACCCAATTGGAGCTTGGTCTCTCTCCTCTCCAGTCAGCAAAGAGCTCACCCACCACCCTTAGACCCTGCCAATTGACCAGAGCCACAACCTATCACCCCACCAACTGCCCTAGAACCCCATAAAACCTTTATGGTATTGAAACTTGCTCTCTTTCTCTGGCATCTTGCCACTGCGATGGTGTAGATGAGAGATTGAGCTTGAGCTAGCTCGAATAAAGGCTCTTTGCTTTTGCATTGGTATTGGCTCCTTGGTGGTCTTCTGGGATTCACGACTTTGGGCACAACACTCCTTGGTGTGGTTTGTGTTCCCCCTGCCTCAGAAGGAGGGGGAGGATCAAGTCATCAACACTTGCCCTCTCGCTCAGCCCCAGGAAGCAACAGGCTGGTCCTGTTCATCTCCTTCTCTCCCTTGTTGTAAAGAACAACAACTGGTGCCCTGTGTGAGGAACTCTCACTTTGCTGACAAGCTAATCAGGCCACAGGTAAGTGTATTCCCATAAACTATGGGACATTCTTCTTCCAAGTTTGATCCCTCCCTTGAATCCCTTATTGTCCTCCTCCAAAGTAGGGGTCTAGAGCTCTCTGACAGCCAAGCTATCAAGACCTGGCAGACCTTAGTTAAGGTGGGCCCATGGCTGCCCGTGAGTAATTTGTTTGACTGGGAGACCTGGGACAGGGTGGAGCAACTCATATGCAAAGCCCAGGTTAATCAGGGGGATATCCCCCCTCTGGGGACCTTTCCCACTTTAGCAGTCCTTAAGAGTAGCTTCCCTCCTCGACCATCGAAGCCGACAGCCAAGAACCTAGTAGATGGGGAGGCCACCAGGTTGGGAGCCCCTTCCCAAGGAAGTTCTGATCCCCTTCCTCAGTATGAGTCCACACCGGTAGGACAGGAAAGCCATAAAGAGCCGGATGAGAATCGTGGCAGTGGTGCCCTCAACCCTTTTGGTGCTGCCCCCTGGCCTCCCAAATCCACGACCCCCTTGTACCCACCACTTCCTGGTGCTAGTTCCCCTTCTAACCCTTTCAAATCACCATCAGCTCCCCCTCCCCCATACCAATGGGCAGGGGTTCCAGCTCATCTCCCATATAAGGACTTATGCTCTCCTATTGGTTGTCCACCTCAAGAGAATTCAGGGCTCCACCTACAACCTAACCCAGGGCCATGTCAGCTATTCCCTGTCAATGTTAATCCCAGAGGTAACCTCCCTGCCCCCTGGTACCCTTGGGAGCCAGGTGACCTTAAGGAGTTAAAGAAGGCCATTCTTGAGGATGGCCCCAATGCTCCTTGGACTGAGACCATCCTCCAGGGACTTGCTCACCATCTGTGCACTGCTGCAGATTGGAAGGCCCTTGCCTGGGCGGTTCTCCCTGGCCCCCTCTATATTAAGTGGTGTGCTTTGTATAAAGAGGAATGCCAGCAACAAGCTGAGAGGAATCAAGGCTCCAACCCTGTAATCCCTATCACCATGGGAATGCTTGAGGGGACCTCCAAACAATTTTCCTCGGGACTCCAACAGACCACCATCCCCCCTCCCTATCAGGACCAAATATGAGCCCTGGGTCTGGCGGCATGGAGGAAGCTTGAGGAAGGCACCTCGGAATCCCCAATTGCAGGGATAAACTAATGGGCCAACAAAGATCTGGCTAGCTTCATTAATAGAGTTGAGGGGAGCATCAAGAGAAAGTTCCCCCCTGGGGATCTCAGAGATCATTTTGTTAAGATGATGGTGTGGGAAGGTATGAATCAAGAACATAAAATGGCATGTACAGGGTTAAAGGATAGATCCATGGAAAAGTGGATCATTGCCACCAAAGATATAGGTACCCACTCCTATCAGACCCAGACCATAGCTTCCGTGTTACAAGCCTCTCGCAAGGATGATATAACTGCCCTGGTATATGCTCTACAGCAGGAATTCCCTGGTAAAGGCTGTGCTTGCTTTGGGTGTGGTCAGGAGGGACACTTTAAGCAAGAATGCCCTCATAAACAAAAGGGACCTCCTCCTCCGGCGAGGCCCCAGCCTCCTGGCTTGCCTCGCACTCCTTGTCCGAAATGTTGGGAGGGGTTCCATTGGGCCAAAGATTGTAGATCTAAGACTGATATACAGGGTAGACCTTTAAACACCAAATGGGGCACTCTCCAGCCCCATTAAACAAGGGGAGTCCTCCCACACGGGCTCACTGGACAATTCCTCTGTGGCCTGGGGTTAGACCTAAAATGATACTCACTATTGGAGGGAAAGCTTTCAAATGCCTCATTGATACTGGGGCAGACAGGACTGTCCTCAGAAAAGAAGAAATTCCCCTCCACTGTAGATTGGTTCCTGGCCCTCCCCTCCTGGGGGTGGGTGGACAGACTAGCTCCCAAGAAACTGCTGAAGGGGTTCCCTGGGTTGACCCAGATAGAAATATGGGAGAGGTGCGCCCCCTTGTGGCTCCAGGCCTTACAGCCAATCTACTGGGCCAAGATGTCTTTGGGGAGGCCAAGGCATATATTTCCACTGATCGTAAAGCCCTTTATGCGGATCTCCTGGATGAGGAGAGATGCCAACAACAATTTCAAGGGGGCCAAAGGTGTCACCCTGACTATAGAGATGACCCCACTTTCGAAATGATCAGAAGGGGCCAACCTCATTCAAACCCCCGGCCCCACACCCAATCCTAAGGGCCACTGTGCCCCCCGGGGCACCAAAAATAAAATGGATTCCGGGCTCCCCTGTCTGAGTGGAGCAGTGGCCTTTGCCTTCACCAAAACTGCAACAACTACATCTTTTAGTTAAACAACAAATATCATTAGTCCTCCAAAGTTCAATGAGTCCCTGGAATTCTCCCACCTTTGTGATCAAAAAACCTAATGGTAAACCGAGACTTCTCCAAGACTTAAGAAAAATCAATGAAAGAATGAAACCTTTTGGTAACCCCCAAAGGGGGCTACCCTGGGTGCCTGCCATCCCAAGCGACCAGCACCTAATAGTAATAGATATCAAAGACTGTTTCTTTTCCATCCCCTTCCATCCTGAGGACACTGAGAAGTTTGCCTTTTCTCTTCCATCCTAAATTATAAGGGACCTGACCAGTGCTATGAGTAGAACGTGTTGCCCCAAGGGATGGCTAATAGTCCCCCTATATGTCAAAACTATATGTCTAGAAACTTATCTCCACTAGCAGAAGAATATGACATACTATTTTACATATATATGGATGATATTATCTTGAGAGCCACCTGTTCCCGCAAATTAGACGACCTCTTTAAAAGGTGCCTTTCCCTGCTCAAAAACTACAACTTTCAAATCGCCCCAGATAAAGTTCAACAAATAGCTCCTTTTAAAATTTTGGGGACTACTTTAACACTAGATGTCGTCTCTCCTGTTAAGCCCCAGTTATGTATTCAAGACACATATACGTTACCACAGCTCCAGAAACTGCTGGGGAAGATCAATTGGATGAGGCCCTGGATTCCTATAACCACAGCTGATCTTATCCTTCTTTTCTACCTATGAAAAGGCCTTAACCTAGCTTCAACAGTGACTTTAACCTCTATACACAGAGAGACATTGACAAAAGTTCAACATGCCATTGATAATGCTGCTTTAAAAAAATATGATCCAAACTTGCCACTGAACCTCTATATTATGGCGGGAGAGACCCTCCTCACTGCCCTTTTGGCTCAGAAGGGGGATCCTGTACATTGGATACATCTATCTGTGGGAGGGGCACCCCTAGTGTACTCTATAGTGGATCAAATGGCTGATTGCACTGTCAAGGGACGAGATCTTTCTGTCCGTCTTTTTGAGTGTGAACCCCACTCTTTGATCGTTCCTTTTCGGGTCAATGATTTCTCGTGGCTACAGAGAAATAATTCCAGATTGGCAATGGCCATGGAAGGCTTTCCGGGGATAGTGGACTGTCACTATGGTCCCTATAAGTGGATGAGTTCTTTTAGCCAGTTGACGTGGCAGCCACCAAAAATGTTCCTCACTGAGGCATACCCCTCTTTCCCCTCTGTTTTTACCAACGGGGGTAAATGGGGAGCCTCTGTGGTAATGCTTCCCCCAGGCACAAGTGAATGCCCTCCGGCCATAAACCTCTTTCATGAGGTGCAGGGCTCCGCCCAGTTTAAAGAACTTTATGCTGTTGTTTTAGCTCTATCTGAGATCCAAAGCCCTCTTAATCTGTTTTCTGATAGCCTTTATGTTGTCAATCTCCTGCCCAACCTTGTGGGCACACACATCAGATTTGACGATAATCCCATCATTCCGTTAATGATTCAAGCCCACCATTTGTTAAAACAGAGACTAGTTCCCCTTTTTGTACAACATTTAAGAGGACATCAGGACTTGCCAAGCTTTTTGTCGAGGGGCAATGCTCTTGCAGATTGACTAGCTTCAGCCTACACAGTACAGGAAGCCACCTCTTTTCATCAACCTACACACACTAATTGGAGGGGACTACACCATTGGTTCCCTCAAGTCCCCATCAAAGACTTAAAAAAGATCATTAGAACATGTAAGTCATGCCAGCCCTTTTTACAGGTTCCTCCGCTTCAAAAGAACAGAGTGAACCCTCAAGGCCTGAGGCCCAATAACCTTTGGCAGACTAATGTCACACATTCTGTCCCTTTGGGGAAGCTTAAATACATATTTCTAACAGTTGATACCTTCTCCGATGCTTGTTGGGCTACAGCCCATATGGGAGAAAAATCCAAACATGCCATAAGCCATTTTCTCCAGTGCTTTGCCATCCTTGGCCTGCCAGACCAAATCAAAACTGATAATGGTCCCTGCTTTATCAGTAGGTCTTTTACTGAATTCTTGAGTAAATGGCAAATCTCTCATGCCACTGGAATTCCTTATAACCCTAAAGGACAAGCAATCGTGGAAAAACACAATCATATCCTCAAATGTCAGTTAATAAAACAAAAAGGGGGAACATTCCCCCCTCTATGATCAACTAAAGATGGCATTATTTACTCTAAATATTTTGAATTTTGCCAAAAGCGAACACTTCTCACCCTTCCAAAAGCACTGGACAACAACCGTTCCTTATCAGATGGTTAGAGTCCGATGGAAGGACCCCCTTACTGGAGAATGGAGAGGCCCAGACCCCCTCATTACACCTGGAAGGGGATTCAGCTGTGTCTTTCTGACCAATGAAAAAAGGCCGATCTGGGTCCCTGCAAGAGGTCTCAAGTATTACCCCCCTATGGAGGGGGAGTTCACTAATGTCAATGATGACCCAGAAGGCCCCTCATCTCCTGAGGATATCTCTCTTCTCTGTCTCTTTCAGAGTCCACAGTGAACCCAATGACACTGGTCTTCCTGCTAATAGTGATGAATCTCCCATTAGCTAAGACAGGATTTGGAGATCCTGGTCAAGCAAGAGCCATACTACGAAAGACCATCGGAGACCCCTGCACGGCCTGCTCTTTCACCCAATCTCCTCCCCCCAAAACCTGTTACACTTCTATCAAAATCTGCCCTAATGGGCAACGAGCAGCCACACTCATGAAAGGGACAGAAAATGGATGCCCTGGAAGAGTTCTCACTCACAAGTGTTGGCCGGGCCCAAAAATATATCCACCCACCCAAGGGAAACCCCCCTCTGAGTGTCCTTGCACCACTTTTCATGCCTCTGTTCAGGCTCGATGCTATCAGGAAGTTGGCCCCTGCACTAAACAGAACAAAACATACTGGTATGCAATTCTGACAGAAGGCAAGACTGAATATGCTGACTGTCGAGAGAATAGGGGAGCTCACGCCTGCTGGAATTGAGTTGCCCCTATGGGCACCTCTGATGGGGGTGGAATCCAAGATCAGGTTCGACAGCACCAAATTAAAAAACTGATAGACAGGCTGATTGAAGACCAAAATCCCCCGATTTACCACCCTCTTAGCCTCCCAGAGATCAGGGGAGAATTGCTTCTTGATCCTGAGACACAATCAATCATACAGGCTGCTTTTACCTTACTCAACACAACCAATCCTGATTTAGCTAAAGATTGCTGGCTGTGCCTGAAGCCGGGACCATTACGAGTCAATGCTCTCTTGTTAGCCTGTCACAGACGGAGCCCCAGTGCCCGCTATTGCCCTCAAGCTCTGTGGTCTATCTAGACCCTCTCTCCCCTAAATGCCCATGCTTCAAAGCTGACCCCCATTCTGATAATACTAGTGGGATAGATGTAGGTCGAATGCACTATTCCTTTTGCCAACAAAATATTACTGTGAACAATACTTTTCTCTGTCCCCCTAATGGAACAGTCTTCATTTGTGGGGGAGACGCATTTGGCTTTCTCCCGACAGGCTGGACGGGGCTTTGTGCTCCAGCTGTAATTTTCCCTGACATTGGAGTGGTCCCTCATAATCAGAGCCTCCCTATTCCTGCTTTAGAACACATTGGAGGTAGATCAAAAAGGGTCATTCAGGTTATCCCCCTGCTTTTAGGCTTTGGGGTTGCCGCTGGAGCTGCCACAGGGGCAGCAGGATTAGGGACCTCCCTACATTATTATAAAGCCCTTTCTCAGCAGATGATTGATGACCTATGATCTGTGGCCAGCACACTTCTTGACCTCCAAGCACAGTTGGATTCCCTTGTGGCAGTAGTCCTAATGAACCGTAGGGGGCTTGACCTCCTCACTGCTGAAAAAGGAGGCTTATGTCTCTTTTCATAAGAAGAATGCTGCTTCTATGTGAACCACTCCGGCATAGTCCAAAATAAACTCAAACAACTTCAAGAAGACTTCGAGAGATGCAGACATGAATTACAAGCCAATTTTCTTTGGACTGGGTTACATGGATGGTTACCCTACATTCTGCCCCTCCTCAGTCCTATTCTTCTTTTGCTCCTACTATTCACTTCTGGGTCCTGCATTATTAACAAAATTGTCCAGTTTGTCCAAAAAAGAATTGAATCAATTCAGTTGATGTACATGCAAGTACAATACCAGAGGCTTGCCACAGAAGCCAGTGACCCCTGCAGTTGCTGTAAGCCTTATGATGAGGCCGTGTCCGTTGATTCCCCTTAACTATCTCCCCGTGTGCCCATGACGGGTAAGATCTCCAAGGTGGAGACAACCTAAGACAGGCCCTGGAGGATGAGTAAGCTTGGGACAACTGAGGAGCTGCAAGGTACCCAGTGACAGGTAAGATCCCCAGAGGGGGACAACCTAAGACAGGGGTCTTGCCCACCGGGACATCCCAGAGC
This sequence comes from Manis javanica, assembly GCF_040802235.1. Taxonomy (NCBI): domain Eukaryota; kingdom Metazoa; phylum Chordata; class Mammalia; order Pholidota; family Manidae; genus Manis; species Manis javanica. The sequence continues at coordinate 26,400,313 of NC_133169.1, forward strand.
TTTTATAAAACAAAAAGGGGGAATTGTTGGGACCTTTTGCCTCTTTTAGGCCTGTGATGGCTGCAGACTGGAGGTTTCCATCCTCCCTCATTACTTCCACATTTGTGGCCTAACTAGCTTCCCGCACGTGCTCTTGGCCCTAACTCTGCCTCCCCACCTAACCCAAAACCTGCCTAAAGATCCTAGTGACAGATGAGATAATCAATTCCCATTGGCTTTTTCTACTTCCTTATCTTCCCCTATATAACTGAGCTTCTGATGCAATAAAGCTGAGTTTTGCTGCACCTCCAAGGCTGACACATCTCTCGGCTTGGTTTGTGTTCCCCCTGCCTCAGAAGGAGGGGGAGGATGAAGTCGTTGACACTTGCCCTCTCGCTCAGCCCCAGGGAGCAATAGGCTGGTCCTGTTCATCTCCTTTGCTCCATTGTTGTAAAGAGAAAAACAAGGCAGAAAAGAAGGCTAAAAGATATTGACAGATAACCACATCCTAAGGAATTTTTTCCTTTGTCCCTTTTTGTCTGTCGTGGTATTGAACATAAGTCATAGGACTGTATCATGTTAATCTGTGGAAGACAGGTTTCAAAGAGACTGTTATCCATACTGAATCTAATGAGCACACTTGTATCTGCTACATTTAGCCTTTTCAGCAATGATAGTACAAAATGCTTCATTAAGTCAAGTGTATAATAAATTTCTACTAAGCTTTTCAGGAAAGGTATGAGAAAATGAGCTAGACTGCCATGGCACAGTGAAAGGATGCTAACTTTTACTATTTCTGCTAAGGAGGATATTGACTCATCTGTAACTCTCACAGGGACCTGAGTGAAAGTCTGGCATACCAGGCCAGGACAAGACCCCATTCCTGCCACTGTCCTATCCCAGGATCCCTCTCTTGTATATATCCTATCTTATAGACAAGATTTGCCTATGCTGGTGTCATTAAAATGTATCTCACCCTTAAGGTTATTTTCTGCTGTAGTCCCTGTGGCCTGGATGCACCCACTGGCTGCAGCTGCTGCATGGTGATTGCTCTGAACTCCCTACCTGTTCAGCTACTGACTGCCTGTGGGATGGACGAGCTATGAATTTAATCTGAGCAGGACTTTGAACCTAGCTGAATCCTCCAGTTTGTGGATTAGTATTATCTTATTGCTGTTGATGTTTTATGTTATTAGCCTGGTTTCAATGCTCCAGTTTTCTCACATACGAGCCTTTTTGGAAGATGGGTAATGTGTACATTGTAATGCAAGATTTCTGGAGGGGTGGGCTGTGGGTAAAATTGCAGTATTTCCAGAATCTCTCACCTGGTTTTAGTGCCTCTGCAAATCAATAGGTATTTCCAAGAGGTGGAGAGAAGTAGTCCATCTCCATATCAATAGGTAATTACATGGGCGAGCAAGGGTTTATCTGGACCAGAAAGGTTGGGTGGAGCTCTCTTCTGCTGCAGCCTGGTCAAGAGAGAGGTGGGACGACTGCTTGTAAGAAATAAATGGGTTTCTTAAACTATTTCTCCCTTTGACTGATTTCAGTTTCAAAGGTATTTTGCCCTGGGATTTTTCTCCCAGGAGGCACAGTAAGGAACATAACATTTCCAAGAATATTTTAAGATATGACACTGTTTACGCTTACAAGAGTGTTAGGCAGAAAGACAGACATGAGTGGGATGAAAGGAGAGTGGGGCCTACCAAGAACTCAGGGAGTTATTCAGATAAAGCCAGAGAGAACTCACAAAGTTAACACCCTTTGCAATGTGAGTTCATTCCAAATGCTCTGAATCTGGGCTGACCTTGAGACTTGCTCTAGCTAATGCAGGTGAGATAGGGCAGGGACATGGGATGAGCATCATGATTAACTTTTCCATGAAGCCAAAAGTGAAAGCAAAAAAGATTTGGCTCTCATGAGCACTGGTACTAGAAGTGCACCATATAGGTCAGTCACAGCGGGAATTGTGATTTCACTGGGAATGGATGTCAGCAGCTCGTGGGCGTTAGGGACAACAGGGTGATGAGGGATAATAATGTTATTTCTAGCTCAGAGGTCCTGGACAAACCTCTATCTTCAGCTATTTGTTTTCTCACTGGCAAAATAGGGGTATCACAGGGACTAGTGCAGGAGATGAGTCCCTGAGGCTGGTAATCTCCTATTATAAGCTTGATGCCATGGAGGGCTTCCTTTTTTATAGGTTATTGATGCATTATGGGGAAAGATTTGGAGGAATCTATTTGAATATTGATTAGAGGTGCACTGTGGTTTCTGCCAATATCAGTTGAAGATTTTGCTCATAAAAAGGATGGAAGTGAACCAGTAGGAACAAATGATCCATGTCTGCAGGCTCAGCTACAGTGCTGTCAAAGACAGAGCAAGTGAAAGATGTTTAAGGGTTTATACTGCTTTTAGATACTTTGATTATTACTGTCAAATTCTATAATTATTTCCCCCCATTTGAGATAAAGAAGTTTTGGCATGATAGATATTTTTAAGAAATCTCAGCCCAATAAAGAACAGGTTGGGGGAACTGAAGAGAAAAGTGTGCACATCTCACAGGTCTAGACAAGAGGGAACAGGTTCAGAGACAGGGACCTGTTGAGGGTTATTTGAGCACTCACTATTTGGACTGTTTAGTATTCTGAGGAAGTGTCTACTTTATAGCAGTGGGGTTGGGTATGGAAAATAATTTTCCAATATCAATCTGCAGTGGTTCCTCTCAGTCAATTAAGAAGGTTTTGGAAGAGACCCTATAGTTTCTTGGAGTCCAATCATTGGGATTGAGGACATTGAAAAGGCTGGCTTTAGGGCTGAAGTTCAATGTCCTAGATCTTTGCAATAATGGAAAAAACTAGGAGGTTGTTTGGTTTTGTTTAGGGCCTTCATTTGCCAGAGTGGAAAGTTAAGAATGTTAGTGATCTTTTAGGTGAATCATCTAGCAAGCTGGTTTGCTAAATTAACTAAATCTGGAGTGGATGTAGTTTCCTATTCCATCCTGGTCCTTTGAACAAAAAGGTAAAGTTCCTAATTCAGGCTATTAATAAACATAGGGTTAAATGCTCCTCAGGTAGATTCAACATCTAAAGGAAGACCAGAACTTTCCTTGAAAGTAATCTGAAGTCCATAGTAATAGTTTTGAACAGATTAATCAGGCTTTCATATGTAAATCTGAATTTTATTTTAATCAACAGGCATAGAAAAAGCTTCTGTAATTGCTCAGTGGAGATTTCCAGTGAATGTTCTAGCACATTGCCAAAAGTTAGAGGTCTGTTTCTCTAAATTTCTTTCAAATTGTTCCCACTGATTGACTTTTATCCAATGCTTGTCCTAGCCCTCACCAACAAGCATATGGATTAATTGATAAATCTGAGAAGCCAGGTTGGTAAGTTTTAATAACTATGTTAAAGTTCACTATTAAACTTATCGGGATCCTTAGTCACATTAGGAAACTCTTTAACTATGGCTCACAGTTCAGCCTTAGTTCAGGTGGAGATTTATATGCTGATGCTACATGAAATGATGTTACAACATGCATGTATGTATATAATCCAGCTGGGCATGTGCTCATTGAAACCCACCCTATTCATGGTAGATATTCTAAAAATTATTGAATAAATATATTTCACTCATGCTAGATACTCTAACAATTAATGAATAAATATTTTCACTAGGAGTGTCTCACCAGACAGTTTTGGCCCTATGTAAGTTCACTCTGGATTCAGTGAGACCAAATAGCAACAGTGGAACATTGGGAGATAAAAGGCTTTACACCAAGCTTTATTCCCCTGGTGGCAGATCCAACATTAGAATCACATCTTCCTCAGGCAAGTCTGCATGCAACCAGTCTGTCTCTGCCTTCGGGCCTTTCTGTCACAGCAGCCCAGAACACTGGACAGAACTCTTTATATAGAGTCACTCAATAATAGCTCATTGGCAACTTGTGTGCAAGTATGTTCCTGTGAGCATTGCATGTGCATGGTGAGCAAGTAGAAAAGGGTCAGGTGAGGATACTGGACACAGTAACTTCCATTTTCCCTACAAGGATCTACACTTGTTCTCCTCAGGGCTGACTCTTGACGAGCCCACCTTGGCCTATCAAAATGTTTCTGTCTCCTCACTTAGCTAATAAGTGCACCGCCTGCTTGAATACTCTTAAGTCTCCGTGTTAGATTCATTTACTACGTGAAGGTGAGGACTGAAGACCTTATTCTAGGGCCTGCCCATAACAGTATCAATTACAATAGGCATCCCATTCATGTTTTATTTTCAGAATTTGTTTTGTTTTTTTCCTTTTGAGCGTAAGCTTTCTAATTTCATTTTAAGAAAAATCAGTTTGGGGAGATCTAAGATTCCCCATAATGGCCATTGGTTTTCTAAATCAATTTTGGTTAAGTTGGTTTATTTAGATAGAAATGCACATGAGGAGGGAACCATAGATTTTCAACATAAAACTGGCTGGGATCCCAGAAGGAGAAGCACTCACAAAGCATTTTGATGACTGAAATCTTATTTTTTATAGATTTTTTTCTATAGCAAATGAAAAATTCATAATGGCATAGTTTCAACAGGAACAGTCTGTTTCCAAAAGGAGGCAAAGTGATGGCTAGCACAGTTCCAACAGGCATAGTTCCATCAGGAGAAGTCCAATCCCTGAAAGAAGCTGAAATCCCACAGTTTCACAAGCACAGTTCCATGGGAATAGGCCAACTTTTGAGAGGATATGGACTTAAGGTTAGCACAGTTCCAGTAGGAACAGTCCACTTCCAAACCTGAATTGGACAGAAGGTTTGCACAATTACTCAATAACAGTGCAATCTCCAAAAGGTCATGGACCAAAGGTCAAACAAATATTCTAAAAACAAGGTCAAAACAGATCCCAAATAAAGCCTGAAGAGCTCAAAAACAAACAAACAAACAAAAAACAAGGATGACAGACCTCAGAATCTAGGAGAAAACGTATCCTCAAACCCCAGGGTCAGCAAGAAAGCAGTGAGCTCAGTGGGCTCTGTGGGTATCAGCAGCTGATTGTTCACCAGCCTTGGAATTGTTGAGGGTCTTCTCTAGATCCTACTACTGACACTATGTAATGTTAATCTTAGAAATAAAAATTATTTTACCAGCAAAATTGGTTTATTTGAGAATAACAGAGAACTGTAATCTTGGACTTTCAAGCTACAGCAAAGAGGAATACTCTTTGGTCGAAGAAGGGGACAGGATTGGAGGGCTGTTATAAGCAGAAGTCAACTGGGGTAAACTGGGAGTCCCACATATCATGACTTCTTATTGGCTGAGCTGTGACAGTCTGTCATTGGCTGGGCTGCTGCAGACTGTGGGGTCTGAGATTTATGAAGAGTGGTGCATGTAAAAACTTCCCCTTCAGGCCTCCACATGACATGTCAGTGAGGTCTCCCTTAGTTTTCACAAGAGCTTTCATCCAAAGTATGTAATAGTCATGAAAATACACATACTTTGAAAAGCATAAATCAAAATCATATGTAAAATTATATTAATTTAATCAAAAACATTTATTGATGGCTTACTTTATGTAAGGCCGTCTTTTAGGCATTTCAAATACAGCAGTCAATAAAATGTAAAATTTTTTGTGCTCTTTCTGTTTTTATTCCAGTGGATAGAACCAACAAATAAATCAGTTCAGCAACAATTGTGCTTGGAAATTTTCACACATCATTTTCAAAAACTGCTAGCTCAATGAGCCAGATAAAAACGAAAATATAGAAAACCCAAATTATGCAATTAGTAAGCTAAGAGAATATGTAAATTTTATAGAGTAAAACCATAAATATATTCTCTTATAATATATATGAAAATTTGCAAGAAAGGCATTATGTTTTGTTAGTCTACAATGGAATGCACAATTATTGGACTACTAACAACAACAACAAATGTTCATATACATTCTTTTACTTCACTGCAATAAGTGCAATACATAAAGTAATAACAAATATTAGTGTAGGTAAAAATTCAGTGTGTCTGAAAACAAAACAACATACAGTTAAGTAGCTTTTAGATTATAGGTAAAAGCTTGGTTTCTCATTCTATTCTTTGAAAGGTAAGCTTAAGAGCGTGGCTGTGGTGCATCCAATGAGGGTTATATGTTCATCTCTGGGAGAGATTTTCTCAGCTCTCTACTCTTCCCTTCTCCCTTCCAATACTGTCTGGAGCTTCAGGTCATTTCTCTCATTGCTTCTTCTGCCCGTGCCTTCAATCACCCTACCTTGTTGATGCCCTGGAATCAGAAAGACCTAGTGCCTGGATGGAAGCATCTTTTTCACGATTTTTGCTCTGCCCAGCCCCCTACTAGTGCTGAAGCTCCTTGGGAAACAGCATACATGAGTGTGGTCTGGAGTTGTAATGCAGACTCTTTGTAATTCTAGACATCAAGCTGGCCCTGTGACAGTAAAAGTTTTGTTAAAAATTCATCTTGTTTCTCCAAAATTCTCAGAATAGCAGATACCTTCTCAACCTACTACTTTGCTAGTGCTCTAAGCAATTGAGGATATTTTCTCCCTAAAAGATAGCTAGTCACTTTCTGGAAGTTCATGTACATTTCTTTGCATCCATCACTCTCTGATCAGTTATAAAAAATACTATGGTTTTTGTGGCTCTTGCAGCTTGTTCTCATATTTTAAGGGGGAACAGTGATCTGGTATTTTATACACCCTAAATAACAGCATTCTTTTTTGATTTTCAACTAATGACTACAAACCACATGACTACAAACTAGTAACTATATGGCAAACAGAGATTACCTAAATTCTGAAACTAGTCATTGTTTTTAATTGCTTAAACTTTGAAAGTATTTTCGTCCTTGGGTTCCGCTTGAAGATTGCACCCGATTACCCCCCCCACACTGTTCTACCCACTCATCTGTTACTTTCCTCCAAGCACAAATCCCACTGAATGTCTGTCTTTGCATGCACCTCTCATTGCTACATGTGTCCTCCGGATTCAGCAACGTGGCCTGGATGCTCCTGCTGACCCTTTGCTCCTCTCTGTGTTCTGTAAACGAATTGTCTTTTACATCTCGACTTATTCTAGAATATTTTCTTCTGGACTCTTAAATTACCTGTGGCATACCTCTCCCTACTAAGTTACCATGCTTATTGCAGTTTTTGAGGTAAACATTGCTTATTGTGCTATTTCCTATTCTGTATTCTGTATTGCAGACAGCAGTGCATCACAATTTTTCCTATTCAAAATTCCTTCTTTCCAAAACATGATTTTTACACTTTTAAAAAAGAGTCCCTCTGGAGCTCGTACTTGCCAGGTATGCACATCTCCGCATTCTTCTGGTACCAGTTCAGGTTCTCCATCTTTTTTGCAATTGTGATCTGAGAAACTTCTATAAGGACTTCTCAAAGAAAGAATCACACTTCAGCCCCTGATTCCACAAACTCAGTGATTTTCACCTCAACTCCATTAATCCTATTCCATAACCATAATTTGCCTCTTAACCTTGAACAGCTCTATATCTCTGAATTAATTAAACATCGAGATTTCTAACAGCTCTTCTAGCTCTCACTAATTTCCATATTTGCTCACCCCAATGAATCCATTATCTTCCCATTCTAACTCTATTTATCCCCAACTATTTTTATGTTTACTCTCCCCTATTTTAATCTAGAAAACCTATATAAGACTTTACTCTCTTTCTCAAAACTCTCCCTATTCAATACTCTACTTACTCAAAGTTATCTATAAATATCTTTTCAGATTTTTTAACAAAATTTGCACTTGATCATAATGTAGTTTTGAATTCAAAATTCAATGATAATTTGACTAACAATTCAAGTACACTTATTTTACTGATAGATCATAGTACCCAATAGAGCAACATTAGAGCAACCCAATAGAGCAATATAAATCTGGAGCTACAAAGTTCTATTTTATCGACTTTGTTCTTTTTACTCTAACTATATACTATACAAGAATTATATTTACCATGGATATATCAAGAAATATTACTTTCAACTATTATTGGCCTTGACATCATGTGTTACAATGTAAAATATGTTTTTCAGCCATTACATTTATCCTGAGCTCACTTTCACTTTCAGAAGAATTAATAAAGATTAAACAATATTAATCTTGAAATAATGAAAAGCAAAACACACTCAAGTTTTCTATGTAAATATCACACAGGACTGTTAAAAGAAAAATAAATAAATAAATGTTAACTTTTAGGGCTTATTTTTAAAATCTAATTTGGAAATGAGGACTATTGAAAACAAATATTACATTGGAAGTCGAACATTGTCAGCAGGCTACAGTTAGCACTGCTCTAAGAAATAAATGCTGAAGAATTCTTGAATTGATTATATTTTAATATTTGATTTGAACAGTGAAGTACATGAGACATGTGAAATAAGAAATATGCGTGCAATTTGAAATGACAAATCGTGACCATAGACCAATTTATGGGATTGTTAAAAAGCTACTGTGTTAGAACTTATGGCTGGTGCAACAAAAATAGGTAATAATAAATAATAAATAAGTAAAAGGAGATACTAATACCCCTTTTCATGAGGTGCTTGAAAGTTTCCCAGGAAATAAAATTTTTCCAGAAAATTGTTTTCATGCTATAAATTGAGAAATGCCTGTTATAACTTTTTTTGTCGCACAGGATTTTTCTTTCACAAGCATAGTTTTTTATACATAGTCTTATTCTTATTGCATACCACTGCATATGTTCAATTTAGCTTGATTTTACACCATATTCACTTCTATAGAAGATCAATAGTGAAAGTAAAGTTCTTACCACAGAAAAATTTTATCCTGTGAAAAAGTTTAAAATATTCTCTCTGTATATTATTTCTTCTTTTATTTTCAAACCATTAGCTATTCACAATGACTCATATCAGCCAGACAGGGCAAACTTCAGCTGTGATTTACTGTCTTCTGATTTCTGACAGACTTAGTTTATCCACAAAAAGACTGGTTTTTACATATTCAGTATGTACACGGATACTGTCTTACAGTGTCTCCTGAAATGCCAACCTCATCATGGAGGGGTTGGCACTTCTGTCTCTCCATCAGGATAAAGACATCTCTTTGAGCCCTTTGGTCCTGCATTTGCCCTTGTTTTTGCAAATGTTGTGTCTTTCTACTACAGAAAATTAATTTGGTATTATATCATTGTTATGTTTAAATCCAATATTAAGACATATATTTTTAAGGAAAGAAGAACAGATTATATTTAAGAATAACTGCCTGCATCCTGATTCCATAATTCACTAATGATATAAGTTAGATAAGTGTTTGAAAACCTTTTTTAGTGGTGACCAACTTAAGATGGCCCAAGCATTTCATCTTATTGAAGAATGGAAGCAGAACAAATTACTGACCAAAATGGCAGAGCATTTAGCAATTTTTTACAACCAAATAACCTGCAATAACTAAGAGCAACTTTACAAATGTATTAATTAATATTAGTATTTAAGAGGAAAAAAGCAACACCCCATCCACCTCCAGGCAACAATGATAATGTATTAAGAACAAATTGCAACTCACACAAATTATGAGAATTCAACATAGTTGCTACACACATACACATTAGAAGTTGTGTCTTTTAATTAACTCCTTTGTGTATGGGCCACTTTTTAAAGTACTAAATCAGAACTTTCAGCCTTGAGTTAATATTAATGCATGCCACTAATTTTAGTAACTCTAATAACCAACAAATCTTCACATTTATGCACATATTAAAACCTGTGTAATTTTGCATAATAATCTGATGAAAAACAAATAAAAGGAGACCTTTTGTTTTTCAATGAGCTTTTAACTAAGCACAGAGTTTCCCTGAGTCTGCTTGTGTGCTGTACAACATGTATTGGTAAATTTGTTTTTAAATCTTTTTAGATTTATGTTTACAAGTTAAGAATCTCAATGTATGCAGTAAACATTATATGTGAGATTCAAGTCATTTTTTTTACTTGTGCTTAGTGAAATAAATCATTTCTTAAGTCCTCTATCATATTCTCTCAAAGTTCATTCAATGGAACACCACTTTTTTTTCCTGAATCTACACAGAAAGTAAAAATGATTATCTTATTCAATATATGAAACACTGGGCTTAAGTGATAACAACACACTCTAAAATATTTATCTGACAAGTTTCCAATAAGAGTGAAATGCACATTTATATTTGATTGTATAACTCTATTCCCAAAGAGACTACTGTGAATCTAGAGTAGCATTGTCCAACATAAATTTGTGTAGTAATTTAAATGTTCCATATCTGTGCTGTCCAAAACTCAAAAGGGTAGTTACTCATCACAACTGGCTATTGAATACTTGAAATTTGACAAATGTGACTAAGGAACCAAATTTTAATGTTACTTAATTTTAACCAAATTGTAATAGCTTTTTGCAGATAATGGTTACTTTATTGGACAATATAGGTCTTCATTCACAAAACATATTTGAGATATGCTGTTCACTCATTACATTTTATGAGTAACTTGGTTAGTTGGCAAGTACATCTAGGGCATATCAAGCAGGAATGTGATGATTGTAAATAGTCCCTTGGAACATGAATAGAGAACACACTACTGAGAACATTAATAGTGAACCCAGGGAGGGAATGTCCGTGAATAAAAAATACGTGTTAGCAGTGGAAGTTGGATGAGACCAAAGGCACATGCAAATTCTGATTTATATTATTTATTTCATCTTTCTCTTAAGTACCCCTTATTTATTTATCTTCTTGCGTTATAAGAAAGGGTGAACAGAAATTAGTTAAGTACAAACGAATCGTGTTCATGCTGTAGAGCTTCTGTTCAGAAAAGCCTAGAATCATGCAGTTACAGAAACAGAATGAAAATGTTTTTCATTCCAGTGCTAATAAAATACCACTTTATTTATGATGATATATACAAACTTGTATGTGATTATCTTGCAATTTTATTATTTCTTCTTCAAAGCCAAATGACAATATAAAGATTTCAACAATGTGATTAGAGCTTGCTCAACCAGTACCAGAGGGCACTAACAGTGCAGATCTGCTGGACAGGACAAAAATTGGCTTATGTTCATGCACCCTGGACAGTGCTCTCAATTGAGAAAGAAAATACAATGAGTAGAACAAGTGAAAGAAATCCTGAGAAAAAGGAAACTTCAAGTTATATGAACATAGTATTTTACACATCTGAAACATTGTACCTTTAAAACTTTTGTTTCTCAGGAATTATCTTATTTGACCTTGTAAAACCCTGTCAGTCATGCATGGAGTGCAGCTCTGATGGTGATGATGACAGTGAGGGTGGTGAAGATGATAATGGCATTGTTAGCTCTGCTGTTCTGTCTCCCTTTTTAAATTGGACTTTTAATTCCCTATTGTTTTAAGTATTTAATGCAGTAAGTATTAGTTGTATCCAACAGATTCTGTTATGTTTATATTAAGATTATTTTCTAGAAGTTCTGTAACTTCGTTTTGAATTTCTTCATTTACCAAAGAGTTTTATATTTATTGATGATTTTCTTTTTCACCTATTTCCTGTATGCAGATCTTATAATATTCTTATTCTCTTGCGTTTGTGCTCATATAGTTTGATGCTTTCTATCCCTTCCCCATGTTTAGAGAATATACTTGTTATTATTTGTATTTTTGAATTTATTGATATTGTTTGGGCAATTAGCACACATTTTGGAAAATCTGGGTAAGAAACCTTTTTAACATTTAAGCTTATTGATTAAAAGGTTGGAGAGGTGAGATTGGCTACATTATATAATTTCCTATTGTTTCAGGTTATAAAGTAAAATTGTTCCCTACATTCTTTTTTGTATTTGCAGAGAATGCTACCATAAAAATGAATAGATATGATAAACAGAGGTCTCAGGAAAATGGATTTAAACTGGACAAGATGAGCAGACATTATAAGAATGTGTTGACGGTTCTTTTCAGATTCATTTACTTACTCTCAATGAGCACAAAAATATTATTAAAAATAACTATATAATTCCTTTAATAAGAAAATAAATGCTTTTCTTTGTTTAAGCATACATTTATTTTACTTGAATATATCATATGGTGTTTTGAAATACTAGATTTCATTTTAGCAGGTCAGCCTCAGCAACGTTTCTAACATGTGGAGATGCATTTTAATACTTACCTGATAGTTTACAGTTTATATCAGCACCTGCTGTATGTAGACAGTATGATCAGCATCAGGTAAGTGTGTAGCTGTTTATTGTACTCTGCAGGGGAAAAAATGGAAGACGGCATGCAGTTGTATAAAAAAGGGTATATTACTTTTTTTAATTTTGATAAAATATCATTCATAATTCCACATTGTAGTATGCACGAATCTAAAATGATATGCCAGCAAAATAAAAAATTTATCCCAAGAGAAAATTAGATTAGCTAATAATCTCGCATTCCCTCATATAAAACAACATGAAAACAGTGTGTATGGAAACTGCATATTTACAATGCTAATATTTTACTATAGATTTGGCCTCTTGCAATATATTTGATTTTCTGGAACAATAAGACCTGAAGGGATTTCCTGAGGTCATCACATCCATTTTTCTGATTTAGAGAAAGTCTGCAATAACCCAGACAAAACAATTACTCACACAGCGTGATTCTCATCTCACCACCGGAAATGACTTGGCTTGGAAATAACTGCTATGAAGCCTCAAAAGAACAGTTCCACATATGATAGAACACTGACAAGCAGGCACTATCTATTCACAGGTCCTCAGTTGCTAAGCCTGTTCTGACTTAATATTCCATAGTGGTTTGTAAATATTTCACTTTGATAGTGTCCTTCTAAAGCCATAGATATTTTTTACAGCATCATTTGCTTTTGAAATGATAATGACCATGTGAAAACTATTAAGTATGAGAGACAGTTTGAGGACTAGTGTTGTAAATTAATATGTTGTTACGCAGTCCTATAACTTCCGGTCACTGAACAACACTTCTCTCTAGTGCTGGCAAGAGATGTTGAAATGGAAGAGTGTAGGCAACAGTTGTGGCACAGAAGGAATGCAGACCTCTGAATCTGGTAAACAGCCCCTCCTTGCCTCAGCCCTCCCTCTCCCCCCTGCCTCAGCCTTTCTCCTGTTTCGTTCAAACACAGGTAACTACTTTTTTTAATAATAAAGAGATCTGAAAAATCCAATCTCATACTCTGCTGCAATTAAGTGAAATTGCATGTGGTTTCACCAAATTCTGTCAAGGTTAAAAAATGAAAGATTTTTAATAACATATAACATTTGGATTTCTTTCCCTTGAAAATTTGCAGCATGAACTTGCTGACCCCTGCACTTGTCTCCTGGTAAGATGAGACTTCATAAGCATTCCAAGTTTCTGAAATTCAGTCACTCGAGGGTTCAGATATCTCCATTTTAATGTTTAAGAAACATGAAGTAGAAAGAGAAGGGAGAATTGGGGAATTTCTCTCACCAGTTGCCCTATCCTCTCCCTACCTTGTCAGAAAGTGCCTGGGGCGAACCTAGAGACAAAACAGTCCATATTTTATCTTCAGCCTAGAGATTTTATCTCCATGTCTTGTCCTGCAAGCAACTGTCTTTTCCTTGACTTTCTTCAACTTTCTTCAACTAAATATTTTTTTTATTATAGCTGTAAAAGTATTTACATAGTTAATTCTAAAACAAATACATAAGTGTTCCAGCAAAATAACTGAGTTTGGGAAGGTGAAATAATTCAAATGCTTTATAAAATAATGCTGTTTGTTCATAACATAATTTTAAAGCATACAATTTGACCTTTACAAAGAACAATATAAGCAGAGTTTAATACAGGGGTTGGTGAAATAATGTTCAAGAAATGAGAGTGGGAGATGATTTGAACAGAAATCTGTAACTAGAAGAAATAGTCACTATGATAGATGACTGAAACTTACCCCATCTTGAACAGCTTTATTTTCTTTTCTTCTGCCATAATAATTTCTTTAAAAATTTTTAGTAGAGAAAAGGATTTTTAGGTAGTGGAAATCAATATACAAACAGAAGACAGTTAAAAAGGTATCATGTTTTTTTTTCTTCTTCAATGGCGGGATACAATTATTTTCTTTTGTTGTCATTGCTATTTTGCTATTGATGTATAGTTGATATACAATATTGGTTTCAAGTATAAATCATTAAACCCTCACTCCAACTAGTGTATTCACTAATTCTTAATACAGAAAGATGATACAGAACTATTGACTGTAATTTATATGCTGTATTTTTATCTCTGACTAATTTGTAGTATGATTGAAATTTTGTACTTCTTTATCCTGTTTGCCTGTTTCACCCACACAACCCCTAACCCTTCCCCCATGGTAACCACCAGTCACTTCTCAGTGTCTCTGAATCCACTGCTGTTTGGTTCATTTGTTCATTTTGTTCTATTTTTAGGTTATACATATAAATGAAGTCATATGGTATTTGTCTTTCTCCACTTGGCTTATTTCACTTAGTATAATGCCCTCTAAGTCCATCCATTTTGTTGCAAATGGCAGGATTTATTTCTTTTTTATGGCTGAATAATATTCCACTGGATTCAATTATTTTCAACAAAACTCTGTTTCATACAAATCATGTACATTACTGGGAAAGAAAGAAGTCTCAAAGAGCACACCAATACTGGTAACTGCCATGGGCTAAATAACATTAATGACACAAAACCATTATAAGATATTTTACATTCTTTTTGATAGTTTATATTTCAGTGGGTAGGGAAGAATTGCATACACAAATATCTGTGTAATAAAGTAGAAATATATATTAGATACATTGAGTTTGGTATTCTTGTATAATTTGAGAATGTTTTCTAGTCCTGAAATTTTCTTAAAATTTTCAGATGAAAATACAGTATGAAAAAAGTACTAAGATGTTATGGGCTGGATATGCCCCTCCCTAAAGTTTCTATAGTGATTCCCAGCCCCTACTGCCTCAGAATGTGACTATGTTTAGATTTTGGGTCTTAAAAGGTAATTAAGGTTAAATGAGGTCACTAGAGTAGATCCTAATCCAATATTATAAGAATTATTTTAAGGCTTATAAGATTCTTATTCTATAAGGAGAAGTGACTAGGACACAGGCACTCACAGAGGGAATCCCTCATGAGACACTGGGAGAAGATGACATATATGAGCCAAGGAGAAATGTCCTCAGAAGAAACCAAACCCAGCTACATGTTGACCTTGAATTCCCAGCTTTCAAAACTGTGAGGAAATACATTCTGCTGTTTATGTCACTCAGTCTGTGGCAGTTTGTTATAGCAACTCCAATAAACCTGTGGATTATCAAATAAGAAAGAAAAAAAGATTTTCACTTCCACATGTAAATTAAGAACATTTTCATTGTTTATATTCAAGAACAAATTCTACATTAAAAAACTAACTCAGTGGAAGTATAAAACAAAATATTAGACTTCATTGAAACCTCGTTTTCAACTTCCCCCTTTTTATTGCTTATGCTATCCAGAGGTAACAAGAATAATTGAAATAATGGTGTTTTGTTTCCATTTTGAAGGAAAAGAAATTATTTCCATGCCATTTCCAGCCATTTCTTTTACTAAAGAGAAGGAATGGGCACTTGTGGGCTCCACCCTAAAAACAGGGGGTCCCAGGATCCAAGGGATGATCTTGTGCCCTGGGTAGGAGATGACATGGGTACCAGGGACAGGCACTAAGAGGGGAGCTGCCGAGAAGGTGGCAGATCTCAGTCCCCTTTTCCCCTAGGTCCCATTGGACTTGAGCTTGGAGAACCTGAAAGCTCACTGATCCCCACCAGATTGGCATCTTTGTTTTGGAGGACGGAGGAAGGGGGTTTTGTGGGGATCAGAAGATATGGAAAGGATCAAGGAAACACTCAATCTGTATAAGGGCAGCTTTTTGCATGGAGCTAGAGGACGTCACCCAAGTCAGTCTTAGAAGAGAGGGTACTTGGGGGAGCCTCGCCCAAACTTCCTCCACCCTCTAGGAGAGCAAGACAGGAAAGAGGAAGCAACTCCACGTGGACACCTGGGTGGACAGCTGAGGTCTGAGTTTCGACAGGAGATTTTAGAGTGTCCACCAAGGAGTGGCCTGGCCTTAGCTGGGACCTCACACTTGTCTTCCTGTTTTCTTCAGTCCCTAGAATCCAAAGAGAGACTCACAAAAGAATTCTGACCCTCATTCTGTCAACATTCCTGAATCCCAAGGGAAATAGGGGATCAGCTGAGGAGAACTCAGAGGGGCCACACACAAGTGTTAAGGTCAGCAGCTGCATTAGTCACTGGTAAATGGCTGAAAGGTGCCCGATATTATGCACAGCAGTCAGTGTAACTTAAAAAGGAAAGTAAAAGAAAGGTGCAGGTTGCAACCGGTACTCACCTTTAGAAGTCATATTCCGGATGAGTCCCCAAAAGATGTTACTGGCTGAGATGCTGTTTTTCCCAGGGTCATGTCTTGGAGGGGATGAAGAATGAAGCCAACAGTCAGGAATATAGAGCAACCAGCAAAGTTTTTCATGATGAGTGAAAAGAAAAAGGCTCCTGTTAATCAGGAGGGGCCCCATGCAGGGATGTCCTTAGGGCTGCAGTGGGTAGGGGTTTATAAGCACCTCAAGGAGGAAGTCCACATGGTTGCCTAGGACTTCTTACTAGGGATGGGCTGGGGGATCAGAAAATACCCTCGTTTCTCAGACTGCCCATTGCCTATTCCAGGGTGTGGTTTCTTATGTGACCTGCTTGGCCGGCTGACCACAATGCCTGGCATAAGCATCCCACTTGACTGATCTCTACTGGGTAATATGTTTTGTTCTACCTACCCCACCAACCACCTCCTGCATCAAGAGCATATGTCAATAGTAGAGATTGTTTGAATACTGTTATGTGTCATTTTAGATGGAAAGGAGAAAGTCTGTTAGTTGCATATATTGGGCCGTCTTTCCCTGGATAATGCAGAGTCAAGAGCTATTTGATCTAAAAACTTCAAAACAGCAAGGCTAAAAATATTTCCGTAAGTTTTTGCTCTGATTCTTCAGGACTTCAGAAATTTTAATTTGAATAGGTTCTTCTCACACCCACCTCTCCTGATCTCAGCCTTGGAAATACTGTAGTCATTAGTTTTTCTTTGCTGTAATATACACATGTGTTCCTTCCAACAAATTTAAAGAAAGCAAAAGCAAAAGAAGGAAAACTTGGACTCAGAAAAATAAACTAAGCAATCAATTTTATTAAAATTACAAGAAAAGCATAATTGGAGGTAAATTCTTCTGAATTAGTGTTACAATACTTATATAACCTTATATATATAATATTTAATATAATCCAGTGTTAATATATTTTATTATCTTATTTCCAGACTATATGAAAAGAGGAATCTTTCTAAAAGTGTATATATGTTAATGTCCTTCCATGCTTAAAATTCCTCAGTGACTCCATTGTTCTTTTTAAAGTCAACATTTCTAATTTCCTTGCAGGACCCTCTCCACCAACTGCTTACTTAAAAATCCATGTTCTTTCTTAACTAGGAGTTTGGCTTTGGGCCGGTGAAGTTGCTTTCCTCCCCATTTGGAAATTCCAAAATGCTTAGAATAGTATTGTACTATTGCACACTTCAACTGTTGAAGTCTCATGCTAAAGCAGAGGCTGTGAGAATGGAAAAAAGATTAATCTGCACTCCTCAAAGCTAGATACTGTTTTCCAGCATGAATTTCAGCAGAATAATTATTTATCAGCATATCACTGCTCTGGGTCATACCTTGCCAAACATGTCTCAGTGAGAAGGTTCAAATGTTTCAAGGACAAGACACCTAATGCTTTTGAAATAGAGAACACATATGCATTCAATTGGTCTCTAGACACTTGTGCACAGCAGTGTAAGATTTGGGGTAATCAAATCAGGAAACACAGCCTTAAAACAATTTCCTAAGACTTACAACCCTGATGAAAGCAGTATATTTCTGAATTCAGTGATATGATTGTGCATGATCTGGGGCCTCCTGCATGGTTAGCTGAATTATGGTTATATTAGGGGTCTTCTGCATGCTCAGAGACCAAAAATGGGGTTGGTACTCCCCAAAAGGAGGCCTTAGGAGCTGTGAAAAAGTGAAAACCAAGAAGCAAGACAAAATAGAATATAGTTTGCTTAAATCAAATAATATTTTTTATTTAATATAAAACTGTGATTCTAGATTTCCCTACTGTGTTTTAACGTGTTTTTGAGCATAAATAGAAACAAAATGTATACAATTTATTTCTAATTTTATTTCTGTCTTCAGGATTAAAGGACAGTAACTGGAGAATGGTGTATGAATACTCAGTTTTGCAGGAGTTTACTCAGTTTTTGGACATCAGGTGAAGAATTAGGATTAGAATAGTGTTTATGACATTTTATTCACAGATACCCTTATCTTTGACACTAGATGCAGCACATTCCAAGAGTCACTTCCCTCATAAAGCCTTTGTTTTGTTTTCTTGCCCAAATATAAGGTGACTATGCTCTAAATAATTCCAAACGTGCCAAGAATTTAAAAGTTCATGGTTTTCAGCAATGCATTGAAAGAGACTGATATAGCAGGATTCAGTACTGTTCTATTTTCACAGCATTCATGAAAGGAAAGAAGCGACACACAGCAGCAATTCACCGGTGAATTCTGCTTTATTAGGGAAAGGTGCTGGGTTATATAGGAAGGGATATGAATTGATTGAGGTGTCACTTCTACGGGGCTGGTGGCTGTTGGCTAGGTGCTGGGATTGGGAGGGGGGCGAGAGATGATTGGGCTTTAGGTGGCGCCGGTGGGAACTGAGGACCCCGAAGAGAAGCTGGAAGTTCGCCATCTTACTGGTGGGGGCCCTTCATTCCCCCCTTTCTCCTCTATGGGGTTGTGGACGTTGCTTTCTCTCTGACTGCTTCCTGCTGAATGGGGGTGGAGAAGGGAGTGAGGGCTTGAGGACCGGGAGGAAAGGGTTGATAGGACTCCCCACAGTAAGGACGAGTAGATGTGGACTTCTTCACGTTGGAAATCAATGAAGGTTCCCTGTAAACATAGGTCGAGGACATGTTGATTCCCATAGTGCCAAGAGGATATGGGTGTCAAGAGCCAGGCATCTGCAGCCATTGTTTACAGGAACAGTTTCCAGTGGAGAGAGGGGTCCATCTCAGCGTGTGGTGAGGAGGTCACCTGAGGGTGCGGGATCTTCTGTGGCTGGAAGCTGGTAGTTCCTGAGTAAAAGCTGGTTGAAAGCTTGATTACAGATTTTTCTGACTTGGGATTTGATGAACTTTATTATACAGGGTAAGAAGAGACAGGTGAGAAGAATGATTATTATGGGGCCTGCAGTGGGCCAGAGCCAGGTGAGGAGGGGGTTTGTTAGTATTGAAGAGAATGGGTTGGAATTAGAAGCAGAGTGGAGGCTGGAGGCAAGGTCAGTGAGTTTGGTGATGTCAGTTTCTACAATGCCGGATTCGTTGATGTAATAGCAGCACTCTTCCTGGAGGAAGACGCAGGTGCCGCCCTTCTCGGCTGTAAGCAGATCTAGGGCCCACCGGTTTTGAAGGGTGACCTTAGCTAGCGAAGTGACCTGTCTTTGGAGAGAGGCTAGGGAGTCAGCAGTGGATGTCAGGGCTCCCTCAAGTTTGGGGTTGAGATCTCTAACTGCCCATAGAGAGTGACCCAAGACTTCTCCCGAAAACCCTGCCCCAATGGCTGAGGTGATCAAAGAGATACCGACCATGATGGGAAGGAAAGCAGCTCTTTTTGTGCAAGAGGGCAAGGGAGGTTGGAGCTCAAGAAATTCTGCCATGCTGTAAAGTGTAAGCTGTGGGATTAGGGTGACGAGAATGCAGGGTGTATCGGAGTTGAGAGGCAGTGAGTTGAAAAGACTGACATTACACCAAAAGAAGTGTCCCGGTTGCATAAAAGTCTTAGAGCCAGAGGTAGGGGTGTAGATAGAGAGGCAGTGAAGTACACTGGAGGGGGGTGGAGTCAGGCCTACACAGTGGTGGATGGTGAGATTATCTGTGTATTCTGGTTCCCATAGGGGTATGTCAGCCAGGGGGCAAAGGGGTTGTCTTTCTGCATGGAAGGAGTAGTTAGAAATATTAAGGGGCACGGCGGCCAGCAGTGGGCGCTGTAGTGATGCACACAAGAAACAATTGGCAGTGTTAATGGTGTGGTTGAGAAATATGGTGGTGTCCTGAATGAGCTGTAACAAAGAGTAGGAGAAATGGGAAGAGGGGCAGGGATAAGAAGATGAAGAGGCGCCGTCAAGACTTTGGATAATGACTTTCTCGGAATGTCTGATATCTGATGCAACTTGAGAGATCTGGCAATGAGAGGGAACATACATTCGAGAGATACGAAGGGTACCGTGGGAGGTCGAGGACCCCCCATAGTAAACTGAGGCTGACTCTGGCAGCCCATCGAGAGTCCCAGGGATCTGGGATTGATAAGGAGAATGAGCTGTTGGGATATTTCATGAAACGGTTGGAGGAGTAATACTGTGGGTACTGGAAGTTACTCAGTAGGGACATCTCCTGTAGGTGTCTGGCCATCGGCGGCAATAGGCTTGTTTTTGGTCATAGAGGAAGCAGAGGTAGGGAGAATAAGGGTAGCTGCTAGTGAACACTTCGGTGGAGGGAAGAAAGTGGAGGTATAAAGGCTCAGAGCAGCTTTTCAGAGGGCAGTCTGATGTGGCAATGAGGGCAGTAACTTTTGTTTGATGCTGTGTGTAAGTCTGTCTGACTTTGAATTGCCATACAAAGGAGGCTGGGGTGGTGGGGAAGACAATAGGAATGAGGAAAAAAAGCGAGAGAGCAGTAAAGGAGGAAAAAGTCATGATTCGGGTATGGATGGCAAAGGGGGTGAATGGGATTTTGGAGGACAGAGGACAGTAAGGTCAGGAGTCTGGAGGGAGGGAGAGTCTGTAAACTTTTGTAGGTTAAGAGATCTTTTAGGTGATGTGGGGACAGAATGGTAAGGGGCGCCCTGAATATCAGTTTATGAGCTTGCTTCTGCAAGAGCTGTCTAGCGGCTAATGCTCATAGGGAGGGGGGCCATCTCTGAACTGTGGGGTCTAATTGCTTGGAGAGATAAGCTACTGGGGCAAAGGACGGGCCATAATATTGGCCTAGGACTCCTAGAGCTTGACTGGACCTCTCATGAATGTATAATGAGAAGGGCTTCGACAAATCAGGAAGATGGAGAGCTGGGGCTTCCACAAGGGCTTGACGGAGCTTAATGAAGGAGTGTCGGGGTGAGGAGGATAATGGTTCTTTAGGGGGGCCTTTGCTGAGGTCGTATAGGGGTCTTGCCAACAGGGAGAAGTTAGGGATCTACGCTCTTAAATATCTAGCCAGGCCTAGAAAGGAAAGGATTTCTGTCTTGGTTTTGGGAACGGGCAGGTCAGAGAGGAGTCATTTTCTGTCTAAGGTAATGGACTTTCTTTGTTGAGACAGAAGGAATCCAAAGTAAGTGACAGAAGGGGAAGAGATTTGAGATTTGACGGGGGATACCCAGTAACCTCTGGAAGCTAGAAGGTTAAGTAGGGAGGCAGTGTCAAGTTGAGACTGTTCCCACGAGGGACTGCAGAGTAGAAGATCATCTACATATTGTAATAAAGTGGACTCAGGGTGATCATGATGAAACTGTTTGAGGTCTTAAGCTAGGACTTGTCCAAAAATATGGGGACTATCTCGGAAGCCTTGTGGCAAAACTGTCCAAGTAAGTTGTTCAGAATGTCTGGTGCATGGGTCTGTCCAGGTGAAGGCGAAAAAATCTTCGGAGGAGGGGTCCAGAGGGATAGAAAAATGGGTCCTTGAGATCTAGGACTGAGAAGTGGGAGGCTGAGTCAGGGATCTGCGATAAAAGGGTGTATGGATTTGGAACTAATGGATGGATAGGGACAACGGCCATGTTGATGAGGCAAAGGTCTTGGACAAGGCGGAAAGATCCATTGGTTTTTTTAACAGCTAATATGGGGGTATTAAATGGGGAGTGAGTGGGTCTGAGGTAACTTTTGTTCAAGAGATCTTGAATGATGGGTTGGAGGCCTATGAGGGCTGAAGTGGTTAGGGGGTATTGCGCCTGATAGATATACTGAGAGGGGTCATGTAATTTGATAGAGGCAGGGGGACATAGGGCCACGGAGGGGCTTGTAATGTCCCAAACTTTGGGATTTACAGGGTGTACGAGGGCAGAACTGGAGCTTTCATTGGGTAGAGAGGGGTCGTCGGCTATGAGG
The DNA here is from genome assembly GCF_040802235.1 of Manis javanica. Taxonomy (NCBI): domain Eukaryota; kingdom Metazoa; phylum Chordata; class Mammalia; order Pholidota; family Manidae; genus Manis; species Manis javanica. The sequence continues at coordinate 26,422,502 of NC_133169.1, forward strand.
GCCATCAGAAAGGGAGTACTGGGGGCTGTGGGAGTGGATATAATTATGGAAACATGGAGGAGAGAAAGGATGACCCACCCTAGTAAAGGGATGGGACACTGGGGCATAACCAGGAAGGAGTGGGAGAAAGGTATGGGATTGTCTTGGATTGTGCAGGTTTAATGGTGGGGGGGGGGGGGTTTAATGGAAAATCTGTTTACCTCTTACCCCGACTATAGGAGTAATGGTTGGCGTGGTAGGGCCCTGGTATTCTCACAAGACTGAGAAGGTGGCTCCTGTATCTAGGAGGAAGGAGATGGGGCGACTGTCTACTGTTAAAGTAACCCTGGGCTCCTGTTTGGTGATGGAAATGGTCGGGCGAGAAGTCCCCGGGCCCTGTCAATCTTCTTCTGCCAGCCTCACTACGGTGGGCTTAGGATGGGGGTTGTTCGTCCAGCCTCCCCTTTGGGTGGTTGGGCAATCAGACCCCCAGTGGCCCTTTTTGTGGCATCTGGGGCATGGGGTGCTAGGAGATCTGGGGGAGGGGCACGCCCTTGAGCAATGTCCTTTTTTTCCGCACTTGAAACAAGTTCCTGGGTGGGGCTTGTTTGTAGAGGGGCGCCCAGGTTGTGGTGTTATCAGCTGGGCCAACATTTGGAAATTGGCCTGATCAGCCTTTTGTTTACAGCGTTCTTTCTCCTCCTCCCGGTTATGGAAGACTTTAAAGGCCACTGTTAGGATCTCAGTCTGTGGGGTAGCGGGGCCCTGTTCTAACTTTTTGAGATTAGCTTTAATGTCGGGGTAGCTTTGAGCTAGGAAGTATGTCATAAGGACATGTTTTCCTTCTGGTGTTTCTGGGTCTAGGCTGGTATACTGTAAAAGGGCTTGAGTGAGTCTATCTAAGAACTCGGAGGGGGTTTCGTCTCTCTTTTGAATTATGTCTTGGAGCTTTTGAAAATTGACTACTTTACGAGCTGCCTTTTTTAGACCTGCTATTAAGCAGGAGGCAAAAATATCTCGAGAGTGGAGACCCACAGCGGTGTTATAATCTCAGTGTGGGTCTTGTTCGGGAACAGCAGTGGGGCCAGGAGGATAGGTGGGGTCAGTCCTGTGGGTTTCGGTAGCGTGCATTTGGGCAAAGCCCCAAACTCGTCTATGCTCTTCAGGGAGGAGAGTATTGGCCAGGAGCATGAAAATATCATGATGTGTGAGGCTGTAAGACTGGAGGGTCCATTGAAACTTCCTGATATATGTCATGGGATAAGTGGCAAAGGAACCTAGGATTTCTCTAGTTGGGCTAAATCTCCTAAGGAGAAAGGGACGTGAATGCTCATGATGCCTTCAGAACCTGCTACCTCCCGGAGGGGGGCGATAATTTTGGGAGGCCCTTGGGACCTAGTCTGAGGGGGACTGAAGGGTTCTGGCTCAGTCTGTGGGGGAGTGATGCGGTCTAGCCATGCCTAGTCGAGTAGGTCCTGAAGTGCGGACGGGGGGCAAAGAAAATAAAGAAAGATAGAATTGGACCCACGTGTTGCCAGCCAGCAGCCCAGCTGCTTGCCTCTGCCGCTCTAGTTGGGCTTGAACTCATGACTGTGAGGATAAGAGTCCCATGCTCTACTAACTGAGCTACAGCAGGGCCCCAGTTAATTGCTTATGGAGTGCGTAAAGAGAATGTTGTTTATTCTCCATTCCTGCCACATCAGCAAGTCGGGGAAGGGCATAGCTAGAAGCAGGGGCAGTGTTTCTACACATCTTCAAGGTCTCCCTATTTTCAGAGTGAGGAGTCTTGGTTCATCTTCGAGGACAAGATATGTTTTTGTGGACAGATAACTTCTAAGGACTGCACCGGTTGTTCTCTAGGTTGTGCTTTTCCATGCTGTGTTCAGACATGGGGGAAGGTGCTTTCCCATTCTCCCTACAAACATGTGAGAAGACAAAGGCGGTCCCTAACAGGGGAGAAACAGGTGATGAGGGCAAAGACGGAGGAGGCTCCCAGGACCTAGTTAAAGTGGGGGCTGAAAGGCTCAGGCTTAATCCGCAGGGGACGAAGGTGGAGGAGGTGAGATGGGGGAGGAGATGGTGGGGGAGGAAGGGAGAAGGGCTGTTGTAGGAGAAGAAGGGGAAGGGAGTGAATGGGAGGCTTCTGCGGGGGGGGGGCGGCTTGCAGGGTAGGAGAACTTGGGGGGGGGAGGGAGGAGGAGGCAGAAAGCTTCTATATAGGGAATCTCCTTCCATTTTTTCAGGCGCTGGCAGTAGTTAAAGAGATTGCGAGGGATGTTAGGATCAAGAGTTTCCCCTGCGGGCCATTGGTTGTTATTGTCTAGGGGGTATGTCGGCCAATCTTGGGAGCAATATTTACGGAGAAGTTTTGGTTTTATATCAGGCGTCAGGGAGAGGGTAGCCAGATGCTTAAGCAGACATTCAAGAGGTGAACTTTCAGGGAGGGATGAGGAGGCTCCCATGGTAAAGGACAGAGAAGGAGACAAACAGGGGAAGATGAACGGAGATCCTCGGACTGGAAGCAGACCGCAAGGAGACAAAGGGCACCCCGATGATCCTTGGTGGTCTGCGGAAACTCGTATATGAGTCGGAATTTCTTAGGAAGTGTGGGTTGTCACCCAGACTTCCCTAAGAAGGCAGACTGCCGGAGTCACAAGGTACCTAGCGCTAGGAATTTTCGGCTCGCAGACAGAACAGATTTTGGCGGATGGAACAGAAGGATGAGGGGGGGAAAGGGAGCATTCTCATCCACAAAGGAGTCACCTTGTTTATGGCTGTTGGAGGGGGGCCTGAGGGTCTGCTGCAGCCATGAAGGCCTGAGGCGGGGATTTATGGCTGTCGGAGGAGGGGCCTGTGGGTCTGCCACAGCCGTGAAGGACTGAGGCAGGGAGAGTTCCCTCCTCGTCCCTGAGCATCAGGGCCTTGCCAGACGATCACGGTCAATGGCACTGCGATAGCTCGGGGAAGAGTGGCCCACCCTGGGGAAATTTTGCTTAAAAAGTTTCTGCACTGATGGAAGGGACGGTGAGTGCGTTTATGACTGTTGGAGGAGGGCCTGAGGGTCCGCCGCAGCCGTAAAGTCTTGAGGTGGCGATTTATGGCTGTTGGAGGAGGGTCCTGAGGGTCCGCCGCAGCAGTGAAGGCCTGAGGCGGGGAGCGTTCCCTCCTCTTCCCCGAGCATCAGGGCCTTGCCGGATGATCACGGTCAATGGCATTGCGATAACTCAGGGAAGAGTGGCCCACTCTGGGGGGAAAACTTACCTAAAGGCCAGAGAGGAGTGGTGTGTGATGAGCCAGTGCCAGAAAAAGAGGACAAGGGCAAGCTGCTGCTGGTGTCAGGGGAAAGACGGGGCCCAGTTCGGGTGTCCCGTCTCCCAAGTTTTGGCACCAATGAAAGGAAAGGAGCGACACACAGCAGCAATTCACCGGAGAATTCCGCTTTATTAGGGAAAGGTGCTGGGTTATATAGGAAGGGGCAAGAATTGATTGAGGTGTCACTTCTATGGGGCTGGTGGCTGTTGGCTAGGTGCTGGGATTGGGAGGTGGGTGAGAGGTGATTGGGCTTCAGGTGGCACCGGCGGGAACTGAGGACCCTGAAGAGAAGCCGGAAGTTTGCCATCTTACTGGTGGGGGCCCTTCAATTCAGATCTTACCTTGAATTAAACACTGTAGCCATAACAATTTAATGAAAATTGTTCATGTTGCATTTTTTAGTGTATATATCTAATTTGGTTAGCTTTGTTCAAAAGAAAAATACATACACATTAAGACTAAAAGGAGCTTGTACTGAAAAAGTGTGAGAATATCTCAAAAGGGAAGAGCGGAAGTATGGTGGGGCCTCGGGGGGCTGGAAAATCATTATCTCCATCTCCCTTCTGCCTGGGACCACAGGGGCTCCATGCTCTGCTTCTCTGCATTGTTTCAGTTTATTGTCTCTGAAAACCACATGCCCACTTCACTTGTCGGTTTTCAGTTGATCAGTCATAAATCCAATCATAGATTGGCAATCTTAACTCCCTAGTCTACCCATTTTTCTAGTTCCTCAGTCAAACAACTAAATTTCTCTATCTCATTTCCAAAAACTCATTTCAGGGAATCTGACGGGCCTGCCTTGGCTCAGGGTTCCCACCTAGTTCCATCATCCCGGGGCTCCTGGAGCATGACTCTTGGAGCGCGAGGGCTAAGCGTGGAGGCATGTGTAGACAGTACATACTGCGTACCTCTGAAATCTCTTTCACTACAATTCTAATTTGTCTTTATTGAATATACATAAATTATGTGAATGAAGCTTTCCTTGAAGAGTTGATAATGTTATAAGCTTTTGCTGCGGCTTATTATTAGCTGCAGTGTGTGGGATGACCTTGATCAATTACTTGCAGAGGAAGTGAGTATAATTTAATTTAGTTGGTTGCAAACATTTACTGATCATTTACCACCTAATAAGTGATGCAGTAAGAATAAACAAACGAACAAGGATCAGTGTGGGTAAAATTGTAACTTTTCCAGAATATCTCGCCTGGCTTTAGTATATCTGCATATCAATAGGCATTCAGAGGTGGAGAGAAGTATGGCTTTAGTGCATTTGCATCTTTCCTCTGTGGTGGAGAAGTTCATCTCCATATCAATGGGTGATTACCTGGGCAACAGAAGGCTTATCTGTACCTGAGAGGAGACAGGAGGGCCAGTGTGGTTGCTGCTTGAAAGACGGTCTGGGGCTGCAGCTTGTGAGAAATAAACGGGCTTTAAACTTTATTTCTCCCTTTGGCTGATTTTGGTTTTTAGAGGTATTTTGCCCCAGGATTTCCTCTCCCCTGACTTACAATCAGTAAAGGCAGAAATTAGAGTTTTTGCTAAAAAGTTATGAAGAGAAATGACACCAGAATATCAACTGGAGGTGCTATTCTTCCTGTTAGCCAGAGATAAACTGTTCTTATATGCAACTCCATATAAAAGTATATGCAACTCCATATAAAAGTTTGTATCTATTATGTTTCTTTTCCTTATTAAAACTCATTAATGCATTTTCAAAGTTGTAAATACATATATTGTTTAGCTATGTTTGAGCATGGTATCAATAATTTTTTGAAAATAAAATATCTACTAAATATCAGGATAATTTTAGTGAGCTTTAATTAAATTGCTCCTCTACTATTCACAAAGATAACATCAAATAAGTAACTATAACACTAGTTTACATTGTTTAATTGAAAAATACATAGAATAAGAAATTATTTTACTCTAATTGAGGAAATTACAGCACATTTAATACATTAAATATATTTGAATAATATGCTAAGTTGAATTTAAAATTACTTCCAACAAAGCCACTACATCCAAGTGATAAAACCTTAGGTAATGCACCCTATCGAATATTGTTTCAAATTTTGTTCTGAGTTTTATATTTAGTGTTTAATTGGACAAGGATGATAATTTCTGTTTTTTTTTAAACAGAATTCCTTTAAAAAAATGATTTATAGAAATATTCACAATATTCCCAGTTGGAGTTCTTCCTTAGAAAGTTTTAAATTTCATAAAAACAATTTCAGTCTGTGTAAATGAGATTGTCTAAGAATATGTTTGTGGTCTACTTTCAACAGGAATAAACTACACAGGTGAGGGTTACATAGGTTCTATTGCAGTTAGAATACCAATATGGTTATGAGAGTCTGAAAATTAAGTCATATATTTCCAAATTATTAAGATGTCTTGAAATGCTGTAATATTTGATGTAATTATACACATTTCCTGAAATATAGACATCATGGGGTCAACTGACTGATAGCTTTGTATGCATAGACATTAACTGCCCATTGAAAATATCCTTACGGGAAAAAGGAAATAATTATTTTAACTTAATAGAAAAAACAATTTTTGTTTAAAGTAGGGTGTGAGTAAACTTGCAACATTCCAGAATCTCTCCTGGCCTTAGTGCATCTCCATATCAGTAGGTATGTTCCAGGGGTGGAGAGAAGCAGTTTAGATCCATAAAAATAGGTAACTACAAGGGGGACTGAGAGCATATACAGACCTGGGAGGCTGGGTGGGGTCCTCTTCTTCTGCAACCATGTCATGAGAGACACAGGTGAGCAGAAGTGGACAACTGCTTGTAAGTAATAAATGGGTTTCTCCCACTTCATTTCTCCCTTTGACTGATTTTGGTTTCAAAGGCATTTTGCCCTGGAATTTTCCCCTCAGAGTTACATAGGGTAATGAGTATCCATGATTGAGAGAATGAGTTTTAAAATTCATCACAGATGAATTTTCCAATACCCATCTTGGTCATAAAGATACTTAAAACATCACACATTACTGACATTTAATCAGCTACTTAAAAATTTACACTTAAAAAGTTATCAATATGTATCTTGCCAATGGGTTTCAGCCCTGGGCAAGTTCACTATGGATTTCAGTGGGACCGAGGAATGACAATGGAACATTCTTGGGGTAAAAGGAATTTTTACCTGGCTTTGTTCTCCTGGAGATAGGTCGAACAGTAGAATCATGTTTGCATGCAACAGTCTGCAGGTGTGTGCTCTTCTTCATCTCTGCCCCCACCCAGAGCACTTGGCAGAGCTCTTTACATATTGATTTAGTCGATAATAGCTTATTGCCTACAGGTGTGGAACCAGTAGCCTAGCAGTAGGCCAGTTACATCATCAAGTAGTTTAGGTTCAGGTGAGAATCCTGGCCATAGGAACTTCAATTTTCCCCACACCACCCCTCCAGGATTCTTTCCTAACAACCTACATGCTCAGCCTTCCGTGATGGTTCCTGTGTGAGAAAGCTGGGGCATTGTAACTAACCCTGAGTTTATTCCACCTGTATTCAAAGCCAGTTCTACTCAGATGAGTTCATGACTTGCACGTAGTAGTGGTATGGACAGGGAGCTCCATGCACCCCAGCAAGGAGCAGTTTTTGCTAGAGTGTGTGTCCAACTGCCCAATCCACAAAGACCTTAAGTGTCATAAGACACATGTATTAATGACACCAACATAGGCAAATCTTGTCCATCAGGTAGGATGCATGCAAGGGAGTGGTCCTGTGATAGGACTGTGGCAGGAAGGAGGTCCTATTCAGGTGGTCCCCCTGGTGCCCTTTTCATACAAAACAGTATAAGAGCTTCAGAATTTGTGCCAAGTAGAGGATAAACACTTTTCAGGAACATACTGTTATACATATTAAAAGTACACCATACTTTTACCCCTCTCCCTGTGGGGGTTACTGAGAGGTCTCTATATAGTGTTACTGGAGGTGCATGTACTGGCCATAATGATAAAACAAAACTCCCTGGTAAGATGCTCCTACCTTCTGGCCATTCAAGATACGCTACTGTGAGCTTTGGGGGCCACTCTGCTGTTACTTCAGGAATATACAGGAGGCCATCATCCAAGCCTTCTCCCAAGGTGCAAGGAGGGCCAGCCATTGATGGTCCATGTTTCAAAATGTCCAAGGCCACATTCACTCAATGAAGTTTCCAGGGTTTAGTGCAGTTGGCGCTGGCAGCAAGATATTATTCTGGTGGCCAAACCCTGGCTTCAGTGATCTCTCCTTGGTTTGTACTTGCAGTTGTAGAGGGAATGTAGCAATATGTATTCATGTGTCTATAGGGCTCAGTGTTCCCATTTGGGATTTCTCATTCAAATACAATAGCACTGTCCATTAGAGGACTGACCATCCCTGTAGACTATTGGTATGTGACTTCAGTCCAGATTTTAACAGACCATTGTGCCTCTCTGTCATGCCTACCATGGTAGGATTGTATGGCACATGAAACTTCCATTTGATTCTTAACTGTTGTACCCATTCTTATAGTTCATGTCCAGGAAAGTGGGTGCCTTGATCACTCAGTCACCTGTGGTCAGCCATTGGCTGCAAAGACATGCTCCAGACATTTTTTGGTCATCAGTTGTTTTGCATAACATGTAGGAAAAGCAACCAGAAGTCAAGTAGCTGTGTCCACACAAGTGATGGTATATTGGTACCCTTCTGACATGGACAGATGTCCAATACTGTCTATCTACCACCTGACAAGGGGTATTGACTTCTTAGCTATTGTTACACTTAGAACTTGGTGTAAGTCTTGTTTAGAGCATACAATGCACTCTTGCTGGGTTCTGCTGACTTTTTCAAAGGTCAAAGGCAAGCCCCACAAACAGACTACAGCACACATTGTCTTTTGCCCTACATGCAACAAATGTTGATGTAACCATTGGGCCACATCAGAGTCCAGCTTTCCTTCTAGCCAGTGCACCTGGGTCAATTATTCTGCTTCATCATTTCCTAGTGATGCCAATGACAGTATATCTCATGATATACTGTAACTGTTTTAGTCTGACAACAGGTGTATAAGTCTTGCCACAATTCTTCCCTCCAAAGGGGTGAGTGATCAACCTTCCAGTTGGCATGGTACCATGTTAGCAGCCACAGTACCATCTGTCAATGCAGACAACTATTGGGGAGGGCTCCTGGCTGATCACAAGCCACACAGCCTGTAACTCTGCCCATTGGATTCTCTTCCTCTCACCATCTTCCATCCATATTGTCTCAGTCTTAGGATGGAAAGCTATGGCCCTCCATTTTGGGAACTGCCTACAGCTGGAGCCATCTGTGTACCATGCATCTTTGGGTATAGCAGCTCTTCCCTACAAATAAGAATTCTGCTACTAATGTTGTACATTAAATTCCTCCTGATTTTCACTAGTATATGTCATTGACCCCAATAAGCACTGGAGTTCCTCACTCAAGGGCCTACTAGAGCAGGCACTACACTGCTGTAAATATGCACCCCACTTGCCCAGTGTAGGTTTCTGTGCCACACCACTCCATGCCTTTTGGGTCCAGTTTTGTACCCACCCAGTGATGGGGCAGGTGGCTATTTCATTTATTGGGGCCATTCCAGTGTTGGGTTCTGTTGCCAGCAATGTGTGATACATGGTAGCCAATTGTTTTTCTACAAGGTGTGTTGTAACTCTGCCCCTTTCCAGAGTTGTGTCCAGAATCCAACAGGTTGACAAGTTTGTTCAAGCCACTTCCAGAGACCCCAGCCATAACCGTCTTCAGTCACATGAACATCCAGCTCACAGGGCCTTGATGGGTCTATCACACTCAAGGCCTGCACAGTTTTGACTGCCTGTTTTGCTGTAGTAAGGCAATATACACATCTCACTCCTGTCCCACCTAATGCCCTTTCATACCAAACAATATAAGAGCTTCAGAATTTGTTCCAAGTGCAGGATAAACACTCTTCAGTAGCCTAGAAGATGAAAAACTCTTGTAACAATACCATAGTTACAGGTTTAGGAAAGGCATGGACTTTGCCTACGACTGCTTCTGATATAACTTTAGGCTTACCCAACCAGAAAATCCCTAAAACTTTGTTTGACAAGCCAGGTCCCTGAACCTTGGTGCTGTTCACCACCCATCCTTTCTTGTGTAGCAGTTGCAGCAGTCTTGGTGCTGCACCTTCTAGATCTGATAGAGAATCAGATATGAGCATGATATCATCAATATAATGGTACAGCCACAGCATTGGTGTTTTCTTCCATGCTGCCTAGTCCTGGGCTACATGTCCATGACAGATGGTGGGGCTGTGGAGGTATCCCTGTGGCAGGACAGTGAAAGTCCATTGCTGTCCTTCCCACGTGAAGGCAAACTGTTCCTGACTTTCCTGCTCAATGTTAATGGAAAAGAAGGTATTAGTAAGATCTACCTCATGATAGTATGTTCCTAGTTCATGGCTGAGGGTATCCATCAGGTCTGCATTAGAGGAGACAGCAGCATGCATAGGGTGTATGACTTTATTCAGTTCTCTGTAATCCACGGTCATATGCCAGGAACCATCCAGCTTTTTTACTGGCCACACTGGGGAATTGAAATTACTATGGGTGGGCTTTATAATACCCACCTTTTCTAGTTCCTGGAGAGTTGCTCCAATCTCTTTATGCCCTCTAAGCAATTTGTATTGTTTGGAATTCATCACCTGCCAAGGCTCAGGCAAAGCTATGGACAAGGGCTTATCATGTCCCATCAGAACTACCTTCCTCACATGTATTCTCAGTCTGAACTCACCTGCAGAAGTTTGCAACCATAGACTCCGCAGGATATCTATCCCCAAAATATATTAGCGGATGTGAGAGATATATGTTGCATACTAATTTGGAGGTAGACAACCTATTCCCAAAGTGATTTGGGCTTGTTTTACTCTGATAGCCTTATTCCTGTAACCATCCATAATAGTGGGGGTTCCAGGAAACTGCTCAGGTTTGCCTAAATCAATGAATAGTTAGCTCTTGCGTCTAACAGAGCCAGGACACATCATTGTATGTTCACTGGGTACCAATGGATAGACAGTTCAACATGTGGCCTCCAGTCTCCCCCTGGTCCCTCGGGCAGGTGCCTTGACCTTCTCCTCAGTCACACTCTGTTCTCCAATCATCTTCCTATGTGGGCCTAAGTGAGGTTGGCTCAGTCTGCAGCAGGGCGCCTTGCAAACACACAGGCTGGACTTGTGGCTCTGTCTCTGGCCTCTGCATCATCATTCTCAGTTTCTGGACCTGTTGCTCTGGTTTCAGTTGTTGCCACAGCTCCAGTAAGATTATACTTGATTTCCCATCTAATTTCCTTCTGAATGCTCCTGCCCCTATTAAATCAACCCACATCTGGGTCCTCATGACCTTCATGGGCCCTTTAAAATTTTCCTCTGAGTAGCAGAACTTACTTATTTTCATGCTGTCATTGCATCAGCCTCTCACAAGTCTGCTACCATATGGGTAACACCACTTATGGGCTTCCCTAAGTGAGAGACAATAATGGCAACTAGGGGCCAAAGGAAGGATGTGGGAACCCTTTGAAGTACAACATTTCTCATACCTGCACTAATAGACTCCTTATCTGGGCCATAGTTTTCTGGATTATAAATGGAACTTTTCATGCCTAGCTCCCATAACACCTGTTGGAGCTCAGCATATATGTACCGTCTAGCAGGGGAGGATGGTAAATAACCGTGATTAGGCCACATAGCATGAAGTGCAGCCATAAGCCAATCAAGGAGGAAGTGATATCCTGGGGTCCATTGTGTAGTTTATAATCACTGCTTCAAGGCAGGATGAACTTTCAGGGAAGCCAGCTTTCCCATCTCTGATCCAGACAGAACAATTCCATACCATCCCAAAGTTGCAGGAGCCTAGCTGATATTGACTCTGAGGGCTTCTGCCTAAACCAGGAGCACAAGTCCACCAGCTTAGCCTGAGTATAGAGGCAGAGCATAAAGTGCTTCAGGACCTGGGGAGGGGACTGCACATCTTTCAGAGGAACCATTGGTTGCTGTGTCTTTATTTTCTTTACAACCACTGGGTATGCATTCTATAGAAGAGGGGTCAGTGTCCTGGTCAGCCCCAGGTCCTCCATTTTGGGGCTGATGGCACATATATCTCCACTCCCCCAAGTGCATCCTCTGGTACACCTTTTATCTTTGCTACAGTCCCTCACAGCAATGCTAGCTCAGTCTACAACAGCTCTCTTACCTTCACCTCAATACTTCACAGCTGGTGTTCTCATGCTATCTCTTCCTGTACTTCCCAGAGGAGTATGTCTATCTCCTCCATGGCTTTTGCCTCCTTCAGAGCATCTTGAAGCGCTGCTGTTTCATTCTCTAACAACCTTTCACTTCTTCAACTGCACCTTGCAGCTCGCATTTTCACACTGCCTCTTGTGCTTTTTGCAGAGGTATGAGTTTCTCCTTCATGGCCTTTACCTCTTCGAAAGTACCTTGAGGCAACATCATTTCATTTTTTAACAAATCTTTTACTTCCTCCACAGGACTTCACAGCTGGCATTCTTGTGCTGCCTGCTCTTGTATCAATGCCATTTCATTCTTCAGTGAATCTACAGCAGTTCACAGCTCTCATTCTTGTGCTGGTGCTTCTTTTGCCTCTTGCAAGGACAACAGGCTTTCCTTATGGGAGAGCATCTTCCTCTAATCTGAAGACTTTTTTTCAACATTTTTTTGTTATCATTAATCTACAATTACATGAAGAATATTATGTTTACTAGGCTTTCCCCTACCCCAAGTCCCCCCAACAAACCCCATTACAATCACTGTCATTCAGCATAGTAAGATGTTGTAGAATCACTATTTGTCTTCTCTGTGTTGCACAGCACTCCCCGTACACCCCCACACTATACATGCTAATCATAATACCCCTTTCTTCTTCCCCGCCCTTATAACACACTACCCTCCCATTCTCCCCAGTCTCTTTCCCTGTGGTAAGTGTTAGTCCATTCTTGGGTTCTGTGATTCTGCTCCTGTTTTGTTCCTTCAGTTTTTCCTTTGTTTTATACTCCACAGATGAATGAAATCATTTGGTATTTCTCTTTCTCCGCTTGGCTTATTTCACTGAGCATAATACCCTCTAGCTCCATCCATGTTGTTGCAAATGGTAGGATTTGTTTTCTTCTTATGGCTGAATAATATTCCATTGTGTATATGCACCACATCTTCTTTATCCATTCATCTACTGATGGACACTTAGGTTGCTGCCATTTCTTGGCTATTGTAAATAGTTCAGCGATAAACATAGGGGTGCATCTTTTTTGAAACTGGGCTGCTGCATTCTTAGGGTAAATTCCTAGAAGTGGAATTCCTGGGTCAAATGGTAAGTCTATTTTGAGCATTTTGAGGAACCTCTATACTGCTTTCCACAATGGTTGAACTAATTTATATTCCCACCAGCAGTGTAGGAGGGTTCCCCTTTCTCCACAACCTCGACAAAATTTGTTGTTGTTTGTCTTTTGGATGGTAGCCATCCTTACTGGTGTGAGGTGATATATCATTGTGGTTTTAATTTATATTTCTCTGATAACTAGCAATGTGGATCATCCTTTCATGTGTCTTTTGGCCATCTGAATTCTTCTTTGGGGAAGTGTCTGCTCAGATCCTCTGCCCATTTTTTTATTGGATTATTTGCTTTTTGTTTGTTGAGGTACATGAGCTCTTTATATATTTTGGATGTCAAGCCTTTATCAGATCTGTCATTTATGAATATATTCTCCCATACTGTAGGGTACCTATTTGTTCTATTGATGGTGTCCTTTGTTGTACAGAAGACTTTCATCTTCATATAGTCCCACTTGTTCATTTTTGCTTTTGTTTTCCTTGCCCGAGGAGATATGTTCATGAAGAAGTTGCTAATGTTTATGTCCAAGAAATTTTTGCCTGTGTTTTTTTCTAAGAGTTTTATGGTTCCATGACTTACATTCAGGTCTTTGTTCCATTTTGAATTTACTTTTGTGAATGGGGTTAGGCAATGGTCCAGTTTCATTCTCCTACATGTAACTGTCCAGTTTTGCCAGCACCATCTGTTGAAGAGACTGTCATTTCCCCATTGTATGTCCATGGCTCCTTTATCGAGTATTAATTGACCATATATGTTTGGGTTAATGTCTGGAGTCTCTAATCTGTTCCACTGGTCTGTGGCTCTGTTCTTGTGCCAGTAGCAAATTGTCGTGATTACTATGGCTTTGTAGTAAAGCTTGAAGTTGGGGAGTGAGACCCCCCCACACTTTATTCTTCCTTCTCAGGATTGGATTGGCTGTTTGGGGTCTTTGGTGGTTCCATATGAATTTTTGAACTATTTGTTCCAGTTTGTTGAAGAATGTTGTTGGTAATTTGATAGGGATTGCATCAAGTCTGTATATTGATTTGGGCAGGATGGCCATTTTGAAGATATTAATTCTTCCTAGCCAAGAGCATGGGATGAGTTTCCATTTGTTAGTGTCCTCTTTAATTTCTCTTAAGAGTATCTTGTAGTTTTCAGGGTATAGGTCTTTCACTTCTTTGGTTAGGTTTATTCCTAGGTATTTTATTCTTTTTGATGCAATTGTGAATGGAATTGTTTTCCTGATTTCTCTTTATAGTGGTTCATTGTTAGTGTATAAGAAAGCCACAGATTTCTGTGGGTTAATTTTGTATACAACTTTTCTGTATTCTGATATCAGTTCCAGTAGTTTTGCAGTGGAGTCTTTAGGGTTTTTTATGTACAATATCATGTCATCTGCAAATAGTGACAGTTTAACTTCTTTACCAATCTGGATTCCTTGTATTTCTTTGTTTTGTCTAATTGCCATAGCTAGGACCTCCAGTACTATGTTAAATAACAGTGGGGAAAGTGGGCATCCCTGTCTTGTTCCTGATCTCAGAGGAAAAGCTTTCAGCTTCTCTCTGTTCAGTATGATGTTGGCTGTAGTTTTATCATATATGGCCTTTATTATTTTGAGGTACTTGCCCTCTATACCCATTTTGCTGAGAGTTTTTATCATGAATGGATGTTGAGTTTTGTTGAATGCTTTTTCAGCATCTATGGAGATGATCATGTGGTTTTTGTCTTTCTTTTCATTTATGTGGCTGATGATTTTGGTGGATTTTCATATGTTGTAACATCCTTGCATCACTGAGATGAATCCCACTTGGTTGTGGTGCATGATCCTTTTGATATATTTTTGAATTTGGTTTGCTAATATTTTGTTGAGTATTTTTGCATCTACATTCATCAAGGGTATTGGTCTGTAATTTTCTCTTTTTGTGGGGTCTTTGCCTGGTTTTGGTATTAGGGTGATGTTGGCTTCATAGAATGAGTTTGGGAGTATTCCCTCCTTTTCTGTTTTTGGAAAACTTTAAGGAGAATTGGTATTATATCTTCTCTATATGTCTGATAAAATTCCCAGGTAAGTCCATCTGGCCCAGGGGTTTTGTTCTTGGGTAGTTTTTTTATTACTGCTTCAATTTCTTTGCTGGTAATTGGTTTGTTTAGATTTTGTGTTTCCTTCTTGGTCAGTCTTGGAAGGTTGTATTTTTCTAGGAAGTTGTCCATTTCTTCTAGTTTTTCCAGCTTCTTAGCATATAGGTTTTCATAGTAGACTCTAGTAATTCTTTGTATTTCTGTTGGGTCCATCGTGATGTTTCCTTTCTCATTTCTGATTCTGTTGATGTGTGTTGATTCTCTTTTTCTCTGTATAAATGTGGCCTGAGGCTTATCTATTTTATTTATTTATTTTCTCAAAGAACCAGCTCTTGGTTTCATTGATTTTTTTCTATTGTTTTATTCTTCTCAATTTTATTTATTACTTCTCTGATCTTTATTATGTCCCTCCTTCTGCTGACTTTAGACCTCATTTGTTCTTCTTTTTCCAATTTTGATAATTGTGATGTTAGACTATTCATTTCGGTTTGTTCTTC
This sequence comes from Manis javanica, assembly GCF_040802235.1. Classification (NCBI taxonomy): domain Eukaryota; kingdom Metazoa; phylum Chordata; class Mammalia; order Pholidota; family Manidae; genus Manis; species Manis javanica. The sequence continues at coordinate 26,437,713 of NC_133169.1, forward strand.
CTTCTTTAAATATGCCTGGATTGTTATATACTTTCCTCTTAAGACTGCTTTCACTGCATCCCACAGAAGTTGGGGCTTTGTGTTGTTGTTGTCATTTCTTTCCATACATTGCTGTATCTCCATTTTAATTTGGTCATTGATCCATTGACTATTTAGAAACGTGTTGTTAAGCCTCCATGTGTTTGTGAGCCTTTTTGCTTTGTTTGTAGAATTGATTTCTAGTTTGTGGTCTGTAAAGTTGGTTGGTAGAATTTCAATCTTTTTGAATTTACAGAGGCTCTATTTTTGGCCTAGTCTGTGGTTTATTCTGGAGAATGTTCCGTGTGCACTTGAGAAGAATGTGTATCCTTTTGCGTTTGGGTGTAGAGTTCTATAGATGTCTATTAGGTCCATCTGTTCTAGTGTGTTGTTCTGTGCCTCTGTGTCCTTACTTATTTTCTGTCTGGTGGATCTGTTCTTTGGAGTGAATGGTGTGTTGACGTCTCCTAAAGTGAATGAATTGTCTTCTATTTCCTCCTTTAGTTCTGTTAGTATTTGTTTCACATATGTTGCTGCTCCTGTATTGGGTGCATATATATTTATAATGGTTATATCCTCTTGTTGGACTGGCCCCTTTATCATTATGTAATGTCCTTCTTTATCTCTTGTTACTTTCTTTGTTTTGAAGCCTATTTTGTCTGATACTAGTACTGCACCACCTGCTTTTTTCTCCCTATTGTTTGTATGAAATATATTTTTCCATCCTTTGACTTTTAGTCTGTGCATGTCTTTGGGTTTGAGGTGAGTCTCTTGTAAGCAGCATATAGATGGGTCTTGTTTTTTTATCCATTCAGTGACTCAAAGTCTTTTGATTGGTACATTCAGTTCATTTCCATTTAGGGTGATTATAGATAGATATGTACTTATTGCCATTTCAGGCTTTAGATTCGTGGTTACCAAAGGTTCCAGGTTACTTTCCTTACTATCTAAGAGCCTAACTTAACTCACTTAGTATGGTGCTACAAACACAATGTAAAGGTTCTTTTCTGTTTCTCCTCCTTTTTCTTCCTCCTTAATTCTTTATTTATTAGGTATCAAATTCTGTACTCTTTGTCTATCCCTTGATTGACACTGAGGATAGTCGATTTAATTTTGCATTTGCCTAGCAATCAGCTGCTCCACCCTCCCTACCGTGGTTTTACTACCTCTGGTGACAGCTATCCAACCCTAGGAACACTTCCATTTATAGCAGTCCCTCCAAAATAGACTGCAGAGATGGTTTGTGGGAGGTAAACTCTCTCAACTTTTGCTTATCTGGAAATTGTTTATTCCCTCAGTCAAATTTAAATGATAATCTTGCCGGATAAAGTAATCTTGATTCCAGGCCCTTCTGCTTCATGGCATTAAATACATCATGCCACTCCCTTCTGGCCTGTAAGGTTTCTGCTGAGAAGTCTGATGTTAGCCTGATGGGCTTTCCTTTGTATGTGATCTTATTTCTGCCTCTGGCTGCTTTTAACTGTCTGTCCTTATCCTTGACCTTTCCCATTTTAATTACTATGTGTCTTGGTGTTGTCTTCCTTGGGTCTCTTGTGTTGGGAGATCGATGGACCTCCATGGCCTGAGAGACTATCTCCTTCCCCAGATTGGGGAAGTTTTCAGCAACTACCTCCTCAAAGACACTTTCTATCCCTTTTTCTCTCTCTTCTTCTGGTATCCCTATAATGCGAATATCGTTCTGCTTGGATTGGTCACACAGTTCTCTCAATATTCTTTCATTCTTAGAGATCCTTTTTTCTCTCTGTGCCTCAGCTTCTTTGTATTCCCCTTCTCTAGTTTCTATTTCATTTGTTGTCTCCACCATATCCAACCTACTTCTAATACCCTCCATTGTGCTCTTCAATGATTGGATCTCTGACCTGAATTCATTCCTGAGTTCTTGGATGTCTTTCTATACCTCCATTAGAATGTTCATGATTTTTATTTTGAAATCCCTTTCAGGAAGAGTCATGAGGTCCATATCATTTAAATCTTTCTCGGGAGTTGTATTAATAATTTTCCTCTTGTCAAGGTTCCTTTGGCGTTTCATGTTTGTATATGGCACCCTCTGGTGTCCAGAAGCTCTACTCTGGAGCTGCTCAGCCCCTGAAGCAATGTCGCGTGTCACAGGGCAACAGTACTGGTCCCTGCGTGGAGGAAAAAGCTCTTCCCCACCTCCTGGCTGCCATGCCTGTCTCCACTGCCTGAGCCAGTGGGCCGGTCACAGAGGTATGTTTCTGTCCCAGAGCAGCTGGATATGGATCCCTGATTTCCACAAGCAGTCAGAATCCCAGTATCCCAGGAACTCTGACTCTATTAACTTTCCAACCCGGTAATCATGCAAGTCTCATGAAAGCACCATGAAATGTAGGTTTGTACTCCCAGTGTAGATCTCTGGAGCTAGGTATTCAGCAGTTCCAAGCCTTCCACTCCCTCCCTGCTCTGTTTCCCTTCCTCCCACCATTGACCTTGGGTGGGGGAGGGGCTTGGGTCCTGCGGAGCCACAGCTCTGGTACGTTACCCCGTTTGGTGAGGTCTGCTTTTTTCTCCAGGTGTGTGCAGTCTGACGCCATCTTCTTTCCTGTTGCTCTCTCAGGATTAGTTGCTCTGGTTAAATTTTCTAATTGTATCCAGTTTTAGGAGGAAGCCTCTGTTTCTCCTCTCATGGCACCATCTTTAATCCCATCTCCTGTAGACTTTTTTTAATACTGTGAGAAACAGCCGTCCCACAGTTCCTGCCTCCTCTGGGGCACTCTGTTTGTCAATGGAACTTCTTATTATACCAAGGCCACTTCTACCACATCAGTTGTTACCTCGACCTGCCTCCATTCCTGAGGTGGCTCCCAGCTCTCCAGGAGGTAAGCCACTTTAGAACACATGCCCACTGGGGCACATTTGAATGTCTCCCCATTCATAGGGGCAGCTCACTGAAGCACCTCTCCCATAAGGACAGCCTGTTGGGTTTCTTGATCAACATTGAAAACTTTCAACATCTCTAATTGTCTTGTCAATGAGTTTCAGCCCTGTGCAAGTTCACTATGGATTCAATGCTACCAAGGAATGACAATGGAACAAGGGTTTACCACTCAGCTTTGTTCTCCTGGAGATAGGTCAAACATTAGAATTACATCTGCATCTGTAGTCTGCAGGTCTGTAATCCTCCTTCATCTGTGCCCCCACTCAGAGCACTGGGCAGAGCTCTTTATATACTATCAGTCAATAATAGCTTATTGTCTACTGGTATGCAAGCAATAGCCTGGCAGTAAGCCAATTACATCATCAAGTATCAGGGGAAGATCCTGGCCATAGAAATTTAAATTTTCTGGACAATATGCATTCTTAAATAGTGACTCATGTTAGAGTTTCAGAAGATGTAATATAAAGCATAAAAATATTAAGTTATGGTCTAGGGAAAATGGAAAGTCTATGGCCAGGATCCTCACCTGATACCCATTGTGTATGTGTGATGAGGTAAATACTTAGCCTACTATGCAGGCATGTGCTTGCATACCTGTTGGCAATGAGTCATTACTATCTGTATTGCTATAAGAAGAGCTCTACCCAGTGCTAAGGGCAGAAGAAAGTAGGAGAGCAGATGCTAGAGAAGAGATCCTAGAGAAGAGAGCAGAGCAGAGAAGCAGAGGGGAGAGCAGAACCTGGGGCAGACTCTAAGCCAGGGGCAGAGACAGAGGTGGGTGGGATTTAGCACTCTTCCTTCTATCATGAGAATAAAGCTTGATATGATCTCCTTTTAACCCACAACATTCCATTGTCATTATTCTGTCTCTTAATCTGAAGTGAACTTGTCCTGGGCTAAACCCCTTAGGGATGGAAATATTGCATTTTTATGAAAAATGCCATTTAAAACATACACACACATACACACCCATGCAGTGGAATCAAGTATGATATAGACCAATAATAGCTTCAAAACCAACTGAAATTTTAAGAAAGGTTATATTATACATACAATGTAGAATATAAAACATGCATAGAATAGAAATATTGTTTTTGAATTGATCTTGTTTCCAAATTAGAGAAGTTCAGATGATCATTCTCTAAACAACATTTGGATAGGCTGTTGATTTTTTTTAAATGGGAAATAAGATACAAACTTTACTTATATCTGTTTTGTAATTAATACTTCTTTGTTTAAAACTATTGCCCTGATTAGCTTGTTTATTAATGGGGTTGTGCTGCCTTGGTTTGTGTATGCCTACCTGTCCATCACTCATTAGTGACACTTTTGGCCAAAGAAAAAATTGAATTTGTTGTTCCAAAAAAGGACTGAATTTCCAAGGAAAATAACCCATGACCTTAATATTCAATATGTAAAGAAATTGGCCTGAATTTAATCAGTCACTGAGTTCAAAGGCTTTCTTTTTCTAAAAATGAATTAACTTTAATTATTTCCTTTAACAGATTTACAGGCATATATCAGTACTTCCTATTTAGCAGAACTGAAAGATTTGCAAGAAGGAAAAAAATCTACACACAAAGTAAAAGTGTTATAATAGAGATTTAAGCATTTTATAATCTATTGTGGAAGTTTCCATAGTGATTTGGCAAAAAGAAAAACTGTATGCTACTCAGTATAACCTCAACTACATATAAAGAGACACACCTTTAATAAAACTAGATCATTTTAATGGTTCTCAGGCTGACATAGCTCTTTTGGATTACTTAGGTTTCATGCTCTTTGTATAGTACATTCACAGTCAGATTCTCACTAATTTAAGCTCTTTGATTATCTCTTTATGAATACTTTCAGAAATTTAGAGACATAAATTTGAAGCTAGTGTATTAGAAGTCATGCAACTTTTAGTATATTTGACATTCCTTTCACCTAGAATAGTTCCTGGAACATAGTAGACACCTAATAAATATCTGGGTAAAGGACCCCAAGTGTCTCCATCACTTTCTTTCCACTTAATTCAGAACTAGTGCAAGAAGCAATGAGTTTTTTGATATGACCACAAGTCTGAACTTTTCGTCATCTTTATCATTGCCAAATCCCATACCTCATATATAAGAGCCTGAAGATACATCTCTGAATTCTAAATACTGCAGTAGTATTTCATTTTTTCTATGGTGTCAAGGAAGTTTATCAAGGAAGAGATAAATATTGTTGTTTACAATTATAATTTTATGCTTTGTCATTAAATTTCATAACCCTGAAAATTACAACTATTGGTACTTGAGTCCCTTTATTCATTACAATCATATTTTCACTTGGTTAGCATAGTGTGGGGAAGTTGGGGTTCCTATGGGCAGAATCCTCACTGAACTTAAACACCCGATGATGTAACTGGCCTGTTGTTAGGCAACAAGCTATTATTGTGCTATATAGAGAGCTCAGCCCAGTGCTCTGGGCAGAGGCAGAGATGCTAGAGGTCGACCTATCGCCTGGAGTACTGGGTAATAAACCCTTTCATTCCAAAGAACGTTTGCTGTCATTTTCTTTGGTCACAGTGAATCCATAGCAAACTTGCCTAAGGCTGAAACCCATTGGCAAGACAATTGACGAAGTCAGCACAGTTCATTTTTGACTAAGGAAAAAGACAGGCTGCCTTTATGGGAGGGGTGCTTCAGCAGGCTGCCCCTGTGAATAGGGAGACAGTGGATTGTCCCCAAATGGTAAGTGGTATGTGGCCTGCCTCCTAGAGGATTGGGCCCCACCGCAGGACTGGAGGCAAGTGAAGGTGATACCTTAGGCAGTAGGGGTGGCACTTGGTATAGGAAGTATGTCTTTTGAGAGACGGAGTGCCCGTGAGGCAGCAGGGACTGTGGGTTGGCTGCTTCTCACAGCATAAAAACATCTACAGAAGAGAAGGACATGCTCCTGTAAAAGACCTAAGAAATGGCAGCATGAGAATACAAACTGCAAACTTCTGTGGGTTCCCTGAAGAAGGAAATGGCATTGATGCAAGAGGAGGTAAGAATGCCAGCAGTGAGGTGCTGTTGAAAAGGTAAAAAATTATTTACAGAACAAGATGGCAGTGCTACCAGGTGCTTTGAAGGAAGAAAAGGACATCAAAGGAAAAGACAAACTTCTGAGGGAAGCACAGGTGGAGGTGGCATGAGAACACCAGCTGCGAAGCACTGAGGTAAAGGTAAGAGAGCTGCTGAAGACTGAGCTGGAATTGCTCATGACACTGTAGCAGAGGATGCACAAGGGGGAGGGGACAGCAAGGTGCCATCAGCCCTGGAAATGGAGGAGCTGGGGAAGGATGAAGGGGTGGAGCTGGAGGCACTGACCCCTCCTGTACTGAAAGCACAAACAGCGGTTATAAGGAAAATGAAGACCCAGCAGCTGAAAGTTCCCCAAGGAGAGGAGCAGCCCCCTCCCCAGGTCATGGAGCACTGTATGGTCCACCCTTATACTCAGGCTGAGCTGGTGGATTTGGGCTTCCAGTTTAGTCAGAAGCCCTAGGAGTCAATATCATGGCTCCTGCAATCTGTGGGACTTAGGGGTGGATGGAATTGTTCTATTGGGATCAGAGATGGGAAAGTGGCTTCCCTGACAGTGCAGCCTGCCTTGAGGCAACGATTACAAAATGCACATCAGACTTTTTGTAATGTCTGGGAATCACTCCCTCCTTGATTGGATTATGGCTGCACCTGGTGCTGTGTGGCCCAATCAAGGTGATCTCCCATCCTCTCCTGTTAGATTGCAGATGTATGCTGAACCCCAATATGTGTTATGAGAGACAGGCATAAGAAATTCCATCTATAGTCCAGAGAATTATGGCCCAGATAAAGACATTTTCACTACTGGGATGAGAAATAATGTGCTTCAAAAGGCTTCCACATCCCTCTTTGGGTCTCTAGTGGCCATTCTTCCCCTCACTTAGGGCAGCTCATAAATGAGATGACAGGACAGTAGCAGACTTAAGAGAGGCTGAAGCAATGAGAACATGGAAAGAAATAAGGTCTGCTATTCACAAGAATTTAAAGGGCCCCATGATGGTTATGAGGACCCAGATATGGGTTGATTTAATACAGGCAGAAGAATATGGAAGGAAATTAGACAGGAATTCAAATAAGATCTTACTAGAGCTATGGCAACAACTGAAACCAGAGCAGCAGTTCCAGCCATTAAGACCAAAGAGGCAGAGGTCAGAGACAGAGCCACAATCCGGCCTGTGTGTTTGCAAGGCTTTCTGCTGGAGAGTGAGCCAACCTCACTTGAGCCCACACAGGAAGATGATCGGGGAACATGGTTTGATTGAGGGGAATTACAAGGTATCTGTCCCAAGGGACTAGGAGGAGAACAGAGGCCACATGGCCACATGTTGAAATAGCTATCCATTGGTCCCCAGTGAACACACAACGTGTCCTGACTTTGGTGAACACAGGGGCTGAATGTTCACTGACTCATGGTAACCCTGAGTGGTTCCCCAGGGCCCCCACTATCATAGATGGAGATGAGGGTAAGGCTATCAGAGGGAAACAATCCCAAATCCCTTTGGCAATTGGGCATCTACCCCCAAAAAAGTATACTCTGTGTATATCTCCTGTCCCTGAGTATATTTTGGGGATTGATATTCCACAGGTTCTGTGGCTGCAGACCACCTCAGGTGAGTTCAGATTGAGAGTACATGTGGTGAAGGCAGTTCTGAGGGGAAATGCTAGGCATCCACCCATAGCTTTGCCTGAGCCTTGGCAGGTGACTAATACCAAATAATAAAAACTGCCTGGAGGGCATAAAGAGATTAGAGAAACTATCCAGGAACTAGAAAAGGTGGGTGTTATAAAGCCCACCTATAGTCCCTTCAATTCCCCAGTGTGGCCACTAAAAAAGCCAGATGGCTCCTGGCATATGACTGTGGATTACAGAGAAATGAAAAAGTCATACCCCCTATGCATGCTGCTGTCCCCTCTATTGCAGGCCTGATGGATACCCTCAGCAATGAACTAGGAAAATAACATTATGTGGTAAAAATTGCTAATGTCTTCTTTTCCATTGACATCAAGCAGGAAAGTCAAGAACAGTTTGCCTTCATGTGGGAAGGACAGCAATGGACTTTCAATGTCCTACCACAGGGATACCTCCACAGCCCCACCATCTTTCATTGACTTGTAGCCCAGGACTTGGCTACATGGGAGAAACTGCCAATGGTCAGCTGTACCATTGTATTAATGATGTCATACTCACATCCAATTCTCTTTCAGATCTAGAAGGTGCAGCACCTAGAATGCTGCAACAACTACAGGAGAAATGATGGGCTGTAAACAGCACCAAGGTTCAGAGACTAGGTTTGCTGTCAAATTCTTGGAGGTCATCTGGTCAGTTAAGAGCAAAGTTATACCAGAAACAGTTATGGATAAAGTCCAGGCCTTTCCTACCGCTACAACTGTAGCATTGCTACAGGAGTTTCTGGGTCCTCTAGGCTACTGGAGAGTGTTGATCCTGCACTTGGCACAAATTCTGAAGCCCTGATACCAGTTAGTATGAAAAGGCCTCAGGTGGGCCTGGAATGAGATGTGCATCTTCCTTTACTACAGCAAAATGAGTGTGATACATCAAGGCCCTGTTAGCTGGATGTTCATGTGACTGAAGATGATTATGGCTGGGGTCTCTGGCAGTCACTTGAATGAACTTGCCAATCCAGTGGATTCTGGTCACAAATCTGGAAAGGGGCAGAGGTACAATACACTTTGATAGAAAAACAACTGGCTGCCTTATCACACCTTGCTGGCTACAGAACCCATCGCTGGAGTGGCCCCAATAAAGGTAATAACCACCTATCCCATCTTGGGGTGGGTATGAGATTGGACTGAAAGCCAAGGAGTGGTGTGGCACTAGTGCCCACACTGGCCAAGTAGGGTGCTCACCTGCAGCAGTGTAGTGCCCTCTCTAGTAGCCCCTTGAGTGAAGAACTCCATTGCTTATTGCGGCCAATGACATATACTAGTGAAAAGCAGGAAGAAGTTGCTTTTGAACCATTAGTAGCAGAAAGTCCCTAGCGGGAGGGAAGAACCCCTATACCCGAAGATGCATGGTACACAGATGGCTCCAGCCATGGGCAGCCCCCAAAATGGAGGGCCATGGCTTTCCATCCTAAGACTGAGACAATATGGATGGAAGACGGTGAGGGGAAGAGCAGCCAATGGGCAGAGTTGCAGCTGTGTGGATTGTGATCAGCCAGGAGCTCTCCCCTATAAGTTTCTGCACTGAAATCTGGGCTGTCTATTGGGGCTTGACTGTGTGGCTATCAACCTGGTACCATGCCAACTGGCTGGTTGGTCACCAACCCCTTTGGGGGCAAGAATTATGGCAAAACTTATGGGCCTGTGGTCAGACTAAAATAGTTACAGTATACCATGTGACAGGTCATTTGCCACTGGCATTCCCAGTAAATGATGAAGCAGATAAATAGGCCCAGATATGTTGGTTAGAAGGAAAGCCTACCTCTGATGTAGCCCAATGGTTACTTCAGCATTTGTTGCATGCGGGGCAAAAGACAATGTGGGCTGTAGCCTGTTGGTGGGACTTGCCTTTGACCCTTGAAGTAGTTAGTAGAGTCTGGCAGGAGTGTGTTGTGTGCTCTAAAAGGGACTTACACCAAGTTCGACAGCAACATGGGACAACAGGTAAGGGGCCTATACCCCTCATGAGGTAGCAGATAGACTATTTTGTGCCTCTACCTGTGTCAGAAGTATGTCAGTATGCCATGACTTGTGTGGACACAGCTACTGGACTTCTACTTGCTTTTCTTACCTGTTGTGCAGTGCAGCAGATGATCAAGAGAGGCCTAGAGTGTCTCTTTGCTGCCTATGGCCAACCACAGGTAATTGAGAGTGATCAGAGCACCCATTTTACTGGACATACACTGCAAGCATGGGTGCGACAGCTGGGAATCAAATGGAAGTTTCATGTGCCACACATTCCTACTGCAGCAGGCATGATGGAGGGGCACAATGGCTTGTTAAGATCCAGACTAAAGTCAGATACCAATAGTCTGCACAGATGGTCAGTCTGCATATGGACTGTGCTACAGCATTTGAACATGAGACCACAAAAGGGAGCCCTGAGCCACATAGACATGTTAACACATATTGCTGCCTCCCCTGTACAACTGTAAGTACAAACCAAAGAAGAATCATGGAAGCAGAGGTTCGGCCACCAGAATATCTTGCTGCCGGCACCAACTGCACTGAACCCTGGAGACTGCATTGAGTGTACATGACCTTGGACCTTTTGACACATGGACTAATGATGGCTGGCTCTCCTGGCACCTTGGGGACAAGGCCTGGAAGCTGGCCTCCTGTGTATTCCTGGAATAACAGCAGAATGGCCACCAAAGTTTACAGTAGTATATCCTGAACAGCCAGAAGGTAGGAGCATCTTACCGGGAACTTTTGCTTTATCATTAAAGCAGTGCATGAACCTCCAGTAACACTATATATAGACACTTAAGTAACCCCCATGGGGAAAGGAGTAAAAGTATGGTATACTAGACCTGGAGGGGACCCCTTTCCTGCTACAGTCCTATCACAGGACCACTCTCTTGCATGCATTCTACCTGATGGACAAGATTTGCCTATGTTGGTGTAAATTAAAACATGTGTCTTATCACCCCTAGGTCTTTGTGGATTGGGAACTTCCTCTGGCTTGATGATTATTATACTTTTTGTTATTAGGAACCTCCTCTGGCTTGAGGATTATTATATTTTTTGTTAACTATCAAAATCTTGTTGTATCTTAATTTTTGTTATTATCTCTAAGTTGTTGTTATCCTCTGTTGCTGTTGTGGAATCTGGATACAGTGCTCCAACCTCCTCACACAGGGACCACTGCGGAAAATTGAAAGCATGTAGATTGTAAGGCAAGAATCCTGGAGCGGTGGAGTGTGGGGAAGTTGGGGTTCCTATGGCCAGGATCCTCACTGAACTTAAATCACCTGATGATGTAATTGGCCTGTTGCTGGGCTACTGCTTCCATACCTTTAGGCAATAAGCTATTATTGCACTATATAGAACTCAGCCCAGTCCTCTGGGCGGAAGCAGAGACACTAGTGCTGGACTCACTGCCAGGAGAACAAGCTGGGTAATAAATCTTTTCACCCCAAAGAAAGTTTGCTGTGATTTTCTTCGGCCATATTGAATCCATAGTGAACTTGCCTCAGGCTGTAACCCATTGGCAAGACACATAAAGTTAAGGATACTGAAATGATAATGGTCAATGGTTACTGATCACCTGAATTCCAGTTGGATCCATTTATAAAGCAAACATTTATTAAACACTGAGCTGAGACATGAATGATAAGTTAGCAGACTGTTTTTGTGGAGTATTTCTCTCAAAGGGAACATTTCACTATGAGCATAGAGAGAGAAGAGGTTGTGTTTGTTTGAAGGGCAGCAGTTTTTCTTGATCTACTGGATGAGAGGGAGCAGAAATGGAAAGTCATGAAGATAGGCAGTGGGTACATCATGAATGACCTTTCATGTGATGGGAAACTTATTATTTCATTATAGTTATGAGGGACTGCCATTGGGTACTTGTAATTGTGTCTGAGAGCTCGGCAGTGGATGATGGCGGTAAAAGAGTAACAAGGTAGAGCCAGGGAACTTCTTGAAAAATAACCCAAAATAAAACATGATAACGCCTAGAATAGTTTTGGATATATTAAGAAGTGGTGCCATTTGGATATGCTCTGGATATTTGCAAAAGACTTCTTGATGGGTGGGATGTGGGATGCAAGAAAGAGAATTGATGATTTCTTGGATTTGGGACTGATTGACTCAAAGTCTTAAAAGTTTTATTAGGACATATTCTAGTCCATGAACTTGTAGAATAATTCAGAATCATGACACTAGAGAAGATATTCTCAAACTTGCAAGACATGAAGATTCTGCACACAGTGTGACCAGCAACTTAAAGTACCAGTGAAAATTAATAAATGAATATTGATAATAAAACTACAGATTGCTCTGGTTTTCAATAATCAATTTATAATGAATACCTTAAGTCATAGGTTGATTGCATCTGTCATTGTTCTGTCGTTGTTTCTTCCTTTGTCTTTTTTTCTTTTACACTCTACTACAAAACCTTCACTTATCATATGAGATTGTTGGGAAAGGCATCATCTGTTTGGTGGTTATTGCTAAAGTATATTGCTATGCTACATAGTTTTGAATATTTGAATCAATCCTGGACTCATAATTTAAGAAGTGATTTCTAATTGCAAATATATTTATCACTGCAAGATTTCTGTATCACAACTAGAAGAAAAAGACAGAATGTATTAATATTCAATGTGGTAAAATTGAGTTATAGTCCACTAATGAAACCTGTTTTGTATTTGCTTTTTACTCTGTTGCCCAATTTGAAAGTGGTTTTTAAGAAAACATTATTTATTTATTTACTATTTATTTATCTGTCTATCTATCTGATTCCTGAAGAAAATAATTGAAAGAGAGTTAACCTCAGTGAACAAGGCCTATCTACTAGTCTGGCCACAGTATTCACATCAATACTAAAGACTTGGCACTGAAGTGATGAATTTATTCAAGATTGAAAACTATATTACTTTATAGTGCCTACCTTATCAATAGACTAATCCAATATCTAATTATTTCTTATATAGTTTGTTTGCAATATCTCAGTATCACAAAATTTTCAAGTGATAATCTACATGAAGTGGTATGCTGGAGCTGGCCCCTGCAACTCACAAAAATCAATTGTCCACTTTCTTAATTGTTGCAAACAATTATTAAAATTATTAAAACACTGTGATTAAAATTGAATTATAGTCTTCCATTTAAATGGTTTATATTTTTTGAATAGGTAGTAAGTGCTCTAAGCTCATCACTTCCTAATTGTTTTATTGTATTTTGGTATTATCTGTGACCTATTTTTTTATGTTTATTGTATATCTGTAGTAAAAATTTTATATAATGGCTGCTGTTACAGAACTTTCCCAACTCCACGTTCAATGATGTTACATTGCTAGATTGAATTAGGCCATTGTGAGTATATTTATGCCAAGGAAATTGGCAAACACTACAGATAAGACTTGATTTATTGTTTTATTTCATAGATTTATTAAAAACAATAAAGGAAAAATGTTAATTAGGCAGATTTAAATAAACTTTATGCTCTGTGTAACCTTTATGTTGTTACTGGCACACAATGTGAAAAAATTTTCTTCCAATGTTAAAAACTGTTGTCTGATTCAGGAAATAATTTGATCATATGATTAATGAATGACAAAAGGCCTACTGTACATCTTAGTTGTTTCACATTTTTCTTGCTTACTAATATAAACAAAACTCATACCCAAAATTCATGTTGGTATCACACTTGAGCTATTTGCTAAACATTTATCTGCACACCAATGCTGATAAATGGACCCTTGTGCACATGTGAAACATTTTTCCAAGTATAATTCCAGGGAGATTCAAAGTGTTTTTAATAATGTATATATATACATGCATATATAGTCTATCAGTGCATGAAATTACTTACTGTTCTATGTCTTCAGTAATGTTTGCTTTTTTCAGCTTACAAGATTTTTCAAATACAATAGCCTAAAATGATATTACCTTGTTTTATAATTTGTTTTTGTATTTCCCAGTCAAATTATGATGATCATATTTTCAAACATTTATTTATTACTTTAGCATCCTTTTTTTTAGTTAGTTCATCTTTTACACACATTTTAATGGGGCTGTATTTTTTAATTTGGCAATTATGTATGTGTATACATATAAATACACTCATTTATGTGTAGATATTATTTGTATCTTATTATGTATTGAAAAATCTTTTTGTATACAGTGTTTTAACTTTGGTTACATTATTTTCTAAAATTTTCTATTTCTATTTAAATATTTAATATATCCCCATATTTTCTCTTATGTTGCCTTTTTCTTCATGAATTAAAAATCAAACTCCCCTGCCTTGAAATTCTGTTTGTCTCATGAATTTTCATCATGTTGGAATTTATTGGCATGTAGGAACTCACTTTTCCATTTTTGACCTGGATTCTAACTTTTCCATAAGATTGAGTGCATAGTTTCAATACTGTATTGTAATCATGTCATTCATGTCATTTATTTCCTATGCCAAGTTCATACACACACACAAAAAAATGTTTAATACATATATATGTCATATATATACATATATATATATACCCATACATACACAAATACAAGCACACATATAAATGAATATATTCTGATTTCCGACTTTATGCCCATTGCTTTTATTTATTTGCTTATTGATGAATGTCTATTTTAATTATTTTGTCTTTAAAATAGAGTTTTGATATTGAATAAATCAAGGACCTGCTGCCAGTTTCTTCTCTTGTCGCTTTCTGAAATTCAAACATACATGTCAGGGAGGAAGACAGAGAGAGAAAGTGAGAGAGGGAGAGAGGGAGATCATGCAACACAAATTCTAAAAAAACTTATCGGAGTAAATTTAAAAGATAATTCATGGAAAAATGATATTTTACATAACTGTTTTTTTACCATGCTTAAATACAATATATATCTACTTTTATCACTGACTTCTTTTATATACTTCAGCACATTTTTTAAGTGTCCAGCTATAAATGATTATTAATATTTAGCTTTTTCATTTCTTTAATTTGTTTATGTGTTCAATTATGTTACTCAATTACTTAATTTTAAACGTTTTTGCATTCTAGCAAATATATTATTAGATCATAGAATACCATTTTTTGCACTGCAGAATTAAAATTGCTAATGTTTTCTCAACTTTTTATTTCCTTGATCAGTCAAATAAGTTCACTGATGTGCAAACTATTACAAATGATCTTGGAATAAAGTGAAAAGAATATACAGAAAGTGAAGAAAGTTAATGTAGATGAGTCTCTTGTGAATATGTATTTTAAAATTAATATGAAAATCCTGGTAATGTTAGAAGAAGGTAAAAAGTGAGACTGTTCCTTTTTTATTTTATTTTATTTTTGTGTGTTGTGATTGAGATGGGTGATTTATGGTTATGTTTGTATGGAATTTTGCTTATTTTCTAGATTATCCAGAAAAGAGTAGAAATAACTAAACATATCAAGTGAAGTTAAAATTCAGAATATGAATAGACTGGAATTTGAAAAGAAAGGTGTACTTCTTCATTTGTGAAAGTAGAAAAATAGAATATAAGTACAAATGAAAATAAATTTGTGGATTTGGTAGTCACAACACATAAATGGTTTAACTGAAATCTAAGCGATGGAGAGGAGCTGACAGGGAAAGGGAAGGAGGGCAATCAGTTCAGAGAGAGGAAATGGAAATACTGGATTGGCACAGGCAGAGTAGGCTTGTTTTAGGGATGCTTTAATTTTCAATAAAACATTTGCTCATTTGAATGATTTTCGTCTCTATAAATATGCAAAGTGGTAGGGGTTTACTTGATTATATACACTATTGACATTTTTCAGAATGAAGGGATGGCTTCTACTTCTGCTCATAATACAGTAAGTTTTACTGGACTTGCCTTCCCACTACTTTACATATAATTGAAGTTCCAAAGAGAAAAGTGATAGTAGAGCAGAAAAAATATAAAAAATAATTGATGAATTCACAAATTCAGTAAATATGATTTATTTTAATCAATAATTCACTGGGATATTTATAAAAGATAAATATGAGGATGAGCAATATTAAAAAAAATAATTTGGTGAGATAAAATTCACATATGCACAGTCACCATTTTAGAGTGAACAATTCCATGGCATTTAGTTCATCTACAATGTTGTGTGACTACAACACCATCGACTTACAAAATATTTCTCACAACCAATAGAAAGAGAAATCAGGAAAACAATTCCATTCACAATTGCATCAAAAAGAATAAAATACCTAGGAATAAACCTAACCAAAGTGAAAGACCTATACCCTGAAAACTACAAGTCACTCCTAAGAGAAATTAAAGAGGACACTAACAAATGGAAACACATCCCATGCTCATGGCTAGGAAGAATTAATATTGTCAAAATGGTCATCCTGCCCAAAGCAATATACAGATTTGATGCAATCCCTATCAAATTACCAGCAACATTTTTCAATGAACTGGAACAAATAGTTCAAAAATTCATATGGAAACACCAAAGATCCCGAATAGCCAAAGCAATCCTGAGAAAGAAGAATAAAGTAGGGAGGATCTCACTCCCCAACTTCAAGCTCTACTATAAAGCCATAGTAATCAAGAAAAGAGCCACAGACCAGTGGAACAGATTAGAGACTCCAGACATTAACCCAAACATATATGGTCAATTAATATTTGATAAAGGAGCCATGGACATATTATGGCAAAATGACAGTCTCTTCAACAGATGGTGCTGGCAAAACTGGACAGTTACATGTAGGAGAATGAAACTGGACCATTGCCTAACCCCATACACAAAAGTAAATTCAAAATGGAACAAAGACCTGAATGTAAGTCATGAAACCATAAAACTCTTAGAAAAAAACATAGGCAAAAACCTTTAGACATAAACATGAGTGACCTCTTCTTGAACATATCTCCCCGGGCAAGGAAAACAACAGGAAAAATGAACAAGTGGGACTATATTAAACTGAAAAGCTTCTGTACAGCAAAAGACACCATCAATACAACAAAAAGGAACCCTCTCATATGGGAGAATATATTTGAAAATGACAGATCCGATAAAGGTTTGACATCCAAAATATATAAAGAGCTCACCCACCTCAACAAACAAAAAACAAACAATCCAATTAAAAAACGGGCAGAGGAACTGAACAGACAGTTCTCCAAGAAAGAAATAGAGATGGCCAACAGACACATGAAAAGATGCTCCACATCGCTAATTATCAGAGAAATGCAAATTAAAACTATAATGAGGTATTACCTCACACCAGTAAGGATGGCTACCATCCAAAAGACAAACAACAACAAATGTTGGCAAGGTTGTGGAGGAAGGGGAACCCTCCTACACTGCTGGTGGGAATGTAAATTAGTTCAACCATTGTGGAAAGCAGTATGGAGGTTCCTCAAAATGCTCAAAATAAACTTACTATTTGACCCAGGAATTCCACTCCTAGGAATTTACCCTAAGAATGCAGCACTCAAGTTTGAAAAAGACAGATGCACCCCTATGTTTATCGCTGAACTATTGACAATAGCCAAGAAATGGAAGCAACCTAAGTGTCCATCAGTAGATGAATGGATAAAGAAGATGTGGTACATATACACAATGGAATGTTATTCAGCCATAAGAAGAAAACAAATCCTACCATTTGCAACAACATGGATGGAGCTAGAGGGTATTATGCTCAGTGAAATAAGCCAAACAGAGAAAGAGAAATACCAAATGATTTCACTCATTTGTGGAGTATAAGAACAAAGGAAAAACTGAAGGAACAAAACAGCAGTAGACTCACAGAACCCAAGAATGGACTAACAGGTACCTAAGGGAAAGGGACTGGTGAGGATGGGTGGGTAGGAAGGGATAAGGAGGGGAAGATTAAGGGGGGTATTAAGATTAGCATGCATAATGGGGAGGGTGGGAGAAAGGGGAGTGCTGTATAACACAGAGATGACAAGTAGTGATTCTACAGCATTTTGCTATGCTGATGGACAGTGACTGTAAAGGGTTTTATAGGGGGGACGTGGTATAAGGGAGAGCCTAGTAAACATAATATTCTTCATGTAATTGTAGATTAAGGATAACAAAAAAAAAGAAAGGCAAGGGGGATTACTCCCGGATAGGATAAAACTAACTGTAAATTAACAATTAATGCATGCTTTAAATATTCTTAATTTTGATCATTTAAAGGGTGTCAGATGATCAGCTATGGAAGTACATTTTTCTGATAATATTCCTTTCTCTTAAAAAAAAAAAAAAGCTGTTCCTGTGTGGTGACCTCCAATAAGTTCTTCACAATGTTATAAAGGGCATATCAATGTGTGGTCAAAGGGTCTGTTTGTGTTTATACAGAGGATCAAAGCCTAATTTGGCTACCCAGAAAATGAACTAAGATATGATATGAAAAAGAACTTCCAACATCAACGTACTCTGGAAGAGTCATTCCAGAAGATGATCATCTAAAAACTTCAACAAAAATCCTGGGGTTTTGCTGTTGTAGCTGCATTCATCCCACTGGTTCCTGGACTTGCCATTGGAATGAAGAAGGAGATATCTAAGCTGGCCTGTGCATACAGTAAAACAACAAATTTGACTGGATCTATACTGCTGGAACTCAACCAAAAATTAGGAGAAGTGCAAGTTGCTGCGCTCCAAAATCTTGCGACTACAGACAATCTACTCTTAAAAGAACATGGGATGTGAACAGTTCCCAGGAATGTGTTGTTTTAATTTGTCTTATTTTTCTCAAAATATTCAAATTCAGTTAGACAATATCCATCATATCATAGATAAGTTTTCAAAAATGCTTAGGGTGCCGAACTGGTTTTTTTGGTTTCACTGGAGATGGCTGGTAATTGTAGGTCTGCTGGTTATGTAACTGTATTCCTATTATGTTAATGTGTGTGTGCAATTTAATTAGTAGTTTAAAACCTATACATGCTTAAGTTACTCTACAAGAAGATATGTGAAAGAAATAATCAATCTTCCCTTGTTTTCTTCCGTCTGCTACTTCTATAGCTTTTCTTCTTCCTTCCTAATTACAACCCTTAAACAGAATTCATGCCTCATATCGAATTTACCAAGTATCATAATTCCTCCAAGTGGTAAAGATACCTCAAGACAAATGCTGGGCATAGAAGCCACAGGGCATAAATCTGCAAAGAAGTAAAAAGCTAACCTTTTCAAACAGTATTGCTTTTCTCTCACTTACCAACTTTACATTTCCCTGTATGTCCCCAGAAGATGACTGATTAGCCAGAGACGGGTAAGATTCCTCAAAGGAGGAACACCCTAAGATAGGCACAGTCGCAGGGGGGCCATCAGGTGAGAAATTGAGGATCAACAGAGGTGAGGCTTAGAACCTCACCCCCCCTCCCCCTATTTTGAGAGAAATCTTCTGCATCCGTGGATGTTGCCCTTGTCTAGCTTGAATTAATACTTAGTCTATAGGCATATACCTGATCATGTACATTTGCTTTCTTACAGCACTAAACTATGTTTTCTACCTTTATCTTGCATCTACTTACCACTTCAGCATTTTATTAAAGATAATAATAATAATAATGTAATAATAATAAGGGAGAAATGTGAGATTCACATATAAATCAAGTATAAAAATCAAATGAATATTCATATTTGACCTGATTGTTTATAGTTCGTAATGCGTGATCAAAACTGAAAGTTTCTGTGATGACTGCCCTTGTACTATTCACCATGTAAGAATTTATTCACTATGTAAGAATTTGTTCACCATGTAAGAACTTGTTTGTTATGCTTCAGAAAATCGGAGACTGATGAGAATTAGGCTTGGGGTGGATTAATGATTGTGCATTGAGTCTCCTATACAGAATTTTATTGTTGTTAACAACCATTTGATCAATAAATATGAGAGATGCCCTCTCAAAAAAAAAAATATTTCTCACAATATCTTGATTTATTTGAAACAGGCAATAGTCTGTATTCTGTGCGATTACTTTAGAATTCAAGTAACAGAAAATTGTTAAATATCATGGATGAAGCTATGTTTCATAAATATTTAATTCTATAATGATCATCAATGTTTCTCATTAATATGTATTAACAAAGTATTTCTTAAACTGGAAAGTAAAGCTAATTATATGCCGTCATTCAATTTTAAGAATTATGTTTCTGAGCTTAGGCTGAGGAAAACTGAATGTGCGGGAAGATATGCAGGGATGGTTTGCCTTTGCAGTACAGGTGCCCTTAGAAAATGACCTGTTGACACTGGTTTTAGAAGTTGAAAGAAGGGGGTTTTGCATAGAAACAAAGTGGGACCTAAAGGTTTGCGCTGCTGGGAGACTTCCTGGCTCCAGTAGTCGGTGTTGTCTTGCTAAAGGTGCCAGGCTGCGCTGTTGGTTTATCATCATTGTGTGCTTTGTTTCATTTGTTGTTGTTTCTGAGTGTGGTGGAAAGATTATTGAGGAAAGAAAATAAAAACCTTAGGAAAAAGTAGGGATTCTGAATAACAAAAATATGTTAACTGGAAAATGAACTGAGACAACTGAAGAGATAGGCAAAACTAAACTCCAGGTGGTTTGAAACTAAACATGCATTATATACGTTCTGCATACTTTAAGAAGTAGACATATAATTCAGATAACAGATAAAATTAAAACAGGACTTGAAGCTGAGTCCCTCTTTTGCTGTGCAACAGAACCTTAAACTAAGGCATCCTCCAGATGAGAAAATAAAAATTAAAGATCAGAATTTTGAGCCAGCACATGGTATAGTATACACTTAAGATTATATGTGTTAACAAAGTAGTTCTTAAATTGTAAATACTTTTTAGATTATAGTTGATTAAATATGGGAATTCATTGTAAGATTAAGAGCAGCTATACAGAAAAACTTGCTACAAATAGTTGAAAAACTGTTCAATAACTCTCAATGTTAACTGCTGAATAAAGGGCATTTTAAAATTTAAGCTACGTTTGCACACTTAGTAGACTTCCCAGGAATAATAATGGTAATTGTTATGTTATTTAAACAAAACTGAAGATACCTTTAATTTATTATAATCAAGCCAACTGTTACTGCTGTTTAAGCATTACTATGTAACTGGTTATGCATTATGCATTTTCATATTCTGTAGAATAAGAAAACACATAATTTGGGTGAATGAAATTTTGCTTAGATATACCAGGCTCATGCTGCAGAAAAATCAGACTTTGCCAACACAGCAAACTCTGTTTATTCAATTGCCAAGCTAAAAGACCCACAAGGGCAGGAAGGTACTTGAACTGTTATTTCACCAAATTTCTTGTGACTTAAAAATGTTTTAAGTGAAATGAAATTGATCAGAATTCTTAAAATTAATAAAAGTACATTTGTTTTGCTGATATGAATGAAACCATGTTGTAAGTACTATTTTTAGAAAATTGCATTTGCCATGTGACAGCATGACCATGGTAAATTTCCAAAAGGATATTTGTTCACTGCAATTGCTTATTTTTAATAATTTCATTGTATTTTACTTATTGTTTATAATACTTAACTTTAATAAGTGACTCCATATGTGTTATTTTGTCTACAAATGCACACACATGCATATACATATGCTTTTGTCATACACACAGTTCATATATTTTCTACAAGTGTTATCTTTCTTATGACTTAAATTGTTATTAACATATATTCATATCTTAATAGTTATGTGATCCTTAGAAAGTGATAAATTTCCAAAATATTAGTTCTGAAAATCTTAGCTTTTAGGGTTTTATAAGGAATTATAACTTTTTGGTTTTTTCTCAAGTTTTCTAAAATATAATCTGGTGTTGACAGGATAGTGAATTAGCTAGAATGGCCATTATAAAATTGCAAAATAACATTTTTAACAGTAGTCTTATATCATGCCTTGTTAAATTGGCAATGCCTTCAGTGGTTCACCATTTCCATATATTGTATGGATTTCAAGTAAGTGACCTATAGTATATTTCTAATATATATTCCAGTATATAAAATTTTCAGTTTACTTAAATGTTTTAAAAAATTAAACTGATGCTTTCATTCAACAACTTACTGCTAGAATTATATGGTCATTATTATTTAAAATATATCAGCAAAAAATCAATAAAATATATAATACATGAGAGAATGACAATGCATATGGAGAAAATAGCTGCAAAGGACAAAAAATTGTTGAGGATAGGGCCTTTCTGGGAGACTTCAATTAAAAGCACAGATGAACTGTTTATATATTTGCTGAACTTTTTCTTAGTGGTCATATAAAGCCTCAAAATTTGAATCTAGGGTTAGGCCAATATTAATACTCTATATTTGTTTTAGTTGAATAATTCTTGCCATGGAAATGGTTCATTAGTAATTTTTCTTTAAAATAAAAAGTGATATCTTTATTTCACAAATTTGGTAGCTTATAACTTTAATAAGATTGTTGAATGACATAATACTAATTAATTATAAAAAACATAGTAAGCAAATGTATTGTTAATAAATTGCACAGAAAATACGCAATGTTTAATGAGTTGTTGGATGAACATTTATCAAAACAGTTACAGATGACAAGTAAACAGTGAAAACTAGCAAGAGTAAAACTATTTCAGATAAGAAATTAAATGTAAAATGCTGTGCAATTAAAGAACCCATTCAAACATTGCATTTTCTTTCCATAATTTTTGCTGTATTTACCATAATCTCCAAGATTTTTACATCTATTTTTTAAAAGTTCTATAAACAAATTTCTGAAGCATTATTCTTAAAGTTACATTTATGCTGATTGTACAGTTGTTATATCTTTTGATTAGTTACAATGCATAAACACTTAATGATATAAAAGTAATCTAGAGAAGTAGTTGATTTTCCTGAAAGTTGCATTGAACATAAATTATTCTGATGAATAAGAGACTTCTTTTTAAAAAAGAGGAATCCAGCATGCTGAATTGAATGAATCTGCCAAAAATTTTATCACAGGAACAAAATCTTGGCATTTTCAAAAGAAACAATAGAATGCAGGCATGGAAAATCTACTGTGAGCTAGCATCTCAATTCTCAAAGTTTTACTAATCAAGTGAAACAAATACATACTAGAAAACTGATACTAGAATGGATTTAACAGACTGTTCTGGTTCATACAAATATTGAACCACGTGGACAGCTGAAACTGATGTAATGTTCACTATGTCAGTTATATCTCACTAAAAACAAAAAGAAAAGGAAAACATATTTGAACGATTTTTCTCAAATTTCTTCTCAGTGTGCAAGATGAAGCATGCATTTCCCTGAACATTATACTAAGGTCATTTTGTTAATTATATTTCAAAGTGAAAATCATAGATATAGTAAAACACCTGTTTATATTAGTAAGATAAATCTTTAAAACTGAATTAGTGAATTCAATATGACAATCAATATGTTTAAGCATTTGCACTTTTTTGGGGGAACAGTATACTCATTGTTCAATATATCCAGACTTCTCTCAAGGAGATTCTTGAGCAATATGCTAATTAATTTAATTTTAGGTAATTTTCTAATTTATTCTTGCATTTTTAAATTAAACTTTGTATTTAAACATTACTGTAGCTTCACATTCAGTTGAAAGAAATAATGCAGAAATTAATCCTGTGTATCCTTTAGCTACTTTCTCCCAGTAGTAACTTCTTGCAAAACTATAACACAATATTATGACCAGGACATGAATACAGTACAATTTCATCACCACTATAATCCCTCATGTTGCCTTTTTATAATCACCTCCTTCTCTCCCTCTGCATCCCACCTTAATCTCTGGCAGCCATTAATCTGTTCTCCATCTCTGTAATTAGGTTGTTTCAGGAACATTCCATAAGTGGAATCATAGAGTATATAGCATTTTAGGATTAAATTTTTTTCACTCAGTGTAATTCTTTGGAGATTCATATAGGCTGTAGTATGTATGAAGTGTTTGTTTCTTTTCCTTGCTGAGTTTTGTTCCATGTTAGGGAAGCATCAAAGTTGCTTTGGCCATTTACCTGTTAGGAATATTTGAACTGTTTCCAGTTTTTGACTATTTGAAATGAAGCTGCTGTAAATATTTGTGAAAGCTTTTGGGAACTTAAGTATTTGTTTCTGCATGATAAATGCCCAGGATTGCAATTTTTCATGTGTTAGTTGCAGGCTTGTTTTTCAGGAACTGCCAAAGTGGTTTCCCACGTGTCTCTGCCACTTTATGGCTCCACCAGCAGTGTCCCAGTGATGCTCTCCAGCGGTTAGTGCTGTCAGCTTTTTTAAAGCCATTCTGATTATGTGTGTACTGGTATCTGGTTGTGATTTTACTTTACATTTCCCTAATGGCTAATGACGTTGAATACCCTTTCATGTGGTTGCTTATTTGCCATGTGTATATCTTCTGTCAAATGTTGCTTCTTGCTCTTTGTCCATGTTGTAATTAAATTATGTGCTTTCAAAATTTTTTAGTTTGAATTTTGAGAGTTGTTTATATCTTTTATGTACTAAACCTTTGCTGGATATGCTGTTTGCTGATATTGTCTCCAAGTCTGTAGCTTATCTATTCATTCTCTTCACAGGTTCTTTCACAGAGAAAAAAGTTCCTTTAGATGAAGCCTACTTTATGAAATTTTCCTTGTGTAGAATGGGCCTGGGGTATCATCTAAAAATAATTTACCTGGCTCTAAATTTTTTAATTTTTTTCTAAAAAGCTTTATAGTTTGACATTTTACATTTAACTTTGTGATCTATCATTAGTGAATTATTGTAAAAGATGTGACTTTTATGCTGATGTTCATTTGTTTATTTATTTTTACTTTTTTGCTTACAAATATCTAATTGTTCCACCACAACCTATTGTTGAATAGCCTATCGTCCCTCAGGTATATTTCCACACATCTATTTCTGAGTGTCTTATTCAGTTCCTTTCACATACGTATCTATCCCTCTTACATTACCAGGTACACAGTAAGTCTGGAAAACAGGTAAACTGGTTCCTTATACATTTTTTTCATCGTTTTTAATTTATTCTTTTAATTACTTAGTGTTTCTATTAAAAAGGAGTATTTCTGTCTTGTATGTCTGCTTAAGAATATGCTTTTGTTCAACATATCAGAAGATTGAGAATTCGATTAGCCAGTGATTTGAATGTGTACAGTAAGGTAACAGCTTTAGTTCAATAGCTTTGGATATTTTTGTGGGGATGGGTTTAATGCGTAACATGGTATGAACTTTTATAGGAGTGTGAGTAGCAAAGCTTAACTAGAAGAGAAGGTATAAATACATGGAATTTGACAAATGTCTGCTCCAAAGCATGAAATGAAATGAAATAAAAATAGTACCTGTCTCCAAAAGATACTTTCATTCTTAGTTTGATTTGGATAGTCTGTGCTTTGAATGTAAATTTAAGATATTAAGTAGATAAAAATGTCTATTCATGTTATCTTGTCTTTTTAGCCACCATGAGAAGGTGTACATATAAGATTACTGTATTCAAGCCAGAATTCAGCAATATAATCTGGGGAGTTATATAAGTTTATGATGAAAGTAATTGTATTTTTATTTACTTTTTAGGTTTATTGGTTTAGTGGTATTATTATTCCCTATTTGCTTAGTTATTTTATTACTGTGATACCAGTAAGCAATTGTAAATAAACATCTTATTTATAGACATTCTTAAAATTAAAATGCAACAAAAATCTATGAAAGATTTTACATGTGCTTAATTCATTCAACTGTCTTCATTTATTAGTTAAATATTGAATCATATGGAATCCTTTTTAGTCTTATAAAATATATAGAGAAGTAAAAGCTCTTAAAAATACACTGGAAGAGTTTTGTTATAAAACAAAGGGGTAAAGGAGTCAATTTAAGTTACAGAAATTTATGAAAAATAAAGATTTTTCTCAAGTCCTACACTTAAGAACTTTTATTTCAAATTGCAGTGTATATCTTGTTATCACTCATTTACTCTAATTTCAATCAAATCAATAAAACATTGCTAAAGATCTACTAGTTAAATATCAAGTTAGTTATAACTATTATTTAAATATCAAATAATATTTGAATAAATCTAAGAATGGAAATCATGATTTTTGTCTATAATTACCTTGCTACCTCACACTTCACACTCATGTTCCCATGTACTTTTTTCTCTAAATATTATTGGTCACCAGGGAACTATTAGTCAGTGATTTCCTAGTTGAATTCACCTAAATCACTGTAACAACTAGTATATTTATAAATTTAAAATCTATATCTTTAGTCTAAGATTCTCTGTTCAGATCTTGAATCATAGCTATCTTTCTGTAATACATATACTCTCAGATATCACATAGTTAACTCTAAAACTAAGGTATTAAATTTGAACTTACATTTCTCTTACTTCTGATTACAATAGCACTGCAGGTGTCCTGCTGGCACTCCTCTTAACTCTCTGAGGTGAATCATTTCATGCACCACCACATCTAGGTTCAGGGCTGAGAGTTTATTTCCCCATGACCTGGGGTGCTATTAGCAGTTCCTACTCAGCTATCAGCTCCTCTGAAAAGAGTTGTTTCATCAAATGTCAGTCCTTTTCCTGGAAATCCCACACCAACTGACAGGTTCATGTGAGAGTATACCAGCCTTCTTACTGAATATGGGGTCATTCTAAAGCCCTTTCTCAGCTTCGGAGCTCTCTGCAGGGTCAGCTAGGCCCTGACAGGGACTGCATCTGAATCCACCTTCTCCCTCTACCTGTTCCTATTCCAAATTATCCTGCAATAGGATGAGAAAGCAGACACGAAAATGGGATTTGGGAGTTGGATCACCTAGAGACTTGCTGGCAATGAGAACCCCATCACCATCATCACTGATAAACGGAATGTATATAGTACCCAGCACAAGGAAGCATTACAATTATAACAATTGCAGCTGCTGGAATAAGGTGAGATGGAATTCCAGTAGAAGGGAATGTGCAATGTATCTGGCTTTTAACTAATACTGGGTGGTTGGTGGAGAATAACTATAACAATAGTGTGATTATGTGGTTATTGCTAAACATAAATGATGCATTTGAAAAAAATAAGGAAAAGCTGAAAATTGTTTGTCAGCAACTCATAGCTGAATGTGAAAGTCACAAGGCCATTAAGTAGCATTTAAAGAGGCTCTTGCCTGCTGCAGCTAGAGGAAAGAGAAATCTAAGAGCAGGGCCCCTAACCTAATGATAAGAGTAGCAGATTCTAAGAAAGCCTAAACTCTCAACTGACGTAGTTCTGCTATCACTAGGTCAGGGCACTGGTTGGAAAAGAATAGGACCTTCATGTATGGAATAAGGACTCCTGGGTTTATGCATCCAAAATTCTTGAATCCTCAGTTTACTTGGAACTCCCCAGGACCTGCAGAAGTGGATTGGACCACAATTTTCTATTAAAGACTGCATTGCTAAAAGACAATGCAAAGACCTCCCTCAGTAGGACAAAGTGAGCCTTCATATCTGTTCCCGCCTTCCCTCCTAGCCACTAAGCTAATGACTATGGTTAAGTCACAGCATAATTACTGCAAACATACTCATCCTGATAAAGGAATAAATCAACTATACCTCAAAGTACCTTCATAATTTGATCAACATGTACTGGCAGGAGCCAAACACATGGAATTGTACCAAGTATACAGAACATGCATTTGGATAGGAGAATATTTATTGATTTGTGAGCATGCTTATAGGACTCAGGGTATAATAGTCTCAAAAGACCATAAAAAAGAAGACAATCATATTACTAAGATGGCGCCTAGGAGTATGGAGTGAGAGGTCACATTGTGTTGTAGAAACACTGGAATTTCAATGGAAGATGGTGAGTTAAGAGATTAAAACGTTTAGGGAAGCGAGTGTGCTAAAATGAATATATTATATAAGAACAGAAGACCCACCAAATCATGTTCAATAGGAGAGCACAGAAAAGAATTTCTTGTGAGAGGATCACCAAAAACATAAATAGTTTTGGTGGCAGCTTTCTTCTGTTGGCTGGGCTAAGAGGGAAAAATGCCATCACAGAGCTACAAACTGATAGAAAAGAGGACAATTGGACCCAAAAACAATAGTAGCCATTGATAGCAGTAAATTTCAAGATGGCAGGTAGATGCAACTGTTGTACTTAGAGATGATGAAATAGCAATCGGGGGTCCTACCCACAGAGAGCTATAGACATGGTAATCTAATGCAGAGATCTTTTTTAAAAAAATTATTTATTTTCTTAACTAAAGTATCAATAAACAATTTTATGTTGGTTTCAAATGTACAACATAGTGGTAAAACAGTTACCTACATTATTGAATCTTCACCCTCTCCAGTGCAGTTATTATCTCTTAAAATAGTAAGACAGTACAGAATCATTGACTATATTCTCCATGCTGTACTACCATCCCCATGACTACCTTATATTGTAATACCAAATTACCGTGCCCCTTTATCTCCTTCACTCTCCCTCCCACCAGCCTCAAGCCCTCCTCCTTGGTAGCCACTAGTCCCTTCTTGCTGTCTATGAGTCTACTGCTTTTAGTTCCTTCTGGTTTTTTTGTTTTTTGTACCTCACAAATAAGTGAAATCTGTGTTATTTGTCTTTCTCTGCCTGGCTTATTTCACTAAGCATAATACCCTCTAGGTCCATCCATGCTGTTGCAAATGGGAGGATTTCTTTTCTTTTTAAGGATGAATAATATTACATTTTGTATATGTACCACACATTCTTTATCCATTCTTCTATTAAAGAACACTTAGGTTGCATTCTTAAGAACATATATGGGCAGATGGGCAGCCACACATGAGAGAAGGATGCTCTCTCATCAAGCTTACATTTTGCTGGAAAAGGGCAGAAAAAAGCTAGTAAGAAAATGCACAAGTAACACTATTTTTATGTTTGATACCATAAAAAAATGGAATAAAAATAAAGAGTGATCATAAGAACTGATCACAGTTTTTGTGGTCAGAGGAAATCTGAGAAGAACTGAACCAGGAGAGTCAGATTGCAAAGAGACTGAGGATAAAACGTTTTGAAAGTATAAACAGGAAATTAGAACAAAGGTAAACCAGGCATTTGTAATTATGTAAGTGAACGAAAAAAGAAAAAGAGAGACACAGAGAGAGAAGGAAAGAGAGCAAAAAAAGAGAGACAAAGAAAAAAATTACTTCAAATACATGGATTTAGAACATTTATGATTTTATTTTTCAAGAATATTTCCTTTAAATCCTCATTTATCTTAAATTTGTTTTAGGTTTAAATCTATGTTGAACAAAAATCTAATAATATTTCAAATTTAATGTATATCTGAAATTTTGTTTAAGAAGTTTAAAAGTTTGGGTTTAAAATATTTCTAGAAATCTGCTATTTCAGCAATTCCAAAATAGATTTGCATCATAAATATTAATAACATTTTAGAATACTAAATTGTTAGTGCATTATCATGGAACAAAAATTTAAGTGAGCATTTATACTCACAAGTTTAGTGGTATAATGCAAACCATCAAGGATTGCTATGACAAAAGTAATTATTTATATTTAATATATTTGTTCATTCATTTTGCATTCAACAATAACTTATATAGCACCTTCCATGTGTTACTCTATAATAAAGCTACACAAGAGTGATTCAAACATACATTACCAACTTTTATGGGGCTTGCATTCTAGTGGGGATATATACCCTATCATAAGTAAATGAATAAACATATACATATAATGCAGTGAGAAATGATGGGGGGAATTCATACAGATTAAAATTCTAAAGCATCACAGAGTTGGAAGTGGGTTATGAATTTTTTTCATTGTTCTAAATTTATATGATTTATTCAGATTAGCTAGCTTTGATGTTCTTTATTTTTAGAAATTTTTTCACTCTATTTTTATTAAGGTATCATTAATATAAATTCTTATGAAGGTCTCACATAAGTAGCATCGTGGTTACTACATTCACCCATACTATCAATAGTCCCCCCTCACACCCCACTGCAGTCACTGTCCATCAGCATAGTAAGATGCTATAGAGTCACTACTTGTCTTTTCTGTGCTCTTCTGGCTTCCCTATAATCCCCCTTCATTATCTGTGCTTGTCATAATAGCCCTTAATCCCCTTCTCCATTTCTCCCCAACCACCCTCCCAACTCCCTTTCTTTTTGGTAACCATTAAGCCCTCTTGGAGTCTGTGAGTCTGCTGCTGTTCCGTTCCTTCAGCTTTGTTTTGTTATAATCCACAAATGAGTGAAATCATTTGGTACTTGACTTTCTCCTCCTGGTTTATTTCACTGAGCAAAAACCCTCTAGCTCCATCCACGTTGGATTTGTTTTCTTCTTATGGCTGAATAGTATTCCACTGTGTATATGTACCAGCTCTTCTTTACCATTTATCTATTGATGGACACTTAGGTTGCTTCCATATCTTGGCTATTGTAAATGGTGCTGTGATAAACATAGGGGTGCATATGTCTTTTTGAATCCAGGACCTTGTTTTCTTTGGGTAAATTCCTAGGAGTGAAATTCCTGGGTCAAATTGTATTTCTACTTTTAGTGTTTTGAGGAACCTCCATATTGCTTTCCACAATGATCAAACTAAATTACATTACCCCCAACAGTTTAAGAGGGTTCCCCTTTCTCTGCATCCATGCCAGCATTTGTTGTTCCTAATCTTTTTGATGTTAGCCATCCTAACTGGTGTGAGGTGATATCTCATTGTGGTTTTAATTTGCATTTCCCTGATGATTAGTGAAGTGGAGCATCTCTTCATGTGCCTATTGGTAATCTGAAGTTCTTCTCTGGAGAAGTGTCTGTTCAAATCCTCCGCCCATTTTTTAATTGGGTTATTTGTTTTTGGTGTTGAGGCATGTGAGTTCCTTATATATTTTAGATATAAACCGTTATTGAATGTCATTTGTGAACATGTTCCCCCATACTGTAGGATGCCTTTTTGTTCTACTGATGGTGACCTTTGCTGTACAGAGTATTTTTAGTTTGATATAGTCCCATGTGTTCATTTTTGCTTTTGTTTACCTTGCCCAAGGAGATGTGTTCAGAAAAATGTTGCTCATGTTTATATTCAAGAGATGTTATATTCAAGAAAACATATTGCCTATGTTTTCTTCTATGAGTTTTATGGTTTCATGACTTACATTCAGGACTTTGATCCATTTCAAGTTTACTTCTGTGTATAGGGATGGACAATAATCCAGTTTCATTCTCATGCATGTAGCTGTCCAGTTTTGACAACACCAGTTGTTGAAGAGGCTGTCATTACCCCATTGTACATCATGGCTCCTTTATCATATATTAATCAGCCACATATGTGTGAGTTCATATCTAGGCTCTCTATTCTGTTCCATTGATCTATGGGTCACTTCTTGTGCCAGTTCCAAATTGTTTGATTACTGTAACTTTGCAGGAGAACTCAAGGTTAGGGAGCATAATCTCCCCAGCTTTGTCCTTCTCAGGGTTGCTTTGGCTACTTGGGGTCTTTTGCAGTTCCAAATGAATTTCAGAACTATTTGTTCTAGTTCACTGAAGAATGCTGTTGGTATTTTGATAGGGATTGAATTGAATCTGTAGATTGCTTTAGGAGGGCGATTTTGACAATATTAATTATTCCTATCCATGAGCATGTCTTATAGTTTTCAGGGTGGTCTTTCACCTCCTTGGTTAGTTTTATTCCTAGGGATTTTATTCTTTTTGATGCAATTGTAAATGGGATTGCCTTCCTGATTTATCATTCTGCTATTTCATTAGTATATAAGAATGCAACAAATTTCTCTATATTGATTTTGTATCCTGCAACTTTCCTGAATTCATTTATTAGTTCTAGTAGATTTAGAGTGGATTATTTGTTTTTTTGTGTGCACACTATCATGTCATCTGCAAACAGGGACAGTTTAACTTCTTCCTTGCTAATCTGGATGCCTTTTATTTCTTTGTGTTGTCTGCTTGCCATGGTAGGACCTCCAGAATTATGTTGAATAAAAGTGGAGAGAGTGGGCATCCTTGTCTTGTTCACAAACTTAAAGAAAAAGCTTTCAGCTTTTTGCTATTAAGTATGATGTTGCCTGCGGTTTTCTCATATATGGCCTTCATTATGCTGAGGTATTTGCTCTCTATACCCATTTTGCTGAGAATTTTTATCGTTAATGGATGTTGAATTTTGTTAAATGCTTTTTCAGCATCTTTGAGATTATTATGTGGTTTTTGTCCTTCTTTTGTTGATGTGTTGAATGATGTTGATGGATTTTCGAATGTTGTACCATCCTTGCATCCCTGGAATAAATCTTACTTGATCATGATGTATGATATATTTTATGTATTTTTTAATTTGATTTTTAAATATTTTGTGGAGTATTTTTGCATCTGTGTTCTTCAGGGATTTTGGTTTATAATATTTTTTTGTGTGCTGTCTTTAACTGATTTGGTGTTAGAGTGATGATGGCTTCATAGAATGAGTTTGGGAGTATTCACTCCTACTTTTTGGAAAACTTTAAGGAAGATGGGTATTAAGTCTTCCCTAAATATTTTATAAAATTCATCAACGAAGCCATCTGGTCCAGGAGTTTTGTTCTTAGGTTGTTTTTTTTACCAATTCAATTTCATTGCTGGTAATTAGTCTGTTCAATTCAATTTCATTGCTGGTAATTAGTCTGTTCAGATTTTCTGTTTTTTCATTTGTCAGTCTTGGAAGGTTGTATTTTCCTAGAAAGTTGTCCATTTCTTCTAGGTTATCCAGTTTGTTAACATATCATTTTTCATAGTATTCTCTAATAATTCTTTGTATTTCAGTGGTGTCTATAGTGATTTTTCTTTTCTCATTTCTGATTCTGTTTATGTGTGTACACTATCTTTTTTTTTTTGATAAGACAGGCTAGAGGTTAATCTATTGTGTTTATTTTCTCAAAGAACCAGCTTCTGGTATCATTGATTCTTTCTATTATTTTATTCTTCTCAATTTTATTTATTTCTTCTTTAATCTTTATTTTGTCCCTCTTCTTTTTACTTTGGACCTTATTTGTTCTTCTTTTCTAGTTTCATTAATTGTGAGTTTATACTGTTTATTGGGGTTGTTTTTCTTCTTGAGATAAGCCTGTATTGCTATATGCATTCCTCTTGGAACTGGCTTGGCTTCATTTCACATAAGTTGAGGTGTTGAGTTATTGTTTTAATTTGTCTCCATATATTGCTTGATCTCTGTTTTAATTAAGTCATTGATCCATTGATTATTTAGAAGCATGTTGTTCAGCCTCCATGTTTTTTGTGGGCCTTTTTGTTTTCTTTACATAATTTGTTTCTAGTTTCATATCTTTGTGGTCTAAGAGGATGTTTGGTACAATTTCAATCCTTCTGAATTTACTAAGGCTCTTTTTATGCCCTAGTAGGTGATCTATTCTGGAAAATTATCCATGTGTACTTTAAAAGAATGTGTATCCTGTTGCTATTGAGTAGAGTGTTCTGTAGATGTCTGTTAAGTCCATATGTCCTAATGTGTTGTGTTCAGTGCCTTAGTATCCTTACTTATTTTCTGTTTGGTTGATCTGTCCTTTGGAGTGAGTGGTGTGTTAAAGTCTCCCAAAATGAATGCATTGTGTCCTATTTCCTCCTTTAATTCTGTTAGTATTTGTTTCACATATGTGGATGCTGCTATATTGAGTACATAGATATTTATAATGGTTATATCCTCTTGTTGGACTGACCCCTTAATCATTATGTAATGTCCTACTTTGTCTTTGTTTTGAAGTCTGTTTTGTCTGATATAAGTTCTGAAACTCCTGCTTCTTTCTCCCTATTAGTTGCATGAAATATCTTTTCTATCCCTTCACTTTTAGTCTGTGAATATCTTTGGATTTGAAATGAGTCTTTTGTAGGCAGCATATAGGTAAGTGTTGTTTACTTATCCATTCTGTAACTGTATGTTTTTTGATTGGTACATTCACTTCATTTACATTTAAGGAGATTATCAATAGGAATGTACTTATTGCCATTGCAGGCTTTAGATCATGATTACCAGAGGTTGATGGGCAGCTTCTTTACCACCTAACAGTCTAACTTAACTCACTTATTATTCTGTCACAAACACAATCTTATTGCTCATGTTTTTTTTTTCTTTTTCACCTTCTTTTCTTCCTCTTCCACTCTTTATATGTTAAATGTCATATTCTGTACTCTTTGTGTATCCCTTGACTGACTTTATGGGTAGTTTATTTAATTTTGCATTTCTTAGCAATTAATTGGTCTGCTTCCTTTACTGTGGTTTTATTTTCTCTGGTGACAGCTATTTAGCCTTAGGAGCACTTCCACGTGTATTAGTCCCTCCAAAATACACTGTAGAGATTTTTTATGGGAGGTAAATTCCCTCAAGTTTTGCTCATCTGGAAATTGTTTAATCCCTGCTTCAAAGTTACATGATAATCTTTCTGGATAGAATATTCTTGGTCCAAGGCTGTCGTGTTCATTGCAGTAAATGCATCATGCTACTCCCTTCTGACCTGTACAGTTTCTGCTGATGACAACCTGATAGATTTTCCTTTGTATGTGATCCTTTTTCTCTTCTGGCTGCTTTTAATACTCTGTCCTTGTACTTGATCTTTGCTATTTCAATTACTAAATGTCTTGGTTTTGTCTTCCTTGGGTCTTCCTTTTGGGGGATCTGTTCATTTCCATGTCCTGAGAGACTATTTTCTTTCCCAGATTTGGGAAGTTTTCAGCAATTATTTCCTCAAAGACACTTTCTATCCATTTGTCTCTCTCTTCTTCTTCTGGTACTCCTATAATGTGAATATTGTTCTGCTTGGATTGGTCTCAAGAGTTGCCTTATTATTCTTTCATCTCTAGACATCCTTTTCTCTGTGCCTCAACTTCTTTTTATTCCTGTTCTCTAATTTCTATTCCATATTCCATCTCCTCTACCTCTTCTAATCTTCTTTAAATCTCTCCATTGTAAGTTTCATTTCAGATACTGTATTTTTCAAAGTTTCTGTCTCTTTCTTGACGTCATCCCTGAGATCTTGAATATTTATCTGTAGCTCTGTGAGCATGTTTATGATTTTTATTTTGGAATCTTTATCAAGAAGCTTGGTGATTTCAGTTTCACTGAGTCTTCTTTCTGGTGTTTGATGAATTTTGGTTTGCACAAATATTGTTCTTTTGCCATTTTACAATTCCAATGAATAAATGATAACTTTGTGTAGGTGGTATCATCCAGTGCCCAGAGTCTCTACTCTCTGGTGCTGCCCAGCACCTGTATGAACTGCAGGGGTTGCATGTGATTGGCGTTGGTGCCTGCTGGGATTAAATAGCTCTTTTCCTGGTTTCTGGCTGCAGTGCCTGCCTCCACTGCCTGGGTCAGTGGGATGAGGGTGCAGAGAGGAATCTCTGTATTACACCCTTGTAGCTCCTGTAAGCATGGCTGCCCTCTGGCTTGCCTGGCATGATCACTGGTGCTGTGGGTTTACAAACCAGTGCTGGGCAGGAGGAATAGCAGCAGGCTGTGCATCACAATGGGGGCCATGGTGCTGTCTTGCCAGCCATGGGGATGGAGCATTTAAAGCTCCTAAAAGTTCCCAACCTGCTGAGCTGCATGTGCTGGGATGATTTTGTCCACTTGTCTTTTCTCCTGAGCAGCAAACTGTGTGTAATCCTTGCCCCTTTAGCAGCTTTCTTGCTGTTGGTATTTCAAAGTGTCCACCCTTCTTTTGTCCCAGAGTGGCCAATTGTAGGTACCATTCTCCACCAGCAGCTGGAATCTCAGTTTCTCTGAGTATTCCTCCTTTTCTTTCCAACCCATCTGATATCCAGAGCACCAGGTAATGTAGGTTCATGCTCCTGGAGTACATCTGTGGGGTGGGTGTTTAGCAGTCCTGGGCTTCCACTCCCTTCCAGCTCTGTTTCTCTTCCCCCCACCAGTGAGCTGTGGTGGGGGGAGAGCTTAGGTACCACCGAATTTTGGCTTTGCTACTTTACCCTTTTCTGTGAAGTCTTCTCTTTTAAACCCCAGATGTTGCAATCTTCCTTCTGGTCACTCTTTCAGGATTACTTGTACTTGCTGTATTTTCATGTTATATTTGATTTGGGGAGGAGGTTTCTGCCTCACTTCTCATGTCACCATCTTTTTCTCAGAATCAATTATGAATTTTTACAGAGTGTTGAGGAAAGTTCACTTTGATAAAATTAAATTTGAGTAGAAGACTTTTAGGAAGTGAGAGATTGATTTGGGGAAGAGCATTCCAGACCAAATAAAGAATTAAAGCAGATGTCAAGGTGAATGTTTATGGAGATGGTCAATAAACAGCTGTTGTGGGGGAGGAAGTGCAGTGTCATTGGAGCAGAATGTGATGGGGGAGAGTAGAAATACCTCAAATAAAACAGGCAATAGGTACCACTTTACTTGGGGACTGGGGACTGTAATACATTGTAAGGGCTTTTATTTTTACCATTTCCTAACTCAATGAGATCATAATGAGATGGCACTTATTGGTTTTGATTTTACCAACCTTATTTTAGCTGCCTTGTGTCAAAAAGTCTCTGTATGCACAAAAATGGAAACACATAATTAAATTAGGAATCTATCCCAATAATTCAGGTGACTGTGGAGACACAGCCTAGAGTTGTAGAAGAGTACCTATGGAGATATAGATGGACTCTGAGGGTATTTTAGGATTGAGAAAGTATTTGCTGATAGAATGAATTTGGAATTGTGGGAGAAACAGTGTCAAGGACCACTGTAAGGTTTTGGGCTTACTTAAGAAATAGAGCTGTCATTAATTGAGGTGGGAAATATCTTTGGAAAAGCAGATTTGAAACACAACACAGGTGCCCATCTGAACTCCGTGAAGTTTAAGATGCCTACTGATCATTGAAGTGAAGGTGTGACATAGACTCTGGACGTGCACATGGATTTCAAGTTAAATTTCTGGCTTAGAGTTATGAATTTGGGAATAACTCAGTTACTGATTGAACTTAAAACAAAGCTGAATGAGATCCAATAGGCAGTGCTGATAGCTAATTTGATGTTTTATTGCAAAACAACATCATTCTTGGAAAATTATATTATCCATAAAATTACAGATTAAAACTTAGATGTGGACAAAATTATTATTATTAGAGGAATAGAGGAATAGTAAATACCTCAGAGATAAAAATGGATAAATCTCTTCATTGTTTAGTCTTTCATTGAAATTTAGGAATGAAGTGCTTGAACTTTTATAGTAATGTTGTCAATAGTGTTTGTATGTAATGAGTTTATCTTCATAGGCCTTGTGTGTGTTTGTGAGTTTTCCGTGGCTCACATTGATAGCTCATAAAGTTTACTGTGCTTTGTTCTTCCTAAACTGAGAGATGGGCCATTAAAGATAAATAAACAGTATCACTACTTCCGTGTAATTTCATATTTAGCAAAATTTTCAAAAAAGATTAATTTGTGTTCAAAAATGTGAAATTAAAGAAATCTTTGTAATTACAATTACTGATTTATTTCTGGGTAGTTATTTTCTTCCTTATTCTTTTCATTCAGTGTACCACAGACTGGCACTGTGGCTATGGGTGAGAATTTGATCATCTGACTGCCTGAATTCAAATCAAGACTCACCCCCTTAAGGTATGAACCTTAAGAAATAAATCAAGCTCTGTGTGCCTCAGTTGCATTGTCTTTAACATGAAAATTATCATAGAACCCCCCTTATGAATTTTCTAATAATTAAATGAATTATATGTGTAACCTGAATAGCATAGAGTTTGACACATATGAAGGACTTAATAAATGCTAACAATTATCAATTACAGAGGAGAACATTTCATTATTCTGATAAATGCTTGGTTTAGAGCCATCAACACCAACTAACTCTGGTACCCAATAATTATAGAAGCTAGTTATATTTTCTGGTAAACCTTATTTATTAGAGCTACTTATACCTAAAAAACTTAACCATGCCTCCTCTTATCAGCAACCTAGGTGTCTAATTAAAAAGCACACAAATTAAATAGTAATTAAATAGTCATTTTTTAAAAATAAGGCCTACTAATTAACTTGAGCTGTCAGGGTACTTTAAACTTCCTCCTATATAACACATTAAATCATAATGAATATAGTAAAATACATGAAGTGGAATAATTAATAAACAAATTGTTTATATCATTAATTGCTACATTGCAGTTCGGTAGGTTAGTATGACAGTCATTCAGGCTGTATAAAGTTGGTGATACTTTTCACTATTTAATATTAAGACATTTGTAGGATATTATTTAGCATAGTATCTTTAAAAATATATTTTAAATTGCCTAATTTAATCAATATCAATTTTAAGGCTTCATGCTAGGAAGATATAAAGAAATATGTACGGAGTATTATGACTTAACAGTACAAAGATACCCAGCTCTATTGTTGGTGTGATCACTTGCACACCATAAAAATATGGAGTGCTCCAATGTCAGATTTTCAATTTGCTTTAATTTCCATGGTTTACTAAAAACATAGTTCAAAATGTGTAATGAGCTATTTGTATGACTGTTACTGTGGGAGAATTATTCTTCATGAATCAGTATGTATAAGTTTATTTGAATTTTCAAATGTTACCAAAAATGTGTCTTTTTCTTTTTCATTTGAGAGAATTTATGGGAGTGTGAGAGTGTTCTTTAAATTCAAAAATGAAAAATGATGTCTTTCTACTTAAAACATGTTAAAAATTAAAAACTATGTATTTCTTTTTAAATTCATTTTGATCAAAGAATGATAATAATTGTTACTCTAATTACTATTATATAGATTAACATTACTAAAGGTTGGCATTTTAGTCAAACAGTATTCTTGATGTGTGGCTATAAAATCCAAATTTTATTCTAAAGTAACAAAAGTAAATGTATTAAATCTATTATCTACATAAGCCAAATTTAATCATGAGTAATTTTTCAATAATAGCAAACTTAAAAGACAGCCTCCAGTCACATATTACATTACATGGCAATATCCATGAAAAAGAATGAACAGCATCAAATTTGAACAGAAGCATAGATTTAAAATACAATATGTAAAATCTGGGGAGAAAGCAGTAATTGAAAGAAAATCAATTTCCAACTTATAAATTTGAATAGTGAAATAAAAGTATGCTAATTTAATGTATTTGCCTTATTATGTTTTTCAGTTCATTATGCTGCATGCATAAATATGAGATGGTTATTTTCCCTTTGATAGTACTCCTTAAGTTATTTTCTTTAAATTGGTTTGCTTCCTTTAAGTACTGTGCAAGCCTTTTGAATGATCTTGTTGTCAAGTGAAGTTTCACTGCCTGTTATTTTATTTTTAGCTTTGTTTATATCATGTAAATGGCATTACCAATTATTTCACTTACTTGTATAATGAGACTACAGTGTATAAGTATCTCAAATTGCCTCCCATTTTCCTCCTAGAACTCTATGCTCAATAAGAACAAATCAAAACTCTAGGATACTGCTTCTGACAGTAAATACCTCTGAATATTACAATGGCTTAGGTCGTTGCTGCGCAAATTCCCTGACCTAAATTAATTTTGTCTTTATCCTGCTTATTACATATTATTATACTTTTATGTTTCCTTCATGTTAACCATTTTCTGGTCTTTCACTATTGAATAGTCATTTCTATTTCTTTCATGGGAATGTCTCATTTTAATGAGTGGTTTGTGTTTATGCCAATAAATGAAAATTAGGCAGGTAATATAAAATGGTGCATATGCTAAAGTCTAACAGCATTAAATATGTTTACTTTATCCAGATTTTTCTTCTGTATAATTTCATATTTACATTTATAATATCTAGTATAATTACACTAAAGTTATTTTGTGTTAAATTGTTCCATTCATATCTAAGATGACACATTACACACTTAAAGAAAGACTTACAATGTGATAGAAAAAAGTTAAACAATTGTTAATAGGGGAAAAATTAAACTCTGCTAAAAGGAATCAAGTCAATTATTATAAGAAAATTTTTACCTAATAGATATTTTTTATAACATTCTTTACTTTCTTTTTTCTTTTCTTTTTGACACCAAAAGAACAGTTATATCTTCCCATTCTCCCTTCATTTTTCATCCCATCCTTTATCTTTCTTTCTTTCTGTTTCCTTCTTACCTTTCTTCCTTTCCTCCTTTCCTCCTTTCCTCCTTTCCTCCTTCCTGTCTGTCTGTCTGTGGCTGTGGGAGGAAGGCAGTTCCCCACCTGGGTCAAGTTCCCTATGAATCTGATGAGAATGTAGGGTGAGAGTTTAGGGAAAGTGTTTTCATTCCTCACAGCCCTGCCTGTACGCTGGCACACTCCCGAGTCCTCCCTCTCTGGCCCCTCTCTCAAGCCAGCTCCTTCCATGCCTGTGTCTATGGCACCAGGCTCCATTATCTCCCACCCCATCTGGGAAGAACTCCATGGGCAGGTCCCTGGTAACTGGCAGGCTCCCGACCAATTACACCAGGAATGGAGGGAAGGAGATGATAATTTTCTCTCCACCCCTTGTCCAGGACCCAAAATGGATCAGTGCTGGTAACACATTGATGTGGAATTAGGCCCTTCTGTGAATACCATTAAGTCCAGTCAGGAAATTCTGGTTGAAAAAATTCCACCCCTCCAGAATTCTTACCTTACAATCTATGTGTACCCAATCTTCCACAATAGCCCCTGTGTGAAAAAGCTAGAGCACTGTAATCAGACAAATAACAACAGAAATTATGACACAGTAACAGTGAAATTATGACACAGTAACAGTGAAACTATGAGGCCTGGGGATCCAACTGCATTCAAAGGCCTGCTCAGATTGAGGCCCAAACTCACACATTCTGACCAGCAGCTGAGCCAGCAAGGGGCTCTGCTGTACTCAGCGAGCAGCAGCTGCAGTTAGGGGGCATGCTCAATCTGCAAAGGCTGTACAAAGTCATAATCCTAAGGGGGATAAGACACACGTTTTAATGACACCAACATAGGCAAATCCTGTCTATCAAGTAGGATGCATGCAAGATAGCGGTCCTGTGGTAGGACAGTGCAGGTAGGGAGCATGCAGAGAGGATCCTGTGATAGGACAGTGGCAGGAACAGGGTAGGTATAGCACTACTGGAAGCACATGCACTCACTACAATAATAAGACAAAACTCCCCACTAAGGTGCTGTTACTTTCCGGACATTTTGGGTAATCCACCATGATATTTAGGAGCAACTCTGCTGTTACTTCAGAAACACACAGGAGGCCGGCTTCCAGGCACTGTCCCCAAGGTGCCAGAAGGACCAGCCATCACTGACCCATGTGTCAGGATGTCCAAGTTAACTACAATGAGACAGGCTTTCAAAAGGGAAGGGGCTGGTACCTCCAGCTGAGACTCCAGTTCTGGCCTTGGCCCCACCCCTTCACCCTTCCATGGCTCCTCCTTCCCAAGCTCCTCCTCCCCTGATGTCTATCATTTCCAGAGTTGAAGGCACCATCCCTTCCTTCACATACCCCATGGCCTCTTGCAGCCTGCATTTTTCTGCTCCCACTTCCCACACTACTAGTATGTCTCTCAGCAGTGTGATCTCAGTTTTTAATAGCCTTCTTTCCTTCCTTATACTATCCCACAACTCAAGTTCCCATTCTGCCATCTCCCACAAAATTGCATGTCTCCTCTTGGTAACCCTTTCCAATGCTGCAAGAAATATCCAGCCCCCAGTTCCAGCAGCTGCATGGGCACTCAGTCCCTCTATGCAGTCCCCTATTTTGCAGAGGGTCAACTCTACTGCCTCCAGGGTCCCCACCCTTTCCAAATTCTGGGAGGGACCAACTCCTTTAGGAGGCAAATCACCCTAGATCTCCTGATGTTTCTGCACCATCCAGAGGGGGATCCCAGGGTATTTCTCTACCATCCATATAGGGATCCTTGGGTGTCTCCCCACCATCCACAGGAGAAGCCTGCTGAAACCACACCTATGAGGACAGTTCTTTAGGTTTACTGGATCGTGCTGATGCTACACCAAAGTGTGGCTCTGGGAAAAAGAGGGTGCCCCACCCAGGGCAAGTTCCCTATGAAACCAATGAAACTGAAAGATGACAGGGGTGAGAGTTTGGGGAAAGGGTTTTTATTTCTCATGGCTTTCCCTGATGACTGGTGGGCACCTGACCAATTAAGTACCTGGAATGGAGGGAAGGAGAGAATGGCTTTTTCTCTCCACCCCTTGCCCCAGACCAGCCCCATGAAGGATGGGTGGTGGTAACACATTGATGCGGAAATAGCCTTTTACATGCATACCTCTCTCAAAGTCAGGTGGGAAATTCTGGATGGAAACTTCCATTTACCCAACACTGCCTTTTCCATTCTTTCTCATTTTTACATATACATTTCATATACATTTCCTTTTTTCTTGGAGTTTTCTTTCTTAAAATACACTTGTAAGAGTGTTATGGTATAATATTTATCATGAATGCAAATGCCCTCACAAGCCAAGCAGTCAAACTCAATGACTGAAGCAAGACATCAGGAAAACAACTGCCCGAGCAAGACGAGTGGTGACTAGAGCTGGTCCTTTGGTCCTTCATGTCAGACACTTAGGAGGGAGTGGTTGGAAAAAAAAGCTCAGAAATCCAGTTTTTGTATGGTATAACTTATTGTTCATAAAATATCTAATTTATAAAGGCTAGAAAAGATTTCATTGTGTTTAAACTGCTCTGAAGACCTAACTTTTATAGGCTAAATGATTCGTGTCTTCAGGAATGGCTGGCCGGATTGTAGGCAGGGCTGTGGCATAATGGAATGGAAATCAGATTCACAGACAGACACGTACCTGAGTTCTGGCTATTCCACTTGCTACATTCATTTTTTAGGATACGTTATTTAATTTCTATCATTTTCAGTATTCACATCCAAATAAATTTCAGGGAATTTATAAGTATTAAAGTAGGTGACTTATAAAAATAAAAATTAAACAGTGTCCTCCATGTATATGTGGTCAAAATCATAAGGATTTTTATTTGAAACATAAGAATATAAAGAAAACTA
Source organism: Manis javanica (assembly GCF_040802235.1). Taxonomy (NCBI): domain Eukaryota; kingdom Metazoa; phylum Chordata; class Mammalia; order Pholidota; family Manidae; genus Manis; species Manis javanica. The sequence continues at coordinate 26,480,255 of NC_133169.1, forward strand.
AGACACACATATTCATTTAAAATCCCACAATTTGATAAGGGAATTAGATTTGCAAACAAATAAAGTGGTATATTATAAGATGAAATGCTAAAAGAAGGCATGGATAAATCACAGAAGTATAAATAATGTAACACTGGGATCCAGATGATGGAGCAAAAATATGCAAAAAAAGAACAATGAGCTATTATATTACTTTTAAACTTCAAATCAAAAGGATGCTTTTTGTCCTCATTGGGATCACACTATACAGAAATTACAGAAAACAATCACTTAAAAAATAATGTAAATTATATTAGTCAACAACTTTTAGTGATTCAGTTTACACCTTGCAGAAGAAAATGTCCTCACAGCTCAGATACTTAGTTTAACATTCAAATTGTCTAACATACCTTGAATTATAAAGACCACAGTATAAATATGATGCATCCTTTAACCGTTTTTATATCATATTGATGAACTGAAATCTTAAAATATTAAAGTGTATACATATTAAATATGTGTATTAAGTATTTTTAGCTCATCAATATATACTTGTTTGTATTAAAATAAGTGTGATAAATTTGTTAACCCATAACATAGGTATACCATATCTCCAAAGTTATAGATGGAACTTTGGAAAGCAAAAATAGTCCATGTGATATTCTTCCCCATCAAAAGGAATGAAACATAGATTTTTATGACAATTGATACAATTGGTGAGCATCAAAATGTATGTAATTGTAACTTATTTTATAAAGACTGAAGTAGAGTTCTGTAGCAATTATCTATGGGGCTTTTATTATAAAACATCTACTTGTGGATCCAACTTGTCAGAAGGCATAGTAATAGATAGATGATAATGTAGGGGAGGCAAAAATTTGCCTCTGCTCATCTTATTTCAGCTGGGATTCTTTAACAAGAAAGACAGATTAACAAGAGAAAAATAATAACAAGGCAGTACACATCCTAGGGAAAACATAAAACAAAGTTATTCAAAGATGTCGCTTAGAATTCAGGCTAATATAACATCTTCAACAAAAAACAGTGCATTCATGGAGAAATGACAGGAAAAGGAAAGCAATTTTATGGATCAAAGGATGGCAAACTGTGGGAAGGTAAATAAGTGGAGGAAACTGATGGTGTCCTTTGTTCATAGTTCCTCTGGTGCCATCTCTAGGCAAATAAGAGTTTGTCTCCAGAAAAAGAAATTTTATATCCTGTCTTTAGGCTGAAAAAGAAAGCTTTCTCTAAGATTTTGCTGCTTACTTGCCTTTAGCTCAGAATAACTTGTGTGTCAAAGAGGAATATTTTGGTTCAAGAGATTCTGGTTTCCTTTGATGATGGTTGGTAGGTAGGTAGGTAGGTGGATAGATAGATAGATGATAGATAGATGACAGACAAATATTTTTTAAATCTCAGAAATGTTCTGAAATTATCATGCTCTCTGTTTGAATAAGCCCTAATAACATCCCAGGTAACATTTCGTGAAACAATTTTGAATACTAAAAGTACTAGAAACGTAACATGTGAAACAAGAAGAACTAGCCCTTTGACTCACCAGCTTTGGAAAGATAAGACCATAAGACTTAAGAGTAAACAGGTAGCATAAAAAGTCCCACCACTTCGTGTTCTCAAGCCATTTGAAAGCAACTGCTCTCTGACCATTTCACCCAAATGTTACTTGCTCCCCCAAAGCTATCTCTGTTCTCACCCAAGTTCTCCCAGGTTCCAACCTGTCATAACCTAAGTCCTAAAACTCTCCTCTGAACTTCTCTTTCTGATAAATTAAGACATTCTTAGCAACAGACTTATATGCTCAGAAAAATAAGGATAAACACAACTTGTTTCTTTTATAGAAGTTTCTTGGTATCTTTGTGGGGAGTATTATATTTCTACCTATTCACATCATTCCCAAACATATCCAATTGAATAGGGATACAGAGATTCCATATAAAAAATCATTATAGCTTCCAATTACTTGAAAAATAAAATCCAAACTTCTCATCTTGTTTTTCAAATTAATGTACAAAATCAGCTAATAATATGTTTTATAGATCTTTCCCCCTCCAATAATTAATTTTAATATGAAGTTGTATTTCCCGGTACTATATGCAAATTCTGTTTTCCTTATTTAAAAAATGGTGTTCAAACATATACTTATTAAATATGATCTAAACAATTCTAATGATCTTTAGAATACTATGTTAAAATTAGGTCAGTAACATTGAAAACAAGTATGCCTTACTTTAGCAGTTCTTCAAAATCCTTTTCCTTCAAGATCTGTCTGCCCTGAATACCTCTCAGTGCTGGCTGCCTTCTGATTGTGAGGCATGAATAGCCATTGTGACCCTCTAACATTGCAGCTTCCAGCACTCCCTGTATTTATGACACAATGATATGCCACTGCAGATGTCCATATCAAATTGACAAAGGCAAAGTATGTTAGTTATAAAGGCAAATGTTTTGAGAATGTGAGGAAACTGCATGCAAAGTACATAAAATTGAATGTACATGTAGCTTGTACCCCAGGATTCTTAACATTGACTACATACCTGAAATTAAAAAGTATACAGTTTGTAAAGGGATACGGACAGGAATATTTATTGCAATGCAGTTTGTGTAAGACAACCATTGGAAAACAAACTAGATGTTCATAGTTAGACAAGTGGTTAATTAAAAATGTGGTGGATACAAGCCAACATACAATTTGCAGTTAAAAGCAACTATATACTTATGGTTGTTAAAATATAAATAAAATTTGTATATATATATATACACACACCCACATGTCCACACACAGTACCATGGAAGAGTGCAAAATAGGAAATAAGGACTAACACAGTTATGCAAGTTTTAGGAAAGCATAGATACTAACAATACTACATATTTTGAAAGAATACATACATTTTAAAAGGCAGATGAAATTTGTGTCTGTGGAAAATGGGATTGGGATGGAGTTAAATGGAAAATCACAAATTGAAGAGAAGAGTAGCCAACACAGCCTGACTAATGATGTGAATATGCCATGAATTTTAGCATATGATTAACTCAACTTTAAGGAACACATTCCCAAAAGCAAGATTAATATATAATCAAGTGAGGAATTGTGCATCAATGATCAGTTTCATTTTTGCTTTTTCCTCTCCCTTACATAGTGATAATAGTATTTAGGGCTGGGTTGTTGAGGATTAATGTAGGAAAGAAGAAAAGAATCACAGTGGCTACTTTATGTGCACTCTAGAAGCTTTACTTTTTATTAACACTTCAAAAAAGCTGATGTGAGTGTAGTTGAACAAGTTAATGGTTTATGTGAATCAAACAGTCTGATTAAAAAGAAAAAAGCATGGTTTTCATTTTAACCTATAACTATTCTCTGCTAGATTTTCTGCAATATTTATACCAATGTGTAATACAATTAACAGATTCAACTGATAAATAAGCAAGGACTCCACAGCACATGGTGAAATTTTAAGGAAAATATGTGTTTTATGTGAAGTGAACAATAATTTTGATTAAGTTGAATTCATACCAATAATCTTAATGCTGACTTTAGAAATAATAAAAGATTTAATGTTTCTCAAATGCATATGTGAATTTATAAGATGATTGTGGCTGCTATGTGGGAAGATACAGGAGAAGAAAGATACAGGAAAGCAAATATGAAAATTTTACACTAATCCAAATGAAAGTGGACAGATTTCCATTACATTCTGAAGATAGAGCCAATAGAATTTGACTTCAGTACTTTAGGATGACAATATTTATATTATAGGTCATTTTATGTTAAAGTAAGGCAATAACTGTAAAGTTCCTGGTATTGTGTTCACTAAAAAGTAATGATATAGATGAAATCCACATGTATTTGTAGCCATTCAAACACTAAAATTATCTGTATGTTTTAACAGTACATAATTTGTATCAATTTGCTTAATTTATTCACTGGTTTCTTTTTTTTACTTTAAAAAATCTACTTCCATAGAATACTAATGTCCTAATTAATACTAATATTTAAAAGAAAACTAGAACAATTTAACTTTCTTCCATCTGCATTAATCAAAGCAACCAGCTAATTCTAATTCTATTTAAATCAATCCTTGAGTGTATATATAAATTTTCCAAAATCAATGAATATTTATTTTCGGGAACAAGATATCCTATAATGTCATGCTTCATTCAAATACTAATTTTTATGGAGTATATTAGTTACTGTTAAATGCAGTTTTCTGAGGCTTCTTGAGGTATGCTCTGGTATGATTGATCACAGGTATAGTTATCTAAAACAAACTGATTAAGTTCATTTATAATCAGAGATAATGGGGCTTGGTGTCCTAAGTAAAATAAAGCATATATTGCTCAAAGAATGTGTAATCAGAATAACTCTTGATTAAGAAAAGTGCTTGAGTTAATTGCATTTTCCCAACTTGTTGATTTCTTGGCTCAATGACAAGAACCTACCTTGTCTTTTGGGAGCATTAATAGAAAAATGATTAAATTCACACAAAATCAAAATAGATGAACTATGAAAAAAACCTTATATTTTTTTCTTTATCTGGCAAAGGAACAAGTGCAATATAGTTCTTATATCATATGAATATATGCAAATCAAAGCCTTTTCTGCTTTCTGTTTTATTAGTAAAAACCCTAAAGAGCCTGTATGCATTTATGACACTTGCTAAGTGGCTGGAACTGACGTAAAATGTCATGAATACAGAATTTATTCAATTACCCTGCATTAAATAGGAGAGTGTTTGTTAATTTCTCTGGGAATGTGCATGATTTGTATATTTTATTTAGTTTCAATGTGAGAAAAGCTCTGAAGTATGGATACAAAAAGGATTGTTGATGATTAGTTTTGGAGTAATGCCCCAGGAATCATGAGGACCTATTTGGCCTGATTTGTATATGCATATAATATATATAATTTTCCATTATTGTACTCAAAGGCTTCCATTTTTAGAGCAGTTTTAGGTTTACAACAAAATTGAGGGAAAAGTAAAGATTTCCCATTTGCTCCCTGCTCCCACACATGCATAGCCTCCCTATCAACAACACTTGTCAGAATGGTACATTTTTTACCTAGGATGAACTTTACACTGACACATCCTAATTACTGAAAGTCTGTGGTTTATTTAGGTTTCTCTTTATATGTTGTACATTCTATGGTCTCAGACAAAAATATAATGACATATATCCATCATGTATAGTATTTTCTCTGCCCTGAAAATACCCTGTGTTCTATTTCATCTCCAACCCCTGCAGCCAATCTGACAACCACTGATCCTTTTATTGTCTGTATGATTTTGCCTTTTCTAGAATATCATAAAGTGCAAATTAAGCAGTATTCAGTTTTTGAAATTTATCTATTCACCTACTGAAGGACAACTTGGTTGCTTTCAATATTTGGCAATTATGTATAAAACTACATACTATAAGCATTTATGTGCAAGTTTTCATGTGGACATGTTTTCTACTTTTGGGTAAATACCAAGGAGTGCAATTGCTGGACTGTATTATAAGAGTATGGTCAATTTTAAATAACTGCCTAACAGTCTCCCAAAGTGAATCCCCACCAGCAATGTGTGAGTTCCCATTGCTCCACATCCTTGCCATCATTGCTGTTGTCAATATTTTGAATTTTGAACACTCTAACAGAAGTGCAGTGGTTTCTCAAAGTTACTTTAATTTGCATTTCCCTGATAACATGTGGTGTGGATCATCTTTCATATGCTGATTTGCCATCTGTATGTCTTCTTGGGTGAATTGTCTCTTAAGGTCTCTTTCCCATTGTTTAATTAGGTTGTTTGTTTAATTATTGTTGAGTTTAAAGAATTTTCTGTATACTTTGGAAAGTAATTCTTCATTATATATGTGTCTTGCAAAATATTTCGCCCAGTTTATGGCTTGTCTTCTAATTCTCTTGACATTGTCTTTCTCAGAGACAGTTTTTAATTTTAGAGAAGTCCAGTTTATAAATTATTTCTTTCATGGATCAGGTGTTTGGTGCTATATTTGAAAAGGCACTGCCACAACCAAGGTCATCTGGATTTTCTCCTATGTTATTTTCTAGAAGTTTTATAGTTTTGCAATTTTACATTTAGGCCTGTGATCATTTTGAGTTAATTTTTTGAAGGGTGTAAGGTTTGTGCCTAGATTCATGTGTTTACACATTAACTCCCTAATGTGCCAGCGCCATTTATTACAGAGACTAACTTTGTCTATTGTATTGCCTTTGCTTATTTTTCAAAGATCAGTTGACTCTATCTATGGAAGTCTATTTCTGGGTTCTCTATTCTGTTCAATAAATCTGTTTATTACTTTATTGTCACCACACTGTCTTAATCATTGTGGTTTCATTAATTTTTTCTATTGTTTTATTCTTCTCAGTTTTATTTCTTCTCTGATCTTTATTATGTCCTTTCGTCTGTTGACCTTAGGCCTCATTTGTTCTTCCTTTTCCAATTTTGATAATTGTGACATTAGACTATTCATTTGGGATTGTTCTTCCTTCTTTAAATATGCCTGGATTGCTATATACTTTCCTCTTAAGACTCCTTTCGCTGCATCCCACAGAGGTTGGGGCTTTGTGTTGTTGTTGTCATTTGTTTCCATATATTGCTGGATCTCCATTTTAATTTAGTCTTTGATCCATTGATTATTTAGGAGCATGTTGTTAAGCCTCCATGTGTTTGTGAGCCTTTTTGCTTCCTTTGTACAATTTATTTCTAGTTTTATACGTTTGTGGTCTAAAAAGTTGGTTAGTAGGATTTCAATCTTTCGGAATTTACTGGCTCTTTTTGTGGCCTAGTATGTGGTCTATTCTGGAGAGTTTTCCACGTGCACTTGAGAAGAATGTGTATCCTGTTGCTTTTGGATGTAGAGTTCTGTAGATGTCTATTAGGTCCATCTGTTCTAGTGTGTTGTTCAGTGCCTCTGTGTCCTTACTTATTTTCTGTCTGGTGGATCTGTCCTTTGGAGTGAGTGGTGTGTTAAAGTCTCCCAAAATGAATGCATTGTGTTCTATTTCCTCCTTTAATTCTGTTAGTATTTGTTTCACATATATTGGTGCTCCTGTATTGGGTGCATATATGTTTATAATGGTTATATCCTCTTGTTGGACTGAGCCCTTTATCATTATGTAATGTCCTTCTTTATCTCTTGTTACTTTATTTTGAAGTCTATTTTGTCTGATACTAGTATTGCAACACTGGCTTTTTTCTCTCTGTTGTTTGGATGAAATATCTTTCTCCATCCCTTGACTTTTAATCTGTGCATGTCTTTGGGTTTGAGGTGAGACTCTTGTAAGCAGCATATAGATGTGTCTTGTTTTTTTATCCATTCTATTACTCTGTGTCTTTTGATTGGTGCATTCAGTCCATTTACATTTAGGGTGATTATTGAAAGATATATACTTATTGCCATTGCAGGCTTTAGATTCATGGTTTCCAAATGTTCAAGGTCAGCTTGTTTACTACCTTACTGTCTACCTTAACTCGCTTATTGAGCTATTATAAACACAGTCTGATGATTATTTCTCTCCCTTCTTATTCCTCCTCCTCCCTTATTCATATGTTGGGTGCTTTGTTCTGTGCTCTTTTTAGGAGTGCTCCTATCTAGAGCAGTCCCTCTAAGATACCCTATAGAGGTTGTTTGTGGGAGGCAAATGCCCTCAACTTTTGCTTGTCTTGGAATTGTTTAATCCCTCCTTCATATTTAAATGATAATCATGCTGGATACAGTATCCTTGGTTCAAGGCACTTCTGTTTCATTGAGCTTATTGAGCTATTATAAACACAGTCTGATGATTATTTCTCTCCCTTCTTATTCCTCCTCCTCCCTTATTCATATGTTGGGTGCTTTGTTCTGTGCTCTTTTTAGGAGTGCTCCTATCTAGAGCAGTCCCTCTAAGATACCCTATAGAGGTTGTTTGTGGGAGGCAAATGCCCTCAACTTTTGCTTGTCTTGGAATTGTTTAATCCCTCCTTCATATTTAAATGATAATCATGCTGGATACAGTATCCTTGGTTCAAGGCACTTCTGTTTCATTGCATTAAATATATCATGCCATTCTCTTCTGTCCTGTAAGGTTTCTATTGAGAAGTCTGATGATAGCCTGTTGGGTTTTCCTTTGTAGGTGACCTTTTTTCTCTCTCTGGCTGCCTTTAATACTCTGTTCTTGTCCTTGATCTTTGCCATTTTAATTATTATGTGTCTTGGTGTTGTCCTCTTTGGATCCTGTCTCTCAGGAGTTCTGTGTGCCTCCCTAGTCTGAGCAACTATTTCCTCCCCTAGTTTGGGGAAGTTTTCAGCAATTATTTCTTCAAAGACACTTTCTATCCTTTTTTCTCTCTCTTATTCCTCTGTTACTCCTATAATGTGGATATTGTTCCTTTTGGATTGGTCACACAATTCTCTTAATATTGTTTCATTCCTGGAGATCCTTTTATCTCTCTCTGCATCAGCTTCTATGTGTTCCTATTCTCTGGTTTCTGTTCCATCAATGGCCTCTTGTATCTTATCTGTTCTGCTTATAAATCCTTCCAGAGTTTGTTTCACTTCTGTAGTCTCCCTCCAAACGTCTATAATCTCCCTCCAGACTTCATCCCTTAGCTCTTGCATGTTTCTTTGCAGCTCTGTCAGCATGTTTATGATTTTTATTTTGAATTCTTTTTCAGGGATACTGGTTAGGTCTGTCTCTGCAGCTCTTCTCTCAGGTGTTGTCTGAACTGTCTTGGACTGGACTAAATTGTTTTGCCTTTTCATGGTGATAGTGGTGGCTGTAGGCAGATTGCGGATGTGTCAGCTGGGAGAAGAAAGTCCTTTCCTGCTTGCTAGATGACTTGCCCTTCTCTACTGCCTGTGTCGGTTACCCGCACTCCTGGAGCAGCCACCTTGTTAGTTTCCTGAGCTGCTGTGGGAGCTCTTTCAGAGCATCATGGAGCCCTGTGGGGAGTAGCAGGCATGCCAGGGGCGCTCCTCTGTGATAGTGGTGCCCGTGCCAGACAGCTGTGTGCTAGCAGCAGCCTTTGGATCTGGCCCAGGCAGCTGTGTATTGGACTGGGATTCCTGTTGGCTGCTGGAAGTACACCTGCTCCCTCTGGCTCTGCTGCAGGTGCACGCAGGGCTCTCCTGTGCATGCCTCTGCCAGGCTCCTCTGGCTCCACTGCTGCCAGTGTGCACGAGCTGCACCTGGGCTGTTCAGTCACCACCGCTGAGGACTTGCACAAGCCTCTCCTGGTCTCCTTTGACTCCATTGGTGCACTCTATCTGCTCCTGGTTCCTTCTGGCACAGTTGCCCCCAGTACGCACTACCACTCTCACACTACTGGGCCGGTGTGTCGGGCTCCGCGCCAGTTGGAGGAACAACTGGCAGGCTGCTTAGTGCCATGAGTGGCTTCAGAGCTGCGCTGCCTCCCCAGGGTTTAGGGCACCTAAAGTTCCCCGGGTTTCCCAGCTGCTGGCTAAGTGTGTCGGGACGACTTCGTCCAGCTATGGGATCCCTGTCTCTTTAAGACTTGCACAAAATACTCGCTTTTCTTTTGCCTTGGGTGTGCTGGTTGTGGGGACCTGCCCAAGGTTTTGCTTTTCCATTTCTCTAATATCCAGCACCCCATGCACCTTGTATCTGTGCTCCAGGTGCAGATTTCTAGAGCTGGTTGTTTAGCAGTCCTGGGCTTCCACTCCCTCCCTGTTCCAGCTCCTTTCTGCCCTCCAGGTTCTGGGGTGGGGGACCATTCAGGTCCCGTCTGTCCATGGCTTGTATCTTAGCCCCTTGGTTTGATGTTGAGTTCTTGCAGATGTAAATGTATCCTGGCTGTTGTACTGTATCCACTGGTATCTCTTTTAGGAATAGTAGTATTTATTGTATTTTCATAAATATATATGTTTTGGAGAGATTTCCTCTGAACTACTCACAACTGCCATCTTCCCATGATCCCAATATTGCCTCTTTCTATCCATGAATATAAAATATATGTCCACTTATTTAGTTCTTTTTGTTCACTAGAGATTCATAGTTTTCTTTATGTAGACTTTGTACATATATTGTTAGATTTACATGTATGTATTTCATTTTTGGTAGTCCATATGAATGGTACTGTGTTTCAGTTTCAAGCCCCACTTGTCCATTGGCGGTAGATAGGAAAGCGATGTGTGTGTCTCCTCCATTTCTTTCTCAGTTAGCCTGATCAGATGCTTATTGATTTTATTGACCTTTCAAAGAACAAACTTTGATTTCATAGGTTTTCTCTATTGATTTTCTGTTTACAATTTCTGCTTTAATTTTTATTATTTTTTCCTGTTTACTTTGTGTTGATTTTCTCTTCTTTTTCTAGTTTTGTAAGGTGGAACTTAGATTATTGATTTCAGATCATTCTTCTGTTTTAATATATGAATTCAATGTTATAAATTTCCATCTAAGCACTACAGATTCCCTTCTGAGCTCCTGGAGGTAACTCACAGCATTGCTCCTCTCCGACAGGACCCCACTAGTGCTGTTGACTCTCGCAGGTGCAGCCATGAGCCTCCAGCAATTCCGCAATTCTAATTTAGTTTCCTGTCCCTACTTTGGTTCCAGAGGTGGTGTCTCCTTTTGAGTCTGTGCTCTGGGAAGGCACTGCTCACTGTATTCACCTGTCTTTCTAATTTGGGGAGCAGTGGCTTGTCCTGTGTTTGCCCTCTTTCTTAAGGATCTTAGAGTTTTGGATGTTTTTAGTCTGTTTAGCTTTGTACATTTTAGGATGGAGTGGGGACTTTTCAACCTCCTTCCATGTGGAACTGAAAAATAGAAATGCATAAAAAATAATTTTAATGTTCCTCCTTTTCTTTTCCAAAATTTCTATTAAGTAGAAAAAAATCCTATATCGAACAGAAAAAATAAACAATTGTAATCAGGTAGGGTTTTATTTTAGGAAGTGTTTCCTTACATCTATAAGTTAAGGTTATTTTCAATTATTGGGTTCATTATGTAATAAGTTTAAAATTTTTAGCTCAATTTTACTCTGATGTCAATTTCATACCTTTCTTCAATATACATCTGTGAAATCTAACCAGTTACAATACACCAATTGGGATAATCTAACAATTCATACACAAGTCTAACATGGCCTTATTGTTTAATGAAGAATAGTTAATGAAATATATAAATAATATTTCAGTACTGCCTAGGAATGTTTAATTTATAAGAATGGTCTGCTTTTCAAGCAACTTAATTGTCTTTTTTTCATGAATTTGTCAGATCAGCTTTATTTTATCTGCAGGCATTCACCAAATTGAGACCACTGCTTAGTAATATTTTATTATCAATTTATTTGGGATTACTGAATATGCAGAAATATCATGTAAATAACATTATTATACATGGTTTTTATTTACATGCATTAAGTCCCTCCCAAAATATCAAATTTCAATCAAAAAAATTTTTTTTACTTCAATCAAAAAGCACTTTTACTGTTAGGATAAATAAAGAATAAAAAGGTGAGAAAAAATCTACAATTTTAACAGACAATTTATTGAAAGGATTGGGAATAAACTCTTACCTCCTCATTACATTATTTATATTTTGAATGGACTTTCTTTGTAAAGTAATTTAAAGTAATGCTGTAAATTCTAAAATATAGTCTTCTAAATAAGTACTGCAATTTCTTTCAGCCCTAAACATTTTAGTTCTCTATTAGGATTTGTTGTATTCCATTTCTATTACTTTGTTGATACTTTCAAGTATTTTCCTGATTGCATAGTTTTTTAAGGGTTTTCTATTTTAATCTATTGCCATACTGTTATTTGAATATTTACAAACCAATTCTATTTTCATCTTTCTCATAGCTAAGGTGATCCTTCTGCACACATAACTTGCTTTGTGACATAAAATAGATCCCTGTAAGTGTGATTTTTCAATTCAATTGGTGTTTAACCAAAAATAGAATATTTTAAAGTAATTTTCACACAAAGTATATATGTTATTGTAAAATTCTAGAATATTTTAGTGATGATTAATAAAATATATATCACCTATCTTTTTAGGAATAGAGACATAACTGAGTTAACTTAGGAATTGCAAAATTCCTGCAGTTAAAATGGAAGGTCACATACACTAGGAAGGTTTGAACACTAAATTACCATGTATCTAGTGTAAATGCCATCTCACACACATTGACTATTATGAAGTCTAAAGTCTTATTCATATACTACATTCAGTAACTAAACATTCGTGTCAATAGGATATGCACATTTGCACAATTTATTTATTCCTATTCTCAGAACATTACATGGGTACACATAATTTTAAAAAACCCTTGCCATGTAAAACAAAAAATCCTTCATTTATGAATATAAACCCTCATCTTGGGCTCACTTAGGGAAAAACAAGACTTGAATGATAAATACAATGATGAACAAGAGTACTTATGAATTGGAGGAAACACATAATTGCAAGAGACAGAGAAATACCTTAAAGGATTCTTACTGATATACTCACAGATTATTTTACCTATTAAATACAAATAAAGCAATCAAACTTTTAAAAATGTTTGCTATTTCATTTTGTAGTTATTGGTTAGAGTGATACATGATATATCACAATATATGCAGGGTATATTTTCAATTACTAGGCATTATTATTTGTATGGATATTTCATTCCCTTTGACAACTTTTCTATTTCACTCTGTGCTTTACTTGAAGACATGTGAAGAATATTCATAGGTAAAAATATTTGTATTTAAGCCCTTTTATATATAATTACTACATTATCCATCAGCACTTTATCCTGTGATGATAGGCTTAAATTTTAAGTAGACTTTTAATTTCTGCTTTTCCCAAACAGCTATGTCATTTATGAATTTTTTGACTGAATTTTACATTGTTTCACTTAATTCTAATTTGTAACCTTCAGTTTATAAATAATATGAACATTTTTGGGAATATATCTAGAATTTCTATTTTCTATTTATTCTTCAAAAGGTTTCAGTGCCACAATTTTTTCATTACTGTAGTATTATAAAAATTTGACAAATGTTGGTATAGGCTCCAAAATATAATGTATCTTTAATAGCTTCCTGCTTGTTTACTCATATTTATTCTCCTAAAAATATCAATAAGTACTTCTAATAAACTGAGATTTTCCTTTAGATAACTGTATTTTTTAGAATATGATTGATTACTTCGTAAAACTATTAAACCAGTATATTATCTTCAACACTAGAAACTTTTTGTTGAACACTGGGTGTTCAAGTGTTAATATGAGTCCCTCATTAAACTTTTGAAATTTTTACATTAATTCTTTACAGTAGTTGGCAAATGTATTTCTAGATATTTTATGTATCTCTCTCAAAAACTTACAAAATTGTCCATTCTTTTTTGGGGACAGTATACTAGAAATCTATTACATTTTTATTTTTTGATTAGCAACCATATTGCATACTCTTATTTTCTTATGGTTCTTAATAACAAAAGACAGATGCTGTTTGTGTTATATATTTAATTCAATAGACATGTATAAAAACTCTGTTGTTACTGTGTAATTTGACTTATTAAGTAATTAGTTAAAAAATGTAGTTACATATTTCTGTGCTGACTGATAGTAACGGCACTAGTTGAAGTGAGGATTTAATAATGTGTGTAACAGTTGAACTACTGTGTTATATACTTGAAACCAATATAAGATTGTATATCAACTATCAATAAAAAATATATATACTTCTTTAAAATGAAAACTCTGCATGTGTTGCACTATTTTTAATAAGTCATTTTGGTTTATTTGAATTTAAAATTATAATTTACATATATTGCTAATAAGATAATGGAATCCTACTGTGTTTATTAATCGTAAGTCTTAAAAATTTTTGTCTACAGTGAACTTTTCTTTATGTTTAATCTGCAAAAACTTATACAGTATAGAAAACATTACAATTTTTGAGAATATATCACTTGTAAAAAGATCAATAATTCAGTGTTTCTAAATGAATCTCATTTTTCTCTCTGCTTTATATGAAAGCATGTATTAGAAAAGTGAAATTTACTTACTTTTATGGAAAACATAATATACCCAAGTTTATATTAATTTGTACACTATATAATCATGTTATTATCTGAAATGGAAATCCAGTATTATGAAGAAGAAAACTTAACAGCATGATATTAGACATACATCTTATATACTTGTCAATATTTATGGCTTTAAGCTCTTAAAAAACAATGACATATGTAGTCTTTCCAAGTGGAATTCACAATGAATACAATTAAATAATATTTCATAATATGATGCTAAGAATGAAATAATCAAGGCATTGTAACTTGTAAGCCCTACATTGCATATGGAGATGGAGTTTCTCTCTAATAATATGACCTGGAGCAACATTTGTGAGATGAAAGAAGTCTTACATTTAAAAAATGAGGATGGGAAATTCAAGATGGCGGTGTGAAAGGTGAGACAGAGAACTCCTTCCAAAACCACAAATAGTACGAAAATATAGTTAATTAATACAACTAACCCCAAAACAGCAACAGGAAAGAAGGGTGAACCAGACTTCATACAGGCTTCATGAACAGGGCTTGATCTGTCAGGGACCAAGTCCTTCCCTCACCCCAGGTTACCAGTGAGAGGAAGAAAAATGGAGCAGGGAAGGGGTGGAAGCCTGGGACTGCTGAACACCCAGCCCTGGAGATGTGCTTTGTGAGCAGAAACCTACATTGTGTGGTTCTCTGGAGGTTGGGGAGCTGGGACAGGCAGAGGGCTTGAGAGACTGAGATTCTGGCCATTTGTGGAGGATGCTCTGGAACAAAAGAAAGGCAGGCAGTATGAGAGGCTTCTTAGATGCTGAAGGGGCAGGGTTTGCACAGAGCTTGATGCATGGGAGAAGGGATAGGTGGACAAGGTTGTCTGGGCACTCTCTGCCCAGCAGGTTGGGAACTTTGAGGAGCTTCAGGTACTCCATCACCGTAGCTGCCTACTCAGTTCCAAGGCCCTCCACTGTGACACGCAGCCTGTCGAGCCTTCTTCCTGGCCTGACAGCACTGGCTCACAAACCTGCAGTCACTGTGCTGGCATCAGGCCACCCAGAGGGAGGCCCTGCCTACAACAGCTAAAGAGGCCAAGCACAGAGGCTTAAACCTGTGTGCTCGGCCCACTGGCTCTGATATTGGAGACAGGCACCACAGAAAGGAATCAGGAAACAGATCTTTCCTCCTCCCAGGCACCAATCCTGCTCCCCTATGACCCTCAACCTCACTTCAGGGGCTGAGCAGTCCAGAGGGCACCACATAGAAATATGAAACATCAAAAGAACCTGGTTCACACCAACATGTCATAAAACCCAGAAAAAGGCCAAATGAAACTGAACTCACCAATCTTCATGACAGAGAGTTCAAAATAAAAATCATTAACATGCTTATGGAGGTACAGAAAAATATTCAAGAACTCAGGAACAAATTTAAGATGGAGATTCAATCATTAAGAAATTCCATATCTGAATTGAAACATGCAATGGAGGGATTTAAAAGCAGTTTCAATGTAGTAGAAGAGATGGTAACTTGAATAGAATTTAGAGAAGAGGGATACAAAGAAGCTGAGGCACAGAGAGAAAAAATAATCTCTAAGAATGAAAGAATATTGAGGGAACTGTGTGACCAATCCAAATGGAACAATATTCACATTATAGGGGTACCAGAAGAAGAAGAGAGAGAAAAAGGGATAGAAAGTGTCATTGAGGAGGTAATTGCTGAAAACTTCCCCAATCTGGGGAAGGAGATAGTCTCTCAAGCCATGGACATGCACAGATCTCCCAACACAATGTACACAAGGAAGACAACACCAAGACATATAATAATTAAAATGGCAAAGATCAAGGATAAGGACAGAATGTTGAAAGCAACCAGAGAGAGAGAAATGATCACATGCAAAGGAAAACCCATCAGGCTATCATCAGATTTCTCAACAGGTACCTTACAGGCCAGAAGGGAGTGATGATATATTTAATGCAATGAAGCAAAAGGGCCTTGAACCAAGAACACTCTATCTGGCAAAGTTATTATTTAAATTTGAAGGAGGGATTAAACAATTTCCAGATAAGCAAAAGCTGAGAGAATTTATCTCCCACAAACCACCTCTACAGTGCATTTTGGAGGGACTCCTATAGATGGAAGTATTCCAAAAGCTAAATAGATGTCACCAATGGATAGGCAAAGATTTATAACATACAAAGAATGGAGGAGGAAGAAAAAGATGGACAAAAAAAACCCTTTAGGTTGTGTTTGTAATAGCATTTGAAGTGAGTTAAATTAGACTGTTAGATTGTAACCCAATTACTCTTGAACCTTTGGTAACCAAAAATCTAAAGCCAGCAATGGCAATAAGTACATACCTAGTGATAATCACCTTAAATGTAAATGGTCTAAATGCAACAATCAAAACACATACAGTCACTGAATGGATAAAAAAACAAGACCCATCTGTATGCTGCCTACAAGAGACTCACTTTAAACCCAAAGAAATACATAGACTAAAAGTGAAGGGATGGAAAAAGACATTTCATGCAGTAGGGAGAGAAAAGCAGGAGTTGCAATATTTCTATCAGACAAAATAGACATCACAATAAAGAAAGTAACAAGATACAAAGAAGGACATTACATAATGATAAAGGGGTCAATCCAACAAGAGGATATAAGCATTATAAATATCTATGTGCCCAACAGAGGAGCACCTACATATGTGAAACACATAGTAACAGAATCAGAAGGGGTAAATAGAATTCAAAGCATTCATTTTAGGAAACTTCAACGCACCACTCACTCCAAAGGACAGATCAAGCAGACAGCAATAATTAAAGACACAGAGGCACTGAACAACACATTAGAACAGATGGACCTAACAGACATCTACAGAACACTCCACACAAAAGCAGCAGGATACACATTCTTCTCAAGGGCCCAAATAATATTTTCAAGAATAGATCATATACTGGGCCACAAAAAGAGCTCCAGTTATTTCAAAAACATTGAAACTGTACTCAGAATACAAAAGTATAAAACTAGAAATAAATTATACAAAGGATACAAAAAGCCCACAAAACATGGAGTCTGAACAACATGCTCCTAAATTCTCAATGGATCAATGACCTAAAAAAGTCAAAGATCAAGCAATATATGGAGACAAATGACAGCAACAATTCAACACCACAAAATCTGTGGGACACAGCCAAGGCCATGCTAAGAGGGAAATATATTGCAAAACAGGCCTACCTCAGGAAAGAAGAACAATTCCAAATGAAAAGACTAAACTCACAATTAATGAAACTAGGAAAGGAAGAAAAAATGAGGCCAAAAATCAGTAGAAGGAGGGACATAATAAAGATTAAAGCAGAAATACACAAAATCGAGAAGAATAAAACAATAGAATCAATGAAAGCAGGAGCTGGTTCTTCAAGAAAATAAACAAAATAGATAAACCCCTGGCCAGACTTATCAAGAAAAAAAGAGAGTCTAGACACATAAACAGAATCAGAAATGAGAAAGGAAAAATCACTATGGACACCACAGAAATACAAAGAATGAAAAATAATATGGTAACAAACTGGATAACCTAGAAGAAATGGACAACTTTCTAGAAAAATACAACCTTCCAATGCTAACCCAGGAAGAAACAGAAAATATGAATAGACCAATTACCAGCAAAGAAATTGAATTGGTAATCAAAATATTACCTAAAAACCAAACACCTGGTCCAGATGGTTTCACTGCTGAATTTTATCAAACATTAGTGAAGACCTAATACCCATCCTTCTAAAAGTTTTCCAAAGAGAACAGGAGGGAATACTCCCAAACTCACTCTACAAAGCCAACATCACTCTAATACCAAACCAGGCAAAAACATCACAAAGAAAGAAAAGTAAAGACCAATATCCCTGATGAACATAGATGCAAAAATACTCAACAAAATATTAGCAAACCAAATTCAAAAATACATAAAAAAGATCATCCATCACGATCAGGTGAGATTCATTGCAGGGATGCAAGGATGGTAAAACATTCGAGAATCCATCACCATCATCCACTTCATCAACAAGAAGCCCAAAAACCACATGATCATCTCTATAGATTCTGAAAAAGAATTTGACAAAAGTCAACATCCATTCATGATAAAAACTCTCAACAAAATGGGTATAGAGGGCAAGTGTCTCCATGTAATAAAGGCCATATATGACAAACCCACAGCCAACATTATACTTAACAGTGAGAAGCTGAAAGCTTTTCCTTTAAGATCAGTAACAAGGCAAGGATGACCACTCTCCCCACTTTTATTCAACATATTTCTGGACGTCCTAGCCACGGCAATCAGACAACACAAAGAAACAAAAGGCATCCAGAGTGTCAAAGATGAAGTCAAACTCTCCCTGTTTGCAGATTACATTATCTTGTACATAAAAACCCTAAAGAATCCACTCCAGAACTACTAGATCTAATATCTGAGTTCAGTAATCTTGCAGGATACAAAATTAATACACAGAAATCTGTTGTAGTCCTACACACTAACAATGAACTAACAGAAAGAGAGATCAGGAAAACAATTACACTCACAATTGCATCAAAAAGAATAAAATACTTCAGAATAAATCCAGCCAAGTAAGTGAAAGACGTATACTATGAAAACTACAAGACACTCACGAGAGAAATTAGAGAGGAAATCAATAAATGGAAATACATCCCATGCTCATGGATAGGATAAATTAATATTGTCAAAATGGTCATACTACCTAAGTCAATCTACAGATTCAATGTGATCCTTATCAAAAAAACAATAGCATTCTTCAATGAACTAGAGCAAATAGTTCTGAAATTCATATGGAACCACAAAAGACCCAGAACAGCCAAAGCAATCCTGAGAAGGAAGAACAAAGAAGGGGGAATTACATTCCCTGACTTCAAGCTTTACTACAAAACCACAGTAATCAAGACAATTTGGTACTGGCACAAGAGCAGATCCATAGAACAATGGAACAGACTAGAGAGCCCATATATAAACCCAAGCATGTGTACTCAATTAAGATATGATACCTTAAGGAGTCATGGATATACAATGGGAAAATGACAGCCTCTTCAACAGCTGGTGTTGGCAAAACTGGACAGCTACATGTAAGAGAGTGAAACTGGATTACTGTCTAACCCCATACACAAAAGGAAACTCAAAATGGATCAAAGACCTCAGTGTAAGTCATGAAACCATAAAACTCTTAGAAAAAAACATAGGCAAAAATCTCTTGGACATAAACATGAGCAACTTCTTCATAGACATATCTCCCTGGGCAATAGAAACAAAAGCAAAAATGAACAATTGGGACTATATAAAACTAAAAAGCTCCTGTTCAGCAAAGGACACCATCAGTAGAACAAAAAGACATCCTACAGTATGGAAGAATATATTCATAAATGACGTATCTGGTAAGTGGTTGACATCCAAATTATATAAAGAGCTCACACACCTAAACAAACAAAAAGCAAATAAACCAATTAAAAAATGGGCAGAGCATATGAACAGACTTTTCTCCAAAGAAGAAATTCAGATGGCCAACAGGCACATGAGAAGATGCTCCACACATCCCTAGTCATCAGAGAAATGCAAATTAAAACCACAATCAGATATCACCTCACACCAGTTAGGGTGGCCAACATCCAGAAGATAAACAACAACAAATGTTGGTGAGGATGTGGAGAAAGGGGAACCCTCCTACACTGCAGGTGGGAATGTAAAATAATTCAACCATTGTAGAAAGCAGTATGGGGGTTCCTCAAAAACTAAAAATAGAAATACCATTTGACCCAGGAATTCCACTCCTAAAAATTTACCCTAAGAATGCAAGAGCCCAGTTTGAAAAAGACATATGCACCCCTATGTTTATTGCAGCACTATTTGCAATAGCCAAGAAATGGAAACAACTTAAGTGTCCATCAGTAGATGAATGGATACAGAAGACGTAGTACATATACACAATGGAATATTATGTAACCATAAGAAGAAAACAAATCCTACCATTTGCAAGAACATGGATGGAGCTAACGGTATTATGCTCAGTGAAATAAGCCAGGCAGAGAAAACAAGTATCAAGTGATTTCACTCATCTGTGGAGTATAAGAACAAAGAAAAAACTGAAGGAACAAAACAGCAGCAGACTCACAGAGCCCAAAAATGGACTAACAGTTACCAAAGGGAAAGGGATTGGGGAGGATGGGTGGGAAAGGAGGGACTGGGGGGAAAAGGGGACATTACGATTAGCACACATAATATAGTGGGTGGGGGGTATGGGGAAGGCAGTATAGCACAGAGAAGACAAGTAGTGATTCTACAGCATCTTACTATGCTGATGGATAGTGACTGTAATGAGGTATGTGGGGGGGACTTAATAATATGGGGAGTCTAGTAACCATAATGTTGGTCATGAAATTTTACATTAATGATAGCAAAATAAATAAAAAATAATAAAAAATGAGGATGAATATTCCAAATAAAGGGCACAGCAGATACAGTCAATTCAGGAAAACAAAAGTTTTTAGTTCATTGTGGGAAAACTTTATGCCCAAGGGCAAGAGTGATTTGGAATGAGGTTGGAGATTTAGGTAGTTGAAGTCAATAGAGTGTTGGTGTTTATTTTCCCCAAGTAAAACAAAATGGGGCGGGCTACACAAAAGTGATGTGGTTTGATTGTGTGCTTGTCAATGATTTTAGTGAGCAGGAATGAGTACAAGCAGAGAGAAAAATTTAAGGACCTTATGGGATCTACCCTGGAGGTAAGGGAGATGTGAATATAATGGCATCAGTAGAGACTGAGAGGTATTTTAGACAAATTATTTTGGAATTTGAGTTGATATAACTTATCTGATCATTTTTTCTTAGTTGTAGAATATGTGGTGAAGAAAAAATATCGACTGATTCCTAAATTTCTATGTGGGTTTCATCCTATTTGAAAGCAAATTTCCAATTAGGGCACTGAAGTCTCATAATAGAACTGTGCTCTTTAAAGCTTAATGAACTTTCTTCAGGAAAGTTGAGGTTAGGTTATAAGTATGTTTGTTTTTGAAAAATTGATACAATGCTTATTTTAGTATGATTAAGCAGGAGAAATATTTGAATACTGTGCAGAAAGGAGATCATTAGAATTCAACCTAGTTAATCTTACTGGTCTTGATTATGATTTTATTTTCAATTTCATATATAATCAGTAACTTTCCATATTTTTCTTTTTTCCATAAGTAGTCTTATTATGTCACACACATATGTTAGTGTATACATGTATATCTGGGTATATTGTGTTTTCTCCATGATGATGACGCTATCAAGAATTTCTCTATGCTCTTCATTGGTGAATCAAAGGATTGATATTTAAAGAGTATATATTATTTTATAGATTGACAGACACAAACAATTCATTTGTCCAGCAACAGATAATTTTACTATCTAATTGTATAATTTAGGAACAGAATGTCCCTTAAATATATCTCAAGTTATTTGATATCAGAATAATTTTTCCAACATTATTAGTAAATGTACTTTGGCCAATATGAATCAGAATGTTTTCTTTGACTTTTTTAGGTGCAAATGTATTGGTACAGTTTCTTGCTGTTTCTTTTTGGTTTTCATTTCTTTTTTCATACATACAAATGGTTTAGCTTTGTATTGTAGAAATAATACTGAGTTTGATGGCAGAATACCAGAGTTTTAGTTTATATGAACTGATATAAAGCAGATAATTTAGTCAGTCCTCCATATCTTCATTTTAATATGTGAGTTTAAACTAATTAATTTATTAACCATATACTCACACCACTGAACTCTTGATTAGTACTGAGAGTGAGCCAGATCCTGTACTATATACTAAGAACCCTGAAAATATGAGAAATCTTCCTTTTAAAGGCCTTAAACGAGAGGCCACATGGGTTAGGGGAGGGAAGAGGGATGACTAGGAGAGAGAGAGAGGGAGAGGGGCAGAAATATACAGCAATACAATCATCTAACAGTGGCTTAATCATGATGCTATAGGGGAGAAATCAGTCACATAATTTTATGGATGAGGAGAGTGAGTTTTGTAGAATTAAATCATCAAGAATGAGAAGGCCTATTTAAGATGTTGAATAGAATTAGAGGAGAAAAAGGAACATGGGCACAGATTAGAGCACATGAAAAGACATGTATTTCCAAGGAGATGCAATTAAGTCGACGTGATAGTGAGAGGTAGAAGATAAAATAGGACTCATGTAATAAAGGGCCTTCACTATCATCCAAAGTGGTATGTTGTTTGCAAATATTTGTTACTTTTGCTTGTCCAGCATCCAAATGGCCTTCTCAATTTGTGGAATTCCCTAATAGCTAAGAGTTAACAAGAGGCAGGGCCCATCTTCAACTATGAAACAGAAAGAACTTAGAAATTCCTTTCTCCCAACTCCCTGACAACTAATGAATGGCTTCATCACCCAGAAAGCATTAAAGGGAGCAGATCCTTAGGAAAATGTCAGTAATCTTGGATTGATTATGTAGCTAACTAGGCATTCACATTATCATAAGTATTCCTCAATAGAATGCAGTGAATCTTGCTCCATGGCAGCAAGGGAAAATTTAATTATCCTTAATAATCATATGGAATAAGAACCCACTAAATCTAAAATGTTAAGGACTGCATCATTGCTAGTCAACAGTGTGAACAAATGAGGAAATCAAGGAAGTGGGGTGCAGTCTCAAAGGTAAGGTAAGTTTAAAAAGAAAAGAAAAAGTCAAATATCAGCTCAAGACATTGGCAGAAACCAAGAAACTTTCTATAGCAGTGATAAAAGAATTTCTTATCTTGTGAAGCTGCAAAACAGAGATACCTGACAGCCAAAATCAAACACTGATCTGTTGGTCCTGCTGGGTTGCAAATTACAGTGTTACTTAGATTTAGTCCTGCCAGGTATCCTGTGTGAAAAGTAGAACATCTGTAGGATAAGATGGGGATCTTCAGACTTGGAATGATACAGAAAGCATGAGTACCCAGACGGACGGCTCCTGCTAAATCTCTATCACAGATTGTATTCTGTCCTTCCCTTTCTGATGAGGCTGCTGATGCACATTATCAGCAGCACATTTCTGAAAAGGTGGGCAAATTACCCTCATTTTCTTTGGCTCTCATTTTGCAATGTTTCAAAGTCTTTTAATGGAGTTGAGTTGAGTTACCCCATGAAGGCAAGGGAGAAGTGAGAAATGGCCATCAAAAGTTAGACCATAGGGTGAAGTGTCAGATAAATAATTTCTGGAGTTTTCTAATTTATGTAGGCAAAAGAACTAAAGAATAGGTGTAGAAATTGATTTTTCAAATAGCACCAGGGAACCTGGTATGTGGAATCTGGATGAGTGGAAACCTTCTGCATAGATTATTAGATGATAATTAAGGTAAAATTTATGAAAATATAATCTGACTTTTACTTTTTCTTTCTGATCTAACCAATCTTTCTTTAATAATTTCCATGATATTTGTCTTGTTTCTTTCCTGTCTTGATTCTTCTCCCTTCCTGTGCCATTTATTGTGCCCTTTTTCAGTGCTCCTTCCCATGGTTCTTTAACACTTATTGAAACTTTACATATTATGTATATTTCAGTTAAATCTTTAACGTCTCTACAACACTTTTCTTATTCCTGATGATGTTAATATTTTCCTCCATAGTATATACCACTGGTTATTAATTACATGTTATACAGTTTGCAGGATCTTTGGAGATCATGTGTTACTATATTCTTTCTTTCTTTTACATGAGGACACAGGGATAAAAAGCAATTGTACATGTATAATCACACAGAAAGCTGGTTCTACAACTATATAATTAAGTTTCAGAATGTGTTCGTTTAAATTCTAATCCCATGTCCTTCAAATTACATATCCCAGCATCTCTTCCATGCAGACACATTGTGTATGTCTGTGTTGTATCACTATCTTCATTGAGAATACTTAGAGAGAAAAGCTTTTCCGTTTAACATCTCTGGGGCACTAAATGCATTAAAAGCAATTCTCCCACACTGTAAAAACTCAGATTTGTTGATTAATGCACAAATGGTTGGAAGGGAAAACAATTGCAAAGAGAATAAAGTTAAGTTTTTAAATACTGCCAATTTTTATAGCAGAAATAGATGACTATTATAATGATACAAATAATACAACGTAATGATAAAAAAAGAAGAATGAGGATAGGAGCAAAATGATGTAGCCAGGTATTTTTATGGTCTGTTATAAATGAGCCATTCTATTAGATACATTGCATGTAAGTGTTTGTTACAGCAACAAGAACGATACAGTGTTGTCCCACATTATCATGAAAGAAATAGGTTTAGATCTCAGTCTCTCTGCACACACATACACACACACACGTATATATATATACACACACACCTTAAAATTCACTCTTCTTTTCACCCTTGTAAAGTACACAATTCAGTGCCTTAAAGTGTATTTTGAGAGTTATGCAAACATTACCACCATCTAATTTTAGAAAATTTCCACCACAAGAGAAATTCTGTACCTATTAGCATTCACTCCCTATTTCCCCTTTCCACCAAGAACCACTATTGTA
Organism: Manis javanica; assembly: GCF_040802235.1. Lineage (NCBI taxonomy): Eukaryota > Metazoa > Chordata > Mammalia > Pholidota > Manidae > Manis > Manis javanica. The sequence continues at coordinate 26,504,808 of NC_133169.1, forward strand.
TCTTTTGCATCTATAGATTTAACTATTTGGGACATTTTATGTAAATGTAATAATATTATACATAGTCTTTTGTATCTGGTTCCTTTCACTTACCATAATGCCTTCAAGATCTATTCATGTTATAGGATGTATGAATAATACATTCTATTGCCAAATATTATTTCCTTGTATGACTATACCACACTTTATTTGTCCACTCATCAGTTGATAGACATTTTGGTTGTTTTCATTTTTTGGTTATTTTGCTTCTAGATATCCAGTTGTCCTAGCACCATTTGTTAAGAATTATTCTTTCCCCATTGAATTATTTTAGTACGTTTGTTGAAAAATCAATAACAATAAATGTGAGAGTTATTTCTGGGCCTTCAATTTATTTCCATTTATCTATATATCTATGCCTAAGCAATTATAAAGCTCTCTTAATTATTGTTGCTTCATAGCCATTTCTGAAGTTGGGAACTCAGGATTCTTCAAATTTATACTTTAGTTTCAATGTAATTTTGTAAATATTCAAGGAATTTCCTCATGAACTTTAGGTCCAATTTGTCAAATTCTGGGAAAAAAAATTCATTGGAATTTTGCTAAGGATTGTGTTAGATCTGTAGTTCACATGGGGAAGCATTGCCAATTTAGCAATATTAAGTTTTTCAAGCTATGGATGTAGGATGGTGTTTTCATTTATTTAGAACTTTAATTTCTTTCAGGAATATTTTGAGGTATTCAGGAAAAAAATTTTGCACTTCTTTTGTTAAATATATTTTATTTTATGTTGTAAATGGAATTTGTAATTAAAGTTTTGGCTTATTCATTGTTAGTGTATAGAAATACAAGTGATTTTTACATTAAATGTGAACCTTTAACCTGTTAAATTTGTTTATTACCTCCAATAGTTTCTTTCTTTGAGTTCTTATGGTACACACACACACACACAGAAGATGATGCAATCTACAGAGAGATCATTTTACTTCATTTCCAATCTAAATGCCTTTTATTTCTTTTTCCTCTCTGACTACCTTGGTAGAATCTCCAATACAAGGACAACTACAAATGACAAGAACTGACATCTTTGTCTCATTCCTGATCTTAAGGAAAAAATACTTTTAGAGTCTTCCACCTTGAGTATTATGTTTATTGCAGATTCCTCTAGATGCACATTTATGAAATTGGAAGAGTTTCCTTTCTTTCCTATTTTATTTAATGTTTTTTATCATGAGAGAATATTAGAGAATATTATAATTTTTCAAATGCTTTTTTTAGCATTCTTAAGATTACATGATAGTTATCCTTCATTCTTTTCACATTAATTGATTTTCTGATGTTAAATAACCCTTATATTACTGATAAATATCACTTGACCATATAATCATTTTTATATGTTTCTGGATTCATCTTGTTTATATTTTTTGAGGATTTTTGTGTCCATATCCATAAGACATAGTGGTGTACAACTTTCTTTTTTTTATGGTTTGTTATCAAGGGTAAAATGACCTCATAATTGAGTAAAAGAGGTTTTCCTTCTCTAGTGTTATTGAAGATCTTGACAATAACTGTTATTAATTCTTTAAATATTTGATAGAATTTATCAATAAAGCTAACGGGATCTGGTCTTTGTTGTAAGATTTTTCTTACTGATTAAATCATTTTACTTGCTGTAGGTCTTTTCAGGTTTTAATTTCTTCATACTTAAGTTTTAGTATTTCGTGTCTCTGTAGGAATTTACCTATTTTATCTAAGGCACCTAATTTTTGTCATAGAGTTCTTCAGACTATTTCTTATAATATTTTATTCCTTTAAGTGGCTATTTATTTATATATTTTAACTTATAATTTTAGTTTTTTATTTAGGTCATATTCTTTCTTGAAAAAAAATGTTTGCTAATGCTCAGTTAAAGAAAGCTTGTCTTAACTCAATACCACATTTGTTTGCTCAATCACATAGCACTATGCAATTTTCACTGCAATCCCAAAGAATAAACAAATGCATAACCATGTTAGAACAGAGAATTCAGTGGGTCTGACATTGATATCTATAAGCTGGAATTACTAGCAAAGCTGATAGTCTAAGAAACTCAAATTTTAAGATATAAAAGAAGGGCAGAAACATTTTCTTATTTTAATAAATTTCTGTAAATATCCATTGGGCATATATATTATCATAGTTTATACCTCTAACTTCATTTTATAAGCTCTTTGTTGATTACATATGGCTGTAATATTTGGTGATTATCAGGTGACTTTTCATATTATTCATGAAAATGTTTTATAGTACCATTCAACAATAAATACCCAATAACAAAGGAAACAATATTTTAACTTTTCTTCACAGATATAATTTTATAATCAGATTACATACCTATAAACAATTAGAAGATATATTTTACAAACAGGTCTTTATTTTTTTAGAAAATTAAAAAATTATCAATATAGGTATTACATGAATATGTAGACCTCCATTGAACCCATTTTTAAAATTCAGAATGCATATCTCTATGTGTTTAAATTTAGAAAATATTCTTCCTATGAAATTTTCTTAAAAAGTGATTTTTTAAAATGTAAATCCGTCAATGTTGGGAATCAACAGAGTTTCAGCTCTGGTTTTCAAGCTGACCTATGTATGAGGATTCATTGCTCTGAAATATTTTTCTAAAGCTTACTTTTATTTAAAGAGTTTAGAGAATATAAATTAAAACAAAAATTAGTATTAAATCAGATAAATAAAATTTCCAGATCCAAATAAACTATTCTTTAAATGTTTTTTATTGAAGTATCATTGATAGATAATCTTACATTGGTTTCACATGTACAACACACTCGTTCAACAGCTACCCATATTATTAAAATCATCACCCCCTCTAGTGTGGTTAGTATTTGTTAATGTAGACAGATGTTACAGAATCATTGACTATATTCTCCATGCTGCACTACCATCTCCATGATCAACTTATATACTGTGATTGCCAATTACTGTGTGCCTTTCTTCCCCTCACCTTCCCACCCAACCTGCCTCAACCTTTCCCCTTGGTAACAGCTAGTCACTTCTCAGGGTCTTTAAGTCTACTGCTATGAAATAAAGTATTCTTTAGATTTGAAAAAAGCACCGTTGAATGCTAGAAGAAATCTATTCTAAAATAGCTCCATGAAACATATTGTTGGGAATTGCAGAAAACAGTATAATAAAATCAAGATCTAATGAACTTTAGGATGTATATGGGTAAATATAACAAATAAAAATGGTTGCAATTCTTAGCAGTACCATTGGAAGTACAGAGATAATAGCAAATAACTAACATTTCTGAGGATATAGAAATTAGAGTTGTATTATCAGCCAAATTATACATTAAAAGTGAAGGTAGAAAAATATATTTTCAGACAAGGAAAGACTAACAACTATAGTCCCGAAGTACCACTTCTTAGAATCTAGCAAACTACCTGTGCCATCAAAATGAGGAAGTAAACCGAGGAAGAACACACGGTCTTCAGGAAATAAAAAATGGAGTTGAATGGAACACCGCAAATGAAGGTGAATGATGATTTCTAGTTACGAGAAAGATGATATTGTAGCAGGCCTAGAATTGGGAGAATGAATGATTAGAGATATGTCTACAAGAAAGAATAAGTAATGAAACTGGCAACTGATGTATTTGATAATGTTGCAAATAGATTTATACACCAACTAGAGACATGTGCACAAACTAAAAAATGGGAAAATATAAGCAATTAATATCCCCAGAAAGAAAGTAGTATATAAGGAAATTATAGTGTACCATTAGTAATTGTTTTTTTGTTTTATATATATATTGTTACTATATATATGTAACATTACTGAATGTGATATATACATACACTCATAAACATATATAAATAATAATGACATGTCTACAGTGTGCAGGTTAGAGGTTATGAGTATGAGAGCTAAATACTCATTTCTATAGTAAGAAGTCACGGCATATTGTTTAAAAGTGAAAAATAAAAATTATAATATTTTTCAGAAATATCAAGGTAAAAATCCCAAGGTGGAGTTAAAACACTGACTTCTCTGTGGAAGAGTAAACAGCAAGTTTGAGGAGAGGTAAGGCAAGAGACTGTTTTTGTTTCTTTGTTTTTACAATTTTAATCCTTTTAGAACTATGACTTTTTAAACTACATCTGTAACTGAAAAAAATTAGAATTAAATGAGGAAAGGAAGAGCATGGGAGGAGGAATTATAAAAATAGCCTTTGCATTTAAAAAATTATTAACAGTTTCAGAATGAGTTGTTGCCAGGCAACTTTCAAGGTTGACAAAAATATTTTATATTATAACTCATGTACTTCATTATTATATACTCATTATTATAAACTCATGTACTTCAAAATATTACATATAATTCAATCCACTGCAATCATTATTGTTTTAAATACTTGGAGTGTCCCAACCTAATTGATCATATTACTGCATATTTATATATCATAAATAAGGATATCACCTATGGAAGTACAACTAAAAAGTATATCGCATTTACTATGAAATATAAATGTTGAAAACTTGAGCATATATCTTATCAAGTCCTTAGCTATTAGAGCCCTTCAGAAGATACTGCAGAGGCTAGAAACACCATATAGGATAAAAATATACAGGTAAACATAGTTATAGTGATGTTAACAAATCTAAAGGGATTCAAAAAAATCTAACTATAATTATATGGTTTACATTTCATGGAAAGTAAGTAAAGCAGAAAAATTTTTTTAATTCACTCAGCAGTTCTCAATGGGAGTTGCATAACTCTTTAATGTGGTATTATGGAAACTTGAAAATAAAAACTGTGTTTCACAATAATGAGGATGTACTATTGTCATTTAGAGAGCTTGAACTTGGCTAGCAAATATCCCCAAATTAATGAAATAATCTCATGAAGTAAAATTTACATCCTTTGAAATGTACGGACAGACATTTGAGTAGAATATCCTGTTATGTCATCTAATCCGAAATTTAATCCCATTTCACATTTAAGTACAAATTAATTCACTATGCAGTTTTAATGTAGCTACCATGTGAGTTTAGCTTGATTATGGTTACTATTTCATAATGTATATATAAATATCATATCATACAGTTCAAATACATAACATATCTATTTTTCATGGACACTTTAATAAATCCAGAAAAAGAAAAGAAAAGAAAAGCTTAAACAATTCTTTGTTCAGAATTTTTCCAAGAGCCATTCACCATTAAAAGTAGTAAATAAATAAATATAATAAATTGAGTAACATGACCTTTGTTGTGGCATTTGAGTAACAAAATAACAGGACTGCATCAGTCAGTTTTCATAGCTTGTACCTTCACAGTGATTTACTATATACGAATAAGTACCTGATTAAGTGATTATCTCCAAAACTATGTGTATAATTAACCTATGAAAAGTTGAGTGAGCCTCATAATTTGAGTGGTAAGAACTGTTTTGTCCAGTTGGCCTGACTGTTAAAATGTATTAGTATATGTTTTTGGGTGTGTATTTATAAAAGTGTGAGTGCGGATGTGTGTAAATTCTCTGAAAATAAACAGCAGAATAAGGGAATAAAAGTGTGGATATCTAATTCTGTTATTATGGATGTATGGTAAGACACAGCTTATCTGGGGGGAAATAATTTCTGGAGTATTAAATAAAATGAAGAAAATGTATTTGGTATTTAGGCTTATTTTTGTATTATTTATTATATCAAAGGAGTATATTCTATCACTAAAAACTCTAGCATATGATTTTCATTCTGCAAAATTTTATGTATTCAATGTCTGATCATAAGTTTGAACCTAAATGCCATATTTTCTTCAATGTTTAAAACAAATTTGAATATCAAACTACCTGTTCACATCCAGTGTAAAAGAAGTATTTTCCTTCATGGGAAATAGCCATATGATAGCAGAATTTGTTTCACATGTCTCACAAGGAAATTTCATTTTTTTGTCCAAATAATTCCAAGAGTTTATAATTTCATGAAAGACCATATTAAATATTTGTAAATCCATCTGTTTACTTACTTATAATCTCCATATGGTTTTACTTGGTAAACCATTCTTATGTTCATACCCTTAAGGGACACATTCCCATTTCATGTAATTCCAAACAGAGGGTTTTAAAACTACTGGGAAACAAAGAAGCTATATGGGTTGCAAAAGAGCATAATATGAAAAGATGCTTCACATATGTCACCAGAGATATGTACGCTTAAAAACAATGAAATAACATTACACACTTGAACACTGGAACCAAATGCTGGCAAGGATGTGGAGTAACAGGACCTCTCACACAATACTGGTGGGAATGCAAAATGATACAGCCACTTAAGAAGACAGTTTGGAGGTTTATTACAAAACTAAAGATACTCTTGGCATACAATTCAGTAATCATGTTAAATGATATTTACCCTTGATAGAAGTTGGAAGCTTATGTCCATACAAAAACTTACACAGGAATGTTAATAGCTTCATTCATAATTGTCAAATATTGAAAGCAACCAAGATGTCCTCAGTAGGCAAATGGGTAAACATACTGTGATAGATCCATAAAATGGACTCTTCAGAAATATAAAGAAATGAGTTATCAAGCCATGAGAGGACATGGAGGAAACTTAAATGTGTATTAGTATGCAAAACAAGGGATTTTGTAAAGGCTAAATGCTGCATGATTACAACTATATTTTATTACATGATGGAAAAGGCAAAACTATGGAGACAGTAAAAAGATCCCAGTTTCCCAGGCAGTAAAGGGAGGTTCAGATAAGCACAGCACAGAAAGCTTCTTGGGTAGTAACACTAGTCTCTATGATACTACAGTGGTGGGTATGTGCCATTATTCGTTTGCCCAAACCCATGGAATGCACAACACCAACAGTGAATCTTAAGGTACATGATGGATTTGGGGTCAATATGAAGTGGCCGCATAGATTCACCAATTATAAAAATGTCCCACTCTTGTGACTCATGTTGATGGTGGGAGAGGCTCTATGTGTGTGGAGGGAGAGGGTATACAGGAACTCTATGCACTTTATGCTCAATTTTACTGTGAACCTAAAAGTTTTCTAAAAAATAATCTTTATTTGAAAGGAAAAGTAAAAACACCATCAAACATGAGAGACACACAAGATACTTCAATTGTTTTTAAAATGTTCTTTAATCTGAACAATGAATACAAGCGGGTTTACTTAATCATTCTATACACTTCACATGCAATCTTTATAGACATTTTGTTGTAGATATGAAATCTTTCATGACATGTATTGTGTCACAAAGATTTTAAAACATTTTTTGTTTTCAATATTAATAATTTTGTGTTTTGTATAATCTGACCTAAAATTAACTTCCAAGAATTTATTCCTTGAATAATATATACTTCTGATTAAATTACTTTTAGTGAACTAAATAAAAGCAATTAGTAATTAATCTAATACAATTATAATGGCTCAAGTATTAGAGTTGCTTTTAGAATTTAAAGTTACCTAGACAGAAAAACATGTAATCTCTTGTCAACAGCCATTTTCTAACTGTAGTACTTTTAAGTGATGTTTTGTAGTTTGTGAACATCAAGTATACACAACCTTGTGTTGTTAATATTACGTCTCTTATTAAAGTTACTACTCTAGAATATAAGTTCATTGAAGGAGTGTAGTTTCTGCAGTGAAACACATCTTGCCAGTATATTTAATGAAATTCAAGCATACAGAACATGGTTTACTAGCAGGCAGAAATGAAGTTTAGTAGTTGATGTTTGAAAGCATTAATATAAATTAAGAAAAGTCTCAAATCACTGAAAAATTATGCATTCTGTTTAATAAAAAAGATCTCTAAAGAAATAACAGACACATATGCTACCATGAACATTATGAAATAACTAGAATATGATGAAATAAAATAGATTTTGATATAACATAGAAAGCTGTACATATTTTTAAAATGTGCTTTTTAAAAATATTCCAGTAATGTGTAAATGTAATATTTAAATGGCATAAGTATTTTTATTTAATTTGGTAGTGTATTAATTAATTGGCATTCAGGTTCCAAGTATGATTATTTCTAGGGTTGTGTATTAAATATTTGAGGAAGTGTAAAGTTTATCAAAGTGAAAAATATACCACTTTGTAACACAGTAGGTTCTTTTTTTCATCTTTATGTTTTCCAATGCCAAAATACTGTTAAAAATTCAAGACAAATACTTTAATCCCTATGTACATGTTATGAGAAGTTCTATTATTTCAAACAGAAACAATTCCAAGGTAAATAATAAACTATTTGGTAAATCAAAACATTGCTAAGCTTTGTAATTAACTTTTATTGAGCTTATATTTCCCAAACTAGAGTAACTACGTGTGGCAATATTTTCCCTTAATACAATGCTTTATAGAAATAAAATAAAAATGGTTTTAGTCTTAAGATAATAAAGCATATTATCAAAGTTATTATAATATAACATCTCCTCTAGCTTGATTCGTAAAGGCTACTCAAAATTTTCTTAGCTATTTGATGACAAAATGTAATGTAATTACTGGTCATATTATAAAGATAGAAGATTTTAATTAAGGACTCAATATAATTGCATTTATTCAAAAAGATGGCGGCGTGAGAGGAGAGACAGAGGGTACCTCCTAAAACTGGATACAATTAGAAAATATAGTTGGCACACGTAATCCTGAGAGAGCAACAGGAAAGAGGATGGTGTCAGACTGCAAACACCTGGAGAAAAAAGCAGACCTCACCAAATAGGTAACATACCAGAGCTGTGGCTCCATGGAACCCAAGCCCCTCCCTCACCCCAGCTCACCGGCGGGGCGGGAGGAAGAGAAATGGTGCACAGAGGGAGTGGAAGGCTTGTGACTGCTGAATACCTAGCTCCAGAGATCTGCTCTGGGTGCACAAACCTACATGTCATGGTGCTTTCATGAGACTCACATGACTACCAGGTTGGAAAGATAATACAGATGGAGTTCCTGGGGAGACTGGGATTCCAGCTGCTTATGGAAAGCAGGGATCCATATCCGGCTGCTCTGAGACAAAGACTTACACTTGTGTGACCAGCCCACTGGCTTAGGCAGTGGAGACAGGCACAGGAGCTGGGAGGCAGGGAACAGCTCTTTCCTCCTCCCAGGCACCAGTACCACTCTGCTTCAACCCCTGAGATTGCTTCAGGGGCTGAGCAGCTCCAGAATAGAGCTCCTGGACACTAGAGGGCGCTATATACAAATATGAAAGGCCAAAGGAACTTAGTCCTGAGTAAAATTGTTAATACAACTCCTGAGAAAGATTTAAATGATACAGACCTTGTGATCTTCCTAAAAGGGAGTGCAAAATAAAAATCATCAACATCCTAATGGAGGTACGGAAAGACATCCAAGAACTCAGAATTGAATTCAGGTTGGAGATCCAATCATTGAAGAGCACGATGGAGGGTATTAAAAGCAGGTTGGATACGATGAAGGAGACAATAAATGAAATAGAAACTAGAGAAGAGGAATACAAAGAAGCTGAGGCACAGAGAGAAAAAAGGATCTCCAAGACTGAAGAATATTGAGAGAACTGTGTGACCCATCTAAGCGGAATGATATTCGCATTATAGGGATACCAGAAGAAGAAGAGAGAGAGAAAGGGATAGAAAGTGTCTTTGAGGAGGTAGTTGCTGAAAACTTCCCCAATTTGGGGAAGAACATAGTCTGTCAGGCCATGGAGATCTGCAGATCTCCCAACACAAGGGACCCAAGGAAGACAACACCAAGACACATAGTAATTAAAACGGCAAAGATCAAGGATAAGGACAGACTGTTAAAAGCAGCCAGAGACAGAAATAAGATCACATACAAAGAAAAGCCCATCATGCTAACATCAGACTTCTCAGTAGAAACCTTACAGGCCAGAAGGAAGGGGCATGATGTATTTAATGCCATGAAGCAGAAAGGCCTGGAAACAAGATTACATTATCTGGCAAGAATATAATTTAAATTTGAAGGAGGGATTACACAATTTCCAGATAGGCAAAATCTGAGAGAATTTACCTCCCAAAAACCATCTCTGCAGTCTATTTTGGAGGGACTGCTATACATGGAAGTGTTCCTAAGGTTGAATAGCTGTCACCAGAGGTAATAAAACCACTGTAAAGAAAGTAGAACAGCTAATTATGAAGCAAATGCAAAATTAAATTAACTATCTCCAGAGTCAATCAAGGGATAGACAAAAAGTATAGAATTCGATAGCTAATATATAAAGAATGAAGGAGGAAGAAAAAGGAGGAAAAATAGAAAAGAACCATTAGATTCTGTTTGTAACAGCATACTAAGTGAGTTCAATTAGAGTCTTGGATAGTAAGTAAAGTAACCTGGAACCTTTGGTAACCACGAATCTAAGGCCTGAAATGGCAACAAATATATACCTATTGATAATCACCCTGAATGTAAATGGACTGAATGCACCAAACAAAAGACACAGAGTAACAGAATGGATAAAAAAAAAAGACCCATCTATAAGCTGCTTACAAGAGACGCACCTCAAACCCAAAGATATGTTCAGACTAAAAGTCAAGGGATGGAAAAAGATATTTCATGCAAACAATAGGGAGAAAAAAGCAGGTGTTGCAGTACTAGTATCAGACAAAATAGACTTCAAAACAAAGAAAGTAACAAGAGATAAAGAAGGACATTACATAATGATAAAGAGTCAGTCCAACAAGAGGATATAACCATTATAAATATATATGCACCCAATACAGGAGCAGCAACATATGTGAAACAAATACTAACAGAACTAAAGGAGGAAATAGAATGCAATGTATTCATTTTAGGAGACTTCAACACACCATTCACTCCAAAGGACAGATCCACCAGACAGAAAATAAGTAAGGACACGGAGGCTTCTGAACGACACACTAGAAAAGATGAACCTAACAGACATCTACAGAACTCTACACCCAAAAGCAGCAGAATACACATTCTTCTCAAGTGCACATGGAACATTCTCCAGAATAGACCAAATACTAGGCCACAAAAATAGCCTCAGTAAATTCACAAAGACTGAAATTCTACCAACCAACTTTTCAGACCACAAGGGTACAAAACTAGAAATAAATTATACAAAGAAAGCAAAAAGGCTCACAAACACATGGAGGCTTAACAACATGCTCCTAAATAGTCAATGGATCAACGACCAAATTAAAATGGAGATCCAGCAATATATGGAAAGAAATGACAACAACAACACAAAGCCCCAACTTCTGTGGGAAACAGCAAAAGCAGTCTTAAGAGGATTGTATATAGCAATCCAAGCATATTTAAAGAAGGAAGAACAAACCCAAATCAATAGTCTAACATCACAATTATCAAAATTGGGAAAAGAAGAACAAATGAGGCCTAAAGTCAGCAGAAGGAGGGACATAATAAAGATCAGAGTAGAAATAAATAAAATTGAGAAGAATAAAACAATAGAAAAAATCAATGAAACCAAGAGCTGGTTCTTTGAGAAAATAATCAAAATAGATAAGCCTCTAGCCAAACTTATTAAGAGAAAAAGAGTATCAACATACATCAACAGAATCAGAAACAAGAAAGGAAACATCATTGTGGACCCAAGAGAAGTACAAAGAATTATTAGAGACTATTATGAAAATCTATATGCTAAGAAGCTGGAAAACCTAGAAGAAATGGACAACTTCCTAGAAAAATACAACCTTCCAAGACTGACCAAGGAAGAAACACAAAATGTAAACAAACCAATCACCAGCAAAGAAATTGAAGCGGTAATCAAAAAGCTACCCAAGAAAATAACCCCTGGGCCAGATGGATTTACCTCGGAATTTTATCAGACATACAGAGAAGGTATAATACCCATTCTCCTTAAAGTTTTCCAAAAAATAGAAGAGGAGGGAATACTCCCAAACTTATTCTATGAAGCCAACATCACCCTAATACCAAAACCAGGCACAGACCCCACCAAAAAAGAAAATTACAGATCAATATCCCTGATGAACATAGATGCAAAAATACTCAACAAAATATTAGCAAACCATATTCAAAAATACTTCAAAAGGATCATACACCATGACCAAGTGGGATTCATCCCAGGGATGCAAGGATGGTACAACATTCGAAAATCCATCAACATTATCCACCACATAAACAAAAAGAAGAACAAAAACCACATGATCTTCTCCGTAGACACTGAAAAAGCATTCGGCAAAATTCGACATCCATTCATGATGAAAACTCTCAACAAAATGGGCATAGAAGGCAGGTACCTCAACATAATAAAGGCCATATATGATAAACCCACAGCTAACATCATACTGAACAGCAAGAGGCTGAAAGCTTTTCCTCTGAGATCGGGAGCAAGACAGGGATGCCCACTCTCCCCACTGTTATTCAACATAGTACTGGAGGTCTTAGCCATGGCAATTAGACAAAACAAAGAAATACAAGGAATCCTGATTTGTAAAGAGGAAGTTAAACTGTCATTATTTGCAGATGACATGATATTGTACATAAAAAACCCTAAAGACTCCATTCCAAAAGTAGTAGAACTAATATCTGAATACAGCAAAGTTGCAGGATACAAAATTAACACACAGAGGTCTGTGGCTTTCCTATACACTAACAATGAACTAATAGAGAGAGAAATCAGGAAAACAATTCCATTCACAATTTCATCAAAAAGAATAAAATACTTAGGAATAAACCTTACCAAGGAAGTGAAGGACCTTTACCCTGAAAACTACAAGATACTCTTAAGAGAAATTAAAGAGGACATTAAGAAATGGAAACTCATCCCATGCTCTTGGCTAGGAAGAATTAATATCTTCAAAATGGCCATCCTGCCCAAATCAATATACAGATTTGATGCAATCCCTATCAAATTACCAACAACATTCTTCAACGAACTAGAGCAAATAGTTTAAAAATTCATATGGAAACACCAAAAACGCCGAATAGCCAAGGCAATCCTGTGAAGGAAGAATAAAGTAGGGGGATCTCTCTCCCCAACTTCAAGCTTTACTACAAAGCCACAGTAATCAAGACAGTTTGGTACTGGCACAAGAACAGAGCCACAGACCACTGAACAGAATAGAGACACCAGATATTAACCCAAACGTTTATGGTCAATTAATATATGATAAAGGAGCCATGGATATACAATGGGGAAATGACAGTCTCTTCAACGGATGGTGCTGGCAAAACTGGACAGCTACATGCAAGGGAATGAAACTGGACCACTGTCTAACCCCATACACAAAAGTCAATTCAAAATGGATCAGAGACCTGAATGTAAGTCATGAAACTATAAAACTCTTAGAAAAAAACATAGGCAAAAATATCTTGGACATAAACATGAGTGACTTCTTCATGAACATATCTCCGCAGGCAGGGGAAACAAAAGCAAAAATGAACAAGTGGGACTATATCAAGCTGAAAAGTTTCTGTACAGCAAAGGACACCATCAATAGAACAAAAAGGTGCCCTACAGTATGGGAGAATATATTCATAAATGACAGTTCCGATAAAGGGTTGACATCCAAAATATATAAAGAGCTCATGCACCTCAACAAACAGAAAGCAAATAATCCAATTAAAAAATGGGCAGAGGATCTGAACAGACAGTTCTCCAAAGAAGAAATTCAGATGGTCAACAGACACATGAAAAGATGCTCCACATCACTTGTCATCAGAGAAGTGCAAATTAAAACCACAATGATATATCATTTCACACCAGTAAGGATAGCCACCATCCCAAAGACAAACAACAGATGTTGATGAGGTTGCAGAGAAAGAGGAACCCTCCTACACTGCTGGTGGGAATGCAAATTAGTTCAACCACTGTGGAAAGCAGCATGGAGGTTCCGCAAAAAACTAAAAATAGAAATAACATTTCACCCAGGAATTCCACTTCTAGGAATTTACCCCAAGATTGCAGCAGCCCAATTTCAAAAAGACATCTGCACCGCTATGTTTATCGCAGCACTCTTTACAATAGCCAAGAAATGGAAGCAACCTAAGTGTCCATCAATAGATGAATGGATAAAGAAGATGTGGTACATATACACAATGGAATATTATTCAGCCATAAGAAGGAAACAAATCCTACCATTTGCAACAACATGGATGGAGCTAGAGGATATTATGCTCAGTGAAATAAGCCAGGTGGAGAAAGGCAAGTACCAAATGATTTTACTCATCCATGGAGTATAAGAACAAAGAAAAACTGAAGGAACAGAGCAGCAGCAGAATCACAGAACCCAAGAATGGACTAACGGTTACCAAAGGGAAAGGGATTGGGCAGGAGGGGTGGGAAGGGAGAGATAAGCACAGGGAAAAAGAAAGGGCCCTTATTATTAGAATGTATAATGTGAGGGGGTGCATTGGGAGAGATGTGCAACACAGAGCAGACAAGTGGTGATTCTATAGCATCTTACTACGGTGATGGACAGTGACTGTAATGGGGTTTGTGGGGGGATTGGTGAAGGGGGGAGTCTAGTAACCATAATGTTCTTCATGTAATTGTAGATTAATGATAATAAAATGAATTTAAAAATTGCATTTATTCTTTCATTTTATATTATAAATTAGTAAATTCTTGTAATATAAAAAGGAAGAGCTATTCATTCTATCCATGTATGAGTTCTGTGATAATTCTATAGTACACATAACTGGGATCACTTACAGTTATTACATTCTTTATCAATGATAGATGACATTTTTGCCATACCGCTATAAATTTGCTAGTGTTTTTCCTTTGGTTTTGAGTTAGAATAATAGTAATATTTTAATATATAACTTGGAAAATTTTAATCCAGTTAATGAGGTTTTTTATAGCCATTGTAAACTTTTCTACAAAAAGCATTATGAATTAACATTAAAACCAAGAGTTGCCTCTTTTCCCACTTTAAACAACATTAAGTATGAGAGATATATACAGATTAAAAAACATAAATGACTGATACTATTACTAATGAACATTAGAAAGAAGAAAAAATAGGAGGAGGGAAAAAGAAGAGGAAGGGAGGAATAAAGTCTAAAAAATAAATCAGGTTTAAAAAAACTTGTTAGTTAAGTGCTCAAGAAAAAATACATACTTGTTTCTTATGATCAAAACTGTATAATTATTGGAGAAGTAATTTAATTTGACATTTTCTATAGAGTTTAACTACATGAGTTACAAAATATTTCTTTCCATGTTCTTTAATGTTTCCCAAGGGATTTGTACCATGCCTAGTACACGAGGTACTCCATAAATAAAAGTTGGATGTATAAATAGGTACATTTTCATAAGTTTATATAAAATAATATTATACTTTTTTGGCCAAGTGATTTTTCTCTTTTTAATAAAGTATTATCTATATACACCCTTATGAAGGATTCACAAGAAAAACAATGTGGTTACTACAATCACCTATATTACCGAGTCATCACCCATACCCCATTGCAGTCACTGTCCTTCAGTGTAGTAAGATGCCACAGAGGCACTACTCATCTTCTCTGTGCTACACTGTCTTTCCCATGACCCTCCATGCACCATGTGAACTTATCATATACCCCCCAATCCCTTTGTGCCTCCCTCCCCACCCCTTACCTTTGGTAACCACTAGTCTCTTCTTGGAGTTTGTGAGTCTGCTGTTATTTTGTTCCTTCAGGTTTGCTTCATTGTTATACTCCACAAATGATGGAAATCATTTGGTATTTGTCTTTCTCTGCCTCACTTATTTCACTGAGCATAATATTCTCCAGGTCCATCCATGTTACTGCAAATGGTAGGATGTGTGTTCTTCTAATGGCTGAATAATATTCCGTTGTGTATATGTACCACATCTTCTTTATCCATTCACCTACTGATGGATACTTAGGTTGTTTCCATATCTTGGCTATTGTAAATAGTGCTGCAATAAACATATGGGTGCATATATCTTTTTTGATCTGACAACTTATTTTCTTTGGGTAAATTCCTAGGAGTGGAATTCCTGGTTCAAATGGTATTTCTATTTTTAGATTTTTGAGGAACATTCATATTGCTTTCCAAAATGATTGAACTAGCTTACATTCCCACCAGCAGTGTAGGAGGGTTCCTCTTTGTTCGCATCCTCACCAACATTTGTTGTTGTTTGTCTTTTGGATGCTGGCTAACCTAACTGGTGTGAGGTGATATCTCATTGTGGTTTTAATTTGCATTTCTCTGATAATTAACAATGTGGAACATCTTTCCATGTGCCTGTTGGCCATCTGAATTTCTTCTTTGGAGAATTGTCTGTTCATATCCTCTGCCCATTTTTTTTTGTTACCCTTAATCTACAATTACATTCAGAAAATTATGTTCACTAGGTTCCCCCCTTCACCAACTCCCCCCGACAATCCCCATTACAGTCACTGTCCATCAGTGTAGTGAGATGTAGAATCACTACTTGTCTTCTCTGTGTTGTACAGTCCTCCCCATGCCCCCCCCCATCCCCTATGCCCATTTTTTAATTAGGTTATTTGCTTTTTGGGTGATGAGGACTGTGAGATCTTCATATATTTTTGATGTTAACCCCTTGTCAGATATGTCATTTATAAATATATTCTTCTATACTGTAGGATGCCTTTTTGTACTGTTGATAGTGTGCTTTGCTACACAGAAGCTTTTTAGGTTAATGTAGTCCCATGTGTTCATTTTTGCTTTTGTTTCTGCTGCCCAAGGAGCTTTGTTCATGAAAAATTTGCTCAATTTCATATTCGAGATTTTTGCCTATGTTGTATTCTAATAGTCTTATGGTTTGATGATTTACATTCAGGTCTTTGGTCCATTTCAAGTTCATGTTTGTGTATGGAGTTAGATAATAATCCAGTTTCATTCTCTTACATGAAGATGTCCAGTTTTGCCAATACCAGTTGTTGAAGAGGCTATAATTTCCCCATTGTATATCCATGTCTTCTTTTTCATATATTAATTGACCATATATGATTGAGTTTATATCTGGGCTCTCTTTTCTGTTCCATTGATGTATGGGTCTGTTTTTATGCCAGTATCAAATTGTCTTGATTACTGCAGCTTTGAAGTAGAACTAGAAGTCAGGGAGGGTAATCCCCTCAGCTTTATTCTTCCTTCTCAGGATTGCTTTGGCTATTCAGGGTCTTTGGTGGTTCCACATGAATTTTAGAACTGTTTGTTTTAGTTCATTGAAGAGTGCTTCTGGTATTTTGATAGGGAATGCATTGAATCTGTAGATTGCTTTAGGGAGGATGGACTTTTTTACTATATTAATTCTTCCTATCCATGAGCATGGGATGTATTTCCATTTATTGGTATTGAATTTCTCTCATGAGTTTCTTGTAGTTTTCAGGGTATGGATCTTTCACTTCCTTCAATAAGTTTATTCCTAGGTATTATTTTGATGCAATTATGAATGGAATTGTTTTTCTTATTTCACTTCCTACTAGTTCATCTTTAGGGTATAGGAATACAACAGAGTTCTGAGTATTAATTTTGTACCCTGCAACTTTGCTGAATCCAGTTATTATGTCTAGTAGTTTTGGAGTGGATTCCTTAGGGTTTTTTACGTACAATATCATGTCATCTGCAAATAGTGACAGTATAACTTCTTCCTTACCAATCTGGATACCTTTTATTTCTTTGTGTTGTCTGTTTGCCATGACTAGGACCTCCAGAACTATGTTGAATAAAAGTGGGGAGAATGGGCATCCTTGTCTTCTTCCCGATCTTAGAGGAAAAGCTTTCAGCTTCTTGATGTTAAGTAAAATGTTGGCTGTGGCTTTGTCATATAAGGCCTTTGTTATGTTGCAGTTCTTGCCCTCTATACCCATTTTGTTGAGAGTTTTTATCATGAATGGATGTTGAATTTTGTCGAATGCTTTTTCAATATCTATCGAGATGATTATGTGCTTTTTGTCCTTTTGTTGATGTAGTGTATGATGCTGATAGATTTTTGAATGTTGTACGATCCTTGCATCCCTATAATAAATTCTACTTGATCATGATAGTTGATCTTTTTGATGTATTTTAAAATTCTGTTTGCTAATGTTTTGTTGAGTATTTTTGCATCTATGTTCATCAGGGATATTGGTTTGTAATTTTCTTTTTTTTGTGGTGTGTTTGCCCGGTTTTAGTATTAGAGTGATGTTGGCCTCGAAGAATGAGTTTGGACATATTCCCTTCTCTTCTATATTTTGTGAAACTTTAAGGAAGATGGATATTATACCTTCAGTAAATGTTTAATAAAATTCAGGAGTAAAGCCATTTGGTCCACGGGTTTTGTTCTTAGGTAGTTTTTAAATTACCAGTTCAATTTCATTGCTGGTAAATTTTCTGCTCATATTTTCTGTTTCTTCCTGGGACAGCCTTGGTAAATTTTGTTTTTCTAGAAAGTTGTCTATTTCTTCTAGGTTATCCAATTTCTTCTAGGTTAGCATACAATTTTTCATAGTAATGATTCTTTATATTTTTGTGGTGTCCATAGTGATTTTCCCTTTCTGATTCTGTTTATGTATGTAGACTCTTTTTCTTGAAAACTCTGGCTATGGGTTTATCTATTTTGTTAATTTTCTCAAAGAACCAGCTACTGCTTTCATTTATTCTATTGTTTTATTCTTGACTTTATTTATTTCTTCTCTGTTCTTTATTATGTCTCTCCTCCTACTGACTTTGGGCCTCATTTGTCCTTCTTTTTCTAGTTTCTTTAATTGTGAATTTACACTGCTCATGTGGGGTTGTTCTTCTTTCCTGAGGTTGGCCTGTTTAACAATATTTTTCCCTCTTAGCATGGCCTTCACTGTGTTCCACAGAGTTTGCAGTGTTGAGTTATTGCTGTCATTTGTCTCCATATATTGCTTGATCACTGTTTTTATTTAGTCATTGATTCATTGATTATTCAGGAGCATGTTATTCAGCCTCCATGTGGGCTTTTCATTTTCTTTTCATAATTTAATTTTAGTTTCAGACCTTTCTGTTATGAGAATCTTGTTGGTATGATCTCAATATTTTGAATTTACTGAGGCTCTTTTGTGGCCTAATATATGATCTATTCTTGAAAATGTTCCATGTGCACTTGAGAAGAATGTTTATCCTGATGCTTTCAGGTGGAGTGTTCTATAGATGTCTATTAGGTCGAACTGTTCTATGTGTTGTTCGGTGCCTTTGTCTCCACACTTATTTTCTGTCTGGTTTATCTGTCCTTTGGAGTGAGTGGTGTGTGGAAGTCTCTTAAAATGAATGCATTGCTTTTTATTTCCCCCTGGTACTCTGTTAGTATGAGTTTCACATATGTAGGTGCTCCTGTGTTAGGTGCATAGATATTTAAAATTATTATCTCCTTTTGTTGGAATGAACCCTTTATCATTATGTGATGTCCATCTTTGTCTCTTGGTACTTTCTTTGTTTTGAAGCTTAATTTGTCTGATACAAGTACTGCAACTCCTGCTTTTTTTTCCCTATTAGTGGCATGAAATATTTTTTTCCATCCCTTCACTTTTAGTCTTTGTCAGTCTTTATCTCTTTGGGTTTGAAGAGAGTCTCTTGTAGACTGTATATAGATTGGTCTTGTTTTTTAGCCATTCAGGTACTCTATGTCTTTTGATTTGTGCATTCAGACCATTTGTATTTAGGGTGATTATTGATATGTATGTACTTATTCCCATTGCAGGCTTTAGATTCTTGGTTACCAAAGGTTCAAGGGTAACTTCCTTACTATCTAACAGTCTAATTTAACTCACTTAATATGCTATTACAAACACAATCTAAAGGGTATTTTTTCTCCTTTTTCTTCCTCCTCTACTCTTTATATTTTAAGTATCATATTCTGTACTCTTTTTCTATCCCTTTACTTACTTTGAGGGTAGTTTATTTGATTTTTCATCTGCTTAGTAATTAATTGTTCTTTCTTTACTGTGGCTTTATGGCTTTATTTCTTCCTGTGATAGCTATTTAGACTTAGGAACACTTCCATCTATAGCAGTACCTCCAAAGTGCCCTGTAGAGATGATTTGTTGGAGGTAAATTCTCTCAACTTTTGCTTATCTGAAAATTGTTTAATCCCTCCTTCAAATTTAAATATTATTCTTGCAGGGTAGAGTATTATGGTTCAAGGCCCTTCTGTTTCTTTGCATTACTTATGTCATGCTACTCCCTTCTGGCCTGTAAGGTTTCTACTGAGAATGTTGATGATAGCCTGATGGGTTTTCCTTTGTATGCAATCTTTTTTCTCTGGCTGCTTTCAATATTCTGTCCTTATCCTTGATAAATGCTATTTTAATTATTATATGTTTTGGAGTTGTCTTCCTTGGGTCCCTTGTGTTGTGAGAACTGTGCACCTCCATAACCTGAGAGACTATCTCCTTCCCCAAATTGGGGAAGTTCTCAGCAATTACCTGTTCAAAGACCTTTCTATCCTTTTTTCTTTCTCTTCTTCTTCTGGTACCCCTATAATGTGAATATTTTTCTGTTTGGATTGGTCATACATTTCTATCAATACTCTTTAATTCCTCTATATCCTTTAATCTTTCTGTATCTCAGCTTTTTTGTATTCCTCTTTTCTAATTTCTATTCCATTTACTGTCTCTTCTACTACATCTAATCTGCTTTTAAATCCCTCCATTGTATGTTTCTTTTCAAATATGGAATTTCTTAATGATTGAATCTCAGTCCTTAATTCTACCCTGAATTCTTAAATATTTTTGTGTACCTCCATGAGCAATTTTATGATTTTTATTTTGAAATCTCTTTCAGGAAGATTGATGAGTCTAGTTTCACTTGGCCCTTTTCCTGGTATTCGTGAGATTTTGGTTTGAACCAGTTTCCTGTGATGTTTCATATTTTTATGTGGTAATCTCTAGTGTCCAGAAGTTCTACTTTGTGGACCTGCTCAGTCCCCGGATCAATGTCCAGGTTCACAGAGGAGCATTTCTGGTGCCTTGGATGAGGAAAAAGCTGTTTCCTGCTCCTTGGGTGCAGTGTCTGTCTCCCCTGTCTGGACCAATGTGTTGAGTGCACATATGTAAGCTTCTATGCTTTGCATTTGCAGCTGCCATAAGCAGGGATTCCCCCTTGTTGGTCTGATGCCAAGGCAGGGGCTGCCAGTTTCATGAACTGATGCCAGCTTGGAGGAAGGTTCCACATGGTGTGTATCATGGTGGGGAGCCTTGGAGCTGCATACCCAGTCAAGGGGATGGAACACCTGAAGCTTGTGAAAGTTTCCAACCTGTTGGGCAGAGTGCACCTGGACAATTTTGTCCACCTGTCCTTTCTCCTGAGCAACAAACTGTGCAATCCTTGCCCCTTTAGCAGCCCTCTCACTCTTAGGAAGTCTCTCAGAATTTCCACATTTCTTTTGTCCCAGAGCAGCTGGATGTGGATCCTTGTTTTCCACCAGTGGCTGAATTCTCAGTCTCTCCAAGTACTCAGCCTGTCTTAGCTTTCCAACCCCACTAATCTCCAGAGCACCATGCAGTGTAGGTTTGTGCTCCCAGAGCAGATCTTCAGGGCTGGGTGTCCAGCAGTCCTTAGGCTTCCACCCTCTCCCTGATCTGCTTCTTTTCCTCCCACTTGTGAGCTGGGGTTGGGGAAGTGCTTGAGTCCCACTGTATCAAGGCTTTGGTATGTTACCCTGTTCCATGAGTCTTTTCTTTTCTCCAGGTGTATGCAGTCTGGTGAAGCCTTCTTTCCTGTTGCTCTTTATGATTAGTTGTATGAACTATATTTTCATATTTATTATATGTGGTTTTGGGAGGAACCCTCTGTCTCACCTCTCACACCACCATCTTTAGTCTCCTGGCCAAGTGATTTTTATTTGAAATTTTTTAATGTCCATATCATCTTCAGTAAATACAAGGTTACTTTCACTGTCCCTATAGTTAGCATTCTCAAAGAGTTTTAATTAGGTAACATGTTCTGTAACAAAAGAGCTTTAATTTACTAATGCATTTGGAAAACACAGAAAGCATAGAAATTTATTTTAGGTGGTAATAGAGATGCTCAATGAAATATAAAGCAGAAATATGACATCCTTAACATTACAATATAAAATAGTACGGTTTCTTCTATGTTGTGCAAACCAACAATAAAGTAATTAGTTAATTCTACTAAAATAGTTTCACCAGGTATAACTCTTAAAGTCAAAGTAATGACCATATTTGCAATTCACATAAGCTCTGTACTGAGTGTTTATATATTTACATTTCTTTATTTATCTCTATCACTACTCTAAGGCTTAGTTATTATTATGACACATTGGAAAATTGAGACTCTGAAAGCTGACACAGTAGGAATTTTAAATGGCAGCAATATTAATCAGAAAAGGGAGTGAACTTTTAGTCATTAAAATATACTTTTGCTTACCAATTAAAACTATAAAATACTTGGTAGAAATTAACACACTAATCTTTGAATTCTACATGCACATAAAGACACACATGCTAGATACTGCTTCTATTCCTGCTAACATGTTTAATCACAATCATACAGAGTAGTGTTTTTTCAACTTCCCTGTTCATTTGAATCATCTGAAGCACAGATTTCTAGGTAGCAGTCCCAGAGTTTATGATTCAATAGGTTTGATGAGGCTTGAGGCTTTTTCATTTATAACAAGTTCCTACCTGATTATACCACATTATGAGAAACACTAATGTAAGGATATGACCCCTACACAAGGTTCTTTTAGTATGTCATAATACAAAGGTAATACCTGTTTTCTCAGAGGAACACACTTCCTCTTTGTATTTCATGCAAGCTAATCCATTGAATGTTTACTACTGTTGCTAAGCATGTGGGAAGGCATGAAGTATGAGAAGGGAGAGAGGCAGAGTGGAAATAATTGACTCCCTAGAGAATTTAACATTTTCTACATTCTCTCAGATGTTTTGAGACTGTTGAAGGACTGTAAATAATTCTTATACATATTTCTCTTCCAAAATGGGTAAGTTTTATTTTTCCAAATTAAATAGGTGATGGTGGAGAAGAGCAGAAAGTTTCTGAGAGTGATATACTCAATATGATTTGGGCTGTCAGCTACTTTTCCTAAGAGACAGGGCAGGATTGATCTGAGAAATTTATCTGTGACACTCAATAATCCCAACAGCTTAAGTTTGTGGTGAAACAAGAGTGTTCAAAATATACATCTGAGGTGTGCCAGGCTTTCACAAAAAATAAAACATTTCTGCTTTAAAGGCTAAGTCTGAAGATGGATAAAAACTATAAAGGCACAGAAAGCTGTAGAGAGGCAAGGGAAACTCCTCAGTGATCTAAGGAGCTGGCAGCTGGGTTTTGTGTGTGTGTGTGTTTCTGTATGAGAGAGGGAGAGAGAAAGTGAAAGAGAGAGAGTAAGATAACAAGCTGGAGTTTTGCTATAAAACACAGAGATAGCTCATGTACCAGGCAATAAATCAGGTTCTGAGCTTTTCTGAGGGAAATTTCTCATTCCTCCTCAAAAATTTGAAAGCATACAACAAATGAAATCAAAGTTGCATAAAACGCCTAAATCTAACTCAAACACTTCATGTTTCCTTACCATCTCACTTCAGTAATATGTCAAAAGAAGGGGAACTGATTCAAGATGGTGGCATGATAGGTGAGATGTAGAATTCCTGCTAAAACCACAGATAATATGAAAATGTAGTTAATTGATACAACTAACCCTAAAACAACAACAGGAAAGAAGGCTGAACCAGACTGCACAGAGAACTCACGAACAGAGCAGACTTCATGAAATAGGGTAAGGTATGAAAGCCTTAATCAGGTGGGACCCAAGCCCTTTCCCCACCCCAGCTCACTGGCAGAGGAAGAGATTCAGAGCAGGGAAGGGGATGGAAGCCTGGGACTGCTGAACACCCAGCCCTGGAGGTCGGCTTTGGAATGCAAACCTACATTGTGTGGTGCTCTAGAGGTTGGTGGGATTTGGGAGCTGGGACAGGCAGAGTGCTTGAGAGACTACGATTCCAGCCATTGTGGAGGACAGGATCCATGTCCAGCCGCTCTGGGACAAAGGAAAGGCAGGCGGTCTGAGAAGCTTCCTGCCAGTGAGAGGGTTGCTGAAAGGGCAGTGTGTGCACAGAGCTTGCTAAGCAGGAGAAGGGATAGGTGGAAAAGATTGTCTGGGTACATTCCGCACAGTAGGTTGGGAACATTGAGGAGCTTCAGGAACTCCATCCCCCTGGCTGCCTACTCAGCTCCAAGGCCCACCACTGAGACATGCAGCCTGCTGCACCTTCCTCCTAGCCTCCCAACACTGGTTCACAAACCTGCAGTCACTGTGCTGGTGTCAGGCCAGCCAGAGGGAGGCCTTGCCAACAACAACTATAGATGCAAAGCACAGAGGCTTACACCTGTGTGCTCGGCCCACTGGCTCTGACAACGGAGACAGGCACCACAGATGGGAATCAGGAAACAGATCTTTCCTACTCCCCAGGCACAAGCTCCGCTTCCTTACAAACACCAATCTCACTCTAGGGGCTGAGTAACTCCAGAGACTAGAGCTTCTGGGGACTAGTGGGCACCACACCAAATTATGAAACATCAAAAGAACATGGTTCAGACTAAAATCTTACAAACCCTAGAAAAAGGGTCAAATGAAACTGAACAAACCAATCTGCCTGAAAGATATTTCAAAATAAAAATCATAAACATGCTTATGGAGGTACAGAAAAATATTCAAGAACTCAGGAATGAATTTAAGTGGAAGATTCAATCATTAAGAAATTCCATATCTGAAATGAAACATACAATGGAGGGATTTAAAAGCAGATTAGATGTAGTAGAAGAGAAGAAAATGGAAAAGAAATTAGAGAAGAAGAATACAAAGAATCTGAGGCACAAAGAGAAAAAATAATCTCTAAGAATGAAAGAATATTGAGAGAATTGTATAATGAATCCAAACGGAACAATATTTGTATTACAGAGGTACTAGAAGAAGAGATAGAAAAAGGGATAGAAAGTGTCATTTAGGAGGTAATTGCTGAAAACTTCCTCAATCTGGGGAAGGAGATAGTCTCTCAAGCCATGGAGGTGCACAGATCTCCCAACACAATGGACCCAAAGAAGACAATATCAAGACATATAATAATTAAAATGGCAAAGATCAAGGATAAAAACAGACTTTTAAAAGCAGCTAGAGAGATAAAAAAGATCACATATAAAGGAAAACCCATCAGGCTATCATCAGACATCTCAAACTTATAGGCCAAAAGGGAGTGACAAGATATATTTAATGCAATGAAGCAGAAGGGCCTTGAACCAAGAATATCTGGCAAAGTAATCATTTAAATTTGAAGGAGGGATTAAACAATTTTCAGATAAAAAGCTGAGAAAATTTACCTCCCACAAACCATCTCTACAGTGCATTTTGAGGGACTTCTACAGATGGAAGTGTTCCTAAGGCTAAATAGATGTCACCCAAGGGATAGACAAAGAGTACATAATATGCTTTATAACATACAAAGAATGGAGGAGGAAGAAAAAAGAGAGAACCTTTAGGTTGTGTTTGTAATAGCACACAAAGTGAGTTAAATTAGACTGTTAGATAGTAAGGGAATTATTCTTGAACCTTTGGTACCCATGAATCTAAAGCCTGTAATGGCAATAAGTACATACCTATCAATTATCACCCTAAATGTAAATGCAGACCAATCGAAAAACATAGAGTCACTGAATGGATTAAAAAACAAGACCTATCTATATTCTACCTACAAGAGACTCACTTCAAACACAAAGACATACACAGGCTAAAAGTAAAGGGATGGAAAAAGATGTTTTATACATCTAACAGGGAGAAAAAAGCAGGAGTTGCAGTACTTGTATCGGACAAAATAGACTTTAAAACAAAGAAAGTCACAAAAGACAAAGAAGGACATTACATAATGATAAAGAGGTCCGCCCAACAAGAGGAAATAACTGTTATAAATATCTGTGCACCCAACACAGGATCACCTACATATGTGAAACAAATATCAGAGTTAAAGGGGGAAATAGAATGCAATGTATTCATTCTAGGAGACTTCAACAGACCACTCACTCCAAAGGACAGATCAAAACTACAGAAAATAAGTAAAGAGACAGAGGCACTGAAAAACATATTAGAAGAGATGGATCTAACGGACATCAACAGAACTCTCCATCCAAAAGCAACAGGATGCACATTCTTCTTAAGTGTACATGGAACATTTTCAAGAATAGATCATATACTAGGCCACAAAAAGAACCTCAGTAAATTCAAAAAGATTGAAATTGTACCAAACAGCTTCTCAGGTCACAAAGCTATAAAACTAGAAATAAATTACACAGAGAAAATGAAAAAGCCCAGAAACACATGGAGGCTTAATAACATGCTCCTAAATAATCAATGAATCAATGAATCAATGACCAAATAAAAACAGAGATTGAGCAATATATGGAGACAAATGACAACAATGATTCAACAACACAAAATCTGAGGGACACAGAGAAGGCTGTGCTAAGAGAGAAATATATTGCAATACAGGCCTACCTCAGGAAAGAAGAACAATCCAAAATGAACAGTCTAAACTCACAATTAATGGAAATAGAAAAAGAACAAATGAGGCTGAAAGTCAGTAGAAGGAGGGACATAATAAAGATTAAAGTAGAAATAAATGAAGTTGAGAAGAATAAAACAACAGAAAGAATTAATGAAAGAAGAAGCTGGTTCTTTGAGAAAATAAACAAAATAGATAAACCCCTAACCAGACTTATCAAGAAAAAAAGAGAGTCTACACACATGAACAGAATCAGAAATGAGAAAGGAAAAATCACTACAGACACCACAGAAATACAAAGAATTATGAGAGAATACTATAAAAAATTATATGCTCTCAAAGTAGAAAACCTAGAAGAAATGGACAACTTTCCAGAAAAAGAGAACCATCCAAGTCTGACCCAGAAAGACACAGAAAATATGAATAGACCAATTACCAGCAAAGAAATTGAATTAGTAATCAAAAACCTATGTAAGAACAAAACTCCTGGACCAGACAGTTCACTGCTGAATTTTATCAAACATTTAGTGAAGACCTAATACCCATTATCCTTTAAGTTTTCCAAAAACTAGAAGAGGAGGGAATACTTCCAAACTCATTCTATGAGACCAACATCACCCTAATACCAAAACCAGGCAAAGACACCACAAAAAAAGAAAATTACAGACCAATATCCCTAATGAAGATGGATGCAGAAATACTCAACAAAATATTAGCAACCCGAATTCAAAAATACATCAAAAAGATCATCCATCATGATCAAATGGGATTCATCCCACGGATGCAAGGATGGTACAACATTCGAAAATCCATCAATATCATCCACAACATCTACAAAAAGAAGGACAAAAACACATGATAATCTCCATAGATACTGAAAAAGCATTTGACAAAATTCAACATCCAGTCATAATAAAAACTCTCAACAAAATGGATATAGAGGGCAAGTACCTCAACATAGTAAAGGCCATATTGGATAAACCCACAGCCAACATTATATATAACAGCGAGAAGCTGAAAGCTATTCTTTTAAAAACGGGAATAAGATAAGGATGCTCACTCTTCCCGCTTTTATTCAACATAGTTTTGGAGGTCCTGGCCCTGGCAATTAGACAATACAAAGAAATATAAGGCATTCAGATAGGCAAAGAAGAAGTCAAACTGACCCTGTTTGCAGATGACATGATATTGTACATAAAAAATCCTAAAGACTCTACTCCAAAACTACTAGATCTAATATCTGAATTCAGCAAAGTTGTGGGATACAAAATTAATACACAGAAATCTGTGACATTCCTATACACTAATGATAAACTAGCAGAAAGAGAAATCAGAAAAACAATTCCATTCACAATTGAATCGAAAAGAATAAAATACTGAAGAATAAACCTAACCAAGAAAGTGAAAGACCTATATCCTGAAAACTACAGAACACTCTTAAGAGAAATTAAAGAGGGCACAAATAAATGGAAATTCATCCCATGCTCTTGGCTAGCAAGAATTAATATTTTTGAAATTGCCATCCTGCCTAAAGCAATCTACAGATTCAGTGCAATCCCTATGAAAATACCTACAGCATTCTTCAATGAACTAGAGCAAATAGTTCTAAAATTCATATGGAATAACAAAAGATCCCGGATAGCCAAAGCAATCCTTAAAAGGAAGAATAAAGCAGGCAGAATTACACTCCCTGACTTCAAGCTCTACTACAAAGCCACAGTAATCAAGACAATTTGATACTGGCACAAGAACAGACCCATAGGCCAGTGGAACAGAATAGAGAGCCCAATTATAAACACAAGCATATATGGCCAATTAATATACAATAAAGGAGCCATGGATATACAATGAGCAAATGACAGTCTCTTCAACAGATGGTGTTGGCAAAACTGGACAGCTACATGTAAGAGAATGAAACTGGATCACTGTCAAACCCCACACACAAAAGTAAACTCTAAATGGATCAAAGACCTGAATGTAAGTGATGAAACCATAAAACTCTTAGAAAAAAAATTGGCAAAAGTTTCTTGGACATAAACATGAGCAACTTCTTTATGAACATATCTCTCCGGGCAAGGGAAACAAAAATGAAAATGAACAAGTGGGACTATATCAAACTAAAAAGCTTCTGTACAGCAAAGGATATCATCAGTAGAACAAAAAGACATCCTACAGTAAGGGAGAATATATTCATAAATGACATACCTGATATGGGATTAACATCCAAATTATATAAAGAGCTCATGTACCCCAACAAACAAAAAGCAAATAAGCCAATTAAATAATTGGCAGAGGATCTGAACAATTATACAAAGAAGAAATTCAGATGGCCAACAGGCACATGAAAAAGTGCTCCACGTGGCTAATCATCAGAGAAATGAAAATTAAAAACACAATGAGATATCACCTCACACCAGTTAGGATGGCCAACATCCAAAAGACAAACAACAGCGAATGTTGGCAAGGTTGTGGAGAAAGGGGAACCCTCCTACACTGCTGGTGGGAATGTAAACTAGTTCAACCATTGTGGAAAGCAGTATGGATGTTCCTCAAAAAACTAAAAATAGAAATAACATTTCACCCAGGAATTCCACTTCTAGGAATTTACTCTAAGAATGCAGCAGCCCAGTTTGAAAAAGACAGATGCCCCCCTATGTTTATCACAGCACTATTTACAATAGCCAAGAAATGGAAGCAACCTAAGTATCCATCAGTAGGTGAATAGATAAAGAATATGTGGTACATATACACAATGGAATATTATTCATCCATAAGAAGAAAACACATCCTACCATTTGCAACAACATGGATGGAGCTAGAGGGTATTATGCTCAGTGAAATAAGCCAGGTGGAGAAAGACAAGTATCAAATGATTTCAATTATCTGTGGAGTATAAGAACAAGAAAAAACTGAAGGAACAAAACAGCAGCAGACTCACAGAATCCGAGAATGGACTAACAGTTACCAAGGGGAAAGCGAGTAGGAAGGGTGGGTAGGAAGGGAAGGATAAGGAGGAAAATGGGGCAATATGATTAGGACACACAGGTAGGAGGTGGGACACAGGAAATGCAGTATATATACAGTGAAGACAAGTAATGACTCTATAGCACCTTACTACGCTGATGGACAGTGACTGTAATGGGGTATGTGGGGGGGACTTGATAATGCGGGGAGTTGTTCAAGTAATTGTACATTAATGATATCAAAATTAAAAAAAAGAAGGGGCGTGATCTTTACTGAAGGTAAATAGAAAGGGAATGTGTTACAAGAAACATCTGAGAAAAATTAGACTATAGCTATTTAAAAAATGAAAACTATCCATCTACAGATCCAAGGAGCTCAATCATTTTACAAACTTTTATGCAACACAGCTTAATACACAAGCCAAAACCAGAATGTTAGGGTACATATTAACCATATTATATCACTCACAGTAAAGATGTGCTTGATGTGTAGTATAAAATATTTAAATTACATATATTTGTAAAATAAAATGTAGAATGTTTCCAAAATTTATATTACCCCAACATTATCCAATATTTAGTCAATTAAATAAATTGAGATAGGTTTATTACTACTATAAATATGAATTCTTAGAGTTGAAACACAAAACTTAATTGTCACACATTCTGTGACTATGCTACATTTCTAATCAAAACTAGTTTTTCTATCTCTGAGCCTCAAAAACTGTAGAAAAATTTCTATAGAACTACAATGTTTGCTAAGTTGAACTATAAAACATTAGACAACTTTTTACTGTATCAGTAATTTTCCTTTGACTTAAAATAATCTGTAATTTGAAGATGTTTTATAGAGAAATATTAGATGCGAAGTCATTTTTATCTCCTACATTTCTTTGGACTGTTAAGCTATCCCATTATTTCTTTGTGAAACATTTTTGTAGATTGTATAGTTGTTATGTTTGGATAGTAAAATCTTCCTGCTTGCAGAGTTTGAAAGTATACAGGCTAAAGTCACAAATGGCTAGCTACAGTGAATAAACATTATTCGGTGAACTATACATACATGCAAACGCATACACACATAGACACAAACACACACAAAAAAAATGCTGACAAAATCAAGATCTAGCCAAATTTAAACAAAATTTCAGTCATCTTCATAAGACAACTAGCTACTCTCTTTTTATGGTGGTGTGTATGTAGGTGTTATATGCAAAGTAAAGTTAGATTTTTTTCATTTTATTGTCATTACTATAACTTTAGTCCAAAACAAAAGGTCTGCATTACAATAAAAATATATATTTGCCCATTTTTCAATCAACAATGGGAAAAATAATTCATAACATTTAAATTAGAAAATCTATGACTAGGTTATAAAGATTTTAAGTTTTATTTTCCCATAACATGTCATAAAAATATCTATGATCTTCCTATTAGAATTTTAAATGTGTTCTTGTGATGTAGCTTTAAAATGTTATTCAATCTTTTGTTAAAATTCTAATGAGTGTCATTTAACATTTATCAAGTGTTCCAAGAATCACAGGATATGCAAATAGCTCCAGAGTTTTGTCCAAAGTTATTGAGTCCCTATTGTGGACTCTGTGTGTATGTTTTTAGGAAAATGAAAGGAGTGGGATCATTTCACATGTTAAGAATGGCTGAACACAATGGAATTTTGTGTCTGCACAATGCTTCAGGTTGTCTTTTAAATGCATATCATCAGCAAAATTTCTAGTGAATTTTGGTTAACACTTGATGTATCTCATTTCCAGAGAAAGCAGAAAAGGTTTAGGCTGGTAAGTTTCAGAGAAGGTAATTAAAGTTGCATATAAAAATAGCACATACCACTAAGGAAAAAGGACCCATAAAATAAATAAGCAATAACATCATAATTTTTGATGCTCCTCATGGGTGAATTTCTCAAAAAGTTATCTGGTAAGGCCTTTTAATTTAAAAGTGCTTAGTTTGTAGCCCTTACACAGGAGAAACTCTCATACATTGAACAAGAAGTTGTGCATTTAAGGGTGATTCAAGATCAAGTTGATAGTGGCTGTTTTTTACTCACTTTTGATTCAGAATAAACTTAGTCATAAAATTCTTAAGAATGACACCCATAGAAATAAGTTACTTTCCATGAAAATTGACAAAATCAAAATCATTTATGTTACTAATTTATGAGCATGATAATAAAGTGACAGATAATTAAACTAATATTATAGAGCTATGCTATCCAACAGAGTAGCCACTAGACATGTGTTGCTATTTCCATTTTAATTTATTAAAATTTAATAGAAATAAAAATTGAGTTCCTCTTTCACACTAGTGACATTTCAAGTGTTGAGGAGCCACATGTGGCTAAGGGTTAGTATATTGGACAGGGCAATAATAACACATTTCCTTGTTTTCAGGAATTTCTGTTGGACAGAACTGGCATAGAGTTACATGTCTCATATAATTTAGTATATAGTGATGATAAGCAATTTTATGGGGTTTTCCCACAATATTTTCAATAAATATACCCATAAATGTATGTCTTATCATATATTAGATATTTGTAGAAAAGTTACAGTACTTTTTGGGCCATACAATGTTATAAGTAATTAGATTTTCTATTATATTATTAACTATTTAATTTTCTATTAAATTACTTTTCAGCAAGCACCCAAGGAAAATACCTGAATCTTCTATTGAAAGTATGATTATTTTAAAATGTTTATTTCTTCTACTTTTAAATATTGATTTCCTTTATAACTGTTCATAGTTTTCATAATCTGTTATTTTCTTACATCGTTGATTTACAGTACTTAGATGTAAGCTAAGAAATGTGTTACTAATTAGGTCAAGAAACATATTACTAAAAAAGTCACAGAATCCAGCTTCCTATTTAAAAATAAAGTATACAATGAATTAAAATGAATAATTCTAGAGCTTAGCATTAACCAGATTACAAAGAGCTTCTGAATACATTTGCATTAATTTTTAAATTTTTATTATTTCCATATTTCTTATGAAACAAATTAAATGTGGAATAGAAAATATGGAATATAAAAACAACGTAGAAGTACAATAATTATAAGGCAAAATTGTGCCATAAATGCCATAAAACACAATTTAGATTTAAGTTAAATGACATTTAAACACAGTATGATTGATTCACCTCTTTAACATGTGCTTAATCTGTTATATAATTCTGTGTATTTCTTCTTTGAGGATGCCTCCCTCCCTAAAGTTTAGTCCAAGAGGCTGCCCTTTCAGTGCTATAATTTGAACAAATAGCAGTAACCTTTGTGGACAGTTATCCTGTGCAAATTAACTGACCACAATTATAAATTAAGCTCTGCACTTACTTTTCTGAAGTAATTATTGATATTCTCATGCAAAGGGAGAATGATTAAGTCTAGTTGTAAACAGAAAATTTTTATAGTACAGAAGGTAATGTTCTATTTGTTTCAAAACATCTGCTTGGTGTTCATTGAGTGGTAAAGAGTCCCCTTACTTGGAAGAGAATACATATCATTTGTTTATTTGCAAGATAGTTAATGACATCTATTATGTAACAGAAATTGTGATAGTTTTTCCCACACAATGAGGCAGGCTGCCACGTTGCTCAGGCCATTAGGAATGAGAGGATGTTTTATTTTTTGTCAATTATCAATTGAATTTCATAGATGTGTACATGATTTCACCAAGATTTTCAACTTCAGCACTATTGAAATTTTGGACAATATGAGTGTTTATGGTCAGGGATTGTTTTGTACATTGTAGGAGAATAGCTTTACTCACTAGATGCCAGTAGTACTCCCAATTGTGATAAAGAAAAATATCGCCAGATATTTCTTAAGTTCCCTTCAGGGCTGGTAAAACTGCCTTCTGCTGATAACTATTGGACTAACCTACAAATTACTGGTAACAACCAAGATGAAGATTTTCCAAATTGCTCAGCAATGATCATCTTTTACAAAGAAGATAATCTGCTACATGGAAATGGAAATTTTTCTGCTAAAGGGAGACGGAGTCCAGGTGCACAACCCTGACTAAAGTTTACTATTTAGGACAACAAACCAATTTGAGTTTCATTACAGTATAGTGACACTTAAAGTATTATTTGACATATGCCCTGGATGACATATGTAGGTTTCCAAATGAAAAATCAGAGTTCACAAAAAGTTTATAAAAACTTTTATAGCATTCACATAGTTCATAAAAACCCTATACAGTAAGCTCAGCAAAATAATTAAAATAAGAAATAAATAAAATTTTACCTGTGGGTTGTACCTGTTTGTCTGTTGGTTTGATGAGCAAAGAGCATATCTCTCCATCTATTTCATTAGTGGTAAAATGAAGAGCTGTCAAAAATGGCACAAAAGTCGATGTGAAAAGAGAGCTACAAAGGCTGATGCAAAGATAGATGCCACAAAATTGAGAATAAGATTTATACAGGAGGCCATGTCATAGCAACTGACAGGGTAAAAGACAGTAGATGTAAGAGTTTAAAAGGAGATGATATTGCCAGCCAGAAGCCTGTAAACATGAGAACAGTATTGGGAGAATCCAAATTTCACAAATTTAATTGTTAGGAATGATGCAGGTGATACTTTTTTGTATTCAGTATTGTAAAACTTGTAATCTATTATTGCAAAACCTGTCTGTATGCTTTTGGTAGATTTGTCTTGATTAAATGCAAGTTGTATGAGGAAGAAAGACACATTCACAAATATATTACAATTCATTGAATTAATGGATATAATAAATATAAAATACCATATATTAGATTATAGAAATGCAATTGTTTATTCCCCACTACTTGGCCAGTGGACTAAAACCTCAAGAGTAGTTCATTTTATTTGATTTTGTATTTCCAATATCTAGCAAAATACATATTTACTAGGTAAAAGTTTCTTCATAATACTGAGTGCATAATAATGAGCACATTATTTTCCAAAATATTCTGATATACACTAGAATCAAAAGAACATTGAGACAAGGTGCCTTTATTCACAAAGAAATGAGTATATAGCTCTGCATACATATGTACAACAGTATAACTGATGAGAAGTTATAATGAAAAAAAAACTTGAAGAATTCAAGAATATTTTGAAATGAGCTATAATGTAAGCCAATTCTTGAAAAAAAGAAAAGAAATAGCAAAACCAAGTGCTGGCAAAATGGAATTAATTTGGCTATTATATTATGCTGATGAGAAGACCAAATGATACAAAAACTTTAGAAAAAAATTGGTAGATTCCTATAATGTTAAATTATACTTGTCATTAACTCAGCAATTCCATCTTTAGCTACTTATTAAAATAAGTGAAAAACAATGTTCTAAAATATAAGTATATGAATACTTACATAGTTTTGTTTAAAATTGTCAAATATTTTAAACAAATAGTGAATAGACTGTGGTACATGCATACAATGTAATATAACTCAGCAATAAAAAAAGCTACTTATTCACGCAACATGGATAGATAAAAAATACTTTTTACAAAGTAAAGAAGCAGGACCCAAAGGTTACAAATTATATGATTGCACTTTTATGACACTCTGGAAAATGAAAACTTACAGAAAAGGAAACATCGGAGGTTACAAAGAATTGAAGGGAGGGAGAATGGTTGTTTATGAAAGGGTAGCAGTAGGGAATAAAGAAGTAATGGAATCATGTTAGATACGCCTGTACATTTGTCAAAAATAAACTCCACACGAAAGAAAGTTAATTTTATGTGAATAAATACACAATAATATAGTGGTAAAGAAGGAATACAAATGGTGGCATATTAAGTTTAATGAATCACATTACCACACTAGAGGAATGGGGAAGGAAAAGCTAAACTAAGTAACTTTGGAAAACAGTTATTTAATGGGAGCTGTAAGATTAAAGCCAAAACTTATTAACAGCATATACACAAGCAGACAACACAAATTTAGAGAAACACTCTACTACAATTGGCAAACTTGTGACTCACAGTGGTTTAGGTTAAAAACTTGGAACCTACTTAATTTGCATACCAGTGTTAAAAGTAACTATTTATTTCTGGAAAATGATGGCCAGCTTCTCATTGAGAGAAGAAAAGTTACAAAGATGGAAAGGAGGAAGGAAAGAATAAATCTGGATGTGTTAAAATGGTATTGGAGATGTCAGTGTGGACTCATTTTATTTTATATGTACATACAGAAAACTAGAGCCATAACAAACAGAAATATGTATGTGACTGGAGTTATCATACATACAAACATCTCCTAGCTCTAACTTTTTGATATTGCCCAGATATATTGAAACTCCCTTAGCAATATGTGCACCCAGCATCCAAATCTGGTATTCCAAATACATTTCCCCAATAAAAGAATCAAGAGTTCCTCAGAGAACTGATTGAATTTGGTCGAAGACAAGAAAATAAAAGAAACTCCTTTGTGGTGCCAGAAATTGAGGAAGTGTTCAAACTATAATTATAGAGCCATATTATAAAGAGCACAAAAGCCATCCTGAACAAGTACTTAATGGATAAAGGTGGAATAATTTCAATATAATTAAATATACACACACAACTCTATTATTTTTCCATAATCTGAAGGAATATGTATCTATGAGTACATACTAATATTAGTAATGCATAACAATGTATTTTAGAAAGGGTAGAATATTTTTCCTTTGAAAAGAATTTCAATTAAAAATGTGGAATGGATGAGGGAAATAGAAAATTACCATCAGAGCACCATGGTAATAATTGATGCAGGCAAGCTCCATGGATAGAAGCTGAAATTTGTGGGCAAAATTTCAAAAGAATGATATGTATAATTTCAAAGTATCTCTCCAAAAATAGTAAGAAAGGAAATAATAACTTTAAAGTTATAGTAATGAGAAAGAGGAAAGTAGTGTGTCCTCACTGCTTTAGTGATCATGTTATTTTTAATGAATTACTTTATTTCATTGAAATAGTTAATATACAAGATTGTACTGATTTCAGGTATACAACATAGTCAACAATTATACTACTAAATTCTCACAATGATAGTGTAGTTATCATCTTTCAACATAAAAAAGGTATTTCAATATTGATACTTTTCCCTATATTGTACTATCATCCCCATGACTAATTTATTTTATAATTTGAATTTTGTACCTTTTTATTCCCTTCACCTATTTTGTCCATCTCCCTACTCCCTCTTCTATAGGAATCACCCGTCTGTTCTCTATGTTTATTAGTCTATTTCTGTTTTGTTTGTTCATTTGTTCTATATTTCAGATTCCAAATATCAGTGAAATATTAACATCATGAGTAACTTATATTATCATCATGAACCCCTTAATATGATGTGCTAAGGGTGAATCATCTCCCCCAAAATGCATAACTTCGTCTGTTCATGAGAATAAGTCAAATAATCCAAATTTAAGTGACATCCTACAAAATATATGACCATATTCAAATTTTCCAGATTCCTAAAAGACAAGGAAAGACTGATAAATTGCCCCAGATTGAGAAGATATTTAAACTAAATTCACTGAGGAATTCCAGATAACATTCTGGAGAAGAAAAGAATATTACTGGAAAGAAAGCTTGTATAGCTCTAATAATTTCTGTACTTTAGTAATATTGCTGTACCAAGGTTCATAGTTTAGTTTTGATAAATATTTTGTGTAAATATTTTATCTACATCATTTCTTTTTCTTTTGTTTGTATTTACCTTTTATTATGCACAATTATGTTTCAATGTATTAATGTTTTTCTTTTTCATTATGAATTTCTTATTCTCAAGGACTTTGAAAGTAAGATATCTAATATAGTTCTAATTTAAAGTTTATAAATTAAAATAATTTTAATGTCATATTTTTTATATTAGTTTCAATGGATTCAATGGCAAAATCAATATTTATTTTATAATATATCCTTTTGTATACACTGCAAATGTTACCTCAATGTAAATCAATTATCAATATGTAATAGAACCACTTTTGAATTTTATTTTTTATATATTTACCTCTTTTTCTAATAATTACTGATGCAATTTATATGTTTAAAGCAATTCTTAAAATATGATAAATTTTTTCTCATAGTTTTACTTTAACAAAATCATCTTTATTACTTTGCTCATATAATCTTCCTGGTAAACATCAGATTTAATTTACCAAATTATCAAAAAATTGTATTTTTACACTGAGATTAACTTGAAGATACAGTTTTATTAGAAGGATTAAAATTTCTAGTATGTCTATGTAGTAATTTTATGTTATCTCCCCCACGATGACATAATTCCTGATTTCTTTAGTTCTTCAAGGTAATCTATTAATTTTTATTTTTCTTCTAATTGCTTTTTGGTTATCAAAAAATAGATTTTGTTATTATGTTGAACAGGTGCATTTTGCATAAGTATTCTAATCAGCTAACATAATTACATAGGAACTTATTGACTTTTATATACTAATCAGGTACCTGACTAAATTCCTTATAACAAAAACTGTGTTTCACTCAGTTCTCTGTGGTTTTCCAGACAGTGAATTTTATCATCTATAATGATGGCACTTGAAATCTCTTAAGTAGCATCTAGAATATACTAGAAATTATTTTGAAAAACTTGTAAATATTAGTTCATGTAATACAGATTTGTAGCTTTTCTTCTCTTGTACTCTTTTTATAAATATTTAAATAATTTTGAATAACAGTGATGACAATCATATGTTTTTTAACATCAATCTGTCCATATATTGCTTGTATCTCATTTTTAGGAATACTGTCATCTTTTCCCTATTTAGTGTGTATATAAATATTTAAAATTGAAGTTTGATGTTTGGTAATTTATCATGTCACCATGATAAGTTTGAATTGTACTTCATTGAGTTTCCTATGGCAAATGAAATTGGGAATAAAATGCAAGTCCCTTGCATTTATGTTACTGTTTCTTAGCAAAGTATGAATAATAAATATATCTAATTAAGATTATAGAATTTTATGACAGTGAAGAAATTTC
Organism: Manis javanica; assembly: GCF_040802235.1. Classification (NCBI taxonomy): domain Eukaryota; kingdom Metazoa; phylum Chordata; class Mammalia; order Pholidota; family Manidae; genus Manis; species Manis javanica. Next base: position 26,543,199 of record NC_133169.1, read on the forward strand.
TGTTAGTATCAAAGTATATTTGTCTATGTAACTATCTATAAAAATAATACATATATATTCTCACACTTAAATGAACATTTTTGATTCCCCAAGATAACATATTCTTCCATTCTCCAAAGAAAGTTAATTTGAGAAAGGAAAATTGAAGGCAGAGTGACAATGGGTATACTTTCTCTTTATTTATAAAAACATGCCAAAATGTGCTAAATGAACTGAAAATACTCATGAAGTCCTAATTTTCTTCTCTTGTATGGTATGGTTACCAACAACGAGCTATAATATATATAATAAAATGCTATTTTGTGGCTAATTTTCAGAGTTGAAATTCAAGTAAAACAAATCAAAGCCTTAGCTCTGCTGGCATTTTCTTTTCTGACAGCATGATCCCCAAGTGTCTAATATCCTGGGATATATGACTGCAGCAATCACATCCTTGTCAAAACACTTAGTACTCAGGTTATAGACTGTGTGCTGCCTAGTTTGTGAAACACTTCCTTAAGTTCTTAGTGAATTTCTCTGTAACCTTAGGGCTGCAACACATATAAACTGTCAGGCCCAACATTTGAAGCTATACTTAAAGATATGCTTCAAGATACATCATCATTAAGTTCCTTTCTCTTGAGTTGAACGTTTTTTCTTCTTTAAGAATCTGGTGAAGAGTGAACTGAAGTCTCTTGGTAATAGTTATGTTTAGCAGATGGTACCTTTCTTTAGATTTAAGAAATCACAGAAGCCAAGAATAAAAGTTGAAAAAAATATGTTTCAGAAATGTGAAGGTAGAGTCTTTCTAGGCTTATTGGTCTTCACTGGAATAAAAGTAAAAAAATAAACTGAATGATATTTCTGCAGCTGTCAAGTTAGAAGTAATAGACTATTGCACCCTATAAGCCTCTATTTTTCAACAATTACTATATATAGTTAAATAAAAAAGAAGTGGAATCTGAAAATCTAGAATGGAATATGTGTAATCCACAGACATTATTTGAAATAAATATTTGAATATTTCAGTGGTTCTTTTGAGAATCATAACCAAACATTTCTGTGGATCTCATTTTAGTGCTTTTATCATATTTAATCTGTTTAACATGACACTTCTAATTGTGTTGAATTTTTGAAAGTTTTGACTAAAATTAACTTATTAATTAGTGAATATATTAATTAAAAGGCCTCACAATAAAAATAATTCCTATATTTTGTTAATTTATTGTTTTTGCTAGCTCAAGAAAGCTGCTGACTCTTATTATCTAATTTGATAATGACAACCCATTTTTAAAATTAAACTTCATAAACAACTCTACGGTAAAACACTGAATAATATGATTTATTTAAGTATTGTTTGGAGAAATACAAGTGATTTTATTGGCATATAAGCTGAGAGAAAAGAGAAGAAATAGAACAATCAAGAATCCTGCTTAGGAGGAAGCTTAGATAGTGATTCACTTTACAATTTTTTGCAGTCTGCTACTATAATATGGCAAAATTCCAAGGGTGAAAATTAGAGCACATGATTTTCAAACTGATAAAAGGGGCAAATAGAATGAAAAAAAACCTAACTATAAATGAAGATAAATATAATGAATAAAATGGGACTAATGAAAAAGCACAAAAGAATGTAGGCTGAAATATATCATGATATCAGTAATCACTATAATTATGGAAGTCCCTGTGAAGCTACAGATTACATTCTTTGATATAAAAGTGACTATATCAGACAGCATGTTTTTTAATTCTAAATATATTCTTAAGAATAAGGAAATATACAATATTAAGAGGTTTAATTTATCCACTCTCAATGAGATCAATTTATAAACTCAATTGCATTTGATTTACCAGCAGTACACAGTTATACAATGCATTTTAAGATAGAGTAAAGTAGAGGAGAGGATTAAAGATGGTGGTATGAGAGGTGAGAAAGAAACCTTCTCCCAAAACCACACATAGTATGAAAATACAGCAAATACAACAAATCCTGAAAGAACAAGATCCAACACAAGGGACCCAAGGAAGACAACATCAAGACATATAATAATTACAGTGGCTAAGATCAAGGATAAAGACAGAGTATTAAAAGCAGCCAGAGAGAGAAAAAAGAACACATACAAAGGAAAACCCAGCAGGCTGTCATCAGACTTCTCAACAGAAACCATAAATGCCAAAAGGGAGTGGCATGATATATTTAATGCAATGAAGCAGAAGGGCCACAAACCAAGAATACTTTATCGGGCAAGGTTATCATTTAAATTTGAAGGAGGGATTAAACAATTTGCACATAAGCAAAACTTGAGAGAATTTACCTCCCACAAATTATCTCTGCAGTGTATTTTGAAGGGACTCCTATAAATGGAAGTGTTCCTAGCTTAAGAGCTGTCATCAGAGGAAATAAAACCTCAGTAAAAAAAGTAAAGTAGAACAATTAATTACTAAGCAGATGCAAAATCAAGTCAACTACCCCCAAAGTCAGTCAAGTGATAGACAAATAATTCATAATATGATACGTAATATATAAATAATGAAAAAGGAAAAAATAAAAAGAACCTTTAAATTGTGTTTGTAATAACATACTAAGTTAAATAAGACTGTTAGGTGGTAAGGAAGTTGCCCTTGAACCTTTGATAAGCAGGAATCTGAAGCCTACAATGGCAATAAGTACCTAACTATTGATAACCATCCTAAATGAAAATAGTCTGAGTGCACCAATCAAAAGATACAGAGTCACTGAAAGGCTAAAATAGCAAGACCCATCTATATACTGCCTACAAGAGACTCACCTCAAATCCAAAGACATACACAGACTAAAAGTGAAGGGATGGAAAAAGATATTTCATGCAAAGACTAGGGAGAAAAAAGCAGGTGTTGTAGTACTTGTATCAGACAAAGTAGACTTCAAAACAAAGAAAGTAAAAAGAGATAAAGAAGGAAATTACATAATGATAAAGGGGGCAGTCCAACAAGAAGATATAATGATTATAAATATGTACCCAATACAGGAGCACCTGTATATGTGAAACAAATAACAGAATTAAGTGGGAAAGATAAAGCAATGCATTCATTTTAGAAGACATCAACAGACCACTCACTCCAAGGACAGATCAAGACAGAAAATAAGTAAGAAGTCAAAGGAACAGAACAACACATTAGAACAGATGGACCTAACAGACATCTACACCTCTCTCCACCCAAAATAGGAAAATACACATTCCTCTCAAATGGCCATAGAACATTTTCAAGAATAGATAACATACTAGGCCACAAAAAGAGCCTCAGTAAATTCAAAAAGATTGAAATTGTATAAACCAGCTCCTCAGAGCACAAAGATATGAAACTAGAAATTAATTATGAAAACAAAAAAGCCCCAAAACACATGGAGACTGAACAAGATGCTCTGAAATAGTCAATGCATCAATAACCAAATAAAAACAGAGATCAAGCAATATATGATGACAAATAAAAACAATGACTCATCACCACAAAAATCTGTAGGATGCAATGAAGGCCATGCTAAGAGGGAAGTATATTGCAATACAGGCCTACCTCAGGAAAGAAGAAAAGTCCCACATGAACAGTCTAAACTCTCAATTAATGAAACTAGATAAAGAAAATCAAATGAAGCCTAAAGTCAATACAAGGAGGGACATATTAAATATTAGAGCATAAATAAATAAAATCAAGAAGAATAAAAACTTAAAGAAACAGTGAAAGCAGGAGCTGGTTCTTCAGGAAAATAAACAAAACAGGTAATCCCCTAACCAGTCTTATCAAGAAAAAAAGATAATCTGCAAACATAAACAGAATCAGAAATGAGAAAGGAAAACTGACTACAGACACTTAGAGAATACTATGAAAAACTATATACTGACAAACTAGTTAATAACCTAGAAGAAATGGACAACTCTCTAGAAAAATACAACATTCCAAGTCTGACCCAGGAAGAAACAGAATATCTAAACAGACCAATTACCAGCAATGAAATTGAATTGGAAAATAAAAAAACTACCAAAGAACAAAACCCCTGGACCAGATGGCTTCACCCCTGAATTTTATTAAGTATTCAGTGAAGACCTAATACCCATCTTCCTTAGAGTTTTCATAAAGGAGAAGGGGAGGGAATACTTCCAAACTCATTCTATGAAGACAGCATTACTCTAATACCAAAACCAGAAAAACATACCACAAAAAAAGAAAAATTACAGATGAATATCCCTGATGAACATAGTAGCAAAAATAAGAAAATACTAGCAAATCAAATTAAAAAATATGTCAAAAAGATCATCAATCATGATCAAGCAGGATTTATTACAGCGATACAAGGAGTGTACAATATTTTAAAAAATCCATAAATTCTTTGTAATTTATGTAATCCAGGGATACAAGGAGTGTGCAATATCCATAAAAATCATCTACCACATCAACAAAAAGGACAAAACCACATGATCATCTCCATAGATGCTGAAGAACGTTCAACAAAATTCAACATCCATTCATGATAAAAACTCTCAACAAAATGGGTATAGAGGGCAAGCACCTCAACATAATTAACTCCAAATATGTATCCTGCATTGCTGAAAGGCAGCTGATCCAGAGAATGGACACAGTCAAGTGTGCCTAAGGTCTACATAATTTACAAGATAGCAGAGTGCAAAGAACGCAGTACGGGTGGCTTCCAATAGCTGATGTTGTCCACACACACTCAAGCCTCTGCTTCATGACCATGCATGTCTTCATGTCATCATGATTTTGCCTGGAATTCACAGGATTTTGCCTGGAATTCACAGCCTAGGAAACTGTTGATATGGTTGCTTTTTTGTTTTCTGCCCTTTATCATTTCTTATAGCTAAGTAAACTTTGTGTTGATTAAAGCTTCTGGTTGAAGCTTGTTCCTCTTTGTGGATAAAATTGCAACATTTCCAGAATGTCTCCCCTGCCTTAGTGCATCTCTGTATCAATAGGTGTTTCCAAGGGGTGGAGAGAAGTGGCCATCTCCATATATATAGGTTATTAAATGAGGTAGCAATACATAACAGGACCCTTTCCTGTAGTTGGATCATGAGAGACATGGGTGAGCAGAGGTGGACGGCTGCTTGTAAGCAGTAAATGGATTTTTCCCACTTTATTTCTCATTTTGACTGATTTTGGTTCAAAGTATTTTGCTCCAGGCTGGGATAATATTTTCCTCCTGGTGCACATCTGGTGGTAGTTGGCAGGACCTCCAAACCTGAAATCTGTCTACATGGGTTGCGACCCTTGGGCAGGCTGCCCCTAGAGATGGTGGGGAGATGCCCAGAACCCCCCTGTGGATGGTGGGGAGGCTCCAGTGTCTGAAGCAGAAGAGGGTGCAGCTTCCCCCTATCTGTGGGGCTTCCAAGTGGGGAGGCCCTAGTGGGGAATTGGTCTAGGGTAAAGCACCTCCTAGAGGGGTGGGGGCTTCCCCAGAATTGGGGAAGGGTGGAGATACTGAAACCTATGACATTAGGTCCTCTCTGAGACAGAACACTGCTTAGAGGCCCTGAGTGGCAGTGTAGCAGCTGGATTGTGGGATGTCTGTTTCTTTAGATAGTGGAAAGGGTTATGGAAGGAACACACTTTGGTGTCACTTGGAGGAGCTTGGCAATGACCTATAGGATGCCCTTAAGGAAGAGAGACAGTTACTGAGAAGACAGGCTGTGCTCTTGGAAGATTCCTTAGTAGCAGAGAAGCCGTGTTGCAGGAGGCTGTGGTGGAGGGGCTGGAAAGAGCAGTGCCTTCCATCCTGGAGATGGTGGAGGAGATGTTGATAAAGAATGAGAGAGTGGTACCAAGGGCCATCTTTAGCCAAGGCCAGCCTCTCCCAGATTAAAGGCCCTCCCAGTTGTAATTAAGAAAATAAAAGCACAACAACCGCAGTCTACTCAGGGGAGGAGCCACTCCCTCCTCAGGTTCTGGGACACTCCATGCTCCACCCCTATACCCAGGATGAGCTTGTGGACATGAGCATGTGGTATTGGAAGAAGCCATTGGAACCTCTGCCTACATGGCTTTTGTGTCTCTGGGATATGAGAGTGGAAAACATTGTTATGTTGGGTTCTGAAATGGGTAGACTGGCTTCCCTGACAAATCACCCTTCTCTCTGGCAGTGGCTGCAAAGTGCCCATCATACCTCAGGGAATCAAATGATTCTGGATTGGCTGACAGCAGTGTCGGGGTAGTTTTGCCTAATCAGGTTGATTTACCATACTTACCCATTAGCTGGAAAATATATGCAGAGCTCTAGCAGGTGTTATGGGAGCTGTGCATGAAAATAATCATCTATATATGGACCCCCAGGGCCCTGAAGAAGAGTTGTTCACCACAGAAATGAGAAATCTGGTGCTCCATAAAGCACTCCCATCTCTTTTTGGGTCCCTAGTGAGTATTCTTACCCCCCACATAGGGCAACTAAGTGAGGCTACTTGTACTTTACCAGATCTGGGGGACGTTGAAACAATATGATCATCAATGGAAGTATTAGCTACCACTGAAAGCAGATGTGCAAAGGGCCCTGTGAAGGTCTCGAGGACCAAGATGTGGGTTGATTTGATAAAGGCCGGGGTAGTGAAAGAAAAACTTGATGGGCAACACAATACAATCTTGCTAGAACTGTGGTACCAATTAAAGCCAGAGCAGCAGTTCCAGCCACTGAGGGCCAGGACATGGAAGCTGAAAAGCCCTATATCTGGCCTGTGTCCCTGCAATACATCTTGGGGGACAGTACTCAGGCTCTGCCTGGGCTGTCATCCCAACAAGAGGATAATTGTGTGTCATGGTTTGACTGAAGTGGGGTCAAGGCCCGTTTGGGGACAAGAGTTGTGGCAAGACCTATGGGTCTCTGGTCAGACTAAGACAGTTACCATATGTCATGTGACTGACTATTTGCCTTTGGCATCCCCAGGGAATGATGAAGCAGACAAATTGGCCCAGATGCATAGGCTAGAATGAAAACCTACCTCTGATGTACCTCAATGGTTATATCAGCATTTGCTGCACACAGGGCAAAGAAAATGTGGGTTGTAGCCCATCAGTGGGGCTTGCCATTGACCTTTGAAGATATGAGCAGAGCCAAGAAGGAGTGCCTGTGTGCTCTAAGAGGGACTTACACTGAATGCCACAGCAGCATTGTAGAATACTAAAGGGGCTGATACCCCTTGTCAGGTGGCAGATAGACTTTATTTGGCCTCTGCCCATATTAGAAGGATATCGGTATGCCATGACTTGTGTGGACATAGTGACTGGACTATTGGTTGCTTTTCCTGCATGTCATGCAGATCAGCAAACCACCAAGAGGGTCAAGTCCATCTCTTTGCAGCCTGTGGTCAGCCACAAGTGACTGAGATCAATCAAGGAACCCACTTTACTGGACACGTGGTATAAGAATGGGTGCAGCAATTAGGAATAAGGTAGAAGTTTCATGTACCATAGACCCCTACTAGGGAAGGTGTGATAGAGGGGTACAATGGTTTGTTGAAATCTGGCGTGAAGTTAGACACCAACAGGCTATGGGATTGCTCAGTCTGCTTATGGACAGTGCTACGGCATTTGAATGAGAATCCCTGAAAGGGAGCCTTAAGCCAGGGACATGCTTACACACATTTCTGTGTCCCCTGTACAACTGCACGTGCAAACCAAAAAGGAATTACTGAAGCCACGGTATGGCCAGCAGAGCCACAACCAGCTGTTAGCCCCAACTGCATTAAACTCTGGAGATTGTTGAGTGTATGTGGCCCTGGACGTTTTTACACATGGCTGGCCCTTCTGGCACCTTGGGGAAAAGCTCTGGAAACTGGCCTCATGGGTATTTCTGGAGTAACATCAGGCCCCCAAAGATCACAGTAGTGCACCCAAAACGTATGGGAGGTAAGAGCATCTGATGTGGAATTTTTGTTTTACTTTTATGGCCAGTGCATGTACCTCCCATAGCCCTATGTATTGACCCATCTCTAACTCCCACAGGGAGGAGGGTGATAGTCTGGTATACTGGACCTGTACGAGATTCCAATCCTGCCACTGTCTTATCACAGGCCACTCTCTCTTTCATTTATCCTACCTTGATGGACAAGATTTGTCTATGTTGGTGTCATTAAAACATGTATCTTATTGCCCTTAAGGTTATTTTCTCTACAGTTCTGGAGGCTTGGACCCACCCCCTGGTTGCAGCTGTGACCTGATGATTGCTTTGAACTCCCTAACCATTCACCTACTGACCCCTGTGGAGGGCGAGCTATGCACTAGATCTGCTCAGGACTTTGAACCTAGCTGAATCCTCTGGCTTGAGGATTTTCATGATTTTATTGCTGTTGCTATTGTATGTCATTGGTCTGGTTACAGTGCCCTAGTTTTCTCTCACAGGGGCTAGTGTGGCAGATGGGGAAATAAGTAGATTGTGAGGCTAGTAGATTATGAGGGGTGGGTTTTGGGACAAATTGCAATATTTCCAGAATTCCTCACCTGGCCTTAGTGCATCTCCATATCAATAGACGTTCCCAAGGGGTGGGGAAAAGTAGCCCATCTCCATATCAATAGGTTATTATATGGGGGAGGGAGGGCATGTCTGGACTTGAGAGGTTGAGTGCTGTCTCCTTTTTGCAGCCCTGTCACGAGAAACATGGATGAGCAGAAGTGGATGACTGCTTGTAAGCAATAAATGGATTTCTTCCACTTTATTTCTCCTTTTGACTGATTTTGGTTCAAAGATATTTTGCCCAGGGCTGGGAGAATATTTTCCCCCTAAAGTTACTCTCTTAAATTGTCAATTTAATCTTAATAAAGAGTTTATGCTGCTATATGATGGCAATATATTTTAAATTGTGCTATCTAGATTATACTAAAACAATTCTACTCAGATTTTAGTCACTATAACTTTGCTTACTGTTATCATTATAGGACCTGAGGCAAATTGTAAAGAGGTATTTCTCCAGGTTGCACAAATATCTGCACTAAGATTCACAATACAGTCATCATGAAGTAGAATATGAAACACTCAAAATGATGCAAACCTTAATATATTTTGAACTTCACACATTAAAATCTTTTAATAAATATTTCTAAAGGATTTTATAGTTATTTCTCCACATGCTTATAATGTAGCCATAGCCATATTGAAAATCAATATGCAGACATTTGTTAAAAATTCAATTTACTAAATCAGAGCAATAAGTTGTCTTTTATTTTCTCAGACATAGAATATTAAATTACATCTATTTTGAAATTTTGATCAATATATAGTTAGATGTTTATTTTACCTGTGATTTCTGGAGTATATTTCATTAATATTCCATGTAGTCAGTTTATGTGGGCCAGTCATATAAACTGGCATTTTGTTATGTTATGCATATTAATAAAAGAAAATTATTTGAAGAATAGAGACCAATGTGGCAGAATCTTTTTAAAGTCAGAAAGTGATAACCATGAAATTTAAATAGCAGTTATGTCGATAAAAGAGGCAAAAAGACACAACGAGAAGGAGTAGTCAGAAAACTCCAAAGTAATGCTGATGTTCTTCTTACTTAGGGTGACTAGGTCATAGTTGAATTATTGTGCTTAATAGTATTCATGTGTGATTTTGATTATGTAATTATGTTTGAGAAGTGGAACAAGATAATTGTCTATCCTTACTAAGTGTAAAATAACAGTAAAATTACACTGTGTCTTAAGCAAAAACTTCTTTTGACTCATCCAAACCATTTGTGAAAAATAATTCTCTAAAATGTTATGTATGATCTTTTCCTTTTCTTATACATAACTTAAAATTATACAAAACACATTTGTGTTTATTTCCATATATATTTCATAATCAATATTAATGTTTTAGGATTGTAATTGAATATGAGGTGAAGAAACCATGAATTGGCATTTCATTATAAGAAAGTAGTTTGATTTACAACAGTTTGAAATATTATTATTACTACTTAGCATGGTGTATTGTTACACTATTGCTATGTAACAAATTGCCTCAGAATTTAATAGCTTAAATGCCACACAATTTATCATCTCATAGTTTCTAGGGGTCAGAAAACTGGAAATAGTTTAGCTGGGTCCTCTTCTCCTTGGTCTCTCACAAGGCTGTAATCTAATTGTCAGCACCTGGTCTGCAATTTCATCCAAGGCTTAAATGGGAGAAAATCCTCTTCTAAACTCACCTAGTGGCTGTGGGCAGCATTCAGTTTCATGTATGTTGTCAGCTAGAGGCAACCCTCAGTTTCTTGTAACATGATCTCTCAAATGTGACAACTTACTTCATCCAAACTGTAACTTGAGAAGTCAATAAAGAGTCTACTTGCAAGACAGAAGCCACAGGCTTTTGTAACTTGATAAGTGGAAGTGCCATATAACTTTTGACATGTTCTACCAGTTCAAGCCCCAATTTAAGGGATAAGATTACATAGTTCATTACTATTAGGAGATAAGGGCCCACCCACAGAGTTCCTCTCAGTGTTAAGGGAGCGGAAGCAGAGAGCCATGAGATCAGGGAGAGCGTGGTGCGAGTGTGAGAGCAGCCGCCTGGAGAACGGAGGAGGGGAGCCTAGGAGAACAGAGGTTGGCGGATGGAAGCAGCGGAGCCCCAGTGCTGGGGAGCAGGTAGGAGCAACAATGGAGTCAGCCACTTGTACACAGCTGGGTGACTACCGTGAGAATGAACATCGTATGAATCCCTCTTACTCAGTCTTATCAAATTTATAGGGAAACTTTCCCAGGGTGGGGAGCCCCCTCCTTCTGGACCAACAGGGAATTAGTATTTATATTTCCTCTAGGAAACATTAAAGTGGGTTAAATTATTATTTACCACATTATCGTTAAAAGCAATAAGAATCAGTCTTAAAAGATAGAGATTTTAAATGAAAATATAAACCTAGTAGAAAAATGTGCAGTAAAGAAGTAATAGGAATGTGAATTTCATTGCAATCACCAATACATATTTAAAGTATTCTTATGATTAAAACTGCCAAACTATTTAAATATATAGAAAAATGTATCTATCAAGGAAACTATTTAAACCTCATGACAATTTTACAAGATAGATAAAAACTTATAAACATGCAGAAGGTTCATGAATGTTGACAAATAGCAGAGCGAAGTTTTCAGTCCAAGTGTTCTGGTTTCAGAATCTGTGGCATTAACCAAATAGCTTTTTTTAAAAAACACAGTTTAGTATACATAATCAGCTTGTAAAAATAATTAACTAAAGTAATTAACAATAACAACCATATATTTGGGAAATCATACAGTTAAAAATCAAATCTGTTTACAAAAGTATACAATTAAAAATTGTTCATATCCAATAATTCTTAACTATCATTTCCATATTTAAAATGAACATGTGTCATTTTTTACGAAGCATAATCCTCGACTGACCACTGATTCTATGAAACTTTTGTTTCATGACACTTGAATCATTAGCAAATGAGGTTAAATGTATGTAGACTAAGCCTTTTATCTTTAGTAATGTACTGTTACCAGAAACATGTCCTTGGTCTCAATGGGAGAAAGAATTCAATAGACACAGAAAAGCAATTGAGCATTAAGACATTATTTGGAGATTTAGAATTTAACAAAGGAGAGAGCACATGCCCAGGAAGTTGGGGCATAGAAAGACCAAAGGAAGTTGTGCTGAGAGAACAACAGGGGGCTTTTTTTTAATGAAGGTAGATGAATGGTCATTAAGCGGGGGTAGGTTTCAAAAAGAACAGGTGGAGTCTTCACAGAGTTCAGGTAAGGGGTGATTTTTAGTCTATTTGGTTCTCAGAACTGTAATAGCCAGGGCCCAGGGAGTTGATAATTTCACTGCTGGTGAGTGTGTAATGTATTTGGAGGTGAAGTCAGGGTCACCTTCCCCTCCAGGTTGGAACCAGCAGTTTTGGCCAGTCTATTATCCGTGCCCTCCCTCCCCATCCTGTGGCAGCAGCTTGTACAGAACGTGTAGAATGTAAACAGGCATCCAACTTAAGTTCCCCTCCCTCTTCCTGCTTGTGTCCAGCTCAGCTACTCTAACATAACTACATTCTAACTCAATTAAACTTCCCTGATAATTTCACTAAAAACTCAGGCAATAACAAGGCCATTGTCTAAATTTACTGTTTCTTTACAATTTTGTTTATAGAGCTAATAAAGTTTAAGTATCTTTGTAGAATATAAAGTTTTCTCTGTTTGACTCGTTTCTATATCCCTTTCCCTTCCACCCATCCCTCATACTTTTTCTCTTCACTCTCCTGCTCATCTTTTAAAATCTCCATAAAATTAAAAACATCCCATAAATTTTTGCACTTTTTAAAAATTATAATCAATTCTAGAAAGGACAATCATTATTTTAATATTTTAATTTATAGGCCTCACCAAACTGAATTAAAAAGATATCAAAAACATGAACCTCTAGAGAATCAGTCTTGTATTTTTCTATCCCCACTTGAAAATACAGAGCATACATTTTGACTGAAATTTAAAACCTACAAGGTACTTAGTAATAAATATACAAAATAAATCATCATAATCCATAAGTGGGGATCAGTGAAAGTTTTATGAATTAGAATTATGGAAAACATTATATTTTCATGGAATTGCTTTAATTTTGTTTAAGCCCTCCCTATTCCAACTGAATTTTGGAGAGTTAGAAAACTGATTGAGATTGAATTGAATTTATAGAGTCATTTAGAAAGAGTTGTTACTTTTACCAGAACTGAGAATGTAATAGTGCCATTTGGTAAATAAATATTTTTCTTCATTAATTCAAGTGTCTTCAATTTAAATTAGATTTTTTCCTTTAGTTGTGTTTACTTATATGCCTTGAAGATTGTTATTTCATTTTCTAGTGTATTATCTGTAATATTTTCTGTCTATGTCAGGAGTTCATCTGATTTGGGAGAGAGAAGACTAAGTTGTCAAGTACTGGAGTAGCCGATTAAAGCAACAAGTCAAAAATGAAAGAGGTAATCATGTACTGTAATAGCATAAACAACAGTATGAAATAAGATCATCTGTCTGTTCCATTTTCCCCCATGGAATGGTTCACAGTCTAGGGTCAAGTGTGTTATGTCAGAGGTGAAGGTCATCTCACTGTTGAGCGAGCCAAGCAAGAAGCTCTGGCAGTTTTATGGACCTGAGGAGGTGGGTGAGGACTGGAGGGGTTAAGTCTTGGAGCAGAAAAGCATTGTGTCAAAGTGGGGAAATGTGTCTTCGGGGTTTCCTCCTACTCCCCAGTAAGGAGGCTTTGGTAGAAGCATCTGAAAAAGATCTTTGCCAAAGACCTCAGATAAAGAGATCTAGAAATAACGGCACTGGGGCTAGGAAAACAAGTATGTGGAGAGTCCTGACTGTGACTCTCCCCCGAGACTGCAGTGCACCACCTGTGTACCACGGCTCCGGTGGGGTGGAGAGCTTTCACCCATGAGACTTTTCAGGTAAAGCCTTTGTAACGCTTATGATCAGGCTTGGAAAGTCACACAGGATTTTAACCAGGACACAGACTTATATAGAAAAATAGATTTCTTATGGCAATATAAAATCTGTTAACCTTGGAGAATTATTTTCTTCAATTCTAATTATATTTCGTCTCCTATTTTTTCATGTAGCTAATTTTATTTCATGAAAAATAATGATACATTGACCTGGGGATAAGTAAGTTGGATTAATAGCATGGCATAAGGACATCATATCTAACTGGCCTTCATATGAGAAAAAGGAAAGAATTAGAAAAACCACAAGTGTATGTTTTAATGCATTAAACTGGTAGAGAGGAATAAATACAGACCAGTTTAAAGCACTAGATATAGAGTTAGATTCCCAAGGTATGAAACTTGGTTCAGGAAATTGAATGCTTTTATTTTTGGCATGTTAATTTTTATTTCTATTCCATCTTTAAAATAGTGGCATCAAAATATCTACTTTAGGGACTCTCCTGTCCCCTCCTGGTGTGAGCCGGGAGCTCTGTCCTTTCACTGTATCTCTAAATAAAAGCCTGTCCCTTGCTCTCCTAAAAAAAAATATATATATATATATATATCTACTTTATAAGAGTTTAAACACATTAATGTATTTATTGTGCCTAGACCTTTTTTACTCAGGTCCCCTATTAATTCTGTGTTTCCATTGGACTCTTCAAGTCCCATTCTGGATAAAATAGATTTCTGTCCTTAGAGATCCTTATGAGATGTTACCACCTCTGTTTTTAGTTTTCATGTTATACATGCTGAAACTGCCCATCCCTTTTTCTATTGGAAAGCCCTGAAAATTCTGAATATTTGCTTATTTTTATCACCTCAAGAAACCATCCCTGATCCTTTTCAGACTGAAACTGATACCTACCTTCTGAATAACCATATTGCAATAGGCTTGCTTATTTATAGACTTTTCCACATTGCTGATAGTTATTTTTCTTCATTCTGCCTCCTCACTAGACTGTGAGCTTTTTAATGGCAGAGGCCATGCCTCTTCCCTGATGGCAGCATCTTGATGGCAGCCATAGTGCCTCATATGTCATAGATGTTTAGTAAATATTGGAGCAGAACACCTATATTTGTAGAGGATACTATGTGTCCTCAACAAATATTTCTTGAATTCTTATTACAAAGTTATGGGACAGAATTTTTGTCTCCATCTTAAAAATGACAAAAGTAAAGTTTGAAAGAGTTAACTCCTTTTCAAAAGATCACAGAAGTAGGAATTATAAGCAGGGAGTCTTTCCTAGACCTGTCTAATTCTAAAGTTCATGCCCTTTAAACCAACCCCTTCCTGAGTGAAAGCTGTGACTAACGCTGCATTTAAAGAGGAATGCCGGGTGTCAGTGTGCATTATTCAGGGACTAGTAAAAGATGTAGTTTTGTTTTGTTTTACAGGAAGAAAGGGATATGTAAGGACTGAGGAGGCTGTTAGGGGAAGAGTGGCAGAGAGAAGGAAAACTAATGGCAATACCAATTAGACTAGAATCTGGAAGTAACAATACACTGAAGAAAGCGGTAGAACCAGTAAACAGTAAGTCTTACCTGACTGCAAGGTCATGTTAGTAGTTATTGCATTGTTACTTAAGGCTATATAAATGTATTCTCTTTGTCTAATAAAGAGTCAGAGTGTATACATTTACTGACAGCAGTAAAGAGAGAAAAAAATCACAGCCAAATTTTTATGTCAAACTGTGATAGTAAAATGAGATAAAAGTCAAAGCTTTTCCATATTTTTCTACCATACAATTATCAATTAAAAATACTGTAATAGTCTATGTCCTTCACTTCATTTTGTGTGGTTGTTAATTTTATGTGTCATCGTGACTGGCCATGTGTGCCCAGACATTTGGTCAAACATTACCCTGGGTGCATCCATGAAGGTGATTCTGGTTGAGATTAACATTTGAATCAGTAGAACCAAAAAGCACAGAGTCCTGTCCAATGTGGTTGGGTCCCATCTAAAAGTTGAAGACCTAAAGAGATCAAGAAGACTAGCAAAGTGACTAAGGCAATGGCACCTACTTGACATCTCTGAACTATGACATTGCTTTTGTCCTGCCTTCAGGCTCAGACTGAAGTGTTGGCTCTTCTTGAGTCTCAGGCTTGCAGGCCTGTGGCCAGACTGTGCCACTGGCTTTGCTGTGTCTCCAGTTGTCTACTGTAGTTCTTGAGGCTTGTCCACCTTTATAATTGCATTAGTCAATTTCCTATAATGAATCCCTCTCTCTGTACCCACACACCCACACCCTATTGGTTTGGTTTCTTTGAAGAATCCTAAAAGTATGCTTTATTAGCATATTATATAAAGGTAAGCAAAGAGAAAAAACAGTTCAATGTAACACATTATTCATGATCACAGTCATTGAGAGGCAACGCTCTAGACCAAAGGACCTAACAGACATAAACAGAATATTCTATCCAAAATACACATTCTTCTCAAGCTCAGATGGATCATTTTCTATGATAGACTATATGTTAGACCACAAAACTAGTCTTAGCAAATACAAGAAGATTGAAATCATACCAATACTCTCCTCTGACCACAATTGCATGAAACTAGAAATTAATAATACCAAGTGTAAAACAGGAAAATTCACTAACACATGGAAATTAACACTCATCTGAACAGTTAATGCATCAAATGGATATGAAAAAGTCTACTGACACAAATGAAAATGGAACTACAACATACCAGAACTTATAGGATGCAGCAAAAGCAGTTCTCAGAGAGAAATTTGTAGCAAAAAATACCTGTATTAGGAAGCAAGAAAGATTACAAATAAATGACCTAACTCTATGCCTTAACTATAAAAAGAAGAAAAACTGAGCCTAAAACAATCAGAAGAAAAATATTGTAATAAAGACTGCAGAAGAAATAAATGAAATAGAAAATAGGAAAATAATAGAAAAAAATTACCAAATTAAAAGTGGGTTTTTTGAAAAAATAAACAAAATTGACAAACCCTTAACTAGACTAAGGAAAAAAGAAAAAGGACTCAATTCAACAAAATTATAAGTGAAAAAGACATTTCAACTGATACCACAGAAATTCAAAAGATTATAAGAACCTACTGTAAGCAACCATATGCCACAAAACTGGATAACCTAGAAGAAACAGAAAAATTCTTAAAAACAAAGGACTTATTAAGATCATTCAGAAAGAAGTAGAAACTATGAAGAGAACAATTAGTAGCAAGACTATTGAGTTGAGTCAGTAATTAAAAATCTCTCAGTGGAGAAAAACCTAGTACCAGACAGCTTCACTGGCGAATTTTATCAAACATTTAAAGAATAATACCAATTTTTCTCAAACTTTTTAAAAAATTATCAATGCTAGTAAGCTGAATTCAGGAGCCCATAAAAAATATCATTCACTGATTAAGTGGGATTTATCCTGGAATGCAAGGGTGGTGGAGCATCTGTAAATTATGTAATGTGACACATTACATTAATAGCATGAAAGGAAAGAATCATATGATCATTTCAATAGGTATACAAAAAAGCATTTGACAAAATTCAAAATGCTTTTATAATAAAAACTCAATGAATTAGGCATTGAAGGAACATATTTCAACATAATAAAGTGCATGTATGACAAGCCTAAAGATAACATTATACTCAATGGTGAAAGAATGAAAACTTTTCCTCTAAGATCAGGAATAAGACAAGGGCACTCACTTACCACTCCTGTTCAACATAGTACTGGAAGTACTAGTCAGGTTAATCAGGCAAGAAAAAGGAACAAAAGGTATCAGAATTGGAAAAGAAGAGTAAAATTGTCATATAGGCAATCCAAAGACTCAATGAAAACAACTGTTAAATCTAATTAGTGATTTCAGTTAAGTTGCAAAATACAAAACTAGTAGAATTTCTATACACTAAACACAAAATAACTGTGTAAAATAAATAAACTGATCTTATTTACAATAACATCCAAAAATGAAATAATTAGTAATAAATTTAATTTAGGAGGTATAATCTCTACACTGAAACATGGACATCAATGAAAGAAATTGAAAACTCAAATAAATGGAAAGGTATTCTTTGTTGGTGGATTGTAAGAATTAGTATTGTTAAAACAATACTATGTCATATATTGACATAAAGTGTCAATGCTAATGCTAAAATGATAAATTCAATTCAATCCCTATCAAGATTTCAATGGCATATTTTTAAGTAGAAATATTTTCCTAAGATTTATATGGAACCACAAAAGACCCAGTATAGCCAAAGAAATCTGAGAAAGAACAAAGTGGGAGGTATCACACTTCCTGATTTCAAGCTATACTATAAAGCTCTTGTTATCAAAACAGTGTAGAATTAGTATAAAAATGGACAAACAGACTAATGGAACAGCATTGTGAGCCCAGAAATAAACACAAGAATATACAGTAAACTGGTACTTGTTTGACAAAGGAGCCAAGAATACTCAACAGAGAAAAGACAGTCTCTGTAATAAGTGGTGCTGGGATAATTGGTTATTCACATGTAAAAGAATGAAACTGGACCTACAACACACACCAGTCACAAAAAAGATTAACTCAAAATGGTTTAAAGATTTCAATGTAAAACTTCAATGTAAATCATGAAACCTGTAGAAGAAAATATAGGAACAAAGCTCCTTGACGTAAGTCTTGGTGATGATTTTTTGGATCTGACATCTAAAGCACAAAATAAAGTTTATTTTATAAAAAATTGACTATTTAGGACTGATTCAAACTAAAAAGCTTCTGTACAGTTAACAGAATCATCAACCATGTGAAAAAAAATTTATAGAATTGGACAAAATATTTTCAAACTGTATATCTTATAAGGGGTTAATATCTAAAACATAAATAACTCATACAACTCAGTAGCAAAGTAATAATACAAGTGAATAAAATAATAACCCCCCAAATGAGCAAAGGACCATATTTTGACATTTCTTCAAAGAAAACATACAAAATGCCAACAGGTACATAAAAAAGATACTCAACATCAGTAGTCATTAGGGAAATTCAAATCAAAACCACAATAAAATATCTCCTTATGTCTCTTGGAATGGTCATTATCAGAAAGACAATAGAGGAAAGGGAATGCTTTTTTATTCTCTGTGGGATTATGAATTGGTACAGCCACTATGGAAAAGAGTAGTATGGAAAATACTAAAAAAAATTTCAAATGGAGCTACCATCTGATCCAACCATTCCACTTTGAGGAATATATACAAAGGTAACAAAAAAAAACCTTGAAAATATATTAACACCCCTATGCTGATAGCAGTATTATGTGCAATAGAGCCAAGATATGGGAATAACTTTAATGTCCACAGATGGATGAATGGAAAAAGAAGTTGTGGTAGCTATCTATCTATCTATCTATCTATCTATCTATCTATCTATCTATCTATCTATCTATCTATCATCTATCTATCTATCTATCTATCTATCTATCTATCTATCTATCTATCATCCATACATAATGGAATATTATGTGGCCATAAAAAGAAAATCCTATCATTTGTGACAACATGGATGAATTTCAAAGGCATTAAATTAAGTGAAATAATTCAGAGAAGTACAAATATTGCATGATTCCATTTATATGTGGAATCTAAACAAAAACAAAATTCATAGAAAAAGAGATCAGACTTATAGTTTCCAGGGACAGAAGGTAGGAGGAGAGAGAATTGGAAGAATGTATCCAGTTAAATGATAGATAAATAAATACTAGGGATGCAATGGACAATGTAATGACTATAGCTAACACTACTGTATGATATATAAGAAAGTTTTTAATGGTAAATCCTGAGTTCTTATCGCAATGAGGAAATGTTTTCTTTTTACTTTATTGTATATATGTGAGAAGATGGATGTTAGCTGAACCTACTGTAGTAATCATTTATAATGTTTGTATATTAATTAAACCATAGTAATTTATGCCTTAAAATTATATAGTGACATATGTCCATTGTTTCTTGAAAAATCTGAAAAAAATTAAAAATAGACTATTGGAGAAATTGCTTAATGCAAAGGAAAGGTATGATATATGAATTTATATATATTTGTTATTTATTGTTGAGTGAATCAGTAGAATTAGATCAACTTTATTCAGTCAGCCACCAAGCTTATCTCAGTTGATAAAACATATGGAGTGAAAGCCATGATACAAGAAGAAAGATCAGATGGTCTTGACATTATTGAGACTACAAGAGCTAGGAGAAATTGCATGGATTTGCAAAGAGTTTGTGTAAATGACAGTCACAGAGACTAGGCAAGTATTTGATGTATGGGTACAAGGAGCTG
The DNA here is from genome assembly GCF_040802235.1 of Manis javanica. Lineage (NCBI taxonomy): Eukaryota > Metazoa > Chordata > Mammalia > Pholidota > Manidae > Manis > Manis javanica. The sequence goes on from NC_133169.1 coordinate 26,562,922, forward strand.
CATAGAGTCTGTAAGCTTGAGAACAGAACGACACTACACTTTATTTCATGAGCTTGAGTGTCAGTGGGCTACAGAAGTAAACTAAGGGATTATTTATCTATGTTACTTCATCTCTCTTGCCTGCTAACATTACCCGTTTTCCTAATGGGTTTTGTGAAGTGATTTTGGTTAGTAGGGACTATGACAATTTGTTCCCTGAAAGATCTTTCTGCCGTTTACTGCCATCAAAGTGGATAATGCTGGCCAAAAAGGGAAGGAAAATGTAAGAACACATTTAAATTGCCAAGTTTCAGATATGAATTATTTAGGAAGGATCCAAGGATTAATTAATTTAGGATAATTCTAATTAATCCCAAAGGAGAAAAAAGAAATGCATTTCCCAAGCTGGGAACATAGGGTTACTGAATATGTTTTTTGATTTAGAAAATAGAGATTTAAATGTTCATGCTTTGACTTGGCTCTTTTTCATAAGGTAATAATTCTTCATGGTGATAATTAATTTAATCTCAAAATAAGTTAAAAATAACTATAAAAAGCTCTTGTCTAATTTTCTAATTTGTTTTTTCTTTTCCCTTCTTAAGTGTTTTTACCAGAGGATAATAATGAAAAAATTCTTCAGGATTTCACATTAACCTACATTTTGTTTAGGTTTTAATTTTTCCTGAAAATCACACCTCTTTTTTCCTGAATACCCAATAAATTTCAAAGTTTTCAATAATATTTTTAATACAAAAAATGAAAACAAACTACAAACATTAATTTTTTATGTTGTCCTATGATAAAAGCTACCAAATTTTATGAAATAAAAATCTCATTATACACATATCCAACTTCTACTCAATTCCAGCTCAAACGTTTAAAGTAATGGCTCTACAACTGTGCGTCAGACTCATCCAGAGCCTTGTTAAAACTGTATTCTCACCACCTGTCTTGTAATAAAGTATGACTGGGTGGAGCCCAGGACTTCACACTCTTAAACAAGTGACCAAGATGATCCAGACACAAACAGTCGTTGTACTACAATTTTTGGAACACTGGTTTAAAAAGAGAAAATTAGAGTGCTTGCTTCTAGTAAAATTTTCATGTGTTATAAAAGTCATATCTTGAGTTTAAATATATGTGTTATTTTTCATCTCAATTTGCCACTTCTGTCAAATGGTGACAAGAAATGTAACAACCCTAAAGGAGAAGGGAGCATTGTAAAAGGTGAAAGATAAAAATAATGAATTAATGTTTATTGTATGCTTAATATATCCTGATATACTTTACTGAGCTTTTAAAAATTAAGTGAGCATACATATGATATAGAAATTAAAGTAAACTAGTCTCAGTAGAAACAATTTAACTATGCAATTTATAGTCAGTGTTGGAATTTGGTTGTGTGTTGCACACAAAAATACAAATTCTTAAGGCAAATGGACCACTTTATATAGTAGTTGATAAAAGATATCAAGAACTCTTGCTATAGTCAGGTATCCTGATGGATTAGAATTAAAAATGCAGAAATACCTTAAAACAAAATAGAGTTTCTAGATTTCTGATGAAAACTGTGATCCATTGCACCAACTCCTTCCCCCTTTTCAAACCTTTGTCTTCATATCATTTCAATAGTGACTACCATGACCATCATTTCAAAAACTGAAAACTGACCTCACAGTTTTGTGATCCATCTTTACTGCTACATTTTTTTGTTGCTGCTTTTCTTTATAATTTATCATTATTTAATAAACTCATTTACTCATTATTCCATTTTTGGATTGCTACATGGTGAATAATCTCAAAATTCATTGATTTTAAAATATTAGCAATTTTTAAGTTATCATTTATGACTTTTGTGGATTATAGATTCTGGAGGAGTTAGCATAGGTGGTATTGCCTCAACTGCTCAAGTAATTGCAGACAGATGGTTGCTGTAGCTGAAGCATCTGGAGGCTACCCAGGAATTTCTCTTTTCATGTAGCTTCTCCTTAAAGTTTCTCCATGGTGCCCTACAGCCAGAGTTGGTTTGATCTTTTTTACAATATGGAGGATTTAGAGCAATTGGATTTCTTACAGTTTAGGGCACCAAGCTAAGTGTTCCAAGAAAGAAAACAGAAGTTGCTTCACCTTTTGTGACCTAGCCTTGGAAGAAATAGATCATCATATTTCTGATTTCAATGGAGTTACAATTTTGCTCAGATTCAGAAAGAAGTATTATGGTCCCCATTTTGACTGCAACAGTATCAAGTTCACATTGTAGAGTAGCATATAGGGTGGGAGATACTGTTGAGCTGTGCTCAGAGAATGCAATCTGTTCTACTCATTTACAACATTGGTATCCACTGCACCCTTTAACACATACTCGTATACATTATAATGTAAATTTTGCAAGAGCAGAGCTGTTTTCTTATATATTATGTTGTACTTATATAATTTCATAGTACATTGACTTTCATCTTCTAATTAGGCTCCTTACTAAGCTCCTCATGACACAAAATTATCTCTCAATTATTTGGGTGTCTTCCAGATGGTGAATCTTATCACCAATGAATAATTATGCCACTTGAAATCTCTTATGTAATACTTACTATATGCTAGTCAATCTTGAATATTTTATAAGTATTAGTTCACATAATATAGATTATTTATTTATTTTTCTTGTATTATTGCACTGTTTTATATACCCTAAAAATAATGCTGACTAGTAGTGATGACAAAAATTTTTTTTCTTAAAACCAATGCTGTCAGCACATTCCTTGGTGGTAAACACTGCACCATTTCTAACATGTTATCCGTCCCCTATATTTTAGCTGTCAAAAAATAGTTTGTGAATTTTACATGTTTATTTTATATTTATGTCAATTTTAAAACGTGTCTGTGGACTCAAGAATGGGTCACTGAATTCTTCAAATTTGAATAAATATATTTTAAAGTTTTCACATTAAATATGATAATATATAACTTTAAAATTTTTGCTACTATATAAGAAATAGATGACATATAAAAGCTATTCTTTTTCCCTTCCATGCTTTCTGCAACTTGCATGCAGAATGTGCCAAATGATCCAGGGACTTGATGTGCATCAATGAACACAGAAGCCTGTATTGCCTGCTTCGTATAGCCAAGAAACTCATGTACTTTATTTTGTTTGTAAGAAATAAAAGTGCAAGAATTTAAACTAGAATTCTACTTAACCTCAAGGATATAAAATGTGCAAGTAAATAAAATGGTTTCATTTTAAAGATACTTATCTATATATTTTAAAGGTGATGTAGTAATAAATGTTAAATGCACAATAAAAATCAACTTTTATGTTACCATGCAATTTATCTGCTGATATATCACATTTTTCAGAAAATACAGTTCTTTCCTGATAATATGCAGTATTAATATTAGAATCTTTATTAAAAATAATATAAAAGATAATGGAAACTAAAAACATATTTCAGAATATAAGATTAGATGTTTCATGAAATAGATAACCAACATCTCTCCTAATACCTCTATTTATTCAATAAAAATTTGCAAAGTTCCTGTTTTACCAGATACTATATGAGATATTGTAGATAACATAGTGAGAAAAATAGAAGTTCAATGATGATAGAACTTTAAGTAGTACAGTAAGAGAAAGCTAAAATAAACACAAAACATAAGAAATTAAATATAATATTACAAAAGAAAATAATAAAAGGAATATCAGGTAGCATGACAGAGGCTCTTTGATACTCCACAGGTATATTTCCATCTCCTTCCTGAAGCAGAACTCTTAGACTTAAGAGGAGTACTTGAGCATTCTGAATAAGTATTAACTTTATAAAATTTTCTTGATATTAGCAGAAATCACCTGACCAACTTCCAATCAGCAGAAATACAAGTTTCTTTCCTGACACTTGGATATTATGTGAGGACATTAAGTAACCACTCACACTAAGATATGGGGGACACATGGTGACAAAATAGTAGTACCAAGAGAGAAGAGTTTGTGATCCAGATGGTTGTGGATCTACCAGGTCACCCCAAGACTGCCTATTGGGAGCTTTTATGAGAAATAAATAATTCCCTGAAATGTAAACACAAGGGAGTAAAAAGAACCAGCTCTGTGAAAACAAGTTCTACAGGAGTAATAAGAACAAGAACAGATAAAAAACACAAGACTGAAGTTCATTTAGAAAATCATGTGATACCCAACTCCTCCACAACCTATGTTCACACTGACAAGCATTAAGCAATAAAAACAGTGGATTACAGTTTCAAGACATAGACTTTCTCTGAGGAGCAATATAAATAAGATGCCCAAGGCCAAAACTTGAGGAAAAAACAAGCCTAATAGAGTAATTTGTAGTCTCTGGTGTCTGTAAGTACAAGAAGCAGGAAACAGCTCAACATAAAAAGAGTAAAATAAAATCTTACTCTAAACACATCTTTATCACAGTGAATATCACTTTAAAGAACATTTTTATAATTATAAGCCATATCATAAAGCAAGAACAAACATGTCTGAAGAGAGAAAGCAACTATCAGAAGTAAATTTAGATATGACAGATCTTGGAACTATCAGAGAACAAAATAAATTGTTATAAAATATAATTATAACTAAGCTTGATGAAGAGCAAGGGGCGGAGCCAAGATGGTGGCATGAGTAGGACAGTGGGAATCTCCTCCCAAACACATATATATTTTTGAAAATACAACAAATACAACTAATCCTAAAAGAGAGTCCAGAAGATACAGGACAATAGCCAGACTACATCCACACCTGCAAGAACCCAGCACCTGGTGAAAGGGGTAAGATACAAGCCCTGGCCCGGCGGGACCCGAGCACCCATCACTCCAGCTCTCAGCGAGAAGAGAGAAGTTGGAGCGGAGAGGGAGAGGGAGCCCAGGACTGCTAAACACCCAGCCCTAGCCATCCGCACCAAAACGCAGACACAGTGCATGTGTGGGATGCTGGAAACTAGGGAAGCAGGACAGTAGGACCTGTGAGCAGGTCCTGAAGCTGGCGCCCCTGTGACAAAGAAAAGCAAGTGCTTTTTGAAAGTCTTAAAGGGACAGGGACCCCACAGCCAGACAAAAGCATCCCAGGTCACAGTCCAGCAGCTAGAAATTCCAGGGAACTCCAGGCACACTAATCCCCTGGGCAACAGCTCTGAGACCCCTCATGGAGGTAAACAGCCAAACAGCCCCCTGTCCATTACCCCTCTGGAGCCCCACCATAGCAGAGTAGCAGCCTGAGGCTGGTCACACCCTCAGCAAAGGAGCTTCCTCCATACTGGCCAGGCAAAATACAAAGACCCAGTCTACATGCAATTGCCCAACACAAGCCACTAGCGGTGGCAGTTGTCCCAGTAAAGAAAGGCCAGGAGCCAAGTGGAAAGAGGCTTGACTCTCCCAGCTGATAGATGTGTCAATAGCACTCCATCAACATGAAAAGGCAAAAAAATTTGATCCAGACAAGACTAACCCAGACAGCTTTGACATCTTCTACATCTTCCTGTGAGAAGGAAACTGGGGAGATAGATTTAACCAGTCTTCCTGAAAAAGAATTCAAAACAAAAGTCATAACCATGCTGAAGGACTTGGAGAGAAATATGCAAGAACAAATGAGGGAGAATACAGAAATATAACAAGCTCTGGAAGTACTTCAAAACAGAATGGACAAGATGCAAGAGACCAATAATGGACTAGAAAACAGAGAACAGGAATGCAGAAAAGCTGATGCAGAGAGAGATAAAAGGATCTCCAGGAATGAAAGAATTTTAAAAGAACTGTGTGACCAATCATAATGGAAAAATATCCACATTATAGGGGTACCAGAAGAAGAAGAGAGAGGAAAAAGGATAGAAAGTGTCTTTGAAGAAATAATTGCTGAAAACTTCACCAAACTAGGGGAGGAAATGGCCTCTCAGACCACAGAGGTACACAGAACTCCCATGACAAGGGATCCAAGGAGGGCAACACCAAGACATATAATAATTAAATGACAAGGATCAAAGACAAGGACAAAGTATTATAGGCAGCCAGAGAGAAAAAAGGTCACCTACAAAGGAAAACCCATCAGGCTATCATCAGCCTTCTCAACAGAAACCCTACATGCCAGAAGAGAATGGCATGATATACTTAATGCAATCAAACAGAAGGGCCTTGAACCAAGAATACTGTATCCAGCACGATTATCATTTGAATATGAAGAAGGGATTAAACAATTCCCAGACAAGCAAAAATTGAGCAAATTTGCCACACATAAACCACCTCTGCAGGGCATCTTACAGGGAGTGCTCTAGATGGGAGCACTCCTAAAAAGAGCACAGAACAAAACACCCAACATATGAAGAAGGGAGGAGAAGGAATAAGAAGGGAGAGAAATAAAGAATCATCAGACCGTGTTTATAATAGCTTAATAAGCGAGTTAAGTTACACAGTAAGATAGTAAAGAAGCAAACCTTGAACCTTTGGTAACCACAAACTTAAAGCCTGCAATGGCAATAAGTACATACCTTTCAATAATCACCCTAAATGTAAATGAACTTAATGCACCCATCAGAAGACACAGAGTAATAGAATGGATAAAAAAGCAAGACCCATACATATGCTACTTACAAGACACTCACCTCAAACCCAAAGAGATGTGCAGACTTAAAGTCAAGGGATGGAAAAAGATATTTCATGCAAACAACAGAGAGAAAAAAGCAGGTGTTACAATACTAGTATCAGACAAAACAGACTTCAAAATTAAGAAAGTAACAAAAGACAAAGAAGGACATTACATAATGATAAAGGGCTCAGTCCAACAAGAGGATATAACCATTATAAATATATATGCACCCAATACAGGAGCACCAAAATATCTGAACCAAATACTAATAGAACTAAAGGAGGAAATAGAATGCAATGCATTCATTCTGCGAGAATTCAACACACCACTCACTCAAAAGGACACATCCACCAGACAGAAAATAAGTAAGGACACAGAGGCACTGAACAACACACTAGAACAGATGGACCTAAAAGAAATCTACAGAACTCTACATTCAGAAGCAACAGGATACACATACTTCTCAAGTGCACGTGGAAAACTCTCCAGAATAGACCACATACTAGGCCACAAAAAAAGCCTCAGTAAATTCCAAAAGATTGAAATCCTACCAACCAACTTTTCAGACCACAAAGGCATAAAACTAGAAATAAATTGTACAAAGAAAGCAAAAAGGCTCACAAACACATGGAGGCTTAACAACATACTCCTAAGTAATCAATGGATCAATGACTGAATCAAAATGGAGATCCAGCAATATATGGAAACAAACTACAACAACAACACAAAGTGCCAAATACTGTGGGATACAGCAAAAGCAGTCTTAACAGGAAAGTATATAGCAATACAGGCATATTTAAAGAAGGAAGAACCATCCCAAATTAATGTTCTAATGTCTCAATTATTGAAATTGGAAAAAGAAGAACAAATGAGGCCTAAGGTCAGCAGAAGGAGGGACATAATAAAGATCAGAGAAGAAATAAATAAAATTGAGAAGAATAAAACAATAGCAAAAATCAATGAAACCAAGAGCTGGTTCTTCGAGAAAATAAAATAGATAAGCCTCTAGCCAGACTTATTAAGAGGAAAAGAGAGTCAAATCAACAGAATCAGAAATGAGAAAGGAAAAATTATGACGGACCCCACAGAAATACAAAGAATTATCAGAGAGTACTATGAAAACTTATATGCTAACAAACTGGGAAACCGAGGAGAAATGGACAACTTCCTAGAAAAATACAACCTTCCAAGAATTACCCAGAAAGAAACAGAAAATCTAAACAGACCAATTACCAGGAAAGAAATTGAAGTGGTTATAAAAAAATTACAAAAGAACAAAACCCCCGGGCCAGATGGATTTACCTCAGAATTTTATCAGACATACAGAGAAGACATAATACCCATTCTCCTTAAAGTTTTCCAAAATGTAGAAGAGGAGGGAATACTCCCAAACTCATTCTATGAAGCCAACATCAACCTAATACCAAAACCAGGCAAAGACCCCACCAAAAAAGAAAACTACAGACCAATATCCCTGATGAACGTAGATGCAAAAATACTCAACAAAATATTAGCAAACCGAATTCAAAAACACATCAAAAGGATAATACACTATGACCAAGTGGGATTCATCCCAGGGATGCAAGGATGGTACAACATTTGAAAATCCATCAACATTATCCACCACATCAACAAAAAGAAAGACAAAAACCACGTGATCATTTCCATAGATGCTGAAAAAGCATTTGACAAAGTTCAACATCCATTCATGATAAAAACTCTCAGCAAAATGGGAATAGAGGGCAAGTACCTCAACATAATAAAGGCCATATATGATAAACCCACAGCCAACATCATATTGAACAGCGAGAAGCTGAAAGCTTTTTGTCTGCGATCGGGAACCAGACAGGGATGACCCTATCGCCACTGTTATTCAACATAGTACTGGAGGTTCTAGCCACGGCAATTAGACAAAACAAAGAAATACAAGGAATCCAGATTGGTAAAGGAAAAGTTAAACTGTCACTATTTTCAGATGATATGATACTGTACATAAAAAACCCTAAAGACTCCACTCTGAAACTACTAGAGCTAATATCGAAATTCAGCAAAGTTGCAGGACACAAAATTAACACACAGAAATCTGTGGCTTTCCTATACACTAACAATAAACTAATAGAAAGAGAAATCAGGAAGACAAGTTCATTCACAATAGCATCAAAAAGAATAAAATACCCAGAAATAAACCTAACCAAGGAAGTGAAAGACCTATACCCTGAAAACTACAAGACACTCTTAAGAGAAATTAAAGAGGTCACTAACAAATGGAAACTCATCCCATGCTCCTGGCTAGGAAGAATTAATATCATCAAAATGGCCATCCTACCCAAAGCAGAATACAGATTTGATGTAATCTCTATCAAACTATCAACAGCATTCTTCAAGGAACTGGAACAAATAGGAAAAATATTCATATGGAAACACCAAAGACTCCGAATAGCTAAAGCAATCTTGAGAAGGAAGAATAAAGTGGGGAGGATCTCACTCCCCAACTTCAAGCTCTACTACAAAGCTATAGTAATCAAGACAATTTGGTACTGGCACAAGAACAGAGCCACAGACCAATGGAACAGAATAGAGACTCCAAACATTAACCCAAACATATATGGTCAACTAATATTCGATAAAGGAGCCATGGACATACAATGGGGAAATGACAGTCTCTTCAACAGGTGGTGCTGGCAAAACTGGACAGCTACATGTAAGAGAATGAAACTGGATCACGGTCTAACCACATACACAAAAGTAGATTCAAAATGTATTGAAGACCTGAATGTAAGTAATGAAACCATAAAACTCTTAGAAAAAAACATAAGATAGATCTCTTAGACATAAATATGTGTGACCTCTTCTTGAACATATCTCCCCGTGCAAGCGAAACAAATGCAAAAATGAACAAATGGGATTATATCAAGTTGAAAAGCTTCTGTACAGCAAAGGACATCATCAATAGAACAAAAAGGTATCCTACATTATGGGAGAATATATTCATAAATGACAGATCCGATAAAGGGTTGACATCCAAAATATATAAAGAGCTCACACACCTCAACAAACAAAAAGCAAATAACCCAAATTAAAAAATGGGAAGAGGAGCTGAATACACAGTTCTCTAAAGAAGACATTCAGATGGCCAACAGACACATGAAAAGATGCTCCACATCGCCTGTCATCAGAGAAATGCAAATTAAAACCACAATGAGATATCATCTCACACCAGTAAGGATGGCTACCATCCAAAAGACAAACAACAACAAATGTTGGCGAGGTTGTGGAGAAAGGGGAATCCTCCTACACTGCTGGTGGGAATGTAAATTAGTTCAATCATTGTGGAAAGCAGTATGGAGGTTCCTCAAAATGCTCAAAAAAGAAATGCCATTTGACCCAGGAATTCCACTTCTATGAATTTACCCCAAGAATGCAGCACTCCAGTTTGAAAAAGGCAGATGCACCCCTATGTTTATCATTGCACTATTTACAATAGCCAAGATATTGGAAGCAACCTAAATGTCCATCAGTAGATGAATGGATAAAGAAGATGTGGTACATATACACAATGGAAAAAAACAAATCCTACCATTCACAACAACATGGATGGAGCTAGAGGGTATTATGCTCAGTGAAATAAGCCAAGCAGAGAAAGACAAGTACCAAATGATTTCACTCATATATGGAGTATAAGAAGAAAAGAAAACTGGAGGAACAAAATAGCAGCAGAAGCAAGAATGGACTAATAGTTACCAAAGGGAAAGGGACTGGGGAGAACGGGTGGGAAGGGCAGGATAGGGTGGGAAAAAAAGAAAAGGGGTATTACGATTAGCATGTACAGTGTGGAGGGGGCACTGTACAGGGGGAGGAGGGCTGTGCAACACAGAGTAGACAAGTAGTGATTTTACAGCACCTTACTATGTTGATGGAGAGTGACTATGAAAGGGGATGTGGGGCGGACTTGGTGAAGGGGGTAGCCTAGTAAACATAATGTCCTTCATGTAATTGTAGATTAATGATACCAAAATAAAATTTAAAATATATATATATATATATATATATAATAACTAAGTTAATATTTCTGATGAGAAAGTTTGGCAATATGGAGGTCCAAATAAGTCATGTCAAAAGGGAGATTAATAGTTATTAGAAAAAGGGGAGGGGAGGAAGTTCTAGGTATCAAAACCAGTCACAGATATGAATATCTTCCATTGACTCATAAGAGACTCAACAAGATGAGGAAAATATGTTAACTTGAATATAGGTCAATATAAATTTCCTGAAATGCAAGAAAAAGTGGAACAGAGAGATCAGTGGTTCCCAGGGGTCTAGATGGAAGGGAGATGGTTGAATGGTGGAATTATAGGATTTAAGAGATAAGCTGTTGTAGATGATACTCTAATGGGAAATACAAAATTTTGTGTTTGTCAAAATTCAAAGAAATTTATAGCAAAAGAGCAAACCTTACTGCATGCAAACAAAAGAATGATTCAGGAGACTTGGGGATAGTAGGCTGGAATGCAGAATGTGACAAAATATATGAAACATCAGTGAAAGGAATAGGGGAAAAGGTACTAATCTGAGTAGTTTAGGAAATGAGTGAAATCTATGAGATAAAAAGCAAAAGAAATTACACATAAACACTGTACTTTGTTTGGCAAAGTTGTTTCCCACATGGGTATCAGTTAACAATTCTGATAACACTACTTGCATGATAAAATTGAATAATGAAGTAAATGGAAGCTGGATGGTCAGAGCCAGGTTTCCCACTGTAGGAATGAAGGTCACAGATAATCAAGGGGAGGAGACTAGAATAATCCACGTTGTAATGGATTAGAGTTGGAGACATCAATATGAACTTATTTTTAGCTTAGTATGTATACAGATGATTACACACTGAAATAATTATATGTTTACATACATGAATTAGTAGACATGCATGTGTTTCATTGCTCTCTCAGCTGAGAGGGAAAAGAAGCAAGAACACCCCAGTAGCAAAGAGCACAACTAGCACCTAGGTCTCCATTCTCTAATAAGAGGAACTTGCATTTGTTTAACAAAATGGTGATTCTAGACTGGAAGAGAATAGAGAAGATAAGCTTGGAGCGTCTGTAGTATGAGAAGACAAGGAAGCCATTAAAAACTAGCAAACAAAGGGAAACCCTCAAAGAAAGGAGTATGTTAAAGGGACATAGGGAGCAACTGAGAGCTTCCAATGGCCAAAGTTCTAACAATTTGAGCAATAAAGTAAATTACTATTGAATTATAATTCAACATATGAAATGAATAGCCATCACTCTGAACTAATACAAATAAATTAAAGAATAAATAAATAAATGGTGGAGAATTAGAGATATCTCCTACACAAATTGCAAACAATTTACATAGTTATTCTTCCCTAAGGATGAGCATATCTCCCTACTCCTTAAGTGTGACTTGTGCATAATGATTCCTTTACAAAGAGTTTAGTTTGGAAAGAGGGGATCAGAGAGCATCTTCACAGTGGAAAAACCTGGCAAATACTTCTTCAGTCATGAGATCAACATTCACATCTTTAGCGATAAGACAAAATTATAGTACGTACCCTTGAATGTTGCACTGAAAATGGTACTTCCTATGTGGTCTTCCTCACCACACCCAAAAACATAGTTAATCTGTGAGAAAATCCCGATTGAGAAACATTCTATGAAATATCTTACCAGTATTTCTCAAAACTGTCAAGATCATGGAAAACAAGAAAATCTGGGCAACCATTATAGCTCTAAAGGTAGGATCCTTAGAGAGACATGATAAATAAATGTGATGTGTATTCTAGACAAAATCCTGAAAAAACATGATATTAAGGAAAACTGAGATTTGAATGGAGGGTGGATTTTAGTTAATAATAATGCATCCAATTGGTTAATTAATTTTCAAAAATGTACCACAGCAATATAAGAAGGGGAAGCTTCTTATATAAGAATAGGAGAAGCTAAGGCAGATTGTATAGACATTGTCTGTATCTTTGTTACTTTCTATAAAACTAAAACTACCTGAGAACAAAGTTTAAACACATAATTTTTAAAACAAATTATGGTAACATAATGCCATTTTATGTATGTGTGTGTGTGTGTGCATGTATGTGTATGTGCATGGGTACATATAAATGTAAATATATGTATGCATATATATAGATACATGTAAACATATATATGTATATGTATGTGTGTGTGTGTATGTATGTATGTATGTATATGGGAAGAATAGAATGAATGACCATGGATGGCTTACATTAGGGAATCAAGATTACATCCAAAATTAATCTAAAAAACCTATAGTTGCCACATAAGAATGTCTCTTTTACTTCTTCACAACCAAAGGTACATATTTTAATTCTGTGGGAGTTTTTAAAAATAGTGATATCTAGGTCCCACCCTAAGAGATTCTTATTTAATTTTTTTGAAGTGGACATCATTATTTCTTAAGAGTTTCCACACACATTTATTATTGAGTCATAATTGAAAAATTTCTGTCTTGCTCATTTATTACAAATCTTTACACTTACTTGATGATATATAAAAATTATCAACAGGATCACACATCATGAACTATAAACAATCAAGTCAGATATGATTATTCATTTGATTTTTATACTTGATTTATATGTGAATCCCACATTTCTCCCTTATTATTATTATTATTTTTTTTTTTTAAATAAAATGCTGAAGTGGTAGGTAGCTGCAAGATAAAGGTAGAAAACATAATTTAGTGCTGTAAGAGGGCAAATGTAGATGATCAGGTCTGTGCCTATAGACTAAGTATTAATGCAAGCTAGACAAGGGCAGCAAAACATCCACGGATGCAGAAGATTTTTCTCAAAACAGGGGTGTTGAGGTTCTAAGCCTCACCTCTGTTGATCCCCAATTTCTCACCTGACAGCCCCCCTGCGACTGTGCCTGATTGTGCTTGAGTCCCCTATACAGAATTTTATTGTTGTTAACAACCATTTGATCAATAAATATGAGAGATGCCCTCTCAAAAAAAAAAAAAAAAAAACACCCAAATGAAGCAACTTCAACAAAGTTTTGGAGAAAAAATAATGGAACCATTTTATTAGATGATTAAATTTAAAGTCTAGAATTTAAATTGTCATTTGATATAACGAAATGAGTTTCATTTTAGGAGCAAATAATAAATCAGTCAGCTAGGTTACGTGTGAGAGGAAAATACTATGACACTATTGGCTTTCAAACACTCTCCTACTACACAAAATTCTGCTTTGCCAGTCTACTCTCTAACAATGCTGTCCAGCTTTATGTAATTTGAGGAAATGTTCTACGATCTGCACTTTCCAATAATATAGCCAGAAACCATATGTGGTTATTCAGCATTTAAAATGTAAATAATGTGACTAACCAACTGAGCTTTTAATTTAATTTTTAAATAATTTAAATTTAAATAGCCACATGTAGCTAGTGGCTACCATGTTGGATAGCATGATTCCAGAGATCTCTTCTGCAGAAGGAGTGATCAATGCTAAGATCGAACTTTATTTACATTCAAATGTGTGGATTCCTATAGGTGATGAAAATGAAATAAATATAAAATATGAAAATAGTAGACTAATAAAAGACAAAATCACTCAACTTGATGAATGAACTAGGAAAGAAAGGTTCTGGATACAACTTGGTCATGAATAAGCAATGATTTGGTCAAATTTTTTACTGTATTTTAAACAAGTATGCAAGCAAATAATGTATAGTATAAAATTTCCTATTTTCAATGAAACTTCTTTTTAATGAAATACATATTGTCATATTGGTCAAATGAGAGGTTTCTATGCTTCATACTCATTATTTTTAAAAGAAGGTGTCAGAATATTTCATTTCAAGAGACATTTCCCCTTCATATGGATTACACATTCTACCTATGTGCTGTGACAAAGTTCTTCATTTTCACAAGTATTAAGCTACTCATCTTTTTGGAAGTTACATTTTTTGTGTGTTCCCCACACACTGGATTATACAATCATGACAGTATACATTTGTCGCGTGCCCTGTCCTCGCCAGCAAGAACAGCATGCAACAACAGCAGGATTCTTCTGCAGAAAGCTTTATTCTTCAGCTCTTTGTGAAACAAATGAGTTGGGCAGGACCCAGAGGGGAAGGAGAGGCTTGCTTATATAGTTCTCATGCTCTGACCTGGTTGGTGCGGCTCCATATGCCTTATTAGCATAACCATTTGGTGGGTCTCATTGGTCCTTATGCCAAGGCGCAATTAGCATGTAGTTTAGTGGTGTGGGATGATTTGTCATTAGGAAGTTCGGGGCCTTCCGGCTGCCCTGCATTGGGCGCTATTTTCTGAGCGCGGCTGCCAACATCTCCCCCTTTTTTGTCTAACAGAAGCTCAAGGCGGAACTTGCCTGCAGAGGCGGAGACAGAGGCCTGACCTCCATCATACTTCCTGATGCCCCCTTTTTGGAGAGGGGTTCTGGGCATCTACCCCTATGCAGTCAGGCATGCCTCTCAGAGGGGTCCAAGACCTCTTGCAGTGCTTTGCCTCGCATCCTCTGGCTGGCGTTGGGACCGCTTGGTACAAAGGGTTTGGACCCCTTTTCTCAACCCTCTTGCACCATGAGCTTCTTAAAGAAAGCTGTGATTAAGCATTGAGGTACTCGGGCCTGGTGCAGTGCCACATGGGCTCAGGGTGCAAGAGCTACCTCAAGCTAAAGCCGAGCTTCCTTCTTAAGCATGTTGAGCCACACTTGGGGAGAGGCGCCAACGTCTATTGCCATTAGGGCTTGAACAAGGATCACCTTGTCCTGCTTATGTTGGTTGCAGAGTCTGCATAACAACCAGAGTAAGAGCATGAGACCTCCAAGCAGGAACACGCCCATCCCAGCCATGCCCACCCACTCCTTGACGTGGGAGAGAGCTCTGAGGAACCAGGAAGAGAGTCCTTCCGCTACGGAGATATCTAGACGGGTGGAGTTGATGTGGATAATTTCTCGCCGCAGCTCTTCTAGTGTCCCATCGAAGTCTTGGGACCAGTTTCCTGAAAGATACTGGGACAGGTCTCGTGACAGATTAGCTGCCCATGTAAAATTTTTATATTGAATGCTAGTGATGCAGAGGG
The DNA here is from genome assembly GCF_040802235.1 of Manis javanica. Taxonomy (NCBI): domain Eukaryota; kingdom Metazoa; phylum Chordata; class Mammalia; order Pholidota; family Manidae; genus Manis; species Manis javanica. The sequence continues at coordinate 26,578,595 of NC_133169.1, forward strand.
CACAATATTTCCGCTCACATCCCAATTGGGCCATTTGCCAGAGCACCTCTATTTGTTCCTCCACGAGATCTATGCGTTGATTGAGGATCATTATTCCTCCTTTCAGTTTGCCATCAAGTGTGGACTGTTGGTCCAGGGCAGAAGCTACTGAGGCTGCAAGGTTATTGAGCTCTGTAGCCGATTTGATGGAGGTGTCTAAAGCTATACCAGCGGCGGTGGCTGCGACCGCGGTCGCGGAGATCAGGAGCACTATGGCGGCTGTAACACCGATATCGCGCCTTTCTCGAAACAGAGTCATGGTGTTAGGGGCGTCTACGGGAACAGGGACCCAACGGGGGATGCGGACTACCAAAGCATTGGTAAAGTTACGCGCATCCCAACACTGAGACAGAAAGCAGGTTTCATTGGAGCAGGAGTCAAAGCTACTATTGGATAAGATAAACAGAAATGGGGGGTATACGCATACTGGAGAAGGTGGAAAAAGGGAATTAGGTGACTCTGGACCTGATTTTGCTGAACACGTGTAGTTCTCGTTGTTATGGGTCATGATCATGTTCCAGTGTGCGCGCATGTGGTTATTCTCGCACCAAAAGGTGATATTTTTTACACCGATTCCGCCACCCTGGAGGGCGGAAAAGGGGGAGAGGTCGGTACACGAGCCATTGACTCCACACAGCATCCATTTATGGAAGGGGTTCATGCTCAGCTGCTGACGAAACTCGCCTTCGAGCACCTTTACTGGCCACCAAGCCTCATTGGCTGGCCGTCCCTCCATATCTGGGGAGATGGTAAACTCCTGCCTCTCAGTTGCCCACGTTACTACAGTTGACTGACAGTCAGTCCAGGGCCACAGCTCTCCCTCATAGTCGCCCACACAATGGGAGGCATATTTGGGTTGACGAGGCCTGTCGGTGGAATTGTTCCTGGGAGAGTGTACAAATGTGCCATTGATCCAGAGAACCATCTGGTGGATAGTCATGTTCTTATAGGGCGGGCTCCCTTCCTTATTAGGCCCTTCAAATTTAGCTGACATAACGGGGAGGCTACTGGCCTCTAGAATTATGTCACTGAACCATCCGTATTTCCTCCGTTTCAGGGAGATACACCCAGCTAGATTCTGAGTGGTGAAGCATAATGACCCATTAGTTACGAAGGATCGGTTTTCTCCCAGGGGAGCTACTAGGGTGTCTTTAACTAAGTAGGGCAAGTTCATACTAGCATTGGTAGTGAAAAAGCGCGGAAAAACGGCTGCATTGAAGCGGACAGGCATAGGCTTAGGAAAGGCAGACAGGATTCCCCATCTCAATACTCCCTGAGTCGGGGTCTCCAGTGTCAGGAGCAGGGTCAGGAGGTATAGCGAAGTCATCTCCTTTGTTTAGGACTTTCCTCGTTAGGCGCTCCGGGATCCAGAAGGGATTTTCTTCACCCTGGGGGAAAACACACACAGCTCCCCTGGATCTGATTATGATTGGATCGGGCCCTTCCATTGGTTAGATAACACGTCCTTCCATTTTACTAGTTCTTGTGGGTCTTTTGGCCACTGATTATGGCGATCCGCTGCTGTATGGCCTTGAGCATCCAGATTCAAAAAATTTATAGTGAAAAGTGCTAGGGCTATGGCAGTTTTTGGTGTGGGGGGTATATCTTCAATTCCCCCTTTTTGTTTAAGTAAATAGGATTTGAGCGTGCGGTTCGCGCATTCCACAATCCTTTGACCCTGTGGGTTGTAGGGAAGGCCAGTGATATGTTTTATCCCCATGTGATGACAAAATTGAGCAAATTTTGTAGAGGTATAGGCTGGGCCATTGTCTGTTTTCAGAATCTGTGGTAACCCCCATGCGCTCCAAGCCTCAAGGCAGTGCTGGATGACATGGGAAGCTTTCTCTCCTGACAATGGGGAGGCAAAGATGACTCCTGAACAAGTATCCACGGATACATGTACATATTTCAGTTTCCCAAAAGACGAAATATGCGTCACATCCATTTGCCAAACTTGTAAAGGCCTAATACCTCTGGGGTTGATCCCAACATGAGGTGTGGGAAGGAAGCTGCAGCAATGTTGGCAGCTAAGGACAATGTTCCTAGCTTCGGCCCTGGTTATGCTAAACCGCTTGCGCAGTGTTTCGGCAGTGACATGAAATTGTGTATGGAATTTTGAAGCTGTGGTGATAGGGTCTATCAGGGGAAAAGCTATATTTCTGGTTGCGAGGTCTGCCAGGTGGTTGCCTTGGGTCATAGGCCCGGGAAGGCCTGAATGTGCTCTGATATGAGTTATATACAAAGGAGATTGCCTATGAAGTAGTGCTGATTGTATCTGTTTGAACAAAGTGGCTACTGGGCTGGACGCTTTGATTAGCCCGGCCACTTCTAGAGATTTGACTGCATTAACTACATAACAGGAGTCAGACACAATATTTAAAGGTTCAGGAAAGATTTGTAGGACCTCTAAGACTATGCGACATTCCACTATTTGTGGAGTGTCAGGCGTGTAGCCTTTTGTCACAACTTTGCCATCATGGACATAGGCACCTGTGCCTGTCTTAGACCCGTCCGTGTAAACTGTTTTTCCATGAGGCAGCGGGGATAGGCTAGTGACCCAAGGAAATACTAGGAGATGATTTTTGGCGAAGTTGATGAGGGGATGTTTAGGGAAATGATTATCAAAGGTTCCTGAGAAACTGTAAGCAAGTATGGCCCAATCATCGTTCATAGCACATAATACTTGTATCTGTTCTACGCTGTAAGGGGTTATAATTTTAGCTGGAGCCTCTCCGAAATGTGTCATGGAGGTTTTTACTCCTCTCAAAGCAAGTTTGGCCACGGCTGCCGGATAGTACTCTATTGTCCTAGCCTGAGAGGCTTGGGGATGGATCCAGATCAGTGGGCCGTGCTGCCATAAAACTGCTGTTGGCAGCTCCGGGGTGGGAAGCACACACAACTCAAAGGGTTCATTCGATTGCACTCTATTTAATTGTGCTGTCATCAAAGCCTGTTCTACTTTGCGAATGGCTTGTAATGCCTCAGGTGTGAGGGAGCGCGGTGACGTTAGTTGTGGGTCTCCTTCTAGGGTTTTAAATAGTGGAGTCAATTCAGTGGTGGGTATCTTTAAGTATGGGCGCAACCAATTAATATCTCCTAGGAGTTTTTGGAAGTCATTCAAATTTCGCAATTGATTATGTCTTATCTCAAGCTTTTGGGGGCAAATTACATCTGTGTAAATGGTTGCTCCTAGGAATTTGCTAACACTAGATTTTTGGACCTTCTCGCTTGCTATATTCAGTCTCCAATTTTCTAGGGATCTAGTGAGATCTATATATGCTTCTTCTATTTCCGCTGGTTGTGGGGAGCAAAGAAGGATGTCATCCATGTAATGGATGATCTTTAGTGTGGGATAGGTCTTACGAATTGGGTCTAGCGCTTGCTGAACGTACAGTTGACATATGGTGGGGCTATTTGCCATTCCTTGAGGGAGGACCTTCCACTGAAATCTGGCATCGGGTTGTTCATGGTTAATAGCTGGCAAAGTAAAAGCAAATCTTTCCCTGTCCTTGGAGCTTAGAGGTATAGAAAAGAAACAATCTTTAATATCTATTATGAGCACTTTCCATTCTTTGGGTAAGGCAGAGAGGAATGGCAGTCCCCGTTGTACGGGTCCAAGCATTCTCATTTGAGCATTTACTGCTCTCAGATCATGAAGCAACCTCCATGATCCTGACTTTTTCCTGATTACAAATATGGGTGTGTTCCATGGGGACACAGAGGGTTCTAGGTGTCCCACTTGGAGCTGCTCTTGCACTAAGCAATGAGCTGCTTCTAATTTTTCAGAGGATAGGGGCCACTGAGGAACCCATACGGCCTCCTCTGTGAGCCAAGGTATGGGCATGGCATCTTCAATGACCCCTATGAAAAACCCAGGCCATGACGGTCATTCTTTACTTTGGGCAGAATGGGCTCTATGTGTCCCTGTTGGTGTTTCCCCAGCCCCTTGCCAGGGATGTATCCCATGTCCATCATCATGCCTTGGGCGGGGGTGGAGTATTCATTAATGAGTTTGAGGCCTAAGTCTCTCATGACATCCCTCCACCATAAATTGACCGGTAGAGGGAGTACATAAGGGGTGACTGTACCCTCTTGTCCTTCAGGGGCTCGCCATTTCAATGGTTTGGCACTAATTGAAGGGCTTGACTCATATCCTAAACCTTGTAATGAATGTGAGGATTGGGTCACAGGCCACTTGGAGGGCCACCAGGTTGCAGAGATAATACTTTTATCTGCTCCAGTGTCTAGGATTCCCTCAGAGCTCTTTCCCTCTATTTGAAGAGTTAATTTTGGTCTGTCGGCTAAATCTAATACTATGAAGGCTGAATCCCAGTCAGAGGAGCCGAAGCCCCTTTCTCCCCTCTCCGTGTTGGTAGCAGGATAATTGGCGTGGAGACTAGGTAAAACTAAGAGCTGGGCTATGCGGTCTCCCGGGGATATAGGATAGATTCCTCTGGGAGCTGAACACATGATTTTTACTTGTCCTTCATAATCTTGATCTATAACTCCGGGATGAACTACCAGGCCTTTCAATGCAGCAGAAGAGCGCCCTAGGAGTAACCCAATGGTATTTGGTGGTAGGGGGCCTTTAAAGTCTGAAGGGATAGGCTGAACTCCCATCTGTGGAGTCAACACTATTCTGGTGGTGGCACGGATGTCCAATCCCGCGGAACCTGAAGTGGCTCTCCTTGGGGGGCCTGGTTGTTCCCGAATGACACTTGCGTGCTAGTTGCCCCATATATTTGTGGGCCCTGGTGACAGGGGCCCCTCTGGGCGTTTTTTGGCAGTTCTAAGGGTTTCCCTTCTATATCTTTAATAGACCGGCACTCATTGGCCCAATGCCTGCCTTTCTTACACTTAGGGCACAACCCAGGGGTCTTTTGGGTTGTTTGTTCTGAAGCTGGGCTCTTACACTCTCTCTTTATATGTCCTAATTTCCCACATTGAAAGCATTTGATACTTCTGTTAGTGATCCTGGCTTGTTTGTGACTCTGTAATATGGCCGCGGCTAGACCCGCATTGGTGAGTGGCCCTCCTATTTCTCTACAGGCTTTCAACCAGGCATGTATCCCTTTTTGTTTCCAGGTGTTATCGCCTGTCTGCATTCCTTGGTACATTGTTCAAATACTAATTGCTCCACTAGGGGCATTGCTTGTTCCTGATCTTCAAATATTCTGCCTGCGGCCTCCATCATACGAGCGACAAAGTCAGAAAATGGCTCGCTCAGCCCCTGAATAATTTTTGTCAAATTGCCTGATACTTCTCCTTTGTTGGTGAGGGCTTTCCATGCCTTGGCGGCGCACGTGTTTATTTGTGCGTATACCTGTAAGGGGAAGGCGGTCTGGTTGGCTACCCACTGTCCTTGGCCCGTCAGCATATCATATGACCACGCAGGCTGTCCTTCGGCCGCGTTTGCGCATGCCTGGGTCATGCTGATATCATGCCACAATGCCTTCCATTCTATGTATTGCCCCATACTAGAAAGGCATGCCTTAGTTACATATTGCCAGTCTGCGGGTGTCATGGCTGTCTCTGTTAATCTCTCAACTTGTGCTATGGTATAGTTAGCACTGACTCCATAAGCCCGAACGGATTCTGCTAACTCCTTAACTTGTTTATGGCTCAGGGGCTGGTGAGAGCGTACGCCATTATCCTCAAATACAGGAAACATTTGTCTAATTGCCTGAAGAGTATCTGGGTGGCAAAAGGAGAGTGCGCCACTCATGTAAGGTGGCGGGGCAATGTGCGTCGGGGGACACCCTGCTTTCATTTTTTCCTTGGTCCGCTTTTCAACTTTGCTGGTTCCCTTACTTCTGCACTCTGCGGTTTTATTCTCTTCCCCTTCCTCTGCGGACGTTAATTCCTCCTCAGATTCCCTATTGGAGAGTTGGAGGTCCCTCAACTCTTTCCAGGGGTATTTACTATTTTCTCCGAGGCGATCGTCACTCGCTTCTCGGGGCTCTTTCGCTTTTGCCCTAGGCGGGCTTTCTCCCTCACTCTGAGGTTTCTTTACCTTCATTTTTGTGGCCTTTTTTCGGCCACGCGCGCTCTCTGTTTCCCGTTCCGTTTCTGACATGCTCTCTTGGATATCTGTCAATGCTCTCTGACCTTCTTTTATTACCTTTTCACATCTCTCATCTTGCAGACAAGCTCTAATCAGTTTCCAGAGGAGCCTGGTGCCTCCCCTCAGGCTACCCTCCTCCTCCTCTCTATCAAGATCTTTCCCCAGTTTGTCCCAGCTCGGGATTGAGAGGGACCCTGAACAAATGAACCAGGGGGCCACACGGTCTATCTCCTTCACAAAAGATCCTAAGACTTTGCTGGAGACCTTCAAGTTTCGCTCTTTGAGAGCTGTCTGCAGCGCCGTGACTAATGACGGTGCATTCCCCATGGTGCCTCCTTATTTACAGAGAACCATCAACCATCATCCTAAAAAGCAGGGGCCTCTCGGAACTTACCCCTCCGGGCTTTCTTCTGACCTGCAGTTCTGAATCCTCTCCAGATGTCTGAAGGGTCCTCCCTGTGCCGGTGATGTTCTGGTTCCCGGGATTCGGCACCACTTGTCGCGTGCTCTGTCCTCGCCGGCAAGAACAGCATGCAACAACAGCAGGATTCTTCTGCAGAAAGCTTTATTCTTCAGCTCTTTGTGAAACAAATGAGTTGGGCAGGACCCAGAGGGGAAGGAGAGGCTTGCTTATATAGTTCTCATGCTCTGACCTGGTTGGTGCGGCTCCATATGCCTTATTAGCATAACCATTTGGTGGGTCTCATTGGTCCTTATGCCAAGGCGCAATTAGCATGTAGTTTAGTGGTGTGGGATGATTTGTCATTAGGAAGTTCGGGGCCTTCCGGCTGCCCTGCATTGGGCGCTATTTTCTGAGCGCGGCTGCCAACATACATTGTTTTTATAATATTATAAAGTAAGAACCAATTACACATTTATTGAATATAATTCAATGTCTTTTTATAGGCACTGAACTTAGATGTTATATCTTTGCTCTTTTTAATGTCTCTCAAAGTCCTGGTTTATGACTCTTTCAGATAAAATTGGAAAACTTCAGTGTTTCCTGGACATGCATTAATCTAGCCATCATTTGCAAATCACCATTTAAAATACAGTAAAAATGTGATTGTGTTGTTGTCACCAGGCCTCTTTGGTTTCCTTTGCGGTAAATTAGAAGTTTCTGTGATTGCCTTCAGGAGCTCTCCTATTGCTTTAATCATGCATGCCTGTTGTTATTACGGTTTTTAAAATTCATTTTAACAAATTGTGAATTACACAATGTGTAAGCAATTAAAATGGAGATGAAGGTTTCTTATCACTCTCAGCAAGGGTGTGACGTTTTATTTTAAAGATATTCAAAATAACATTAACATTTATGACATTTACTCAGACCTCACAGTATGTTATGATTTTTTTCTCTGAAACCAAATGTTTCCTTTTATAAATCTGTTTAAAGAAAATATATTTGTACCTAGTACTGTCTAATATTGTTTTACCAAGTGAAAAGATCCAATCTCTACAATATGTAACTAATATTGGATAGAATCTATTTCATATTGAACAATATTATATCTTAAAAATACATTTTATTGGTCATTCTTCCTTTAATTCAAATACATATTTTTGAATGTTTACTGTGTGCAATGTAGAATGATATGCAGTGTGTATGATTAAATGGCATAGGGTGGAAATCAGAAATGACTAAAATCACATAATGTTATCACCAAGTTCTAAAAAAGGATAGTTTTGAAGCTCAAACATCAAAACTGTGAACATTTTTTAAACTAAATTTATGATGAAACTTCTTTGGCCTACATTTCTTCTGCTCCTTTCACCTCAAGAGAAATATGGTAGCTCATATTGGCAATCTTTATTACTTTATATTATTTGATAAATTTTCTCCTCTTTTTATTTTCTTTTAGTTCTTTAGTGTTGCAGCTTTAGTTAGGTTCAAATATCTTTTAAAATGATAATAATATGTTTTTGAAAACTATGACCTAAGTTAATATTTGTAAAAAAAAAAAGATTTCCACAGATTATTAACAGTTAGGTAGCACAAAACAAAACAAAAAACAAACAAAACCAAAGCTCTAATATCAGTCAGTTTGGGAAAATACTGAGTTAAACTATATTATGTATTTCCTTGCTGAAAGAATGATGAAAGCATTGATAATAAAGCAACATGAGCTCTGAATTACCGAAAGAGGGATTTGCATTTGTTTTTCTGAGTCAGAAAGAGAGATTATTGACCCATATATGTATCTTCATTGAAATATGTATAAAATCATTTATATCAAAAATGCATATAGTAGCTGTATCTAGTATTTTCTGACGTCAAATCTGTATTTGACTTATCATGTTTCAATTATCTACATAATATGTTCCATATGACAGGCATTATTTCTAATCATATGCAAAGTTAAATTATTGACATGTTCTCTTTAAAAAGTAAATCAATTTTAAAATTTATTGAACTTCTGAGCAACATAACATTTCAAAACCATTAGCATCAAAGCAAAATCCTATGCCAAAAACAATCTCTAAATATTTTAATTTGAAAGCATTTTTGAGAATGGGCTATTCAGTAACATTTGGCACTATATAGCCATATTTAGTTGGATGCCTGCCACACAAAGAAAAGTTAATTCCAGGTGCACGAAGACGTAGAATTTAAACTATAAATATTTAAAATACTAAAAACAAAAACAAAAACAGACAAGTATATCTTTCTGACCATGTTAAAAGTAAGGCTGTCATTAAAAATGAAGCAAAAGCACTCTTTTTAATTTTATTACATCAAATTAAGAAATTTGTTTCATCAAGACATAAGCAATCCTCAAACTGGAAGGTATTTGTTACATACATAACTAACATGGAGAACATTTAGTAATATATACAGCTATTAAGACATTGTGTTGCCCATCTAAAATGAATATAATATTGTATATTAACTATATCCTAACAAAAAAATGTTCAGTTTATACTAAAAATTCAAAATTATGAGAACAGGACAATTTAAGAGAAAAAAGGTAAAGCATAAAGTGAAATCTGAATGAGCAAAAATCATGAAAAATTGCTGAACCCCATGGCTAATCAGCAAATTAGAATCACAGTTATAAAATCATTTACACCATCTAAAATGAAGAAAAAAAACAATTTAAAGTATTTCAATACAAGTGTTGATAAGTATTTTGATCACTGGGACCTTGCAATGCTGGAAAGTCCTTATGAAGTTAAATTGTGATGTTGGAAAATAGTTGGCCTTAACTTTTAAAAATGAGCAAGCCCATGTTCTGTGTGTAGACCCAGCATTTGCACTAGTAGGTTCATATCCTAAAGAAAGTCTTGACCATCCAACCAGTAAACATGCATAAAGTCTCACAAGTGCCTTGTTCTTTATAAGCTAAATTAATCATCCCAAAATCTAAACAGAGTATTAGAAAAATATTTTAGACACCATTCATACAATGGAATATTACAAAACACCGAAACTGTATAAACTTCAGCTATTCATGATAGAAGAAAAAGGTTTATGCAATTTGTTTTGTCATCATATTAAATGAATTCAAAATCTGATAATTCTGTACTGTGAAAATATAGGAAATCACCTGCACTTCCTATTAAGAATATAAGTATTTCATGTTATCAGAGCTAATGAGATAAGAGACTTTGACCTTATTTCTATCCCTTTCCACCACTTCAGTGGTGTTTCAACCTAAATATTAGAGAGTGAGGAATAAAATGTACACTCAGTCTGTGAGAAAAACAATAATAAGAATTTTTCTAAGCTTGAGAGCCTTCTTATTCACACTTGCCTAAATAGAAAGTACAGGTTGGGTACAACATGGTCTCATCCCACCTCAACAGACTGTCAATCTTGGATGAGCTACTGACTGACAGCAAAGAGAAAGAGAGATAGGGGGCTGAGTAGCCAATTAAAACAACAAAACAAAAATGAATAAATCCTATAATCACACACTGTAGTTATAAATTAAGTTCAAACTGGAGAATGCACCGACAGCTTCTGTTTCACTTTCCTCCATGGAAGGGACACCCTGTTCCGGATCAGGTGGATCGCACTCCTCTGGGGGGCCCATATCAGCACTGAGGAAGCCCCAACAAAGGCCCCTGCAGTTCTATGGAGTCTCAGGTCTGCGGAAGGGGAGGTGGGCAAGTACAGGAATGTAGGAGTACTTGGTACTAAGTTAGAGTGGAGAAAGTTTTCCCCTTCCAACTGCCTCCCCCTATACTGAATGAAGAGGCTGGCAGAGGATCCAGAAGACCTCCACCCGTGACCTTTGATGCAGGCCCTGGGAATGCAAATACAAAGAGCATGGTCACTAGAGGGGCCTGTGTCCTTAATTACAACTCCCTCCAGTCACTGCAGCACACTGGCTGTGCACCAAGGCTGATGAGGACGACTTTCACACACAAATCCTGTCCAGTAAAGTCCTTGTAATGGCCTATGATAAGGGCTAAAAAAAACCACACAGAGGTTTTTAACATGGAGCTGGACTCCTCCCAGGCAGTTCCTATAGTTAGGGGGTATTAGGTAGGGCCACACACAAAAATTTATCATCTTATTTTATAAAAAGCAAACAGGTGTACTTCATTTTATTGTGCTTTGCTTTATTATGATTCACAGATACGGTGTTCTTTACAAATTGTGGCAATCCTGAGTTGAACAAGTCTATTTTTCCAACAACATAGGCTCACTTCATGGTCCTCTGTCACATTTCGGTAATTCTTGCAAATGCAAAGTTGCAATATTGCAAACTTTGTCATTACTATATTTGTTATTTTGTATTTTTGTTTATTTGGTATCATTTATCTACAATTACATGAAGAACATTATGTTTACTAGGCTCCACCCTTCACCAAGACCTCCCCACATATCCCTTCACAGTCACTGTTCATCAGCGTAGTAAGATGCTGTAGAATCACTACTTGTCTTCTCTGTTTTTCACTGCCCTCCCTGTGCCCCCCATGCACTATACATGTTAATCGTATGCTCGCTTTCTTTTTCCCCACCCTTATCCCTCCCTTTCCACCCATCCTCCCCAGTCCCTTTCCCTTTGGTAACTATTAGTCTATTCTTGCCATTCTTGTGTTCTATGCTTCTGCTGCTGTTTTGTTCTTCCAGTTTTCCTTTGTTCTTATACTCCACATATGAGTGAAATCATTTGGTACTTGTCTTTCTCCACTTGGCTTATTTCACTGAGCATAATACCCTCTAGCTCCATCCATGTTGTTGTGAATGGTAGGATCTGTTTTTTTTTCTTATGGCTGAAAAATATTCCACTGTCTTTATGTACCACATCTTCTTTATCCATTCATCTACTGATGCACATTTAGGTTGCTTCCATATCTTGGCTATTGTAAATAGTGCAGCGATAAACATAGGGGTGCTTCTGTCTTTTTCAAACTGGAGTACTGTATTCTTAAGGTAAATTCCTACAAGTGGAATTCCTGGGTCAAATGGCATTTCTATTTTGAGCATTCTGAGGAACCTCCATACTGCTTTCACAATGGTTGAACTAATTTACATTCCCACCAGCAGTGTAGGAGGGTACCCCTTTCTCCACAACCTCGCCAACATTTGTTGTTGTTTGACTTTTGGATGGTAGCCATCCTTACTGGTGTGAGATGATATCTCAAAGTGGTTTTAATTTGCATTTCTCTGATGACAAGCGATGTGGAGCATCTTTTCATGTGTCTGTTGGCCATCTGCATTTTTTCGTTAGAGAACTGTCTATTCAGCTCCTCTGCCCATTTTTTAATTGGATTATTTGCTTTTTGTTTGTTAAGGCATGTGAGCTCTTTATATATTTTGGATGTCAACCCTTTATCAGATCTGTCATTTACGAATATGTTCTCCCATACTGTAGGATACCCATTTGTTCTATTGACGGTGTCCTTTGCTGTACAGAAGCTTTCAGCTTGACATAGTCCCACTTGTTCATTTTTGCCTTTGTTTCCCTTGCCCGGGGAGATATGTTCATGAATAAGTCACTCATGTTTATGTCCATGAGATTTTTGTCCATGTTTTTTTATAAGAGTTTTATGGTTTGATGACTTACATTCAGGTCTTTGATCCATTTGGAGTTTACGTTTGTGTGTGGGGTTAGACAGTGATCCAGTTTCATTCTCTTACATGTAGCTGCCAAGTTTTGCCAGCACCATCTGTTGAAGAGACTGTCGTTTTCCCATTGTATATCCATGGCTCCTTTATTGTATATTAACTGGCCATATATGTTTAGGTTAATGTCTGGGGTCTCTATTCTGTTCCACTGGTCTGTGAATCTGTTCTTTTGCCAGTACCAAATTGTCTTGATCACTGTGGCTTTGTAGTAGAGCTTGAAGTTGGGGAGCGAGATCCCCCCCACTCTATTCTTCCTCCTCTGGATTGCTTTGGCTGTTAGGGATCTTTGATGTTTCCATATAAATTTTTGAACTATTTGTTCCCATTCATTGAAGAATGCTGTTGGTAATTTGATAGGGATTGCATCAAATCTATATATTGCTTTAGGCAGGATGGCCATTTTGACGATATTAATTCTTCCTAGACAAGAGCATGGGATGAGTTTCTATTTGTTAGTGTCCTCTTTAATTTCTCTTAAGAGTGTCTTGTAGTTTTCAGGGAATAGGTCTTTCACTTCCTTGGTTAGGTTTACTCCTAGGTATTTTATTATTTTTGATGCTATTATGAATGGAATTGTTTTCCTGATTTCTCTTTCTATTATTTCATTGTTAGTGTATAGGAAAGCTACAGATTTCTGTGTGTTAATTTTGTATCCTGCAACTTTTCTGAATTCCAATATTAGTTCTAGTAGTTTTGCAGTGGAGTCTTTAGAGTTTTTTATATACAATATCATGTCATCTGCAAATAGTGACAGTTTGACATCTTCTTTACCAATCTGAATTCCTTGTATTTCTTTGTTTTGTCTGATTGCAGTGGGTAGGACCTCCAGTACCATGTTGAATAACAGTGGGGAGAGTGGGTATCCCTGTCTTGTTCCCAACCTCAGAGGAAAAGCTTTCAGCCTCTCGCTGTTCAGTATGATGTTAGCTGTGGGTTTATCATATATGGCCTTTATTATGTTGAGGTACTTGCCCTCTATGCCCATTTTCTTGAGAGTTTGGATGTTGAATTTTGTTGAATGCTTTTTCAGCATCTATGGAGATGATTATGTGGTTTTTGTCCTTCTTTTTGTTGGTGTGGTGGATAATGTTGATGGATTTTCAAATGTTGTACCATCCTTGCATCTCTGGGATGAATCCCACTTGGTCATGGTGTATGATCCTCTTGATGTAGTTTTAAATTCGGTTTGCTAATATTTTGTTGAGTATTTTTGCATCTATGTTCATCAGGGATATTAGTCTGTAGTTTTCTTTTTTGGTGGGGTCTTTGCCTGGTTTTGGTATTAGGGTGATGTTGGCTTCATAGAATGAGTTTGTGAGTATCCCCTCCTCTTCTATTTTTGGAAAACTTTAAGGAGAATGGGTATTATGTCTTCTCTGTATGTCTGATAAAATTCTGAGGTAAATCCATCTGGCCCGGGGGTTTTGTTGTTTTGTAGTTTTTTTATAACCACTTCAATTTCTTTCCTGGTAATTGGTCTGTTTTGATTTTCTGTTTCTTTCTGGGTAATTCTTGGAAGGTTGTACTTTTCTAGGAAGTTGTCCATTTCTCCTAGGTTTCCCAGCTTGTTAGCATATAGGTTTTCATAGTACTCTCTGATAATTCTTTGTATTTCTGTGGGGTCCGTCGTAATTTTTCCTTTCTCGTTTCTGATTCTGTTGATTTATGTTGACTCTCTTTTCCTCTTAATAAGTCTGGCTAGAGGCTTATCTATTTTGTTTATTTTCTTGAAGATCCAGCTCTTGGTTTCATTGACTTTTTCTATTGTTTTATTCTTCTCAATTTTATTTATTTCTTCTCTCATCATTATTACGTCCCTCTGTCTGCTAACCTTAGGCCTCACTTGTTCTTCTTTTTCCAAATTTAATAATTGTGACATTAGATTATTCATTTGGGATTTTTCTTCCTTTTTTAAATATGCCTGGATTGCTATATGCATTCCTCTTAAGACTGCTTCCGCTGCATCCCACAGAAGTTGGGGCTTTGTGTTTTTGTTGTCATTTGTTTCCATATGTTGCTGGATCTCCATTTTAATTTGGTCATTTTTTCCATTGATTATTTAGGAGTATGTTCTTAAGCCTCCATGTCATTACTAAATTTGTTATGGTGATCTATGATCAGTGATCTTTGATATCAGGTTGTAATTTTTTTGGGTTGATGGGAACCACCCCCATAAAATACAGATAACTTAATCAATAAATGTATAGGTTCTGACTCCTCCATCAGATGGCTGTTGCTCCATCTCTCTTCTTCTACCCAGGCTTCCCTATTCTCTTAGACAACAATATTGTAATTGAGCTACTTAACCCTTAAATGGCCTGTAAGTGTTCTAGTGAAAGAAAAGAGTCATACATCTCTCAATTTAAACATAAAACTAGAAATGATTAAGCTAAGTGAGGAAAGCATGTCAAAAGCCACGACAGACCAAAATCTAGTCCTCTTGTACCAAAGCATTATCTGAGCTATGCAAATAAAGGAAAAGTTCTTGAAGGAAATTAAAAGTGCTACCCCAGTGAACACACAAATGATAAAAGCAAATCAGCCTATTGTTGACATAGAGAAGATAAAACTAGCTACAACATTCCCTTAAGCCAAAATCTAATCCAGTAAAAGCTCTTAACTTTCTTCAATTCTAGGAAAGCTGAGACAGGTGAGGAAGCTTCAGAAGAAAAATTGAAGCTATCAGAGGTTGGTTCATGAAGTTTAAGTCAATAAGACATATCCATAACGTAAAGGCAATAGATGAAGCAGTTAGTGGTGATGCGTAAGATGCAGCAATTTTCCAGATCTAGCTAAGATAATACCACATTTTTAATGCATCTGAGAGTTTTCTATTGGAAGAAGATACCATTTAGGGCTTTCATAGCTAGAAAGGAGATATCAGTGCCTCGCTTCACTGCTTCAACGGACAGGCTGGCCTTCTTGTTAGGGCCTATCAAAGCTAATGGCTTTAAGTTGAAGCCAGTGCTCATTTACCATTCCAAAAATCCTAGGGCCCTTGAGATTAAAGTAACTCTACTCAGCCTGTGCTCTTTAAATGGAGCAACAAAGCCTGGATGTCAGTACATCTGCTTACAACATGGTTTGCTGAAGATTTTAAGCCCACTGTTGAGAAATGCTCAAAAAAATAATTCTTTTCAAAATATTACTGCTCACTGACCATTAACCTGGTCACCCAAAATCTCTCATGGAGACATACTATGAGATTAATGTTTTTTCATGCCTGCCAATACATCCATTCTGCAGCCCATTTTTTGAGTCATTTTGACTTTCAAGCCTTACTCTTTAAGAAATACATTTTGTAAGATTATAACTGACTAAATAGTGATTCTTCTAATGGTTCTGGGCAAAATAAATTGATTGTGGAAAGGATTCACCATTCTAGATGCCATTAAGAACATTCATGATTCAAGGGAAGAGGTCAAAATGTTGACATGAACAAGAGTTTGGAAAGTTGATTTCAAACCTCATAGATGATAAAGCAGTGACAAGTTTGATAATTAATGTTGCAAACTTCTTTATCTTATTTATGAAATTACCTTAGTCACCCAATGTTCAGCAAATACTACCCTAATCAGTCAACAAACATCAACATGATTACAATTAAAAGATTACAACTCACTGAAAGTTCAGATGATGGTTAACATTTTTCATCAATAAAGTATTTTTTGATTAAGGTATGTGCATAGTTTTTTCTTAGATATAATGCTATTGTACACAGTAGACTGCAGTACATTGCAGTAAACATAATTTTTATATTAATTCAGAAACCAAAAATTCATTTTACTCTCTTTTTGTGGTATTGACTTATTATGTTGGTCTGTAACTGAACCCAAAATATATCCAAGGTATGCCTGTATATGAAGTCCATTCTCTGGTTTAAACAATACTTGATAATGACATTCAGAAATGAGATTACTATATGCTTAGAAATATCTTTGTGTAGCTAAAATATAAGTGAAACTTACCTGTGGATGCAGATAAAATACAACAGTGATATATTGGCAAAAATACAATGAGTATTTCTTAATTAGAAATATTCAAGAAGACATGCATAATTACATAATTTTAGATTTGGAAACAATCTTATATGTCAAAGCTATTGATACATAGCTTTTGATTTTAGACATTATAATAATTTTAAAAGTTCATCTATGCTCATACAATTAATAATAGCATATCTGGATCTAAAAACTAAAGCTCTTGATTCATAATCATATTAAGTTGCTTCAGTATCAAATTATTCTAAAGTCAAGAGTCATATCATATGCATTTATAGAAATAGTATGATATAATACTCAAAAACACTAGAGTTTTTAGTACTTCATATTCAAATTGTAGAAAACCAAAAACAAAGAGAAAATTAATGAAAGAACCCAGAGAAGGAGAAAAATACCCTACCACTATAGGAATAAGAATTACATCACACTTCTATTTAAAAAAATCACTCAAGCAAGAAGAAAGTGGAATGAAACATTTAAAATATTGGGAAAAACCCTAGAAGTTCATACTGTAAGCCTAGCAAAAGTGTCCTTCAAAGTGGAGGATAAATAAAGACTTTCTCAGACAAATAAAACAATGAATTGTTTTATTTCATTTTTCATTTAATTTCAATGAGTATACATATCTTGCAAGAAAGGTTAATAACAAATTATCAGAGAGAAAGAAATGATAAAGTCCAGAGCCTCAGATTTACATAGAGAGCCTCAGAGAAAAAAAATCATTTTTCTATATTAATTGATTTAATAGATAGTTTGTTCAAAATAATAATAGTAACAATATAAAGATTTTCATAGCTTATGGGCAAATAATATGAATGACAACCACTTTAAGGGTGAAAGAGAGGAATTAGGAACAATGTTTTATGCATCCACACTACCTACAAAGCATTTACAGGGCATAGTAATTAAAAGTGACCTTAGATTAGCTGTAAATCTGTATTGCAAACACTAGACAACAACTAATAAAAAAAGAATAATTGTTATTCTAAGAAGAGAAAATAAGAACATAAAAATACTCACTTCAAACCAAAAATGGCAGAAAAAGAGTGAAATTAAAAAAAAGAACAAGGGTAACAAATAAGAAATAGTCACAAATATGGTAGATATTAATACAAATATTTAGGAGTTTTTTCTATGTAAAGAATATTCTAAAGAATCAATGAAATAACTCCTGGAACTAATCAGTGATTATAACAAAATTGAAGCACATAAATTTAATATGTTCGACTGCCTGTTAAAATTTCAATTCAATTCTATTTTAGTTAAATTTCCGTTTGCTTTTATACCATCACTGAATTAGAATTTGAAATTCTAAAATTATATTAACATTAAAAATGTATGTTATTCAGGTATTAATCTAATAAAATTTGTGCAAGATTTACATGAAGAAAACTACAAGTCTGATGAAGAAATGAACAACTACATAAATAGAGGAATATCTGTAGTTATGGATAAGAAGACTCAACATTATTAAATATTTTATTTTTCCTTGTCTATTTTTTCTATAGTTTATATATAAACCCAATAAAAATCTCATAAAGATATTTTGTGGATGTCAATAAGTTGATGTTAAAGGAGGTTAGGGACCAGAATATACAACACAAAACTGAAGATAAAAGTTGAAGGACTGACCCTACTCAACTTCAAGACTTATTATAAAGCTAGTTATAAAGACACTGAGGTATTGGTAATAGAACAGACAAATAGATTAATTAAACAGAATAGAGAGGCTGGAAATAGACATGCACAAATACATTCAACTGATCTTTGATGACGGAAACATAAGCAAGTCAATGGAGAAATGATAATCTTTTCAACACATGGTGATGGAACAACTGAACATCCACAGGGGGAAAAATGAATCTAGACCCAGATCTTACACTTTTCACAGAAATTAACTAAAAATGATGACAGTCCTAAATTCAAAATGAGAAGTTATAAAACTTTAAGATAACAGTAGAAAATCTGTGTGACTCTGGGTTTGGTAATGAGTTTAGGTATAAAATCAAAGCATGAAAGAGGAAAGAAAAAATAATTTGGATCAAACTAAAATCAAAACTTTCTATATTGTGAGAGATTTTGTTTAGGTAATGAAAGGACAGCCTCAGATAAATCTTTCACAGAGAAAATTATTTGCAAGAAATATCTAATAAAGGCCTATTCAAAATATACAAAGAACTCTTAAAACTTAAAAATAATCCAATAAAACAGTAATCCAATTAAAAATTGGCAAAATAATTGAAGCAAAGATGTCATAATGATAGAAAATAAGCATATGAAAAGATATCATACACCATTATGAAGTTACAAATTAAAACAATGAACTACTAGAAAAAGATTGTGGTGTGAGAGGTGAGACAGAGACCTCCTCCTAAAACCACATATAATGCAAAAATATAATTAATACAACTAATCCTGAAAGAGCAACAGGAAAGAATGCTGTGCCAGACTGCATACACCTGGAGAACAGAGCAGACCTTATGGAACAGGGCACCAGCACCACAATACTGTGACCTACAATATCACTCCAGGGCTGAGCAGCTCCACAGACTAGCGCTTCTGGGTACTAGAGGGCCCCACATACAAATATGAAATGGCAAAGAAACCTGGTTCAAAGCAAAATCTCAACAACACCAGAAAAAGCATATAGTGAGACTGAACTAATCAATTTTCCTGAAAGAGATGTCAAAATAAAAATCATAAATATGCTTCTGGAGGTATAGGAAAATATTCAAGAACTCAGGAACACATTTAGGACACAGACCCAATCATTGAGGAACACAATGGAGGGTATTAAAAGCAGATGACATATAGTGGAGGAGATGATAAATGAAATAGAAATTAGAGAAGAGGGATACAAAGAAACTGAGGCACAGAGAGAAGAAAGGATCTCTAGGAATGAAAGAACACTGAGAGAACTGTGTGACCAATCCAAATGGAACAATATTCATATTATAGGGGTACCAGAAGAAGAAGAGAGAGAAAAGTGGCTTGGAGGAAATAATTGCTGAAGACTTCCCCAAACTGGGGAAGGAGATAGTCTCTCAGACCATGGAGTTACACAGATCTCCCAACACAAGAGACCCAAGGAAGACAACACCAAACATATAATAACTAAAGTAGCAAAGATCAAGGATAAGAACAGAATATTGAAAGCAACCAGAGAGAGAAAAATTATCACATACACAGGAAAACCCATCAGGCTATGATCAGACTTCTCAACAGAAACCTTAAAGGCCAGAAGGGAGTGACATGATATATTTAATGCAATGAAACAGAAGGGTCTCAAACCAAGAATACTCAGCAAGATTATCATTTAAATTTGAAGGTGGAATTAAACAATTTCCAGATAAAAGATGAGAGAATTTACCTCCCACAAACCATCTCAACACTGTATTTTGAAAGGACTTCTATAGATGGAAGTGTTGCTAAAGATAAATAGCTGTCACCAGAGGCAATAAAAAGGGATAGACAAAAAGTACAGATTATGATACCTAATATATAAAGAATGGAGGAGGAAGAAAAGGAGGGCAAAAAAAAAAAAGAACCTCTACATTGTGTTTATAATAGCATACTAGTGAGTTAAGTTAGACTCTTAGATAGTAAGAAAGTTACCCTTGAACCTTTGGTAACCATGAATCTAAAGACTGCAATGGCAATAACTACATACCTATTGATAATCAACCTATATGTAAATGGCCTGAATGCACCAATTAAAAGACATAGAGTCACTGAATGAAAAAAATAAGACTCAACTATATGCTACTTACAAGAGAGTCACTTCAAACCCAAAGACATACACAGACTAAAAGAGTAGGGATGGGAAAAGATATTTCATGTACCCAATAAGGAGAAAAAGGAAGGAACTGCAGTACTTGTATCAGACAAAATAGACTTTAAAACAAAAATGTTATGAGACTAAAAAGAATATTACATAATGATAAAGGGGTCAATCCAACAAGAGGATATAAACATTATAAATATCTGAGCACCTACATATGTGAAACAAATACTAGCTGAATTAAAAGGGGAAATAGAATGCAATGCATTCATTCTAGAAGACTTCAACAAACCACTCACTCCAAAGGACAGATCAACCAGACAGAAAATAAGGAGACAGAGGCATTCAACAACACAGAACAGATGGGCCTAACAGACATCTACAGAACACTCCAACCAAAAGTAGCAGGATACACATTCTTCTCAAGTGCACATGGAACATTTTCAAGAATAAATCCTAACTAGGCCACAAAAAGAGCCACAGTAAATTTAAAAATATTGAAATTGTACCAACCAGCTTCTTAGACCATGAAGGAATGAAAATAGAAATAAATCACACAAAGAAAACAAAAAAGCCACAAACACATGGAGGTTTGACAACATGCTCCTAAATAACCAGAGGATCAATGACCAAATAAAAACAGAGATCAAGCAATATATGGAGACAAATGACAACAATAATTCAACACCACAAAATCCATGGGATGCAGCAGAGGCTGTGCTAAGATGGAAGTATATTGTAACCCAGGTCTACCTCAGGAAAGAAAAACAATCCCATAAGAACAGTCCAAACTCACAATTAAAGAATCTAGATAAAGAAGAAGAAATGAGGCCCACTGTCAGTAGAAGGAGGAACATAATAAAGATTATAGCAGAAATAAATAAAATCAAGAAGACTAAAACAATAGAATCAATGAAAATAGGAGCTGGTTTTTTGAGAAAATCAACAAAATAGAAAAAAACCTTAGCAAGACTTATCAAGAAAAAAAGTCTCCTCACATAAACAGAATCAAAAATAAGAAAGAAAAAAACACTATGGACACAACAGAAATACAAGGAGTTATTAGAGAATACTAGGAAAAATTATATGCTAACAAACTGGATAACCTAGAATAAATGGAAAAATTTCCAGAAAAATTAAACCTTTCAAGACAGACCCAGGAAGAAACAGAAAATCTGAGAAGACCAATTATCAGCAATAAAATTGAATTGTGAATCAAAAAAACTACCTAAGAACAAAACTCCTGTACCAGATGGCTTCACTGCTGAATTTTATAAAATATTTAGGAAGATTTAATACCCATCATCCTTAAAGTTTTCCGAAAAGTAGAAGAGAGAATACTTACAAACTCGTTGTATGAGGCCGGTATCACTCTAACATCAAAACCAGGTAAATACACCACAAAAAAAGAAAATTACATACCAATATCCCTGATGAACATAGATGCAAAAATATTCAACAAAATATTAGCAAACCAAATTCAAAAATACCTCTAAAAGATCATCCATCATGATCAAGTGGGATTCATCCCAGGGATGCAAGGATCATACAACATTAGAAAATCCATCAACATCATCCACCACATCAACAAAAAGAAGGACAAAAACCACATGATCATCTCCATAGATGCTGAAAAAGCATTCTACAAAATGCAACATTCATTCATGATAAAAACTCTCAACAAAATGAGTATACAGGGCAAGTACCTCAACTTAATAAAGGCCATATATGACAAACCCACGGCCAAATCATACCTAACAGAGAGAAGCTGAAAGCCTTTCCTTTAAGATTAAGAGCAAGACACCAATGCCCACTCTCCCCACTTTTATTCAACATAGCTCTGGAGGTTCTCACCATGGCAAATAGACTCACAAAGAAATAAAAGGCCACCAGATTGTAAAGAAGAAGTTAAAATGTCACTGTCTGCAGATGACATAATATTGTACATTAAAAACCCTAAAGAATACACTCCAAAACTACTAACTCTATATCTGAATTCAGCAAAGAAGCAGGATACAAAATTAATGAACATTAGTTGGTTTCATTACTGTACACTAATGATGAGCTAGCAGAAAGAGAAATCAGGAAAACAATTCCATTCACAATGGAAAAATAAAGAATAAAATACCTAGTAATTAATCTAACCAAGGAAGTGAAAGACATATACTCTGAAAACTACAAGACACTCATGAGAGAAATTGAAGGAGATACCAATAAATGGAAACACATCCTGTGCTCATGGATAGGAAAAATTAATATTGTCAAAATGGCCATCCAGCCTAAAGCAATCTACAGATTCAATGCAATCCCCATCCAAATACCAATGCCATTCTTCAACAAACATGAGAAAATAGTTCTAAAATTCATACGGAACCACAAAAGACCCTTAAATAGTCAAAGCAATCCTGAGAAGAAACAATAAAACTGAGGGTGATTATGCTCCCCAACTTCAAGCTCTGCTATAAAGCCACAGTAATCAAGATAATTTGGTACAGGCATAAGAACAGACCCATAGATCAATGGAACAGACTAGGGAACCCAGATATAAACCCAAGCAAATATGGTCAATTAATATACAATAAAGGTGCCGTGGACATACAATGGGGAAATTACAGCCTCTTCAACAACTGGTGCTGGCAAAACTGGACATTTACATGCAAGAGAATGAAACTGTATTATTGTATATCCCCATACACAAAAGGGAACTCCAAATGTGTCAAAGATCTGAATGTAAGTCATGAAACCATAAAACTCTTAGAAGAAAACATAGGCAAAAATCCCCTGAATATAAACATGAGCAACTTTCTGAAGGCATCTCCTCAAGCAAGGGAAACAAAAGCAAAAATGAACACATGGGGCAACATCAAACTGAAACAGCAAAGCACACCATCAACAGAACAAAGGGCATCCTTCAATCTGGGAAAATATATTTGTAAATGGCATATCCGACAAGGGCTTAACCTTCAAAATATATAAAGAACTCACACACCTCAACAATCAAAAAGCAAATAACCCGATTAAAAATGGGCAGAGAATATGAACAGACAGTTCTTTAAAGAAGAAATTCAGATGGCCAACAGACACATGAAAAGATGCTCCACATCACTAATTATCAGGGAAATGCAAATAAAAACCACAATGAGATATCACCTCACACCAGTTAGGATGGCCAGTATTGAAAAGACTAAGAACAACCAGTGCTGGTGAGGATGTGGAGAAAGGGGAACCCTCCTGCACTGCTGGTTGGAATGTAAGCTAGTTCAACCATTGTGGAAAGCAATATGGAGGTTTCTCAAAACACTAAAAATAGAAATACCATTTGACCTGGGAATTCTACTCCTAGGAATTTATCTGAAGAAAACAAGGTCTGAGATTGAAAAAGACGTATGCACAGCTCTGTTTATTGCAGCACTATTTACAATAGCTAAGATATGCAAGCAACCTAAGTGTCCATTAGTAGATTAATGGATAAAGAAGAATTCGTACATATATACAGCGGAATACTATTCAGTGATAAGAAAGAAACAAATCCTACCATTTGCAACAACATGGATTGAGCTGGAGGACATTATGCTCAGTGAAATAAGTCAGGCGGAGAAAGACAAGTATCAAATCATTTCCCTCATTTGTGGATTGTAACAATGAAGCATAACCGAGGGACCAAACATCAACAGACTCACAGACTACAAGAAGGAACTAGCAGTTAGTGAAGGGGAGGGGTGGGAAGGGTGTGGGGAGGTAGGGAGAAGGGGAATGAGGAGTATTATGATTGGCACACATGGTTTGGTGGGGATCATGGAGAAGGCAGTGTAGCACAGAGAAGGCAAATAGTAACTGTGGCATCTTATTATACTGTTAGGCAGTGACTGCAATGGGGTATAGTGGGAACACGATAACATTGTGTGAACGTAGTAACCACATTGTTTTTTTTATGTGAAACCTTCATAAGAGTGTATATCAATAATGCCTTAATAAGAAAAAAGAAAAAAGTCCAAAAACAATTAACTACTACTATACACCTATTATATTGACTAACTACTGTACACCTATTATGTCGACCAAAATTAAAATCTGACTATACCAAATTCTTATGAGGATGTTCACTAAGACTTTCATTCATTACAGGAGAGAATATAAAATGGATGGTCTCTTTGTAAGACAAACTGGTAGTTTCTTATACAGCTAAACATATTCTTACCATATGGTCCAAAGGACCCACTCTCTGGGATTTACCCAAGTGAGTTGAGGATTTCTCCACAAAAACCCTGCTCATAAATGTTTGTACTAGCTTTATTTATAATTTCCCCAAACTGAAAGAAAAGGAGATAGTGGAATATCCTTACAATGGAATAGTATTCAGTGATAAAAAGGAATAAACTATCAAGCCACAAAAAGACATGGAGGAATCTTCAATGATTATTGCTAAGTGAAAGAACTGTCTGAAATGCTACATTCTATTTGATCCCAACTATGTAATACTTTGAAGAAGGCAAACTATATAGTTAAATTTCAGTAACTGTGGTGGCGAGGGAGAAATAAATGAAGCACAGGCATTTTTATGGCCACAAAAATATTTTATATGATATTGTAATGCTGAATTCATGATGTGATCATGCATTTATAAAAATCCATAGAACTGTTTAAGACCAAGGATGAACCATAATGTAAACAAGGACATTAGTTAATGATAATGTGCCAGTGTTGTTACATCAAATCTAATGTACCACACTGATAAAAAAAAGCTAAAATAAGGAAAATTGTGAGTGGAGAAAGGCAGTATATTACAACTCCCTGGAAATGTAAAGCTGTTTTAAAAATTAAGTCTATTGATTTGAAAACCTTATACACTTGATTTGACAAGAGTAACATAGCTATTGAAATCCTACAAACATATATTGTTGCTTTAAAATTTGTTTTTCTTCCAACATATCACATATTAAAATTATTATAATCAGATTGATTAGATTGCATAATATAAGAAAATGGAAGTTATATGCATCTACCTCCATTATAACAGAATAG
This sequence comes from Manis javanica, assembly GCF_040802235.1. Lineage (NCBI taxonomy): Eukaryota > Metazoa > Chordata > Mammalia > Pholidota > Manidae > Manis > Manis javanica. Next base: position 26,603,584 of record NC_133169.1, read on the forward strand.
TTGACTGTGTAACTGGACAATTGATTCTTGGTCTGTGGTACACTCATCTCTAAGTAGCCACAGGGTAAAACCTGGCAAAGTTTTCAGAGTGAAAAATCTTCTTAATTTTCTGTGCTGATTCATAATCCTTGATTGTATCCTTACATTTTATTTTTATCTATGTTAATAAATTTAATCTGAATGCATTCAAGTAGCATGACTTACCATCCTTGTTCTTAATACTTATGTGTTGATTTTATAATTTTTACTCTAAAAACGCAGTGTAATTTCCAGCATTTTCTAAATATTTAGAACATTTCAATGCAGTTCCCAGTAATGACAAAATATATAGCTTTGGGGGCCAAATCATTACATTTATGAGTTCCTAATAGAAAAAATCATTGTCAGTTAGCTTTACACTTCCAAATGTTACACAAATGTTTTAAAATTGAAATAAAAATAAAAAACAAAAACTGAACAAATGTAACCACTTAAAGTTAATGATTAAATCTTTGCTAATGTATGCAGAAAACATTTTACTTCCCACAGAGGAAAGTTATATTTTACTGTGTAATTTAGTTATGTAAGGCTTGTAATATAAAAAAATGTAAGTAATATTAATTAACTGACAAATTCCTACATTGGATTTTCATTTCTGTTCTAGAGGGTCTTAGGCTAGACTCCTTCATAGGAAATAGAATATGAGATAAGCATTTCAGGTAGCAAACTGCCCACCAAGGACTGGATGTGTATATATTTGGGGAATATTTTTAGATACACACAAAAGAGAAGATAAGTATATAACTGTACGGCTAAAAAAGAAAACCAGAGGTCCAAAATGGAGTCATGTATGTTAAAGCCCCACCAAATCTTAATATCTAACCAAACTGCAGTTTCTGCCCCTCAGGAATGTTTCCTTTAACCAGCCAAACTGGAACTTCCAGGTCAGCACTAGGCAGTAATCCCCTGTAGATTCCTTCCATTCCCCTTAGAAGGGCAACCTTGCCTAAAACTGCATTTTTTGCTAATAATTTCCTTCTTACCATTCCGTCTTTAAAAACCTCTCCTGCAGTTCAATGGAGCTCCTGTACTGAATATTTGCTAGAGGGGATGCTTCCTGATTTATGAATCATTACATAAAGCCAATTGGATCTTTAAATTTACTCAGTTTAATATAGTTTTAATTAGTTTAATAGTTTTAAATAGTTCAAAACTATTTCCATTGAGGGACATCAAAGTAACTGGATAACCCCTGTACAAAATTGTCAGCACTGGAATTATAATTTCCAACTGACTCTCTACAATTTACTGTTACAAACTGACACAGTTCTCCCTGAAATTACTTGAAAGAAAAACTATTACTTTCTCATTGATTTTGCATAATTCTCTGAAAAGAGCAAAATCATTCATTTAAACCTTAACACCAGCATTTATTAATAGGGAAAGCTGGATTAAAACAGAAAATTACTTATCAGTAAACTGAGATTCCTACACAAATACCACTAAAGACACTGGAAATGCATTCTTAGAACAACTTAATGAATACAAAAATATTAAGAAATGTCCAAATATCACAAATAACTTAAATTAATACTTCATAAATACTCCCAAATACATTGCTCATGTACAGACCAAACACTGGGATGCAAAGGCCCTTATCAAATATTCTGGACCATAAACACTCAAACTGGACTTAAGTCATAGCTTAATAGTGATTTGATTGGTCATTGTATTTTGTTGTCTAGATGAAAAGTAGTCCCCGTTTCTTGTTTTATTTCGCATGACAGCTACTGGCAAATAAATATTAGTCACATTTATGACTGAAAGGAGCACATGCAATTCCCTTGGAATAATTCTATCAACAGTGTTGCATTGACTGCCTTTATTATAAAAGTGAAGATTTTAATAAGCACTGATAGTTTTCAAACATCGGATTTAGTTTCTCAAACTGTGAACAGGTCATTTACATGAGAAAGCTAATTTTGCTGGTGTTTTAGTTTGACAGTCACCTGAGCTTACTCAAATCTGGTAAACTATAAGAACAACTCTTTATTTTAGTAAGACTCATTTTGTTGATACAATATAACTAACCCAATTTGGAAATACCTCAATTCTTAATACATGTTTCTTTACAACTGAAAACCATCTTTTTTTTTATTAAGGTATCATTGATATACACTCTTATGAAGCTTTCACATGAAAAATGTTGTGCATACTACATTCACCCATAATATCAAGTCACCTCATTACCCCAGTGTGTCACTGTCCATCAATATAGTAAGATGCCTAAAAGTCACTACTTGTCTTCTCTGCACTATAATGTCTCACCCGTGACCCCCTTATACCATGTGCACTAATCATAATACTCCTCAATCTCCTTCTCCCTCCTTCCCCACCCACCTTTCCCCACCCCTCCCCTTTGGTAACCACTAGTCTCTTCTTGGAGTCTGAGTCTGCTGATGTTTTGTTCCTTCAATTTTGCTTCATTGTTAGAATCCACAAATGGGGGAAATCATTTGGTACTGTGCTTCTCTGCCTGGTTTATTACATTGAGTATAATACTCTCTAGCTCCAAGTTTTTGTAAATAACAGTATTTGTTTTCTTCTTGTGGCTGAATAGTATATCATTGTGTATATTTACTACTTCTTCATCTATTCATTTACTGATGGATTTTAAATAGTGCTTCAATAAACATAGGTGTGCATATGTCTTTTTAAATCTGAGAACTTACCTCTTTGGTTAAATTCCTAGGAGTAGAATTTCTAGGACAAATGGTATTTCTATTTTTAGTTCTTTGAAGAACCTCCATATTGCTTTCCACAATGGTTAAACTAGCTTACATTCCAGCCAGCAGTGCAGGAGGGTTCCCCTTTCTCCACATCCTCACCAGCATTGGTTGTTCTTAGTCTTTTCAATATTGGCCATCCTAACTGGTGTGAGGTGATATCTCATTGTGGTTTTTATTTGCATTTCCCTGATAATTAGTGATGTGGAGCATCTTTTCATGTGTCTGTTGGCCATCTGAATTTCTTCTTTAGAGAACTGTCTGTTCATATTCTCTGCCCATTTTTAATTGGGTTATTTGCTTTCTGGTTGTTGAGGTGTGTGAGTTCTTTATATATTTTGAAGGTTAACCCCTTGTCAGATATGTCATTTACAAATATATTCTCCCATACGGTAAGATGTGTTTTTATTCTGTGGATAGTGTCCTTTGCCATACAGAAGCCTTTTAGTTTGATGTTGTCCCATATGTTCATTTTTGCTTTTGTTTCCCTTGCCTGAGGATATACATTCAGGAAAAAGTTGCTCATGTTTATATTCAGGAGATTTTTGCTTATGTTGTCTTCTAAGACTTTTATGGTTTCATGACTTACTTTCAGGTCTTTGATCTATTTGGAGTTCACTTTTGTGTATGGGTTGAGACAATAATAATCCATTTTCATTTTCTTGCATGTAGCTGTCTTCTTTTGCAAACACCAGTTGTTGAAGAGGCAGTCATTTCCCAATTCTATGTCCATGGCTCCTTTACCACATATTAATTGACCATGTATGTTGTGTTTATATCTGGGCTCTACAGTCTGTTCCATTGGTCTATGAGTCTGTTCTTGTGCCAGTACCAAATTGTCTTGATTACTGTGGCTTTGTAGTAGAGCTTGAAGTCAGGGAGCATAATCCCTCCAGTTTTATTCTTCCTTCTCAGGATTGTTTTGACTATTTAGGGTCTTTTGTGGTTCCATATGAATTTTATAACTATTTGTTCTAGTTTGTCATAGAGTGCTGTTGGTATTTTGATGGGGATTGCATTGAATCTGTAGATTGCTTTGGTTAGGATGGCCATTTTAACAATATTAATTCTTCCTATCCATGAACATGGGATGTATATCCACTTATTTCATGTCTTTAATTTCTCTTGAGTGTCTTGCAGTTTTCAGAGTATATGTCATTCACTTCCTTGGTTAGGTTTATCTTAGGTTTTTTATTATTTTCTATGCAATTGTGAATGGAATTGTTTTCCTGATTTCTCTTTCTGATAGTTCATCATTAGTGTAAAGGAATGCAATAGATCTCTGTATTTTGTATGCTGCAACTTTGCTTAATTCATTTATTATTCCTAGTAGTTTTGGGGTGGATTATTTAGGGTTTTTTATGTACAATATCATGTCATCTGCAAACAGTGACTGTTTAACTTCTTCCTTACTAATTGGGAGACCTTTATTTCTTTGCATTGTCTAGTTGTTGTGGCTGGGACCTCCAGAACTATGTTGAATAAAAGTGGGGAGAGTAGGCATCCTTGTCTTTTTTCCAGATCTTAAAGCAAAGCTTTCAGCTTCTTGTTGTTAAGTATGATGTTGACTGTGGGTTTGTCATATATGGCCTTTATTATGTTGAGGTATGTGCCCTCTATAACCATTTTGAGAGTTTTTCTCATGAATGGATGTTGAATTTTGTGGTATGCTTTTTCAGTATCTATAGATATGATCATGTGTTTTTTTCATTCTTTTGATTGATGTGTAGATGATGTTGATGGATCTTTGGATATTGTGTCATCCTTGCATCCCTATAATAAATCCTTCTTGATCTTTTTGATATATTTTTGAATTTGGTTTGCTAACATTTGTTGAGGATTTTTGCATCTATGTTCATCAGGGGTATTGGTCTGTGATTTTTCTCTTCTGTGGCGTGTGAGTCTGGTTTTGGTATTAGAGTGATGCTGGTCTCATAGAATGAGTTTGGATGTTTTCCCTACATTTCTACTTTTTGGAAAACTTTAGGGAGGATAAGTATTAGGTCTTTATTTAGTGTTTGATAAAATTCAGTGATAAAGCCATCTGGTTTTATGTAGATTTTGTTAACAATTCAATTTCATTGCTGGTAATTGGTCTTTTCAGATTTTCTATTTCTTCCTCGGTCAGCCTTGGAAGATTGTATTTTTCTAGAAATTTTTCCATTTCTTCTAGTTTATCTAGTTTGTTAGGATATAATTTTTCATAGTATTCTCTATTAATTCTTTGTATTTCTCTGGTGTGCCTAGTGATTTTTCCTTTCTCATTTCTGATTCTGTTTATTTGTGTATACTTTCTTTTTTTCCTGATAAGCCTGGCTAGGGGTTTATCTATTTTGTTTATTTTTTACAAAGAAACAGCTCCTGCTTTCATTGATTCTTTCTATTGTTTTATTCTTTATGTTTTTCTGCTCTAATCTTTATTATGACCCTCCTTCTACTGACTTTGTAGCTCTTTAGTTCTTCTTTTTCTAGTTTCATTAATTGTGAGTTTATACTGTTCATTTGGGATTATTCTTCTTTCCTGAGGTAAGCCTGTGTTACAATATACTTCCCTGTTAACACAGCCTTCATATAACCCACAGATTTTGTGATGTTGAATTATTGTTGTCATTTGTCTCCATATTTTGCTTGATGTCTGTTTTTATTTGGTAATTAATCCATTGAGTATTTAGGACCATGTTGTTCAGACTCCATGTTTTATGGGCTTTTTGTTTTCTTTGCATAATTTATTTCTAGTTTCATACCTTTGTATTCTGGGAAGCTGGTTGGTATAATTTCAATCTTTTTGAAATAACTGGGGCTCTTTTTGTGGCCTACTATATATGATCTGTTGTTGAAAATATTCTTTGGGCCCTTGACGGGAATGTGTATTCTGCTGCTTTTGTGTGGAGTGTTCTGTAGTGTCTGTTAGGTCCATCTGTTCTAATGTGTTGTTCAGTGCCTCTGTCTCCTTACTTATTTCTGTCTGTTTGATCTGTCCTTTGGACGGTGTGGTGCATTGAAGTCTCCTATAATTAGTGTGTGTTTCATATATGTAGGTGCTCCTTTGTTCGGTGCATAGATATTTATAATGGTTATGTCCTCTTGTTGGACTAACCTGTTTATCATTATGTAATGTCCTTCTTTCTCTCTTGTTACTTTCTTTATTTTGATGTCTATTTTGTCTGATACAAGTGCTGCAACTCCTGCTTTTTTCCCCCTATGCATGAAATATCTTTTTCCGTCCTTTCATTTTAGTCTGTGTATTTCTTTGGGTTTGAAGTATATCTCTTGTAGGCAGCATATAGATGGGTCTTGCTTTTTTATCCATTCTGTAACTTTGTGTTTTTTGATTGGTACATTCAGACAATTTATATTTAGGGTGATTATCAATAGGTATGTAATTACTGCCTTTGCAGGCTTTAGATTTATAGTTACTAAAGATTCAAAGGTAACTCTTACTATCTAACAGTCTAATTTATCTCACTTAGTATGCTATTATGTATACAATCTAATGGTTACTTTTTATTGGGAGGAAAGACACCTTTCTTTCATCCTGCCTGCAGTGCCTGCCACCACTGTCAGGGACAGTGGGCTGAGCACACAGGGAGAAACCTCTCTCTTTGCTTTGCATTTGTAGTTGCTGTAGGTGGAACTGCCCTCTGCCTGGTTTGGGCAATGGCAGGGCCATCCAGTTTGTGAGCTTGTGCTGCCAGGCACTAAGGTGCCAGGCACTCAGGTGCATTGGGGAGCCTCAGAGCTGCATAACAAGCCAGGGAGATGGATTACCTGCAGCTCCTGAAAGTTCCCAGCCTTCTGGGCAGAGTGAGCCCAGACAATTTTGTCTACCTGTCCTTTCTCCTGAGCAGCAAGCTCCATGTAATCCTTGCTCATTTAGCATCCCTCTCACTGTTAGGAAGTCTCTTAGACTGACAGCCTTTCTTTTGTACCAGAGCAGCTGAATGCGGATCCCTGTTTTCCACAAGAGGCTAGAATCATAGTTTCTCCAAGTATTCTGCCTGTCTCAGCTTTCCAACCCCACTAATCTCCAGAGCATCACGTAATGTAGGTTTGTGCTCCCAGAGCAGATCTCCAGCGATGGGTGTTCAGCAGTCCCAGGTTTCCACCCATTCCCCTCTGCATTTTTCTTCCTCCCTCCAGTTAGCTGGGGTGGGGTAATGACTTGGGTCTCTTTAGATCATCGCTTTCATATGTTACCCTTTTCCTTGAGGTCTTCTTGTTTCCCGAGATGTATGTAGACAGTCTGCTGTAGCCTTCTTTCATATTGCTCTTTCAAGATTTGATATATTTATTATATTTTCATATTATATGTGGTTTTGGGAAGAGGTTTCAGTCTCACATCTCATGCCTCCATCTTTAATTGCATTCCAACTGCAAATCATCTTAAATATATTTCACCTTTAACATGTATTCTCATAAACCTTGATAAGGAGGTTCAAACTTTAACTTCTTAAATACTTTTTTTCTTGTATATTGTCACTTAAAAAATATGTAATAGTACAATCTAAAAAACCAACTCAATAACTGATTTGCTTTATGCTGTAGAGAAATAAACTGGCAGTATTTTATTCCCTTAAAAGGAATAATAAAATTGCTTATACATAACAAAATGAAAATAAGCTAATACTAAATAAATACTTTTTCAACAATTTAATTTTTATGGGAAACGTGATTAAACATGTGGTTATAGATCATTAAATTTTGCAAGTTGCATGTATTAAAGTGGGCTTTTTTAATGAATCTAATGAGTTTGAATGTTAGTTGCACATTGTTTCTTGTATTTTTGTCTGTTCAATAAAGATAATACATATGTTAATTATTCCTTAAAAGAATTATATTTTAACTTTTAGTGAGAAAAATTATTTAAAATTTGGTATGTTGGCATATCCATCAGAAAAATATAGAATCCATAATTGTTTATAATGTACAAAGAGAAATAAAGTTAATATTAAATATCCATTTCTAATTAATGTGTTGCTAGATGATAGTTATTTTTGATAGTTTAATGATCTCTTAGAAAGAAAAATGGCAAACATAGTATAAATAATGATAATACAAACTACTGACATCATGAGTATTTTACTAGCTTACAGTTGGTTTGCCCTTTACATTTGACAGCTCAGATTCAAGACACCTTTTTTCTGGGATTTTGATAAATCACCACTGAGGACATAAAGGTCATTTATTTTATATAGTAAAAAAGAGAGATAGATAGAAATATTTCCAATTATATGAAAATAAAATTCCCAATTTCTTTTTATTCATTCAGGAGTGGACTAGATGACAATCAAAGGAGTTTTGTCAGAGATAATTGGTAGCACGCTGGTGGTGCTCCCCAGATACTAGGTAATAATGCCTAGACTGCTGAATGTTTTCTTTAGTTCCATTTTAAGTTTACAAAATAGGCTTCCTTTAGAGGATTGCCTCTAATAAAGTTACATGTTCATATGTTGGCCCTTTTAAATATTTCATCTAATTCTTTCATACCTTTAAAATTGTTAGTCTTTGCTGCTCAAGGAAAGAAGAACTCCAAATAGAAAGATTTCTTATAGGTAAATATGAAGGGTTATGTAGAAATGGTAACTGGAAGAAATCAATACTTGTCAAAAAATCTATGTAGCCTCACAGTGGAAAAAGTAAGAATCTGAAAATACACATTGATGCTGAGAATGTGGAGAAAAAGAAATGTCTGCATGATTATAGGAGTCCAAATCTGCCAAAACAATTTTAACATCAATTTGGCAATATTTCACAAGTTAAAGATGTATATAACCTACTCCCCAGAAATTCTAGAATGCTTATTTACCTTGGAGAAACTCTCACCACTATGCCCAACAAGGCACAGAGCAATGTTTCATGCAGCTGTCTGTTTTAATATCAAAGTTTAAAACAACTTCAATTTCCACTGAAATGAAGGAAATAGAGCCAGCCATATCAACAAAGATGAACCTCATACACACAATCCTAAGAATTATACAAATTCAAGAGGTTATGAGTAAAAATACATGTGAAACTATTTAAATAATAGTCTTTAAATGTGTGACACATTTCTCTGCATTTAAAAAGTACCTATGAAATAAAAAGTAAATATGTTATTTTTATAATTTAATCTAATTATAATTTAATAATTATTGTAATAATTTTACTTATTTCTCTCCTTCTCTTGCTCCCTATCTTCTCTACCTCTCTTCTCTCTTCCTTTCCCAATCACAGAAAATATATGCTAAGAAGCATAGGCTTTAGAGAAACAAATTTGCATTCAATCCCAACTCAAAAACTTCATAAATTTGTAGTGTTGGGTTAATTGCATGCCCTCAGGGAACTAAAATTCTTTCATCTGTTTCTTCAAATGTGTTGTGAAGTTCAAAAGAGAAAATAAATGCAGAGCTGCTAATAGAGTGCTAAAATAAGGGAAAACACTTCTCTATTTTTAGTCCATGAAAACAATATTGGTGTTACATAAAAATATAATTATACATATTCAGAAAATTTAAGCCTTAATATTTAATTTAAATACATTGACTTAAAATTAGACTATGAATTTGCCTGATATAAAATAGTTATTCATGGGGATAACTTGGACATATAATAGCTGTAATTCAATTTATTTCCTCATCTGAACTTTATTTTACCTTATTATTTCTGTGATATTCTTAAAAACAGAACATTTTGTTTTGTATATTTCAATTTCAGTTCAGAGAAATTTGATTCTTTACACTTTCTTTGTTGAGTGAATATTGATTAAAACTAAGTAGAAAAACTTACCCATTTCTTCATAACTTTTGAAAGACATATTGAATGTTATTAGTTCACACATATTTCATTTGGACAATTATTGAATAAAGGGTCTTTACTCTGTAACTTTGTTAAATGCCACAGAAGATACAAAGTGAGTAAATCAAATTCTTTTTTAAAAAGCTTATGCTCTTTTTTGATTAGCAATTGACATACCCAGGAATTAGCTCTACCAAATCATGCTCTCAAACTAAAATGAATCATCTCTAGTGGTTCATTTATCCCATAAAACCATAATTATTGTAGCCAAGCTCACAGTCTTCTTAGAACACAATAAATGATATTTTTTCATTTATTCTAAATATAAGTTCTATTCAGGGATTTTTGGCTATTTTGTTACTTTTATCTGTTTGCAGGTCCTATAAAAGTACCTGTTATAGAGTAAATGAGTGAATGAATTTATCTATTTCTGTGCTAGAATAGCTTACATCCTTGATGTTTTACTGTGTATTTTGCTAACAGAACTACAGATTTTTTAAACAAAGGCTGCTGACTATTCCTTTATATGTAATCTTTCAAATAAACTTCATGATCTTTGCCAACTGTCCAAAAGTTTATATTTTGATTTGAAATGAAATTATACATTTAAAAATTAATCTGAAGCTACTATGTGCTGTTTTAAGTGCATTTTTAGCTCCTTAAGTACTCAAAATAATCCTGTGAAATAAGTGCTGTTATATTTTTCCTGTGCTGTAGATGAGAACATTGAGACACATGAAACTTAAGTAACTTTATTCTTAGGGTAAGCTTTATCTCAGATTTGAACCCTACAGTTTCTTTTCAAGGTTTATGTTCATAACAGCTATACTATCTTTTCTCTATACAAGATTATGATATGTCTTCCTATGGCTTTTATATGTGTGTGTGTGTACACACACACACACACACACACACACACACACATATACCAAAAATGTAAGAAATAAATTTAAAAAGAAAAGAATGTTTACATATAATGTATTGCACTATATATTATACATATTACACATAAATATATATAAGCTTAGAAATAATTCTACCTATATAGATCTACATAGTATGCCAATTTATATATTCAGTCCATGTATTGTTAAGCTTTTCTTAAGTTTTTGTAATCGTGAAACACGTTGCATCACAGTTGACCTTAAGACAGAGATTATCTTGATGGAGTAAATCTAATCACAGGAGCCTTTTTAACAGCAGAATTTTCTCAGGCTGGCAGCAGAAGAAAAAGTCAAAGATATCCCAAGCTTGAGAGTTCACATACTGATGCTGGTTTGATAATGGAAGCGCCAGGTGAGAAGGAATGCAGGCATCCTTTGGAAGCATAGTGTCTGGCTGACTATGGGTCTCCAAGGAATTGGGGACCCATAGTTGCAACATACTGGATTCTGCCAAAGACCAGCAAGCTTAGAAGAACCCCAAGTTCCAGATGAGAACTGTAGCCCCAGCCCACACTTCATGACATGCTGAACAGAAATCTACACCCTACCAGGCTGCTGAGAGTATAGACAGTCTAAAATTCTGCTGTGGCATCTTGGTTTTCTCCAACCTGATTTTTACCTATATTTCTTTGAAAGATGCTCATCATTTTCATCCTTTTATATTAATTAATCTGACTCCACATGCTTTGTGTTTAGATTAATTTCTCATTTTTTCATTCCATTAATAACCCATGTACTGATCTGCATCATTCTATGTAAGTATTCTATGTAAGTACTATTATTTTTTAATTAAAGTATAATTAACATAAAATCTCATGAAGATTTCAAGTACTCTTATTTTATATTCCTCAAAATATCTGTCTTTTATAACATCACAAATGTGTATTTAAATTTACTGCATTTTATTAAAAATTTGCATTGTCAACTATGCTCATTCAAAATCGTATTTATGAGAGAGGAAAAGATGGCGCCATGAGTGGGATAGTGGAAATCTCTTCCCAAACCATATACATTTTGAACATACAGCAAATACAACTATTCCTAAAAGAGTGACCAGAAGATCACCAGCCAGGCTACATCTGTGAGAACCAAAACATCTCATCGAATGGGGTAAAATAGAAAGCTGTGACCCAGTGAGACCTGAGCACTCCCTCAACCCCAGCTCACTGGTAGGAGGAAAAGAATCAGAGTGGGGATGGAGTGGAAGCACAGGACTGCTAAAAAAAACAGCCCTAGTAATCTGCACCAGGAACATAGACACACATTACACAGTGCTCTGGATATTAGAACAGAAAAGCAAAATCCGAAACTAAGACTGAGAACAGGTTCCCACAGCTGGCTACCCTTGGACAAAAGAAATGCATGCACTTTAAAAGTCTTAAAGAGAGACAAGAGTTTAACAAGTGGGCAAAATTGTTCTGGTGCACTCCACTCAGCAGGCTGGGAACTTTAAGGAACTTCAGGCACCCTAATCCCTAGGTTGGCAATGCAGCTCCAAGGCGCCCTTATGGCGATAAGCAGCCTGCCTTTCCATCACCACAGTCAGCACTGCAAGCAAACCGGTTGACCCACCATTGCTGCAGAACAGCCAGGGAGCAGACCCACTTACAGCAACCACACAGCTTAATACAGAGACGTCTCTCTGCGCACCTAACCAGCCCAGATCCAGAGGCTGCTCCCTGCACACAGTTGACAGTCACAGACCGTGGAGATAAGCACAGAATCTGGAAGACACAAAGGGGCTCTATTCTTGTGGCAGAACATGTATCACTTGTTTATAACCCCACCAGTGCCCTGGTGATCCTTAAAAGAACTGTTTAGGGATTAAGCTAGAGGTTGCTCCCTCAGTGTGCTTGACCAGCACAGACAGGGGGGGATAGGCACAGAGTCCAGGAGGCACAAAGGGGCTCGGTTCTCATGGAAGAATACACACTGCTCACCTGAAACCCCCACCAATGCCCTAGGCCAATGCAAGGGCTGCCCCCCCACCCAAGGCAGCTTAGGGGATTAACCCAGAGGCTGCTCCCTGTGCACAATTAACTGGCACAGACAGCAGAGACAGGCAAGGCAACTGGCAAGCAAGAAGGGACCTTGTACTCCCACCTGACACACATGCTACTTGTTGGCAAACACTCCCATTGCCATGAAAAGGCAGAAGAATCTTGTTCAGTCCAAAATCCCTCAAACACCAGGTCTTTCTGAAAACAATTCAAAATAAAAGTCATAAGTATGCTGATGGAGCTACACAGAAATATTCAAGAGCTAAGGGATAAATTCAGGAGAGAGATAACAGAAATGAAACAATGGAAGGACTTAAGAGCACATGGATGAATGGAAGAGACTGTAATGAAATAGAAACCAGAGAACAAGAATACAGAGAAGCTGAGGCAGAGAGAGATGAAAGGATTTCTAGGAATGAAAGAATATTAAGAGAACTGTGTGACCAATCCAAATGGACCAATATTTGCATTGTAGGGGTACCAGAAGAAGAAGAGAGAGAAAAAGGGATAGAAAGTGTCTTTGAAGAAATAATTTCTGAGAACTTCCCCAATCTGGGGAAGAAAATAGTCTCTCAGACCATGGAAGTCAACAGATCTCCCAACACAAGGGACCCAAAGAAGACAACACCAAGACATGTAATAATTAAAATGGCAAAGATCAAAGACAAGGACAGAGTATTAAAAGCAGCTACAGAGAGAAAAAAGATCACCTACAAAAGAAGACCCATCAGGCTATCATCATACTTCTCAGCAGAAACCTTACAGGACAGAAGGTGATGGCATGATATATTCAATGCAATGAAACAGAAGGGCCTTGAACCAAGGATATTGTATCCAGCAAGTTAATCATTTAAATTTGAAGGAAAGATTAAACAATTCCAAAATAAGCAAAAGTTGAGGAAATTTACCTCCCACAACCCATCTCTACAATGTATTTTAAAGGGACTGTTCTAGATGGAAGTATGCCTCAGGCTAAATAGCTGTTACCAGAAAAAAAACCACAGCACAGAAAGTAGACCAGCTGAATAATAAATAAAGCAAAATAAAATCAGCTATCCACAAAATCAGTCAAGGGAAACACAAAGAGTAGAGAATAAAATACCTAACACATAGGAGTGGAGGAGGAAGAAAAAGAAGGGAGAGAAATAAAGATTCATCAGACTGTGTTTATAATAGCATAAGTGAGTTAAGTTAGACAGATAGAACAGAAGCTACACTTGAACATTTGGTAACCAGGAATCTAAAGCCTGAAATGGCAATAAGTACATATCTATCAATAATCACCCTAAATGTAAATGCACTGAATGCACCAATCAAAAGACAGAGAGTAATGGAAAGGATAAAAAAGCAAGACCAAACTATATGCTGCCTAAAAGACACTCACTTCAAACCCAAGGATATAAATGGACTAAAAGTGAAGGGATGGAAAAAGATATTTCATGCAAACAATAGGAAGAAAAAAAGGTGTTGGCAGTACTTGTATCAGACAAAATAGATTTCAAATCAAAGAAAGTAACAAGAGACAAAGAAGGACATTACATAATGATAAAGGGCTCAGTCCAACAAGAGGATATAAACATTATAAATATCTATGCATGCAACACAGGAGCACCTACATATGTGAAACAATTACTAACAGAATTAAAAGAAGAAATAAAATACAATACATTCATTTAAGGAGAATTCAACACACCACTCACTCCAAAGGACAGATCAACAAAACAGAAAGTAAGTAAGGACACAGAGGCACTGAACAACACATTAGAACAGATGGACCTAACAGACAGCTATAGAACACTCCATCCAAAAGAAGCAGTGTACACATTCTTCTCAAGTGCACATGGAACATTTTCCAGAATATACCACATACTAGGTCACAAAAGGAGCCTCAGTAAATTCAAAAAGAACTAACCAACTTCTTAGATCACAGAGGTATAAAGCTAGAAAGAAATTGTACAAAGAAAACAAACAGGCTCACAAACACATGGAGGCTTAACAACATTCTCCTAAATAATCAATGGATCCATAAACAAATTAAAACAGAGATCCAGCAATATATGGAGACAAATGACAACAACAGCACAATGCCCTAACTTCTATGGGATGCAGCAAAGGCAGTTCAAAGAGGAAAGTACACAGCAATCCAGGCTCATTTAAAGAAGGAATAATAATCCCAAATGAATTGGCTAAATTAACAGTTATTGAAACTACAAAAAGAAGAACAATTGAGGTCCCAAGGCAGTAGAAGGAGAGACATAATAAAGATCAGAAAATAAATAAATAAAATTGAGAATAATAAAACAATAGAAAAAATTAATGAAACCAAGAGGGGTTCTTTGAGAAAATAAACAAAATAAACCCCTGGCCAGACTTATTAAGAAAAAAAAGAGAATCTGCACACATAAACAGAATCAGAAATGAGAAAGGAAAAATCACTACAGACACCAGAGAAATACAAAGAATTATTAGAGAATACTAAGGAAAACTATATGTTAACAATCTGGATAACCTAGAAGAAAAGGATAACTTCCTAGAAAAATACAACTTTCTAAGACTGACCAAGGAAGAAACACAAAATCTAAACAGACCAATTACCAGCAAAGAAATTGAATCAGTAATCAAAAAATTATCCAAGAGCAAAACTCCTGGGCCAGATGGATTTACCACAGAGTTTTATCAGACATACAGAGAAGACATAATACCCATTGTCCTTAAAGTTTCCCAAGAAATAGAAGAGGACAGAATACTTCCAAATTCATTCTATGAAGTTAGCATTACTCTAATACCAAAATCAGGCAAAGACAGCACAAAGAAGGAAATCTACAGACCAATATCCCTGATGATTATAGATACCCAACAAAATATTAGCAAACCGAATTCAAAAATACATCAAGAGGATCATACACCATGCTCAAGGGGGATTCATCCCAGGGATGTAAAGATGGTACAATATTCGAAAATCCATCAATATCATCCACCACATCAACAAAAGGATGGACAAAACCACATGATCATCTCCATATATGCTGAAAAAGCATTCGACAAAAGTCAACATCCATTCATGATAAAATCACTCAACAAAATGAGTATAGAGTGAAAGGGCAAGCTCCCAGATTCTATTTCAGTCAATTGGGACCCAGATCCTACCTCAGCCAATCAGGACCTGGATCCTATTCCACCCAATCGTAGCTTGGTCTCTCTCCTCTCCAGTCAGCAAAGAGCTCACCCACCACCCTTAGACCCTGCCAATTGACCAGAGCCACGACCTATCACCCCACCAACTACCCCTAGATCCAGCCAGTCCATGACCATCACCCCACCAACTGCCCTAGAACCCCATAAAACCTTTGTGGTATTGAAACTCGCTCTCTTTCTCTGGAATCTTGCCACTGTGTTGATGTAGATGAGAGATTGAGCTCGAGCTGGCTCGAATAAAGGCTCTTTGCTTTTGCATTGGTGTTGGCTCCTTGGTGGTCTTCTGGGATTCACAACTTTGGGCACAACATAGAGGGCAAGTACCTCAACATAATAAAGGCCATATATGACAAACCCACAGCCAACATCATAATTAACAGCAAGAAGCTGAAAGCTTTACCTCTAAGATCAGGAACAAGACAAGGATGTCCACTCTCCCCACTTTTATTCAACAAAGTACTAGACGTCCTAGCCACAGTAATCAGACAACACAAAGAAATAAAAGGCATCCAGATTGGTAATAAAGAAGTCAAACAGTCACCATTTTCAGATGACATGATATGGTACATAAAAAACTCTAAAGAATTCACTCTGAAACTACTAGATCTAATATCTGAATTCCACAGCATTGTAGAACACAAAATTTATACACAGAAATCAGTTTCATTTCTGTATACTAATGATGAACTAGCAAAAAAAATCAGGAAAACAATTCCATTCACAATTGCCTCAAAAAAATAAAATAAAATAAACTACCTAAGAATAAACCTTACCAAGGAAGTTAAAGACCTATACCCTGAAAAGTACAAGACACTCTTCAGATAAATTAAAGAAAATGCTAATAAATGGAAATTCATCCCGTGGTCATGGGTAGGAAGAATTAGTATTGTCAAAATGGCCATCTTGTCTAAAGCAATCTACAGATTCAATGCAATCCCTAGTAAAATACTGACAGCATTCTTCAATGAACTGGAACAAATAGTTCTAAAATTCATATGGACCACAAAGAATCTGAATAGCCAAAGCAATTCTGAGAAGGAAGAATAAAGCTCAGGAAATCTTGTTTCCCAGCTTCAAGTCTACTACAAAGCCACAGTAATCAAGACAATTTAGTACTGGCACAAGAACATACCAATAGGCCAGTAGAACCGAAGAGAGTCCCATTTATAAACCCAAACATATATGTTCAATTAATATATGATAAAGGAGCCATGGATATACAATGGGTAAATGACAGCCTCTTCAGCAGCTGGTGTTGGCATAACTGGAAATCTACATGTAAGAGAATGAAATTCTTTTACTGTCTAACTCCATATACAAAAGTAAGCTCTAAATGGATCAAAGACCTGAATGTAAGTCATGAAACCATAAAACTCTTAGAAGAAAACACAGGCAAAACTCTCTTGAATATAAACATGAATAATTTCTTCATGAACATATCTCTGGGCAAGGGAATCAAAAACAAAAATGAACAAGTGGGACTATATCAAACTATAAAGCTTCTGTACAGCAAAGGACACCTTCAATAGAACAAAAAGGCTTCCTGCAATATGGGAGAATATATTCATAAATGACATATCCTGTAACAGGTTGACATCCAAAATATATAAAGAGCTCATTCACCTCAACAAACAAAAAGCAAATAATCCAATTAAAAAATGGGCATAGGATCAGAAGAGACACTTCTACAAAGAACAAAATTCAGATGGCCAACAGGCACATAAAAAGATGCTCCACATCGATAATCATCAGAGAAATGCTAATTAAAGCCACAATGAGATATAATTTCACACCAGTTAGGATGGCTAACATCCAAAAGACAAACAACAACAAATGTTGGCGAGGATGTGGAGAAAGGGGAACCCTCCTATGCTGCTGCTAGGAATGTAAATTAGCTCAACCATTTTGGAAAGCAGTATGGAGTTTCCTCAAAAAACATTTGACCCAGGAATTCCACTCCTAGGAATTTACCCTAAGAATGCAGGAGCCCAGTTTCAAAAAGACATATGCACCCCTATGCTTATCACAGCACTATTTGCAATAGCCAAGAAATGGATGCAACCTAAGTGTCCATCAGTAGATGAATGGATAAAGAAGATGTGGTACATACGCACAATGGAATATTATTCAGCCATAAGGAGAAAAAAAATCCTACCTTTTGTAACAACATGGACGGTTTTAGGGGGTATTATGCTCAGTGAAATAAGCCATGCAGAGAAATACAAGTACCAAATGATTTCACTCATCCACAGAGTATAAGAACAAAGAAAAAACTGAAGGAACAAAACAGCAGCAGACTCACAGAACCCAAGAAAGGACAAACAGTTGCCAAAGGGAAAGGGACTGGGGAGGATGGGCAGGAAGGGAGTACACATAAAGGGAATAAGAGGCATTACAATTAGCACACATAATGTAGGGGTGGGCACAGGGAAGACAGTATAGCACAGAGAAGACAAGGAGTGACTCTAGCATCTTACTATGCTGATGGACAGTGACTGTAATAGGGTATGTGGTGGGGTCTTGATAATGACAGCAATCAAGTAACCACAATGTTGCTCATGTAATTGTATATTAATCATACCAAAAAAAAACATTATTTACTACTTCTTTAAAATTTAAAAGCCTATCTAATAAGTAATAAACACCTAAATAGAGCAAAGCATTATACAATGGGTTTGTGCTAAGAACTGATGAAACATTGGATGTTTGCATTTGAAACTGATAAGCACATGTAAGCCTAGATGCCTATTTGAGGTGTATCAGGTCCCTCTAGACCATGTTGACAACCACCTCCTTCCCCTGTAGTTTTGCAATATCTGTGGAAGTCACAGAATGCAATTTCTTAGAGCTAGTTAAACTTGAAAGGGCAAATTTCCAAAATAGAAAATTTAAGAAATAAATCTAAAACAAAATAGTAATCAAGGGATTTATTTGAAGTAAAAATTTTGTAGAGGCAGATATAAAATTGCTTTGGCTTTAATCTACAATACAGAACACAGATTTGCATTCGCAACAATAAAATGTCTCAATTATACTTTTCAGAATGGTTTGCAAATCAGAGGAAACATTAATTAACATTTATTTAAGATCTAAATCCTGAATGCTAATTCTAGGTTCATGTTAGTAGGCATTTTGCATTATATATTTTTTATTAATCTAAAATAGTAGACAGATTTCTAACATGGATATTCAGTAATAAGAAGCAAAAATATAACTGCCTGCTATTCAATTATTGGAAGTTATAACATGGAAGGACATTTTATATTTGTTTTTGTTTTTATTTTGCTTTGTGTTTGAGAAATAGAAATATAAAGTAGAAAAACTGATGTGGCACAAAGGGAGGAGAAAAGCATATCAAATACATTTTTATAGTTTTATAGCTTGCTTGGAGCTGGTCTTTGCCCCACATATTTGCCTCAGTTTTCTAATAATTCATAGGCATATTGCTGTTTTAGGTGTGAAGCTTTGAATTTCCAGAGGAAAATAATAGAGCAAAAGAAAGTGGAAGTGGATCGGTAACTAAACATAATTTCGAGTTTTGCATTTAGTTCACACCAATATATTCTACTATGAATTTCTTTAATTTTTTTTTCACATTCCAGTTTGATGAAAATCATCCACTATTCTTATGTTAATTTAGTAGATTTATTTTGTGGAAAAAAAGAGATTTTTATTTCATTAAATTTTTTATTGAGATATAAGTGACATAGTACATGGTGTAAGTTTAAGTTGTACATGCAGATTTGACATATGTATATATTCAATATGATTACCACCATAACATTAGTTAACACATCTATAACATCACGATTGTTCCTTTTATGTAGTGAGAATATTTAAGATCTAGTCTCTCAGCAATTTTGAAGTATATAAGACAGTATTGTAAACTATAATCACAATGCTACACATTAGCTTTCCAGGACTTACTCATCTTCTAAGTGAAAGTTTGTACCCTTTGAGCTGAACCTCCTTAATTCCTCCACACTCCAGCACTTGATAAACACCATTCTACTCCTTTTTTCCATAAATTTGGCTTTTTTAGATTCCACATATAAGTGACAGAATAATATGTGTTTGTCTTCATTGTCTCACTTATCTCACTCGCCCTCAAAGTCCATCCATGTTGCCATAAATGGCAGGATTTCCTTATTTTTTATGGCTCTTTCATCTGTGGGTGTCTTCCAAAGTCGATCTCTGGGTGTTTCTGTCCTGTGGTGGAGAGGGCCTGAAGCCAGTACAAAGGCTCTTGGCTAGTTCCACAGCCCATACGATGCCTCTGGCTGTTAGTAATGCATAGATGGGCAAAATTTTTTCCTGGGTTTCTTAGCATATAGTACTAGATTCCACAACGACCACACACACACTTTTGTTCAAGGATGACAAATTTTAGTTGTTGAAAGGGGTAACAGATAGGAGGAGTATCTGCCGTGATACTGACATCAATCACTCCAAGAGGACATTTTGGCATGATATTTTATATATAATAAATAATTATCAGTTAGTAATCCAAGAAAACATTTTTGCTGTTTTAAATAATAGTATGTATCAATAAAGAGTAAAATATAAATATAAGTTTGCTGCTTATATGACATCTGAGTTTAATATCTGTGGAACATATTTTAGGAAAAAAGTTAACACAAAAATTGGATAAAAAAGAAAAATAGACATGCCTTCACTTCTACCTAGAAGTTAACTTAAAATCAAAATATGCTTTTTGATGTTTATTTAAAAACAGGCAAAAATCCTAAATAATTGCTTAGATGGGTTTTAAACAGTATAATAAATTATACAGAATGACTTGTGATCTATGTTTATTTTGAATAAAATACCTACTCTCTTGTAGCATTTCAGGTCTTAGCATAATCTTGTACTAATTTAATACTTAAGTATTTAATGCATTTTAAACAGTTACATGTTATCAGGTTGATTTTTTTGTTTTATTGCATACTATTATTTTTATTAATTTATTGAATATATCTTGAAATTTCCAGGATATCATTTTTCTTGCATTTTCTTGCCATATTAATAAATAACAAATAGAAATGGAACAACAGCTTAAATTGACCTTATAATGATTTGTCGTTATTACAGGAATCTATAATCACTGAGAGCAGACTGAACCACCTCCGTGAAAACATGTTTTATGTTAGAAGTAAGCTGTAGAATCTGAGAGGAATAAACAAACAAACAAAGACCCCTACTGATAAATTCCAGCTAAAAACCTGGTAAAGATGTATCAGTAATGAAAACAATAGTAAATGTGAACTTCATACAAGTAAACTTTATTTAGCCTTAAAACCTCATCTTATATATATATCTATGCTTAGAGGGGATGGTAGATTATAGGGATAGTGAAAAACATACAAAGTAGGTGAAATAATAATCCTTTCTATTGAATCTTATATGACCTAATGTTTGCATGTGTGTGTGTGTGTTTATAAGGTGTTCATGCATATTTTATATGGGTGTGTGGAAGTAGAGTACAATGCCTTAGGTTGTCATTTGAGAATGATCTTAATAATGTTAAAAGTCAACTCAGGGCTAAGCTTTGACTTTTTGACATTTTGAAATCATTGTAAATGAACCAGGTGAAATACCAATGTTTGAATTTAAAAAAAAATTCCTACCTCACAGAATCATTGAAACTTACCTAGGGACCTTGACATTATTGATTGTCAAATACGTAAAAGTTAGCCATTTTCATCCCAGTCTTTCAATCTACTGTTCTTAATAACATAAAAATTTCCCTAGTGGGTTTCTTGGTTAATGAATGATGAATGAAAGAATGAATGAAAGAATGAATGAATGAATGAATGAATGGGAAAATCTATAACCCAACACCTGTGCTTTGCCTACTTGATGATGTCACAATAAGGATTACATAGTCAGTACTTGCTTTCTCCCGCGATGTTTATTTATTCTAAGCATCTTCTTTTTAAAATAATAATCACTCTTATTTAATGGAGCAGAAAGATCCAAAATGATGTACTGTAAAGAGCACAGGGATGAGAGAAAGGGAAACTCGGGGAAATCCTCTCATTCTAAAATGTTTATCAGTCATTCATGTAATGTATTCAATTTTCTAGATTCAGTACCCTCAACTAGAAAATAAGATTTGTTGTACTATGCCTAGAGTACTACTTCTGTCACCTCCAAAAATGTTATTCAAAACTGAAACCTTAATTTATATCACAGAAAAGAATATTAGAGCTATCAAGAATCTGTAATACAATGTTCAAAGATGAGTTACATTGCCGTAGAAATTCCTGGTCAAGAGAAAAGGCACTGAACTAAATAAACTCTGTGTAAGATACATGCAGACTATTTATCCTTCTTCAATTACCATTCTAAGGAAGGATCTATAGGATAATGGTTCATTTCTAAGATTTAAACAATATTTTGAGTGGCAAAAATAATGGTTCTTCTAATACCTCATTTTTCTGTTCCATTGTTACATCATGAACAGCTTTGCAATTCTATATTAAATCTTATCATTTTACACCTATTAGATGACAAAAACTTAAAAAAGAACAAGTAACACCACAATAAAAAGTAAAGCAAACCTATTACAGCATTTTTCCACATATGCTGTCACCCAAAGAATCTGTCATCATTCAAGTGTTGGAACTGAATGAAAGTCAACATGGATAGTACATGTTTTGTTTTTGCAGTGAATCTAATAATTTATTAATTTTTGGCATGGAGTTCACAGAAAGAAACTGCTGCAGTTTGTTTCTGTAGAAGTTTTAATTTGGTTTGGTTTTTGGCTTTTTGGTAATATAGATTTCAGTTTTCCTCAAATAACAGAGAGTTAATGTCTAGTGGAAATAAACCTGTATTTCTTTCACTGCAGTTTTTGCAATTTAAAAGTTAATTAAACACTTAAGAGAATATGTCTAATTTAAAGGAACATTTTTCATTTTAGTAAGATAGATTTAAAAAAGACATCAGAAAACTCAGGTGTAATGCTGAGTGAATTGTATATTCTCTAAAACTAAGACTGTGGTTTCATATTCATATATATTTTAATGAATGTTAGAGAAAAAAGCCAGCTAATTATTGCTTAGGTAGCATTCATTATGAAATATTTTGAGATTATATACTTACTATACTTAGCATAGTATTTCTCCTGAGATTTTATTCTCATGTAGCTAAGAGGACTTTATTTTTTAACCTTTATTATTGTAAAGAAGAATGATCCCATTCCAAAGAGAAAATGGAATGTCGTTATCTTTTTCCCATGTTTCAGGCCCAATGCATAATGGTTCTTTTCCAATAATTTAAAAATATAACAAACACATATATATATATATATATAGAAAGTCATGCAAGAATCAGAACTTAAGTTATTCCACCTAATCTTTAAATGATATTTCACTATGTACAATCCTCCACCCAAAATCTAGAGCTACCCAGATGTACAACATGAATCCTTAAGATTAAGAACATTTTAATTGTATCAGGCTGATATTCAATCATTTTTGGTTTGTCATGAATTCGCAATCATAAAAAGAAGAAAAGAACTACTAAACCTTTTAAAATAAAAGTAAACTTCGATCACCTCCATATTGAGGCAAAATTATGGCTGATTTTCTCAGTGCTCTGAAAAGAAAACTTAAGCCCATTTATTATATTTTCTGTAACTAGTAGTTTTCTCTCCATTAAACCTTTGTAAGTTAACAGAAGTAAGACACCATAACTCAGTATGTTGACAATACAAACTTACATATATTACTATATTTGGCTTTTTTCTCAAAGAAGATATCATTTTATTCTGAAAACATATTTATTATTGATTATTAACTGTGATATCAGTTAATAATTAACAACTAATATGTTTGTATGATTGATAATTTACAATTTGCAAAACCTATTCACAGATATTATTTTTAGGCTTAAATTTTATATTTGAAAAATACATGTATTTCTCCCTAGAACATGGCAGACTAATAGCATCTCCAGAAACAACTGAAACAGATAAATGCTATCATATAAGGAAGACAATTTATAAGCTTAGCATTTCATGTAGAAAGCTAAGAGTTTTCAGTACTGATAGTCCTTTAGAACCATTTCTCCTTAACAGAGTTCTGTATGATATTCTGCGTGATGTTACAGATATTTTGCTGCAAGTAATTGACTACAGGGTTGCAAAGATATGTTTTTGCAAAATAGAGTAAAGAAAAATGAAATTTATGCCTCTCTTGTTATTTACCAAAATGCAAAGGATTACCCTTATATTTAAAAAATTTTTCTTTTTATATCAGTCTTATTAAAGCATTAGTCAGGGTGTCTCCTTACCAAACTGTCAGTCCCACTGCAAGCACAGGATTTTTGGAAATTTATCATCAAGAAAAACATAGCAGATCGGAAGCCAGCCTGTTCACTATGAATCTTTTAGAAAATACATTCCTCAACCTGTATGCCTGTATGCACTTATCTGTTTCTTTAGTGAGTTTATATTTACAATTCTAGGACTCTCAGAAGTACATAAATATACTTTAAGGATTTAAGTTATCCCTAAGATATTAAAAATGGCTGTCTGATAATTTATACTAATATATTTACAAAATGATTGAAATGTTTCTAAGTAACATACTTAAGACACATAACTATTTAATATTTTATTACATTATGTTTCAATCTGAAGATTTTAAAAAATGTCTATTCATTTCAAATAATTGAATAAAAATGTATCCAATCATATAAATTAGCTGTTTTGGCTGTTTAATGTGAAAATATTAAGAAATGAATTTTTGCCTGAACTAGCTGAAAGGACTAAATTTTTGGATATTAAAATACAAGGACTATATTACAGTATTAGGCACTGTATGCTGAGTCCTTTCTTCCTCTCTAATACCTTTTCCTTTCAAATTACCCACAAGGTGATATCAATTGGCCTTCTCAGGTAAAAATACAAAATACCATAGGTCAATTTTCTCAGAATTTTCTGTAATTTGTGCAATTTATTTTTAAGTTTAATGGTAAGGTTCAAGAGATATGTGGGAAGTTTCTGTGGAAAGTGAACCTGAGAATCATAGGAAATAATTGTTATGTCAAGATTCTGAGGGAGTGACAGAACAGAGAATCTCTCCCTCAGAACCAACCTTCCAAGCCAATGTTCTGTGGGAATTTTGTTTTGTTTTGTTTTTTACTGTATGAGTAAAGGCCATAATTCATTAGCACAAAACATATTGTTAATTTAATATTTTAAAATGCATAACTAAGGAACAATGTGCATTTTTGTACAGAACAAATAAATTATTTTGGAGAAAGACTTAGAGCCCAGATCTTCTGATAAGGTGCTAACAACCAGCTCCATTATTTCTGCTGTACCAAATTTTGTAACAGCCCCCATTTGTGACTCATTTTGAACCATTATAAGAATATCAGCATGTAATCCTAAGAACAGAAAAAAATCCAAATGGCTATATAAAAAAACTCATTCAAAAATGTTTTAAATGCTAGTTTGGGTAAAGAGTGGAAACAAAACATTTTATTTAGGCAATTGTATTTCTTTGAGGAAGGAAAGGGAGACTTTGAGGTCTAAGAACAGTAACTGAGACATTCACTCAAGAAGGCACACTGACCAGACTAAAAACATTCTCTGCCATACTTCTCAAAAAACAGTTCTTTATAAATCAGAACATTCAAAAGCAATCAAGGAGAAATCTCCAGGCACTAAAATTAGAAGGGAACCTGAAGCCATACCTTGTCTCTCTTTGCTTTTATTCTGTCTTCTAGCACAGTGATACACACACACACACACACACACACACACACACACACACACACACACACACACACAAACAGGGAAGTAATATTTGTGATTAAGTAAATTAATGGATACCTTGTTCCCCATTGATAAAATGGGGGTTGGAGTGGGAAACAGAACAAAATGGAACCTCAAATATTTTTCTGCTCTATACTCTTAAAAATTCTATACATTATTACACTACTTCCATAGCTAAAAATAAAGTTTATTTATCAATATTTTAAGATTTAACAAAGTTTGAAAATAGTGGGTATTTAATGAAATTCCACTGAAGTTGTTATCCCTGTAGCTTACGTACCTTACAAAGTCTTAAGCAAAACCTATCAATCTTCAAGTAAGGAGAATTTTAATCCTCATTTCATCCTTTGAATCCTATTGCCTGGTTGTATTCCACCATTAATTGCCTTATCTCCAAACTAATGAGCCAATTTGCATTTCTTACAGAGTACTTGCTGTCAAAACATCCATATGAAACTGAAATTTAGTCAGTCATCCGTATATGTATCCTCATGCTTCCGAACATCTGGCTATTTAGAAACTGCAGGATGTTTGAAATAGCATTTTAACATTCATCTGGAGTATTGTTCATAAACTTTTGGGGTCAAAGGACTGTTTGGCAAAAGATGACAGCTATCAGCCTAGTCACTGGAGGAAAATTGCTTATTCACACACTCACAAGATTTTGCATGCAATTTCAGAGAAATCATTTGAAGCCTGTCCATAATCTCAAGGCTAACTATCCCTGATCTTAAAGTTTACTGAATTATAACCAACACGTTAGGGTAGATTATGGTGACATTAGGAAAACTCCATTCTTGTTTTGTTTTGTACTCAAATATTTGTAGGTATCTGTAAACTAAGATGTTTAAGAATGTCTTTGCATCATTATTTGCTTAATATCTATCTCTGCCCTTAGTATATTCCCTGAAGTCAGTTATTCTTAATTTTGCTCACCAATTTACCTTCAGCAGCTAAGACATTTCCTAGTCTCATATAGAGTCGTTGTTGATCTAACCAAGTAGTTTGAGTGACTCAGTTATCTGTGTTTGAGGATATTAGAGAGTTTTCACTGCAGGAGCAATTGTTCTTCACCTGTCTCTCTGTTTCCCTCTGTCTTTCTCTCCTCTTTTTAAAACTATACTTTCAACTAAGCCTTGCAAATACCCATAAGAAAGACATGAATCATTCAAATTCTCTTTAGTGACTGTGAAGAGAAGTATAACTTTTGGAGGATGTGAATTTTCCCAGAGAAACTGAGATTTAGGAATTCAGATATATCAGCTGTATCTTCTCCATGTATTAGATTAATTGTACCTACACAGACATCATCTATTTAGATTACCAAGATGACAGGAAAGCATCCTGATCCAAATCTAGGTTAATTTAAGTGTTTCTTAGCATTTGAAACAATGTATTATCATAATGAATTTCCTTCAGTAAGTTTTTTGGATCTCACATCCTCTTACCCTTTGCTTCCTCCTGTCACCCATGGAGGTTAATGTAGAATTGCATCAGAACTCGGCGCTTACCCTTTCTCTCCTCTTTATCTGTGATTATTATTTTGTTAATATCTTCCTTCCCAAGAGCTTTAAATAACTACTACATGCAAACAAATCCAAAATGTATACATCTCCAACCCTCTCTTTCCCTAACTCCAAACTCATATATATAACTGATTAACTAAAATAACAAATATAATATGTCTCAGATTACATTCCCAATTTTATCTTAATCTCTTGTAATCTCATCCTTTCCTCTCTCATTTGATAATTCCATTAGGCCAAAAGTTGTTGGATTCCTACAAGACTCTTTTGCTCATTCATACCTAACACCTTAAACCCCATACTCACTCTATTGAAGAAAAAATATTCATTCTACCTTTGTAATATATGCTGTATCTGAGCATTTTTCATTGTCTCTGCTGCTAACACGAACTTCTCTACACCATAATCTCTAACTTAGATTTCTGGAACCAACAGTTTCTGCTTAAATAGTTAATGTGGAGGATGGAGTTGCTCTTTTAAAACTGAAAAAATATGATGCCATTCCATATCTCTAATCCTACATAATTTGGTATAAATGTCAATAATGTAAACAATGAGAGACTACTATATAGATACTGTATACTAGTTGACTGAATATGTTCCATGTATCGTAATCTACTATACAGGCATACCTTGAAGATACTGTGAGTTTGGTTCCAGGACAGCAGAGCAAATATTGCAATAAATCATTTTTTATATTTTTGGTTTCTAGGTGCATATGAATGTTATGTTTACAATGTATTGTGGTCTACAGCAATGCATATACCTTGACTTTAAAAAGCCCTCATTGCTAAAAAATGTTTACCATCATTGGAGAATTCAGTGAGTTGTAATCACTGTCACAGATAACCATAACAAATATAACAATAATGAAAACATTTGAAATGTTTTATTGCATTTAGCCATGATGAGACACAGAGATACGAATCGAACAAATACTATTGTAAAAGTAGCACCAACAGCCTGCTTCACACAGGGTGTGACCACAAACCTTCAGTCTTTAAAAGATGTGGCACCTGTGAGACAACAAGGTGAAGCGCAGAGAAACAAGGTGTACCCAGGCAGCCACCCCCTACATGCTCAAGGAGCAGTGCATAGGGAGGACAAAACCTCCATGAAATGGTTTTTACAGTTGCATTATATTTTAATAAAGATATTTGGGGAAGAATGTGCCACTAGGGGAAGGCACAGAGTGAATGATCTGGTCAGGACCTTGCTCCTTTGTTCACTATTCCTTCAGAAATAAATCTACTTAAATCAGGCTACTTTGCAGTTTCTCTCAAAGGCTTATTTGCTTGACTAGTATGTGAAAATGTGCAGACAGTATTAAACCACTTCATTGTGGAGAACTCACTGTTCTGAGGTATTACAGATATCCTCATTACTTCCTCATTTGTGGACAAGTATATGCTTTCATTTTGGTTTGTCTTTGAATTTCCCTCTTGCAGTACCCTCAGACATTTCATGTGCTTGGATTCCTACATATAAATCACACATACCTGTTTTTGATGTAAAAGTAATTGATCCTTTTATATACT
The DNA here is from genome assembly GCF_040802235.1 of Manis javanica. Classification (NCBI taxonomy): domain Eukaryota; kingdom Metazoa; phylum Chordata; class Mammalia; order Pholidota; family Manidae; genus Manis; species Manis javanica. The sequence goes on from NC_133169.1 coordinate 26,632,116, forward strand.
ATCTAAATTCTATTAGACAAAAGTAGGGTATTTGGATTTTCAAAAAAGTCCAATCATGGTATTTGATCAAACTTTAATATTTTACCCAAAAATGCACTGTAGAATGTTTACTCAGTATGTACACCATAAATTTTTCACAACATAGACAGTTTTTAGTATTAGCAACTTTACTAAAACTTCTCCAGTTTTCAATTCCTCAAAAGGCTTTCCTGATGAAACATTATCAACAATATCTGGGAGATAAACCAAGAAACAGATTTCTTCTAAACCAAGTGGGGATATTTTGTATTTCAGGTAGAAGAACAAGCTAAGAAAACACTATTTAACTAAAGAAACAAGCACATGAAAGCTCATGATCCATAAGAATAATAGTTGTCTTCTGGGTAACAAATGAATACATTTATTAATGAAGTACATGATGATACGTATTAGATTTATTTTTGTATTTCTAGTATTTTCTGTTTTTATCACTATTTGTCTTTCTTTATTATAAAATAAAAATATAGACTCCCTTTGGCACTGACTAGAGAAAATAAAGAACATAAAATCTGAAGAGACTGAGCCATGAGAAAATGCCCTACTGAAAAAAGCCAGATTTTTAAAGGACAGCCTTTAATGTGATTAAATTTCTTTCTTGCATAAGCTTAAATGTGTACATGCTGTATTGTAGCTTTCATTGAATCATTTTAATCAACATGGTTTTTTAGTCAGAACATTTGCTGATGAATCTGTGAGTGGGTGTAGCAGAGGAAACTAGTAAAAGGGATTTAACGGGAAAAAAGTAAAAGGTTAAAACATTCTATCTAAATTTCATGATTTATTTCCTTTCGTTTATTTTTCTTAACAACAGATTCTAAAGACTGTTTTAACTTTAGAAGAACAAATGTAATCTCATCATTTTTATTGTGATTAATGACAATAAAGTTGCTTTTCTTATATATTTTTGGTACTATTAATTGTTTTAGGTAGCATTTGGTACATGAAACATTACAGAAAAGTAAGTAGAAAGAAAAGCATACAAAGTAAAGCTTTATCCCAATAACCCCACCAAATAAGTAATAATTATTGACATTTTGTATGTATGTATTATGTATCTATCATCTATCACCTATTGATCTGTCCATCTACCTATCTACCTAAATATCTACTTATTCATTTACTGTCTATAAATAAATATGTTTTATGCATATATTGTTCTTGTCCATTTAATATTCCTTGGGCTCTTCTATTATCAATATGGAAATATTAATTAACTGATTAATGATATCTTCCTTACTATAAAATATTCATGGTTATGCAATTATAATATAAATAATAAGTTTACAGATTTTGCCTAAACTAGTAGTAATGGCTCCATGAAGATACACTTGATCAGAATTATAGCTGTGCAGTTTTTCACAGCACACAGGATGTATACCTAACAGGCGCCAGTCACATCAGATACATCACTGAATATTTTATTTATAACTATAGTTCTCCAAATGGAGAAATTAAAGTGTTTTCAGTAATAGGTGTTTTTCTCATTGTTGCTTTTGGCTGTTTTTTGCTTCTTTTTAAACAATTAATTTGTTTTTAATTTTCAAAAGATTTTCTTTGGGTTAGCAATGACCTTCAGCCATGTTATATATTTAAGACTCCTATGCAAAAGTCACACAATAAATAGTTCTAAATTAGAAGTAGCCAATGCTTTCATATCTTCTCTAAATTCTGGGATGTAAAAGTAGTGTATCTCCATCTTGTGAATCTTCTGTACATATTGGGAAAGTATGTAAGCTGTAAACTATGACCGCTTACTTTTCTGTTAATGCCGAGGAGTGGTGTGGTAAGCGAAACAGGAAGCAGCTATATTCTCATGATGCAAAGAGAGCATGATGTAAGAATAAAAAGCCTTAAAAGAGTTTTGTAGAATTATATAAAATTAGAAAATGCATATTTTCAGTATCATCTCAGACATAATTACTTCTTTTGAATTCTCAAGTGAGCAAAATGCTAGAATATAAAAATAGTGAAGAGATTGAATACTAATTTTATTGTCTGAAGTTTTTATTCTTAAAAAGTGGTATAGTATCATCGGTAGCCTGTATTTTAATGAAGATAGCATGTTAAATTTAAAAATCAAGTAATTTTAATAATTTAAAAATATTTCTGATTTTATCTTTACTAATTCAACAGCTAAATTTTTTTAACAGTAATACAAATACTAGAGTTACTAGAGCTTTTAGACAGTAAATCTGAAATACCAAAGTAGAAGAAAGTTTATTTCATATTTCAAACATCAGTCTACACTGTAAGGAAAGAAATAAATTACACAAGTGTATAACTAATGTATGCTAATGCATAACCCTAACACATTTTTGCACATTTGGTAGGGGGTATATTAAATATTAAATTAAAACTAAATGTCCCTCTTATATGACATTTTTTATCCAAACCAACAGATTAGTTGTGCTCTATACTGATTCAATTGGCATTTTTTATATGTAACAAATTTATGGTAATACTGAGTATCTAGTGTTAAATATTCAACATTTATGTGAAAATTCTTGCTTCATAATATGCTGAAAAATGAATAATTTGCCTGTTAGTACACTAGAAGTATACTTTTTTTATTAAAACTGTGTGACTGAATTTGCACTCTACGTACCCTTCCCACATGGAGTACTGAATAAATATGGAGAACAAGAAAAAATGAAAATAATTATACTTCATAGATTCAAAGATTATTAATTTTTATAGTGAAATAAAGTTATGGGGGTCTTTTTAAAAGATCTGCTGAGAGAAGGCGTGTCAAACTGGTGAAAATGTAAAAGAAATGAAGCAGCACAAGCAGAGCTATCTTGACAAGGGCACACAGGCATAGTGCAGTTTGCATTGATGCTTAATGACTGAATGGTACACATGTTATATATATAGTTTTTCTAAATCTATCACACATACACAGATCATACTTTTCTTCCAAAAAATACTCAACATTTGTTGATAACCTACTACACTCTCAAATTCAAATTTATGAAGTCAGGACTCCTCTCCATAGAGCATAAGGAGATTAAGTTATCCAAGGTAAATTAAGCTTCAGAGTTCATTGTACGGCAAACATTTTATAATATCAATTGCTGTGTTAATACTTCCTTTCAGTACAGCAGGAGGGTAGCCCATGTTTCAAAATCAATGTTCTGAAGACACTGAATAAAACAAAACATATATAATAAGATCTCTACATGTTTTCTTAGCATTTGCACTAATGCCTTTTATCTTTTTAACACATTGTGAGAATTAATGACAGCTATATGCTAATTATTGATTAAAACTAATTAAACCTTATTCCTATGAACCGATTAAACAGTAGGATCCAGTAATTAAACATATACTATTTGGGCTTCTGAACCTAGAATTAGTCAAACCAATATCTGATAAAATCCTAGCTCATCAAGAAAAAATCTAAACTCACATGAAAAAATTTTGATAGTTTGAATTATGGCAAAAATATGCACATATTTTCAAGTTTTTGTAATGGATTATTTAGCAAAAAGTACATTAGATTCAGTTATGTTTGGTTATACTTGTGGACCTAAGTTTACCTCTCTAAGAAACGTTCTTACAAGAATTTTCTCTATTCTTTCACCTACAAAATTAACAATATTTATTAAACAACAGTTACAAAGTGGACATGATGGTAAGGGCTGGAGACAGCAATAGGGTTGAGAGTCTCTGCCTTCGTGGAAGAGAGAAGTCCAGAACATACAAAACTAGTAAGTACAACATTCAACATAAATGATAGTGACAAATGCTATGGGAAAGAATATAGCAGATTAAGTTAAGGAAGTCTATTGTGAGTGTGGGTCTGTGTGCTTGGTGTTGGGGTGTGAGGTTAAAATTTTAAATGGAATCGTAGAAAGGTCTTACCAAAAATGCTGTATTTTAGTTACTGTAAATGATGCCGGGGTTCTTGTTTGCAGAGCCGAAGAATGAGCTTCACAAACAGTCAACGTAGGAGAGCGAGGTACAGGCTTTTATTTAGAGATAAAGTGAAGGGACAGAGCTCCCGGCTCACGCCAGGAGGGGACAAGAGAGTCCGCAGCAGTGTGTTGTCTAGGGGGTTTTATAGGCAGCTGAGGATTTTTCGAGAACATGAAAAAAACTTAGGGGTGTGGACTTGTTAAGTGGTCTCTGAATATTTAGTATTAATTTAACACAAGTAACTTCCTCTGATGATTTCTCTCTGAGATACCAGCATCTTGGTCTGGGAGCATATGAAACAGGCCACCTGCTCAGTCCCCAAGGTTGGCCCAGGCATTGTTTGCTAAAGAGTAAGTGAAGAATTTTTAACATCTTAACTTCCTGGGTATTAAAATGAAATCTTATCTTAAGGTGGAATCCTTCCTGCCTTTTACTGTGTTGTTTATGCCTGGGCTGACTGCTAAATTAGTTGCCCGGTTTGCAAAATCACTTCATCAGATCTGAAGGAGGAAAGACAGCACATAGGCCTGGGCCTTTTAGTATGCTAAAGTGAACCTTACATGTGATTATAAATGGTTAGCATAATAAAACATGTGCTACTCTTCTTTATCTGGGGAACGTTAACTGATCTCACTGAAGAATGATTCTAGAGCTCAATGTTTAACATAGAGTTTTAGCAGGGGGGGTTCCTTGCACGTAGTTACATTGCTCTGACTGCAGATATCCTGCCCTGCTTTTCTCCAGAGACCCTCACCCTACTCTGACTACATCCATGGTCCCTGTCTCATAAATATGGACCTTTGTATGTTCTCAACACGTGACAAGTGATTTTCCATGCTGGTCTAAGACTTTAAAACCATAAATGTATTGTTTGAATTGGAGTCTTAAATAATTTTATACTTTTTGGTAATTATATTGATATTTAAAAGAGTTCTCCAACTTAGAATTCACTTTACTTGCAAAGTATAAGTTTTATTTCACAATATCAACAAATTTAGTACAAAATACTGTTAGAAAATATTAAAACATTGCCTATTTTAGTGTGTGTTTTTCTAATAGAAAGCTTGAACATTTTTCCATGTATTTTCTTACTTAAATTCTACTTTTGAAATTTAATAAACTTCCTATTTTCACATAAATATTGTTTAGTTTTTTTATATATTTTAGTTTAGAGTGTTTGTTATTTTAAAGACACTAATCCTATCATATACCCAGAAAATTTTTCTCTTAACAAGGACAGTGGGCAATTTTTACTTATATGACATTTCAGCTTTAGAAACTTTGGTCATCAGTCATCTCCTTTACAGTCTTTTCCATCACTCAGAAACACAGAAAACACTATCACCTTCAGATATTTGTTAACCAATTTGCTTTTCCCCTGCTGAGTATTCTTTGCTATCACTATTGTTGTCTACACTTAATTTATTTGCTTGTTTGAAACAAGGTGGGAATCTAATAATTTTCCTTCCTTAATTGCTAACCAGAATTTACAGTACCATTTTGTGGTGACACATGACTTTTCAGCCAAGAAATGTAATTTAATTTTGAGTCTGAACTTCATAAAGTACATCACTAAAATGTGACACTAATGGATTCAGAATACAGTCACTAAAATTCTTTAATCTAATATCTACTGATTGTTGGAAGACAGGACTCCACAGAGAAACAGCATTCTGCTGGCGTCTCAGGTGAACGATCTGACTGACATACACTCTGCATGGCCCTGGGCCATCGCCCGTGGAACGGAGCCCCCAAGGGCCCGCAGCAGGGCTCCACTCTGCACTGCGTCCTCCGACCAACTTCCTCTCCTGTGTTCTTCAGGTTTCCAGTGCCCCTCATGTCTGTTACTTAAGGTCATTTCTCAAAATAAACTACTTGTATGCAAAGAGAAATCTCTCATCTAAAGGAATTTATATGCTGATCAAGAATAAAAATGGTCTCTGAAGACTGCCAAGTGCCTATATGAAATTAGAATATAAAATGGGTTACCTTGTGAATATTGCCATTGCTTGAGCACCAGTTTTCTCAAACAAGAGTAAGCTTTAAACTACAATTGATCTGTTATTAACTCACATACAGTTATTCCTCTTTAATGTACTCCATATTATTCCTCTTTTTATCATTAATCCTTAGCAAGCATCACATACAATATTTGGCTTCTACCTAGTATTGTACAAGAGAATCTAAGCAGTAAGCAGGTTATTTTTCACCCTCCAGAATGTTCTTTCTCCAGCTTGGGTATGTAAGTAGGGAGATAGATGAGAAAAGAATTAGAAGATTAAAACTTAAAATTTTCTTCTTAAAACTCTCAAAATGAAAATTTACTTTCCAAAAAAAGAAAAAGATCTACATTAATTTCTTATTTATTATCACCTTAATACAAATTAAGACAATGAGATCATCTACAAGCTGAGAACAGGATTAGAATGAATGAATGGTAGCTGTAATTGGTAAATGAGGGCATAATTAAGCAAAGATGAAATAACTCCTTTCAAAACAGCAAGTCTCAGTGAGCAATTAATGAAGATTGACAGGAAAAGGGTGGTCCCCTTAGACTAAGTGAGAGTATGTCAGGGGCCTAAAGTGCAGACAGCTTTAATGAACTTTAATGTAAATTTCACTGTTCAATTTAACAACAGTTTTGTTAGCTGAAGTGTCCTTTAAAAGTGATGCCTGTAAAGTTCAAATTATGCCAGCTCAAGCCTGTATCATTCTGTCGAGTTTTCTACTTCTGAGTGACGAAAGAAGAAGGAAGCTATTTGAGTTTAAGGATCATCCAAACTCATTTTCCAGAACAGTTTAAATTTAGAATTATCTTTATTTTTATAAACATACTTAAGGAAGTTTTTAAATGTTCTTAAACGTGCCAGTGATTAACTGTAGATGGAAAGTAAGTCAGGGACAGCTTTCCTTACAATTTCATTATGGTTGTTTCGTATAACTGCTGTTTGTTTACTAGTTGCAGAGGGGACTTCTGCACCTTACTTCTATGCCCAGAATGTTTTCATTCATATTTTTATAAAGTCATATAAGCAGTGGTGAAGACTGACAGTAAAACAGAAGATCAGTTGGGGCAAAGGTGAAAAAAAAAATTTTTTTTATGTTGCTATAGAGAGTAAGTTCCCATTATAGTAAATTCATATGCATATATTGGTGAAGCTCTGATCTTTCCCTGCACATAGCATTCTAAAAATTATCAGAGCTTAACCAATGAAAGTACATGGCCTTAGATTCTGACAGCTCTGCTGGCAAAGTTCAGCTCTATCACTTGGTGGTTTGTGTTCCTTGTCAAATGCCATACATTTTTTAGACGACTCTAGTCATTTGTAAAATGGGGTTATTAATGCCACCTGGACAGAATATTAATGTGGTTCTTATTAAGATGATATGCACAGCACACTGTAGATGCTCACTTAATGAGATTAATTAATAATATTAAGTACTGTTTCAATGCCAAATAAAATGCAGTAAATACTATTTAAAGAAAATGTGGTTGTTGGTATTAAAGAATATATTTCTGTTTGTTTTCACTCATTTATAAAATTTGTCATTATTAAGATAATAGTGAGTTTTCTTATATTTTCCCCAAGTTGTTTTTATGTTGTTTGGCTAAGAAACAGAATCGGTTTGGATTTGGGCAGGAAGCTGGGTGTGAAGTTGGTTCCATCCCTGAGTCTCCAGGTGCATCAGTCCACTGGGGTGGCAGCCCACTCCTCCACAGGAGACGTGCGCTGGGATCTTTCTGGATACTGTGCAACCAACGACTCTTTACAACTTTCCTCTCATTCCCAGTGAGGTATCCCTTCTTTTGACAATGTCACCCACTGTAGGTCTTCAGGATCCATGTTGGTAAGAGAGGCCCCATTTGCTAAAGAAAAAAAATTCTTTACTCTTTATATTGAAAATTTCATGTAGAATTTACAGCCCCTCTATAAATGGCAAAACAGTTAATAATGAACATGAACAAGATGTACTGACAGGAAAGAACAGATAGTCATATAGACATTATACTAAATTTGAAGATGTACTTCATGTGCTAAAAGAGATTTGTAGATTTCTTTGTCAAATATTCCTTTCTATGGGTTTAGTGTTGTACCACATTTCTGAACTAGAACAATGTAATAGAATTCCCTAAGAAAAAGATAATATTCTAAATCACTATCCTTATTTTAAAAGTAAGATACATTAAAGTGACCAAATTATTAAACTACTAGTATTTTCTGAAAGGCTGTATACTATGTACTAGAAGAATATGATTACATCCACTGACATTCATGCTCTCAAGACAAAGTTATATAATTTGAGAGATTCAAATAGAGAAATAAGCAAATCACTAGAGAAACATGAAGAGATTCATCCAGATTTAATGAACTGGGACCCAGAATTGAGCATTAAGCTGGATCATTAAAAATGAACAAAATCCTAGTTAATTTGGACTGGCAACAGCAATATGAATAGGGCTGATAAGACAGTTCTAGATGTAGTCAAGATGATGTCACTTATGGACTTATAAAATCTCCACATTTCCTAATATAAATACATTAATATGATTTATATTGCAAATGCATGTAAAACAAATAAAATACTCTTTTACTTAAAAAATAGTTGTATCTCTGTTAAAATTTGCCCATGGTATGTAGAGACTTTATGCACATAGATAAATTCCAGTTTCATGTTAATTCTGATATATGCATATATGAAAGATTAACACAATGTGTATAATTGATGTATGTGTGTTTTTCTCTGTTTATGCACAAGTATTAGGCATCATGAGTCATTTGTGAAACTCATGGCTGCTCTTTCCTACTTCACGACATATATATATATATATGTATATATATAATTTTGTCTGGAGGCTTTTTTCTAAACCTTGCAATAAACAAGAGACCAAAAGCCATCAAAATGAACAGAGGGTAAGAAAACATAACACATGACAGATCATGTGGTGCAGCTATGATTTTCGTTTGCAGGTGTCATTTAAAATATCATATTCCATGGCAAGAAATTCTTTTGACAACAAAGGGAAGTGACCTAACAATACTGTGACAGGGATTCTGGCTAGACTTTGAAATAGTACCTTTCTTCAGTCTTACCTTACAATTTAATATGGTTGCATTTGTGATAATAAAGCAAACTACCAAGTAATAGTTGTTAAGGTATTGAGAAGACAGTTCATAAACTTATACCTATCAGGTAGTAATTTTTTTTTTGTACAACTGGTTGTGATAAACTGCTAGATTGAAAGAGGTTAAGTATAAGCAAACCAATATTATTAATGACATTTGATGAACAATATAAATATTTCAAATGGTTATAAGTACTATATAGTTGAAAGTAATTAAAATTGTATGTTAATGTTAGAATTATCTTAAAAGTTTGCTAGGTAGTACATTTATATATGCGTTCATACAGGTCTAATGATTTAATTCATTAATAGGTTCTTAAAAATATGTTTTCTTGCCAAATATTATTTATTCATTTAAAAATCCAAACTGTCATAATGGAAATGTACTTTGTAATTGAGAAAAAGAAAACCAAACACAGCGAGATTAACATTTTTCCTAGTTTTTCAAAAAAAAAAGGAGGGAGAGATAATTTTGTGTAATAAGTAACTAATTCATATAAAAAAATGAAAGCAATCCAGAGGTGTAGTTTAAGCATCATATGGCAACTGAAAGTCATTTTCATTTGTGTCTGATGACAACTGTGTAAATAGAGCCCTGTGTTAATCATGGATAAGGAAGAACAACATATGATGCCACATTTTGAAAGCCCTAAACTCTCTTTCAATCATTTAAATATTATTAGCCCTTTGATACTTACATACTTTGCATTTTTAAATAGCAAGTGTGTGTGTGTGTTTGTGTGAGAGAGAAATTAACTGCAGTAAACAGTACTGGTAGCATTGTTCTAATTCACCTTTTTCTGTTTCCATGTCTTATACCACTTGATGTGACCATACTGTTCCTTCCTCTAGAAACTGGATTTACTTCCCACTCACTTGTCCACTAGATTTCAGCAAACATGACACAGCGTATTTGCTAAGTGGTCTTTCTCATTCGTGCTTCTTCTCTTGCCATGAGAATGAAAAATCTAGGTAGCCCACTTCTTCAGAAAGAACAAGGATCATAAGAAGCATAATTGATCAAGATTATCTAGATGAAGCAACCACAAGCCCAATGAGATTTGTTAACAAGATAGATAAATGTTGACTTTTTAATTTAGGCTGCAGAGCTTTGTTATGAAGTATTATTATGGCAATAGCTAACTGATGCACAAACAAATGTAATACATATGTGAACAAAAAATCACAAAAAATACAAATATATATTTTATATGTATTGCTTTTCAAACAGTTTTTTTGAGATTTAACTCATAAAATATAGTTAATCCAAGTAAAGTATACAATGCAATGGTTTTGAGCGTTTTCACAAAGTTTCACAGAGTTGTGTGCTGTGCACACATCACTACAACCAATCATCGAGCATTTTCATTGCTCCCAAAAGTAACCCTGTACACTTGAGCGGTCATTCCACGTCCCCCGCAACCCCAGCCTGGCCATGGGACTTACTGATCTGCTTTCACTGAGGCGACTCTGCAGCTCCTTCTCAGAGGTGGTTTTCACAAGATTTTTGTATGAATCAGATTTCTCTTTTCCTTTTTTTAACACTCTATTGAGATATAATTCAGGTACATAAAATTCTGACATTTAAAATACAAAATCCAGTGATCTTTAGCATATTCAGAGAGTCGTACGACCATGACCACAGCTAATTTTAGAGCATTTGCATTGCTCCAAAAATAAATGACATACCTGTTTGGGAATCACTATATAATTGCCTATTCAGGACATTTTATAAAATATTATGTACAATATCAGTGTATAATCATACACTGTGTGAAATTTTCTTTTATTTGCAGAATGTTTTGAGGTTCATCCCTGCTAGTGCATGTATCAGTATTTCATTGCCCAGTAATATTCTACTGTTCATTTATTCATTCGACAGTTGATGGTCATTTGGGTTGTTTGAATGTTTCTGTTATTATGAATACTGCTCCTATAAACAGTAGTTCATATAAGTTTTTGTGTGGCCATGTTTTTCATTTCTCTTAGGTATGTGCCTAGGAGTAGAATTGCTGGATCATCTGAAAACTCTAAGTTTAACCTTTTGAGGGATGGTCAGACTGTCAGAGCTGCTGCATTGCTTTACATTCCCATCAGCACTCTATGAAGGTGGAATATTTTCCACATCCTGTCCACAACTTGTTTTCTTTGTCCTTCTAATTGTAGCCGTCTTGAATATAAAGAGGTTTATCAGTGTGGCTTTGATTTATATTTCCGTAAGAGCTACTAATGTTTAATTGACAATATTTTTACATGTCTATTGCTCATTTGCAAATCTTCTTATAGAAATATCTACTCAGATCCTTTGTTGACTTTTTTATTTGGGCTATTGTCTTTTTATTATTGAGTTTTAAGAGTTTTTATATGACCTGGACATAGTTTCCTTACCATATATACAATTGCAAATTATCTCACCCATTCTTTGAGATGCTTTTCACCTTCTTGATGTCATCATTTGAGGAACAAAGTTGTGAATTTTGGTGAAGTCCAAAATTTTTGTTTTTGTCTTTTGCAGCTTGTGCTTTTGGTCACACATATAAAAAGACTTTCGTTATCCAAGTCCACAGAGAGATACTCCTTTATATTCTTCTGAATCTTATAGTTTGAGCTCTTATGATTCTCATACTTTTATATTTTTGCCTTTCTGGCAACATGACAACATACTCACTAAGAAAAATTTATAAATAAACCCAAACATAAAAATATAATTTGTCTATACCTTTTGTGTTAAATTCTTGCACATCTTTTTAAATATTGCTCACACATAATGTACACTTTGATACTATAATAAATATTTGTACTTACAAGATATTTTCCAATTGTTGGTGCTAAAATATAGGTTTTTTTATGTTGTACATGTAGCCATAAACTTACTAAATTAACTTACTTATTCTAATAATTTTCTACTAGGTTCCTTTATATTTTCTGTATATATAATCTTTCCAACTAAAAATAATGGCATTTATTTCTTCCTTTTTAATCTTACTCATTTTATTTATTTTTCTAGTCTAATTTTATGAGCTAGATTCTCCAGTACAATAATGAATGGAAATAACCTTTCTTATTTCTGATTTCAATATTTCACAGTTCTGCAGAGATTGGTAGAAAACATTAAGTAACTGAATTCCATTCTCTTCTAAATGAGTATTGAACTTTTTGAATACTTATTGTACTGACAATATCACATAATTTTTATCTCATCCTCTTAATGTGGTGAATTGTATTTATGATTACAAAATGCTAAAGCAAATATACTTTCTTAGTTTAAATATCTTTTGGCTATGAGGTATCTCCATTCCTCCATAATGCTTGACCCAGTTTAACTATTTGAAGATATTTGTATCTAAGTTCATGAGAGAGATCAGTCTATAATTACCTTTTCTTACAGAGTACTTGCCTGACTCACTTGAAGTGGGTAATCGCCATTGATTTTAATCAGGAAGGTGTGACAGAAGGTGTTTAGAACATATTTTTTGACAGATGCAGGTGAGGTTTGTTTGTTTGGGAGCTTATGAAGCCAAAGATTCTTACTAGTCGTAAGTCTGAAGCTGAGCCGTGGTCTGAAGTTCAGTGCTTGAAACTGGGGCTCTTTGAGAGTTTAGGGTACATATGCATTTAAAACCAGTGTACTCAAGTCACTCACAACAAACAAAACGGCGCCCTCTGCTGGACGCTGCGTGAGGAGGTCTGCGCCTCTGGCGGAGGAGCTGCCTACAGCCAGGTCAGCACTGACGTTCAGGGAGATTGGGAAGTGTATATAGTTACAGAGAACAAGACAGAAAGTCGAATTAGATTTTGGTCTAAGAGATGTTAGAAATAGAGAAAATAAAATTCTTTTGTGCAGTAATTTTTTAGGAGTTTTGATGTAAAGGTAAGGAGAGAAATTGTGAGACCTCTCAAGGATGATCTTGAGTTAACAGAAAGCTTTGCTTTGATTTATATTTTTTAATCATAGTTATATTACCTGTCTTTATCTGTATGCCAATGATTCATAAAAAAGGGAAAATTACAAGATTATCTACAGAGGGGGGGAAATTGTTGGTTTGATGTCCCTGAGTACTCAAGAGTAGATGAGATCCAATGTATGAGGTGATTAAAAGTCAATTTTATATAGTATTTAGCTCATCCCAAAATTCTGCATTAAATAAGTTATGTTCAGTGTACAGATGGTCCCTGATTTAATGATGGTTTGACTTACTAGTTTTCAACTTGCAACATAGGAGAGAAAGATATACACATTCAGAAGAAACAATATGTTGCATTTTGATATTTTATCTTTTTCCCACCTAGTGATATACATGCTGTACAATCTTCAGTGGCACCGAGCTGCAGCTCCCAGTCAGCCATGTGATACAACCCAGCAGAAGTATAGGGAAGGACATTCTGATGTTTAGTTATGTGATTAAAGTCACAGAGGTGGGGCCAGGCAAGTGTCTTCAGGAAGCAGACAGTCCAGTTTTCCTAGTTGACTAAAGCATGTGGATTGTCAAGTTTATAATCTTTCTCTTAATATACTGTATTTACTCACTAATTCAACAAGCATTTATTGATCCCCTATTATATTCCAGAAAGGGCAGTACAATCTGAGGATACAAAGGTAAAGAAAACATAACTAACCACAAAGAAACATAATTTAGAAGGACCAAATGACTCATTAACAATTTATTGATGTATTGTGTGATAATTACTCTTCAATAACAATAGGAATAGGGAAGGTGGTATTGGAAAACACATACTGATTTTTGGTGCTGAGATTGAGCTCCACCTTACAGAGAATAACCAGCTCCCTGTTAACAACAGGAGTAGAAAGCACACTAACTGGGATTCACAAATCCACAGTTCTACTCCTCCTAGCTTGTTATTCATTAGTTAAATGAATTCAGCCAACTGAACTGACTGATTGGTGAAGATGACAAAGAAGAATTTCTATTTTATTAAGTCAGCATTAGAATCTTAGAGCTGTTTGGTTAACAAAGCCCTACTTTTCACAAAGTATGTTTAAACCATTCACAGGATCCCTGAGGTCACAGTAAATATCCAGAAATGTGTGCTATCTTTAAATGTATCATATGTTCATTTACAGTTTCAAATATTTTATAGAGCTTTTTTTTTAATCTCTATAACTTTAAAGTGTGTGAGAAAACCAAAACAGCTATTTTCATGACAGTTCAAATTTCATAGTTCTGGATTTTGAATTTTAAGGCTGTTTTAGGAATTCTTTTAATAGTAATTAATACAAGAAGCACACTTATTTATATGTCCCATGCCATAATATTGTACCAGAATTTTTGGTTATTTTCTGAGAGCTCAAAATCGATATTTTTTGATTTTTTGAAAATCAAAAACTTTTTTTGAAGAACTAATAGAATGTTTTCAAAATTGTGTTTGATGATATTCTATATAATCATTGGAGTCTAATAGTGTTCAATTTTTAAAATTTCAAATATATGTCCTAGACATACCAATGTAGGGAATCATTTTCTATTACAATTCTCTCCATTGTTAGATCTATCATAAACTATGAAATCTACACTCATTTAAGAACAAATAGTTGAAAATTGTCTTTTATGTTTGAAAACCTATAGAATACAAATATTTGTTTCCAAGTTGTCATTTATATTATGTATTTTTTAATCCTCATCATCCAAATTTATGCAAATTGTTTTCCCACTGCACTTTAGAACAGGTCATTAACACTGACTACAAATTAAATAGGCAGAGGTACGAAGTTACCTATAGTCTCCGAATACGTAGATAGAAACAAAATCTCATTAGAACTGTATCTCAAAGAAGTTATACACAATATAATCTATTAATTATCAATTTTTAATTTTATTTAGCGAATTATAAAAACTGGTATCAAAATGAGTTTCCTTTCTATTTATCTTCTTACTTTTCTCTTTAAACATAAACTTTAGGGGGGCAGAGCCAGGATGGCGGCATGAGTAGAGCAGCGGAACTCTCCTCCCAAAACTACATAGAATTATGAAAATATAACAAAGACAACTCTTCCTAAAATAGAGACCAGAGGACACAGGACAACATTCAGACCACATCCACACCTGCGAGAACCCAGCGCCTCATGAAGCGGGTAAGATACAAGCCCTGGCCCGGCAGGACCCGAGCGCCCCACCCCCCGGCTCTCAGTGGGTGGAAAGAACCCGGAGCAGTTTTTTTTCTTTTTTGGTGAGTGCTTTTTGGAAGCCTTAAAGGGACAGGGACCCCAATACCAAGGAAACAGGGCAGCAAGAACGGTGAGCGGGTGCCTGAGACCGGTGCCTGAGGACAAAGAATATCGCGCATTTTTCCCTTTTTTTTTGGCGAGTGCTTTTTGGAAGCCTTAAAGGGACAGGGACCCCAATACTAGGGAAACAGGGCATCAAGACTGGTGAGCGGGTGCCTGAGACCGGTGCCTGAGGACAAAGAAAATCGCGCACTTTTTCCTGTTTTTTTTTTTCCTCTTTCGTTGTTGCTGTTGATGTTTTGGTTTGGACGGTGCTTTTTGGACGTCTTAAAGGGGCAAGAAAGAACACTTAGCCCAGAGGCAGGGAATCTGGGGATCTCTGGGCACTCTAACCGCCTGGGCAACAGGGAGCACAGAGGCCCCTTACGGAGATAAATAGCCTCCCAGCTGCTTGCCCTCCAACGGGGCTGAACCATTTTGGAGGAGCAGCCCCAGCCAGGCCACGACCACAGCAACAGCAGAGATAAACTCCATAGCAACCGGGCAGGTAGCAGAAGGCCTGTCTGTGCACAACTGCCAAGCATAAGCCACTAGAGGTCGCTATTCTCCCAGGAGAGGAAGGCGACAAACGAACTAGAAGGAAAGCTCTTCCAGCTGTCACTCGTACAAGCTCTGCAAACTATCTCTATCACCATGAAAAGGTAAAACTACAGGCAGACAAAGATCACAGAGACAACACCTGAGAAGGAGACAGACCAAACCAGTTCTCCTGAAAAAGAATTCAAAATAAAAATCATGAACATGCTGACAGAGATGCAGAGAAAAATGCAAGAGCAATGGGATGAAGTCCGGAGGGAGATCACAGAAGTCAGGAAGGAGATCACAGAAGTGAAACAATCCCTGGAAGGATTTGGAAGCAGAATGGATAAGATGCAAGAGGCCATTGAAGGAATAGAAACCAGAGAACAGAAATGTGTAGAAGCTGACATAGAGACAGATAAAAGGATTGCCAGGAATGAAACAACACTAAGAGAACTATGTGACCAATCCAAAAGGAATAATATTCATATTATAGGTGTACTAGAAGAAAAAGAAAGAGGAAAAGGGATAGAAAGTCTCCTTGAAGAAATAATTGCTGAAAATTCCCCAAACTGGGGGAGGAAATAAACAAACAGACCACGGAAATACACAGAACCCCCAACAGAAAGGATCCAAGGAGGACAACACCAAGACACATAATAATTAAAATGACAAGAATAAAGGAAAAGGAAAGAGTTTTAAAGGCAGCTAGAGAGAAAGAGGTCATCTATAAAGGAAAACCCATCAGGCTAACATCAGACTTCTCGAAAGAAACCCTACAGGCCAGAAGAGAATAGCAGGATATATTTAATGCAATGAAACAGAAGGGACTTGAACCAGGGATACTGTACCCAGCATGACTATCATTTAAATATGATGGCGGGATTAAACAATTCCCAGACAAGCAAAAGCTAAGGGAATTTGCTTCCCACAAACCACCTCTACAGGGCATCTTACAGGGACTGCTCTAGATGGGAGCACTCCTAAAAGAGCACAGAACAAACCATACAACATATGAAGAATGGAGGAGGAGGAATAAGAAGGGAGAGAAGAAAAGAATCTCCAGACAGTGTATATAACAGCTCAATAAGCGAGCTAAGTTAGGCAGTAAGATACTAAAGAAGCTAACCTTGAACCTTTGGTAACCAGGAATCTAAAGCCTGCAATGGCAATAAATACATATCTCTCAATAGTGACCCTAAATGCAAATGGACTTAATGCACCAATCAAAAGAAGCAGAGTAATAGAATGGATAAAAAAGCAAGACCCATCTATATGCAGCTTACAAGAAACTCACCGCAAACCCAAAGACAAGCACAGACTAAAAGTTAAAGGATGGAAAAACATATTTCAGGCAAACAACAGTGAAAAGAAAGCAGGGGTTGCAGTACTAATATCAGACAAAATAGACTTCAAAACAAAGAAAGTAACAAGAGATAAAGAAGGACACTATATAATTATAAAGGGCTCAGTCCTAAAAGAGGATATAACCATTCTAAATATATATGCACCCAACACAGGAGCACCAGCATTTGTAAAACAAATACTAAGAGAATTAAGAGGGAAATAGACTGCAATGCATTCATCTTAGGAGACTTCAACACACCACTCACCCCAAAGGGTAGATCCACTGGGCAGAAAATAAGTAAGGACACACAGGCAATGAACAACACATTAGAACAGATGGACCTAATTGACATCTATAGAACTCTACATCCAAAAGCAACAGGATATACATTCTTCTCAAGTGCACATGGAACATTCTCAGGAATAGACCACATACTAGCTCACAAAAAGAGCCTCAGTAAATTCCAAAATATTGAAATTATACCTACCAATTTTTCAGACCACAAAGGTATAAAACTAGAAATAAATTCTACAAAGAAAACAAAAAGGCTCACAGACACATGGAGGCTTAACAACATGCTACTAAATAATCAATGGATCAATGAACAAATCAAAATAGAGATCAAGGAATATATAGAAACAAATGACAACAACAACACAAAGCCCCAACTTCTGTGGGATGCAGCGAAAGCAGTCTTAAGAAGAAAGTATATACCGATCCAGGCACACCTGAAGAAGGAAGAACAACCCCAAATGAATAGTCTAACATCACAACTATAGAAACTGGAAAAAGAAGAACAAATGAGGCCTAAAGTCAGCAGAAGGAGGGACATAATAAAGATCAGACAAGAAATAAACAGAATTGAGAAGAATAAAGCAATAGCGAAAATCAATGAAACCAAGAGCTGGTTCTTTGAAAAAATAAACAAAATAGATAAGCCTCTAGCCAAACTTATTAAGAGAAAAAGAGAATCAACATAAATCAACATAATCAGAAATGGGAATGGAAAAATCACGAAAGACCCCACAGAAATACAAAGAATTATTAAAGACTACTATGAAAACCTATATGCCAACAAGCTGGAAAACCTAGAAGAAATGGACAACTTCCTAGAAAAATACAACCTCCCAAGACTGACCAAGGAAGAAACACAAAAGTTAAATAAACCAAATATGAGCAAATAAATTGAAATGGTAATCAAAAAACTACCCAAGAACAAAACCCCAGAGCCAAACGGATTTACCTGGGAATTTTATCAGACACACAGAGAAGACATAATACCCATTCTCCTTAAAGTGTTCCAAAAAATAGAAGAGGAGGGAATACTTTCAAACTCATTCTATGAAGCCAACATCATCCTAATACCAAAACAAGGCCAAAACCCACCAAAAAGAAAATTACAGACCAGTAACCCTGATGACTATAGATGCAAAAATACTTAATAAAATATTAGCAAACAGAATTCAACAGTATATCAAAAGGGTCATACACCATGACCAAGTGGGATTCATCCCAGGGATGCAAGGATGGTACAACATTCGAAAATCCATCAACATCATCCACCACATCAACAAAAAGAAAGACAAAAAACACATGATCATCTCCATAGATGCTGAAAAAGCATTTGACAAAATTCAACATCCACTCATGATAAAAACTCTCAGCAAAATGGGAATAGAGGGCAAGTACCTCAACATAATAAAGGCCATATATGATAAACCCACAGCCAGCATTATACTGAACAGTAAGAAGCCAAAACGATTTCCTCTGAGATCGGGAACCAGACAGGGATGCCCACTCTCCCCACTGTTATTTAACATAGTACTGGAGGTCCTAGCCACAGCAATCAGACAAAGCAAAGAAATACAAGGAATCCAGATTGGTAATGAAGAAGTTAAACTGTCACTATTTGCAGATGATATGATACTGTACATAAGAAACCCTAAAGACTCCACTCCAAAACTACTAGAACTGATATCGGAATACAGCAAAGCTGCAGCATACAAAATTAACACAGATATCTGTAGCTTTCCTATACAGTAACACTGAACCAATAGAAAGAGAAATCAGGAAAACAATTCCATTCACAATTGCATCAAAAAGAATAAAATACCTAGGAATATACCTAACCAAAGAAGTGAAAGACTTATACTCTGAAAACTGCAAGTCACTCTGAAGAGAAATTAAAGGGGACACTAACAAATGGAAACTCATCCCATACTCGTGGCTAGGAAGAATTAATATCGTCAAAATGGCCATCCTGCCCAAAGCAATATACAGATTTGATGCAATCCCTATCAAATTACCAGCAACATTCTTCAACAAACTGGAACAAATAGTTCAAAAATTCATATGGAAACACCAAAGACCCCGAATAGCCAAAGCAATCCTGAGAAAGGAGAATAAAGTAGGGGGGATCTCACTCCCCAACTTCAAGCTCTACTACAAAGCCATAGTAATCAAGACAATTTGGTACTGGCACAAGAACAGAGCCACAGACCAGTGGAACAGATTAGAGACTCCAGAAATTAACCCAAACATATATGGTCAATTAATATTTGATAAAGGAGCCATGGACATGCAATGGCAAAATGACAGTCTCTTCAACAGATGGTGCTGGCAAAACTGGACAGCTACATGTAGGAGAATGAAACTGGACCTTTGTCTAGCCCCATATACAAAGGTAAACTCAAAATGGATCAAAGACCTGAATGTAAGTCATGAAACCATTAAACTCTTGGAATAAAACATAGGCAAGAACCTCTTAGACATAAACATGAGTGACCTCTTCTTGAACATATCTCCCCGGGCAAGGAAAACAACAGCAAAAGTGAGCAAGTGGGACTACATTAAGCTGAAAAGCTTCTGTACAGCGAAAGACACCATAAATAGAACAAAAAGTAACCCTACAGTATGGGAGAATATATTTGAAAATGACAGATCCGATAAAGGCTTGACATCCAGATTATATAAAGAGCTCACACGCCTCAACAAACAAAAAACAAATAACCCAATTAAAAAATGGGCAGAGGAACTGAACAGACGCTTCTCTAAAAAAGAAGTACAGATGGCCAACAGACACATGAAAAGATGCTCCACATCGCTAATTATCAGAGAAATGAAAATTAAAACTACAATGAGGTATCAGCTCACACCAGTATGGGTGGCTGCCATCCAAAAGACAAACAACAACAAATGTTGGCGATGCTGTGGAGAAAGGGGAACCCTCCTATACTGCTCATGGGAATGTAAATTAGTTCAACCATTGTGGAAAGCTGTATGGAGGTACATTATAATGCTCTAAACAGACTTACCATTTGACCCAGGAATTCCACTCCTAGGAATTTACCCTAAGAATGCAGCAATCAAGTTTGAGCAAGACAGATGCACCCCTATGTTTATCGCAGCACTATTTACAATAGCCAAGAATTGGAAGCAACCAAAATGTCCATCGGTAGATGAATGGATAAAGAAGATGTGGTACATATACACAGTGGAATACTACTCAGCCTTAAGAAGAGGAAAAATCCTACCATTTGTAGCAACACGGATGGAGCTGGGAAGTATTATGCTCAGTGAAATAAGCCAAGCGGAGAAAGAGAAATACCAAATGTTTTCACTCATCTGAGGAGTAAAAGAACAAAGGAAAAACTGAAGGAACAAAACAGCAGCGGAATTACAGAACCCAAAAATGGACTAACAGGTACCAAAGGGAAAGGAACTGGGGAGGATGGATGGGCAGGGGGGGTAAGTGGGGAAAGAAGAAGGAGGTTATTTAAATTAGCATGCATAGAGGGAGGAGGGAGAAAGGGGAGGGAGGGCTCTACAACACAGAGAGGACAAGTAGTGATTCTACATTTTGCTATGCTGATGGGCAGTGACCGTAAGGTGTTTTTAGGGGGGACCTGATATAGGGGAGAGCATGGTAAACATACTATTCTTCATTTAAGTGTAGATTAAAGATTAAAAAAAAAAGAAAGAAAGAAAGAAAAGGGGGATTACTCCTTGATAGGATAAAATAATTGGTAAATCAAAGATTAACGCGTGCTTTAAATATCCTTAATGTTGACCACTTAAAGTGTGTCAGATGATCAGCTATGGAGGTACTCTTTTCTGATAATATTCCTTTCTCTTAATAAAAAAAAAAAAAAAAAAAGCAGTTCCTGTGTGTGTGCTGACCTCCAATGATTTCTACACAGTGGTATAGAGGGCATGTCAAATTGTGGGCAAAGGGTCTGTTTGTTTTTATGCAGAAGATCAAGGCCTAGCTTGGCTACCCAGAAAATGAACTAAGATACGATATGAGGAGGAGCTTCCGGCATCAGCACTCTCTGGAGGACTCGTGCCGGGGGATGATCATCAAAAAGCCTCCACAGGGATCTGGGCGATGCTGCGGTTGTGGCTGCATCCACCCCACCGTTTCCTGGACTTGCCATTGGAATGAGGAGGGAGATGTCTAGGCTGGCATGTGCATACAGTGAGACAACGAATTTGACCAGATCTGTACTGTTGGAACTCAATCAGGTGTTGGGAGGGGTGCAAATTGTAGCGCTCCAAAATCTTACGACTATAGACTATCTACAGTTAAAAGAACATATGGGATGTGAACAGATCCCAGAAATGGGTTGTTTTAATTTGTCTGATTTCTCTCAGACTGTTCAAGTACAGTTGGACAATATCCATCATATCACAGACTAATTTTCACAAAAGACTAGGGTGCCTAAAGGGTTTTCTTGGCTTCACTGGAGATGGCTGGTAATTATAGATTTGCTTTGTTTATGTCACAGTATTCCTATTATGTTAATATGTGTGTGCAAGTTAGTTAGTAGTTTAAAACCTATACATACTTAAGGTACTCTTCAAGAAGATATGTCAAAGAAATAATCAATCCTCCCATGTTTCCTTCCATATGCTACATCTGTAGCTTTTCTTCTTTCTTCCTAATTACAACCCTTAAATAGAATTCATGCTTCATATCAAATTTACTGAGTATCATAATTCCTCCAAGTGGTAAAGATACCTCGAGACAAGTGCTGGGCATAGAAGCCACAGGGCATAAATCTGCAAAGAAGTAGAAAGCTAACCTTTTCAAACAATATGGCTTCTCTCTCATTTACCAACTTTACATGTCCCTGTATGGCCCCGGAAGATGACTGGTTAGCCAGAGATGGGTAAGATTCCTCAAGGGAGGAACAACCTAAGACAGGCACAGTCTCAGGGGGGCCATCAGGTGAGAAATTGGGGAACAACAGTGGTGAAGCTTAGAACCTCCCACCCCCCCGTTCTGAGAGAAATCTTCTGCATACGTGGATGTTTTATTGCCCTTGTCTAGCTCGGATTAGCACATAGTGTACAGGCACACACCTGATCATCTACAATTGCTCTCTTACAACACTAAACTATGTTTTCTACCTTTATCTTGCATCTGCCTACCACTTCAGCAGTTTATTAAAAATAAAAATAATAGTAATAATAAAGGGAGAAATGTGGGATCCACATATAAATCAAGTATAAAAATCAAACGAATATTCATATTTGATCTGATTGTTTATAGTTCATAATGTGTGATCAGAACCGAAAGTTTCTGTGATGAATGCACTTGTACTGTTCGCCATGTAAGAACTTATTCACTATGTAAGAATTCGTTCAGTATGTAAGAACTTGTTCATTATGCTTCAGAAGATGATACTAGGCTTGAGATGGATTAATGTTTGTGCATTGAGCATTGACCCCCCCATACAGAATTTTATTGTTGTTAACAATAAATATGAGAGATGTCCTCTCAAAAAAAACACAAAAAACATAAACTTTAGTTCTCCATAAATGGGTGGATTATTTTACTCTTCTCAATACCTTTCTCTAAAGGAGAACATTCTGATTACTTCTAACTTTCAAAGGTTTTTAACTGCCAGAAAAAGAATACATCACATCCCCCTGCTCCTGTGTGCTCTCTGTCTACCCCTGGAGATCCCTCAGCATGTGATCAACTGAGTCCTGACCAAAAGGTGACATGAAGTACATTTGTGTCATTACCTTGCTTTTTCACCCATGAGGCATGGAAAGAGCAATACAAATCCCATTCTAACATTATTCATAATTTTAATGCAGTTTACTCAATTTACTCAGTTTGATTCAACAGTCTCCCCAGAATGTGTGTATTGGTATCACCTGGGTGCTTGCTGTAATAGAGAATCCTGGGGCCCCATAGATCAGTGGAAACCAATTCTCAGGAGATAAGGTCAAATAATGTATGTTTCTTAAGGTCCCCAGGTGATTTTTTTTAACACTAAGTTTTAGACTTTCGTGATGGGGAAGTTAGTATTGCAAAAGTAAGAATCATATATGTTTTATACAAATCCAGATTTTAAATAAACTAGCTATATTCTGAGTGAACACATTTTTAGTGGAAAAGCATAGAAGTAAGTTTTATGACATCAAGAGCAAGTAGTTCAAAGTATTTCACTGAAAATAGATTTCAACAGATTAACTAAAGGAGCTATAGCAATTCCCCAGATTGTATTGTGATTACTTCTTTTTTGAAATATAGTCCATTGCTATACCAAGTCATACTTTAAGGTCATATTCTAAGGATTGCCTAAATACTGGGAAATGTAGAGTGGTTATTAGTGAAACCTTGTGATGCCACAGCAGGAAGGGTGTTTAATAACATTTTAATAGTAGTGTCATAATACTCACGACTACACCATGATATAGACTCATCCTGGAAAGTATTCTTTCCCATAAAAATTAGAATAGACTTAATGTGTGTGTGTTATACCCTTCACCCACTGCAAAGACACATAAATATAGAATTCAGAGCTGAGATGTTGCAGAAAACTGGCAAGAGAAAGCTTGAATCTGGGGGTGTTAGTTGGTGTTTGATCAGAGAATCAGAACCCCTTAAAGTGATAGAGAATAAAGAGTGTATTGTGCATATTATACCTTATGTAATTGCGGGAGTTGGTCAAGCAGTCTATGTGAGAAAGTTGCTTCTGGATCTGGTGTTAGATTTGAACTAAGCAGAGCCATCAACTGAAAAGGGAAGAGAAAAATAGAAAGTGGAAGACTAAGGACACACTGGAAATTACAATGACAATCTGAAAACACAGATGCATATCTCTCTCACCATCTTCAACTCCAGTGGTACAGGTGACCAACAAACTGAACTTGTACCCTTCACCACACCACTGGGTTGTTCGTGTACCTGGCCCATGATTTTGGAGAATCTAGAGGATCTGGTGGGAGCTACCCACCAGAAAGAAAGAAGCAGCCCGTTTGGTGAATAGGGCTGCTGCCCCACATCAAAAGTTTAGCAGCAGATAAGTGACAATGTATGGGAACGGCCATAGGATCTGGCCTCCCCCAATGTTCAGAATTTTAAAATACAGCCACTTTTGCTGCACATTCTAAGTCTCATGCTAATTTCTCTTTGGCCAATTCTAACACAGAACCTTGTAAGGAAAGATTCTGGAAAATGCAATTCCAGCTTAACTAACTTGACAAAATGTAAAGTCACCCAAGTCCATGCTTGTCAACATGGCATCAATACCCACCACTTTTAATCATAACTTAATTTTCAAATAAGTAAAATGGGAAAATTATGGTTCTGATTAGCATGACACAGCTTGGCTATATATATCTCAAAATGCCCACTCATCAAGAAGAATGCAAATTCCCTTTCTTTCTTCAGATGATATTCAGATGTTCATTCCTGTGCTGAGTTACACTCTCCCTTTTAATAGGCTGTAACTTAAATATTAGATATAAAATTACCTAAAATTCACATCTTCAGATTAACTGGTGGAAGGAAAGAAAAGATAAAAAGGAGTGTTAGAATAGATATAAATACATTCTGATCAGAATAAGGAACAATAACAATTACAAATAGTAATGAACTCATAACAATTACTGTCCTCATTTCTACAACTGGATACATGGTTGTACCTGATTCTTATGACATTCTTCTTTTATTATTCAATACGTATTCCTTTTTCCCTCACAGGTAATTCTGTGGTCATAAAACTTGCTTTGTGTTGACCCAAAGCTTCATTCCTTAGGAGTCTGGGCTATTTGTGCTCCTGGCATTGTGTGGCTGTAGTTTTACACTTTCTCTGATCATAGGACATGGTGATGTTTAGAAACACCTATGGATCTTCTGATTTTCAGACATAATTCTCATCTCCAAAGTGTGCTAGCAGCTGTTTCCCTTTAGTCAGTCCCTCTGTCCAGTGCAGTAGTCAATATGTTGCCTGTTGACCACTGGCAAAGAAAGCCAGGGTCCAGATGGTGTCTTGTCTTCAAGTTTAAAGGAACTCTTGCTGGGTCCCCTGGTGGAATCATTTCTCTTTGGGGAAATAAGATCTTAAGATTCACAGATTTGAAATGCAAGATCAGTAAGGATGATGGTGAAAAGATGCACTCTAATTTCTATTCCTTGACTCTTGAACATATAAATCCCGACTTTACGAAGAACATCATATATATTGGTACTGGTTTTGAACGACATCCTAGAGGGCCAGCCAAGCTTTGCCACCCATCTGGTATATACTAGAAGAGCCGTCCCGTCATTTAATCAGGGCAGCTACTTTATGGTAATGCAAACATGATAAGACCAGTGAACTCCACAATTACCAACCCAGTTGCCATGCTTCACTTGCTGGAAGGTTAGCCCCTTGGTCAGAATTTACATTGTGTGTAATGAAGACATTGAATCCTGTGTGTTGTAGGGGCACATATTTTTGTTTGGACAAAAGGATTATGTCAGAGAAGCCAAATCTATAACCAAAGTGACTATTTCAGGGAGAAAAATATTCTGTTCCTTTCAAAATAGAACTGCTCTATCATTGTCAACCTGCCATTAGGAAGCTGGGTGATTTTATCAGGAAATGGTGGAACATGAAAACAGTGTTGTTCTGAAGTCCGCGTGTTGGACACAGAGCAGTGGCTGTAGGATTTGATGATGAGAAGGCCTTTAAGACATCCCTCCCTGCCACAATGTCCATTTTGTACAAGAGTCTATTAGGCAAGACAAGGGGTAGCTGGAAAAAGTCTGACTGTCATCCACAGGATAATTCATCTTGTTTAATCGTTAATCCTTTCTGAGCATTTTCATGGAACACAAATATTTTTATATTCTCTACCCTGAGTGCTCTATGCACATACCTCTTTGCCAGAACTCCTTGTTACCAAGTTTTCTCCAAGTCCCTGCCAAACCATTAGATCCATACCTCTGGCCATCTCCCCTTTCTGGCAAAGTGAACAACCAGATGCACTGCCCCGACTCCGGTCTACTAGGAGGGACAGACTGGTGCCCTTCATTATGGGGCATCACACAGGCCTGGGTCGGGATCAGAGGAGCTGATGGAGAAGACTGGCAGTTCTGGAGAAGGCGTAGAACCACTCTGCCTCACACCAGCAAGGAGCCCCAGCAGATCGGGCACACTTTGCCAGTAAGAACATTTGGTGTAACAGTCACCTTCAGAGCATAAAAGATGTTTTCCTTTTCTGTTTTCCAATTCCCACAGAAATTTCTGTTGTGGGAAAAACTGCCTTGTAAACATTCAGTGAAAAAAAATTTGGGAAACGTAGTTCATCTTAGCTAGTTCACAAGCAGAAGGCCGTCACATGGGCCAATGATATTACAGATGGGGAGATGGAACACAGGATAGTGGCTGTCAATTGTGATTTTTGTTCATGTGATTAGGTGAATGGATGTATCACTAACTGAAAGAGATAATATAGGGGATGGAGATGCTTATCTCTGAGAATAAAATTTCTACTACAACTTAAACATCCAATTTTTCCTATTGAAATCAGAAAACAGTTCCTTTGCAGCATCCCTACCTTCTTCTCTACAATAAAAGGAGAATACTGCTGAGGTTTGAAGGACACCAGTGTTCCTATGACTAATCACTAATTAATTCTTGAGGTCTTGGTCAAAGAAATGTTCTAGGGGCCCACCCATTGTGGTAAGAGGAAGGCTGAGTAATTTTCTTATAATAGATTCACTCTAAAACTTTAATATCCTTGAGCATTCAGACTCCTTCATCCACAAAGGATGTCAACAGCATTAGTTTTCTATTCCTGTGTAATAATACTGCCACAAGTGTAGTGGCTTAAAGTAATACACATTTATTATTTCAGAGTTTATGTGAGATGAGAGTGCTGACGTGGATTAGTTGATTCTTGCAGCTTTAACTACAACCCAAACTGAGGCCCAACTGGGCAAGCATACTCTTCCAAGATCACTGACATTGGCAGATCTTAGTTCCTCGCAGTTGTAGGACAGAGAAGTTCACTTCTTACTTGCTTTTGGCCCACATTTCTTTGCCACATGAGTTTCCCAAAATAGACATTTGTTTATTCAAAGCCAGCAGTAGAGATAGAAAGAGAGAAGGAGGTGGAGAGAGAGGGGAAGTGAGAGAGAGAGAAACTTTCCAGGAAGATAGATGTTAAATTCTCACGTGACATTATGAAATGTACATCCTGTCACTGTTGCCTTATTCTGCTGGTGAGGAAAGTCACAGGTTTCACTTAGACTCAAGGAGTGGAGGCCACAGAGGGCGTGATCACGAGGGGTCAACAACCGTAAGGCTGCTTTATGAGCCCATCTGCGACACGAACCTATTCCCACCATTTCACCCTCAGTGTACATTGGCCACTATGAGCTGATTTTCACTAGCCAACCTAGAAGACTACTAATAACATTTGTAGGTGCTCAGACAAAAATATTGAATCCTTAATACTGAAGTGGTGTTTCCATATTGGTAAATTCAACCTCATAAAGCCTTATATCTATATGCAGTACAGTTAGACTCTACTGCCATGTGTATGTCTACTAGTGCTTTCTTATCACTTTTAGGTGAAGTCCTATAACATTATCTGCATAAACATATCAGCAGGCATGACTGCATATGAACATGTAAAGCAATTTGATGAACACACTGCCTTCCCCTGGGGCAGGATACTCTTTCCTGTCTGAGTGATGGTAACTCATAGGGCTGAAGGCAATGAACAAAGGTAAATTTGTCTTTTTATGTTCAAGCTGTAACTGAAATCATGTGATATTTGTCTCTGTCTGACTTATTTCACATAGCATGATACCCTCCAGGTCCACTCACATAGTTGCAAATGGCAAGGTTTCCTTTTTTATGGATAAGTAATATTCCATTGCGTCTATGTGCCAGTTCTTTACCCATTCATCTACCAATGGGCACTGGGTTGTTTAACTATCTTGCCTACTGTGAATAATGCTGCAATAAACATAAGGGTGTATATATCTTTCCAAGTTAGTGATTTTTTTTTCTTTGGGTAAATTCCCAGAAGTGAAATTTTTGAGTCATGTGGCATTTCAATTTTCAATTTTTAACAAACACACACAAAAGGAATAGATCTATAAATACTGACAACAGACTGTTGGATACCATGAAGGACGGAGGTGGAGGGATGGGAGAAATAGATGAAGTCTGATTTTTTTCAGGCTCTGATTTGTACAATCATGTACTTCAATTTTTCCTTTTATCTTTGCTAACATTAGAATAAACTGACTGACACCAGCTTTTCTAATACCTGTCTTCTGTTATAACTAAGTACCAATTCCAATTGTATATGAAGGCCTCACATTCCATCCACATCTTTTCCCATCACATCACAGATAAGTCTGAGAAATAGTACAAAACCACTCAGATTACTGGTGTTTTATTCACAGCCAGTAAGGAGACTTTGTACATAAGCTCCAAATATGTAAATCCCATTTAAAGATATGTTTCTCAAGGACAATCCTGGGGTCAGTTATTGCATTATCATGATCACTTCAGAAAAGAAACACACATTCAAATGGAGAATTTGAAAAGAGTCTAAGAAAGACCATTTACATAGATGTGAGGGAGGTTGGAGACAAAAAAATATTTGGCACACCAGTGCTAATATCAGAGAGGAACTATTCACAGCCTGTGATGGTTAATTTTATGTATCAGTTTGGACTAAAGGACTCCCAGATAGCTGGAAAACATTATTGTAGGTATATCTGTAGGGGCATTTCAGAAGGAGATGACCATTTGTGGAAAGATTGTCCCCACTGACACAGGTGGCATCATCCAATCTGTTGAGGGCCAGAAGCGCTGATGAGGCGAGGAGAAAGGGTCGGTGTGTTCTCTGCCTGGGCTGAGATGTGCGTCTTCTCCTGCCGTTAGGCTTCAGTGCTCCTGGTTTCTGAGCCTTCGGACTTGGGCTGGGGCTTAGATCATGACCTCCGCTGGTTCTTACGCCTTTGGACTTGGACTGGATCACATCAGTGGCCTCTTCAGTTCTTCAGGTTGCAGATAGCAGATCATGGGACCCCTTGCCCTCCAAATTGTCTGAGCCAATTCTTATAATAAATCTATATTTATGTATATATTTATAAATATAAATATATATATATGATATATGCACAAACACATATATGTAACTGATACATACCCAGATATATATCTATAGCTATATGCCTATATTTTTCTATCTATATTTATTTATCATCTATCATCACTTATTTATCTCTATCACCTATCTATCACCTATTGGCTTTGTTTTCTCAAGAACCCTGACTAATGCACAGACTTGGCTTAAAGCAATTATTCTCAAAAGAGCAAGATTTCACCACTAAGGGACACTTGACTGTACAACTGTAGGGTTGCTATTGGAATGTGATGAGCAAAGGCCAAGTATGCCATTAAACATGCTACAATGCACACAACAGCCTCCTCCCAAAGCAAAGAATTATCTGTTCCTACTTGTCAGTTTGAGATACCTGGGACTAAGGAGTTAAAAGGAAGGGAAGACTAAGGAAGTTAGTGATTAACTTTAGAGGCGAATGCCTGAAAAGATGCTCTAGCTCTGAAGTAACCTGGCATAGCAAAAGCTTGGGGAGTAAAAACCTGATAAAACTTCTCTCCTGCTCTTCTTTACCTTGACAGTGCTTCCAATGGGGTGAACCCAGCTGTATATCAGATGACTTAACTGCTTCATGCACTTACAATGGAATTCAGATTTAAGACATAGAAAAGAGAAGGTTGGTAAAGAATCAATCAGGGGGAAAAAAGAATGAAACTGGAGTGTCAAATTGAAGTTGCCTATTCGATTTGTATAACAACAGCATACATAACAAGGAAGGGACTACGAGTAGAAAAATATCTAGGATAAGTCATTGAAGAACAATGTGTAAGAGGTATGGAGAGGCAAATAACTGCACAAAATGTCGAATAATAAAACACAGAGATAACAGGAAATACAAAAAACTTTCTTTAATGCTGACACCACAAATTCAGATGTGGGACCAATATATTTTATTTTCCTTTTCCTTTCCCTTTCTTTTCTTTTCTTGAATTTGGCTGCATATATCACTCAGTAATCATCAGACATTTTGCCTTGCTCAGGTATTTTTATTTCTGTAAGTCAGTAGCTTTTAAACTGTTTTCACTGGATAACAAAGCACTTTTCATGAAACATTCAAAAAATATTCCCTCCAAAACCAAATCAAAACAAGATCAATAAGATCTATTTACTTGTTTGATTTCTGTGGAAGAAATGTCTTAAGGCTAAATTAAAAAAGAATAGAACATCCAACTTATTTTCTTTGTTTTTCACACTTTGGCTAAGAGTTTTAAAGCCATAGACATCATATGAATATCCAATTTCAGTCCTTGTGGCTTTAAGTTTAATCTCCTTGGAAGCGCTGAATATGCCATACATGTATGAAGAGAGAATAGAACTGTCTGCAAAACAAATATTATTTCAATATGTACACCTTGAGCAAGAATCGAAAGTAAAAATTTGATGACCATATAAACATGTTCACAAAAACAAATACATATTTTCAATATCCCTGAGAACATAAAGGCACTATTTCAAAATCAACTTTATTAACATTTAGTAGTATCAACTTTGTGTTATGTGTGCACACTTCACATTTGCTTATGGCACTGAGCAATTTCAGTGAAATAGTCTCATTTATATGCATGTCCACCATTGACTTGCAAATGTGAACTGAAGAAACTCATAAACATCTGAACTCTGTATATAGGGAAAAATAACATCTGTTTAAAAGAAAAAAAATAGAAGCTCCATAAATCTTTCAAAGGATTTAAGATTATATTGTCTTGTAGTATTTTGTGAAGTCAACAGTTAAAATATATGTATATAAAAATGGGATCTTTTGTATATTCTTAAAGTCATAAGGGAGAAAGAGATGGAGGGTACTCAATAAAAAGGAAAACCCTTAAGCTCGTTTTAGATTCTGGTTTGTTATTTATAATAAAATATTATAACTGGGAAGCACTGAGACATAAAAGAGTACTGAGATTTCTAGAATTAACTAGTTACTATAAGTCATTTCGCTAAGACCTCAGATATATGTAGAAATCTGTAATGATATTAATTCACCAAGTGCCGGAGTCCAGCTCCAGCCGAGGTGTGGGTCACTAGGAAAGGCGAGTGAGGAGATGAGCGAGGAGACGAAACACCCGATCAAAGTCGCAACATCTGACATCAAGCGGCAGGGTCTTTATTTTTATATCTTTTTAGGGTTTACATAATGTTACACATTTTCTTTGATCATGTGTGGTACAATGTTTTTTCCTTTTAGTTTTTGTATAATTCCAGCTCATTACAGATGTTATCATTTTTTTGAACAGCTTTCTTGTAACATTTAATGTTTAACTTTCCCTTAACTTTTTTGGCCAGAGATGTAGGTTACATGCCAGGTGCTAGACTAGAAAATGGCATGTGGCAGCGTGTGGTGTATAATGTCTGCTTTTAAACATAAAATTTAAGATATGTGTCTAAGGCTATATAAAATTTAAGCAGATAATATAAAATGCAAGCTATATACCTTTGGGTTATTAAGTCTAACTATATTATTAATTAAATCCTATCCTACACATGTGGGTTGAGGCTTACATCTAAAGTCTAGGGATGGTACTCCTATCACCCGTAAGTTTTAACATTCCTCAACATTCCTATGAATACAATAAAAACACCTTATTCTTTCATAATATTCATTCCACAATTTCAGATGTTTACACCTTTCCTCCTGCATCTACAAGAACCAGGGCCTTGCAGTCCTTTTTAATCTTTCATATAATAACACTAAATCTGCTTTTACTATTTTACCATTAATATAGTAATATTTTATCAATAAACTTTTATATATGGGATATTTATAAATGTAAGTCTTCCTATTTTGCTCATAAATTCTTTCTTCGAGGGGAATACTAGAGGTGTCTTCTAATATTATAAGCAACATAAGGCCCTGGGCAGTGGGGACTATTCATCTTTATTACTTTGCTGTTTCATATAAATTTCTTGGGAAAATGTGTTTTTCTGTGGGGGTTTTTCTACCCAGGTTCCCATAACTCCTGGTTAATCATGTATCAATTGTTACAAAAGGAGGAACAAACTGCATCTAGTTCTGAGGCCCGGGCTGTTCTGCCGCACTTCTTCGCGGCAGTCTGCCTGGAACCGTTGGTCCCATAACGCTGCTTTTGTTTCCGGAATGGCTGCTTTGATCAATATTTTGGTTTATGTCATTTACTAAAGATGAATAAATCTTAAATACGTAAGATTTCCCATATATGACCCCAATCACAAACATCATAAATGCAGAAGTAAGTGCGGGAATTACAGGGGCCAGCTGTGCAGTTTCCTGTTTTTCAGGATTCCTCCTCATGCCTGGACCTCGTCAAAAAGCATGAGCAGCATGGCCTGCACCAACCAAGGAATATTCTCCTATAATTTTTATTGTGTTGAGAATTTAGGCTGCCTATATGGAACATGACCCTGGAATTCTTGTCCAGGAGGATTAGACTATAAGCCAGGAAGTAAATCCATAACTTACTTTGTAAAGTTCTTAAAAGTCGGTTTATCTGACTGTTCAAATATGGCTATTCTTAGGGCAACAGGTTGATGGAGTGGACAAGCAGCACACTTCTCAGACCAATAGATGACTTACATGGGCAAAACATTGACTTGAGAAAAACAATTTACTTAGGGAGGAGTCACTTTTAAGCCCCACACATTGCTATCTATTAGTCCTAAACTCTTAGTAGCAAACTTTGTTCGATCACAGTCACACCCCGCATTGTAATACCTGGCTGAAATCACAATAATGCAGAACCTAAAATCCTCTAATGTGTATTGCAGATGTTCTCCTTCTACTTCAACTGTAACACACAGTCAAGTTAATGTTCTTCTTCATTGGAGGAAGTAAGCTTAGTTTTTTTAAATCAACAACTTATTCTTGCTATCTGTTAAAGAGTCAACAGTAGACAGGACTCTAGTTTTATAGGAGTGTAGTATTTAAACATATTTATCTCTATGGTCACCTATTATTTTTTGCTTGTGGATTATCAATGCTTTAGAAACACACTATCAAATTATATATTCTGAATCACTGAATTATGTTTCTAAAGTAAAATTTAAGAATGAATTCCCCTTAGGGTGGATTTCAAAATTGTGGAAATTACTCATGCAACTGTGTTAATGCTCAGGGAAATCAAATGTTACCTAAATTTAAACACAACTAGGACTATAAACTGCTACAAAAGAAGCCAGATGAAAGTATCTTGTGGATGATGACCAAACTAGTCTATGTGGGAAACTCATCTTCCTCCAGTTTGTGGGAAAATTCTGCCTCATACTTAGTTTCTGTGGTATGGTAAACATCCCTCTAAAATGTAATAATCAAGGAAGACAACACCCCTATCTTCTAGTTTCTGTGGGAGGGTATCAACCCAACTTCTTTCTATAAGTAACAATGCAAATATGGATGGCCTGATCACAGAGAAAAACATTTGCAAACTCAGAAATAAAGCAACATTAATTTCAAGTAGATGTTTTTATTTTGTTGCCTTTTCGATACATTTCTACGAGAGGAAATTTTCAACAACATATATAAACTGTAAGAAATTAAGGCTCTTTTAGGCATACTAAACATTCAGAAGACACCTAAACCAAAATCCACCATATGTACAAAAATTAAGATTGCTCATTAATCAATATATCCCAGCAAAACAGTAGATGAAAGAATTGGATTGTATAACATTTCATAAAAGTCCAATGTGAATATATTTTCCTCTCCCCATACTTCCCCTGAAAGCTACAACTTTTTCTTAAAACTGTCTTAATTCTCTCCTGCCTGGCTCTTTCTATCTCCTGTACCCTCAACCCTCAGCTCCTTAAAAATAATTATTTATGGACTGCTAGTCCTTTCTTATGTAAATTTAAGAGTTTGTCATTTGCCTTTCTTTCATTACTGATCATTCCAACGTGGTGCAAGAATGAAACACAAAAACATCCATCATGGAAGATTGGCATCACAAATCTCTGAATAAATTGTCCTTCATAGTAAAGAATGTAAATTTAAAGAACTTTACTCTATAAAATGAATAACTTCTCCTTACTGAATATTCACTAAAAGGTTCTCATAAATGATATAATTTACATTTAGATTTATTATTATTATATTCACAGTTAATGGTTTACAATCTTACCAACTCTTTCTTTGATAGTAGTGTGAAAATAAGAAGATACCAAAAGTGGGTAGAAATTCTCACAATAAGAAAAAATGAAAATTAAAAAGTCTATGAGGAGATAAATATGGGTAAGGTTGTGTGCTGTGTATTTTAACTAGTTTAGATGTCCATTTACCGTATCTGTTACCCAAGCTTTCAGTGATCTTTGCCCCACAGTCTTCCCTCATTTCAAGTCATCTTCTGGACTCCTGGCAATAATGTTTACAAAGCAACACTCAGGTACCAATATTTCCCATTAAAAAATTAATCTTATGATGCATTAAAATAATAGAATGCTACAAAATACTTTAAAATGCACATTTAACAGAATATTTAGTAAAAGAAAACAAGCTGCTAATATAATTTAAGTAATTTAAAAAAGCAATATAATAATAGCATATTTAGTATGTTGACATTTTTACATTTGTAAGAAAGGATCTGTAAAAAATACACACAAATAAGTAGCCAGTGTTTAGTGATACTTTAAGTGATATTTATTTCACTTTCTTCTTAAATGTGCTTCCAAATTTTGTAAAGTATGCCTTTTTATGATGCAAAACTTTCTTTTTTCAGATAATTAAAATCTCAATGCACATTATTGAAATGAAGCAGCACAAAAACAAACCAACCAACAAACCAAACCAAACAAAAATGCTGGTGACAATAAGAAAACAAATATTACAACATTAATGTTTATACAAGCTGGCTAAGTTTTCTTGTATTCACATAGAATGTATATTTCTAAACCACAGATTTAAAAACTCACACATGGCTTTGGATATGAAGCCATGTCAAAAATATTTGTGTGTATATGTGTTATGGAAATAAAGACAACTGGAATGTGAGAAAACAAAAGCTGTTTATTCAGTTTCCTATAGAGTAAGGTAGTCAGCCACAGCCACTACCAGTTGCATTTGGCAGAGTCTCAAAAGCAGGCAGGGAAATGAAAGAGCTTTATAGGGAAACACTGTGAATGAAAATGTCTTCAGGCACATACTGATTGGAGGTTTTTTGCTGTGGGGAACCAGAGGTGGGCTAACTAGAAATGAGGCATCTTAGGAATTAGCTTTATAAGTCTTTTTGACTTTCCCTGTTTGGTCCTAAGTTGGAAGCAGGAGCAAAAATTAAAGAAGCTGGATTCATTGACCAAGTCC
This sequence comes from Manis javanica, assembly GCF_040802235.1. Lineage (NCBI taxonomy): Eukaryota > Metazoa > Chordata > Mammalia > Pholidota > Manidae > Manis > Manis javanica. The sequence continues at coordinate 26,668,009 of NC_133169.1, forward strand.
TCACCATTTCAATCAATTGTTGCAGAGGTCCTGGGTCAGAATTCTATTGTCATGTATCATGTGCCATTGTCTGTTTGTATATTCAGCCTTACAGTCTTCCCTTTTGGTCATTCACTCTCTTGTAAAATGTGATCCATTCATAGATGGGAACTAGAGATTCAGATCTGCATTACTTGGGGATTATTCTGTTGTCACCATAGTCAATTCTATTTCATACATTTTTGCCTTTTTATATTGTTATTGTTATGTCATCATAGTAATCATCTCATGAAAGTGTAGATACACAGAAGACTTAACAGTTCTGGACTTGCCAGAAGCTGACCTACTCCACCTGCCCGATGGCACAGCCTGGTAGGCCGGTGGGTGGAGGCCGCCCAGCGGGCCTCCAGAGGGGAGGCTACTGATATCTCTTCTATTGCTTAATCTGACCATTCCCCCGTCCGAACAGCCCTCATGAATCAGAAAAAGCCCCCAGAGAAAAGCCTGTTAGGAGTCTTAAAGGAATCATAAAACTCAGCTTGTGACCCAGCACATTCCCCTCAGGCCGGTGGGTTATTAACTTGGGAAATAGAAGACAGTTCAGGTGACTTCAGGGTATAACTCGCGGGCCAGCTTGGCCCCCAGGGAAACAAGAGGTAAACAATGTGGGGTGTGGGTCATGGAAACAGGTGGAAAAATCCTGGTAAGAGTTCCCTTAGGAATCATTGCTATAGACATCACGGTCAGCATTGTTACAGTCCGCAGAGTGGGTGCTGCTCATTCTACTGTGAGTGGTTCCAGGGAACTATGGGGAAAAATACTCCCCACAGCGAGCCTGAGTGCGAGTCCAGTTAGGCAGGTTTTCAGACCCATTCAGAAAACAGTGTAGCACCTTGTAGAAGTTTAACTTGAGATTAGAATCTAAAGGTATGAGAGCTACAGAAGAAAAATCTTGAGGAAGAAAACATGATGACCTTTCATGGTTGGGAAAGCAGGGGAACATTCCGAGAAGTAGATTATGCCATAAATCACTGAATGACACATGCCTTATGATGATTTTATGATGATGTCATGTAACCAGTCCCCTACATATTACCTTAGGCTTCTGTCAATAAGCAGGCCAGGCTCAGCTTTTGCTGGTGTCCGTGTCCTCACTCCCTCAGTCGCCGATGCCGTTCCTCCTCGGGACTCCTGGACTCGCTGGAGCTGGACTCTGGCATGGACTGAATGAAACAGACAAGCATATGATCATTAAAACCAAAACAAGAATAATTAATAGCCCATGTATCTGGAACCTCATTTTTCCTAACCTCATTCACAGGGAAAAAAAATTCCCACCATCCATGAAGATCAGCCTTTGAAAGCCAATTAGCTCTGCCCTTAAGATGCTATATAGTCTGTTTCCCCTTGCCCATTTTATTGATCCAAGTACAGAAATATTAGCAATGGCCCAGGCACTACCATGACTAGCCAACCAGAAATATAAAACAGTGATATCATCCTTTCCTACTGCTTATTCCAAGGAACTGAGACTGATTTGTGTTCTACCTAGGAGTGGTACTGATAATAAATTCTTCTAGAATAAGTGGTAATTTTCTTACAGTCTTTTCTATATTTATTATTCTACCAAGGGAATACTGCTCTGATTGTTTTCACAAACAGTGAGTCAATAATTCCCCCTGGTAAAGTACTTGAATAAGTGTAGCATCATTTGGAGCTTGTGTCTGACTAAGAATTTCTGGCTCTGATGATTTATAATATTAGGGTCATTGAATAAACACAAGTTTTGGATTCTGACTTAGCATGCATGATATGGTAGTCTGAGGCAAACAGGACCAGGCATCCTGGCCACAAAGAAAACAACATTGGTAGAAGTTGATGGAGATTCAGGAAAAAAAAAAAAAGGAATGGTTCATATTATGAAGTTGGAACTAAGGTTTGGCATCATCTGGGTTACATATGTGGAACTATGTTAGTATTTTCCACACTGCAAGTAGTTGACTGATTAACCTACAAAGGCTGTTGAATTCAAATTTAGAATTATCTGGGGTTTAATTAGCAGACTGTAACCATTGATTCTTTCTCCTGAGAGAGGAACACAAGCAAATTCACAGATAATTTGTTTAAAGCCATTTGCCCATGTAGGTGGAATGGAAACTCTGTTGGTTATAATTCCTCATGGTCTCCTTTGATGAAACCAGAATTACCCAGAGATTTTTATCATGGGGTCTAGTGGTGGATGACATGTCCAGCAGTCAGTAAAACCAGAGCCGTGGTTACTGTTTGGGATAACTTAAGAATGATGTTAGAATGAGAATGTTTTGAAATAGCAATTATAATGAGATAAAACAAAAAAGAAAAAAGAGGCCATTATGAATGGATAAAAACAAGGATTCTATAGATAATAAGAAGGATTATTACAAGTAGACAAAAAAAACAAGTATCAGACAGGAGTCTTGGTCCTATATGTTGGACAGAAGCTACCTACTCTGAGCTTATCCACTTGTTTTGAAGATCTTATGTCAGCTGTCTGCTTTTGAAAATTGATGTTTCTAGAGAAACTCTGAAAAATGAAAATTCTCATTTTGAGGTTTCCTACTGTTGTAGCTTTTAATTTTGTGCAATTCTAAATTGCTTTTTTAGTTTTGAAACAAGACTCAAGGGTTGACTCCCTGGAATATCACTGCTATATTTGTTATCAGTATCTGAAAAAGCCCCTTCCAGTGAATTTAAAAAGCATTTTTTTTCTAATGTCATAGCAATAGAAAAAATATTCTGGTTGAAAATCATGAAGAGGCTGTTTATAAATATGTTTTGGGTAAGAGGACTTAGTCTGTTGGTGGTAAGACTAGGTTTTATCCTAGTAGATGAGTCCTTTGAAATCTTTTGCCATATCCGCATGATGGCAGAGTCTAGTATTGAAAGTGAAACCTCTAAACATGTGGGCTTTCTGCTTACCAGTTCATGGGAGGGTGACCAATATACTCCTGAGAGAGTGGAACATGTGGCCATGAGTGCTAGTGGAAGTACCTTTGGCCAGGGGAGTTAATGTGTTTCTAATTTTGCTAATTTTAGTTTTAGGATGCATTGGTTCTTTCAAAGTTTTCAGAAAATTGTGGGTGGCAAGGACAGTGTAGCTTTTTATTTGGTGGTGAAGACTTAACAGAATTATTTTATAATGGTTCCTGGCCATGTCCCATTTTTACAGTTTTTCCAAGATTGTGCCATTGATGAGTGACACATGATCTCAAAAAACCTCAGATTTTTCTTAAAAGTTTGGGCACAGATGTTGATTTAAGATAGTCATCAATTTGTGTATACCATGATAAGGGGCGTCATGCAGGAATCAGACAACACCCATTTGAAATCTACTGGTGCCACCAAGCGGCCATCATGGGAATTACTTGAGTGAAGGGTACAACTAGGTTTTTTGTTTTCATTACTTCTCAAAGTCAGGGGGTAAATACTGATATTTTACAACAGCACCTTTGGATCCTTCCAGGAATTCATCAGTTAAAGTTATAATTTTGGTTTATGTTACATGTTTGGCATAGTTATCTGTGAGAGCATCGTTTTTTACATGGGCCTCAACTTTTATAATAGCTAGCTCTTGGTGTTATATCTATAATTGCACCCAAAATATCCTTCATTTGTCTGGTTTGGATGGTGAGAAAGTGAGAAACGCTTAAGTGAGAAAGCCTCTGCTTTTCTAAAGCATTCCAAAGTTGTGTAGTACTCCAAAAGTGTCCCTGATGTTTGTATATATTAGTCTGTTAGGGCTGCCATAAAAAAATAACAGACTGGGTGGCCTTTACAACAGAAATTTATTTTCTCAGAATTAGGAAGGCTAGAAGCACATGATCAAGCTGTCTGCAGGGTAGGTTCCCCTGAAGCCTCCGTCTTTGCTTGTGGTGGGCTGTCTTCTCACTGTGTCCTCAGTATTTTATCCCTGTGCTCCAATCCCTGGTATATCTCCCTATAAATACACCAGTTCTATTGGACTAAGTTCCCACTCGTACAACCTTATTCAACCTTAACTGGCCCTTTAGAAGCCCCACCTTCAAACACAGTCATAGTGAGAGTTAGGGTTTCAGCACATGAATTAGGAGAGGACGCATCTCAGTCTATAACCCTGTATTCATGTTAATTTTCTAGTCTTCCCTTTAACAAGCTCTAGTAAGTGCCATAAATTCTTCCGTCTGGGCTGACTTTACTTCAGGTAGATTATTCTGGGGAGAGCTAATGCACATACATGCTTCCTTATCAACCATTTCAGTTTTGAGGTAGGATGCATTGATCAGTATACTAGGTCAGGGTTCTCAGTAAGAGTCACTAATACAGCTGAATGTGGTAAAGAAAGCTGCCTAACTGAAGTCAGACAATCATAAGGCTCCCTCTCTTCTGGGAGGCGTCCAACAGCGGCAGGATTCAGGCTGTTGTGGTGAATACTAATGCGAGGGACAGAGCAACAGAATTTCCTGGGGTTAATTGGCTGGCTCAAGAGTGCCGTAGATTCCCAGTCAGAAAAAAATGCCTGTACTGAATGAGGAGCCGTGAGATCAAGCATGAAGCCGGGAACTCCTCCGCCAGAAGGGTCAACAGGCTTTGCAGTATCAGTTATTGCCCCAAAGACGAGACATATGCTTTTGCAACTAGGTTGATAGTGAGCATATGGTAAGTAATGGTTGTATAATAGTTTAATTAAAATAAAGTTAAAACTCCA